>NC_090926.1:568544316-569794316 GCF_040938575.1 Ambystoma mexicanum | reverse complement strand
AATCTTAGCCATAACAGAATGTTATAGATTGGCAGGAAAGAACCACCTGATGGACTAAGAGCTCATTCGACCAGGGGCATTGCAACTTCTACAGCATTAAAAAGGGGTGTCCCTGTGCCAAGATATTTGTGCAGCAGCCACATGGTCATCTATGCACACCTTTATAAAACATTATGCATTGGACTCGACTTCTCAAGGAGGTCTGTTTGCAAAATCTGTACTACATTCTGTACATGATTAAAAAAGGATACTGTACTCCCACTTCCGAGACAAAACTGCTTTGGGAGTCTATCTAAGATGAGGAATACGTGGGAGGACACAATCCATTCGAAGAACAAGTTACTTACCAACTGTAACGTTCTTTCGATTGGATGTTCCTCCCACGTATTCCTCATCGACCCTCCCATCCTAACCCCACAGCACAGTTTACGTGTATTACACTCTAAACTCTTTTAGGGCTTGGGTCAAAAGAGGCATACCTTAAACGAAGTAAGATCCATGGACTATATTATACGAAAAAACAGAACTGAGGCCAACGGGCGCGCTCGAGGCTCTCATACGAGGGATGACATCGATACTCAACGGATGCCGCCGAGGGACTTTGACGCCGCGACCTAGAGTGGAGCGCCCTCTGCTGGAGAAAGGGAAACATTTTTCCGAGGCGAAACCTAAAGGTAAGGATATATCTAAGATGAGGAATACGTGAGAGGAACATCCAATCGAAAGAACGTTACGGTTGGTAAGTAACTCGTTCTTCTCTTTAAAACTTTTTAATTGCAAAGGTGTCCCTTGCCCTGCTCACATAGTGAAACTGCACCCTCATTTTGGCTCCCATCAGTACTGATTTTGTTAACTCCTCCACCAACTTTGTACCGTTTAAAATCAAGTCTGAATGGATCACCCCTTTCCTTACCCCTCCCTCGTTCCCACCAACTACCGTCCTATTACAGCAGTCCCTTTCCTGCTCAAGATACTCGACCGAGTAGTCTAGATTCCTTGCGCTCAATCACCACCTTGGTACAAGACGATCGGGCTTCCACGCCAAACATAGCCACCCCTCTGGACCGAAAAATCCAGAAAGGCAACATCCTTAACTCTGCCAACTTGGGTCTGCTCCTCCTCCTAGATCCATTAGCCGCATTCGACCTATTTGATCATGACATGCTCTGTCGGTACCTCAGCCAGCATTTCCACTTCTCTCCTGAAGCCACATTATGGATACATCCTTTCCTCGACGAACGCACTACAAGAGCCTTTATTGGTGAAGCAGTAGCCAATCCCATCCCTGCGCCACAAGGGTCCCTCAAGGCGCCTGCCCATCGCCCACATTTTACAACACCTACACAAAACCCCTTTTCGATAATGTCGATGCATTGGGGATTACCTACACAAACTTTGCTGATGACACCCAAATTCTGTCCCCAGTTCTGGTAATTCCTCACAGAACACAATCGCAATCAACAAGGTGTACAGTACATTTCAGAATTGGATGGCCACACACAACCTTTGCAACATCCTTGCTAAATTCATCAAACCTAACACTAAATTCATACTACTCGGAGACCTCAATCTTGGCTTTAAGGACACTGGTGACTTGAAAGCCACAGCCCTCACTGCCACATTACAAAAGATTAACTTTTCTCAAGCAGTCTGAACCCCCACGCATGTCAAAGGCTGGATCCTTGACTTGCTCCTGCACCTTAGCACACCCATCACGGTTACCGCCATTGACCCCGTTCCCTGGACTAACCACTCCTTGATCTAATTGCTTCTACCACTGGAGTCTGTGAGTGTGTGCAAAGACACCATTTGCCTCCCCATAACCTCGAGACACACTCGTAACCTTACAACAGAGCTGCGTGAACCCACCATCTCCTCCTTCCTCGCAACAATCCCAAAGCCTTCCTCAGTCTATAACTTGCTATTATACACTTGACCTCCACGCACCTCTCAAAACACTCCAAAAAAAATAACACTAATCACAATTGGTTTACTGAAGAACTAATCACCCTGCACAGACATAAATGGGCCCAAGAACACCTCTGGAGTAAGAATTCCTCCGTACACATGAAGATTTCCTTTCTGCGGCTAAAACTTATAAAGCAGTAATTTCCATCAAATCCAGCATTTACAATACCAGAATCGGGGAGGCCAGTTCAAACACCAGGGAGGTCTTCAACATTTTGAACAGAATTCTAATCCCCAGCACGCCCCTGCAGTCAGCGTCCCTAAAGGCAAAGCATGGTGTACAACCATCCAATCGGCATTGACCCAACAAAACTGTCCAGCTGAGACCCAAAGCTATCCTTAAGAAAGCCATGCTATCTGTAAAAGATGTTTCTGCAAGAACCCCTCCCTACCGCCACCCTCCTCCTTTCCATAACACCCAAGTCTCTCCCTCTGACATCCACTCCATCATCCAGGACCTGAAACCATCGAACTGCAAAGGCGAAAACTGCCCCTCCCATATCATGAAAATGTGCGCTATGCCCCTTGCGACCATTTCCAAATTCATCAATTCCTCCTTTGACTTTAGTTTTGTCCCCTTAGCCATTAAGGAAACCTGAGTTACCCCCTTACTAAAGAAACCCTCCTCCCCCACCCTCCCAACTACTGCCCTAGCGCATCGGCACCCTACCTCCTCAAAATTCTTGATAGCACTGCATACACCCAACTCCAAGCCTACCTGGAAAACCATAACCTTTGTGGCTCTTTCCAATCTGGCTTCAGTATGTGTGGCTCCGGAGAATTCACCATGCTCCTCCTACTTGATCTGTCTGCAGCCTTTGATCTCGTCGACCATGACCTTCTGTGTCGGCACCTCACATTTAAGTTCATTCTGCAGAGGAGCTGCCAGTTGGATCAAATCCTTTCTTAATGAGCGCTCCTCTAGGATCTTCTCTGGCTCTGAAGCTGCAGTTCCCATCCCCGTGCCACAGTGTCCCTCAAGGGTCCTGCAGTTTCCCCACACTATATAATATGTACACTAACCCCCTCGACAATCTTGAGATTCCTTACACAAAACCTGCAGGCAACACTCCAGTCTTGCGAAAACTCACTCAGAACTACACCCTACACTCGACTAACATCAATCATCTCAATAGCATTATTCAGGCCTGGATGGCTGAACACCATCTCTGCCTGAATGACGACAAAACAGAGCTCCTGATTGTAGGATCCCCGCATCTGCTTAAACGCCTGGGCCCAGCGTTTGCATCCTTCTAAGGCCTTGCATGTTCATAAAAATCCCACTAGACTTGCAGGGAAAATTCTATAGTTTACAAACCGAAGGTGACTGGTGACAAAATATTTACCAGTGCTGTTTTGTAAAAAGGTTCATGTCGCCATAAGCACACTTCATATTTGATTCAGAATAATGCCCTTTGGGCTGTCTGGGGCTTAAAGCAATCTGACCACATCCCTCAAGCTAGACGGGAGGCCCACGGCTGCTAATCAAAGCCTGCATCGAGTTCAAGGTCTTACCCATAACCCACAGATGCGTCCACAACGTTGCACCTACCTTACTCAACCAGCGCATCTCCAAAATATCTAAACCTGCGATTTTCCACCACCCTGGCTTTGGCCCCACCAAGATAAACCAGAAAGCGAGCAGGAGGAGCACGCTTTACTGTCGCAGCTCTTACCCTGTGGAACGCCCTCCCCCTCTACATCCAAGAAGCGCCATCTTGCTTAATCTTCAGAAAGAGTAAAAACGTGGCTGCTCAACAAATATGATTAAGACTGCAAGCGGGTGCCATCTAATTCCTCCTCGCCCTGCCTGCTTCCATTTCGTTTTTTTTTTTTTTTTACATTTGTTCGCTTTCCTAAGCTGTACCAGTGCTGTGATACCTTTTGGGTTTGGGCGCTGTCAATAAACTAAATAAATATGTCCTGTTTAGATGTCACATCCCCCATCCTCCTGGACTCATATGCTCTATCCTTGTATGCTGGGTAAAAATCGGTGTTCAAATGAATTGTCGGAGGTGAGGGGGTGTACTTGCCCGAGAAACGATGTCTGCACAATCTCAAAGCTGTGCCATCCCAAACTTGTAGGATGGTAGTCATTGGGCACTCATACATGCTTATGGGGCTCATGGGTCTGTGATTCCTTGCAAGTCAGGGCATGTGAGGGGACGCCCCGTTACTTCCTCTTTTCAACCTTTTGACTAGTTGGGATAGATGCCCTGACCGACGTGCACCCTTATTTTAAAAGATCAAAAAAGAACCTATAAGGTACCAAAACTGCAACGAGAAATGAGTTTTGAAAACTTTTATTGCTTCTTATGCAGTGATTTATACACTAACATTACAGCCAACACGTCTCCAAGGCTAACCCACTTTAGTCAAATTGTACAAAGATAAACCAGTATTGTTGATTTAAGATTCCAAGTATTAATGCCGCCACTACGTGGCTTTGTAGTATTGAGGATGTTGAATAGAATATTCTTCAACGGTATGGCTTGTTTTGGTGCTAGTCTTTTGGCGCTGGCTGTTTTGGCTTGGCACTTTGGCTGCAGATCCCCTTTCGGCGCTGACGGGCGCTAAGGCCAATTTTGTGCAATTTATTTGGCGTAAGGGTCGTTTTGGCGCCTTCTTCCAACTTGTTTGATAAACGTTGCTCACAAACTCGGTGGATTTCTGAGCTACTCCACCTAACTTGTTCCTGTGACAGAGTGGGGCTAGACGTGAAATGCATTTGCAAAATAACAGTCCTAGCACTTGGTGGTAGTGTTCGCTATCCCAGTTTAAATCCACCAGAAAAGACCAGTGGGACACACTCAAGCCAGCATTATGAGGTATGGTCCAGCTTTATGCCTGGGCGACCATTCCTCAAAGACTGGCCTGGCACTGAATGGGTACACATAATGAAGCATTCTCTACCATCTCCCGAAGTGACCATCTGTCACAGAGGCCCCACACTGAATGGGCACACGGAACCACCCACTCTCCCATTCCACAGAAGTAACCAGCTCTCCAAGAGAGTCCGGCACTGAATGGACACAGAAAATTACCCACTCTCCCAACCAAGAGAGGAGACAAATTGTCCCAGAGGCCGAAGCTGGATGGGCGCACAGTGGTCGCTACTTCACCATGAGTGACCAGGGAACACCCAGAGGCTGGCAGGGCAATCCGAGAGGCCTATGGTGTAAAGGACACACCGAACAACCTCCACTCTTTCCCACAGCAGACACAGGGACTGGAGGGGCATTACACTTTGAGGCCCTCGGGTGAGTACAGCCCTACTACCCCAATCCTCGCCACTGCCGACTTGCGAGAGCGGGGAGGTATGCAGGGAGACCCGCAGTCCTTCAAAGCACCGTCCCAGGGTGTGGGCCTAAACTCTTTTCTCGGATGTGACTTGTAATTTTAAAAAAAAGGTATTCTAAAGAACGGCATGTGTAGTTTTCTAGATGGGTTGTTCACGGATCACAAAAACGCAATGGGGGATGAAGGGGATGGCATCGAGCTGTCTCAAGTCTGTGCCTGCTAGTACGTGGCACGCACAGCCTACTTGGTCTCCAGCTTTATCCTTCTTCTCGCCACTTGCTCTGAGTCGGTACCTGTGTTCCGCAAACAGGCTAAGTCTGCGCGTCGCCCATGGTAGATGCAGTGAATTCCAGTGACCTGAGGTTAATAGCTACCATTAAAGCGCCAAGATGTGATGTGCAACTGCTCTATACAAATGATCAACTTTCTCTCCACAGCACAACAAACCCAGTCAATAAACAGTGACTTTTCAGCCTGCCTGTGACGATGCAGAGTCCCTCCTAAGGAAATGCAGGTAATGCTAGCTAATGGAATGGGAGGGCGATGTAATGAATGCTGTGCCACACAGACTATACCAACGCTCTCAAATAGTATGGCCCAGTGCCAAGTTTTGGAACGAAAAGCAATGCGGAGCACAGGCTGTAAGAGATCACTTGGAAAATATTGTTCCAAATAGACATCCCAAAGGTCCCTGCGCCTGTTGGCCGCATCCAAAGGCATGCCAAAACGTGACCTGCGGCCAAACAGCCACACCACAACATCAAATGCCGAATTGGTTGCGCCTAAACTTCCTGCTCTGTTCTTAAAAGCCACAAATTTAAATTATTTGTGAGTCTTCCATTATGATTTACTATCTATATATTGGCTTAACTTTTAAGCTATGTTTGCCAACACGCTGCCACACCTATTCTGCCCCTTAGGCCAGGCTTAAAAGCCCAGTCAATATATAGGTACTAAATCGAATTTGTTCTGGCTCTAAATAGGTTTGTGCTCGTGCAAGTAATGCATGGACGCTCAAATATCCCTTTTATCCCCCCAGAACAGATTTGGGCACAATTCTAAATGAGCCCTGCAAGAAATACAATCGTCTTGGTAAAATATACATCTTCATGAAAGCTATTCTCCCAAACCATGATCTAGCTTGTAGGTTCCATCGCCTGAGGTCTGTCGCAATGGAGTGCAGTAAGTTGGGATATTAAGCTTTGTATAAGAAAGAATGGTGAGAGGTGAGACGAATCCCTAGTTTCGTATTGTCTTTGTCCCATTGAAAGGGAGAAATACCCTTTAAGTGTGCTACTTTCTTCAGTTAAATCAAACCATCTGGAACTCCTGTAATGGGAAAAGGGCTGATTCAGGCTCAGACAATGACTGAAGAACATCATCCACAAATAAGGCAACCTTGTGTGTAGTATCACTGTAGGGAATATCTGAATATCTTGTCAGGCGCTTACACGCAGAGACATGCCCACAAACCGAGGGGAGAAAAGTGCGCAAGAGACATGAGTGTAAGGAGTCCTGCAGACAAGAGATGGGCAATAACTGGTCGGGGGAAACTCTTGCCTTTTGAGCTGGTTATTACAGACTCCCACTCGGACTGCTCATGGAAAGGAGCAGCAGGAATGGGTGTCTGTGTCTGGACCCAAACAGGAATCGGCACACTTAAAAATATGGCACAAGGTATATACTGAAACGTGACAAAGGAAAGGGGCAGAGATTGCCTGCTGGTAAACCAAGCAGTCAAAATCTGAACTAAGGAATTACACATGTACAAGTGAGGACAAGAACAGTAACCAAAATATCCAGGGAAAGAATAGGAAGTCAGTGAGCACGGTTCAGGATGACACAGGAAGAAAGAGGAAAAGCAAGAAGAAAATCTGCAATGGTACAGGAGACTGGAACTGTAAACTGGAAACTAAGGACCGGAATCAAGAAACAGCGGACTGAACTATAAACCAGGAACAAGAAAACCCAGGACTGAAACTCTGCACTAGGATAACCAGGGCTGAACTACAGACTGGAAACATGGAATTCAAGGAACTGTAACTCGGGACTGTAATCTTGGAGGCTAAAGCCGGGTAACTAACTATGGGCACAGAACAAGGAACTGCATGCACGGAACAAGGTAATAGGGGCTGGAGAGCAAGGGGCTGCAGACAGGGAACAGAGGACTTCAAGCCGGGGAGCAGGGCTGCAGTGCAGGAAGCACAGAGGTGCAGGGCGGACGGCGGCAGAGTGCAGGCAGAGAGCACATGGCACTGTAACAGGAGCAGGTTCTGGAAGCAATAGGACACCGCAGAAATCAAAGGATCAAAGCACAAGGGGCTGGGAGTGAATTCAATGCAAGAGCCCGGTGCTCCTGCGGTCAGCTGCTTAAATACTGACTTGGCCTGTGATGAGGCGGGCTCATTAGCAGTACCTGGAGCAGCACACCTGAAGGTAATCTACCTCCTCCCTCTCTGGTCCTGGGAAAGTGAAGGCAGCACCGATCTGAAAGGCTTATGGGACTGTAGTTCTAAGACTGTTGCATATGAATATCAAGGGTTGAGAACTGCCACCAGGTGTATTATGTGATATGTTATGTTACTTTGCATTTATATAGCGCCTTATGTACCATTGGTATGATCTCAAGGCGCTGGTAGGTTGAACGCCCTCGGGAACCGTAGTTCAAGTCAGTAGAGAGAAAGTCATAAGGTGCGTGTCAACACCGGCTATGTGTGCAACAGGTGTGGCATTCGTGTGATAGCTGCTTCTTAGCGGTAGGTGTGGTCAGTGCTCCAGATAAGATTTTGAGGTGGGAGTATTTTACGCTTGCTTTTTCAAATTAGAGAGTAAATGCAATATCAAGAGAGTAAAGAGGAGTTTTCTCATCTGCAAGAGAGTAAAACGTATCCAACACATACTATCGAATAGTATATTTTAAAGCGCAATATGCAGAGAGGTGATGGAAGTCTTTCTTGAAAGTAACAGCTTTAAAGTTTTACTGCGTTTTGTTCCAAGTACATTTTTCTGAACAAATGCAGTAAAACATTAACACTGCCAGTTTCGGGAAAGGCTTGCCTCTCCTCTCTAACAAAATGCAAGTGCTCACATCCAGGGGTGCACCTACGCTAAAATTTAGGCGGGGGCTAACCCTTCAAATGTTGGGAGGGGCACCAACTTCAGAGACGGTGGAGGAGTGGCAAACCTACTTGTGTAGGGGCATCTAACGACATTACTCATTGTAATGAGACTATTCCAGTGCAGCTTCAATGTTACAATCGGTTAACTCTCTCAATTTAAGTCTGAAACGCCCACTTCTTTCAGATCCTGAAGGTCCCAGAAAGTGTGAAAATGGCAGATAGAGTGCAATGAAAGATTCAATATTGTAGCATAACAGGACATTGCAGAGTGTGGGGCAGTTCTCTGGACAGCCCAAGCAACTTCAGTGTCTGGGAGCAACAGGGGAGAAAATGAAATGTTGGTTCTAGCACAGTCCGTTATACTAAAATCTCTGGTGCACTGACTGGCTGGTAAGACTGTCTGCCTGTCAAATCCAGTGTTGAGACTGGGAGAGGGCCAGTGCAGCAACAATGCAATTCTATACGCCCCACATAGAATTGCATTATTGCTGCACTGTGATGTGCCTGTGTTTAACAGTTAACTGCTCACACACATTTACTGGAAGATTGGCTCTTCCTATAGGAAGGGAGGGGCTCAGGGAGAAACTGTCACACAGTGGCTGAATACACCTGTTATTGATCAACTGCATCACCTGGACGATTTGCAGATTCCACTTGTGAGGCTGCTAGGTCAGACTCTTCGTAATTGCCCGACCTCTGAAGAGATTTACTGCACTGTTAAAGTCAGCTGTAAACGCACAGGATTGTGTGACTAATTGTGCTGCGCAGTGTTGCAGAGCTTTGAATGGGTTTGCTAGGGTCACACTTAGCGGTCTGGTTAAAGGCCCTGCTTCTATCACTGAAGATGGATAAATCATATTCAACCTAATGTTAAAGGCTATTTATACTGTGCACTATCGCCACTGGAGTGTTGCTCTGGCCGATCTGAATTGAAAAAGGGTAGGATGGGTTAGTAGGCTTGAGTGTGAAAAGTGCAAGAGAGCTGCAATGTGCTGTTGGGAGCTTCAGTTCGGTTAATACTGTTTGCTGTGCTGTGTAGACATCACACAGGTCCCACCACCCAGAAGCTGTGTTTCCACAGTCTGCTAGAGACAGCACTAATATGTGAGGGACATGGACAATTGCGCAGGCTACATTAGCTGCTGCAGAGCCCTGTAATTTATTCCATAGCTCTAAACATGCTTGGTGTCCTCCTTAAACAGAAGATAGTCCATGAAGAACACCTTTTAGAGAGTTATGTCCGCTTGGAGGATGATCCCGTTAAAGAGTACCCGAAAGATTGGGCTTTTCTTGAGGCAAAATTAACATACCACATCCAAAATAAATGTTCCGTCCCTTCTCCATGGATCGAACATGAGTGGTAGCAATTAACCCCGTTCAGATTCAGCCAAATAAAGGTCCATGCATGACATTGTTGGTACTTCCGTTTCAGGCCGGTCCCTGTCCTCAATCAAACTCATCAGACAGAACCTGTGCGTTTTGAAGAATTGATTTTAAAAAAGCAACCGCTTGCAGCGATTCCTGTGCTAAGCACATGCTCTTTCCACCATGCCCAAAAGTGTGCGTCCTACTCCTATTAAAGTAACATGGCACAGCAGTTCACACAAAGCTAGCATTTGCTAAATGTGTTCCAGCGCCATCTACTGGAAAGAAAGAAAAGGGGAATTCTCAAAAGTACTGTGGCCAGCCTGCGTAAATGGTACGAAAATAAAAATAAAATGTGGCGTTTTTACATTATTTTACTGCGTAAAAAGTCCTAATACGCCCCTTATCTGGAGGGCTGGGTGAGGTGGTCGGGAGATCACGAGTATGTGTTTGTTCTGGCAGGTGGTTATCCAGACCGATTCTGGCTGCGTTAGGCCTGAGGAGAACACCTAGGCTGGCGGGTGTTTAGCCAGCTGTGTTTAATTAGGATGATGGGGAGTATGAGGCAGTTGATGGTATGAGAACAGCTATACCGATTGTGTCATAGTATTGCTGTGTTCTAGTTGAGTGGTGGAGTATAGAGGAGAGTTAGCGTGGAGATGTGATATGGTGGTTTACATCAAGTGCTTGTGATCAAGCGCGCTCCAATCGTTCCATGGACTCCAGTCGTTCTATGCATTCGAACCGTTCCATGCACTCAAACTATTTTTGTAGTGTCCATTCTGTGCCCTCTATCTGTTCCGTGCATTCCATCCGTTGAGTGTATTCGCTCAGTTCTATGCACTCTCTTTCTATGCACTCTTGTTCAATCAGTTCTATGTATTCCTTCTGATCCATGCACTTCGTCCGATCTATGCATGTTACCCCTTCATCATCCGGTCTGCTCATTTCATCTGTTCTACCCACCTTATCCATTCTACAGGGATTATCTGTTCCACCCACTTCACCCGTTCCATCCACATACTACTTCCATGCCACCCACTTCACCCGTTCCATCCACCCACTTCACCCGTTCCATCCACCCACTTCACCCGTTCCATCCACCCACTTCACATGTTCCATCCACATACTTCTTCTGTTCCACCCACTTCATCCTTTCCACCCACTTCACCCGTTTCCTCCACATACTTCTTACGTTCCAGGTACTTCTACTATTCAATTGGCTGCTTCCGCTCCGCGCCCTACATCCACATATTAGTTTGTGAAATTAAGCAATGAAGTACCAAAGTCTTGCAAACGGAAACTAAAGATTAAATTATTAATAGGTATTGTCCAGGGAGGATTATGGAGATGAATGAAGCCCATATAGTTAATGATGGGTGTCAATTGTGGTGCTCCAGTGTCACAATCATTACAATAACTTGGATAGTCATTTGCCCTAAACCTGGATGCAAACTGCTCCATCGCCAGTCCCTAACCATAGGGGGGGAAAGTGGGTTTCCCTGCCTGGTGTCTCTGAACAGTTGACATCCAGTGGAAAGAAACCCACTTGCTGAAACTCTTGCCATGGGAGAGGTGTATAGGGAGAAGACGCATCAAATGAAATTTTCACCCAGGCCAAATTTCAGGCCCGGAAGCAGAAGTACAACTCCACCTGGTCAAAGGCCTTCTGTGTCCAAGGCCAGGATCATCGACTGATCGATTTCTTGTGGGCCATGTCTATTAAGCTGATGATTTTTCTGACATTGTCAGGAGGCAGTTGCCCAGCTACAAAGCAAGGTGGTTCGCCAATATTTTGGCATATATTTATCTTCTCTGTATTGGTAATCGCTATTGGGCGGTATGATCACTATAAGGTGGGTTCATGTCCCTCTTTGTGTATTAGAGATGCATGGAGCTCTTCAAGGCCCCTTCTGCCACATTTGGTTGAATAACCTATGTAGTATTTCAGTAATGTATCAGAAAAGTGCTTGTACAAGGAGGTGAAAGTGTGATATAGGGTCCAGCAAGAGGACATGTTTGAACAAGACATTTAATTTTTTTAAGTAAAGAAAACCTCGTCTAAGTTAGACTCCTATATTGGGTTCCATGCTACATACAATAACTAAAGGGTGCTTGTTGGGATGTTTCACAAATAAACCTCTGTGAAACCTATGCTATTCTAACACCTTTTCTTTTCATAGTGGTGGGGCAATCTTTGTTTATACTTGGATAGGATTACTCTCCTCCTTGGGTAAATCAGTGGTGGCTGAGAACTTTGTTGGGAGTCAAACAACCAAAATCTCTTCCAGCTCTGCACCTGATACTTCCAACGATCGTGTTTGTCCTTTTGGGATAACTGCTTTACCAGCCAGTTGGAATAGTTTGTGCTTTATCCCCTCTTCAGAGATGTATTAAAAATAACCGCTTCCTCTGATTTGTAGTGGTTGATTATTCACAAAATATAACTTTCGAATGGATTGTCTCCTCCAACGTATTCCTCATCTTTGACATGTAATGTCCAGCTTCGGCTGCTTCAGAAATATTTTTTGGCACAGGGTGCCCTGCGTCGATGGCGTTAAGTAGATATCCCTCGAAGGCCTCGGTCGAGGGTGACCTCATCGTAGGTTATAAGTAGCACGTGCAGCACCCGTTGGCCTCAGTTCTGTTTTTCCGCAAACTCGTTTGCTTCGTGAGAAACTCGGCGCGTCTCGTACTTGTGAAGTGTGTATATATACTATTTTTTTTTTTCAAAAACAACTGTCTGTCATCTACACTGTCGACACTTCGAGTTTCAAAAAATGTAAAGACTGCGGCTCAAAGATGTCCATAACCGACCTGCATAGTCTGTGGTGCCTCGGAGAGGGCCACGATACGGATACGTGTTTCAAGTGTCAGTCCATGACGGGAAATTCCTTGAGGGAACAAAACTGGAAGGTCCAGGTAGGAAAAGTTTCCAAACCCCCCAAGTCCTGACTAGCTAGGCCTTCGACCGATGAGTCGAGAGGCGACTCTCCTTGGAGGAAGAAGGCCAAGCGCTCTAGGTCTAGGAGTGGTTCCCACCACTCACCGTTTTAGTCGAAGAGATCGAGGAGAAGGCACCGCTGGTCGCCTTAATCGACGTCCTCGTCAGTTCTCCCGAGAGGGTGGCATTCGCTTCCAAAGAGTCTACACCCTCAGAATGGGAAGCTTTCCGTGTGGAAATGCTGAAAATATTTGAAAAATAAGGTCATGCTCCGACTGAGCCTTCTTTGGAAGCCGGAAAGGAGAGGTCTCTGCCTAAAACTTGCACGCCCTTGAACCAGAGTAGACGGCGTGATCCACATCGGAAAAAGGATTCAAAGGATCACTTGAGACATGGGGAGAGATCAAGGTCGTCAACTCCTTCAAAGCCACTTCCATTTTTGAGGAGGAAGATCGTTCAGATGAGGAAGATGCCCCTTTTGGGCTCCAGTATGGTACTCCAAATGTGCCTGAAAGCCTTATTTTGGAGGAGAGTAAAAGGCAAGATCTGACAATTTGCACAATGCTAGTGGCATTGACCTCTCCTGAGCTGGAGTTCGGAAAGCCAGAACCAGGGGAGCATGGTGACTCCTCGTACAGATAGCTCATGTCTGTGGTCGTTAAATACTTGGGCTGGCCTAGACCTCCAGCACTATATGATCAGGATGATCTAACCGACATTCTGGACAAGGGTCTGCCTACTGATTCAGTTACACCTTTGCAGACCTCGAAGTTGCAGTTGCAGACCTCGAAGGCGGCAGCCAAATCTTTAGGCGCCGTTGTTGGGCAACGTCAGCCTTTACATCCTAGCGGACAACCTTGGAGGGGTAGATCTTTTCGCTACTATGCCTTTTTTGGAGCGGCGAGATGAATGGCCAGTCAAAGAGGCCAACGAAAATGTCCTCGTGGTGGATGAGGTAGAGTTATCAAGCCAGTTCAAGCAGCAGCCTCTTTACCATTGGCCTCTGCAGCAGCCACTTCAAAACCGCTCTGAGGCCTTGAGTCACAACTCGCCAGTGGGGGGCAGACTGTCTCAGCTTCTAGAAGAATGGCGAGACATTACTTCAGATGCTTCGGCTCTGGAAACAATAGCCCACGGTTACTGCCTTCCTTTTCTAAAGAAGCCTCAGACAAATCCACTGGGGAAACACTTTTTGAGGATTCTAGATCTGCTCCTTGTGCATGAAATTTTGACCCTGCTAGAGAAAGACGCTATAGAACCAGTGCCTGTGCGGAGAGGAAAAAGGGTTGGGATTCCCAAGAAGGACGGAGGACTGAGGCCCATCTTGGACTTGAGATACTTGAACAAGTTTCTCTGGAAAGACCAATTCCAGTCCAGATGGTCCCTCTTTCTAAGATCCTTCAGGCCCTCCCACTCCAGGATTGATTGGTGTCATTGGATTTTCAGGGTGCTTATTTTCATGTGCCAATCCATCTCAAGCACAGGAAATACCTGAGGTTCGTAGCTCGCACTATCAATTTCGAATCCTGCCATTCGGGTTGACCTCCGCCTGAGGGTTTTATGGCGGTGGAGGCAGCGAGTCTCAGGAGAGGGGAGGATTCATGTCTACCGCTACCTAGATGATTGGCAAATCAGGGCGCATTCACCCGAACAAGCCCCGGATCATCTCAATGTTACCTGCCACTCTCTTCACAGACTGGGCTTCTCCCTCAATTACAAGAAGTCACATATGACACCTTCCCAAAAGCACCAATACATCAGAGCTGTGATGGATACATCCTTGGGAAAGAGCTCGGCACCTGAAGTTGGGGCTCAAGACATTCTTCAGATGGTTACAAAATTCCAGAGTGCCCAGAGTCTTCCGGCTTTTGATTTTTTTTGAGGTTGCTCGGCTTCATGGCATCCTGCATTTTTCTGGTGCCAAAGGCCCGCCTGAGGCTGGGATCCCTTCAGTGGGCTCTCAGAACACAATGGTCCCAATTCTCAGGAAAGATGTCGGACCGACAGACCAAAGTGGCCATCCCCTTCGGGTAAACCAGCGTCTTACAGGATTTTGTGGTGGGCCTGCGAGAAAAATATTCTGAAGGGAGAACCCTTTTGGCAACCATGGCCGGAGATAACTCTAGTGACTCCTCACTCACGGGGAATGGGTTGCTCACGCCGACGATCTGACTATCGGCGGTCGTTGGTCTCCATCAGTGTCCAAACTACACAATCTTTTGGATCTGAGAGCAATCGGACTAGCTAGGCTTTCCTGCCCTCTGTATGGGGAAATGTCCTGATAATGACGGGACAACACAGTGGCCGTGCACTACCTCAACAAGAGGGCTGTAGTTGGGTCACTACCACTTTGCATAGAGGCAATGCAGCTCTGGTACTGGGCAAATCAAGAAGGAATCTCCCCATCGGCAGTGCATCTAGCCGGAGAAGAGAACAAGGCGGCGGATGCTCTGAGCAGGCAGAGCAGTCTCCCACGAGTGGGAGCTTGCTCAGGAAGTCCTTCTAGAGATCTTCACCCTTTGCGGAACCCCTCAAGTGGATCTGTTCGCGACTGGTGTCAACCAGGAGTGCAATCCGCCAAGGTAATTTCCTCCAAGAGGAGTTCTAGAAGATGCGTTTGTCGTGGATTGGGATTTCCCACTATCCCACTACTGTATACGTTTCCTCCATCCCCGTTATTCCTTATTTAATCAGGAGGTTGAGAAGGTTCGGGAGACGCATGATCCTAATTGCCCCGGATTGGGCCAGGAGGACATGGTACCCGGACCTTCTGGATGTGTCCATCTGTCCTCCGATGCGTCTTCCACAAAGAGGACCACTCGTGAGCAGAGGGTCAGGTTCTCCATCCAAAGGTCAAGACTCTCAGCCTTCACACTTGGTTTCTGAAAGGCTGAGATACGATTGGGGCCTCCCGGATGACATAATGGAGGTGTTACTTTCGGCCAGAAGGCCAGCCGAAAATGTCTGTGTCGTTGGAATATGTTTTGCGATTGCTGCTAGAGAAGAATGTTGTTCCTTTTCAGTGTACAACTCGGATGTGTTATCCTTTTTGCTTTCGTTGGCACATAAAGATCTTCAAGTTGGCACCATTAAGGGCTACTTGGCAGCGCTCTCAATCTTTAAGCGCTCATTAGAGGAAAGATCCCACTGGTGGCTCCATTTCTAAAAGAGCTCACAAATGTGTTCCCTCATCTCGTTTTCAGATTCCGGTTTGGGACCTCAACCTGGTTTAGAAATTACTGATGTGTGTCCCATTTGAATCTTTGCACATATGTTCGTTAAGGTTGTTCACTTTAAAATAATACTGTTGGTTGCTATAACATCAGCACGTAGAGTGAGCGAATTGCAGGTATTTTCTTCCAAGCCACACTACTATATTCAACAAGGACCAGGTGGTGTTAAGGGTAAAACCCTCCTTGCCTAAGGTAGTTACGGACTTTCATTTAAGTCAGAAAATGGTGCTACCGGGCCACCTATTCCTAGCAAGGAGGAGGAAAGGCTCCATAGGTTGGACCCTAGGGGAGCATTAAGCTTTTGCATTTCCTTAATTTCAAAATTGAGAGTGGACAACCAACTCTTTTTAGGGTATACAGGACACAAGCTAGGCCAGGCTGTTTCCAAATAGACCTTGTCTAGATGGATCATCCTCGCCATATCTGAATGGACAGACTGGCAGGCAAAGACCCTCCTGAGGGTTTACGGGTTCATTGCACCAGGGGCATGGCTACATTGACAGCCCCTCAAAGGGGTATCCCTATTAAGAACATCTGTGATGCTGCAACGTGGTCATCAATACACACGTTTACAAAGCATTATTCTCTGAATACTTCCCATGCTCAAGGTGTCGCTTTTGGTAAGGTAGTACTTTACTCTGCCCTTTAAAATTCTTCATGCATAAATTCTTCACCCTCCTCCAATCATGGATAGTGCTATGGGAGTCTGTCACAGATGAGGAATAAGTTGGAGGACACAATCAATTTTTTTTTTTTTTTTTTTTTTTTTTTTTAAATTTCTTTATTGGTTTTACAACATCAGAACAATCAATCATTAATCAGTGCAATATTCGTAGGCCTGAACAGCAGGTCTTAACTATCCCAACTATCCCGTCCCTCCCCCCCCCCACCGAGACCCCATTGGAACTCTCAAGAGGAAAGCGTCTCAGGCTCATATCTCGTCAGGGCCACTTGGACTGTTCGGGGTGCTATCCAGTGACACTGGGTGGAGTAATGGCATCGTTAAAGCCACCCATCGGTTCAAATCTGCGCTAGAGTCCAGTCTCTGTGTTTGGATTGCCGTTTCCCAAGCCGCCGTCTCAGCAGCTATCCATTTTTTGAGGTCATTCCACCAGAGGGCCCTGTTCGGTCCCCTTGCACTCTTCCAGCTCATGGCGATACGTCTTTTCGCTGTTATATATGCCAAGTCCTTGAGTTTATTTAGGGGCTTGTTCTTGCTGGTCCGTCGGTAGCTTCCCAATATGCAGGCTGCCGGCTCATCGGTCACCAGCTCGATCTCAGCGGTCCCCATTTTTTCCCTTACGCCGCTCCAGAACTGCTGAACTATCGGGCAGCTCCAGAACATGTGGGTCATTCCCGCCCTAGGCTCATGGCATTTGGGGCATGTTTGAATTGTGGCTCCCTTGAAGTTCGATATAACTTCGGGCGTGAGGTAGGCTCTGTTGGTGACATATAGTTGTATGAGTTGGAGGCGGGCATTCCTAGAGATTGCCTTGTGGTAGTGTGTTATTTTCCCCCATGATTTGTCCTCAAATTCGATCCCCAATTCGCTCTCCCATCTACTCTTGCTTTTCAATACGTCATTTGTCGTGCTCTGCAGGAGAGTTTCGTATATTCTGGAGGTTTCATGGCCTCCTTCAGCAGCGTTTAGCAACAGTTCGATAGCCTCGTTTTCCTGAAACCGATTGGCGGCCTCCGGCCATCTTTCCTTCAGGGCTGTCATTACTGCTCCATATAGCAGGAACTGGCCCGGTGGCAGGCCAGTGGATTCGCAGAGGTCGCCGAAAGCCACAAATTCTTGCTCTTGGATGAGGTCCCCAAGCACTGCTACACCATATGGTTCCCACAGCGTGCGTGTGTCCACGTGACCCCATGAGGATTTCGCCATGACAGCTGCGATGGGGATCTGTGGGGAATACGGGTCCGCTGCCCCTATTGCCTTGCAGGCCCTTCTCCAAAGCTGAGTCCCAAGTTTGATCAGGTAAGGGAGGCGTTGCGTGTTTCCCCATCTAACCCAGAGTAGGTCCCTGAGTAGCAGTCTCGGCAGGGCTGGCTGGAGGAGTCTAGTGTCAGCAGTGGTCTCATCTGCCATCCAGTGCATTACGTGCCTTAGTTGGCTAGCCAGGAAGTACAGCTCAAAGTTGGGGATTTTTAGTCCCCCCTTCTCGTAAGGCCTCTGGAGAATGTCTAGTGCCACCCTGTGCCTGCCGCCCTGCCACAGAAATCCCCTGCAGAGCTTGGACAGATCTCTAAAGAAGGTAGAGGGGATGTTAAAGGGTACATTGGTAAAGCAGTGCAGTAGGCGTGGGAGCGCCACCATCTTGAGGAGGCCCGCTCGCCCGGCCATTGAAAGTGGGAGCTTCCCCCAGAACCCCATGGATTTCTCTAGCGCGTCCTTTGCCCTAACCGTATTAAGAATGTGTTCAGTGTTTGGGTGGCGATGGATGGTGATCCCCAGGTATCTAAAGGACGTGGCTTGCCATTGGAGGGCTAGCGGAGGCAGGGAGCCGTACCCCTCACTGTGGAGAGCAGCTAGGGGGTAGAGACAGGACTTGTCTTTATTTATCTGTATGCCCGTAAGTGTGTGGAAGCAGTCTAGTGTCTCTAGGATGTAGGGCAGGCGGAGCTCGGGATCATGCAGGTAGAGCAGCATATCATCTGCGTACATAGAAATAAGGTGTGATACCCCATCTAGCTTGATGCCTCCGTCCCCGTACTCCTGGCGGAGGTACGCGGCCACCGGTTCTGCGGCTATGATGTAGAGCATGGGGGACAGGGGGCATCCTTGCCGTGTACCTCTGTGAAGGGGCCATTTACCGGAGTAGGTCCTGTTAGTACGGACCCTGGCAGTGGGGCGAGTGTAGAGCAATTGGGTCCATTTAAGGAAGGCAGGTCCAACCCCCATCTTGACCATGGTGGCGTACAACCAATCCCATCTGATCGAATCAAAGGCCTTAGTGGCGTCGAGTGATGCCACAGCGTACTTCTGGGGCTTCCCTTCGGTGCCATGTATGATGTGGTGCAATCTACGTAAATTTTCGGTGATGGAGCGTCCTGGCACGTATCCCGTCTGGTCCTGGTGGATCAGGAGGGGGAGTGCTCTGCGCAATCTGCTTGCTAATAGTGCCGCGAGTATTTTGCTATCGACATTTAGCATAGAGAGCGGTCTATACGCTCCACACTCCGTCCCATCTTTGCCAGGCTTTAGTATAGGAATTATTATTGCCTCGCTCATAGAATCCGGGAGGGAGCCCCGCTCAAAGGCCTCGTTGTATACCTGTGCGAGCAAGGGGGCGATGGTCTCCTCGTATGTCTTATAAAATTCCCCGGGAAGGCCGTCCATACCCGGCGTTTTACCCGAGGGTAGTGTTCTGATTATAGCCTTCACCTCGTCAGGTGTAATGGGGTCGTCTAGGGCTTCCGTCATCTGTGGATCTAATCTGGGCAATTGTATGCAGTCTAGGGCGTCTTCGATTCCGGTGGCCGACGAAAGGGGGGTCTGGGAGTAGAGGTCACGATAAAACTCGGAGAAAACCTCATTGATCTCTACCTGTGTGTGCGCAGTGCCGCCATCAGGTTTCCGCACGTGACAGATAGGGGCGCTGGGGGTCTCTCTTTTATATAGCCAGGCAAGGAGTTTGCCAGGTTTGTCTCCTAGGGCGTGTGACCTTTCAACGTGCTTAGTGTAGCTCAGTTTCCCGAGTGTCTCCCAGTGGGTCAGACAGGCCTGTCGCAGTTGAATCATTTCTCGCAGGCTCTCGGGGGTTACGTCCGCTTTGCTTTCTAGCTCGCCCAGTTTCCCCTCTGCCTCCGCCAGGGAGTTCGCGACAGTTCTCTGGGCTCCCCCCACTGCCATCAGCATGTCCCCTCTCATGACCACCTTATATGCCTCCCACGCGGTACCAATGCTGTCTACGCTACCCAGGTTAACCCGCCAGTATTCATCTGTGCTGTTCTGTATATGGTCCCGGAAGGCTACATCTAGCAGGGCCTCAGCTCGTAGTCTCCACGTGGGAACCGGGGGTCTAGGCGGGTGCATCTCCCATGTGACCATTAAGGGGGAGTGGTCCGACAGGACCCTAGGCAGGTACTGTGCATCGCTGAAAGTGGCCTGCCACTCGCAACTTACCATCATGTAGTCCAGCCTAGTGTAGACTTTGTGTGGTGGGGAGTAGAAAGAGTACTCACGCTTCTCCGGGCCCAGCTCCCTCCACAGGTCGCAGAGCGAGAGTTGAGTCATTAGCTTAAGCAACACTTTGGCTGGGGGGGACGGGCGGGAGTGTTTGGCATCAGATCTGTCCCTGAGCGGGTCGAGGGTGCAGTTGTGGTCCCCACCCCAGATCACCGTGGAGTTTGCATGAGGGCCTAGTCTGGTGTATAGGGAGTGGAAGAAGGGGGTGGCATCATGGTTTGGGGCATAGGTGCTAACCAGGCACAGCTCCCTCCCCTCCACCGTACCCCGCACCAGGGCCATCCTACCTTCATCATCCGTCTTGGTGTCCGTTATCCTGAAGGGGACGGTCGGGTCTATCCATATCAAAACCCCCCTTGCGTATGAAGAGTAGGAGGATCCAATCAGGGTCCCTCGCCATGTCTTGGCCAGGGCTTTTAGTTTCTCCTCTGTTAAATGTGTTTCCTGGATCATGGCAATCCTGACTTTACAGCGCCTTAAGTATGTGTGTATTCTGCGTTGTTTCACGTAACTGTTCATGCCTCTGACGTTCCACGTCATTATTTTAATCGTTCCGGCCATGAGCATGGTTGGGTCCAATGTTCCTCCACTGTCTCGGGCGGGGGGTTTAGTTGGCAATGTATCTGTGATAAGGATGTCCTGGGGTCTCGGCGTTTCCCTTTCAAAGTCCCAACGTGGGCGCAACTCCTCCGCAATTCCCTCCCCCCCAATAAACTTCCCAAACAAAAAACTGGTCTAACGGAGGGAACCCCGTCATGACTGTCCCGTTTCCGCTCCTTAGGACCAAACATGGTCGTCGGGTGCCCTACGGGCGGGTAAACGTACCCTAAAAGAGGAATAGAACTCCAGGGGGTTGAGGGAGCTGGTGCTTCGGTGTTCCGCGTGGTATGATCCGTTCAGTTGCTTGTAGGGCGCGATTCCGTGTCGTTGTGCATCTGTGGAAGAGCTCTTTTCGTTATAGTTACGATGGGTGGTTCAGTTCTGCTTACGTCTCTTATCTTCGATGTCTGGCAGTTGTTGCTCGTCCATCCAGTCACGAGCGAGTGCCGGGGTGTCGAACAGGAGGGCCCTGTTGTTGTGTAGTACCTTTAGCCTGGAGGGGTACAGGAGCATGTATTTCACCCCGGCCGCTTTCAATCTAGCCTTAGTGTATATGAACTGGGCCCTGTTCATCTGTACTTGGAACGTGTAATCCGGGTAGATCGCAATCTTGGCCGAGTTCCTCTGGATCTGTCCTCCCGAGCGCGAGAAGGCCAGGATGACCTCGCGGTCTCTGTAATTTAGCACCTTCGCTATCATGGGCCTGGGTGGGGCGCCCGGTGGCGGTTTCTTAGCGAGTGATCTGTGGGCCCTCTCTATGGTGAATCCCTGTGAAAGTTTCCCCGCTCCGATCTCTTGTAGCAGGAGATTTTCTACGTAGTCGGTGGGGTCTGAGCCCTCTATGCCTTCAGGTAGGCCTAGCAGCCGGATGTTATTTCGGCGGGCCCTCCCTTCGGCCTCCTCCGCTCTGTCTTCCAGATTCTTAACTCTCTGCCGTAGGCCGTCTACATCGTGTAGGAGTTGGGCCTTTGCTTCAGTATTTTCTCGTACCTGGGTCTCCAACGTCTCGGTCCTGTCCGCTAGCGCACGGACGTCTTGGCGCAGGAGCCCCAGGTCGATGGCCACGGCATCTATCTTGTTCACTATCGTTGCTTGGAATGAAGCGATGGCCTCCATGAGTTGGGTATTGCTGGGTTCGGTCGGCGCCGCGGCGGGGCCCGGGTCCTTATTAGCCGTTGTTGCTTCGGGGCACCCAGGGGCTGGGTGGTCGTTAGCCGCATACACATCCAGGGTGGTCTGTCGCTGTTTAGATTTGGCTCCCCTGCCCGTAGATCTGTCCAGGCTGGCCATGTTTACAGGTCCCCGGCGGGAGGGCCGCGCGCCTGTGTTTTTCCCTCGTCTCAGCGGGCGGGCCCGGTTCACTCTCCAGTCCCCGTCGGACCCCACCGCGGGGCCACTATATATGCCCTCGCAGGGACCGTCTCGAACCCGGTGAGGCCTCCTTCGATCTTCCTCCGGAGCCTCTTCTCTCTCACTTGCGATGGGGGCGCGGATCTCCAGGCCAGCGCGGGGCTCCACGGGCTTAGTAGGATGCGGCCGCCATCTTGGTCTCAGATTACGCCGTTGTTCGCAAGCCGCGTTTAGGTCTTTTAGGGCCGCGATTTCCTTGTATGAGAAGTCCAAGGGCCTCCTGCAGGCTTCCACCACTCCTTCGATGTTTCTGCGGGCTCAAGTGTTGCTTAAGTGTCCCGTAAAGCAGCTTATCGATGTCCTTCGAGCGGAGCTCACCAGAGACGCGTCCACTCTACATGGCGGTTAGCCACGCCCCCGAGGACACAATCAATTTAAAGAACAAGTTACTTACCCCTGGTAACGTTCTTCGACTGGATGTTCCTCCAGCGTATTCCTCCTCACCCTCTCAACCTACCCCTCTGTAGAATTTCCCATGCTATTATGGCTTTCGTTCCACTGAGGCTGAGTACCGTCATGCCCCAATTTATGGGCATTTCTGCTGCACTAGGAAGGGAAAAAGAGAACTGAGGCCAACGGGCGCCGTGCATGCTACTTGTAACCTCTGATGACGTCACCCTCGATGGAGGACTTCGGACATCTACTCGATGCCATTAGCGCAGGACGCCCTCTGCTGAAATGTTTTTCCGAAGCTGGACATTACATGGCAAGGATGAGGAATATCCAGTCGAAAGAACGTTACCAGGGGTAAGTAACTTCTTCTCTTTATCCTTGGTATAGCTTGCTTGGCCCAATTTGATCAGTTTTGGTTGCAGTTTCTCTCATACCCTCCTGGGGTCTTTAGCTTGTCGGCCTGTTGTGGGCTATGGGCCTGCTAAGCCCTTTTTTGTTTGCACTTTTTCTTGTGAGCCTGGTGTGGGCGTGACATCACCACCCTCCCCCTGCCACTTGACTAATGTCACATACCTTGGTTCCAGCCGTAGTGCTAGATGGTGGAAGCAGCGTCTCTGGCCAGCGTGGACCCGTGTTCTCGTCCTGCCTCTGTATGCCGTGCTCCACTTCCTCGTATTGCTTCTTCCCTTCAGCGTCAGAGTAGCGGTTTACCATTCTCTACCCACCATGCTGACTGCATGGCTCTCTGGTTCTGCTCCTCTTGCGAGGGAGAGACTCTCCCTCTGTTCAAGCTGGTGTTTCTCTTGACATAGAGGGGTATTTGGATCCCTCCCTGGAATGGAGATAAAGATTAAATTGGCCTTCCAGTTTCACAAAGTGTCAGCGACAAATGCAAGTCAGAAACCAATCCGTCCTCCCTAAAGGGGCTCTGTGCATGATTGTCCTGTTAGTAATTCTTACTTGGACATTCTTTGTCCCCAGAGGGGAGTGGAGGCGGTGGGGGGGGGGGGGAGCAACGAATAGTCACCCTCAGTAGGATCCCGCCTGCCCTGTCCCCTAGCTAGGGTTTTACATAGGATCTCAGCTTCCTAGTCCCAAGGGGGGTGGGGGATGTCCCTTGGGGAGAAGGCATGAATTCCTTGGATTTGTCAGAGGAAAGAGACCAGTCTAAACTTGTGGCCTTCCACAAGGGGATAACTGATGGGCAGAGTTGAACTCTTTTATTCAAAGAGGGGATCTTATCAGTGTGACTTGGCACATGTTTTGGAGCATCTTAAGGTCCTCATCCCTGGGATTTTCAGAATTGTATAAATCCATGTAGTATTCCAATTTAACTTGTTTTTTTTTTTATTTTATTTTTTTAAACTTCTCTTTATTATTTTAACGATAAGAAACCACAACCCCATCAACGTACCTCAACTCCCCCACCCCCCAGCAGAGCCCTAGCGCCCCTTCCTCCCCTCCCCCCATTCATTCCCTTCTGATGATTAGGCATGCAGGTCCAAATGTTTCAGTATGTGGGGTCGCCACTGCTCCCAGAACGCTCCCTTTAAGTAGTCCAAAGTCTCCCCATTCCGCCGCAAAATAACTCGAGTTGCCATTAACCACGAATGTAGCCCACTCCAACGTACAATCTCGCACAATTTCCTCAACCAGTCCATGCCCAGGATGTTGCTGGGAAAATTGCCCGGAGGCGAGCCAGGGTATAATGCCAGCCGAATAGGTACTTGTACCAGGCCTCCTGTAGCTGGGCAGCCTTAGCCACCTTTGGGATCAGTTTCCAAAGCCTCTCCCAGTCCTCTCGTTTCATTCCCACCCCTAAAAGCCCCCCTACCTAGACATATACGACCACTTCGTGATAGGGCCAGCACTCCCCAGAAGCTTATATAGTTCTGAAATCGGCCCTCTGGACCCCTCATGCATCAGGAGGAAGCGTTCAAACTGTGTCAGGTTGCACATTCCCGCCCTCCGGACCTCCTTGGACCACACTCAGTACCTGATCTGGAAGCATCTGAGCCGCTCCCCCTCGCCCACCCCGAACTCCCGTTTACAATCTTCAAAGGATTTCACATCCTGACCTCGAAAAAGGTCTCTAATGACCCTGCACCCCCCCCCCCCCCCCGCTTTCCCACTTCCAGAAAGCCCCCTTTTCCAACCCCGGGGTGAAATCTCCATTGTTGAATATGTGGGTAAACGGCGACGGAAAGGTAGTGATCCCCAATTTTTCCACCGCCCTGTCCCAGATAGCAACCATCCCCTTAGTTATATTGCTCAGATACAAGTGAGCCGGTCTCAACCTACGCGGGAGCCATAGTACCTCTCTCAGATGATGCCGGGCTACCGCTCTATCCATCTTAGCCCACTGTTTGTTATATTCTGCTGAGAACCACTCCCGAATTAATTACCCTGAGCTGCGTCGCCTCATAGTGGCACCGAAAGTCCGGTAAGGCTAGGCCGACCCCTTCGATGCTGTCATTAGCTGTTTTGCCAAGCGCAGCGTCCTGCCCTCCCAGATAAACTCCTTCACTGCCTTGTCCAGTTCCTTGAAGGGTGTGCGGATGGGCAATGGAACCGCTCGGAATAAGTAGAGCACCCGTGGAAGAACCACCATCTTGAGCACTGCACCTTTTCCCAACCATGATATCTTTAGAGAGCAAAACATCCTGAGATATTGTATCGACGTTGGTGTGGGAATGTAATTCGCCCCGTACCACAGCTGAGGGTTGACCCTGACCCCCAGATAATGTATCCCACCCGGACTCCACTTAAATGGGGAGGAAGCCCTCAAGGCCCTTACCTCGTCGCCCTGCAGCGACAGATTCATTATTTTGGACTTTTGCAAGTTCACCCGCAGACCAGAAATTTCCCCGAATTTGGACCATAGTGCCATACACGCCTGTATGGACTCTCTTGGGCTCGTCAAAGTAAGCAGCATGTCACCGGCGAAAGCTGCCGCCTTATGCTGAATCCCCCAAAGGGAATACCCTGGATAGTCTCCGCCTCCCGGATCGCCACGAGTAGGGGCTCCAGATACAGGGCGTACAGGAGCGGGGAAAGGGGGCACCCCTGCTTCATACCGCGTCCAAGCTTGAAGGGTCGGGACATCGCTCCATTCACAAGTAACCTTGAGGTGGGAGCTCTGTAATTCGCCCGTACCATGTTGATGAACCTTTTGCCTATACCCATTTGTTCCATGGCCAGAAACAGAAAAGACCACTCCACCCGGTCAAATGCCTTCTCGGCATCCAAGGCTAAAAGAATCGCCGGAGTGGGTGTCTTCTGCGTTTTCTCGACCAAGTGGGCGACTCGCCTAATGGTATCAGCCGTTTGTCGTCCCCGTACGAACACTGTCTGGTCCTGGTGGATCAGCTCAGGAAGGTGCACCACCAATCGCCTTGCCAGAATTTTAGTGTAAATTTTCGCATATGAATTTATGAGAGCAATTGGCCTATAAGGGGGGTACACTCCTCTGGGTCCTGGGTCCTTGCCCACCTTGTGTATCAGCGTAATTTTAGCCTCCTCCATAGAGGGAGTAATGCTACCCAAGGAGTCGAATGAGTTGTAAAGTTGAGTAAGATGTGGGACCAGTATGGTGGAATAGGTTTTGTAAAAGGAGACCGGGAATCCGTCGGGGCCCGGGGCTTTATTGCTGGGGAGCGACGTGATGACGGCCCGCACCTCATCCTCCATGATGTCCCGTCCCAGGTCTTCCCCAATTTCCCTAGAGAGGCGCGGAATGGGCAGGGTACCCAAGAAATTCATCTGATGCTGGGTTGCTGGGCCCTGAGATGTGTACAGGGCTTCATAAAACCCAGCTAGCCGCTCCCTGATTTCCTCAGTTCGGGTGAGCCTCTTCCCCCCTTTCATCCTTCAAAGCTGCAATCGTATTTCGTTCCCTGCTACCCCTCAACAGGCGCGCTAGAAGCAAGTCCGCCTTGTTGGCTTTAGCGTAACACTTCTTTGTAACCTTTAACATAGCACCCTCTGCCTTCTGGGTCCTCTGGATTCTCAGCTGCCCCTCTGCCAACCTGTACTCCCTATAAGCTTTCCTTGAGGGGTCCCCTTTGAGCCTCACCCTTGCAGCCTCCACCTCCCCTTCCAGCTGGGTCTCCAACATCCGCAATTGTTTATTCCTCTCTGCCTTTAGGGCGATGAGTTCCCCTCTGAGTAATCTTAAACGCATCCCACCTTATGCTGAGACTCGTGTCCGTGTCATTATTTCTTTCGAAGAAGGCTTTGATGTTGTTACCCATCTCCTCCCTAATCACCATGTCCCTTAGAAGATCCCCAGAAAAATGCCAGCTCCAAACCCCTGGATTATGCCTACCTAGCTGCATTTTCATCTGCACAACCCTGTGGTAGGCAATTCCCATGGGGCCAGTCTCAACCCACTCTACTCATCCCACTAGGCCAGCCGACACCCAGATATAATCAATTCGAGATTGGGCTCGATGCACATCCGAAAGATGCGCATAACCTTCTTCCTCCCCCAATACACGCCACACATCCCTAAAGCCTGCCCCCTTAAATCACTCCTTCAACTGTGGGGAGGCCACGGCCCCCCCTTCCCCTTCCGCCCGCATGCTGTGTCCGATTTAGCCGCTTGTCTCAGGCCAAGTTAAGATCCCCCATTAAAATGACTTGCCCTCTTGCAAACTCTTCCAATGCACTCAGGGTCTCCCTCGCAAAGTTGTCCTGTCCCAAGTTTGGACCATAAACCGAGGCTATCGTATAAGTAGCACCCATATGCTCCCCCCCCCACCCCTCCTACCAGGATGAACCTCACATTTTTATCCCTCTGAATATCCTGAATTCTAAAGTCTATACCTCTCCTGAATGCCAGCGCCACCCTCCCCCTTTCTTTGAGGGACCTGACGCAAAGAAAATTTGCGAGAAACCCTTCAGACGCAGGAGGGCCCTGATCTGCCTGCAGCAAGTGGGTGTCCTGCAGGGGCAGAACATCCTGAGCATGCGTTCAGGTGAAATGTTCTAGTTTCGCCCGCTTGAGGGGAGAATTTAACCCTCTCACCTTATGAGTCAGCCACTTTAAACCAAGCCAGTGAGATACCCTGGTCCCGCGAGCTGCCCTCTCATCCTCCTCCCCCCTGACCTCCCCTATTCCCCCCAAAATCCCCAACCTTCTCCATTAAGCGCTAAGGCCCCTGCCCCCTCCCGTTCCCCATCACTGCCCCCCCTGCCCGGAACCCCCAACTTTGGGCTAAATCACACCCTCCACCCCAGACCCTCCCACCCATCCCCCCCCCCCCCCCGGCCTGTCCTGTCCTTGCTTGTTCCAAACTCCTCCCCCCGGCTCAACACAGCCCATGAGTCCACCAACCCCCTGAAAATTCAATGGAGGCACTTCAATAAGTCACCCATCCCCCTCCAGATTCCGACCCCTCCCCTCCCCCCAAGGTGCTCTGAGCAAGTGCCCCCCCCCCCCCCCCCTTGCAGGGCCCTGCAGCTCTCCCTCACCCCTCCTCTTGCCCCACTCCCCCACGGTTGCCCACTCCTCTCCCTCCAGGACCCCTACGCACCACCTCCTCATTCTCCACTTCCAAACCGATAATGTTGGCCGCCTCCTGGAACGTGGTTGCCTGCTTCTGAATCCCCTCCCATTCAAAAATTAAGCCAAAATGGAAGCTCCACCTATACTTTAGACCCTTTTTTTGACAGCTCCTTCAGGACCGGACCCATAGCCCTTCGTTTCAGGAGAGTGCTCGCGGCCAGATCCTGGAACAACAATATCTCCTGCCCTTTGTAGAGAACGGGCTCGCTTTGTCTGGCCGCTCGCAGCGCTGCTTCCTTCTGACCATATTTGGCGAAAGGCAACCACCACTTCCCGGGGTTTGACGTTGAGACCACCCGGGACTCGGCCAACTCTGTGGGCCCTGTCCAATGATATCGAATTCGGGTACCCCTTCGCCCAAGAGTTCTGCAAATATGCGCTGGCATTCCTCCTTTAGGGGTCGGTCCGTCACTGTCTCAGGGAGCACCTTGATCCGAATGTTCCTCCGGGATCTATTTTCCAAGTCCTCGAGCATCGCCTACATGTTCCTTGTCGCATTGTCTAGTCGGTCTAGGGCCCCACTATTAGCTGTGATGTCCCTCTCCTGGAGGCCCCTTTCCAGCAAATCCATCCTTTCCCCAAGTTGAGCCACTTCATGCCAGATTTCACCCAGCGCCAAATTGAGGTCAGATCTCATAAATTGAAACTGGTCCTGAAAGGTTTGAGCCAGAGATTCTCTGTGCTTGCATTTCCCCCCTGAGGTCTTGTCTCGTCAACCACGACACATCCACATCCGCCTCTGCTCTCCTTTGAGTGGCCGCTGCCCGATTTGTTGGTGTATTTGTTCTCTGGGGCTCTCTAGAGGAGAGACTGGCCTTTCCAGACTTCCGCCTGGACTTGGTAGACATCCGTGTGGGGCCCGAAGCGACCCTTTCCGTATTTAGTACAATGGCTCGAGACACTTGTCGCAGCCTGAAGTGCCAGGGAACCCCCACCTCGCCCTGAGGCTCCTTCCACAGGAGGGGGAGGAGTCCTTACCCGGGTCTGTGGGCCAGGCTATATATACTGCTTTGATAGCGGTGGCTGCCCCCCTTCCAAGGGGTGACCCCAGGGGGAGTCCCCACCACTACGGTCCCGGGGGATCGCTCAGAGGACTAGATCTTCTTGCGCAGTCAATTCTTCAGGTGGGCTGCCTCTAGTGGATGCACCGCCGCTGTGGGAAAGATCCAGGGCTCCAGCACCCCACAGGTGGACCCCCAGGGCGAGTCCCCGCTTAAGGGCGCTATCAGGCGCCCACCCCCCCCCCCCTGCATCACGAGTTGTTGGCTTGTTCCTGCCCCCATGCAAGGGACAGATCCAGTCAATGGAGTCATGATGGCCCCTCTGCCGGGGATCCTCCAGTAGGATGCCTCTGCTGTGGGGGAGAGCTCCCCAAAGAGACAATGCCACTGCCCCAGTTGCCGCCAATATCCAAACTGATCCCTCGGGGAGCCCCCCAAAGTTGTGCCCCGGGGGAGCCCTGCGCCATAGGTAATTCTTTCCCTGTCTCCGCCCAGAGCTCCACTACACTCCCGGGGCCGGCTGGCTACCACCTCTGCCTCTCCTGGTCCTCACGCTTCAGTGCTCCGGTGGGACCCGCTTTGCTGTTGGGTGGGGGGCGAGACGCACCCCCACCCCCTTTGCACAATCTGAGCCGGTGGGCCCCCTGTCTGTGTGCCCAGATTTGCGTGCCTCCAATCTACACATACACTGCTACCGCTGGATGAATGGCGACTCCGGCGCTTGCTGCCCTCTCACTGGCGTGTTCTTCCTGGGTCTGCGCAAAGGGGGGGGTCCTGACTCCTTTGCGGGCGGCCGCACGTCTCCGACCCCAGGGAAGACCTGGCTCTTCCCGAGCGGTGGCGGTCTGCGTCCCTTCACCAGCAGCCACGCGCCGCAGGCCAGGGATCACAGAGCAGCCATCGGCACATCTACTCGCTGCCGGCGGCCATCTTGGAATCGGTTTGATTGTTTTTAATCTACCATCTTTCCCTTAGACTCTGCCCCAAATGTGCGTTAGCTTTCACCTTCCGTGCTAGGAGTCTCCCTTTCTTATTCCTGTGTTCATATTGTTGGTTAGTTGATGAAATTGCATATTCCTCCCTAGAATCATTGCTGTTAATCTGGTTACAGGTGTTTTTGAAGCGTTGTATGCTTTTAGGCAACTTGTGGTCCTATAGTTCACCTCCTTCTCCCTAAGCTTCTCAGCAAGGGTACATGGTTCTCCCGCCCTAATATTATTCAACCTTGCTCCCTTAGCTATCAACATCCACTTCATATACTCTTTGAAGGCATTGCATCTTCCATTCTCTTTAGTGGAGCCCTGCGGGTATTCTGCCTCCCAGGGTGTACATGCCGCCAGGAGATGACGACAAGATCTGCCTCGTATATAAGGCTTTTGGGGACTGAGGGTTGATTTACCCGAGAAGCCAGTGGAAATATCCCAATTTGTCTCCAGAGCTAAATTTGGATCTCTATCGGACTCCCTCTGAAATTGGCATACCTATCAGATTGCCGTAGCTAATTTCAAAGGGCGTCTGGAACATCGGCCACCAATTGTTGCCATGAGATGGTAAATCATCACTCCTCTAAGTCCGTAGAAGCCGTGGGGCATTTGTGTGAACTTCCCCATAGTCAATTGATTTCTGCTTGCTGCTTTCGAACTGAGGTAGAGAGATGCATTTGATGTGAATTTAGCTCTTCTGACGATGGGTATGCGCTTTGCGGCAGTGGCCCTCGGGGTCTTCTCTCCCATGCGTCTACTAATCCTGAGTCCAGTGATAAGATGATAATCTTTGCTGCCTCCTCTGCCGTGGTACAGTCTCTACATGCCATCCCAGGAAAACAAAGGGCCAAATGGAAAGGCCCACTTAGGCTTTTTGTTCTTTTCCTGTAGCTTATCCGTTATAGGGCAAAACTGTCTTTTGGAGGGCCAGAACGGCTATATCTTGAAAGATGAGTAAGTATTGTCCCTGGTAAGAGATGGGCCCCATCATCCGGGTGCAGAATTTTCACTAGCCACTAGCCATCGCCGAATATTTCTCTTGCCGAGTAAGAAATGGTTTTCTTTGTGTATGTAGAAAATGCAGATGGCAGTGACTTTTTGTGATTGGCTAGTAGCTTGCAATTGGAATTTTGACTCCCTGGTCTAGATGCATGCAATTATCTTCAGTAGCATAGACATGAAATGTGATGGTTGTCACATAGCTATGTTTTGGGAACTGTATGGCTGGTGCCCAATGTGTGCACCCTGTCTAACGTGATGCCGCCTTTTGCAATGTCTGGGAAAGTTTCTACAAACATTTTGCGAACCCGTCTTCTGAGGTCTCATCCCATAAAACCCTCCATTTGCCCTATTATTTGATTTTCTTTCCTACATGTATTTTCCAGCTCCTCAATTGTGGTCATCAGGGGATACATGCTCTGTTTGGCGTCTAATTCACCTTGGTTTTGGATTATGCGTTTTTGTAGTGACTGCCCTGAAGTTTTGGCATCTCCTTCGCCCAACCGTGGCCTCAATCCCTAGGACCCGCACCGGCAACTTCAAACATGGTAAAAAACCTTGGATGCACATTGGACACACTTCTCCCTCGCCCAATGCACCACCTCTGTATCTAAAACCTGTTTCTTCCATCTACGTATTATCCAGCATATTTTCCTTTACCTTACCTCACCTCTCCTCACCCATCAACTCCATCATCCTGTCCTGCTTAGACTACGCAAACTGCCTCTACCCAGGCACTCCAGCGTTTTAACTAAGCACACTCCAAAGAATCCAAAACGCTGCTGCACGCCTGCTCATTAACCTACCTCCCAGAGAACACATCAGCACTACACTAAAAGGCCTCCATTGGCTCCCAATTGGTCGACGCACTAACTTTACAGACATATGCATCACCCACCGCACCATCTACAACAATGGTCCGGAATTCCTTCAAGACAAAATCGTGCGCTACCAACCCTCAAGAAGTCTCAGATCTCGCACAGCATATCGCCTAGTGGTCCCACTTCACAACTCCTCCAGGATGGGCGGGTCCTTGTTCTCCGTGCAAGTGCTGATTATCTGGAACTCCCTACCCCTACACATTCGGAATACTGAAAATAGCCTGAAATTCAGAAAGGCCCTAAAAACCTGGCGTTTCCCAACATCCCCTTGCACCCGCCCCTCTCTAAACTATATCGCTGAACCCAACATTCCTATGCACCGATTACAGCACAGATGCTGGTAGCGTTCGCAGCGGCTCACCTTGGCAAACTATCGCCTACATGCACAACACTCCTACCCGCTAAATACCCCAGGGAAGCCGGCATCATTTGTTGCGGCACACCGCAATAAACCTCACTCCTCCCGAAGAAAAACACTACCCACTAAATATCTTACGAATGACGGCAGTTTGCAAAGGCACTCCACAACCAACCATTGCCCTCACTGGTGTCCTCCCTCTCACCCTATCATCGTCCTCCCCTCCCACGCACTCCACCCTCCGAGACTGTCCCTAGCTGCTCATACTTTCATTCCAGAGACCACTAACAGTGATAACATGCCGTCCACATAGGACGAAGAAAAAATGCTGCAGCTGAACTACATTAAAGCATACAGTACATATACTTTACACCACGTCTGTGGACACAGGCCGCAGGCACGGCCATACATCCATGCACCATAGAATGCAGCTACGGCTATGCCATTCCAGTCTAGTAGCACACATAACCATCTACACTAAAACCCCTGACTTACCTCAACACCTCTGCTACTAGCATACACCGACTACCAACGAAAAGAACATTCGGTATAGCTGAGCATACATCGAACCTTCAGCAATAGCACGCTATCCTTTGGGCTGCTTAGTGGAGTCTAGCCAGCCACTGAAGTCCTTAGCTGGCGAAAATGTATACAAGCATCGGTTAATCTCAATTCTTAGAACCTACACTACATTGACTGCAGTCACTGAGGGCGTTACCATCACAAAGCGCATTGAGGCCATGCAAATCGGGAAAGAGCGCTTTATAAAACGAATACAATTTTCCAACCTTTAGTTGATCTATCATGTCTCTGGAGGGATCTGACCGAGTTTTGCAACTGTCTTTCATGGCTCTTTGTATTTGTTTTTATGGAGTGCTTTCTTTTCTTAATTGAGCATGGCCAATCCTGAAGGGTCTGCAGACAATGGAGGGAGGAGTGGTTCCTCCGCGACCCTTTGCATTTCACTTGTGTGGGATGAGCTCTGGTACAAGGAGGTCTTTAATAACTCAGTTCTTCGTATGGATCTACATGGGACATTAAACCGTGATTTTATATCCGAAGGGATTTTTGCCTGAAAATGGTTGCTTGTGAATGTTGGACAAGAGGGTGGTGGCTACAGTTGGGCATATGTTTCCTCTGTTGGTCGCAGGTTAGGAGGTTAATGATATGAGTTCTTCTGGCTGCTTCTTAGATGAGCCCCTTATGCCGAGATGAGCCTTGGATTCACACCCACAGTGGGTTCACCACTGCTCTGCTGTAGGGCCACACTGATATTTAGACCTTGGGCTTTATATTGTACATGGCCTTTAGTATCAGTGGAAGTGTTAAAGGTCTGCTCGAATTGGGTCAGAGGGCGTTTCAAATTATTTTCCCAACCTAAATCTGTCAGTACCCCTTTAAGCTGTAGATCTAGCAAGGTAGGAATAGTCTAGATATAGGAAATTCTCAAATTGGGACATAGACAGAAATGTCCCCTCTCCATACTTGGCCATACTTGGCCAGCCCTAATCGGGCCAGAATTATAACCTGATTGAAATCTGGAAGCGTCTACAAACTTGTCTCTGATGGGGGCGGGGGGTCACCAGATACAACTTAGTGGGGATGGCCATGATGTAATCCCAGTCATCTCCCTGGATTTCTCCAGAGATGCCAGAGTACTTCCAGAGTGGGGATGGTTGATAATTCTCAGGGGCAGGTGCCTATGGGGGACCCACAACCATTCTCTTGAAGTTACGGGAGCAAAAAGTGAACTTTCCATAGTGACCCAGTGCTTAGTCATGTTTTCCCTTCAGTGGTCTACCAGGACACTGAACTGAGCACACCGATGAGATTAGCGATCTGGGACTCCAGCACCACCTTCCTTCTTGGGTATGTAAGCGTAGAATGCTTAAGTCTTTTGCCCGTCCAAAGAAAGGCAAGGAATGCTCTTCTAATGTCCTCAAAGGTGATCAATCACTGGAAGGGCCTGAAACATAAACCGGAATCACAGGAGTACGTTATTTATTTTTTTAAAATGTATCTTTATTGACAATTTACAAATTAGGTTGGGCCTAACGGCCGACCCAACCGGCAAAAACAGCAAAATGAACCACATTGTCAGTAACATTTTCTTTTTCATTACCTTAACTCCCTTCCCCATTTCCCCCCTCCCGTCCCTCCCCCCCAAACGATTAACATGCCAAGTTTAGAAGTGTTGCTAGTAGTTATAACATAGGGGAGGACGCTTGCGTACCACATGGTTGCTAAGAGCATTCCTTGAAACAGTGGGGTATAACCGGGAAACCATTAGGTAGGGGCCAGACCGGGACTTTGAGGGCTATGAGGGAATGTGTCATGTTCTCTCTCGTTCAATCTCTCATTTACAGGCGCATGGAAATACAATCATCATGCAGTAGAACTGCAGTCCATTCTTGTGCAAAATCAGACAAGGTATCATTTGCTATTGCTGTGAGTTTTTCATATGTAAAAATCACCCTGAGTTTGCAGAGCCATTCCTCTTTGGAGGGGGCCGAGACACTCTTCCATTTTTGGGCTAGCGCCAACCTCCCTGCTCGCAGCATGGCACCGATGACCTTGGGGTAAACATTTACTTCCGACTCCGGCATGGGGATGCCCAGTAGGCTTTCCAGTGGGTGCAGAGACGGACCAAACCCCTCAATATCTTTGATCCAGCTAAGTAATTCCGTCCAGTAAACCTGTATAACCGGGCAGCTCCACCACATATGAAACCAGGTTCCCCTTTGGTGACATCCCCTAGGGCAGAAGGGGGACACATCCCGAAACATCTTGGACAACAGAGCCGGGGGGCGATGCCAAGAATGGAGGATTTTAAAGCTGTGTTCCATGGCAGCCGTGTACAGGGAACCCGTAAAGATGCATTTAAAAACCGCCCTCCAAGTGTGATCATCCAGTGTCATCCCCAACCTCTCCTCCCATATGCGTTTGAAGGGTTGTCTACCCTCTAGATCTGATATCGGTACACTATAAAGCTTGGATAGCGAGCCCTTTCGAGATGTACTTTTAGCCAATATGAGTTCAAATGGGGTGAGGGGGCGACTAAGTTGTTCGGTCCACCGGGGTTGGGACAAAATCCCTTTCAACCGCAAGTATTCGAAGACCGTGGGGGGCCTATCCACCAGAGCCTCGGCCAGGTTGTCGTACTCTATGAAGCCCTCTTCACGTGAGAGTTGGGAGACTCTTTCCAACCCCATATCAGACCAGGCCTGAGTGTCGCGGAAACCCTTTGTGCCCAGGTCAATGGGAGGCCCCCAGAGCGAAGAAAGCGGCGAAGGCCAAGTAGTCAGTAGTTTATTAGCTTTACTGGGTTTCCATAGCGCCCACAGGGCTGATGGGGTAGGATGCCTTCTGAGCTGTAAGGGGATAGCCCTAGGAGCGGTCCAAAAAAAATCCCTAACCTTTCTCGGGTGAGCGTGAATGTCTTCGACATATGTCTAATACGTTCGCATGTCGTCCCACATATGCTCCAACATCACCCTGAGCTGCGCTGCTTTGTAATATATCCTGAAGTCGGGGAGTCCAAAGCCACCATGAGTCTTTGGGAGGGTCAGGGTGGATGTTTTAACCCTTGGCCTTTTACCGTTCCAAATAAAATGGAGGATACGGGATTGGAGCACCTCGAAAAAGGTCTCGGGTATCACAGCGGGAAGAGCTGTGAAAAGATAGAGTAGGCGTGGCAGGATATTCATCTTCACCGTGACCATGCGCCCCAGCCAAGAAAGTGTGAGGGGTGCCCATCTTTTAAGATCGCTACTGACCTGGGCGAGGATCCCCGGGAAGTTGCACTGGTATAGTTGTGATAAATCTCTGGGGATGGTGGTGCCCAGGTATCTAGTGGATTTTCGTTCAATTTTGACCCCCAGAATATCCACTTTGCTCCCGATGTCTTGGTCCCCCGCGCCCATAGGCATGATACTTGATTTAGATGTGTTTATTTTCAGCCCAGAGAAGGAGCCAGAATAGTGTATGAGATCGAACAACCGCGGTAGGGATTTTGGAATATTGGTTAAATAACTCAGTATGTCGTCTGCAAATAGGGAAAGTTTAAAGTCACACTCACCGCACTGTATTCCCGTGATTTCCGAGTCGTTCCTGACCGCTATGGCCAGGGGCTCCATTGCCAGGGCATACAATAGAGGCGACAGGGGACAGCCTTGCCGGGTGCCTCTGGAAATGGAAAAGGGCTCTGAGGTACCCCCGTTAACCAACACTCTCGCCGAGGGCGAGTTGTATAGTGTCGCGACCCACCCAGAAAAGTTTTCTCCCAGACCCATCTTCCGGAGAACCTTGCCCATGTAAGGCCACTCGACACGGTCGAAGGCCTTTTCTGAGTCTAGCGAGAGGAGGTACCCCTCCACTCCCTGTCTAGTTGCCTCGTGCATAAGGTCGAGGGTTTTCCTTATATTATCTGACCCCTGGCGCCCCGTGATGAAGCCCACTTGATCCCCATGTACTAGGGTTGGGAGGTGCTTTGCTAGTCTATTCGCCAGGAGTTTGGCCAGTATTTTAACGTCGGTATTAAGGATTAAGGAGTGATATGGGGCGATACGATTGGCAATAAGCGGGATCCTTGCCCTCTTTAGGTAGGACTACAATTAAAGCTGACATCATCATGGGTGGGAGAGTACCTTGGTCCAGTGCAGCATTGAACATTTTAGCCAAGAATGGGGCAAGTGTAGACCTATAGGTCTTGAAAAACTTGACTGTGAAGCCATCATCTCCCGGGGCAGTGCCGCTCTTTAAAGAAGTTATAGTATCTACTACTACTTCGGGGGAAATGGGTATTTCTAGCGCCTCAGCTTTGTCGGGGAGGAGGCCCGGGACCGGGAGGGAATCCAAGAATCTGTCAATGTCCCTCCCATCCCCCGAATATTCTGTGCAATATAGTTTTTCATAATATAGCCTGAATTGTTCTGCTATTTTGGAGTCCCTCGCGGTTGAGTCCCCTTCCGGGGTGTGGATTGAATTCACCCTCCTGCTTTTCCTAAGTTCACGGAGTCTCCAGGCCAATATCTTATCGGCCTTTTCCCCCTTTTCCATGTACTTTTGTTTCAAAAATGAGAGCTTCCTTTCCACTTGTCCCACCTGAAGGTCGGCCAATCTGTCTCGCAGCCCCTGCAATTCCTCCCACTGCCCAGGAAACATCTTTGTTTTCAACTTCCCTCCCGGTTGAATAGCCTCTATCTTGCCCTTAAGCACCTTCTCTTCGCGGTCCCTCTCCCTCTTTCTCCCCGCCCCTATGTCTATAAGGGTGCCTCTAATAGTTGCCTTAAATGCCTCCCATACTCCCATGGTGCCAACCTCCCCATTGTCGTTAAGGGTAAAGTAGTCTTCTATGGCTGTTAGGAGGGTTTGGCGTATCTCCCTGTCCTGTAGGAGAAGGTCATTACAGCTCCACCTGGATCCGGCTGTCGGGGGAGGGGGAAGGCCAATCCTAATCTTTACCATATCATGGTCCGTCCAAGGGACGGTCTCTACTCCTGAGCTCGAGACCTCTCCCTGCAGCGAGGAATCTACCAGGATGTAATCTATACGTGAAAAAACAGCATGTGGTTTTGAATAGAATGTGTAACCAGGGTGCCGACCTTTCTTAGGTGTACAAGTATCCCTTAAACCCAGCTCCCCATTCACTTCCAGAAAGGTCAGCACCAGCTTTTTGTAGTGACAGATGTTAGGGCAAAGATTCACAGATTTCCTATCCCTCTCGGGGCAAAGCACCATATTGAAATCCCCCCCCCACCAGAAGGGTACCCTCAGCGAATGCCATTATTTTCCCTTTCATACTCTCCCAGAAGGTGTCCGGCGCTTCGTTTGGGGCGTATATGCAAACCAAGGTGAACAAACGGCCTCGTACATCTCCCTTTACCATGAGATACCGCCCCTCAGGGTCTGTCTTTGAGGCTTTAAACCCAAAATGGGCCCCGGGGGACACAAGTAGAGCTACTCCTCTTTTCTTTGCCTGGGTAAAAGCCATGTACACCTGATCTATTGTTTTGGCCTTGAGCTTAGGCTCCTTCCCCCGAACCCAATGAGTCTCCTGCACGAAGAGGAAGTGTAGCCTCATCCTCACAAATTCCCTTACAAGTAGCGACCTCTTCGTAGGCGAGTTTAGTCCACGGACATTGTGTCCCACTGTCAAGGATTGGAGTGAATCATCCATTAGAATGCGGATCGAAGCTCATACCTCCATTTTCAACACAGCAAGTGTTATTACTCCCCCAATGCTTTAGCAACCCATAGCCGGCTCGAGACAGCCCCTGGGGTGCAAGAGAATCCCTAAAACTTTGCGCACCATAACTGTACCCCCAACAACCCAACTCCCCCTCCTCCGCCCCCCCCTCCCCTCTTCCCCCTAATCGCCTGGTTGTGTCGCGGCATTGTCCAGAAACCCCGACCAGGCCACCGATGTCTCCCCCCTCCGGGCTCATTAACTCTACATAAACAACAACTCGAGCCCCCCCCCCCTCCCCCCAGGATCAATGCGATTCATGAATTGTAACATCACCCTCCCTTCACAGTGTCAATTGAGGAGTTATTCGTCTGGCTCCATTAGCGCTTTTCAGCTACCTTGCTGGTCTGGCGACGTTGGGGCCACCCTCCTGAATTTCCTCCGGCCTCGAACTCTGTGCCTTTCTTTTGGAGCTTTATTCCCTTTTGGGCCCGTCGGGGCACGCTCCTGGTCCCGGTCTCCCAGCTCCGTGTTTGCATTGTCTAGTAGTTCGCCAGATACTCTCTGGATATCGCCTTCGGTGATCAAGGCGTATTTATAGCCCTCGAACTCGAAAGAGAGTGAAAATGGGTACCCCCACCTGTATCGGATTCCCTTGGCTTGGAGCATTTTTGTCAGCGGGGAGCAAAGGCGACGTCTTGCAAGGGTGAAGGCCGACAGGTCTTGATACACCGAGATCTGGGCCCCTTCCCATTCCACTGGGCCCTTTTTGCGAGCCAGTTCGAGGATCCTGCTTTTTTCAGAGAAGTAGTGAAAGCGGACCAAGACAGATCTGGGGCCTCTGGAGGATGCCCCCGCTCTGTGGGCCCTGTCGATGGTAGGTTCGTTGGTGTTGGCCCCCTCAAAAAGCACTCTTATTACCTCGTTAACGGCCTTGATAATGTCCGCTTGCGTTTCACCGTCGTGTTCCGGGAAGCCTAGGAAGCGCAAGTTACAGCGGCGTTCCCTATTCTCCAAGTCGTCAATTTTCAAGGAACATTTCTCTTCTCTCGAGCTCGGACAGGCGCATGTCAAATTGTGTCTCGAAGATGTCGCTCGAGGCTGTAGTGTTCTCCAATGCGTGGACCCTGTCATCGATATTGTCCACCTTTTTGTCTAGGGTGTCCAGTCTTAGGGTAATATCTGCCCTGAAGCCTCTGATTTCCTCCAATAGGGCCGCCATACCCCTGGTGACCGTGCTTGCATCCGCGGATTCCCGTTGCGTTTGGGCCTCCATTTCAGGGGCTGTCAGGGGCTCGGGAGGCAGGCGGCGGAACTTTTGTAAGGTTTCTCTCCAGGTCATAGGCTCTCCCCGGGTTCCTCTGTTCTCCGGGGGCTACCCCCCGATGTTTGTGGGCGATGCGGCCTGCTTATCTCCCTCTTGGGGGGGGGGGGGGCCCTGTCTGCCTTGGGGCAAAAGGGCAGGGATGCAGCCCCGGGAGATTCGTCTCCCCAGGGATCCCCCCACACCTCTCGATCCTCAAATGGTTCGACTTCCCTCCCTTCGAAGCCGTGACAGTGTTTGTTGCCCCCGGGGGTGTTAGCGTGAAGGAGAGGTCTCAGGGCCCTTAGCTTGTCCTTTCGCGTGGCCTACTGGGGGTGCTCTATTTCAGCCGGGCCTCGTATACCCCTTGAGCGCGGCTGGGTAGTGCGCTGCACGGGGGAAGCCTCGTTGCCCCAGGCCCATTCGGGGTTCGCCTGCACGCCGGGAGCTCACCCCCGCCTTTCTCCTGCTTCCCCCTTTGATAGTCTCACTCTCCCGGAGGTTGCCTAGCCCCGGACCGGACCTCCTTACCTCCCCGTGGGAGTTTGCATGTGGCACGTTCTGGCCTGCGAGAGGCACCGCCTGTCTCCTGCGCCGCCGCCTGAATCCGCTCGCTCCTTTCTCCTTTCTTTTATTTATTTTTTTTTTGAAGCGCGGTCCTCCGCTTTTCCTGTGCATCCACCTCCCGCACCCGGGTGAGCCGCGTCTGCCCCCAGGGTCGCCCCGCCGCCACCAGGTGGTTCAGGGCCGGGGCGGGAACTGCCGGCCGGGGGTCGCCAGGGCCCTCTATAGGCCTCGCTCGGGCCCGGGCTCGCCTTAGATTTCCGTGGAGCCGCGGGGTCTCCGGGGGGAGGGGCTTCTGTCCTTCGAGACTTGAGGGTTCCGATCTCTGGCTCCGCACCTCGTCTGAGGCTCAAAATTGAACCAGGGGTCCCTCGATCAGTGCCCTGCTGGGGAGGCGAGCCGAGATGCGTCAGTCCATCTCTGCGCCCCCTGGTGGATTCGTTATTTTTATTTTATTGATGAGATGCCGAAGCCTGCAGGCATCGGGGCGCACCATTCTAATAGCAGTACATCGGGCTGCCCATGACATTATCTTTGACCACAACCAAATGTCGTTTTTTATTATTTTTTTATTTGGTTTCTTTTTTGTTCCACAGGGGCACTAATTTGGCCTCATAAAATGTATCCAACTCTGATGTAATGAATATCCACAGATATTTTAGTTCATCCCTCTGGATCTGTATGCCCAGGTTTATCGGTTGTGGAGACTGAAGGATTTGTCAGCGCGAGAGCCACTGTTTTCGTAAGGTGAACCTTGAACCCTGAAAGCTGGCTGTATTCTGCAATGACATTAAAAAACGATACAAATGTACTAGATGTGAGATATGCCACGATGTCATCTGCATATGACGGTAACTTGTATTCTCGATCTCCCATCTTGAAGCCTTGTATATCTCATTCAAACTATGAACTATGGCTAGTGGTTCTAGAGTGAGTGCAAAAATAAGCGTGGACAAGGGGCACCCCTGTCGTGTCCCACTACTCGGTCTAAATTCTGGCGAAGCTACACCATTCACAATCTTTCACTCTGGTATTTTGTTAGTCACTGCTCCTGCCAGCCATCTAGGTCCAAACCCAGCCTTTCAAAGCTGCCTTCATACATCCGCGTGGGAAGGACAAGATTCAATCTGGCAGCAAGTACACTGGCATATTTCTTGGCATCAGTGGTTATCAGAGATATAGGTCTATAAGACCTGCATGCAAGTACATCCTTACCCTCCATTGGGATGAACATTATTCGAGCCTGTGTGACTGTCCGAGGCAATTCGTCCATCCAGTATGCTGTTAAAGAGCTTCTGCAAAAAATGGGATTAGCAAAGGGCCATGTATTTTATAAAAGGATTGTGTAGCCATCTGTATTGCTCTCCCCAGAAAAACATAAATCACCAATGCAATTATAGAGCCAATACTTTGAATGCAGAAAGACGCAATAACTCGCAACCACACACGCTTAGAAGATAATCAGCACTTATACGGCTATTTATTCAAAGTTTAGAAGCAACCAGTGATAACATAACTCACAGAAATAACATAGACATAAATCAAAGAAGCAAAGAATTTAAAAGGAAATACATCACCGTGAGCATAACTGGATTCCTCATCTCGCCCAGAAGCGGCTGGAAGACCCCGGGAACAGCCAGGCCGAGAGCACCACAGCTCACAGGAGTGCCGGACATAAGCGTCGTCCTCCGGCTGAAGTCTCACCTGCCCACCTCCGGGTTTCCGCATATATACACACTCCGAAAAGGGGTGGCAGTTCTCAAACCTTCTGGAAATGGCACTTGCGCAGTTGATGAGCAGCCGTCGGTTGCCAGCTGGGTCAATCGACAGCCACTCTCAAGGAGCAGAGTGCCTCCCTCCTCTAAAAACACGCTCCACGGAGAACAGTAGCAAACCATAACAAAGTTAGTTTTCCCAGCAGAAATGTCCTTGACCGCATACCAGGTTTGGAAAGCATGTTTTCCTCAGCACCGTGAATCTAACACGCAGCAAAATGTGTGCAGCTTTTCACTGCGGCATGAAGTAAATATCCATCATGGCTCCTAGCGCTGCCCGAATACACTCCGCACCAGCGCCATTTTAGTGCAAGCATAACAATTCCACCCTTGGATATTTACCTTCCATAGCCCGGTGGCAAAGGAGCCAGTCTCTGAAACCTACAAAACATTAAAACTAAATTGGGAATACATTGAATACAACAACAAGCTATTATGATAGCCAATATAATGAAAATGCAAGCAAAAGCGTAACGTAGTGTTCCCCCAATATCAGGTATCCATGGAAATAACCAATCCCACCAATTCCCAGTACGATCTTGAGATACTTGAGAAATGAGATCCCTCAAACCTTGAATATGACTTTCAATGGATCGTGAATGGTCACTTAAATTGAAACGCATACCTTCAAATGCATTACACCGTAAATTATGCTTTAGCAATAGATCATCAACAGCAGCTCTGTTCTGCAAAGTTGCTTTTCTAATAACTTGACTATCAAGGAGTAATTCTTCTAATGCCTGAGAAGTATGATTAAGGCTTTTGACTACTAAACATGCTTATTTCATCAAAGATTTGTAACCCCCAGCAGCTAAACCCCAAACTCCAACTAATGAAAGGGTTAATGCTAGAATTTCAGCTTCTGATAACAAGTGTACATGTGAATCACAATCAGGAGATGGACCCACAGATTCGAAAGTTGACCGTTTGCCTCGAGTTATCGCTGGGTGTAAAGGAAACCTCTTTAGTCCTAATCGAGTTAAAGCACATGGACCTCCGGAAATATTAGCTGGAATATAAGTTTATGTGATGTTGCCACATGAAAAGAGCCATCCTGTTGGAAGTTTCACATGATTCAAATGACTGGCAGCTATCACTGTATGATTACAAGACATAGTATTATTTACACTGGTGCATGTGCGTGAAAATCGCGAACACAGTCGCTGCTCAAACCTTGTATGATTGTGTTTGGTTAAATCTATCTGTTGGCATTTGTCAATTTCTTGTGCATTGCAGGTCATAAAATGGCATACATCACCTTGGGTTATATTATAAGTAATACGTGTCAAATTTCTCCATTTGCGAACGGTTTCTTGGCAAAACCTACAGTACTCATAAACGGAAAAAGATTGCCTAATATCCGAATCTTGAACCAAAGAATCATTGTGTGACGCCGAAGATATGCTTTAAAACTGGAACAGGCGTCTGCACTGCTACTAAGCACGTAGTCCGTAAAGCTTCAGCATTGGCCACATCAGTAAGACAGAAGTGCGAATGTTGAGCACCTGCTGTGCCAGATATATCTACACATTCTCCGTCTGGGTGATCATAGGAGAATGTTTTCGCCGTCCTAAAAATGCTTCTCGCATGACTGGCATCAAGGTTGTTTTCACTTGCTCCCGACGTGTTTGCCTTATTTCACAAATCCATGTCCTCGGTCTGGCTGGCTTTTCGGCATCGGCATAAGGCTGCTTTGGTACAACATTATTCATCACCATCAGTATCCCCTTGATCACTGGCACAGATGTGACATTTTTTCGTTGGTAGCAGCAGGCTGTTTAACTCTCCCAAATGGAGTCCTTTAGTACACCAGCCAGACACAGGATCTACAAGGCAAACCCAGAAAAGAGATATCGGTGTTGCACATCACTCTCTCAGGTAACATTTGTCTGCGGGCACATATTGCCATTTCTTTCTACCAGGCTCCATGACTAAAACTACTTGATCTTTGCCTGATGCAATGACATCTGCGTGCACTGGTGGGCCAGTTGGCTTTTCCACCCACAACTTTGCACCCGGTACCATACTGTCTGAAGAGCCAAAACCGCGATCCCCACGGGTAGTTAACACTGTAGGAGGCTCCCCCTTGTTAATCATGGACAACTTAACGGAAATAATGATCAATTGGGCCACTCGATCACCCTTGTGGATCGATAACAATTGGTCCCCACTATTCATTAGTATGACTTTAATCTCGCCTTGGTAATCGGCATCAATTACCCCTCCCAACACTTGAACTCCCTTCAATGCTAGGCCAGATCTAGGGGCAATCCATCCCACATGCTCTGGGGGAATTTGTACTCCAATCCTGGTTTCAATTACAACCATCCCTCTCGGGTCTAATCTGATTTCTTCATGGGAATGCAAGTCTACCCCGGCTGACTCTGGAGTTGCTCGATGGGGAGCTAAAGAACCCAGAGTAATTTCCCAGTACAATAGTGTTTCTCTGACTGAATTGGGTTGAACCTGTAAAGTAGGAGTCATTAATTGCATCAAAGGAGTTTCATGCTCATACGCAGGTCTATTGTTTAATACTTGTACCACATCAAACACACGGTCACGCCAGCTTGGCAAACTGCCATCTCCAGATTTGCGCAACTGTTCTTTCAATAATCCATTCATTTGTTCAATTAACCCGGAAGTAGTCGGGTAATAGGGTACGTGATACAACCACTCAATGCTCTTTTCCTGACAATACTCCTGGATTAATTTGCCTTTGAAATGTGACCCATTGTCACTTGGAATCTGCAAAGGCACTCCATAATGTAGTATGATCTGATCTAACAACCTGATGGTGTTCAGTTGTTTTGCACGGCAAAACCATCAAATATCCTGAGTATGTATCCACAATAGTGCATGCATACTGACAACCTCTACTGATTGGCATGGGACCGATATAATCAATCTGCCAAATTTGACCTGGTAATTTTCCTCTTCGCAATGTACCTTGAACAATCTGAGGGATAGGTCTATGCAGTTGGTGTTGGCACACTGGACATTGCAAAATGATCGTTTTCACTACTTCTAAAGGAAGACTGATTCCTCGAGCTTGTGCCCATCTGATGGTAGCCTTTTCTCCAAGGTGCCCACATTTCTGATGGGCCCATTTGGCCAAACCCTCCAAATCGTCTTCCTAACCCTCTGCATCCACAGATGAAATCTTGGTGTGTTCGTCTGCAACAGAATTAAACCAACATTCTAATGAGTCTGTGGCACAATGCACGTCCACATGATATACAGTGACTTCACTTTGTAATAACATTTCTGCAATATCTTGCCACAGTTCTTTTCCCCACAACTCTTTTGAATGAATCTTCCACCCATTCTTTTGCCAAGTCTGCAACCATACTGCCAATCCATTCGCCACTGACCATGAATCTGTGTACACATAACATTGACCAGGGGTCTCTTGTTTCAATGCTTGGTAAACTGCGTAAAGCTCTGCAAACTGACTGCTCTTCCCTTTCCCTGACCTTGTCAACATCTTTTTGGTCTTGGAATTGTACGATACTGCTTTCCAGTACCGCTCAGTTCCCACATATCGAGCTGAACCATCCGTTAACCAAGCATGCTCTGTTTGCTCCACGGTCGAATCGCTGTAAGGTACTCCCCATTTCACGGGAGACTCGCGTTTTTCAGGCACTTCCGGTGGTATGTAATCTGAGGGGCGGTATGTTGGCTACTTGCTCATGTAATTTTGCCACTCCACGCTTTCCTGATTTGGCTCCGACTTGAATATACCATTTCCATTTAATTATGCTGGCTTCTTGAGCATGTCCTATTCTATGCGTTTTAGGAGAGCTCAGTACCCATTGCATGATTGGTATTTCTTGTCTCATTAATACATCATGGCCCACCGTCATTTGCTCGGTATCAACAAGTGCCCAATAACACGCCAGCAATTGCTTCTCAAACGAGTGTATGAGTTATCAGCATCGGGCAACTTACAACTCCAAAACCCCAATGGCACACGTTTCCTGTCTTGTTTCTGCCACACACTCCAGTTAGCATAATTGTCTTGTACAGACACATTTAATTCCACTTTGCCTTCCTTCAATGGCCATAAATCAAGCACCTGCTGTACGGGGTCTTTCGCCAGCTCAAAGGCTTTCTGTTGCTCCTCCCCCCACTGAAACTCATATTTCTTTCGTGTCACCTTGTAGAGGGGGGGCCAATATCTGCCCTAAATGGGGAATGTGCTGTCTTCAAAACCCAAACAGCACTATAAAATGCTGAGCTTGCTTTTTGTTAATTGGAGAGGTGAATTCAAGTATTTTCTGTCAGGCTTTTGGCACCATTTCTCGATGCCCATGATGCCACTGAATCCCTAGGAATATCACAGTTTCAGCTGGACCTTGAATTTTACTCTGGTTAATCTCCCACACTTCCTCCTTCAATCCTTCCATAATGACATCTAACTTGCTTTGCACACTGTGCTCATCCTTGCCCTGAATCAAAACATCAATGTAATGAGAGATTTGTATGTCAGGTTTACACGGTATCCTGTCTAAGTGCTCTGCCACCAGCCGGTGACAGATAGTCTGGCTATGTATGTACCCCATAGATAGCCTCGTGAAGGTGTACTGACGTCCACTCCACAAATGCAAACTGCTCTTGACACTCTTCAGCAATTGGCACAGAGAAAAATGCATTGGCTAAATCGATCACTGCATACCAAGTCCCCTCAAACTTTTGGACATTCTCAATCAAGGTAATGGCATCTGGGACTGCGGGCACTAAGGGAGGAGTGTGTTGATTCAAATCCCTGTAATCCACCGTCATCCTCCACAACCCATCTCTCTTTTTAATAGGCCAGAGAGGATTGTTCCATGAGGTGGTAATAGGGCGTAATACACACGCCTCCACGTACTCTTTGATGGTGTCTGAAATGTACTTGTGCCCCCCAGGAATGCGGCATTGTTTCATTGCTACCCGCTTGGTTGCCACCGGCACTTGCACTGGGTGCATCTTCAATTTGCCTCCGGTAATGGGTGTACAGATCAATGCACTCACCCCAAACTGGTACGTTTTACCGCCAAGTTCCAAGGTAAACCCTTCCAAAATGTCAAAGCCAATTATATATTCAGGTATCGGGACAATCAACACTTGGTATTTCTGCCTATTCAAATTGCCTATTTTCATCTCCACTTTCATTTGGACTGCGGGGGTCTCCTTTCCCCCTAGACCTGTAATAGTAAACTGTTTGCCGTTAAATCTTGTTGGATTGCCTTGAATCAAAGAGGCCTCCGCCCCGGTGTCTATCAATGCTCGCACCCCTTGTCTATTTCCTGGCCCCCAAAAAATCTTAACATCAACATGAGGCCGCCTATCAACTTTTATGCGGGCAGACTCTGCTGGAGCTTGGCCGAAGCCCTAGTCAAACTCTGAATTAGTGTGACTCGACTCTGCCTCTAACATTGCACTCACCACCTTTCTCAAATCAGCGTATGTTGGCTGGTATGGGGAAGGTGTCCCCATAAACCCTTCGTCTTGTTCTTCCGCAGGGGGAGCAGAAGGTGAGGTGTCCCCTTGTGGCGTGGTGACTACCTGTTAACCTGTTTATAGTGCACTTTGGCTGCAAGTCCTCGTTTTTTGTATAATTCATACATTACTCTGGTTTCAATGCCATCAATTTCTTCGTGTGGCACACCATCTTTTAACAAAGCCAAAAACATGTATTTTCGGGACACTCGGGAGTCTCTGCTATCTTGCCGCCTGCCTTTGGTTCTTCTCTCACTACGCCCCTCTCTCCCCCGTGGCTTGTTATCACGCTTATCCCACTCCCCTAAATCTGCAAGTTGCCGAATGGCAGCCGCTACCTCATCAGTAGCTTTGCCCGTCATACCTTACGAGCAAAGTCATAATGACACTTTTGTATGCGGGTGGCGCAGTTCTAATCACCATGTTTCGAGTTGAAACTGAGAGCGGCACGGCTCCCATGTGATCATGAGCATCTATGTGAATAGCCTTTCATAGCATGCTCTGACTTTCTGAATTACTTCTCTCAACGTATACCACTTCGTTTCTTCACTAGGCCAATCTGTGGTAATGGGGTATTTACGGTTACATGCTTGGGCTTCCAGATGCAACAAAGACACCTGTGTATCTTGACGATTTGCGTCAGGGGGCGGTCCTGCCCTTAAGACCTCCTGTACATTGCTGTCCATTGAAAGGGTTAAAAAACGCAGTGAATCCATAGAATATACCAACCACCCTGCAGCACCCCCATCTAGCAATCTCACCATCCATGTCAATAAAGCTTCCCCTGATTTTTGCCTCAAACGGGTAATTTCCCCAACCTCCTGTGTGTAATCCTCCAGCGTGGTTAAATCCACCATTCCGCCAGCAGGATTCTGCGGGTGGGATCCGGCTCGCCGTCTTCTAACGGGCTTAGCCGCCACTGTTTTCTGTTTCACTTCCATTTTGGGGTCACTCATTTGCTGAACTACTTTCTAGACTGGTTGAATCAAAAATATCACCATCCCACTTATCCGGATCCCAGTCCACACCAGCGGTAGCGATTACAGTTGCCACCTTTCTTTTGTTGACCCCTCCCCATCTTTTCCTATACTTATACCGGGCTACTCTGACTGCTGCCCTCTCGGCCACCGCCTGATATGTGTCAGCCTTATCTATAAACAGTTTCATTTGAATCTGCTGCATTAATGCAGTCTGCCTTTCTGCAGCCAGCTCTCTCTCTAATCGCAAAACCTCATTTTTCATTTCCACTTTCATTTGATGTATTTTCCTATAAGCATACAAAAGAACCCAACCTTGCCTACCTAATGCTGCACATTCTCTGCCACGTTCTACTGGAACTTGTTGCAAGCATGCCATTACATCAGACGGATCGGCATCTCCCAATCCTTGATCCCATGTTTCACTTAGACCTGCACCACATGCCCATGCCTGGGCCAACTTATCATATGGATTCTTAGTCCAGCCTGGAATAACAACATCAGAACAGTCACCGCCAGCGGTAACGCTCTTCTTCTTGAACAAACTACTCATTATTGCAAACAAAACAAAACCTCTGTATATCTATATATTTTTCTCTTCACACTGCAATCACTCCCACAGGCACGCACACACCAGCAAAGGAAAAAAAACTTCACTACTCAAAGACTTCACTTGCAAGATAACCGAATCCCATCTACGTTCAAACCGATTCTTGAATACTCCGAGCAACTCATTACAAGTATCCTGTTCGTAACGCCAAAAATGTATTGCTCCCCAGAGTGCACGGAAAAACATAAATCACCAATGCAATTATAGAGCCAATACTTTGAACGCAGAAAGACGCAATAACTCGCAACCACACACTCTTAGAAGGCAATCAGAACTTATACGGCTATTTATTCAAAGTTTAGAAGCAACCAGTGATAACATAGAAATAACTCACAGAAATAACATAGACATAAATCACAGAAGAAGCAAAGAATTTAAAAGAAAATGCATCACCGTGAGCGTAACCGGATTCCTCATCTCGCCCCGAAGCGGCTGGAAGACCGCGGGAACAGCCAGGCCGAGAGCACCACAGCTCACAGGAGTGCCGGACGTAAGCGTTGTCCTCCGGCTGAAGTCTCACCTGACCACCTCCGGGTTTCCGCATATATACACACTCCGAAAAGGGGTGGCAGTTCTCGAACCTTCTGGAAATGGCACTTGCGCAATTGATGAGCAGCCGTCTGTTGCCAGCTGGGTCAATTGACAGCCACCCTCAAGGAGCAGAGTGCCTCCCTCCTCTAAAAACACGCTCCACGGAGAACAGTAGCAAACCATAACAAAGTTAGCTTTCCCAGCAGAAATGTCCTTGACTGCATACCAGGTTTGGAAAGCATGTTTTCCTCAGCACCGTGAATCTAACACTCAGCAAAATGTGTGCAGCTTTTCACTGCGGCATGAAGTAAATAACCATTTCTGCGTTCAAAGTATTGGCTCTATAATTGCATTGGTGATTTATGTTTTTCCGTGCACTCTGGGGAGAGCAATACAGCATCACCTCTCCTTTTCAATGCCACACTTCTGAAGTTGCTATTGGGCATCTGTTCTGCTTTGGACTATGCACGTCCAAGCTTCCGCCTCTGTACCCCACTAGCCAGTTTGAACTCACAGGGTCTCTCTCTCAATAGCACTGCCGTCCATTCCTATTATGCTGCCGTGGGACTACCCCACCCCAGCGCAGCGTTGAAGTCCTTCCTTTCTGTTTGACTTGTATTCTTCCAATGGTTTTCTTCATCTCAGTATAACACACGTTTTTCTTCATAGGCACAATTAAAGTATTTGGATTCCATTAACAAATTCTGATTACTTCGTCATGTCTTTGTTCAGTAGATGTCTACAAGAAGTGCCTCTTAAGAATGGGTGTCCTTGTCACCAGAGTGGGAGTCTCTTCCGGCGAGGTCCCGCTTGCCTCTACACCGAAGGAGAGTATTGCGCACCAGGCTCAACTCCCTTGCCTCACAGGGGAAGACTACCCCCTGGGGAGAAGTGACGGAATACTGCGATTCGTTAATTCCTAGGTTGAAAGTGGGAGCTTCTGGTTTATTTCACCAGGCTGCTATTACCATTCTAGCCAGAAGTGCCAGCATTGCTATAGTTCACCATGCCACTGCCCTAAACTTTTCGCACTTCAGATCTGTGGCCCGGCACAAATATCCCCCCTTCAAATGGATTGCGTCCTCCAACGTATTCCTCATCTTGGATGTATTCGTCTAGCTTTAGCTGCTTTGGAAATTCTTTCTCGGCAGAGGGCACCATGCGTCTGTCGTCGAGTCGAAGTCCCTCGAAGGCCTCAGTCGAGGGTGATGTCATCGGGTATACAAGTAGCACGCGTGGCGCCCATTGGCCTCAGTTCAGTTTTTCTGCAGTACGTGTTGCTTCGGAGACTCTGCGCGCCTAGATAGTTCTGTGATGCAGTTATTGTGAAAGAAGATATTGGAGATGTCATCGACCCCCGACTTCCTCGCGTTCGGGTTTCAAAAAATGTAAAATCTGCAGTTCCAAAATTTCGGTCACGGATCCGCACCGAGAACGTGTCAGGCAATGATGGGCAAGGCCTTACGAGAGAGGAAGGGAAAGCTACAGGTAGATCGAAAACCCAACCGAAAAGCCTCAAGCCTCGACTTGAGATCCCATGAAGAGAAATCTTGATGCGAAAACCTACATCTAGGTTCCGAAGTGGTTCCCACCACACTACGTCTTCGATGAAAAAGTCCAAAGAGACGCCACCGGTCCCCTTCCACCTAGTCTTCTGACAAATCCCCCAAGAAAATGAAATGCCCCACAAAACATTCTTCCTCCGAAGAATGGGAAGCATTTAGAGTTAAAATGATGGAGGTTTTTGAAAAGGCTTTGTCTTGGTCCGCGACTTCCTCGGAAACTGGCCTAGAGTGTTACCGTTCGACACTCGCTCGCCCTCGAGCCCGGGTGATCTAAGGAGGAAAGATCAGGAACCTTCCAGGACCCCAATTGATAAAGATCAGTAGAGTCGACTGCTGAAGGTAATCGCCACCTGAAACCCGACACAACTCTAAGGACAAGCCTTCCAAGAGCGTCAACGCCCTCGAAGCCAGCACCGTCTGACTGCTATTTCATCGACACCATCAATGCCTTTGTCGGCGTCGACTTCAGAAGCCCTCAGCGTCAAAAGTTTCAAAGACTCCAATTCAGCCAGAAACTGCAGCTTTTTCTTTTGCTGCTATTTTGTCAGACTACAAAACCTTCAGCCTCCACTGTAACAGCTCCTTCATAAAAAATGTATAAACCTCTACCAAGGAAGGAATATTTTAAATCCTTGACTTCAATATTTGAAGCACAAGAAAGGTCTGAGGAGGAGGATGTTCCCACATGTGCCTTGGCAACATTTTCGTACACTCTGTGGGAGTGCATTGCAATGGCAGCGGAGCACATACCAGAAAGGGAAGGATTCCTAACCATCCTTCTGTCTGGATTGGACATTGCAGATGGTGTGAGCAGGTCCATGGCCACTAGCACAGTGATGCGCAGATTTGCGTGGTTGCGAAAGTCAGGGTTTCGTACCAGACGTGCAAAACATTTTGAACATGCCTTTTGACGGGTCTGACCTTTTCAGCAACAAGGCTGACGAGAGCCTTGAGAGGTTGCAGACCTCAAAAGCAGCAGTCAAATCTTTAGGAGCTGCCATTGGGCAACCTCAGCCTTTTTTGTGCATCAGGACAATCTTGGAGGGGGCGATCCTATCGTTATTACTGCTCATATGGAAAGGTGAGAGGAATGGCCAGTCAAAGAGGCCAGAGAAAAACCACTCGTGGTGGACGAGGTAAACGTGCTAAGCCAGCCCCAGCCTCTTTACCATCCGCAGGTGCAGCAACCGCCACAAAACCACTTTGAGGACTTGCATCACAAGACACCAGTAGGAGGCAGACTGTCACAGCATCTGCAAGAATGGCGAGCCATTACTTCAGATGTTTGGGCTCTAGAAAGAATAGCCCAAGGTTACTGCCTTCCTTTTCTAACGCAACCTCAATGCAATCCACCGGGGAGAATCTTTGACGCTTCCAGACCCGCTCCTACAGCAGGACGTTTTAACCCTGCTAGAGAAAGGTGCTATAGAACCAGTGCCTGTAGCAGAGAGGTACAAGGGATGGTACTCCCCATATTTGTTCCACAAAAAGGACGGAGGACTGCGATCCATCTTGGACTTAAAAGGCTTAAACGAGCTCCTCAGGAAGGACAAGTTCAAGATGGTTACTCTTTCTCAGATCCTACAGGCCCTTCAACTTCAGGATTGGTTGGTGTCATTGGACCTTCAGGATGCTTTTCATGTGCCAATCCATCTCAACCACAGAAAATACCTGAGGTTCGCGGTTGGCGACTCGCATTATCAGTTTCAAGTCCTACCATTCGGGTTGACCTGCGCCCCGAGGTTCTTAAAGTTGTTTGCAGTGGTGACAGCGCACCTAAGGAGAGGGGGGATTCACGTCTACCCTTTCCTGGACGATTGGTTGATCAGGGCATGTTCTGCCGAGCAAGCCCTAAATCATCTAAAAGTCACCTTCCACTTCCACCACAGGCTTCTCCCTCAATTTCAAGAAGTCACAAATGACATCTTCTGAACAGCTCCAGTACATGGGGGCTGTATTAGACACATCCTTGGGAAAGAGCTTGCCTCCCAAGTCGAGGGCTCAAGACCTTCTTTAGATGGTTTCCAAAATGCACAAAATCTCCAGGCCTACGACTTCTTGAGGTTGCTTGGCCTCCTGGCATCCTGCATTTTCCTAGTGCCAGAAGCACACTTGACGATGAGATCCCTTCAATGGGCTCTAAAGACTCAATGGTCCCAATTCTCAGGACAAATGAAGGATCTCCTTCAGATTTCGAGCAAGGTTCGGCATGATCTTCTGTGGTGGACTTGCACAGAGTTTTACCTTTAGAATGAATCCATGCTAGTGTGTTCCTGAGTTTTGCCTTCAGGGTTCCACAAGTGTAATTCATTTTCTGTGTTGCTTTCCAAATAAACATTCATTTTTATTTGCGTTTTTTGGATTTTACAACTGATTAAAAAATATATAGAGTATCGGACCTCAATCGATAAGAGTCAAAATAAAATTAGTCATCAGAGGTAACTCCTATATTGCGAGGAATAAGATGGTCTATTTATTTTGTGTATGGACCCCGCTCCTCATTAGGTAGATGAAAGAGATGGAAAAGGTGATCTCTTCTGGTTACTGGGATCAAAAAGTGATCTGATGTAGGGATCTCCCTGATCCGTGTTGATCTACTCGGGTCGCAGGAGAAGCCTTCACAGAAAATGAATTACACTTGTGGAACCCTGAAGGCAAAACTCAGGAACTCACTAGCATGGATTAATTCTAAAGGTAAAGTTATAATTGAAGGTCCTGATTCCCAATTCAGGTTCCAATTTTGTGGACTTGCACAGAGAACATCCTAAAAGGAGAACATTTTTGGCAACCATGGCCGGAGATTACAGTACTAAAGGACGCCTCACTCATGGATGGGGAGCTCATGCCAACGATCTGACAATCGGCGGTTGTTGGTCTCCATCGGAGTCCAAACTACACATCAACCTTTTAGGGTTGAGAGCAATCAGACTAGCGCTGAAGGCTTTTCTGTCATGGGGAAAAAATTCCTGATAATGACAGACGACACAGTGGCCATGCATTACCTAAACAAGAGGTGGTGTAGGGGCACTACCTCTGTGCAGAGAGGAAATGCGGCTCTGGTATTGGGCAATTCAGGAAGGAATCTCCTTATCGGCAGTTCATCTAGCCGGGGAGAAGAATATGACGGGACGCTCTGAGCAGGCAGAGTACTGTGTCCACGGGTGGGAACTGGCTCAGGAAGTCCTTCAGGAGATCTTCACCCTTTGGGAAACCCCTCAAGTAGACCTGTTTGCGACCAAAATCAACAGGAAGTGCGAAAGGTATTGCTCAAGGGAACTTCCCCCGAGAGGAGCCCTAGGGGACGTGTTTGTGGTAGAGTGGAACTTTCCACTGCTATACGCGTTCCCTCCGATACCTGTCATTCCTCAAGTGATCAGCAGGTTAAGATGGTTCAAAACCCACACGATCCTAATTGCCCCGGATTAGGCCAGGAGAACGTGGTACCCGGACCTTATAGACATGTCCATCTTCCCCTCGTTACGTCTTCCTTGGAGAGGACCTTCTCTCACAAAAGGAGGGCCAGGTTCTCCATCCAGAGGTCAGGACTCTCAACCTTCATGCTTGGTATCTGAAAGGCTGAGATACAAGGATTTGGACCTTCCGGATAACATCATGGAGGTGTTGCTTTCGTTGAGGAGGCCAGCAACAAAATCTTTGTACCATTGCCGCTGGAAGAAGTTTTGCAACTGGTGCAGGGAAGAGAATTTTGATCCTTTTCCAGAAGTATTATCCTTCCTCTTATCGCCACATGGAGGTCTCGTTGTTGGAACCATTAAAGGTCATCTTGCAGCGCTTTCCATCTTCAAGCGCTCTTCGGAAGAATGTTCCTATTTTGAAATTCCTCTGATAGTACAACTCTTAAAGGGACTCTCCAATGTGGTTCCTCCTTCTTTCCAAGTCCCAGTTTGGGACCTTAATCTGGTTCTAAAGTTTTTGATATGTGCCCCTTTTGAACCTTTGCACACATGCCATTTAAGATTACTAACGTTGAAAACCATTTTCTTGGTTGCTTTGACATCTGCACGAAGAGTGAGTGAGTTGCAGGCACTGTCTTCTGGGCCACCCTATACTCTGTTCCACAAGGACAGAGTTGTATTGAGGGTTAAACCCTTGTTCTTACCTAAAGTTGTCTGATTTCCATTTAAATCAGATCATCATTCTGCCCGCGTTCTATCCTCCACCTCATTCCAGCAAGCAGGAGGAAAGGTTGCAGAGGCTGGACCCGAGAAGAGCTCTATGCTTTTACATTTCTAGGCTCTCCAAGCTTAGAGTGGATAATCAACTTTTCATTGGCTACACCGGAAGGAAGTTTGGTCAATCGGTGCGTTGGATTGTGCTTTGCATTTCAGAATGCTAGATTTGCAGGCAAAGATCCACCAGAAGGTTTGAGGGCCCATTCAACCAGAGGCATAGCCTCTTCGACAGCCCTTCAAAGAGGTGTTTGCATCAAATCTATTTGTGAAGCAGCGACTTGGTCTTCGCTGCACACTTTTTCTAAATTCTATAATCTGGATGCTTCCCACTCTAAAGAGCTTGCTTTTGGTAAAGCAGTGCTGTATTCAGCTATATAATAATTAAAATCTACTCCCTCCTCCAAAGAACTTTAACACTGCTTTGGGAGTCTATCTAAGTTGAGCAATACGTTGGAGAACACAATCCATTCGAAGAACAAGTTACTTACCAACTGGTAACGTTCTTTCAACTGGATGTTCCTCCAACGTATTCCTAATCGTCCTCCCATCCTAACCCTCTGTAGATTATCCTGTGTTATTACCACTTCAACTCTTGCAAGGCTGACACCTGGCTACCTGCGCTATCTATACAGCAGAGCAAGAGGGGAAAAACAGAACGGAGGCCAACGGGCGCCACGCGTGTTACTTGTATACCCGATGACGTCACCCTGGACGGAGTCCTTCGAGGGATTTCGACTCAACGACATCGATGCACTGCGCCCTCTGCTGAGAAATTTCCAAAGCAGCTAAAGCTGGATGACTACATCTAAGATGAGGAATACATTGGAGGAACATCCAGTCGAAAGAACGTTAACAGTTGGTAAGTAACTTGTTCTTCTCTGGACATGGGGATACCAACTATATTCTCAACAGCACTTTGAACCGTTGACAAAACATTTTTACAATTGCTCACTCCCATAAAATAGAATATCTCCTTTTCCTCCACAGCCTCGCCAGCATGAAAGAAGTATTAGTAAATTACATAAGAATTTTCCTAAGTGTCAGCTGCCAATGATGCAGTGCAAGGCCTCAAAAGGTGTATTGTTTTGAAGAGCTGTTTTTTTATTTATAGGGTACGTCAACTCAATGTCTCCATTGGTAGAATGTTTTGGGGTAAACGGCGATGATGTTTAGGCTTTTTTTTTTTGGCTACAGAGTACGCCATAGTCCCGATCCACCTCACGAAACCAACTAGTATCCCTTACCAGGAGCCACAGAGCTAGTCCACTTTACTAAAAGGCACCTTCTCGCTAGTATCATGCCCTTTTTACACAATTTCCGTTAAAGCTTTGGCAAGCTGGGAGCCACCCAAACAGATAGCATAATCATGACTTTTCCTACTGCGAAGTCCATTTTATCTAATACATTCTGGAGAAATTTCTTTTGAGTATTGTGGGAAATAAATTAAGGGGCTGCTACCTAAAACCCTCTAATGAAGAGAAAACACCCTTGTCTGTCGGGGAGAGTTATACGCATTTAAAATGACGAGGCTGTGGAAACACTGTTAACCCACTTGTTGTGGAGTGAAAAATATGTGGCTGCAACCCTTTTCTAAATCGTTTCTGGCTGTTTTACAGGAGATTCATCTCCTGAATTGCCAAAATGTGTGGGGGCGTCTTTTGTTAAAACAAATCCACACTAACTCTTAAGTGTGAGCCCCATAGATGAATAACTCTTAACTATTTTAGGTCAATATCAATGGATGGTGGGGTTGAGGGTATGCCGGTTATCTGATGGATGTCCTCTTTGATCTTGAAATTAGTGTGATGTGTTACCCAAGCCCGAACGATAACTAGCAAGTAACCATAAAACGTGTTCATTTGGAGCTATTCCCATCTGTGAACTGTAAATCTGTGTGGGTCATTGTACCCTTGTGCCCAAGCGGATTAGAACCTTCTCAGTGATCCAATCGCCTAATACCATTTGTATTCTAGGATCTCCCTTCACTGTCTCCATTCCATCATATATTGTTTATTACGCCAAGCCTGCCCTCCTTTAATGTAAAGCCCAAAGCTTGGCCCATTTAACGCTTTTACTAAGCTTTGCCCTCTTCACACTTTTTTTTTTTCCTCCTCCATGGCTGATTACTCCACTTTTTAGACCACTCGGATTTGTTACTCATTCTAAATCCCTTTTCCCTGCGTCCATCCAGTTGTAAATAAAGGCTGAATGGATATGTTCACCAATCTCTTGCATGACGTGAATCCAGTAACTGAAGGAACTCATGAAATGTCTCTTTTCTTCCACAAAGTAACTTGCACGAGATTGTGGTAAAACTGTAATTATAAGTCTTTTTAACTGAAGTCCACATGCTTCCTTTTAGCTAGTATTTCCTCTATAGGTTAAAATGTCAGTTTTACCACTACATCTGTTTACTGTTTGACCTTGACCCCACCGGTTTGTTTCCAACGTGTGTTTTTTACTTCCACTAGTTTTTTCAGCTGAACCCAATGCTCTGCAAAAAAAAGGTCCTGTACACAATCTCTGCCAGCACCTTCATTCAGATTTCTAATGGACGTTAAGTGTAAACATTTGGATAATCTCTCCAGGATATGTTGTCTCAAATCCTTCAATATGTTGCTACTAGATTTGTCTTCAGTGAAGCCTTGAGTGGCCTTTTCAGTAGTCTACTCGTTCTACCAGCTGTTGCACTTGGACTTTTTGTTCCACCGTGGATTGGTAGAGTTCATTTTTGTATTGTTGAAACTGTTCATGAAGTGACGGTCTGCTCTTGTAATGGTTTTATCCCCTCCCAGAATGGTTGGAAAAAGAAATGGAGTTGATTAGTAGCTTTCCACCTGTGAGCAAGGTCTAGCTGTTCGGTCTCAACACTTTGAGATATGATGTGATAAATCATTTATAATGTGTAACTAGTGTTTCTAGGCGCGGCAAGACAAACTATCTTACTAGGCCTTGTCATTCAGATCGTACAAGTGCGATAACTGGAAGTGTAGGTGAAAAAAGGGGGTGGGAGGGCTCAAGTGCATGCAGAAAACTGCAGCAAGGCTCTGAGTAAGTGCAGCCAGGGCAGCACAGTTCTGGATAGTGCAAAAAGAACAAGGGACTTTAGGGCTGAAACCTTAACACTAAAGTGCATGGTAGGCCTGGAGGCAGCGCATGGGTGACTGATCAAGAAAGAGCCTGGCCTTATTTGCCACCCCCTCAGCCCACTGCTTCCGCGCATGCCAATGCGTTCTACCTTTCTACAAAAGAAGGCGAACTTTCAGAGTGTGAAACTGGATTTGATCAGTAAATGAAGCTTATGGTTTGCGCCTCCAAATTGACTGGTGCTGAAGCCCTGCGTGCAGTGACTAGTTATTTAGTGATCATTTAAGTGTGCAAATGAGTTTTTTTTTTTGTTTTATTTTTTGCTTCAGAAATTTTAAGCACCCATCCATCTTTAAATCGCACAGCAATTTCACTGCTAGGATATTTGTAAACTGTGTTTAAATTTGTGCCTGTTGGAAAATCTGTTTATAAACTAACTTCCAGGTGATAATCAACATCGAAACAAAGTTGATCAGAGCATCATGTCATACATACTGAATTTCTTGATTCTCAGCACGCTTATACTTCATTTGAAAAAATATATTTCTTTATTCATGTAGTAACAAGTTAAAAATAGGTGCTATGTACATCTATCAGACGTTTTGGACAATTCAGCATATTTACTGTGACACCACTCTATACAATGTTCACCTTTTCAGACCCAAAACAAAACCATTATTCTCAACATAAGACTCCAACAAAACCTGGACCCACCATCTATGTGTATAATATGTGTTGCTGGCCAATTCAGGTACTTGTATAAAAAGTTTAATTCTTTGTTTTTGTGGACCTGCCCTTTATTTGCAGTGTCGTGGATACTTCTTAACAAAGTTGACTGTGTTTCGGATGTCTCTGGAGTGTAACTAGGTTAGGGGCTGAACAAATCACCCTAGTCTCCAAACTCAAGATCTTGGATCTTGGGTGTGATTCTTGATCAGACACGAACTATGAGCCCTCATGTCACCAGCGTAGTATCTGCATCACTGTATTATGTGAAATTGCTTTACCATCTTAGGCCCCTTATCACACAGGCAAGTGTAGAAACTATCGCCAGAGCCATAATCGGTGCAAAGATGGATTGTTGTGGTAGTTTGCTTATGGGCATTGGTAAACGAGATACTCCCAAGCTTTAGGTTATACAAATGAGGGCCGTAAGAGTGGTGATGTGTTTGACTAGGAGAGACCACATCACAGAAGCGAGACGGTCACTTCATTGGCTTCCCATAGAAGCGCGCGTCGCGTTAAGGATCGATCCGAACCATCATATTTAAGTGCAGACAAGGACTAATGCCTTTATACCTGCAGTACTATGTCATTGATTAAAGTTAACAGCAGAGCACTGAGATCTTATGAACAGAGTCTGCGACTAGTCCCTAGGGGCAGAACATATAAAGCCGAAAAGGGGGCCTTCCAAAGGGTGGCTCCCAAACTTTGGAATCAGTTCCCGATCACTTGAACATTCCAAAGCTCCTTGGCTCTTTAAGAAAAATCTAAAAACGTACCTGTTTGAAGAAGCTGGCAGCCTTCATTCTCCGTAAGCTGGTACTGCAGTTTCCACCCCAGGCGGGATGTATGTTCAGCGTTTTATGCATTTGTCTCAACTGTCGGCACCTTTATGCCCCAGGGTCCATAGTGCACAATACAAATCATGTAATGTGTAGTGCACTATACATTTGCTTTCATTCATTTTATCCAGGATGCTCGAACAATGGTTTGAAGAAAATTACTCACTGTAGTGACTACCTTACTCCTAGTCCATAGTCCCCTTTCCTCCCTTTAGACCCATCCAGGAGTGCCTTATATTTTAAAAACTTGCAGGCCCCGAGGCCTTTCCTGATTCCCCCTGCAGCCCGCTCCCACCCTGCACCCTCTTCCTGCTTTACCCTCCTTCCCGCCTCCCGACCCACCCAGGCACGTTCTCATTGGCCCTCACCCTCCATCACTGGTCCTCCCAGGGCAGCCCTCCGACCGTGCAGCCCTGCGGCTAAGGGCCCCAAGGCCCAGGGTGGCTCCAGCAGAGGCGGCTCCAGGAAGTGTCAACAGCTGAAGCCAGTGGCCAGCCGTCAACCTGCAACTAAAAGGACCAGTAAGGTAGGAGTGGCTCAAGGCTGGGAGAGGAACATCTGCTCTGCATTGGAGTCCCGGCCATTTTGGGAGACCAAGTTGCGCAGGGTCACCACACTGCATCTCTCGCCCTCCTCCTCATAATTAGTCAAAATCCAAACTCTCCAGACTGCACTGTATGATATTTAGATTGCATTACTGGGCCTCTCCCCCACTATACAAGTATCTCCTCAAATTTAGCAGGGCCACAGTGCCCAAATTGCATTATATGATATGTAAATTGCACTGCCAGGCCTCTCTCCCACTGTACAGAAGCCTCTAATTTAGCTGGGGTTCAGTCCCCAACTGCATAGCACGATATTTAGACTGCATTGACAGGCCTCTATCCCACTATACAGGTGTCTCTAATTTAGCTAGGGTTTTTTCACCAATTGCACTGTGTCAAACTGCATTGATAGGACTGCACACTGCATTGTATGATATGTAGATTGCACTGCTAGCCCTCTCTCCCACTATACAGGTGCCTCCAATTTAGCCGGGGTTCTGTCCCCAATTGCATTGTACGATATTGAGACTGCATTGCTGGGCCTCTCTCACACTATACATGTGTCTCAAGATTGGCAGGGCCTTGGTGCCCAGGTTGCAGTGTGTGATGTTTAGATTGCACTGTTAGGCCTCTCTCCCACTATACAGGTGTCTCTAGTTTGGCTGGGGTTCTGTCCCCAATTACACGGTGTGATATTTGGATCGCGCTGCTGGGCCTCCCTCCCACTGTGCCAGTCTCTTGGGTTTGGCGGGACCTCTGCGCCCAAATGTCTTTTTGTGTCACTCAGATTGCATTGATAGGCCTTTCTCCCACTATACAGGTGTATCAGATTTAGCTGACCAACTCCCTCTCAAGTGAAACAAAATCCACCAGTGAATTACTGTGGAGTATCACTCTGATCAGGGGCTCACGCACCACAAGGCGAAAGTCCGACCTGCGCCCCTCCAAGCCACTCTTTAACTAGCACATACCCCCCCAAACCCACATAGCTAGCTCACCGCAGTGAACCGCGCTCAGGGAGATGGACACTAAAGAGAGCCACCAATAGCACCCTAATAACCCTTAACCACCTCCCCATCGAAAGGACAGGGACTGCACGAGTCACACAACATCAGACGGAAAACCACCGACAGACAGAGCCCAAACTAGTAGCGGACAGCTTTCACACCCACTACTACACCACAAGACGACAAGACCAAAGCAGGAGCAACTTGACTTCAGCAAACAAGACTAAACAACTCTGAAGACTGTAATGCCGCGCAAACAACCCATTCCAAGGAAAAGACGAAGAGAAGAAAGAACAAACACTCCAGAACAGCAAATTTGAACGACAGTAATTGCACGCCCACAGAAAGGAACACAAATCGAACCAACACTGAGAGAAGGGGCAAATCCCTCTACCTAACTCCATACCTCGCTGACAACTGGCAACCACACCAAACCAACCCAACGTTAGAAACAGCAACATCAAACAACCGAACACAAGCAAGTAGAAGGATGAACAACACAAAAAACAAGCACACGACCCATGCAATAACTCCCTACATCACCAAAGCAAAAGGAACTTCCAATCAACAACCACAACTTCTGGAAGATGAACACTATATGAAAACAAAAATAACCCAAGACCGAACCTAGAAAAAAAATCTTCGAGGACACTGACACCCCGAAACCCACAGCTCAACAAGAGATCGACCGGGAAGGAAACCTCAACACCGATCAGAAGACAACCTCAACCGGAAAGCCTAAACCAAACACCTCCAAACTTCACTGCAATCTAATAAACGCAAGATCCATGTCAAAACACTCAACGGAGATCTTCGTCCTTCTCGACGACAACTGCATTGACGTCCTCTTCATCACAGAAACATGGCTGGATGACAACTACAAAATTACACTCAAGCTGCCTTCCAACCAACTTCAAATGCCAGCAAATAAACAGGAAAAACAAAAGGAGGAGGCATCACAATAGCATTCAACGAACACATGAAAATAAAAACTGACGAACCACTCAACATCCTCAACTGCGAAACCATGGTAATGCACTGAGCGTCGAACCCAAAAACCAACATCACATTCATCCTGGTGTACAGACCCCCGACATATGATGCAACATTCGTCGACAACTTCATAGAAGCCATCACCAATTTAGCCATCAACCACGAACACCTAATCATCTTGGGGGACGTCAACATCTGGTTTGAAGACAACTACGCCAACTCCCAAAACTCACTGATTAAACCACCCACCACCATGAAACTACAACAACTAGTCAAAGGGGCAACACTCGGCAGGACACACTCTCGATGCAATTTTTGCCAACGGAAAACTCATCACTACGGCACCACCAATACAAATACTATGGAGCGACCACCTCCTCATCCCATTCGTGATCACTCTACCTACTCAAGTCTACATCCAACCCCCGAAACTCGCAACCACCACAAAGAGAAACTGGAAACCCGTCAAAGAAAGCAACCTATTCAAACAACTGGAATTAACCAAACCCTCAACCACAGAACTAGCTGACCTAGACGGGAAAGCAGAGATACTACGCAAATGGATTGCAGATAGAATAAACAAGATCGTCCTAGAAAAACTGTTCACCCCATCAAAGAAAGGAACAATGGCAAAATAGTTCACCCCACTATTAAGCGCCATGAAAAAGGAAAACAAAAAGAAGGAACTAGAATGGAGGAAAGAATACAACCCAAAAAAAACTGTTCTAAAAACAAATCCGCACATACAACAAGGAAATTCAAAAGGAGAAGATATTACAATGACAGAATCACCAATGCCGCCAACTCACAAAAAGAAATGTTTAGCATCATTAAAGAAATGAGAAACCCACCAGGCTGCGATAACACCCCAACCCCCTCAGAAAAACTAGGCAACAACCTGGCAGACCACTTCAAAAAAAAAATCAATGACATCCGACAAACCATACAAAAGAGACCAACCAACCACAACATACAACCTAACGAACCTAACACGGAATTACAGCACAAACTCCAAAGCTTTCCTGAAATATCAGCAGAGGCATTAGCTATGCTGGTAAAACGAAGCAAGAAAGCGGGATCACCCCTGGACGCATGTTCCCCAGACATCTACAAATCAATCCTCGCACAAGGAATGCCAGCAGAACACTACAGAAAGCTTCTAAATCTATCACTAGCAACAGGGACTATACCGAGGATCTTCAAATCAGCATATATCAAGCCACTCTTGAAAAACACAAGTGGCGACGCAGATAACCTCTCTAACTACAGGCCGATCTCTAACATCCCCTACCCGGCAAAACTTCTAGAAACCTACGTATATAAACTAACCCAAGAACACGTAGAAAAACACCACCTGCTAGACCAAGCTCAAGTCGGTTTCAGACCAGCAAGAGGAACGGAAACCGCACTATCTATCAGGGACGACCTCAAAACTAACGCAGACTTTAACACTACCCCAGCCCTTATTCTGCTCGACCTCTCCGCAGCCTTTCACACAGTGAGCCACGACACCCTGACCAAAAGACTACAAGACATTGGCTTAACAGACACAGCCCTACTCTGGACCAAATCATTCCTAGCAGAAAGAACAGAAACCGTATGGATTAAACATTCAAATCCACTCCACGAGTTAACGACTGTGGAGTGCCACAAGGATCCTCACTATCTCCACTATATTTCAACATCTACCAGACTCCGGTCATCAGAATCTTCAAAAAATACAATATTACATGCTACAACTACGCAGATGATACTCAAATCATCTACACAATCAAAGACACTGATGCCTATCATTCAACCCTAATCGACTGCCTGAAAGAAGTCTTCATCTGGATGAATGCCAACAACCTGAAAATCACCCCACGAAAGACAGAAATCATGATCGTATCCAAAGATCAAAAGAACGAAACCACCATCCCGTGGCCTACGGAAATGGGAAACTCACCAACACCATCGAAGGTAGTAAAAAAATCTGGGAGTCCTAATGGACAACACCCTAACCTTAGGACCACAAATAAATGCAACAGTGAAGAAATGTTTTTTTCCTCCTCCACACGGCAAGAAGAATTCTACCTTTCCTCTCCTTCACGCACAAAACACTCACTATCGTCGCCCTAATCATGTCAAAAATCGATTATGCAAACAGCCTCTACCTCAGAATACCAGAACACCACCTGAAGACTACTCCTCAAACTATCCAGAAGAGACCGCATCACCCCAGCCCTAAAAACACTACACTGGCAGCAGGTTAAACATCGCATCACCTTAAAAATGTGCATAACGCACAGGGCAATCGGTGGACAAGGAGCAGAATTCCTACAAAAGAAAATAACAATCTACAAACCTACAAGATCCCTCCGATCAAGCAACGAAGTCTGCCTGGAAATCAAACCATACCTTAAGAAAAAACTTGGAGGCAAGTCCTTCTACCGCTTAGCTGCAAAAACTTGGAACATCCCAAAAGAAATGAGAAACACAGAAGATCACCTAAAATTCAGGAAATCACTAAAAACCTGGCTCTTCAACACCACTGACCCAAACTGAAAGCCGAAACAGACAAAAGGATGACTAAACTGGAAAGGACATGGACATCTCTAGAAATAACAGGGAAGCTCTCTCGGCACCTGGACGGGTGACACCAGATAAACTGGAACTCAGGCGACACGCACGGAGACGGAATCAACTACCCCACCCGCCTCTTAGTTACCACCATGTACCACAGTGTTGTGGTATTGCTGAGATATTGGAAACTAGCACACAACCTGACTTGTTGACATTGGCAGGTGCACTGGCCACAGGAGTATGAAGGGAGGACAGGTGGGGGGGCTATGAGAGAGCCTGATGGAGGCGGGGACAAGAGGAGTAAGGAACCTTGAATGTCAGAGGGACCAAGATCAGGACAGGCGCATCAGGAGAGACTACACAAGCCCAGCGCCTCAATTCAGGATAAAGATGCCAATTAACCAAATCCACTAACAATTTCCCCTCTCCATACACCTCACATTCCAAACCAACACAACCAAAACCTACAGCACAACAAACTGCACAAACTTCACTACACTGCAACAACAAAACAAAAAAGACACATAGACTCGCACAACAGTACACAACGTCTACCGGCCGCAAAACACCCCAGGCCCAGCCAACGGACCCACTGAGCTGAGGCCGCCAACAGCACATCACTGCTCTTGCACTTTTCCTGCTTCTTCCCACTAACCCAAACCCCCTCCCCCCCCTCTCTTTCAGACCCGCCAGAGCGCCAGGGGACCACTCCGGTGGTGATAATGTTAAAGGACATTTGTACCGCGCACTAACATACTTGTGGGAGATTCCCAAGCACTGACCACAGGAAATACAGGTGGATGGAAAATCCCTTATCGCAACAAATTCTTAACTGCCTTGCCAAATTGGGCATTAGCCCGGGAGCTCGGGTCAAGACCATAATGTCTGCAAAAAGCTGATGGGGAAGCCCATGTAGCAGCCTTGTGCTATGGACTACCAAGGGACGTATTTTTGGAAGGTAACAGCAGCTGCTTTGCCACACACCAGACAGATATGCATGAATGCCCCTTTGGGGCGGAAGGCCTTGAATTGTGTAGGCTTGGTAAATAAATGAGATGGACGCTTTCGAGAATGGTTTCCCTTTTGGGTCACCAAACGTAACAGAGTTGTGGAGAACTTCTAAGTTTGCTAGTTCTGTCGAGCTAAAACTTCAGAGCACGTCTGACGTCTAGATTGTGTAAAACCCTCTCGGCATCGTTGGTGTAGAAGAGCTTGTCAAAATGGCTGCTTCAGACGGCATGGGTTGAAATGCCATTTTGTCACTGCCTGATGTGATCTGCTTTGCAGGTTTTTGTGTGTGCCTCCATTGTATCTACAGGCAGTTTTAGAGGCTTTTGCATCGGTTTTAGCCCTTTGACAGGGAACCTCGGCAGAGCTGATACTAGCAGACCTAAAGCATCTTTCAGTCCTTTTTGGTTTATGCAGAAGAATTCGCCCTCGGGCCGGTGCTTGTCATGGGGCCTTTGCACCCTTTGTTTCCCCCTTCAGCAGGACTGGTACAACCACAAGATTTTGTGGTGAAGCTTAGGGGCACGCCTGTTAGCCAGAGCTCCTAAATGGAGCTTCACGATCCCGTTGGTCTTTTCAAGAGTCCCTGATTGGGGATCCTCTGGGGTTTACCCCAGTACTTTTAGACACTTGACAGGAAACTTTGTAACTAGGCTCGTTAAGTTTAGTCCCAGACTGAAACCTCAGAAATTACCCCAGTTGAAGCAGCCCCAGAAGCGTTGGGCTTAGTTTTGTCCCCCAAATGGGGAACCTCGGAGTAAAATCTGGTTTGTGGTCCCATTTTGATCTTCTGTCATGATCTGCCACGCCTCCAGATGAGACGACATGCGTCCTTCCACCGGAGTTTTGTGTGACCAATGGAAAACATAATTTGGTTGACTTAACGGGGGCAGGCACCACCTGTTGCCGAAGAGGATGCTGATGACCAAGAGAAACTGTCCACTTTGCCTTTGCTGCTTGTGCAGAGTTGTACCAGAGGAGCCTCCTGCCCGGCATGCTGGACGCTCTTGGGACCCTCTGAAAGCTGAGCAGGACCTTGTGTGGGTCCCCGACCTCTGCGTATAGGCCGCTTTAGCTGGGGGTTTGGCAAGGACCAACAAAGATTTTGCAGTTTGTGTGCTTGCCTTTGTTTTATTGAGTTCCTCATTGGTGGAGGAGTAGAACATCTCTTTACCTTCGAAGTTGAGATAAAATAATTTATCCCGAACCTCCTTCGAGAACTTTGTAGCATGCAACCACGCTTGGCGGGAGATGTTCTACTCCTACCACAAGGCCCTGAGTAGATGTGTCACATGATGGGCCGCGGCCTCCTGCAGGTCCTGATCCAGAACTCTGGTATCGGATAGACCCTCTTTAAAATCTTTCAGCCTCTCCTGAGGGATACATTCCTGAAAATTGGGAGCTCCTTCCACAGCTTGAGATTTGCTGCTGCAAGGATCACGCGCACGAGGGAGCAAGACTGTGTGTGGCAGCAGAAACCGAGCATACCAATCCATTGTAGGGCAGAAAGGATTCCCATTGTCCACATTCTGTCGCAAATGCTGCTCTGCCCCAAATATAGGCCCCTCTGCACCAGCCGTTAAGAATACTGGTACGAAATAGCTCATCAAAATGGCTGCCTCAGACTGTGTGGGTTGAACCGCCATTTTGTCACTGCCAGAGGTGAACTGCGTCGCAGGTATCAGTGAGGCCATTGTCACCACAGGGGTTTCAGGGGCTTTTTAATCCATTTTAGCCTTGTGACAGGGAACCTAGACCGAGCTTGTACTGGCAGATCTAGAACGCTTTTGAACTCCTTTGGATTCTGCAGAAGAATTAGCCCTCGGTGAGGGAACCTCGGCAGGGCTGGTACTTGAATACTTGGGGCCTTTGCCCTCTTTTGCCCCTTCAGCAGGATCGGCTCAAACAAGTCTGTGGGGGAACTTACGGTTGCCCCCCATAGCCAGAGCCCTCGGAGGAGGCTCCTCTATCTTGCTGGTTTAAATATAGCCCCTAGGTGGGGATCCTCAGGGATAACCCAGTGCCTTTAGTTACTGTACAGGAAACCTCGAGACTAGGCTTGGTATGTTTGGTTCCAGACTTGGAAATCTCAGGAATAACCCTGTTCAAAATGGCGCCAGAAAAGTTGGGCTTAACTTTAGCCCCCAGATGGGGAACCTCGGATGAATAGCCTGTTTTATTTATTTGTATATTTATATTGCGCCAAACCCACGGGCATAAGGGTGCATACATTTAGACCAAGACAACATACTGTGGATGAGACAACTAGAAGCTATTTACTTGTCCTGATTATCCTTTGGATTTATTTAAAAATGGCCGTCTTCAATGCTTTCCTGAAGGCTAGGTAGTTGCCCTCCAGTCTGACTGCCTTGGGTAGTAATCTGTTTCATGTCTGAGCTGCATTTACTGGAAAGGATCTAGCTAATCAGTTTGATCTTTTAAAAGAAGGGCAAACAATTTGCCCCAGCGATTTCGGATCTCAATGAGCATCCAGGAGTGTAATGGGGTGGAGTGGGGGAATCTGTTCCCTCAAGTAAACAGCAGACTGTGAAAACATTGATGGACTATGGTCATGGCTTTGAATGTAATCTGGTCCTTGAGTGTCATCCAGTGAAGTGCTCTTCTTTCGAATGGATTGTGTCCTCTCACGTATTCCTTATCTTTGCTATTTCCTAATATCCAGCTTGCTGCTTCGGAAGAAAACGTTCCGCAGTAGAGGGCGCTGTGCATCAATGCCGGTCGATGTCTACATTATCGCAGGTATAAGTAGCAATCGCAGCCTCCGTAGCTCAGTTCCGTTTTTCCGTGTTTCACAGCTTCGGGAACGCAACGCTCGGTTCCGTGGCCACATCGAATCCTTCGCTTTTTTTTTTCTTTGAAAATTACTACAAAGCTTCGACGACATGGCCTCATCGGCTCCCTCTACGCCAGTGGTATTCAAACTGTGGGTCGCGACCCCCTAGGGGTCGGCGGGTGCATCCCAGGGGGGCCCTGAGAGCTCAGCATGAAAAAAGATTTTTTTTTTTTTTTTTTTTTTTTTTTTTTGGATTGGAAGAAATGGGCAGGGGTGGCCCACATGGGCGGGCTGAAGCATGAAACTGTCTCAGGCAACAATGAAAAAGTGGCCCACAGTTGTAAATGGATATTCATTCCTTTAGTCACAGACTGGGCCTCATTACTACTATGGCGGACCAGTAACAACGGTGCTGGTAAGCTACCGGCACCGTTGCTACCGTTCCGCCATAGTAAGAGTTGTGCTTGTGGGTGCTTGACAGCCCCCGCCAGGTCTGACCTCAGCTCGTCGGATGCACCGGCACCGTTATTAACGGTGCCGGTGCATCCGAGCTCCCCCTTCCCATTTGAGCCATATGGGGCTCAAATGGGAATGGGGATCTACCGGCACCTTCGAAAGGGCAATTATCATGTCCGCCTAACTCGGCATGACCTAGTAATTGCCCATTCGCGGGTGTCAGACCCGGATGCAACTCCAGTGGCAGCCGTGCCGGTTTTACCGGCACAGCTACCGCCAGAGTAGTTATGAAGCCCACTGTTTCAATAGTACCCAAAGGGGTGCTTTGTGTTAAAATGTAAGTAAATTGTGATATATTCAGCAACAATGGTCAACATTACTAACTGCATAGTGGCCCCTCACCCATTATGGAGGAGCTAAGGAGCCAGCCCAGTGAAACAGTGAGCACTCCCTCAGCTGCTTTATCCAGCTAATGGAGTGCTCCTGGGCTGGCTGAACTGTCAAAGGGAAACACTGTTTCCCTTTGACAGTTCAGTTTAGTTCCCCAGCCGCACATGCTCACTGAGCCATGCAAGTGCTGGGGCGTTTTGCTTCGCCAGCATTGCATAGCTCATTGGAAATGCTGGCTGGGGCACTGCATGTCTGTATGTCCGAGGGGGAGCTCCTGCGCCTCCTCGCACATACGGACAGAGCAGCTGGAGCAGCACCCACACACAGGCCAATGCAGAAGGTACGTTTATGTTCATTGTTTTTATTTAAACATGTGTATGGATGCGTTATGAGTGAGTGTATGGTGATGGATGCTCATGTGAATGATAGTGACTGCTGTATGAATGTGCAGCGCCTTGCATATACACATAATCATGTTCATTGTGTTAGGACCAGTGGGGCCCAGGGGACAGGGATGGTATCTTTTTACCGGACATCTATCATTCAAAACCCTCTGCCTTGTCCACAAGGCTTTCTGGGGCCTCGGTCCAAAATACCTTCAGCTATTCCTCCGCAAATACCTCCCCTCTCGAGCTCTTCACTCCTCTACCTCCAACTCCCTCAGGGTCAGTCGTTTATCAAAGAAACGAGCTGGGGGTAGATCTCCGTCTTCGGCTGGGGCCTCCCTCTGGAACAGCGCCCTGCCACTCTAAAACTTGAGGAGGACCATCTTTCTTCCTGCACTTATCAGACCTACCCTGTCTGCTGCCTTAAACGTAGCACTTGCAAATTGCTGGCTGCACTACCACTGTTTGTTGCCTTTATTATTTATTTATTGTTATTTATCTGTTTCTCCTCTGCTTCGCACTTTCCACTTCTCCCCCCTTCCATGCACTTTTCCCCTCACACTTGCGCGTTCTCAATGTCACTGGGCCTAGTAAGATCGCTGTTTTATTCTCCTCTGTTCCCCTCCCTTGCCTTGTCACGCTCTGAAACACTTGTGTACGAGCGCGATAGAAATAAAATATCAATGCCTGCCCCCTGGACTCCCAGCAACAATTGCAAACTGTTTGGCTATTTACCCATTTTTTGTTAAAAGTATGCTCTACAATGCAACATTTTAACCTATTATTTAAAAAAAAATTCACAGGGGGAAACCCCCCCGAACCTCCCCTTAATGCCCCTCCACTTAAAAAAGATTCACCAGCCGCCACTAGCCCTCAGACTGTGTTGGGAACGGGATGGGGGAACCGAGGGACTATGGTGGGAGCACAATGGGCGGGAACCATGGGATAGTGATGGGAGCAGAGTGGGGAGAGCCATGGGTGTGTGATGGGGTGGGGAGAGACCAGCGACTGGGTAGGAGTGGGATGAGGGAGCCCAGCGACTTTGATGGGAGCAGGTGACGGCGCGCAATATATACTGTCCATTTGGCATTTCTGGGGGGTCCCGACCTGCCCAAATTTTGCTCAGGGGGGCCCTGGACAAAAAAGTTTGAAGACCACTGCTCTACGCCCTTGTCTTGTTTTTAAAAAAAGTGCTGTCTGCGGGGCTAAGATGTCCATGAAGGATCCACACAGGGTCTGTTTGTAGTGCCTTGGGGCAGAGCATCCATGTTCTCAATGTGACAAGTGCATGTCTATGACGACCATGGCCTTGAGGGAGCGCAGAGGGAAATTGGAGAGAGATAAGCCAAAAAAGTCCATTACCCCATCCAAATGCACCTCTGACGAGTCAAGGCCCTCGTCGCCTCGTCACAAAAAACACTCCCGATCTAGCTGTCGAAGTGGATCACATCATTCTTCCTCTTCAAATCACAGCAAGAAAAGGTGCCATAGGTCGCCATCCACGGTTCCCAGTCAATTGGTCGAAAAAATTTGGTCGACAGGACAATTGGTCGACACCATTTGGTCGAATGCCAAATGGTCGAATTTTTTTTTTTTTTTTTTACACTTTTTTTTTTTTTTTTTGGGGGGGTCCCCCCCCAACCCCCTTTTTTTCTATTTTTTTTTTTTCGACACACGAAAACCCACAAAACACATATATATATATATAAAAAAAAAAAAATTCGACCATTTGGCATTCGACCAAATGGTGTCGACCAAATGTCCTGTCGACCAGTTTGCTGTCGACCAATTGACTGGACACCGCCTTCCACCTCATCCTCCAGTTCTCCCGAGAGGGTTATTTGTCCAACGAAACACAGTTCCTCTGCACAGTGGGAGGAATTCCGTAAAAGCATGTTAAAGATGTTGGAGAATGTGGCCTTGTCCCCCTCGAAGGCACCTAGAGGCTATACCCCTGGAAAAACGACTAAAAAACACAGAAGCCGTGAGTCTTTGACCTCAGCTGGCGAGACTCCTTGAGAGCATGAAAAACCCTTGAGTCGAGAAAAAGCCTCTGTGAAGCACAAAAAGTTGTCACTATCGACTAAGAAGAAGAGGGCATCGACGCCGCCATCGAAGAAGTCGACGCCTTGTGTGTCGACCTCCTCAACGCCGTACAAGACTATACCTTCGATTTCGTTCAAGACGTCGACACTACTGTCGATTCCATTGACTTCCTCGAAGCCTTTGATGGTTCCATCGAACCTGTTGACTTCATTGTCGTCTATTTCGACTAATACTGCGCCAATAATGACTTCCATAGCGCCGCCGCCGTTTACATTTGAAAAAAATTACAAACCACAAACTTGTTCAGGTTATTTTAAGACCCTATCCTCAATCTATGAGGAGGCAGTCCTCTGAAGATGAAAGACCTTTTGGTCTAGAATATGGGTCACCTTCGGTACCAGAAGAACTGGTGTCAGAAGAATCTAGGATGAAACATTTGCAGGACTCCTTGCATGAAGCATGTGGAATTGATACATCCCGGGAAGTTGATTTTAGTAGGCCTGATCCAGGGGATCACACTGAAAGCAATTACAGAATGCTTATGACTAGGGTGATGGAGTATATGGGGTGGTCTAGAACCACACCTCTATTCGAGCAAGATGACCCAACGGTTCTACTCTACAATGGACCACAGGAGGACCCTATTGTCCCATTTCACAAGGCTTTACATAAAAGGGTATCTACCAACTGGGAAACAACTGAGGTGATCCCTTCAGTTAACAAAAGATTGACAGCTAAATATAGAACATCAACTTTGGATCCTCTATCTCTCAAAGCACCCAACTCCAGAAAGTCTGGTTGTAAAAGCTGCAACTTCTTCTGGAAAGCAGAATGCATATTCTACAATCCCGCAAGATTGTGGTGACAAGTTTGATGCCATGGCCAAGAAAGTTATCTCGGCATGCAGCATGGTACTAAAGTCTGCTAATGCACACCCATTGGGATTGTGTTTTTAGATGGCATCTGACCATATCCCTGAGGGGGAGGAAAGGGACTGTTTCTTCAACCTTATCAAGGGTTGAAAGGACGCTATGTGCGAATCCCTCCAAACCGGTCTCGACTGTTGACGGCATCAGCCATGGTGGCTAGTACAGTGATAGGCAGATTTGCGTGGTTGTGGTAGTCTGGATTTGCCCCAGATGTACAGCCCAGACTTCTCAACATGCCCTTTAACGGCACGCATCTATTTGGAAGTAAAGCTTATGAGAGTTTGGAGAAGCTGCAAACTTCCAAGGCGGCAGCCAAATCCCTTGGAGATGCAATGAGGCAAACTCCAAACCGCCCAAGAGGTGCCCCCTGGAGGGGTAGTTCCTTTCGCTATTATGCTGCATTCAGAAAAGGCAGAGGACAGAGGGCCAGAGTCTATTCCCCCATGGTGGACGGGGTAGGGATACTAAGACCACAACAGTAGGTGCTGCTTTACCCCTAGCATCTGCGTCAGCCGCCCCAAAACCTCTGGGGGTCTTATTTCACAATACAGCAGGAGGCAGATTAACTCAACATCTGACAGAATGGCAGGCTATTACTTCAGTTGCTTGGGTATTGGAGACAATCGCCCAAGGTTACTGTCTGCCTTTCCTACAAACACCTCAGTCATCCACCAGGAGACAACTCTTTGAAGATTCTGGATCTTCTCCTTATGCAGGAGATTTTAATCCTGCTAGAGAAAGGTGCTATAGAACCAGTACCTGTAGCGGAGAGGAGCAAGTTTTGGTACTCCCCATACTTGCTAATTCTGAAAGGACGGAGGATTGAGACCCATTTTGGACTTGAGAGACTTGAACAAGTTCCTCAGGAAGGATGGCTTCAAGATGGTAACCCTTTCTCAGATCCTTCAGGCCCTCCAGCTTCAGGATTGGTTGGTTTAATTGGATCTTCAGGATGCTTACTGTCATGTGCCTATCCATCACAAACACAGAAGGTACATGTGGTTCGCCATTGGCAACTTGCACGATCGGTTTCGGGTTCTGCCATTTGGGCTGACCTCTGCCCTGAGGATTTTCACCAAGTTAATGGTGGTTGTGGCAGCGAGTCTCCGGAGAGGGGGGGATTCACGTCTAACCCTATCTAGACGATTGGTTGATCAGGGCAAATTCCCCAGAGCAAGCCCTAGATCATCTGACTTACGCATGCCACTCCCTCCACAGACTGGGCTGCTCCCTCAACTTCAAGAAGTCCCACATGGTACCATCACAAAGAATCCAATTTATCGGAGCAGTCCTTGATTCATCCCTGGGAAAAGCCTCGCCACCAGAGGTGAGGGCTCAAGACATTCTACAGATGGTGACAAAATATCTTCCGGCCATTCGATTTTCTGAGGTTGCTTGGTCTCATGGCATCCTACATTTGTCTGGTGCCAGAGGCTCGCCTGAGAATGAGAACCCTCCAATGGGCTCTCAGGACTCAATGGTCCCAGTTCTCAGGAAGGATGTCAGATCGCCTACAAATCCCACAGTCACACTGGACCTTCAGTGGTGGGCCTGTCGGAAAAACATCTTGAAAGGAGAACCCTTTTGGCAACCATTGGCGGAGATAACAGTAGTGATTGACGCCTCACTCACCGGGTGGGGAGCCCATAACAACGATTTGACCATCAGTGGGCGTTGGTCTCCATTGGAGTCCAAACTACATATCAATCTTTTGGAGCCGAGGGCAAATAGACTAACGCTGAAAGCCTTTCTGCCCTGTGTACGGGGAAATATGTACTACCTCAACAAGGGAGGAGGCGTAGGATCACTACCACTGTGCAGAGAGGCAATGCCGCTCTGGTTTTGGGCAATACAAGAAGGAATCTTTCTAGCGGCAGTGCATCTAGCCAGAGAGAACAACACAACGGCGGATGCTCTGAGCAGGCATAGTGCAGTCTCCCGCCAGTGTAAACTAATTCAGAAAGCCCTTAAAGAGATCTTTTCCCTTTAGGGAACCCCTCAAGTGGATCTGTTTGCGACCAAATCCAATAGGAAGTGTGAACTGTACTGCTGCAGGGAATTTCCCCTGAGAGGAGCTCTAGGGGATGCGTTCGTGGTGGACAGGGAATTTCCACTTCTCTGCACGTTTCCTCCAGTCCCTGTTATTCCTCATGTAATAAGGAGGTTGAAGATGTTCAGATAGACCATGATCCCGATTGGGCCAGGAGAACGTGGTACCGGGATCTTCTAGACATGTCCACCTGTCCTCAGATTCGTCTTTCACAAAGAGAGGATTGCAAGGGGAAGGTCGGGGTTCTCCATCCGGATATCTGGCGGCTCAGCTTCATGCATGGTTTCTGAGAGGCTGAGATACAAAGATTGGGACATCCCGGACGACGTAATGGAGGTGCTGCTTTCGGCCAGAAGGCCAGCAATCAAATCCTTATAGAGCTGCCGTTGGAATAAGTTCTGCAGCTGGTGTAGGGATAAGAATGTTGACCCTTTTTCATGCAATACACCAATGGTGCTGCCACTTCTGTTGCACTTAGCAAATCTGGGACTCCAGATTGGTACGATCAAAGGTTACCTAGCAGCGCTTTTCATTTTCAAGCTTACTGCTGAGGATGTCTCCTACTTTAAAATGCCTCTGGTCATAAAATTCTTCAAGGGATTAACTAATGTTTCTCATCTCCCTCCTCCCCCCCAACTCCTTTCCAAGTCCCACTATGGGATCTAAATATCTAAATTTGGTCTTAAACCTTTTAATGGGTATTCCCATTGAACCTCTTGGTTTTTGTCCGTTAAGACTTCTTACACTCCAAACAGTCTTTTTGGTGGCAATAACCTCCGCCTGAAGGGTGAGTGAGTTGCAGGCTTCATCTTGCAAGCCTCCACACTGTCTTTCACAAAGACAGAGTAGTATTAAGAGTGAAGCCTAACTTCCTTTCCAAGGTGGTATCTGAGTTTCACATCACTCAAGAGGATAACCGTACCTTCTTTTTACCCTGCTCCACATCCAGGGAAAGAGGAAGAAAGGCTAAACGCACTCGATCCTAAGTGTGCCTTGAGCTTTTACATTAGCCGACTTGCTAAACTGAGACAAACTGACCAATTATTTGTGGGTTACACAGGTCATAATTTGAGTCTAGCCATCACCAAACCATCTCTAGGTGGATCATTTTAACAATTGCAGAATGTTACAAGTTGCTCGGTAAAGACCCTCCAGAACACAAAAGGGCCCATTCAACCAGGGGTATCGCAGCTTCATCAGCTCTTCAGAGAGGAGTTCCAATAAAAAGATATTTGTGCAGCTGCCACATGGTAGTCTGCACGCACCTAGTCTGGATTCCTCCACTAGCCAAGAATCTGAATTTGGAAACGCAGTACTACACTCTGCATACTTAATCACTCTCATTTTAATCTCTGCTGACGATATTACTTCTTTGGGAGAGTATCAAAGATGAGGAATACGTGGGAGGACACAATCCATTCGAGGAACAAGTTAGTTACCCCTGGTTATGCTCTTTCGATTGGATGTTCCTCCCACGTATTCCTTATCGCCCCTCCCTTCCTACACTGCAGTAAAACTTCCCTTGTGGTTAGTCTGTGCTCCCTCAAGGGTTGTAACTGTCTAATTTAAGGCACTACTTCGCTTTGAGCAACGGACACCGCGCAAGCTTCTTATGCCTGTGATGACGTCGATGTCCAGACGGAGGCCTCAGAGGGACATCAACTCGACAGGCATTGACGCACAGCGCCCTCTACTAGGGAACATTTTTTTTCCAAAACAGCAAGCTGGATATTAATTGGGAAATAAGAAAGATAAGGAATACGTGGGATGAACATCCAATCGAAAGAATGTTACCAGGGGTAAGTAACTTTTTCATCTGTGGTAATATGTTCCCTTCTAGTTTTTCTTTTTCATAATTCTTATGGCACTCTTTTGTATGATCTGACATCGAGCAATACATTCATTATTTGCTCCTATCAGAGCTTTTCCATAGTCCAGCCTGGATAGAATCGTGGCCCTTGCAATAGTGGCACTTTTTTTTCATTCAAATAATTAACTTGACTTGATAACATTAACAGAAGCTGCCAATATTACTTAAGATTATCAACATGAGATTCAGCGCTTTGGGACACCTCTAGATAGTCTCTTGAGTCTTTACTTTTCCAAGAACTTGTATGGGGAAATTTCTGATCTAGAATATCTTGTATTCCTTGCCTAGTTTGGCGCGTGCTTGTCATTGTCCAAATATCATTCTGTTTTGTTCCCATTCAAGCACATCCAATTGGCTTTCATCCAGGCCTCAATGGTGTGTATAGAGATTCAAATTTATAAATATCTGTCATAGCTGCCACTCAGCTCGATCACCAGCGGAGTGTCATCTGCATAGTTCGTTAAGAAACTGGTGTTTTCAAGGACTGTACAGAGACATCTCCCTCCCCACCCCCCACCCCCTGTGAATCATTGACCTTTGTTCGGCTGACTTCTTGACCGGGGCCCTCAGAGTGAACTTCGGAATACAGGTTAGATCCCTTTTGGGACACCTCAGGGAGAACCCTGGTACCAGGTCCACTTTGGTCCCTCCCTGAACCAGAAGACCCCAGGAAGGAGTCCTCTGGCCGGGGGACTGTAAAAAGGAACATTTGTTTTGGGGGCTTTTTTTATCCTTGTGACAGGGTATCTTGGCAGAGCCTTTATTGGCGGAACTAGAGCACTTTTGCACTCCTTTGGATTCCGCAGAAGAATTATCCCTTGGTGAGGGAACCTCGGCAGGGCTGGTACTTGAAGACTTGAGGCCTTTGGCCTCCTTCTTTGCCCCCTCGGCAGGATTGGTTCCACCACAAGACTGTTTGTGGGAAGTCTTGGGGTCATCCCCCATAGCAAGAGCCCTTGGAGGAGGCCCCTCGATCTTGCCAGGTCTAAATATAGCCCATAGTTACTGCTGGCGGGAGATGTCTACTCCGACCAAAAGGCCTCGAGCGGAAGTGTCTACATGATGGGCCGTGGCCTCCAGTAGATCCTGCGCCAGAACTCTGGCATCAGATAAGCCGCCCTTAAAGTCTTCGAGTCTATCGGGAGGAATACATTCCTGGAACTCAACGAGCTCCTTCCACCGCTTGACATTAGTCGCCGCCAGGATAAGCTTGGTATTAGCCTGACGCAGCTGAAGAGCGGAATTGGAAAATACCTTTTCCCCAATGGCATCAAGAAGCTTATCCTCCTTGGAAAGGTTCTGAGATGCTGCAGTGGAGGATATAGAGGTGGCTTCAACTGGAGCATAGTTGCTGCCATCACCGTCAATTTTCTTGTTTAGGTGTTGCCCGAAATTAGGTTTTTCCCTAGACCTTGCAGGCTTAGGCCAGGACATCTTTTTGAAGGAACAGGCCAGTGCGCTCCCGTGTCGACAGAGTAAAGGCTCCTGAAAGTACCCCTTCTTGTGGAGCTGGAGGCTAGGGTCTTGTGATGTCTAGCAATGCCATCATATCCACAACCCAGTCGTGAAAGGCTCTAATAGAGCGGGGTGGGTTGTCGCTGTCCTTGTCTGCTTGATCCTCAGCAAGTGATGCGGGAGCAGAAACGTGATCCGCTGCACATGAATTGAATGATTTTATTTGTATAGCCCCTATACACAATGTGTTTGAAAGCGATTCAAGGAGGGAGGGGAGGGAACATGGGAGCATACAGTTGCATTCTTAGAAGTCCTTGAAACAGTTAAGAATGAGAAATAACTATCGTAATCAGCCTGGCGACATTTCAGATAGTGCAAGGCACAATTTAAGTAGAAAAAGGGGGAGGCAGGGAAAGAATGAGACCAAACCAGCAGAACGAGACAAAACCAGCAGTAACGGTACTATGCCTGAATACAATTGATGTAATGCATGAATAACAAGAGGAGGAGGGAGTTGAGAGACGGAGGAGGAGAGGAATAGTCAAGCGACTATCATAATGTCAGACGATGAATCATAATTGTGCTGGTGGAGTGGGAGGATGGAGGAGGGGGATGGTCAAGCTGCTATCATAGGTCAAGGGATAAATGATAGGAGAAAGTGCTAATGGACATAAGGGGGGAGGGAAGGCGGTTGCAAAGAAGGCGGAGAGGGGGGGGATTAGGGTGGGGGGTGTGAAGGGGAAAGTGGCTCGAAAGACAGGCTGCTACGATTACTATGCCTGACAGCAATTGAGGTAGAGCAAGGCTTTAACAAGACTCGGGGAGGCAAAGTAGGTGGGGAGGGTAGGTGGATGAGAAAGAATGGTGGCTACGATTACTATGCCTGACAGCAATTGGGGTAATGACAGACGTGGCGCCTCCTGCCCCAAGGGCAGGGTTGACTGCGCAACAGGAGTAATTTCCACAGGAGAAAATGGAGGCAGTGGAGGAGGAAGCCCCACAGGAAGTGGTGGAAGTGGCACTACCGGGACCTGCAGAGGGATTGCCGGAGCATTGGTAGGTTCAGGCGGCTTACGATAAATGCCCTTAAATAAATTCATAAAGTACACCTTGAGGGATCAGAATGCATAAGCGTCTGAAACTTGCCAAAAAACGCATCCTCAGAAGGTCGAGGCACTGGTGAGGAGGGGGGGGTGTGGGAGATGGAGACAGCCCGGAAGCGGCATACCCCCAGGATCGTAAAGAGGATGGTTGCCAGAATGGCCCTCCACCAGCTGGATCCACGTAAACCAAAGGAGCAGACGTAGGAGGGAGTGAGACTGTGTGAGGCAGCAGAGTCTGAGCACGCCAATCCATTGGAGGGCGGAACAGGTTATTTTTATTCACAAAATGTGGAAAAGACTGCTCCGCCCCGAAGACAAGCCCCTCATTACCAGCCGTTGTGACTGTTGGTGTGAGAGAAGTAGACAGAATGGTCATCGTGGACGGCAGGGGGTGGACCGCCATTTTGTTAATACCTGAGGTGAACTGCATCACTGGTGCAAGTGAGGCCGTGGTCACTTCAGGCGACTTGTCACATTTTAGCATTGTTACAAGCAACCTCGGCAGAGCCGGTGCTAGCAGACCTAGAGTATTTCAGCGACTCATTTGTCTGCTGTTTAGCACCCAGTGATGGAACCTCGACTGACCCGGTACTCAAAGACTTAAGGTGTTTAACCGGCTTCTTTTCCCCCTGTGCAGGATTGGTTTGACCAGAGGCCTGAGTGTGGAAAGGCTTAGTCACCCCCTGAAGCCAGAGCCCTTGAAGGGGCCCCCTCAATCTTGCTGGTCTTGGATATAGCCCCCAGATGGGGATCCTTGGGGATAACCCGGTACGTTTGGCCACTTTAACAGGAACCTCGAGCTGAGACTCGGTACGCATTTCCAGATGCAGAAACCTCGGGACTGACCCTGATGACAACAGCCTCAGAAGTACTGGGCCTAACTTTAGCCCCCAAAAGGGGGACCTCTGATGAAGATATGGTCCCGGCAGCCCCTTTGCAGGGGACCTTGGTGGAAACTCCGGAGTGCTGCTAAGATCTCTTTTGGACACTACCAGAGCCCCTTCCAGACCTGAAGACCCTGGGAAGGAGTCACCTGGCCGTGGTGCTCTACAAAGGAGCAAACTTACCGATTGCTTCTTTTTATCTTCAGTTAACTGCTGTAAATGTCGTGGAGGAATTCGCTGGAACACCTCCCACCTGACAAGCAGATACTAGAGTGCCCGGACGGAGAGGGTGTAGCACTAGAAGCATGAGTCCACCGGTGTTCTGGGCCTAAGCTCTCAGAGCAAAGAGAGTGGGGAATCTGCCCTTCTGAAACTGTTCTCACGATGAACTGGACACACATCTCAGCCGCTCCGGGATGGGGGGGGGGGGTGGAGGGGACGGGGGGAAGACACTGGAACCAGAGCAGGACAATTGAGGACAAGTGAACAAAAAGAAAAATATTTCCTGAGATGCAAGTGCATCCGACCGCGCAGAGAAAAGGACTGAAGGGCAGAGCTCAGGAAGGCAGGGCTACGGTCAAGTGCGGTGGTCGTGCGTAAAAATAACAGGACAAAGTACATTTCTTGATGCTTTAAAAAGTGCTCCGGTCCTGTCCCGATGGATGCAATTTTTTTTAATTTCTTTTGCATTTTTGTCGTAAAAGTATGGAGGAAAGGGGACGGGACCTAGGAGTATTGCTTTTTACCCACTCTGGTTACTCCTGAGACTAACACCATTGGTGTCCAGTGGCATGGTTTCTTATTTCACATGTCCATTTTGCATTGCTTATCCCTTCAAAACACCTAATACCAAGTTGCTTGATTCACTTTTCCCCCTATTGTAGTGTTTCCCAACCTTGGATGTCCTGGCCGACGCCATAGGGAAGGGTGTTGCAGGGACGGGGTGGTGTTCATGGTGTCTGTCATGTAGCAGTCTCCATTCTGCATCGAGTCACCTTTTGGAATAGTCTTTATGGATTGTAAAGGTGCATAAGAAGGGCTCTAGCCCAAAACAAGTTGCTTTGTGTCAAAGACGTCTATTTAATAAAGCAAAAGAAAACCTTTGCCCTGCCTTAACTAAAAGATCAAAGGTCAAGAAAACCTTGCTACTTTCACTTGCATTATAAATTAAGGAATAAAGCAGTACTGTTCTGGTCGCAGGAAAATGCCTCCCTTCTCCTGGCATTTGTTTTCAGTCTTTAAAAAACCCAGGGTATGACTCCCTTCCCCAGACTTGTTGGATCTTCCTCCTGGTCTGAGTTGCCCGGAGAATGTCTCCTTCTCCTGGTAATCACAAAGCAATCGCTTACAACCGGGGGGGGGGGGTGGGAAATCCCCCCCCTAACCCTCCCTCCCATGGTAGACTACTTCCTTGCTTTGGACTATTGGTTCACTTCTCTGCCAAGTACTGCCAGGAGGAAGATTACTAATTTCTCTCTTGGGTTTGAGGTCCAAGACCCAGGTTTCTCGCCCATTCCCTTTGTTGTGAGGTTTCAGGAATGAGGCAGACAGTTGTTTTCAAAACATTTATTAAACAAAGGGTTGGATAAAGGCCCTTCTGTCCCTATCCTAAAGGAAGTTGCTTTACCTAGAAAACTAAAACTAAAGATCAGTATGTGCCGTGTCAAACACATAAACTAAACTGTCCTTGTGTCCAAAACCTACTACAGCCCTCGTTCTGAAATGAATACCAAAAGTGCAAGGAAATGTCTATGGCCTATATGTGGCAAAAAGTGGTCATAACCAAGGCAAGTAGACTAATCCAACAAAAATACTCTTCCAAGTAGGAATCCTTGGATCGAGAGGGCAAGTTCCCCTCGCCAGGATCATTTTAAGTTTTAGAAAATGATGGTTAAATTATCTCTGGTGTATTTCTCATCATATACTTTGCAAAACGGATAAGCTTATTTTATCCTGGCCAGGAATTCTTTCTCTCGATTTTACAAATCCCCTAGTGTACTCTCCTGCCAGGTGTGCTTTTTCCCAATGTTCACTGTCCAGTATGTTCCTTTCACCTGGACTTCATTTTGAGTTCACTGTCCTTTAAATCAACACAGTTATACTACTTCCCCATGTTTCTGCTTCATTAGCTTAATGTACTACTTGTTCAAAGCTTCCCCACACTGACATCTCATGTAGGGGATTTGTTCAAGTTCTGCCTTTTTATATCTTCTTATTAATTTGCTTAGGGTCATTCGTTTTCTAACTGCCCCACCTTGATACTTATGTATAGGGAATTGTTTAAATTGTCTTTTTCGTCACTTATTCAGTATCCAAAATAGTTGCTTAATTGCTCCTTGACCCGTCTGTACACCCATGGATCCCCAATGACTCTGGGTGGCTTCACTGGTGTACTGAATATTCTCAGGCCGTAGCATGCCATTGCTGTGAAGTTTCTGTTTTGGGACTATTTCCCCTGCACAGCAGGCCTCCTTTACGCTCCGCGGGCAACTCTGCGCTTGGCCACCTGCACAATCGCTGTCTCTCTGCACCACTGTGTTCCCGGTATCTTCTCTGTTGCTGTCGGACTTCAGGTGGCATTCTCTTGGTGCCTGCAGCGTCCCGGTCAGCCTTGTGGCACATGGGTATGTGACACCTGTGAGCAGCGGGATAATGATGTCTGCTTCCTTCAGCGCAGTCACGCTCTGCACCGTGTCCCACTTCAGTTCTGGCTCTCGCGTCTCCGGCTCTACTTCTCTTCCATGGCTCTGGGTCTCTTTGAAAAACGGATACCATCTTTAAATACCCTATTCATTCTGACCACCTCAAAACTAGGCTGCATGTGTGTTTCTCTTGATCCTCATTAACTTCTTCTTTCTCTTCCTTCTTTCAGTACTGGAGGCTTTCTGGGAGTTGGTGTTTACAGAATCTCCAACTTCCAATGTGATATTTGTTAAGGATTTTCATTCAAAGAATCATTAAAGATAGATGTTAAAGAAGTGTTGTGTATTTGAGGTATGGATGATGATCTGCTTGGTGATTTTCAAGAAGGGGCTTTGGGGGTTTACAATGGCAAGGACTTGTATAGTGACCAACTCAAACTTAGGACTGAAAGTCTTCATTATAAAGTGAAGAACACTGCATCCCTCCTGATGGGGGCTGTCACCTTTCCCGACAGTCATCTCATCCCACATGATCCTCCTCCTACCTAATACCACCCCCAAGGTCAGGATCAGGTAGTGGCTGCCGTCCCCTGGACACATGGGAGGAGATGTTGGAGAATTAGGGATGACTCCAGAGGAGTCCGCACAATGTCCCCTTGGCTGTCTCGCTTGCCAAGTACTGACACGCGGAGGTTAGTCCTGTTATGTCTGTACAGGGTTTTGGCCTCCTTTTACCTTTCAGCCCCTACTGGTACCCGTGCTTCTCCCGTTACCTTACCTGTTCCCGGGATGAGCAGCCGGTTCTGCCTGAGTCTTACTCTGTATGCTGCTCAGGCGTCTGTGCCTTCACCTTGCGGATCTCCTGCCCAGCCCTTGGACCAATGGTATGGATACCTCCTTTTGTGTCAATGTCTGCCAGCCTCCAGGTACCGTATTGATGTCCTTGCGTGAAGGAGTCCGTTGTCCTTTTGATTCCAGGAGTGGACTGCTCTCGGCTACATACTGGCCTTCTCCGCTTCTTCTATCGTGCTTCCTGGTCTCTCGTCCTAGTTGGCTGTGTCTCTCCTATAGGCAGTCCTTAGTTTTTATGGCTCTCGTCCTAGTTGGCTGTCTCTCTCCTATAGGAAGTCCTTCATTTTTATGGCTTAAAATGAAGCACACCTCTGTAAGTCTATACTGCTGCAGTTCCTTCTTGCTATTAATCATTATTTTTCTCCAGCATTGGGTCTTGCATAGATTCACATGCTGTGGATTCACATGCTGTGAATATTCCCTGTCAGGCTGGTTAACCCTGGTTACTTTCACTTAGTAATTTTCCTATGGAAAAACTTGACACCTCGAGTGTTCCTTAGTTGTCTTGGTGGGCGCTTTTGTGCCCACCAATGGGACATTGAGTGTATAGCACTGCCCCAGCAGCTTCCCCTAATATTTCAACCGTCTTCCTAGCTATTTGGATTCCTTGTGTTTCTCTCCTGAGAGAAAATGACTTTTCTTTGGAAAATTTACCTTTTCTTCAAATTTCATCTTCCAGTATAACCGACGTCTAGATAAATCTGTTTCCAGTTCCAACCATGGAAACTTCGGGACCTACGGTCCTTATTTAGGCCATGCGACACCTGTGGCCTAAAAAATGTTTGAGGGGGACAGACGCAGTGTTTTTATTGCCTATACCTGAACCATTCCGCTGATGGCTGTGACATCTGCTAGGGCTTCTCACAAAAGACCCTGAAGGACGGTAACCAACGCCTTATCTGCTGGCTCAATGAAGGAGCCTATCCCGTGTCTCAGGTGGGCTTGCCACGGAGTGGGAGAGCAACCACTCCCTCTGACAGGTCTCTATCAAGACGGGGGTCCAGATCTGAAGAGCCTGTGGCAAAGAAGCAAGACGGGTGAGGCAAAATCATCCTCTGGTCACAATTAAGACAAACACCTTTTACCTGTACAGAAACCTCTACTGAGTGGTAAAGTCCCATTCCGGGTCCAAACACACTTCCAAGGGTCTGTCGTCGACATCACCATCTGACAAACCAAGTGAGAAGGGCTCTCACTCATCGCCAAATTCAGCGGACCCGTCCAGGAAATCTGTCGACAGACAAACACTGGGCCAAATCGGCTATGATATCCTCGACGTCGTTGAAAAAGTCTACTTCAATTCATTGGAATCTAGACGATCCTCCTCCGGTGCTCGGTTAGATCAACTTGACGCCAGGCTTCAGCTTCCTCAAGCAATTCAACCTTATGGAGAACCTCAAGTTACCCCTTAACAAAGGGATCCAACCTATCCCCGTAGAGACCATGGCATACTTCCTAGGATTCAAACACCTCCTAGACCTCCATCTCCACATACATTCAGTCTACGTAGGAGAGACCAAAAAGAAGGGTGAATTGATCGACACAGATCAGGACACTGGTCTGAGAGATGCAAGTCTTGGGACTCAGATCCTGACCAAGATGCACTGGGTAGCCCGGCTCAGCCTTCGCCTCAGAACGGTATCGGGGCATTTCACTCCATGCCAGGAGGTTGGTCTCATCCCAGATGAGGGGAAGAAAGATTGTTTGCTCTTCGACCATATGGGTAAATGCAGGAAGGCTGTCTTTTCCATACCCATTCTGGATCATGTGTGGCAGGAGGGCCTCCGTACTATGAAACATCCTTCTTACGGAGCCGGCAGTTAAGGGAATGTTTGAGGAAATGTAAGGCTCCAGATACTATGCTGAAATGCCTCACTTTGCAACCTGCTCCAGAGTCAGTTGTCTTTGAGGCAGCAAGCCGCAAGGCTCGAACACAGCAGACGTGTGCCACTCCGCCGGACAAGGAAAACCGGAAAATGCATGCCTTTTGGAAAGAAGGTTTTCACCATTGTGGCGGCAACCATTAAAGCGGCCAATGCCTTGGCAATAGTCGCTCGATATGATCGGCAGATGTGGCACCGTCTTGCTTCTTTATTGTAACACTTGCCGGAACAGAGTAAAGAGGCCATGATGCTGGTGCGCAAAGGAGAGGAAGCATTGAATCGCAGCATCAAGCAGATCGGCAATGGCGTAGTCCTTAGATGGCAGGCATAGCTACGTTGCACGGATTTCCGCCAAGTACAATACAAGGTCATTGATGAGCCATTTGAAGGGGAAAATCTGTTTGGAGACAAAATTGATGAGGCCCTTAAAGCCATGGAGGCTGACTCTGACACAGCTAGGTCTCACAGCCCTTCAAAGCAGGAGGTCCTTTCGAGGAGCCTCGGGCAAGGCAAGATTATCAGCCCCAGGTGCAACCAGAACTATGGTAGGCGCAGATATTTTTCTCGGGGCTAAAAGCGCAATTACCAATCCTGCCAGCGCAATAGAGTACCAAAGCCAGCGACAGTGCGGATCTGCCACCTCCCAGATAGGTGGGCAAAATAAATGGCAACAATGACTGCCGCAAGGGCAGTCAGGTCGGGGGAAATGTGGCGTTCAACCTCGATGAGTGGCAATCAATAACAAGCGACAGGTGAGTGCTAGATGCAATCCAGTACGGCAACTTGTTAGAGTTCAAGCGCCCTCAAATCCCGATACCCCCTACAAAAGTATCTCGCCCACATCAGCAGGTTTTATAGCACTAGATATGTCTAATGCTAAGAAAACGAGCCATTGAAAAAAGCCCCAGGAATTCCTTGCGGCCTTGGATAACAAAGATGCATACTTTCATGTGCCAATACATCCAAGGCAACGAAAGTACCTTGGATTTGTAGCCGGCGAAAGCCATTATCAATTTCGGGTACTGCCTTTCGGCCTGAAATCGGCACCCAGAACACATGAAGGGCCTGGCACCGGTAGCAGCCTTCCTCTGCAAACAAGGCCACCCCGTCCACCCGTACTTGGACAATCGGCTAGTTTGAGGCTCAATGTACCAACACGCCCCATCTTCTTTAAACCAAACGCACTGCTCCAACAATTGGGCTTTACAGTCAATTAGCCAAAAAACTGTACAGCTCCCTCAATGAGTTTGGTTTTCCTAGGCACTCAATTCCTTACAGGCCACAATCTGGTCAAACCTTCTGCGGAAGGAATCAGAAGATTGATAACTCTAGCAAACTCATCCACGCCAAAAAAGCTAGTCCGAGTCTGGCCATGCATGGCTCTTCTTGGGACCATGTCCTCTTGCATTCCTCTTATTCCTCACTGCCGGCTGCACATGCGGCTAGTACAAATGTTTCTGGCTACCAGATGGTCCCAAAACCGGGGTTCCTGGTCAAACAATGTAACCATCTCCTGGACTCGTCAAACGCACTGAAATGGTGGACATACCCCAGCAACATTGCTACTAATGCCTCCTATGCGGGATGAGGCACTCATTTGGACAAGCACCAAGGCCTCGGGTCCCCAGAGGATGCCGTCCTACGCATCAATGTTCTGGAATTGCAGGCAGTGCATTGGGCTCTAAAATCCTGTCTTCCACTAATCGAGAATTCGGTGGTGCGCATCCTCACTGATAACACGACCACTATGTTCTATCTACGGAAGCCAGGCGGACCATGATCAAACACTTTGTACAAGGAAGCACAGACCATCTGGCATTGGGCCATCCGGCACAACATACAGATCTTCCACAACATACAGATATTCCACTTGCCGGAGATGCAGAACATGCAAGCAGGGACTCCTCGCAGACACACGAGTGGCAACTGCATAGTATCCAGATAGCCTAAATGTTCTCAAGGTGGGTGTCCTCCCCCTCTAGAGCGATTACCCAGCCCCAACAAGAAGCAGTGCCAGAAGTTGCCAGCAAGATTCCGCATCCCGACTCTCAGGGGGACACATTTTCATTACCTTTGAACAGTTTGTTTGCTTACCTGTTCCCTCCGTTTACTCCCAGGAAAACGATACAGATGATACGCAAAGGTTGCTGCAGAATAATCTTGGAAGCCCCATACTGGCCCAGGCAGACCTGGTTCTCGGATCTCCTTCAATTGGCAGTGGACGATCCAATTCATCTAGGAATCTAGGAGCTCATGCCATTCTTCTATCCCAGAACAACGGGATGATCTTTCATCACAATCCATGCTTGCTCAAGTTAACAGCGTGGCTCCTGACTACTCCTAATTTAGTCATTTGAATATCCCCCAGGAATGCTCGGGCATTTTAGCAGCAGCTAGAGCTCCTTCTGCCAACATTTTATATAGCCGGAAATGGAAAGGATTCTGTGCATGGTATGCACAGCAGCCTAACCTGCAGCCGCTAGCTATAACACCCCTTCAGATCCTTCCTTAGCTGCTAAAGTTAGCTACAGAAGGTCTAGCGATCTCTTCCATCAAAGTGCACTTATCAGCGATCTCCAGGTTTACACAGAAAAGATTGTCTCCTCTTTACAGTGACGGGCTAATCAAACACTTCTTAAAAGGCCTTTTTAGTACCGTCCCACCAAAGAAAAGGATTCCACCTGTATGGAACTTGAACCTGGTCCTAGAAGGGCTTATGAAGTCTCCATTCGAACCTGGTCAACGGCCCACATCACATTTCAAACTTACAAATTACAAACGTGTTTTTAGTGGCCATTACGTCTTATAGATGCGTTTCAGAGCTCCATTCCTTGGTTGTAGACCCTCCGTATCTACAGTTCTTGTGAGACAAAGTGATTATTTCCACTAATCCTCATTTAATCCCTAAGGTGCCTTCAGTTTCACAAAAATACTACCATAACTGTACCCACATTGTTTCAAAATGCTGCTTCACCAGCGGAGAAGGCTCTGTACTCTCTGGATGTTTAAAGGGTAATTAAATATTATTTGGATTGCACAAAATCTTTCAGATCGACTAAGATTCAGGCAATTGTTACCCCTCATTTTTGGGCATGGAAATCTGTTAACATACATCTCTCGGACATTCAGCAGCTTTTCCCGTGATAGTACCATATAAAAGACACTAATTAGCAAAGACCTTGGGTGTCCCATCGGATTCCCAGACAGATTGTGGAGATGTAATCAGGGAGTCAACAGAACGCTGTACATGTTGGAGGGAGGCGTTCCAGTCCTACCATTTTTCAAGACACGGGACACTTTAGTGTTTCCACATGGCATTTGAGTTGCAAGATGACTGTTCAGGAGCATGTAAGATCTTATTTAAAAAGGCTAAGGATTGCCACTTCATCAGAGCTTCTAGTGATGAGCGTCCACGTTCAAACCTAATGACAGGTACTGGGGTACAGTTTGGCAACCCAGGAATTATCCTCCAAATGTGGCCCTGAACTGTCTGCCAATCCCTATTTTGATAACCACACAGCAGGTCAGTATCATACAATAAGGTTGGAATCACCTTTGCCCGGTAGTAGTTAATTAGCGGAACCCATGCAAATATGCTCTATCTAGAGTTAAATCTTTTTAGATTGCTCACAAAGAGCTTGCACCATTTTTCATATGTTCCAGAGGTTGCTTATGCCTCGACCCTCTTATTGTGAAACCTAGATATTTATACTTTTCCACCTCCACCAGTTAATCGCCATTAATTTGTGACGTAAAGAATTCTTTTGACCCTATTCCGACTTATCTTTTTTGTTTTCACCATATATTTATAAATCATGCAGCTCTATAAATATGCCAATAGAGTTCAATGATCATTGCAGAACGATTGGCGGGTTGGTCACAAATAACCAAATCGTATGCATAAGCGAGATGGAGCCAAGTCGTGGCGGGGAAAGCATTAGATTTTTTCAGATAAATCCCCAAGTCAGCCAAGTATAAATTAAAAGTACAGGTGCCAAGACGCAGCCTTGGCGAACTCCTCTGCATGTACCAAAGGGCTTAGTTAAAGTACCACTGCCATCAAGCATTACCCTCCCCTTTGAATTATCGTGGAGCAAAATGAGCATCTCTAAGAGGGTAGCTGGAATCTCCCAGGCCAGGAGTTTTTCCCAATAAAATCTCTCTATTAACTCTGTCGAAAGCTAATGATTGACAAAAACCATGTCTAAAGGTTTTTTCTTTTTTTAAAAATTTGATTAAGACAGCGCCATTTAACTACGTTCCTAGGCTTTTTTAAAAACCCGCCTGGTGCTCATCTACTCTTCCTGACTCCACCAGCTAAGAGCACTTTTAGAACTGGACAATAATTTAGCGGAGACAACCGGTCTCCTTTTTTAAAAACTACTATAATCATTAGTTTTCCAGGAGTCAATTGTTTTTGACAAGGTGGTCTGAAAAAGCAGAAATAAAATATTTGCCCACAAATTCGAATCAGCCTTCAGTATAGAATTAGAGATACCATCTGGACTGGCAGGTCTGGAAGGCTTTGCATTGAGTATCAAAGAAAGATTGTCATCCTTATATGTCCAAAACCCACTGACCGCTCTCTAAAAAGGCATATTGATCCTTCCTCCTTTCCGCTGCCTTTTACAGAGCCAACCCAAACTGCCTCTGGAATTGGATTAAACTGACTGTAGGCCTGATGATGGGATCATCCTCCAGATTCTTTCCCCCACCCCCTCTAATTACAATACTCAATATTTTTTTCCCCTTACAACTGGTACATACAAGCTCTCCGCCTTCTCAACCAGTTTTTAAAAGCCAAGTTTAGCCTTTTTGAGATTTTAACAACCCAATAGTCAGGCATTACTACTTTCAATTGACGCAGCTGTCGCCTCAATTCCCTCTTTAATCTGGAACTTCACCATCAAAATTGACCTTTGTGATTTTACCCCCCACCCACCGAGACAAAACTCCATTGTCATAGAAAGCGTAAAATTGGGAACAGAAATAAATTCAAATGGAGTTTCTGTGGTAGAGGTTGAAAACCAGTTACTCACCATCATTTAAATGATTAATCGAATATGGATTGTATATTATACGGTTTCCAGAATGTATAGATTAGTTGCTGAGAATCTAGTTTCTTGCATAAATTCGACTGAAGGAGTAGCCAAAAATGAAATGATTGCTTCTGTGTATCATAAATTTGAAAAATCATGACAAATGCCAGCCAATTGATTAGATGCAAAGATGTAATCCATTGTGGAGGAGAAATTACCTGATCGCTACGGTTTGTCTGTTTCCCTTCCTTTTTTAACCAGTTTAAACACCTACAATCCCTCCAGATCACTATCGCCGAAAGTTCTCCCACAATGAACACGTTTCCCACCACCATTCCCAAACCACAATTCCAATAGATCAACAATAGTATCTATCAAATCAACTTTGTAAAGTACATTGTGATTTCAAAATAATTACATCCTTATGCCGTGCCACAACATCAGTTGGATGAAAAATAACTATTGGCAGGATCCCAGGATGAGGGCATTCAATTTGCTCAAACTCAGCGTTTTTAGCACCCTTGATGGCCAGCCTACAAGCTTCTCGACGTACAAAACATCCTCCTTTAATATTATATAAACCAGCAAATGCACAAACTGAGTTAAGATGTCTTTTGATATAGTGCAGCCACATAGCAACAGAAACAAGAGAACAGAAAAGCTACTGAGCAAATGAATATGAAATGTCAAGCTTGGATCAAGCAGACCTGAAGTCTGGGCTTCCATTTCTGAAGGATGTGTCCATTATGAAGTTTGAATATCACTGTCTTCGGCGGTGGTCACTCCACACTTACCAAGTCCACAGATGATTCCTTTTGGGGCTTCAGCATGGAGCCTGGGCGAAGATCATTTGGAGCCCACCATTATGGGAAGCCAGAGAACATTTTGTACCATCTGGGATACTCGCCAAGAACTCAATTGGCAATTTAACACCTTTGTGTCTTCTCCCTAAATGATGGGGAGCATTGATCCTATCCTTTGTCACTTGAATGGTTTCTGTACCCAATAAAGTCACAGGCCTACCCATTCTTTACCAGAAGTAAGGCAATGTGCAGACTTGAACTCTGGTGCAGGAAAGAAAGTACCAGAAGACTGGCCTTGTCTGTCTATGCCCCAAGACTCTGGAACCTCCTGCCTGTCAACATCAGACTTGCCCCATGGCTTCTACATTTCAGGAAGCAGCTTAAGAGTTTCCCTTTCAATGAGTGGCTCCTCCCTAACACCTAGGAACACACACTCACCACCCTACTTTAGACTGTGTTCTGCTCCCCACTGTCTCCTCCACTGGTTGCTTGTAGATGCCTTGCTACCAATTTTCCTCATCCTCTGCTCCTTTTCTCTGCTTCCCTCACTGTGTGCCTCCCCATATGCGCTCAACGAGTACTGTAATATTATAATTAAATTAATAACCATACTACTAAAGCATGAGTTTATGAAATGGTTGAACATTCTGCTGTTGGGGATTCCTTCTGGTCTCCTTGGAGTCTATAATCCTGGGATGTGGCATAAAGGTTTCAAGAAGTGTGTGCTGTGAACATCAGTCTGAGAAGACAGCTTTGGTTGCAGTCCTAGAAACTACTGTTTAAAGGAGGCCACATTCTTTCCCTGGTGAAAAATCTGCCATTGGGGTACACTTGCTACTGCCAGGTACACCAACCGAAACAAAGGCCTGCTATAGTTCTGTCATCTTGAGTCCTAGGTGGAAGCCGGTAAATGAGCATGACCAATCCAAGGAATACCGAACGCATGTAATAATTTGACCAAAAGCTGTACTTTGCAACCAAGAATTTAGTAGATTTCTTCTTTGAAGTAAGGCATCCTTCCTAAAAAGCTGCATAGTGAGTGACTTAACATATGCATCCAATATGTTACTTAACGGATGTTGAGAGTGTAAGCCATACCACAACTACCCTTGTGCAGGATATCCAAGACTGATTCGGCTGATTTAACATTCAATCAAGAATTGTTCTGCTCATCCAGATTTGAAGTCGGTTACTGGCATATCTTTATCATTGACACAAAACCTGCTTCCTGAACAAACCAATAAACCACTTTGTGGACCTGCATGGATTAAATTGTTTAGCAGATGCGGAAGGATTTTACTCAGCAACCATCAAATGGTAGGCGCTGGTGGATCCATCACCTATGTTTAACTGCATTGAAATGTGATCACCCTTTATCCAGCTGTCCTTTCAGTATTAAGCAGTTGTTTAATAATTGCTATACCTTTGAAGGCCTTTACTGTAGGTGCTTTTACACAAACACAAGAGGTTTATGCTTTTTTCTATCTTATATAGGGTAATTAAATTGCTTGCTCTCAACATGTCCTATGTTGTCCTCCGGCAATAACCTACATTGCAGTGTCTTTCTTCTGAATGCAGACATCTTTGACTCAAGACAATTCTAGGAAGCATAACCAAATGCTGCCTGTTTTTTTGGTGGGAGCCAATTGGTACAAGGTGCCTTTGCACAATTGCAGCACTCTGGGTTTTCAACAATGTCATGTTTGCAGTGACAGCCCTGTTTTGCTAGGATGTGCATGTATCTCCCGATTGTCCAATTCATGTTTTTGCTCTTGGCCTGTCTGCACCTAGTCCTAAACCCTCGGCTCACTGTGGTACTTTGGTGATCCAGCTCTGCTTGTGCCTTTTGACTGTTGAAAAGTCAACTGTCCAGCGCTGAAGAGAACTGTTCAGGACAGTGCTCCTTCAGCCTCATTATTTCAGAGAGGTCTCGGTCAGACTGTATGGTTGTTTTTGCTGGCATCCGTTTGTAAATTGTTATGGTGTGATTTGAATCCTGTTCTGCCTTTATCCTTTTGAGTTTGATTACATTGCTAGGGGCAGACATTTGCAAGCTACTTGAACCTCATAAAATAGCCACTCGCCAGCAGAATATTATACATACGCACACCATTACCTTGTCAAACTGTGCACCCTGAATTGAGAACCATTAAACTGAAATTGTGAACCTGCTGTTTACCGCACTTTGAAACCCAAAATATGAGCTTTCATGCAATATATAAACCCATTCTTTTGAAACAATTTATAATACCAAGCTGTTCTCTGGTAATATTTTTGGAAAGGCTACTGACCGATGTAATCATTCTGCTCAATGCGATTAAAAAGAATTGTAGATAAAAAGCATCCCCACCCGTCATACAATTCAGGCATTTCTACTCCCTATGCCTGAAAGCAGACCTGCCCAGTGAGTGGTATGATACATTCTGGTCCTCAAACCCACCTGTCTAATTCATCACTGCTTTCCAGATGCTGTATTTTTAGGTGCCTCTGTGGCTCATTCAAGACTTGCAGCCTTCAGCTGAATATTCCCTGCACACTAATCCTTGAAGTAACGGTGATCTTAATGGGCCTTTAATCTTTTTCAGCTAATCTATGCAAGGCTCTTTCGGTTTGCTTGTGTAAATTCATAGTACTCTGAACTGGTAATGGGAGAATGTAGAAACCACCAATTGTTCTTGCTGGACCATGAGAAGCTTCACCAAAAATATCCCTGTTAATCTGCTACAAGGTAAAACATTGAAGCCGTTACACAGCAGATGGATGTAGTACTAAAGCTCCTGACAAGCCTATATTTTCTGCCCCTGGGCTAGTTTGCCAGCCAACCCAACTAAATCTCAAGATCAGTGCTCCTGGGCAAGTCTCACTAGCCGCAACTTTCTTGGAAAACTGTTCGAAACTCACCGTTTATCTACTCATGTTTTTGCTGAGATCTAGTACCATACAAGTGGCTCATGCAACGTTATGGGGAGATCAGCCAGTTAGCCCACACTCCTTTAGCAATGTCACAGAAAAGCTCTGTGAGTTAAGTGTTTGCCATTGACATTTGGGTTCATCCTACAGAACACTGCTTTGAATCGTGTCAGGGTGGAATCTACTCTTCCTTCTGAAATAGATTGGGCATCATTAAATTTGATAATGCCGCATATTAAGATATTCTGAAGGAAGAGACCTCTGAAATATGTAAAATGTGATAATTTTTTCATTTTTTTTTTTGGATGCATGTATAAGTAAAGGCGAAAGAGTGGGTCCAGAGGAGATTATGGATCTGTTAGTGTAGATGGCTCTGTTTTATTTTAGTGTTAAAGTGAGTCTCGTATCTTGTGGGAGGGTGTTCCTATGTGAGGTTGCCAGGAGAGAAGGTGTTTTTGGAGGCTCAGTGGAGTTTGTTTTCAGAGAATGCACATGTGTGCAAGAGTGATGTTTGAAAACTGAAAAAAGTAAGTATTTCATGGAGTGTTTTTACTTGTCGACTGCCTGCTTTGATGTTCATTTGGGGGATGTGCGTGTGGGAGGAATTGGGCACACTGAACTGTGTGCACATGCTGTTCTAAGTGGTTGGAACAAGTATTGGTGAAGGTGTAGATGAAGTAGGCTATGTAATTCAGCCAGCCAGGAACTACTGTGTTAAGGTCTTTGCAAAATGACAGCTGCTGACGAGAGTGTATTTTGGTAGAGGCTGGCCGCGACCTGTGCAAGTAAAATGGCCTTGTTTTGTTGTAGAAATGAAATTAACGGTTTGCTGGATTGGTGGGTGAGCGGTGGGAAAAGGTATGTTGGATCTATACAGTTGAGAAAGCATAGTTTGAGCGGAAGAAATAGGAGTTGGTATGGTTTGTTGTACACTGGATGGTTTGGAGTGAACCATATTGTAAACATTCAGCATTAATCTATGCTTTTACATTGAGAAGGGTATGACTGGTATGTGATTGGTAAAACGCAAAGTAGTTTCAAAAGTGAGATAAAGGAGATCATTTGGAAGCAACACTCAGTGTGGTGAAAGGAGCAACCAAGCTAGGATCTAGCTTAGTCTGTCTTTTAGAGATGCAAGAGAAGGGCCTTGATGGCAATCCACTGGTAGCAAGCAGTTGTGCCCAAACCTCGTTGGGGCACAGAATATGAAGTCGGCCAGAGAAATTTGCATCATTGAGAAATTTGCACCAGTGATGGTGAAATCCTGGCAAGGGGTTTGTTCATCAAACTTGGAAAGGCCAAGTGAGAGTTGGATAGAAATGGATGGTTTTTATGTGCAAAGTTTTGGAGATTTGAGTACGAGTTGTTCATGGCCTTGGTAGAAGCAGTTACAAGCTGTCACTGTATTTTAAGGTGGCAGGTCAGTGGGTTCTTTCAAGGCAATATTTTCTAATATTTTGAGAAGAGGGGAACAGCCTGATACTGGGATAGTGTTGGGAGTTGAGTCAGTGGTTGCAATTTCTTTAGCATAGGGTTGAAAGGTTATGAAGCATGGAGGGTCAGAACTTGTGGGTACATTGACATGGGTTCATAGTCATTGCATCAAACGATGCATCCAAATGCCAATGCATCGAAAAAGATGCATTGACATTCTATCTTTTTCATTTAAAGTACATATCCTTCGAAACTTTTCCATCGAATGGATATGTACTTTTAAATGTAAAGGATAGCATTTTGATGCTTTTATTTTCTACATTAAAACGTTACATGGAGTTGTCCAGTGCTGAAATGTCGGCACTGGCCAGCTCCTTGTAACGTGTTTTTTAATTTTTAAAAAAAATATATTGAAAGGGAGGGATTCCCCCACACCCCTTAACCATAGGCCTAACCCAAACCTTAATCCAACCCTAAATGTAACCCTAGCCCCAACCCTAACCCCAACACTAACCCTATCCTTCGAAATAAACCATTTCAAATTATTCAATGAATGCTTTTCGATGGAAAGGCAATTCAATTAATCATTTTTCAATCGTGTGGTATTCGATGGTATGGCTTTAGATGGAAAGACCAGATACCTATGACATGGATTGTGGTTTTTCAGGGAATATTGATTTTCAATTTCCAGGGGTTGGCTCTGGGCACCGAAGTAGTTCATTTTGGTGGAGGAATGAAGGAGTTTCTTGGGAAGAATGGTCAACTGACTGCAGTGGTGGCTGCGAATGTCGGTGGTCGTGTTTGAGGGGGGAACACAGGAAGGAGTGGAATAATATAGTGCTTTTGTCTTATAGTAAAGTGATAGTCTGTTATGTTCGATTAGATTGCATGACTGATCTGCTCCGTGGATAGTAGAATTGACATAGTCATGGAGTTGAAGGTGCCGTGAGTATTGGGGATTGGTAATTTGAAAGTATGAAGATTCGGAACACAGAGCCATTGTACCATTGCAGCACTCTGGATTTTTAGTAATGTTAATGCCTCTGTCCTCCATCCGGTTTTGGACGTCCACCAATCTCGGTCTTATTCTCCCTCTTTATCTTATCCTTTTCTTTTCTCTCCGCTCTTAACCTGGCATCACTTTTGACCCTTAATTGTCATTTTCTAAGCACTTTCTAGCTACTGTTCACTGCAGATTACATCTATTACACTTAAGGCTCACCCTTTACCTACGTTCTGTGCAGTTAAGCTTGTTTCTAGTATTTTGACTTATTGATTTATTGCTCCCCTTAACCAAAAACGAACCTGCTTCTTCCATTTTGTCTGATCTTCTCACAATTCTTACACTCGGGTGCTTGCTTCTCTCCAATGGTTATTTTTTCAGTTGCGACTTCAATATTATTTTTTCAGTATTGTTTTTAAATGTCTCATTGGTATGCCACCCACTTATCTTGGCTCTTACATCCTGGCACCAACCAACACGCTCTCTATACTCTCAAGCTCTCTTCCTTCTGTCTGTTGCCTGCCCCCCCTGTCCACCTCAAATGCACAATCCTGTGTTCATTCTTTGTTCTTGCTTCTAAATTCTGGAATTCTATCTCTTTAATCGTTTACCTCTTCTTTCTTTTGATTACTGCTAAAATCTAGTTCTTCCTCCTAAATGTATTATTGTGCATCATTTCACCTTACTTTTTGCTGTTTATTATTGTTAGCACTTTGGTAATAAGCACAAAGAAAATGAAGGTCATCGGGTAGGGAGAGGCGGCGAGCATATTTGTCTTCATTTATGCACTGGCAAAGTTGATCGGTGGTTGTAGACTAATGGTAAAGGCTGTTGAGTGCGCAGAGGGATACATCTTTAAGGGCATGATTTATGTACTTGTTCAATTTGTTGGTATGAGATTGGGGTTAAAGAAGGCTGTGTGGGTGCAGGAATTATTTTGCTTTCCTGGTGTGCAGTCTTAGAATTTCCATTTACAGATTAATTATATGCATTGTAGAGGGGAGAATTGTGGTCCCATGGACATTGGAGTTTTGATGGGAATGGATGTTGGTTTGACCCTTGGTCGATGTTGGAGTAGATTTGATACTGGCAATGATTTCTGTTAGTGTGATGTTTATTTTGTTGATTTTGAACAGAAAACATGCAGGTAAATTGAAGCTCCTGGATATGGTGCCTATGGTTTGCTTTTTGGAATGTATAGTTGAATGAGTAGAAGGTGGCAGGGGCGGCATTTTGAACAAGGTAAGTAATTTGAGAGCAACAAACCTAAGGCAAACTGCTTGAGATGGGGCTGTAGGGGAATAATTTTGTCGGGGGAGCTCGTAGAATGAACCTGTGGTGCACCTAATGTGGGTTAAGATTGTACCTTTTGTAGTCCCTTGTGAGGCAATGGCATGCACCAGTATACAAGCTTCTGTCTGGTAAATATAGTCCAGGCGAATTACAGCTGTCAGAGTGGTTTAGCTCAGAAGAACATACTTCTGGAGAGTGGCCCGTGTCCAGGAGCCATGCATCTAGCATGTAGTTCCAGAGGCCGGTGCTCGAGTTGTTCTGGGTGAGAGGTGGAGGATTATAGTTGGCACAATAGGGGTGTTTGTAATAAGATGGGTGGAGGAAATGAGAAGTGGCGAACAGTACCCACAGAAGGCATACATCTTTGTGGGGGGTGGGGTGAATGATTATGTTGATCTGTACAGTGAGCTATAGTCAACCAACTGAGAGTAAACAGTTGAATTCAAAGTGACATGGAGCCATCTTGGAGGCCATTTTGTACTACAAATTAGTTTAGTTTTGTCAACATTGTATCGTTTTTATATGGGCTCCTTTCAGGAAATGGATGGCATGCCGATACTGCTTCATAACATTTGCTTTTTCAAGAACATGGAGGAATAGTGGGTCTTGTGTGGTAGAATAGGTTACTCATTATTGGCCTCCATACTACTCGGCTTGTTCTTGCTTCACAGCTGTCCTCTTTTATTGCCTCTGCTGAGGCCAATTAAGATGCTCCATTGATTGGCTTTGTTATACGAAATTAGCGTGGAGGCAGCCAGAGGTGTAGGTAGTGGAGGGTAGATAACATTGGTGGTTAAGCAAAAAGACAGTACATATAACTTTGACCTCGGTTTATCATTGGCACTAGCCCTTCTGCAAAGAAGTTGTACATTTAAGGTATTAAGATTATAGAACAGGTTAATAATGTATTGTGTACTTTTGCTTTTAGATTTTAGTAAAACCTAATAGTATCACATTATCTAAACAGTTGTTTAATGTATAGTACATGTTGTAGACTGTCTTCTTCTTTGTTTTTCTCCAGAGCACTTCAGTAATGGATGATCAGAATGAAGATGAATCTCCAAAGAAAAACACAGTATGGCAGGTAGGACTTGCCCGTTGTATTGTGCAATATGATGTGAACAGATTAAAACAGACCTGCAGTGCTGATCGATACTTAAACTGAGTCGGGCAATGGCCTGTGAACTGGAGTTAATCAGTTTAGTCTTGTGCATCTAGATACCTTTCTCCAGGGTAGGGTATTGGTATTATAAGTCAGAAAGGTATTGCCTGATTCTAGTCTCCCTACTTCCTAACCTCATCCACAATTGTGCCACTAGCAAACCAGGCAGTAAGATTAGTCCTAAAGATGCTCTTTACTTAATAACATGTTAAGGCCTGTGATGTGTTCCAATTTGTCAGACCACCACAACCTTATATAATCTCCCGGTCCACCTCCACATTTTACTTTTTCACCTAGAAGAGAAGCTGTGAACTGCTGTTTGCACTTCCCACAGCTGAGGAAATCTTTAATTTTAGCTGGAACTAAAACGCGGCTTGTCTTTTTTTTTTTTTTTTTGCATTTATTGCCCTAAATGGTGGTCCATGAGGTTTCTTTACTGGCAAAAGACTCCCCAGCCAGGGGTTAAATCTACTGGCGTGTTCTCAGAGGTGCCCCTGGTAAGGACTAAATAGAATGCCAGCAGTGCCAAGGATGGTCACTGTGGAACTAACATTTAGGGCTTCTCTTGAGGTTCCTTAACGGAGGGTGAGGCACACCACCTGCTTCATAAAGACTCCAACACGAAGGCCAACTTTAAAGCAGATGCCGAAAAGGGTATCCAAAGCTTTCCAGTTAAACAAAAGCTAGGAATATTCCTGTGGTTCCCTCATGTCGGAGGGATAACCTAAGGAAAAGGTCTGCTGTGCACAAAGTCAATTGCTGCTTCACAAAATGGCTGGTTCGCATGGTGGCACAGAAGCAGGCATTGTGGCAACGTCACTCCTTCACAAGAACCACGACCAGATCAACATTGAATGCTTTGTTTGGCAGGGATTCTTTCATGAACTGGGTTTAGTGGTTGGCCTGGCAAGTATTTCATTGCCTCCCAGCCTTTCTCTCTGTGCCACCTCCCCCAACCCCTGTTCTACATGGACCCCTGGATGGGCAGACTTGAATGGCAACCAACGTATGTGTCCTTCTGGTCTAGGCTTGTTACTTTAATATGGCCTATTTCTCAGTTGATTTGTCTACATACCCAGGCAGCTGAAGATTCTTTCTTTGCCAGATATCAAGTGCGTATTCATAGAGCGTATGAAGGGATATTTGAAAGGGCTATTTCGAGAAAGACTACTTCAGCCATAACCTGTGAAGGGTCCCATAGCGCCACCCACAGGCGCACTGGAGTATCTTCCCTAAAATTCACAGTTGTCTCCAATGGATCCAAAGCCTCAAATAACAGATCCCAATGAGGCCCCAGAGGACCCCTCTAACCCAGAGGATGGAGATGCGCAGCACGAGCAAAGAAGTGAAGAGATCCCTTCTTGGCAAGCGTTTCATGAGCGGAAAATGGAAGTCATGCGATGCCTGTAAATCGACTGCTTTGAAAACTGCCTTCTATTTGGGCATGCTGGAGGGAACGCTTTATATTAAGGCTTCAGAAAAGTCAGTGATCTGCAAAAAGATGTGCTCGATAAGGAAAAGAAGCGTAAAACCCCATTTCGTTACGCCGCCAATAAAATAGATGTATGCTATAGTCTTCATCTGAAGTCTCCCTTGGACCTAGCCTGCAACTGTCTTCTGTGCTTGCTGTGGCGACTATGTATTCTAGACCTTCCTCCTCCTGCTAGTCATCCACTTCCCAGTTCCTTAGAAAAGACAACCGAGCACTGCGAGTAATGGGCAAGAAGGTCTTAATCTATTCAACCCTACAGCGTAGCCCGGCAAATGCAGAGGCACTTATGGAGCAGCCAAGCATAAGCTATGGAGGGGGTAGAGTTTGACAAATACATACCTGCAGCTTGTATGGAGGAATTGAAGGTGGCATAGCAGACTGTGAAGTAAAATTTTTGTTTAACCCACCCCACTCTGGCTGAGGGCTGTACAGCCGTTAACCCTATGGTGTGGCAAAATCACCCTGCCAAAAAAGAAAGCCAAACCGCTCTTAAGGTAGGTAGCAATCGGGTTTAACCCACAGGAAGGGACACCAGGCTGACCGTTAGTCTATACACTTATCCGTAGCAAAATTCACCTCAACGATGCCAAGAAATATTTAAATGTTATTTTAACTTGCTTCAAATTGTATTTGAGCAAGTAAAACTGTTTAAAAATAGAGTATATTAAAAACAGTAATTGTATTTGAGGACTCTACTCAAGCCTGGGCTTAATTGTGGCTCCACTATTTAGTGAGCCACACAAACCCAGTGGTGGGGTGGATGGAGTGCGGTGGGTGGGGGCTTGATAGTTTGGAAACCAGACGGTCTAACAAAGTTACAAAACCCTAGTACCAACACAACAAATCAGTCCTACTAGACACCACTTTCCTTTCTATTTTATATTGAATGTCCACTACCTGGTGGTAGACTTATATAAGACAGCGATTGGAGAAGAAAGGCCAAAACCAACAATCCACATTAATTGTGGGACTCCAGGGCATAGGATTGTAAAATCGAAATGCACACATGACAAGGAGACTGTGCTAGAGGATGCAGCACAATTGAAAAATACAGCTCTGCGCAGTCTGTGGGTATGTATGGTCACATCTCTCCTGATTCTGCTAATTTTTGTTCGCAGCAAATCTCTACACCAAGGCTCTTCTTTCTACTTCGTTATTTCCAATTTCAATTGGCCTTTATACGACATGTCATTAGGTACAATCACACAGAGTAAAAGCAATTATCACATCATAAATATCATATGTGCAAACTTCTTGACAGTAAAAATACTTTGTCATAGAAAAGGAAGAGAAAAAAACACCCCTGATTAAAACACAATTGAACCTAAATATAAATCATATATGCAAAGTACATTGTTCACACACACATTTCATTAATATAAAATCAAGTTAACATACTGTCATAAACATTTACACAGATCCTCCAATAATCATTTCCCTCCTTTTAACCAAGCCCTATAGATGCATTTGGCTACCGACAACAGTTCATCCAATTCAGTTGTATCTTTACAAAAGCTCACAGTATCTGGAACTGTGCAATTTGCTCGTTAAAGGCATGGTCTAGTAAAAATGTGTATTGTCCCTACGGGTCGGCCATTTTATTTTTAAGCCCAAGTGGCTCGATTTTAGAAAACTTTCCTATGGACCTTACCCGAGTTTTCGTCCATTAAACGCATGCGAAAACAGGCACCAGGGAGCTGCCATTTTGTGATAATCCTATCACTTGCCGCATCTCCCTGGCTGACCTGCTTCTGCGGCACTAAATCAATTCCCCCGCCCCTGAGCCTGACATTATCCAAACATTCATATTACCCGCCTCTCTCCGTGACGTTACTGTGCTGTGTAGGCAAACGCGCCCAGTCTTCTACGCGACTCCACACAGAACCCGGAAACCAACACAGACCATCTCACAACACAGCGCGCCACAATTCGGAATATGAAACTGTACTTTATAAATCAAACCGCAAGACGGTACATTTGGTAAAGTACATTTATTTGACATTAAATGTTTAGAGAATATTCAGCAATTGCCATATGAACTCCGAAAGCCATTTATTTTCTTTTATCTGTATCCGCAATGGTACCACAGGGTGTTGCTTTTCGTTAAAAGAAGCACTTTGGAAGCATGGTGAACCGCAAGGCTGTTCCATCAACTAGGCACTAGTCCATCGTAAAGGTTGATATGTTGCTTCTAGCCACTAGTACAGCGTAAGGGCATGTGGGCCCTTGGCGATCGTCCCATAAAATTGTCAGTGTGCTCCAGTTGTTCACACGAATCTGCAGGTGTCTACTGTAAAAGCCATCTGCTGGTGTCTCAAACCGATGGCAGTAGCAGAAGGGGAGCAAATACCTGTTATGAAAACAAAAAAATTATAATTAGTCTCGCCAGCCGATCTTCATTAATATTACTCATTTTATTTATTACAGCCGATCAGAAACTAGTTGCTTGCAAGGATAGTTCAATGGAGTATGTTCGGCTCTAAAATCAATGCGAAAAGTAACAAAATAAATCGAGGCCAACACACAATGATAAACGACTGTTAGTCTACATGCGTGAGGAATGATGATATATGATATGGCATTTGTAACGCGCCTATACTCAAGTGTTTCAAGGCGCGACGAGGCAGGTGGGGAACAAGGGCAGACAGACAACGATCCTACCAGGCCAGGTGTCTTTCTGATCGCGCATGGGGAAGGGGGTAGGGGGTTAAAAGTGCTGTACATGGTTAGTTGAATACAAATTAAATAATAGGGCCAGCTGGTGGCAAGTGCAAGGTAAATCCCGGGAGAAGGGGCTGAAGGATACAGAGACAGTCCCGTAGTGCAGGTAGGCAGTGCAGGGAAAAGTGGCTGGGCCAAGGACCGAGATCGGTGAGACCAGTGGACCTGCATGCCCATGTGCCCACTACGAACACGTTTTCCTTGCTTTTCCTAGCTCTTCATTCATTCATTTATTCATGCATCCATTCATTAAATCTTCATTCCGGTATAAAAGCGTGTAAAGATTTACTTACATTATATTTGAAATTTCCATTGTGTCTCTTCGTAATGCAGTCTGTAAAACAGACCGTGCTCTTGACAACGATTTTTCGTATACTGAACTAAAATGAAACTCGGTCTAGTTTCTGAATTTTCTGCCTTATCGTCTCTTACGTTATTGCGCACCCCCTTCAAATGTAGTTCTTTCGGCATGGTCCCTGGCTCAAGGTCAAAAAACAATAGACCCTTATACTTCCAGTGCGACTTGTGGGCCTCATCTGGGCGCGAGCTGAAAATCAAAGCCGCTGTCCTTCGCATTCTTTATTTGCAACATCACGTAGTATAGGCATCTGTGAGAACTTGAAGTTTAGAATCCCTCTATGTAGTGCGCCTCAATGTGCAAATGCGAACTGGCTTCTCTCCCAAATGCCACGGCCCGCTTGGCACGTTCTAAGTGCCCCAATTTCGTCCCCGTTGTCTGCGAGCTTTGCAGCCCAAATTGAGACATTTAATTTTTGGCGGAAGGTCAGGGAAAGTATAAAGTACCACAGGAGTTGAGTTAAAAGTGAGATTGTTTGTTTTATTATTTGCAATACGCAAGCCTCCCCTCCGTTAACAGTGCGCAGCATTTACATTTACATGAGATGAGACATGAGAAAAATATATATACATACACATATATGAGGTGAATATAGAGAATTCAAAGATGACACCCAGCTTGTTTGCCACCCATGATGGTGAAGATGGGGGTTAGGGTTACAGGTACACTGTACAATAACATTTATTTACAAAAAGACAATCGTATTGCAATTATTTAAGCCGGGATTTGTACTTCACAACCAGCTGTGCTTCGGGTGGGCATGGCACAGTCGCAATGTTCGGTGGCAATGGATCACTGCTCTGCACAGAAACGTCCAAAATTCCATATCTGTGCTTCTCTAACACAGCAACAATAAGGCCTTTCACAAAGTCGAACTGCATTTCATCATATACTGGTTTGATCACCCATTGCTTACTTCGTTTTGAAAACACCTTAGTGTAGCGAGGCATCCTTACTTTACCCTTAGTCCAAGATTGTTCACGTCCGACATTGCTGTTATGGGGCAAGACCGCTAGTAGCGATGTTTCATGCCCCTAAAGCTAAAATGCAAGCGCTTTGGCCTGTACTTTAGGCACATATTGTGGAACACCTCCAAATCTCCTGTGTGACAGAATTCTGTCAGTCCTCTCAAATCTCTTGATAGTTTTGTCAAACAATCTTCTCAATGGCTTTGTGTGTCGGTGAAGATGGAATCAACCACTTCTTCTTTTGTGCCTCCTCTTGGGACAAAGGGCCATGTTCACATTGGCGGAAATGTTGATTTGCTGTCCAGCGGTGAACATTGGTACAGTGGTGCATCAGTGACCGCCATTTTTCAAGTAGTATTTCCACTGACTCTTCACAAGTTTTTGAGCTCCACCAAAGATGGTTGGTGATAGAATGGAACCACTGCAAAATACTTTCAAAACCTTTTTTTTTTTCCTGCTGCCGAGATTTTCTTACTGATTGATTTAGCAAGATGCCATACGTCAAATTGATGAATAATATGTGGGAACTGCTCTCTCATTGTCTTGGCAATTGAAACGTGTCTGTCCGTGGCTGAGATCGATGTGCATTCCCCTTGATTGTAGATATTCCACTGATTTTATAAATCCTAGTTTCTCCATGGCCACTGACGATGTACATTGTGTTACCTGCACGACTACCGAACTCACAATTTTCTTACTATCCATGTCCTGAAAGTGGTAGGTGCAGCACTTTGCAGAAAATCCAGGGCTGTCGCACTGTCCATCGCTGGCTAGCCTGAATCGTTTGCCTTCGAATGTACTTGCTAGAGACAATTGTTCAATTTCCCAAGCATCACTAATGGCCGGAAACAGATAATCACGTTGGTATATGTAGTACAGCGCTTTAGAAATGAAATGGAGTCCCACAAACTGAAAGAAAGCCTCTAACTTTCTAAAACTGGAGCCACTAAAAAGTGATGTAGCTGCACACAGTAGATTGCCTGCTGGCAGTTTCCCCAGCATCGGTTGTGCAGACCATGAGAACCTATGATTTAATCTACAGGCGGCATTTATTTTGAAGTTACTGCCTTTTATTTGACGAGTCACATTAATCAATGGCTTCCCACATACTTTCCCTCTAATGGAATGCACACATTTCAGCATACTTATAATTTCCATCAAACAACTGTCGAATACAATGTATTTGCTCTTTCATTAGACTGTCTTCCTGCCTCCACGTTGTTTCGGCCTGTGACGTTGTGGAGATTTCAACACATTGGAAAGTAATATCGCTGATATCAAGTTCTGATGCGTCTGTGGATGCTGCGGCTGGTTCATTCTGTCATTTCGACATCTATTACTTCAACATTGATGGGAGAACACAACAATGTCGACAGGTTTTTGGGTGGCACATTTTTGGCGGGTGTAGATTGTGTGAATTGATTTGCAACTACTTCAGAGCTATCTTCAATACATTCAATAACATCTTCTTGTGGTGGTGCGGTTGCACTGTAGCTATGGTCCAATGCAACTTTGATGTAGTCTCCAAACACAGTTAATTCATGTTCTGGCCATTGGACATGAGCATCTCGAGCCTGAACACGCCCCGCCTCAATTAATAGTTCCTCCATAGTGTACATGGTCTGGCAAGCAACATCTCACATTCGCTTCACTGTCTGTGTATGTATAGTTCTGACACCCACGGGTAACTGGAGGAGAGATTGGAAAAGGGATGTTCAGTTTAAACACAAGATAAAGTGTAGTCCAATTGACTGGAAAAAAACATAAAATAGTCCACAGCACAAACATTTTTTTTAAATTATGAACTGTTTGTAACTAACCTTTTTTTGTGTTTTCTTTTCTTTGCAACTTTTTTGACTCGACCTTCAACATCTGCACGCTGTAGCTCCGATTCGTTTCTGCATGTCCTCCCTTCCTCTTGCGCTGCAACGACTATATTTTCTGTATCCGCATAGAAAGCACGGAATGAGGCTCCATCGTCTCCCTGAAACATAGTACTTTCATTACTATGTATCAAAATATTGTTAGCATAAAACACACGTGAGGACGAACACACGGGTACATCTAAATAGCCAAACACGATTTAAACATTGTGTGCAACAATCAAACGACAAGTATTCGACCAGTGATGATCTATTTAGATGGAGCTGTCAGTATCCATACCTCTGGCTCTGCATGGACTGCCATGAATGGTTGTATTGGAGAGGAGGCATCCGCATCTCCCTGAAACACAGTACTTGCATTAGTATGGTTTTCAATATTGGAAACATAACACACACTTGGGGTCGAACGCACAGGTACATATAAAGAGATAACCACAAATGATGCATTGTCTAAAAGAATCAAGGAAAATCTAAATATGATCACATTTCATTGACTTATTTCTCTGATTTATTTACATCTGCATCATCTAAATTGGATGTTGTGATTGTAGTGGAAGCTTCGTCGTCTCCCTGAAACACAGCACTTGCGTTAATAGGGAAGAAAGTATAGCAAATGGAATCACGTTATATGATCACGCATGATGGAGCTGTCAGTATCCATACCTCGTGCTGCTGAAGAATATCTATGGATGTTGCAAATGTAGTGCGCACTTCCGAAAGCTGTTGCGCCGATTCGTATACGCATGGTCCCGCTTCCACTTCCCCTGGAATTACTCGAATGTCACTCTCTGCATCAAGTGCAGGGGTTGACGCTCCATGAACTGCCTGAAACATAGTACTTGCATTACTGAGGATTACAATAGTGAAAACATAACACACACCTGGGGTCGACAGCACAGGTACATATCAACGGCTAACCACGAATGAAACATTGTGTAGAACAATCAAACGACAAGAATTCCAGCTCTGATGATGACGCTCGATGGAGCTGTCAGTATCCATACCTCCTGCTGGTGAAGAACATCTAGAAATGTTGTAGATGTGGCGGACGCTTCAGCATTTCCCTGAAAGACAGTACTTGCATTAGTATGGATAACACTAATTATAACTGAAAACAAACACCAGTGGACGATAACTAAGGTGTATATCGATTGGAAAGCACTAACCAAACATTCGGTAAAATAATTACACGATAGAATAAAACTATTACTTGACATGCATAAAACAAGTCTGTAGCGGATTAGCCTAGTAAGATTACCTGATACGCACTAGACGTGATTGATAACTGCGACCACGTCAAGGATGTAGAATGTTCTTGCTTCAGATTCAAGGGATAGTCAAGAAGTTGTAAATGTAAATTAATGATTGATAATGAAATGCCAATATTAAAAATAGCATTGTAAGGCGACAGAATACTTGAAAAATGCTCAATACAGCTCAGTTCCCTGTTCCCATATATATACATTGCGTTTGTGGGTTATGAAATCGAAAAGGAATATATTGATAAATGTCATTATTCAAAAAACTATACACTCATATCAATATCGAAATTATTACAAGGGATAGAACACGTACAATATCAATCAATTCGGCTACCTACACACTACCGCAAGGCCTAAAGCTAAATCCGGACACTTGACTCACCGGTGGCGGAATGTGGACGAATAGAGTGGGAATAGCGTTTTCGAGCAATTTCTGTGTCGTTCGCCGTTTATTCTTCTTTGTTACCCAAGATGTTGTGTACATGTCCAAGTAAAACTGCCGGCTGCAGATGCGGTATCGATCACCCCTCTTGTCCTCTAAGACTTGTTGGACTCTACTTTCCAGCTCATCCAGTGGATATCCGCAATGTCTGACCCATTCTTTTATTCGATCAACAGTTTTCGGGAATACATGCATTGTAGTGCCTTCAGATTTCGCATGGGTCTTCGAAGGGCAACCGCTAATCGAACAGGCAGGCATTGTTGATAAATCTGAAAAGTAAATATCGACATTATTATACAATCTTCAAGAATAAAGATTTGATACAAAAGTAAATGAATCATACAATGATCAATGCAAGGTTTGTTTTGGTCGCAGGAACTATACTAGTTCATTATGTGCGGCTTAGTATTTGCATAAGTTCCAGAAATGTATAAATGATGTGACTAAAATCTGAACATGTGACTCGTCCCTTGGTTGTTCTGTCTTGCACGAGAAGGAAACATGCTTACATTATAGACTGGATCCCCGAAGGATGCAATTCGATGACAATAGACACAGATGAAAATAAATAGATCTATTGATAGCATAGCAATGGAAACTCAAGTCAATAGCTATGAGACCAATGAACATAGCACTATTGTGTACTCTACTCGCAAATAGATAGAAATTTAAAAATCTGCGAAATATGACTGGGATACATGGCCTTACCTTGACCAACAAACATTTGGATTCAGCAAGCAGAGCAGTATGTTGCAGGAGAATAGGTGGGTGGCCACAGGTAGCACACTGATGGGTTTGCTCTAAGCGGTCACAGAAGTTCACGGATAGCACGACGACGAGCAGATTAGCGTAGATCTCAGTGGTTGCCAGGTAGCACGTTCAGGAGTTGACTGGCAAAGCACAAAGATGTTCTCATGAGACATATCAAGTGGTTTATAAAGTATTAGAAACGGGTGTGTTTGTGAATGAATGACGTATGTATGTCGTGGTTTTAGGGGGGCGGCCTGCTTGAAGGGGAGGCCTGGCTGGAGACACGGGGTCTGAGGAGGCCATGTGACCAATGGCCCCTTGGCGTGGGATACCTTTTGAAGTGTACATGCAGTTTGGCACCTTGGCCTTTCGCGCCCCTGACAGCCCCCATGCCAGCGCTCATCCACTGGCGCGAACCGCCTTTGATAGTATATTTTTGCTTATCAATAACAAATGCCACATACCGGAGATTCTTGTGAGCACAGACCCACACTTCAACTGGTGTATTATAGTGGTCAAGACCCTAAGGCCTGTATAATCCAATGGTAATTGTTAGTATAGATATATGTGTGACTTTTATAGAGACATAACCTACTGAAAGACTTTGAACAAGTGTTATTTAGTGCATGCATTATCGAGAATATGTTATGTTAGCTTAGATAGTGACCACCCTGCTTCACAGCAACCAGACCTTCACCCATTCGGAGCACAGATGTCTGACGTCCATCCTTGAATGGAGACACACTTCATTTAAAAAATCAAAACAACGTTGTTAAAATAAATGTGGTGTTTTATTTTGTATCTTATTTTCATGACACAAAAATACAAGACTTTAAAGATTATACAGGTCAGGTTGCAGCACAGCAAGAGAAAATCCCCTGTACTGACCGCTGTCACTCGGGAACGTTTCTCTAATGGCACGAACGGCACAGGTGGGTATCACTCTTCGAACGCGGTGTCCAAGCCTCCCGTGGAGCCACCATGTAAAGGAACGATAGGCCACCAGCCTGTACCACCTGTGAAAAGGAATGAAACAAACTGTTTTTAAATGACCAAGATAAGTTTAATAAATGTTTGTTGTCAATGACAATTCTTGTAACTAATGGCATTCTGCACGGACAAATGCTATCTAGACAATGCACACTATTGAACGACTTACATGCGTTACAATGATATGTAGATGTAATTTTGGATATAGTAGAAGAACATGAAATAGGAGTGGCATGACAAGCAGAGTATACTTACTCGTTACTCGGATTACGCGGACGAACAGTTGCGCGAAGTTCGTACATAAGCACCATCATTATTCCCAACCCGGCCCGTGTGAGGCAGGCTGCCCTGAAGTCTGGCAGCTCGGTGATGCATTGCGGTCGTGGCTCGCCTTCCGAAATGTAGGCCAGGCATCCCGAGTTTTCTCGGCAGCAGCAGTTCTCCTCCTCGGTTGGCATTAGCTCGCACCGATTGCATGTGCACCAGGTGGAGATGCCGTCCATGCGACTAGGCCCAGGCTCATCTGTTGATTCGTCCTGCCAACTGCCGTCCGAATCCCCATCGTTTTCGCGTGCTTCCCTTTCCAGTAGTTCCTCCTCGGTATACTCGGGCTCGTAAATGTAGGGCATTATTGTAGCCATTGTGTGGTAAACAAAGTAAAATAATTTACAGAGATGGTACAGGTGTTCACACGGGCTACAAGCGGCGAAGGTAGCTGACCAGAGCACAGAAACGAGTCACAAAATACTCAAAGTAACACAGAGAGGAATGGAATCAAAATTCTGCTGCTGTGTGTTGGGAAACGGTCTGTTTATACTTATTGAGGAAAGAGGCGTCCTGCCATTTCCATGGTGACACATCATTAGCTAAAGCGCAGCGAATGTTGACGCAAGACGTGCTTTGGTGTTGGGAAATGGGCGGTACGAGTCTGCTGATGACAGGCTCAGGGGCGGGGGATATGATTTAGTGCCGCAAAAGCAGGTCAGCCAGGGCGATGGGGGAAATGATAGAATTATCACAAAATGGCAGCTCCCTGGTGCCTGTTTTCGCGTGCGTTTAATGGACGAAAACTCGGGTAAGGTCCATAGGAAAGTCTTCTAAAATCGAGCCACTTAGGCTTAAAAAAACATGGCCGACCCGTAGGGACAATAACATTTTTTTACTAGACCATGCCTTTAAGCAGAGGTTTTAAATATACAATTCCTAGCCCACTGTTGCCTAAACAAATAAACATGAAATGAGCCAAAGTTTCCTCAACTGCAGCACAGAGCACGCAGGAACCATTAGTCGGACCTTCCCAGTTTTTAGTCAGATGTAACCTTCAATGTGCCCCATCTGAACTCTATAAGTAGTTTTCTTTGTAAATGAGGACTAATGAGATCAAGATATTATTCAAAGCCAAAATCATATTTACAAGACTGATATTCCATGATACGGCATGGTTCCTTCATCCTTCTTGAATGACTCAAAGCAGCTTGTTTTACTGCTATTGCAGAGGCAGACTGTATAACTGAGGGGTTAGACCATATCCCTGATGGGATAACAACCTCTTTTTAATATATGCCATCCAAGGCAATGACGCCCCGCCCCACTGATATTGACAAAACCTGTGTCAATGCTGCTCTATAAGCATAGTTATTTGATGAGCTCCACAGCCTTACCCAGTACAAATCCGTTCTGTGGGCAATGTCATCGATAATTGGTCGCACCTTCCCTTCCATCCTAAGAGGGGTATTCGGGGTAATCAGTGGAAGTGAAAGTAACTTTTCAGGAACTTGTTCTCAGTTATTTGCAAAGGTCGATGGTTGGAGAAGCCCATATATCGACTCCAGAGTCGCTGTTCTTGCTTGCTTCTGGTATATTTCAAATGCTGGTGAGACAGCTCCCTTGCCATATCTGTTAGTGGTCAACCTTCCACTATATTTCGCAAGTGTGACTTGAGATTTATCCACTTGTTTCTTCTTACCAGCTTCTGAGAGCTGTATGCCCAAATAACAGGTAGGTTTCCACCTGTTCCAACACAGTCCCTTCAACAGTCACACACACATCTTGTCTGCATGTTTTGTTGGGCCAGAAGCACAAGGCCTTGGTTTTCCCAACATTCAGGGCTAGACCAAGTTCCTTATGCTTTCCGACAAAACACTTTGTGTGTTTCAGGCCTGTAGGGAATGTTGAAAGTATTATTGCGTCATCCGCATAAAACATCTTCTCGACACAAGTTTGGGAGGTTCGAGGCAATGTTGTGCCACATCTTTAATAACTTTTTCTTAATGAAGATGTTAAATAACAATGGTGCGAGTACACAGCCTTGGCGAACCCCTTTATCTACTTTAAAAGGGGCTGTCAGATCTTTCTCTAGGCCAAGCCTCACCATAGCTTATATTTTGATATATTTTATTTTTTATTACATTTGTTAAACGCCCAAACCCTCGGGTATCACGGCGTGTTGCAGACCTCTTACAATAACATTCAACAGTATTACAAGCACATCAAATAAAACAGTGGTACAAAAATGTACAAAGGTTAATACATTACATGGTCACTTTCACCATTTACAGATTCTGGTAATAGTCTACATTGGGGAGTCATCTATCTGAGCCTACAGAGGGTTGATATTTAAAATTATATATGGTTAACTAGTATTGGTTGAATAACCAGGTTCTTAATCGTTTTTTGAAACATTGGAAAATGTCTTCATTTTTAATATTTAGTGGGAGCTCGCTCCAGAGTTTTGGGGCCATGACTAGGAAGCTGATGCCTCCTGCTCTGGAGCTTTTGAACCGAGGGACAGCAAGGAGCGACTTTATATTGGATCTTAACGTCCTGTTGGATTCTTTTTTGCTTATTGAGTTATTTTAGTAGATGGGAGCTTTAATGGTAAGGCATTTGTGGGTAACGCAGTGATTTAAAGATGATTCTCGCCTTAATGGGTAGTCCATTAGTCTCCCTCCTAATGTTGGAGATCTAGTCTAACTTCTTGAATCCTAGGGCTGCTCGTAGCGCTTTGTTCTGCATTAATTGTAGTTTCCCTATGTTGGTGTTGGAGGTCCCTAATAGGAGTACGTTGCAATAGTCCAACTTCCAAGTATTAACGCTCTGGCTAGAGTGATGCAGTTTGTAGGAGTGAGGTACTGGCGACTCAAGACTCAAGGCAATCAATTTGGAAGTGTAGGATGTTGACGCTGATAAAGCGCTTACATGTCTGGTCATTGTTAGATTGGTATCTAAATAAACTCCTAGGGTTTTGACCTGTTTCGATACTGGGATCTGAGAACCATCAATGTTGATAGCTGAATAGTCTGAATGGAGGGCTCTGATTTTGGTTTGGGAGCCCATGATGAGAATCGCAGTTTTCTCATCGTTAAGGCAGAGGCTGTTCAGAGCCAGCCAGTTTTGGATTATTGCGTATATTTTGTTAATGATTATCGTGTCCTGGACATGATCCCCTGAGATTGGTATGATGATCTGGGTGTCATCTGGAAAGCTTGTGTAGATGACACCCATGGCTTCCAATGCCGAGAAGAGAAGCTTAGTGTGTATAAGGTGAGCGAGAGACAGGACTGTTGGGGTATCCCAATGGGGACTGGTATGGGATCGGCAGCCTCTTTACAAATGCTTACTCTCGATGTGCATTCAGCTAGAAAGGATTTTACCCAGGGGGTGGCATCTTTAGAGAAGCAGAAATCATTGGCTAGAGTAGCACATAGTTTATCATGGTCCACTAAGTCGAATGCTGCAGATAAGTCTAACAGCAATAGTATACAGTGTTTACATGAGTCCCTGATGGTGTCTACCTGGATTTTCAGATCCAGGAGAGCCGTTTCTGTGCTGTGGTTGGGCCTGAATCCAGATTGTCTAGCTCCAAGGAGAGGGTTTTGTTCAAGATGGGCTTGAATTTGGTTGTAAGCTATTTTGTCAATAATCTTGACCAAAAACGGTACCGTGTTTATTGGTCGGTAGTTGGTGGGTACTGTTGCATCAAGAGATGGGTTTTTTCAGCAGTGGGATCACCCACGCTTCTTTTATACTTGCCGGGACAGTATTTGTGTTGAATGAGGCATTCACAAAGTTGGTAATAATATGGGAGAGGAGAGGGGCGCAGAGTTTAACTAGGTGGGCTGGGAAATTGTCCCCTTTGCAATTTGAGGCTCTTAGTTTGGAGATGGCGTCTGCCACTGTGTCTTGGGTCACCTGGGTAAATTGGAATTGCAGGTTCACATTTTCCTTAGTTATGTGATTGGTATTCGACACTTTTTCGGCTAGGATTTTTCTTTTTGTGAGTATTTTCTTTTGGAGTACCTCAATTTTGGAGGCCAACACATTTTGGATGGTAGTGCATCATTCCTTACTGGAGTTAGCAGGCGTAGTGACTGGGATTGGTTTTTCACTTCTTTAAGAATGGAGAAGGCGCTTTAGAGTTGGAGGTGGCGTTGCTGATACGCGTGTTATATGCCTTAGCTTTGTGGGTTATAATTGCATTTTTGTAGATTTTATCAGCTCTGAAGGCGTTGGTGGAGTCTGTTGTAGGGGATGTTTTGTGTATATGTTCAAGCGATCTTTTGGTTCATCTTAGCGAGACTAGTTCTTTAAACCAGAAACTCGTTAATTTGACAGTACGTATGTTTCGGTTGTTGGTGGTGCTACCGTGTCAATAGTGGCGGTAAGGCATTTGTGGTAGGTCTCTGTCAAGAGACAAGGGTTGTTGCTAGTGACCATGTTGGAGGACAGCGCATTGGTTATAATGGGGGCTAGATTCTCAGCTGTTAGCTTACGAATACTTCTTGTTTCATAAGTATCTGTTGCATTGGTCATTGAAGGGCACATCTCCTTTCTAGTAAGGGAAAACCTGATGCGATGGTGTTCGGTACAATCGACTCAATAGATATTTTGGAATTAAGTGCAAGTATTCATTCCAGAGTTCGACCTCTGATATGGGTGGGGGCATTCACCAGCTGTGTGAAGTTGATATTTTTGAGTGCAGTATGTAGGCCTTCTGCTTTGGTGTCCTGCTCGTCATTGAAACCTAGATTGATATTGCATAGGATGATACATTGGTGTTGGGTTTGATTGGGGAGCTAGCAGCAAAGGTATGTGTAGGTCAGGATGGGTATTGCTGTCGGGTGATCTGTAAATGACCAAGAAGTTGAACGTGGTTTTTTGGTTAGTAGCGAATTTGGCTAAGTTGAGTTGGTATAGAGTTTGGATAGCTGTAGTAGGTGGGCTGGAATTTGTTTCTTTGATAAGACCTTCCATAAAAGATCTCTTGGGACCCCATTGAATGCAAACTTTAAATCTGCAAAGACAGCATATAACTAACCTTCAGAAAAAGACTGTATATGGCTGTGTTTAAAAGGACCAGTCGGAAGCCTTGGTCCACAGTGCTTAGTGCTGGTCTAAAAAAAGCTTGCAAACCGCTAATGACCTGGTTATCGTCGGCCCACTGCTGGAGTCGTTTCAACAAAGCTTTGGCAAAAAGTTTACCAGAGCTATCCAGCAGCGAGATTGGACGATAATTCCCTGTGGCCTCCCTCACCCACTTTTTAGAAATGGGTACAATAACAGCATTTTGCCAAAACTCTGGTAGAAATGTCATGAATAATGATGTTAAGTCGCAAGAGTCGGGGCCCCAGATCAGTATATCTTCTTTCAAATGGATTGTGTCCTCCCACGTATTCCTCATCTTGTGATAAATCGTTAGCTCCAGCTTCGCTGCTTTGGAAAGAAACATTCTCGGCAGAGGGCGCTGTGCTAGAGTTCGTGGCGTCGATTGTCCCTCGACGTACTCCATACTCGGTCGACGTCACCGATGGTATAAATAGCTCGAGCCGTGCCCGTTGATTCGCTATCGAACGGCGTGCTTCTATTTTCTGTGAAGAAAATGGCGTCATCTTCGACTCCTTCGACACCCAGAACTGGGTTTAAAAAGTGTGCAGATTGTGGATCTAAGATGTTGATCACCGATCCCCACCGGATTTGTCTCTGGTGTCTCGGTTCCAGTCACCGAACTGACGACTGCGGGTCCTGCCAATCGATGACCGAAAAAGCTCTTCGTGAGAGGATAGGTAAACTGTCGGTGGGGAGGGAGGCCTCAAAAAAGGTTTTGTCAAAAAGACACAAGAAAGCGACTGATTCTAAGAAATCGGATCGCCATAGGCACTCGAAGAGATCTCGATCTAGGAGTAGATCAAGACACTCTTTGTCGTCATCGGAAAAAATGAAGAGGAGACACAGATCTCCATCTTCTTCAGAGTCGACCGAAGAAATTTGTTGTCCGACTAAATCGGATTCTCCCAGTAAGTGGGAAGAATTCGGAGGTTTTCGAGAATGCGGCCTCGACCCCCTCGAAAAAGCCATACCCCTAAAGTCGCTCCATTGGACGACAAAAGAAAGTCCAAGGCTACTATGGCCAAGACCAGTAGCGTCTAGGAATACAAAAAACTTCGAGTCGACGTACAACCGTCGAAGAATCTTCGAGAGTCGAGCACCTCTCCAGTGCCGGCCAAGAAACACAAGTCGTCAAACTTTGTTGAGGCCCTCGATGTCGATAATTTCGACGCCAAATGCGTCATCGACGCCATTATCGAAGTAATCTTCGAAAACTTCGAAGACACCCTCAAACTTTGAGGGATTTGCCATTTCCTTCGAAGCAGATGGAAGAGGAAGAAAGGAGATTCACTCCTTTGCCCAGATCAGACTTTTTCAAATCTATGTCAGCAATCTATGAAGAGTCTGCTTTAGAAGAAGACGAGGTTACTCCTTTGGGAGTTACTTATGGTACAAGACAAGTTCCTGAGGAACTTGACCAGGAATCTAGAATGAGAGACCTGAGTGATACTCTAATTCTGGGGATGTGTCAACTCCACTGGCAGAATGTAGAGTTTGCCAAACCTGATCCTGCAGAGCATGCAGATGCTGGGTACAGGGGTCTTATGACCAGGGTAGTTGAATATATGGGTTGGGGTAATACTTCACCCATTTTTTAACAAGATGACATGATGGATATTATCATCAAGGGACCTCGGAAAGATCCTGTTCTCCCTTTTCACAGGGCCCTTCAAAGGACTGTGGAGAAAAATTGGGAGAAACCAGAAACTATTGCTGCTGGAGATAGCACTTTTCCAAGAAAATATAGACCAGCTGGAACGGATCCTGAATATTTGAATAAACATCCAACTCCAGAGAGTTTAGTCATTCAGGCAGCATCTACTTCAAAACAAACTGCTTATCCAACTATCCCTCCAGATAGAGAGGATAAAAAAATTGATGCCTGGGCACGTAAAGTTTTCACGTCAGGCGGTATGGCACTTAAATCGGCAAATGTCACCTGTCCCCTAGCCAGGTTTACCCATACCCTGTGGGACTGTATTTCGGCGGCGGCTGATCATATTCCAGAAGGCGAGGAAAGGGAAGGCTTCCTGAATATAGTCAAAGACGGGAAGGAGGCAATGGGGGAATGTCTCCAGTCTGGACTGGATACTGCTGATAGTATCAGCAGATCCATGGCTGCAAGCGTTGTGCTACGCAGATTTGCGTGGTTGAGATCGGGATTTGCACCAGACGTGCAAGCTAGACTCCAACATGCCCTTTGATGGCTCGAGGCTCTTTGGCAGAAAGGCTGAGGAAAGATTAGAAAAACTTCAGACCTCGAAAGCGGCAGCTAAATAACTTAGCGCCTCTTTGCGCCAGACTCTAAAACCCTATTCCGGCTCATCTTCCTGGAGGGGTCGTTCTTTTCAATACTACTCCTCTTTTGGTAGAGGAAGAGGACAGGCTTCTCAAAGGGGCAAAAGAAACTTCCCTCGTGGAGCACGAGGAAGAGGTTCAAAATCAGCCTCAGGAGCGGCATCTGTACCCTCAGCCACTCCTGCAGCCGCCTCCAAATCCCTCTGGGACCTTGCTAGACAAAACACCAGTGGGAGGCAGGATTTCTCAACATCTGAAGGAATGGCAGGGCATTACCTCAGATGCTTGGGCACTGGAAACAGTAGCCCAAGATTACTGTCTCCCCTTTCTAAAAAGGCCTCAATCATCCACCGGGAGCCAATTCCGGCAAAATTCCGGATCCGCTCCTGTTGCAGGAAATTTTAACCTTGCTAGAGAAAGGTGCCATAGAACTGGTACCTGTAGCGGAGAGGAACACTGGTTGGTACTCACCATACTTTCTCATCCCAAAAAAGGACGGAGGACTGAGACCCATCTTGGATTGAGAAACTTGAACAAGTTCCTCAGGAAGGACAAGTTCAAGATGGTGACTCTTTCTCAGATCCTTCAGGCTCTCCAACTCCAAGATTGGTTGGTATCATTGGACCTTCAGGATGCTTACTTTCATGTGCCAATCCATCCAAAGCACAGAAAGTACCTGAGGTTCGCGATTGACAATTCTCATTATCAGTTTTGAGTTCTGCTATTCGGGTTGACCTCCGCCCGAGGGTTTTCACCAAACTGTTGGCGGTTGTGGCAGCAAGTCTCAGGAGAGGAGGTATTCACATATATCCCTACCTGGATGACTGGTTGATCAGACAAGTTCTCCAGAACAAGCTCAGGAACCTCTTTCGATCACCTGCCACTTCCTCCACAAACTGGGCTTCTCCCTCAATTTCAAGAAGTCCCACATGATACCATCCCAGAAGCTCCAGTTTATCGGAGCAGTCTTGGACACTTCATCGGGAAAAGCCTCGCCTCCCGAAGTGAGAGCTCTCCTCATCCAGCAGATGGTAACAAAGTTTCAGAATGCCCAACATCTACCGGCCTTCGATTTTCTCAGATTGCTCGGCCTCATGGCATCCTGCATTTTCCTAGTACCAGAGGCCAGGTTGAGAATGAGATCCCTTCAATGGGCACTCAGAACTCAGTGGTCCCAGTTCTCAGGGAATGTCGGATCTTCTGCAAGTCCCGAGCGCAGTTGCTCAGGATCTTATATGGTGGGCTTGCAACGACAACATTCTCAAAGGAGAGTCTTTTTGGCAACCATGGCCGGAGAGAACGGTAGTGACGGACGCCTCACTCACGGGGTGGGGAGCGCACACCAACGATCTGACAATCAGCGGTCGTTGGTCTCCATCGGAGTCCAAACTACACATCAACCTATTAGAGCTGAGGGCAATCAGACTAGCTCTGAAGGCCTTCCTGCCCTCTGTACAGGGAGAAAATGTCCTGATAATGACGGACAATACAGTGGCCATGTACTATCTCAACAAGAGAGGAGGTGTAGGGTCACTGCCACTGTGCAGAGAGGCAATATAGCTCTGGTTCTGGGCAATACGAGAAGGAATCTCTCTGTCGGCAATTCACCTAGCCGGAGAGAGGAGCACAGCGGCAGACGCTCTGAGCAGGCAGAGCACAGTCTCTCACGAGTGGGAGCTGGCTCAGGAAGTCCTTCTGGAGATCTTTGCCCTTTGGGGAACCCCTCAAGTGGATCTGTTCACCACCGCGATCAACCAGACGTGCGATCAGTACTGCTCAAGGGAATTTCCTCAAAGAGGAGCTCTGGGAGACGCATTCGTAGTGGAGTGGATGTTTCCACTCCTGTACGCGTTTCCTCCAGTCCCCGTGATTCCCCAAGTAATCAGGAGGTTGAGAAAGTTCAGGAAAACCATGATCGTAATTGCCACGGATTGGGCCAGGAGAACGTGGTACCCGGACCTTCTGTCCATCTGCCCTCAATACGTCTTCCGCAAAGAGAGGAGCTTCTCTCGCAAGAGGAAGGTCGGGTTCTCCATCCAGAGGTCAAGACACTCAACCTTCACGCATGGTTTCTGAGAGGTTGAGATACAAGGATTGGGATCTTCCGGATGACGTCATGGAAATCTTGCTTTCGGCCAGAAGACAGCAACAAAGTCTTTGTACCGATGTCGCTGGAATAGGTTTAGTAACTGGTGCAAAGACAAGGATGTGGACCCTTTTCAGTGTGGCACCCCAATGGTGCTTTCCTTTCTGCTACATCTAGCTAATCTGGGGCTCCAGATAGAAACAATCAAAGGATACCTTGCTGCGCTGTCCATTTTCAAGCGCTCCTCGGAAGAGGTTCCATATTTCAAAATACCGTTAATTCAATTCTTAAAGGGGCTCACTAATGTATACCCTCCAGTACCTTTTCATGTACCAGCCTGGGACTTAAATTTAGTTTTAAAATTCTTGACTTGCATAACTTTTGAGCCTCTGCACTCATGTCCATTGAGGCTTTTGACTCTAAAAACTGTCCTCCTTGTGGCCCTATCATCAGCCCGCAGGGTTAGCGAACTTCAGGCTCTCTCATGCAAACCACCATATACTATTTTTTTATAAAGATAAGGTAGTCCTTAAAGTTAAACCTTCGTTTTTGCCAAAAGTAGTCTCGGACATCCATTTGTCTCAAAAAATAGTACTGCCAACTTTTTATCCTCCTCCTCCTCATCTGGGCAAAGTAGAGGAGAGATTACACAGATTAGATCCCAAGAGGGCTCTTAGTTTTTACATCTCTAGGATGGCTATTGAGACAAGATGACCAACTGTTTGTGGGTTATACTGGTCAGAAATTAGGCTTATCTGTAACAAAACAGACCATTTCCCGCTGGATCATATTAGCCATAGTTGAATGCTACAGATTAGCGGGAAAAGAACCACCAGATGGGCTTTGTGCCCATTCTACAAGGGGAATGGTTACTTCTCCGGCTCTAAAGAGGGGAGTCCCGGCAGCAGACATTTGTGCAGCTGCAACCTGGAAAACAATGCATACTTTTGTTAAACATTATTGTTTTGACACTGCCTCCTCTAGCGAGGGTTTATTTGCAAAGGCAGTTCTGCATTCTGTCCACGAAAACTGAAATTGGTACTCCCCCCTCCAAAAATTGATACTGCTATGGGAGCCTATCACAAGATGAGGAATACGTGGGAGGACACAATCCATTCGAAGAACAAGTTACTTACCAACTGTAACGTTCTTTCGACTGGATGTTCCTCCCACATATTCCTCATCGACCTTCCCATCCTACCCCACAGTACAGTTTGTTTTCTTACACCTTCCTCTCACGAAGAATGTATCGGTCATGGGACACGCCTGGGTGTTATCTATCTATAAATCTATCTATCTTCAAAAAACAGAATTGAAGCAACAGGCGCGGCTCAAGCTATGTATACCATCGGTGACGTCGACGGAGTACGTCGAGGGACAATCGACGGCACGAACTCGAGCACAGCGCCCTCTGCCGAGAGAAATTTTTTCCGAAGCAGCGAAGCTGGAAATAACAATTTATCACAAGATGAGGAATACGTGGGAGGAACATCCAGTTGAAAGAACGTTACAGTTGGTAAGTGACTTGTTCTTCTAAAGGTCAATCGAGACGCAGTCTGGGCCGGGGGCTTTCCTACTCTTTTGCGATTGTACAGCTTCCGTAACCTCAGCCAGGGTAAATTCAAAGTCTTCAATTATTGTCCATGGTGAACCTCCAGTTATTGGAGGAAGAGGGGTTAAATCAGCAGGACACTTTTCACACAAACCATACAGAACTTTAAAATAATTCAACACTGAAGAAAGTTACATCCGTTAATCTCTTTTCCCATGACCAATCACCAAAACTTTCCCTTACTTTAGACCATTTGAGCACATTGAAGTCTGCATTGTTTTCTTTTATAATGTTCTTGTAAAGGGCTTTTTTTAATCTAAAGTTCTGTCAATCTTGAGACCCTTTTTTAAACGGGCAAGAACCTCTGACTTGGCAGCTCGACAATCATTATCCATCATACTGATTTTTAACCAAGGATCTTTTCCTAACCACAGAACTAGGACATGTCACAACTGGTTGAAGAGACTAGCCAAGGCTTCACATTCCCTCTTGGCCACCAGAGCAGTACAGCCTTCAAGAAGCACAGCCTCTTTTGGGGAGGGTGGTTGACTTGCAAGGCGATTATTCTAAAGCTTCTCCCAACCAACATTCTTCCTCGCATGGCCAACACGGTAATCGGGACTGGGGTAACACCTATATTAGCATGATTTACTACCGGCTCCTACAGAATTGAAATACCACACTTAAAGGTTTGTGATAGCTTTCAACCCGATCAACCACATTAAATCTCACAATTTTGTCCCAGTCCTCTGCCTGCATGAAGACCTAATTGATGCGAAAAGTGGAGTTAATGACGACGTAAGTGACTCCTGCCGGAAGATCACCCAAGAAAACTACCATTACAGACTACAATCTCAAGATTGTACAAAGAGCGTATAGTATCCAGAGCCTGTACATGGGGCTTCTTAGGACATGGGGGGGGGGAGGGCATTTATTTATTTCATTTGTAAAGCGCACATACAACTCAGGGGCATTGAGGTGCTGCCGGAGGCATTGAGGCCTATAAGATGGGTAGTGCCCCAGGCCTCATCCTGTTCTACCCAGAGAGCTTCCATATCCCTGAGCGGCTCAACTTGCAAAATGAAGTCCCCTGCAATTATGACATGCCGTTTTTCCATGTCGATATGTTCCCATTTGCTTAACAGCTCCTGAATTCTGCCCATCATATATGAAACAGAATTTTGTTAAGGTCTATTGTAGATATTAAACATAAAAATAAAAATCAGGCCACCAGCTGGTCTACCCCAGGGTCCCTTTCTGGCATGCACAATAAATGGCTGGTAACCGTGGATGTCAACACATTCCAGTGACCAGGCTTTCTGAAGGTGAACAAAGTTAAAATCTCTATTAAAACCATTCCATGTAGGGTTCAACAGATGTGTATTAAGCCCTGCAATATTCCAGGAAAGCAATGTACAAAAAGACCCAGTATCGCTGTATTTTCTGGGAATGCAGTCCATCCACACCCTAGAGTCCCCCGTCATACGCCGGTAATTCTGGCCTTGTCCCACTTAACCATGGGCCTGGCCAAATTGGCTATCTTAGATGTTATAAATAGCTCAGCAATAGGGAGCTCATTAGCCTGGTTTTCAAACCTCTTAATGAACTGAAAAGAACCCCCTCTAGTAGTAATTCTGGAGCCATGAGGGAGGAAAAGTGCAAAAACCTATGACTATAAAAGGCCATGAGTCAATGCTTGATCAATGAAAATTGGGCATCTTTCTTGAGGACTTAATGATGTCCTCCCTTATTATGGATATGCACCTTTTAACTGTCCGAATCCAATGAGTGCATTTATAAACCACAAATAAATGCAAATGAAACACCTTAATCCACCGTGCTGCACAGAGAACAAGAAACAGTACAATAAAATGAATAAGTAAAAAATACAGAAACCATCAAGCAAGGATGTTGCAGAAGGTGAGACTTGAGTGACATTTGAAATAACGAATAGACAGAAATAGAATGAAGAGTAAGTGCTCCAGTGAAGAGGGGCTAGAAGTGTGAAGTAGGAAAGCGAGATTGAGCACAAGGGGGGCGAGGTGCCACCAATAGACATTGAGAAGAGCGGGAAGGCTATAGAAAGATACCAGAGCAGAGAGATAGTCTGGAGCAAGACCATAGAGACATTTAAATACCAGGCAGAGAAAAGTGAATTTAAGTTGAGTGTGAAAGAATAACCAGCCAAGAGTGGTAAGAGGAGGAGATAGAATCTCAGAAGGAGGCAGAGAAGACTAATAGTTAAATACAGATTTGAGAGGGGATGGCGGGGAATGGGAAGCCCAAAAAGGGCAGAGGAACAATTGGGAAAAGATCAAAGAGGAAATCAGCAGTTTAGAGGCTTGAAAAAGTGAGAAATGGATGAACTATTATGCAAGTAAATTTATTACGGTTTCCTGATTTTCACTTGGCAACCTGGCTGCATTAATATTGAAGCCATATTTGGCTTACTCTGCCCTATGCCAAAGTGCTGCCCTCTGCATCTGGCCTCCAGTCTCCCTCAGGTTGTTGGGGGTTCCCCAGAAAGCAAACAGCTGTTATATTTACAACTCCCTTTTGTTAACCGCTTCAACACGGATTCCCTGACCCCCAAAGCATATGCCCCCTTCTGGACCGATGAAATACCAGCGCTAGAACCTGTACATGCTTGTAAATGTGCAGAGCTTTTGCTGTAAACCTGTGCTTTTGGACCGTTTGTTCTAATTACCGACTGGTCTGGAATGATAACCGGGTCAATACTAGCTGCTCTAGCTGAATGGGAAATTGTCTCGGGGCGTAGAGTATTAGACCGTAAATGCCCCATATTATGTGACTTTCGCAAGCCCAGGCTCCGAAGCTCGACCTTAAATGTTAGGGTTGACTCCAACTCTTTTGATAAACTGACATCTGTGCTCAGGATACCAAGGGCATCAATTTTTGAAAGGGCAAATTGACACAGCAGAATCTGCTGCACCATCCCCCACTGTTTGGCTACATGCGTCAGTCTTTTCCACATTAAGATGCCCACAGCGCGGGCAAACATTTCCTTTCAATTTACTCCTATTTGAGGCTTTCGATTGGCCTTTTGTTGGAATGTTGCCCTTGGTAACACCATCCTGTTTGATAGGAACCACTCCCTCCTGTGTTGTGGTCTGGGTAAGGGCCAAATCAATTACCCCCCCCCCCCCGGCCCCCATCCTGGAACTTAGTTCTGCCCACTTGGAATTGCGAGAACGGATCTAGAGGTTTAATTTTAGCAGAACAAAGATTTGATTGTTTATGTAATAGTCGTTTAGAACATGTCACTGGCCCGCTACCTCAATCTCAATACCAGGGCCATCTCCCTCAATAACGCAACTGGGTAATGCCCCCTTCCTGGGTTCCGTGCCTTAGTCAAAATTGGTAATTTCAGTTTCTTCCTTCCCCTCCAGATTGCCTATATCGAACAATACATCTTTAATCTCAGTGATAAGAATGTTAACTTCATTTAAAGGTTTAAAAATCTTTAACCCTTTAAGTGCCATGGGTATTTCTCCCCAGTGCCAGGGCCTTATTTGGTGATTTCGGTATGTGGCCATTCAATGGCTTGTAACTTTTTTGTTACATGAGATCTCGGCCAAATTTGGCTCCTTTTTTCCCACATGTAGGCGGTCGTAAGGCCACCCAGGAATCCTAGGTTGCTGTAGGGGGGTGAGAGAAAATAACCAAAAAGGGGGAAAAATATTGGGTTTTTTCAAAAAATGCCAATAAACTGATGTACAAAGTAGCCTGTGGTTTTTTCCTTATAAGAGCTAGGAACGAATGGTTTGCTGTGCTGAATTCCCCAATTTCCTGGCTTTCAAGAACCGGTTGAGTGGAAACGGAAAAAAATTATTTTGATGTGGTTATCAACCGTTTTGTGAGGCGATTTTGGCCATTTTTGCCAATTGTACATGCATGGACGGAATGGAAGAAAAGGGTAGGAAAGCCGATTTGGTGGATGGAAAAGCATATATTTCTGAAAAGTAGACAAAATTCCAAGTTTAGTAAGGGGTGATTTGCGTAGGTCAGGCAACAATTAGGTAGGGAAAACTGCCATAGACTGGGGGAAAAGCGGGAAAATGACCGAAAAAAAAGGTTTATGTTGGACATGGTTAGCTTGGTACGGCAATGGCTTCAATGAATTTTGAGAAAAGCAATGCTCCGCTACATTCCCCCGACTCTTGCAGTTAAAAGAGCACACATTTTTTGTAGTGTTTTACAAAACAAGCATTACCACAAGCCAAACACTGAGCCATGGTACACAGGAGTTTTACGCTCACGGCCTGAACAGACGCACTGAACATATGTAAATCGGGAAAACCTTTTGAAAGAGCACAGACCTTTTCAAGGTTAGGTGACTTGTGCAGGTTACAAAAGAGTATGGTGCCTAAAGCAGCGACTAAATGTAGGTCACATTTGAGAAATGAAAGGGTTGTGTGACAAAGGGCACCAGCAAATGGGTCAAAACGTTATGAAAACCACACAAACCCAACACATGGCCTACGGTCCCGCGTTCCCACAGGAGTCCCGATGAAAACGGTACCTCACATGTGTGGGTGCACCTACCTGGCCCCCAAGGGGAAAGCCTGAAACACAAGTAACCCCAAGTCTGTTTTCAGACTGGAATTTCAGACGCTCTGCCGACCGGCACAACATACAGAAATGGGCCTCGGGTGGCCAAGCCACCAAGGAAAACGGGAAACTCCATGCATTTCCGTAAAAAAGGACACCCGTGGGAATCCGCAGAGGTATGATTTGGCCACATCGCCCCAGAATTTATTACCCAGACACCCCGGCAAAGTCCAAAATGTGGGGAAAAACCCACATTTCGAAGGGATTGTGTCCTCCGACGTTTTCCTTATCTTTGATAATACTTTTCCAGCTTGCTGGCCTCGGAAATGTTTTCTGTAGAGGGCGCTGCGCGTCGACATCCACCGAGTCGATGTCCCTCGACGGCACTGACGTCACCATGCCCATAAATAGCCACGCGTGGCGTCCATTGCTCAGTTCCGTTTTTCCGCGCTTCGTGGGGCCTCAGAACATCGTTGCTCAGTTCAGTCAGATAACCTAATCTACTTCTACTCGAATATACCAACTCGTTCTCAATGGCATCATCGGAACCGACAACGCCGCGATCCGGCTTAAAAAAATGTCGATAATGGATCCACACAGGATCTGCTTGGGAGCCGAGCACCATTGTTCGGAGTGTGATGACTGCATGTCCATGACAGCGAAAGCCCTGAAGGAGCGCAAGGGGAAGCTCGAGAGAGGTAAGTCAGCCAAAACCTCCTCGAAAGTTTCTTCGGCTGAGTCGAGGCATTTGTCTCCTTGCCGTCAAACATTCCCATTCTAGATCTCGAAGTAGCTCCCACCATTCATTGGATCAAGACACTCAAAGAAGAGACGTCGAAGATCCCCTTCCTCATCGTCTTCTGTTTCCCCAGAAAGGGTCTCCTGCCCCACAAAACACAGTTCTCAGGCTGAGTGGGAGGAATTCAGGAAGAAAATGTTGAGCGTCTTCGACGAAGCGGCCTCGACCCCCTCAAAGACAGCTGAGGGTGATACCCCGGGTGAAAAAACCCAAAAAATCAAAACGCCGCGAGGCTCAGCACCCGGCGAAACATTCCACCCGAGAGCGCCACGGGCCATCGGGTAAGAAGGCACCGTCTTCGCCGTCGTCGAAGATCCCTTCGACGCATGGATCGGCGCCATCGACCCAGTTGTCGAAGGGTTCTTCGACGCATCAGTATCGACTCGATGCCGACATCAAGGCCAATGAAAGAGAAGACCATGGCTACTCCACAGCCAACAGTGATTCCAAGAGCCTCCGGCACGACGCCGAGACCGTCGTCAACATCCTCGAGTAGGATCCCGATCCTCTCGGGTTCTTCGAGGCCTCTTCCAGTTTTCTCGATGCCGTTCTCGGCGCCTTCGAAGCCTGTCACATCGGCGTCGACGACATCGACGTTTTCTTGCTCAATAATGACCAGTTTGGCTCCTTCTGCCTTAGAAATGGGGTTTATACCATTTCAGAGGTCAGAGTACCCTGGATTATCTTCAATTTATGAAGAAGGGGAAGATTCTGACCAGGAAACCTTCGGGTTGCAGAGGACCACACTACCAGTTTCAGAGGATTTCACCTCTGAGGAAAGAAGGTTGAAAGACCTACAAGAGTCATTACATGAGGCAAGTGGGCTGGACACTTCCCCAGAAGTGGATTTTGTTAAGCCGGACCCAGGGGAACATGCCGAAACACCCTATAGAACCCTGATAGCAAGAATTATTGAATTCATGGGTTGGTCTGTGCCTTCGCCTGTTTGTCAACAGGATGACCTGACAGACATATTAGACAAAGGTCCACAGGAGGATCCTGTGGTCCCCTTCCATACAGCCTTACAAAGAAAGATTGCATCTAATTGGGAAACTCGTGAAGTTATCCCTGCTGTCAATAAAAGATTATCAGCCAAGTATAGGGTAGCTGCAGCTGACCCTGAATACTTATCGAAACACCCGACTCCAGATGCTACAAAACGGAACTGAGCAACGGACACCGCGCGTGGCTATTTATGGGCATGGTGACTTCGGCCACCGATATGGTGGCCGTCGAGGGACATCGACTCGGCGGACGTCGACGCGCAGCGCCCTCTACAGAAAAAATTCCCGAGGCCAGCAAGCTGGAAACGTATTATCAAAGATGAGGAATACGTCGGAGGAACATTCCATCGAAAGAACGTTACAAGGTAAGAAGTAACTTGTTCTTTTCACTTTGTCGGGGGTTCTGGGTAAAACATTCTGGTCCGCTTCGTGCAAGTTGGACCTCTGTTGATTCCTACTGGTGCCCTCTTTTCAGAAATGCATGGGGTTCCCAGTTTTCCTTGGTGGCTTGGACACCCTATACCCAAATCTGTAGGTCATCTCCCCAAACTCTTTTGTGGTTACCAGTGGGTTAGCCTTTTCCCTTTTGCGGCTAGATGGGTGAACCCACACGTGAGGTACCGTTTTCGTTGGGACACCTGTGGTAACGCAGGAAGGTATGACATCTGTTGTTGGCGGCATGTTTCGGTGGTTGAGCAGAGTTAAATATCTGGAAATTGTTTTTTACCCCCAAATTTGGACATTGCCGGGGTGTCTGGGTAGTAGATTCTGGGCCGCTTCGCTCATGTCAGACCTCTGTGCATTCCCACGGGTGTCCTCTTTTGGAAAATGCATGGGGTTCCCTGTTTTACTTGCTGGCTTCCACACCCTAGGCCCAAATCTGTAGGTTGCCCACATGAACAAAATGTGCTGTGGCGAAAGGCTTGGGGTTACCAGCGGGTTACCCTTTTCCTTTTGTGCCCCCGGTAGGTGCACCCACACATGCGAGGTACCTTTTTCGTCGGGACACATGTGGGAACGCGAGAAGGTATGACATCTGTTGGTGACGTGTTTCGGTGAGTGGACACAGGGAAATGTCTCTGAAAATGGCCAGAAATTAAGACAATTCTCAGACATTTCCCTTTGGTCACCCACTGAAACACGTCGCCAGCACCACATGGCCTCCCGTCCCGCGTTCCCACAGGTGTCCCAATGAAAGGCAGATCTAGTATGCGTGGGTGTCGTACCTGAGTGAGAATGGGTACATCATTTGCACAGCAAGTGGTCTTTACTGCTCCCAGTACATAGGAAAGTGCTGTCAGTAAGCCCCTTCACATGCACCTTTGCTCACACTTCTCATTCACGTCACAATGCAGTCGGACAAGCAAGGTGGGATTTAGCACATGGACAAGCATCCTTGCTTAGCACAAGGAGGAACGTACTTGTGAGCAGTGATGCCACGGCAAGACACCCACTGTATCACTGGCCATTCATACACCTTTTGTGTCTGCAGTCATTCGGCATCCATGTCAGCAGTCAAACCTCTACCAAATCACTTGCGCCAGAGCAAGCGTATCTGCACACTTGTCCCATGTGTCCGTGTGCTCACAATGCAACCGTGTCTCCAAGTAACCTCTTTCACATAATTTTCCAGCAATTGCACATCAACTGTCCGCATTCAAATGGCATGTGCCAACAATCGTATCTGCACACTGATAGCAAGTGCACATTGGCTCCCTTGGCTACCTGGCCTACAGGCACTGTCTCACACCAACTTCAAGTATGTCCATAGCAAGATTTTTACAGCACTCATATGTGCAACTTTACCCACACAAAGCTAACACCCTCTAACATGCTACTCATTTCTGCAGTGCTGGGAAAGTGCATTCACAGAAATGACATATGCATGTTCTATGTTGCTATACCTCACTCACACACCAATCGTATCCAAGTCATTCCTACAGAAGACATTTCAGCTACACCACACATACCACAAGTTACGGTAAAACAATAAAGAGGGCAGGGTGGTACGAGGCACGCAAGACACCACCGACATGTAGGTGTCCAAGTACCACTTTAATGACACTTCGACCTCAAGGGAGGGAGCCAAAGTGGCGTGTACTATTTCTAAAATACACCCCTTGAGTGGAGGGAACTGGAATGGTGTTCCCATCTTCACCAACGCACCCCTCCAGTGGAGGGAGCAGCACTAGCAATGCTTGTGAAGGCACGCGAGGTGAGGTGAGGTGAAATGCTGTTGCATTTTCATTGATGGTACACCTCCAGTGCAGGGAGCAGGAGTGCCATTCCTTTGTAAGAGGTGCACGAAATCTGAGTCCAAGGGTTCCTTTCAAGCGATGATGGCCATTTCCAGAAATCAGTCCATCTCCCAATACTTTTCCTTTGTATGATACAAAAGGAAACAAGGCTGTAGGCAGAGGCCTGGATTGGAAGGGCATTGGGGACAGTATACCAGAGTATCCTTCCTCACTCCTCGTTTACTACACACCTTAAACCTTCTGTAAGGGTGTGTCTTCATTGGTGTGGCAGGAACAAAATCAGCAAAGTGTCGATCTTGCAATCTGGCCACATCCTCTACCTCTGGAACGGAGGGAATTTCTACATGGACTATAGTCCGCGATTGAACAATTTCTGTTTCAAAGTTCAATAAGGACAGGTTGTTTTGTGGAGTAGCTGCACGGTACACCACATAAGCATTGAACATTGCTATATGCATAATGCGTGTGGCCAACTTTTTGTGCCAGAAGCGCGACTTGCGTTCAGCCTTGTATGACTCAAGCACTTGGTCGGCTTTATCTACTCCACCCATGTACTTGTTGTAGTCCAGAATGCAGTTGGGCTTCCACACTTGCGGAGTGTGCCCGCGCTCAGTGACTGCTGAAGTACTTTCATCATGAATAGTACTCAGCATGTACACATCCCTTTTGTGGGAGAATTTTACTGCCAACAGTTCATCCCGCCGCAATGCCATACATTCTCCCTTGGCCAACTTCTTCCACACAAGTTTTCTGGGGAAGCCTTTGCGGTTACAGCGCATTGTACCGCGTGCCAGTGTGTCCACATTGAACAATTCCCCGAACAGTGGAATACCTGTGTAGAAATTGTCCACATACAAATGGTGACCCTTGTGGAGCCATGGTGTGAGAAGATCCCAAACAATCTTCCCAGTTGTCCCTAAATGGGCTGGGCAGCCCGGGGGGTTTAGGTTAGAGTCTTTCCCAGTGTAGACTCTCATGTTGCAGACATACCCAGTGGTACTTTCACACAACATGTAAAACTTGATCCCATATCGTGCTCTCTTGCTAGGAGTGAATTGCTTGAACACTAGCCGGCCTTTGTACAACATCATTGACTCATCAATGACTCATCAATGGATATGTTCTGGCTAGGAACATACACCTCTGCATATCGCTGAGTCAAGTGATTCAGAAATGGCTGAAGTTTGAACAGCCTATCAAAGTTTGGGTCCGTTCTGGGTAATGCTGCCGAGTTGTCATTGAAATGCAACATACATAGCAGTGCTTGAAAGCGATTCCTACTCATTGTAGCTGGATAAAACGGGGTTGCATGAACCGCTACAGTAGACCAGTACATCGAGACAGACGGCTTCGGCGATATTCCCATGTTCAGAATGAGACCCCAAAATTTACCAATCTCAAGATTGGTTGTTGGAACCCATGCTTGTGCTCTGGAATGGGGTTTCAGAGTGGGACCCCTTGACCGCAAGAACTGTGCTGCGTACAAATTGGTTTGCTGAAACATATCTGCAATGAACCCATCTTCAACAAAAAGGTTGAAAAAGTCAATAGGCTGAAACCCATCTGTATTCACTGTGCACCCTGATATTCCAGTGAAAGGGGGCACAACAGGTTGAGCCATTGCTGGAGGCACCCACTCCGACTCATCATCCATGACAGGAACTGACACATGCCTTGCACGTCCTGCTTATCCCCTCCCCCTTACAGGTCTCCTGCATCTGGGAAGGGTGGGAATACTGCATGTGGTAAGGGTGCGAATAGATGCATGTACTTTTTCCACCTATTCGTCCTCAGATGATAAGCAGGAAGAACTACCATCCACGGAGAAATCGCTTCCCCAATAACTTTCATGCTGACCCTCAGAAGCAGTATCTGTGTCAGATTCCATATCCACCTCTGTGCCATGCTCTGAGCCAGATTCCATCAGTGCAGCTAACGCCTCTGCACCAGACAGTGATCGTCGCCGAGAAGCCATGACTACTGTCGCTATGGAACCCATCACTGCCCAAAGAACAGAGAAAGACTGAAACAATAACTGTGTGCTTCTCAAAGTGTGGAACCTAGTAGAGTAAGTGCTATGCAATGCCACAAACCTACACCACACAAGGACGCCAAAATGTCAAAACTCTGCTCACAAACTGCAGCAGCCCTCTGCAATATGGCGTACTCTGAGCATGCTACAAAAAACGGAGTACTATTTTGCAAACACTCACGTGAAATGCTAAGGACCAGCTCACTGCTTACTTACAAGTGGGTAGACAGCTACAACACACCTGCACTTAAAACAAAAACGCAAAATGTAAGGAAGATGTCCTCTTCCACTATACATTATAGAAATACAAGTGTGGAGACGAGGATTGCACCCACAGTACCAATTCAGAGACAGCCAACGTGCTTTGCACCCTCCCCTCCTCCATGAAATGGCGTTGAGAAGCAACCATGTAACGTATTAGTGATTGGGTGAGTTGAAAAGGCAGAGGCGATCAAAACTCAGACAGGGAACAAAAGGAAAGTACATGCCAGACCCTACCAGACAATTGCTGGCACACTTTTCAACAAGGCAGAGAGGCGGCCAGAGTCGCACACATCAACCACAACCATCCTACTTCTCTGCCTGGCCAACGCTACAGCTTTCCCCTTCAGGAAGGGATGGGGACCCTGCCGGGGCTCCCTGCAACCACTGCTGAACTAGGGGGACAAAAGACCCACATGGGAGACGGGCGCCCAAAGCCAGTGACATCACCCCCTGACTTTCCTGCCCCTCTGGCTACCCTGCGCTACAGCTTTGCCCCCCTGTGAAAGGATGGGGACTCTGGCGGGTCACAATGGGACCACTCCTGGACTTGGACGACAGAAGTGGTGACCATTGCAATAAAAGGAATGAGCTCCGTACCACGTGGGCATTGCATGCTCGGAAGAAATGACCATCTGCATTACTACTGCAAACATTTTTGTGACACTGCTGCTAGTTATCGTTACCACATTTGTATTTCTGCAAAGCAACCACTTTCCTCTATGTAAGCCACAACCATTATTGCCCCCAGGACCTCCCCACTACCCATTCCCACCCATACCACTGACACTGCAGCCACAGTTCCTCCCACCACAGTAACCATCCACCTCCACATTACAATGGATATCTACAAAAGTAATATATGCAGTACTTACATCAGTCAGCGAAAGCTTTCCAGGAGCCACAACTGCAAAGGAAACACAAAATAATTACATTCAGTACTTAGCCTTCCAATAACACATCTAAACTGTCTTGGGGGTTTCTGAAAACTTATTTCTACCACCCGATACATGGCACATCCCAGTCATCTACCACCACGGAAGGCTACACTGCACACTGATAGGAAATGGAATTAATGTGGCCATCGGCACCAAGCGAAGTTGGGTAAAAAGAAAAATACAAAATCGTAGGCTGCTTTTTGGGGGGGGCTGAGGGGCACCTTACATTGCCCGGCAAATGTTCTACTGGAACGGGGGGTGGCCCTCTCACCCCCCACCCCAAATGGAGGGCCCCACCTCATGCATCCCTCCCTGGCGTCAGATAGGGGGGGCCCCACCTCATGCATCCCTCCCTGGGGTCAGATGACCCTTCCTAGGAGCAGATATCTGCCCCCAAAGAGGGTTACAAGGGTTCCCCCTTTCTACTTCGGTTGGGGGGGCACCCCCTTTTATTCAGTAAAAAATCCATGGTGGCTAGTGGCCCCCCATCCCCCTCTACCCCACCCCCTTTTACCATCATTTCTTTTTTACTTTTACATTCCCTGGGGGCAGATGGTCAGCCATCTGCCCCAGGGTTCACATGCATGTTCCCCCATGCTTTGGGGGCGAGGGGAGAGGGCTGCTTACTTGAAGCAGCCCCCCTGCCCCCAACTCACAAACGGATCCATGGTGGTCCAAGTGGGTTGCTGGTCACGGATCTGCGCTGACCAGCAATGCCTCATGTAGATGGTGTCCTTGGAAAGGGGAGGTTCTCCCCTTTCCAAAGACACCACTTTTTGCCATATCCCTGGTGGTCTAGTGGGCCCCAGGGCCCCAAACCCCCGTCCACCCCCCCCTTCCCTTTATTATTATTATTATTATTATTATTATTTTTTTTTCCTTCCTTCCTTTCTCTGGTCTCTGGCGCTGTGGCCCCATGCCCCCTCGCCCCGCGTCACAAACATATCTGTATTGATCAGGTGGCATTGCTGCCCGCGGATCGCGCTCCCTGCGCCCGAACCGTGGGCAACAATGCCACACAATGGGTACCGTTGTAAAGGGGAGAATCTCCCCTTTCCAACGATACCCGCCTCGATCTCCGGTTTGAAATACAGCTGGAGATCGAGGCAGAGCAAGAAGGTCTCTTACCTTCTCTTTTCACCGCAACAGCCGAAAATGGCTGCTGTAGTGATTTTACTTTCAGTTTTACGCCGACGTGCTTTACGCACGCCAACGTGAAACTGAAGGTAATCCAGCCCCCTGGCAGTGAGGGGGGACCACCCCCTCACATAGCCCGGGTGTTGGATTACAGCTTTGCTAGATCCCTGCGCTGCAGGGATCGAGCAAAGCAGAGTGCTAAAACCGACGAGCCGACTCGCCGGTGGCAACCTGGAGCGCTTAAGGGGTTGAAATGCGCTTCCCACCCTTCCAACCCCCCCAACTCAGGTGATATATCCATGCAAGCTTTCCTTTTAGACATTACCTGGATGCGGCAAGGGGGTGGAGGGGCTGGCGTAGAAAGAGTGTTAACGACTTACGGAGAATGGCTCCAACAGTCTGGGCAAGCAGAGCCTGCTGCTAATTTATCCCCACACCTACAAAATGCCAGGAAAAAAGTCATTGTTCAAAAGTTCATAGATCCTCAAACGTGGCTGTGAACAAGCTCCGCAATGAGCTTGCGATCAAGCCAGTTAACATGCACAGGTCTCATGTCACATGAAACGCATGGAGCAACACCAAATTTAACTCTGTCAGCTCCGCAATATGCTTTCATACATGCCGTGTACCCTGCAAAGTACACATCACAGGTTCCACAGACCTTTAAACACTAATGCCATTTTCCAAAGACTCAAGAATGCTTTGGGATTTCTGCGTTGGCAGCAAAAGCACATTTAACTTACTTTCACTGGTTCAAGTCCAGATCCCGCAGCTGCAAACATCCGCTCACCCTTGTCCGCATGAGCTTCACCGCTGTGGGGGAGGTCTCCAGTTCTTATAGGTAGGCAGGCAGGGCTACTGAAGGACGAGGCATGTGACCAAGAACACAGTTTGGGCCCCAAAAACAACCAGCTGCTTCTCCCTCCCTAACATTTGATCTCCTCTTTATCCCCTTTATCTGATTTTTACACTGCTCATGATTGTGTCTCTCCTTCTGCTTTTTTCCCTAGACTCTTCCCCAAATCATGCCCCCCTTGACCGCTCTTAAATTACTCATTCGAGGGGATTGTGTCCTCCGACGTATTCCACATCTGACAGTAATCGCCACAGTTGGGCTGCCTCGGAGAATTTTTCTGCATAGGCGTCCTATGTCGATACGCTGTCCTCGAGGGTCTCTGTCAAGGGTCGACGTCACCGGATGTTATATCTAGGAGGCACGGCGCCCGTAGCCTCAGTTATGTTTTTTCCGCGAACATGTTCGCCTCGGAATCTCGGCGCGCTCGATTCTCCTACTTCGTTTGTGCAAGTTTGAGAATGTCTTTGTCTTCTTCTACCCCAAAGTCGGGCTTCAAAAAGTGTCGGGACTGTGGTGCTAAAATGTCCATTACGGTCCCGCATGACATCTGCCTCTGGTGGCTGGGCGAAGGCCACACCACTGATTACGATGACTGCCAGTCCCTGACTTCAAAGGCCTTGTGGGAGCGGAAGAAGTCAACAGTAGGTAGGGTTTCTAAACTCTAAGTCGAAAATCTGCTGGGCTTTCGACCGACTACTCGAGGGGGCGACTCTCCGCGTCGGCCTAAGTCCAGCGGGGTCTCGGTCACAGAGTAGGTCCCGCCATTCCTCTGCCTCTTTTAGGCACTCTAGGAAGTGCAGCCACCGGTCACCTTCCCCGTCAGAGGACTCTGCCAGACGGCGGGGGGCCTGTCCCAACAAGCATTCATCACCGGCGGAATGGGATGCATTCTGCAAGGAGATGATGGCGATTTTTGAATCGCAGGACACTGTCCCGTCTGCGCCTTCGAGAGAGGCCGGCAAGGAACGTGCTAGGGCCACTGCTCACACGCCTTTGGGTTCCGGCGGTCGATGCAATCATCGGGAGCCGTCGAGGTCCTGATCGGACATGGTTGATCGCCATAGCCGTGCCAGGTCCCGGTCCTCGATGCCCTCCATCGTCCGAGTCTGTGAGGCCTTCGAAGAAGGCATCGACGCCGTCGGCACAATGTCCGTTGAAGGACACGCTTGGGGCTCTGGCCTCGAAGCAGTTGTTGAAGTCGTCAAAGCCTTTTGAGGAGAATTTACCGGAGGGGCTGAGGAGGGCAGTGGAAACTCCGAGGAAGGCCCTCTGCAAGTCAGTGGGCCTGTCTTTGAGTCCTTCTGTGGTCATGCCCCCCACCCCCAGGCTTCATTTATTCCAGCCTTTGGACTACATTTTAGAGGTGGAAGAAGGGTCTGATGAGGAGGGGGGTTGTGCCTCCTGAGGTTCCTGATGAACTGTTGTCTGGTAGAGGAAGACCTACGTCAGTCTTTACATGCCGCCAGTGGTCTGGACACCTCTCCGGAGGTTGAGTTTGGTAGGCCTGAGCCCGGCACACATGTCCTCATACAGGCGTCGCATGTCGAGGGTGACTGAGTACTGGGGATGGTCTGCACCACCTGTTTTTCTGCAGGATGACCTGACAGATTTATTGGACCACGGTCCCCCAATGACCCGGTGCTGCCAATTCATATGGCCTTACAAAGAAGGGTGGCGGCAGCTTGGACCGCTCCAGAGAGTCTCCTGGCAGTGGGTAAGTCGCTTCCGAAAAAAATCCCATCCAGCCAGTGGTTACCCCTGCTACTTGTCTACGTACCCCACTCCGGAGAGTTTTGTATTGCAGGCGGCTACGTTCCCAGCGAAGCAGGCTGCGTACCCTACGTCCCTCCTGATAGGGACGACAAGCGCTTTGGTGGATGGGCGAAGAAAGTATTTTCATCTGGGGGTATGGCTTTAAAGGCAGCCAACTCAGTTTGTGCCTTAGCAAGATTCACTCACACTCTGTGGAATTGTGTATCTTTGGCGGCTGAACATATTCCCAAAGGGGAGGAATGGGATGGCTTCCTAGCCCTCGTGCAGGATGGCATGGATGCCATGTGTGAATCCGTTCAGTCGGGTCTGGACGTGGCAGACTGTGTCAGCCGGTCCATGGTGATGAGCACCGTGATGCGCAGGGTTGCGTGGTTGAGGATGTCTGGGTTTGCTCCTGATGTGCAGTCCTGGCTTCTCAACATGCCCTTTGATGGTGAACATCTTTTTGGCAGTAAGGCTGACGAGAGCCTTGAGAGGTTGCAGACCTCCAAAGCTGCAGCAAAGTCGTTGAACGATGCAGTATGTCAACCGCCGCCTTTTCGTCCTAGGGGACAACAATGGAGGGGAGGATCCTTTCGATACTACTCTTCCTTTGGTAGATCGAGGGGAGCTGCCAGTCAAAGGGGCCAACGTAGGAGTACCAGAGGTGGAAAACTAGGTACTCAAGGTGCCAACGCCGCTCGGGCAGTTGCCTCCTTGCCTTCAGGCACTGCCGCAGCTGCTTCTGCTCAGTCATGAGGCCATGGCCCATGGTTCGCCGGTTGGGGTAAGGCTGGCACAGCATCTTTTAGAATGGCGTGCCATTACTTCAGATGTGTGGGTTCTGGAGATCATAGCCCACGGCTACTGTCTTCCTTTCCGGCAGAGGCCTCAAGACAATCCACCGGGGAAGCTCTCTTTGAAGAGTCCGGATCCGCTCCTTGTGCAGGAAATACTATCCCTCTGGAGAAAGGCGCCATAGAACTGGTGCCTGTAGCGGAGAGGAACAAGGGATGGTGTTCCCCATATTTTTTGATCCCGAAAAAGGACGGGGGATTGAGACCCATCAAGGATTTGCGTGGTTTGAACAAGCTCCTCGGGAAGGACAAGTTCAAGATGGTTACTCTTTCTCGTCCTCCAGGCCCTTCAACTTCAGGACTGGTTGGTGTCTCTCGACCTCAAGGACGCTTACTTTTATGTGCCGATTCATCCCAAGCACAAGAAGTACCGGAGGTTCGTGGTTGGCGACTTGCATTTTCAGTTTCGGGTCCTGCCGTTCGGATTGACCTCCGTCCAGAGGGTGTTCACCAAGCTAATGGTGGTGGCAGCTATCTCAGGAAACTGGAGATTCACGTCTACCCCTACCTGGACGATTGGTTGATGGGGCATGCACTCCCGAGCAAGTCCTGGATCATCTGTCCATCACCTGCCACTCACTTCACAAGCTGGGCTTCTCCCTCAACTTAAAGAAGTCTTAATTGACACCTACCCAGCGGCTCCAGTACATCGGAGCAGTGCTCGACACATCCCTGGGGCAGTGTTCGTCTCAGCAGGTGAGGGCTCGCCACATTCTGCAGATGGTGGACAAGTTTCAGCATGCCCGGAGTCTCCCGGCGTTAGAGTTCTTGAGGTTGCTCAGCCTCATGGCATCCTGCATTCTATTGGTGCCGGAGGCCAGGCTGCGGATGAGATCTCTGCAGTGGGCTCTCAAGATGCAATGGTCACAGTCCTCCGGCAGGATGTCGGATCCCATTCGGGTGCCGTCCTCGGTTGCCCAGGATCTTCTGTGGTGGGCCGACGAAGGCAATCTGAAGGGAGCACCATTTTGGCTACCCTGGCCGGAAGTGACGATCGTGACGGACGTATCCCTCACGGGATGGGGAGCTCATACCAACAAGTTGACATTCAGCGGTCGTTGGGATCTGTCGGAGTCCAGACTCCACATCAATCTGTTAGAGCTGCGGGCTGTCAGGCTAGCCCTGAAGGCTTTTCTGCCGTCTGTGCGGGGGGAAGAATGTCCTGATTATGTCGGACAATACAGTGGCCATGCACTACTTCAACAAAAAGGGGGGGGCAGGGTCTCCCTCTGTGCAGAGAGGCGATGCAGCTCTGGTTCTGGGCCATCCAGCAGGAAATTTCGATCACAGCAGTGCATCTGGCTGGCGATGAAAACGCGGTGGCGGACGCTCTGAGCAGGCAGAACACGGTCTCTCACGAGTGGGAGCTGGCTCAGGAAGTTCTTTTGGAGATCTTCGCCCTTTGGGGGACCCCACAAGTGGATCTCTTCGCCTCCAGTGTCATCCGGATGTGCGAAAGATTCTGCTTGCAGGAATTTCCTCCAAGAGGAGCCTGACGCGTTCGTAGTGGAGGGCTCCTTGCCACTGCTGTATGCGTTTCTTACAGTCCATCATTCTGCAAGTATTGCGGAGGTTACGGAGGTTCGGTTCCCGAATGATCCGCATTGCTCCAGCATGGGCCAGGAGAGCGTGGTACCCGGACCTTCTCGACATGTCCATCTGCCCTCCACGCCGTCTTCCCTATCGAGATGATCTGCTCTCACGGGAGATGCTGGGGCGTCGGGTTCTCCATCCACGGTCCAGTCTCTTAGCCTTCATGCTTGGTGTCTGAAAGGTTGAGGTATAGGGATTGGGACCTCCCTGAAGACGTGATGGAGGTGTTGCTTTTGGCCAGAAGGCCAGCAACAAAATCCCTGTAACGTTGCCGTTGGAGAACGTTCTGGGACTGGTGCAGGGTTCAGAATTTGGATCCTTTTCAGTGTTCAATTCCTGTGGTTCTGTCTTTTTTACTTTCATTAGCTCACAAGGGCCTGCAAGTGGGTACCATTAAGGGTTACCTGGCGGTGCTGTCAATATGTAAACGCTCATCTGAGGAGTGTTCTTATTTTAAGATTACTTTTGATTTCTCAGTTTTTAAAAGGGCTAACTGATGTGTTTCCACTGTCACCTTTCCAGGTGCCGGGATGGGATTTGAACTTCTAAAATGCCTAATGGGCGCTCCGTTTGAACCCTTGCATTCTTGTCCATTGAGACTGTTGATCTTTAAGACTGTATTTTTAGTTGCGGTTACTTCCGCTTGCAGAGTAAGTTGCAGGCACTTTACACCAAGCCACCTTTCACGGTGTTCCTTAAGGACAGCGTTGTCCTTCGGGTTCGTCCTCCTTTTCTTCCGAAGGTTGTGTCCGAATCTCATTCGAGCCAGAAGGTAATTCTTCCGGTGTTCTATCCTCCTCCGCATCCTGGTAAGGAAGAGGAGAGGCTCTATAGGTTGGCTCCGTGGAGAGCTTTGAGCTTCTATCTCATGGATGTCCCGGGTCAGAGTGGACGATCAGCTATTTGTAGGATACGCTGGAAGGCGTTTAGGTCAAGCTGTTTCCAAGCAGACCTTGTCCAGATGGATCATTTTGACGATCTCTGAATGTTAGTTTGGCGGGTAAGGACCCTCCACTAGGCTTACGGGCTCAGTCTACTAGGGTTGTGGCTGCCTCTACTGCTCTGCAGAGGGGTGTTTCCATTCGTAATATTTGTGAAGCAGCCACATGGGCCTCTGTCACTATTCCCTGGACTCTATCCATGGGCAAGGTTTGGCCTTTGGTAAGGCGGTCTTCTGTTCTGCAATTTCATTCGGCATTCTAAAATTCTAAATTATTTTTCCCACCTCCAGATGTTGGTACTGCTTTGGGAGTCTGTCATAGATGTGGAATACATCCGAGCAACATCCCATCGAAAGAACGTTGCCAGGTAAGAAAGTAACTTTTTCTTCTATGTCCATCTTCCCCACTGATTTTTAAACACAGATTCCGACCCATGTCTGCTCTGATTTCAGTGTAAAGCGCGCATCTAATGAAGTCTCAACCATCTCTCCACTCCAGCTACACTAATCTGGTTTTCGGACCCTTACTGAAACTGCTCTTCAAAGGGATTGTGTCCTCTGACGTATTCCTTATCTTTGATAGATCATCTCCAGCTTGCTGGCCTCGGAAAAAAATTTCAGTAGAGGGCGATGCGCGTCGACGTCCCGCGAGCCGATGTCCCTCGACAGCCTCCGTATCGGCGCCAACGTCTTCACGCGTATAAATAGACTCGCGCAGCGTCCGTTGCTCAGTTCCTTGTTTCCGCGCTTTGTGGTGCCTCGGAATATTGTTGCTCAGTTCTTCAGTCTAATATACTTCATTATTCCTCGAATACCGACTCGTACTCGATGGCTAACCTCATCCGAACCGACGACTCCATGGTCCGGCTTCAAAAAATGTCGAGACTGTGGAAAGAAAATGTCGTTGACGGATCCTCACAGGATCTGTTTGTGGTGCCTGGGAGTCGAGCACCATTGTTCGGAGTGCGAGGACTCCATGTCCATGACGGCGAAGCCTTGAAGGAGCGTAAGGGGGAAGCTCGAGAGAGGTAAGGCAGTTAAAACTTCTTCGAAGGTTTCCTCGGCGGAGTCGACATATTCGTCTCCTCGCCATCACAAAAGACATTCTCGTTCTAGGTCTCGAAGCATCACTCTTAGAGATCTAAGCATTCAAAAAAGAGACGTCGAAGATCCCCTTCCTCGTCGGCTTCTTCCGTTTCCCCGAAAAGGGTCTCCTGCCCCACAAAACATAGCTCTCAGGCTGAGTGGGAGGAATTCGGGAAAAAGATGCTTAGTGTCTTCGAGAAAGCGGCCTCGACCCCCTCGAAGACTGCTGAGGGTGATACCCTGGGTGAAAGACCCGAAAAATCGAGTCGCAGCACCCGGCGAAAGAAGCTACTCGAGAGCGTCACGAACCCTCGAGTAAAGGCAAAGTCGCGTCTTCGCCGTCGTCAAAAATCCCTTCGACGCATAGATCTGCGTCTTCGACGCCATTATCGAAGGGTTCTTCGACTCACAGGTCAGTCAATTCGACGCCGACGTCGAAAAAGGACAAACCCACGGCCACCCCACAGCCAGTGGCCATACCCAGAGCCTCGATCACGAGAATGTCGTCGACAACCTCGAGTAGAATTCAGATACTCTCGAGGCCTCTACCAACTTTCTCGACGCCTTTTTCGATGGCTTCGAAGCCTTTAACGTCCGCGTCAACGACGTCTTCTCAGCCAATTATGACGAATTTGGCCCCTTCTGCTCTGGAAATGGGATTTATACCATTTCCAAAATCTGATCATTCCAGAGCCTTAGCATCTATTTATGAAGGACACAATTCGGATCAGGAGAGACCTTTTGAGTTGCAGGGATCTGCAACTCCTGTACCAGAGGAATTTACCTCTGAGGAAAGTAGGTTTAAGGACCTCCAAGAATCCTTACATGAAGCAATTGGGTTGGACACTTCCCCAGAAGTGGAATTTGCCAAACCAGACCCAGGGGAACATGCCGAAACCCCTTATAGAACCTTGATGGCAAGGATAATGGAGTTTATGAGGTGGTCTACACCCTATCCTGCTTTTCAGCAAGACAACCTCACAGACATTTTGGTTAAAGGTCCACAGGAGGATCCTGTGGTGCCATTTCATGCGGCATTTCAAAGGAAAATATTGGCAAACTGGGAAACCCCTGAGGTTATCCCGGCAGTTAACAAAAAATTATCAGCCAAGTATAGGGTGTCTACTGCTGACCCTGAATATTTATCCAGACACCCAACTCCGGAGAGTCTGGTTGTGCAGGCAGCAACTTCATCAGGTAGTAAATCGTCTTACCCTACTGTTCCACAGGACAGGGATGACAAGAGATTTGACTCTATGGCCATAGAAGTATTTTCTGCATGTAGCATGGCGTTGAAATCCATCAATGCTACTTGTACGCTCGCAAGGTTCAGCCACACACTTTGGGAGTTTGCTTCATCAGCGGCTGACTGCCTCCCGGAGGGAGAAGAAAGGGAAGCGTTTCTAAACATCATTAAGGATGGTAAAGACGCAATGTGCGAATCCCTTCAAACTGGCATCGATTCTGCTGACAGCATCAGCAGGGCCATGTCGGCAAGTACAACAACCAGGAGATTTGCTTGGTTGTGGAAGTCTGGTTTTGCTCCAGATGTGCAAAGCAGACTCTTGAATATGCCCTTTGACGGCTCTTCCTTGTTTGGTAAGAAGGCGGATGACAGTTTAAAAAAGCTTCAAACATCAAAGGCAGCAGCAAAATCCCTGGGAGCTGCAATCAGACACCATATCGCCATATTGCCCCTCAGGAACCTCTTGGAGAGGTAAGTCCTTTCGCTTCTATTCCGCGTTCGGAAGAGGCAGAGGGCCGGTTCAAAGGGGTCAGAAAAGATTCATCCGAGGTGGACGGGTTAAAAATACAAAAGCCGCCGCCGCCGCAGCAGCAGCAGGTGCCTCTTTACCCTCGGCATCTGCATCTGCCACCTGCAAACCGCTCTGAGGACTCTCCTCGCAAGACACCAGTAGGGGGCAGGTTAACTCAACATCTGACGGAATGGCAGGCTATTACGTCAGATGCTTGGGCATTGGAGACAGTTGCCCAAGGTTACTGCCTGCCTTTTCTACACATCCCTCAGTCATCCACCGGGGAACAGCTCTCTGAAAGTTCCAGATCCGCTCCTCTTGCAGGAAATTGTAGACCTGCTAGAGAAAAGGTGCCATAGAACCGGTACCGGTACCTGTAGCGGAGAGGAACAAAGGCTGGTACTCCCACCCCCCCCCCCCCCCCCCCCCCTACTTTCTCATACCGAAGAAAGATGGAGGACTGAGACCTATCTTGGATTTACGAGAATTGAACAAGTTCCTCAGGAAGGACAATTTCAAGATGGTAACTCTCTTTCAGATCCTTCAGGCCCTCCAGCTCCAGGACTGGCTGGAATCTCTAGACCTCCAGGATGCTTATTTCCATGTGCCAATCCATCTCAAATACAGGAAATACCTGAGGTTCGCAATTAGCGGCTCTCATTAATTTCGAGTTCTGCCATTAGGGCTGACCTCCGCCCCGAGGGTCTTCACCAAGCTAATGTCGGTAGTGGCTGCAAGTCTAAGGAGGGAAGGGATTCACGTCTACCCCTACCTGGACAATTGGCTGATAAGAGCTGTATCTCCGGAACAAGCTCAGATTCAGCTAGATTATGTCTGCCACTTCTTCACAAACTGGGCTTCTCCCTCAATTTAAAGAAGTCACAGATGATACCATCACAGAGACTCCAGTTCATTGGAGCGGTCCTGGACACTTCCCTGGGAAAAGCCTCGCCACCAGAGGTGAGGGCTCAAGATATTCTGCAGATGGTCACCAAGTTTCAAAATGCCCAACGTCTCCCAGCCTTCGACTTTTTGAGGTTGCTAGGCCTCATGGCATCCTGCATCTTCCTTGTGCCAGAGGCTCGCCTGAGAATGAGATCTCTTCAGTGAGCACTGAGCTCAATGGTCATAATTCTCAGGGAGAATGACAGACCTCCTTCAGGTTCCAGACAAGGTGGCTTGAGACCTTCATTGGTGGGCCTGCCAGAAAAACATCTTGAAGGAAGAACTGTTTGGAACCATGGCCAGAGATAACAGTAGTCACAGATGCCTCACTCACGGGGTGGGGAGCCCATACCAACGACTTGACCATCAGCGGTCATTGGTCTCCATCAGAGTCCAGACTACATATCAACCTGTTAGAGCTGAGAGTAATCAGACTAGCGCAGAAGGCTTTTCTGCCATCTGTACAGGGAAAAAATGTCCTGATAATGACGGACAACACAGTGGCCATGCACTACCGCAACAAAAGAGGAGGCGTTGGATCACTGCCACTGTGCAGAGAGGCAATGCAGCTCTGGTTTTGGGCAATTCAAGAAGGAATCTCTCTATCAGCAGTTCACCTAGCCGGAGAGAAGAACTTGACGGCGGACGCTCTGAGCAGGCAGTGCAGTCTCCCACGAGTGGGAACTAGCTCAGGAAGTCCTTCAGGAGATCTTCGCCCTTTGGGGAACCCCTCAAGTGGATCTGTTCGCCACCAGTACCAACAGGAAGTGCGATGTGTTTTGTTCAAGGGAATTTCCCCCGAGAGGAGCTCTAGGGGACGCGTTCGTAGTGGACTGGGAGTTTCCACTCCTGTACGCGTTTCCACCAGTCCCTGTCATTCCTCAAATGATCAGGAGCTTGAAAAGATTCCTGAGGACCATGATCCTAATTGCCCCAGACTGGGCCAGGAGAACGTGGTACCCGGACCTTCTGGACATGTCCATTTGCCCTCCAGTTCGTCTTCCTTTCAAACCACTCCACTCTTGTTCGCTAAGATTTCTCACCCTTAAAACTGTCTTGTTAGTGGCATTAACTTCTGCTAGAAGGGTGAGCGAATTACAAGCTCTATCTTGTAAACCCCCTCATACAATTTTTCATAAAGACAAAGTTGTCCTACAGGTGAAGCCTAATTTCCTCCTAAAGTTGGTTTCTGAATTCCACATCACTCAGAAAATTACCTTACCTTACCTTACCTTCAGTCTATCCTCCACCCCATCCGGTGAAAGAGGAAGAAAGGCTACATAGGCTGGACCCAAGGCGGGCTTTAAGCTTTTACATCAGCAGACTTGCTAGGATTAGGCAAGCAGACCAACTGTTCGTAGGTTACTCAGGGCACAAATTGGGACTACCGATAACAAAACAGACCATTTCCAGATGGATTATTTTGGCCATTCTGGAATGTTACAAACAAGCAGGGAAAGAGCCTCCTCAAAATCTTGGGGCTCATTCAACCAGGGGTATCGCAGCCTCTTCGGCCCTCCAAAGAGGGGTTCCGGTTCGAGACATGTGTGGCTGCCACATGGTCGTCCGCACATACATTCACAAGATTTTACAACCTGGATTCCTCCTCTAGTCAAGAGACTAGGTTTGGCAAAGCCGTATTACATTCTGTTCCTTTCCTAAAGGGAAACATGGCATTTTTTACTCCCACCTCCAATTACACACCACTGCTATGGGAGTCTATCAAATATAAGGAATACACAATCCCTTCGAAGAACAAGTTACATCTTACCTGGTAATGTTCTTTCGATGGGATGTTCCTCCGACGTATTCCTTATCGCCCCTCCCATCCATCCCTGCAGTAACACTTCCCTTGTGGTTGCAGCTTGCGCTCCTACAAGGTCAATAACGGAACTGAGCAACGGATGCTGCGCGAGTCTATTTATACGCGTGATGACGTCAGCGCCGATCCGGAGGCTGTCGAGGGACATCGGCTCGAGGGACGTCGACGCGCAGCGCCCTCTACTGCAATTTTCCGAGGCCAGCAAGCTGGAGATGATCTATCAAAGATGAGGAATACGTCGGAGGAACATCCAATCAAAAGAACGTTACCAGGTAAGAAGTAACTTGTTCTCTTTTACAAATTCACTATCTGCGGGTCATTCAAAACGTTCTTCTACCCTTATCCTCGATCTTTCTGCCGTCTTCGACACTGTCCATAACCCAACTGTTAACATGCTCTTTTTTGGTTTTTCCAGTTCTAGTTTGCTATAAGGACTGCCACTCTGCCCTGGTTATCCCACCGAAAGCGAGGGAGAGCCCTGCAACCAGTATGGAAGCCGCCATGTGGACTCTGTCCATCTCATGATTATGATATAACAAAGTGGCATTTTGGGTTGACGGTTTACTAATTTTGAACATCTAAGACCTGAGCTATTCCCAAGTTTCTCAGCCCTACTGTAAAGAAAAGTGTCTAGTCAGGATGCCATACAGAATGGTCTGCCATCCCGAAACTTGTTCTAGTCTGATTTCTGTCCCTACCACCAACCAATTCCAACTCTAAGAAAGGTATAATAGGGTTTTTTGCTAAAAACAAAAACAGTGGTCAGGTTCTGACCCCACCCCCAATGTCTCTATCCGAAAATCAGACTTCTTGCTCCATTCAAGTCTGGACATCAAATGTCTCTTTAGGCTTCCCCTCATTGGGTTGCGGTTAAGTCTTTGGTAAATCTGTCTCCCAGGGTTTTTGTCTCAGTCTCAAGAGTTATCTTCCAAACACTTGGAGCCTACTCGTTCGCAAATCCACACCAGGTACTCCCACCAAGGAGTCTCATGGTACTTCTTCCATTTGGCTACCTCCTGGTCTTTACCACTTGCTCAGGTCTCCAGGTTTCACACCCCATTTGGGAGTCTCATATGGCCTTTCTGCACACTTCCTGGTACCCTGTAACGACAGTGTACATTCTGTCTCCGTGCGGTGCTCCTCTAGGCAGACGTTCAAGTAGGCCATTGTGGCTTCTCTTTTCCAGCATCCCCCCGGTGTTTTGCATCTGATGGAGCTGGAGCTCCCTTCCCACTGTTCCTGTAGGGCTTCGGTGTCTGTTCCTCATTGTGCTTCTTGTTTGCCGCTAGGGCTTCCTCTGAGACACTTGGGCTGGTCTGTCTTTGCAGGTTTGGAGAGTTATTCCGCAGGCTTGTTAGCGGTTCAATCTGCTGGGTGTGGGCTTGCTTCTTGCCATACCTTCCAGGAGGTGGTCGTTCCTCTGCTACAGCTCTGCCGGCTACTCCTTTTGTATAGTGACACTAATTGGGTCTTTATCCTCCACACAATCGGGGGGTGAGGTCTATTATCTGATCTTGCTTAGGTGTGGACGGTGTCCTAAAGGGTGCCGAAAACCAAACCAGCGGTAGTTGTAGGAAGTTGAGTTATTTTAGAGTTGAACTCGCATATAACCAACATAACTAAGTTCCTGAGACAAGGGAGGATAACTCGTCACCTGTCCGCTAAGATTGCTGCTCTCTGTCCCGCTCTCGGCATTGAATCGTTTTTCAGGGACCAGGTGAGGGCTCTCTTCCGATTCATAGCATTCGGAAAACATAAACTGACCAGTGACATCTGAGTATTGGTCTATGATGGCAACTTCAGATCACTTCTCATAAAAATAAAGTCTGAGCCCTCCGGCAGCACATATTTGGACAAGGAAGACGGACTGTACCCACCTGATGAAGGGGAGCTTCATCACCGAAACACATGATGATTACAAGAGTATGACACAATACATCCTAGTTATACATCAAGGAAAACTCTTGTATGGTTTCATACTGTTGTATTCAATTTATAAATGACACATCAGTGTCTGCACAAATGTAATGTATCGTTTTGACAGCTTATTCAAATGTATCTATGTGATCACTGCGCCGCGCCGTAACTGCGACGCCGAAAATGCAGACGGCGGTTACGGCGCGGCGCAGTGATCATATGGATCACTGTGTCCGCTTTCCCTGGCCTGCATTACCCTGCCCAACCCCCCCACCCCACTTACCTTTAGGGCGGCACACTTCTGCGTGTGCCGCCCGCACTCTGTGATCCCTGCGGTGTCAGCTCTTCCCACTAAAGTGGGTTGGGGCTGCCACCGAGGGGGATTTTTTTTTGTTTTTTACATGTCCCCCGCTTTCCAAAATGGTAAGCGGGGGACACCCCCTAACCCCCATTACTGCGCCCAAGTTGAGCGGGGCACACCCCCGCAACCCCTGCTCTGCTTGGGCGCAGTAAATGTCAACCTCATTTTGTGCGCCTCCAAAGTCGCAGTGACTGTGGGGGCACACAAATGAGGGCGACATTTATGTATGATACCATTCAAATAATTGTTCCAAAATGTTGTAGATAAAGTGAAAGATGGATTTGTCGACAATCTGTGATATACATCTATTCTTATGAATTACATTTTCTTCATTTTACTTTTGTAAAATAAATGCTAGTAACATACTTTTACATTCATTCTTGAATTAAACTTAGGACTTTTCCCATAGTAGTTCCCCGATAGTTCTTAGTCTTTCGAAGAACTTCACATCACTAAGTGGGTGGGTCCCCTCCAGTGGGATCTTGTTTACTCTGTCCATTAGGGGGGGGTGTTCAACTTTGCAGGTTCACCTCCCTAGTCCCAAAGGGGGTGGATCTTGGGCTACCTATGCCGTAAAATGGCTTCCACCCTTGGTGAAGCCAAACTAAAATACTGCTGGGTGATTAGTATCACCCTTGGGCATACATGAAGTGTATTAAATTGTTGCACTGTCAGGGGGTCTTCACTCTGCATCAACAATTGGTTGGAGATCACCAAATTAAAAGGGGCAAAAATGTAAGTGGTTTAAGTGGACCTAAAACCCCAAAATAGGAATTATGTCTTAACATAGACCCTAGGGTCTCGCGTTCTTTCAGCCAGATACCATAGACTGGTCTGTTCTCCAGATTTCCTCTGTTCTGGTATCAGTGGACTTTTGCAGCACCCTCTTGTGCAATTTATAGATGTCTTGTATGCACCACTACACAGCCTCAACCATCCTTTTATGATCCAGTGCCCTCTCCTATCTCAACCCTCTGCCCCCTCCACCTTTGCTACAACTAGTGCAGCATACAACTGTGAAAGCAGACCCTTGAGTCCACATGCAAGTCTAGCACCTTTTCCGTAGAGTCCAGCCACTCGGAATGTATGACTTCCATTTATTAGCAGTCAACTCCTTTCAGTTGCCCAGAGAGCTCCCCAACATTAAGACAACATTGTAATTTCTGTAGTGCGATTAGCTACCCCTAACCCAAAGCTGCCCTATCTGCTCCCAACCATTTTTGAAACTGCAACGGGTCTGGAAGATATTCCCTCGGAATTGCCCAAATATGACCCAGCGGGGGAAGGCCATGGGGTGACCCCCTCATAGTATGCTGCACCCCCCCAATCTCCCATATTAAAGCCCAAATAAGCTGCTCTCTAATTTGATTAGTTATGCGTCCCTTTGGCAACCAAAACCATTCTTTGACCGTGACAGGCCTCAACAAAACGTTTTCCAGGTAAACCCACTGTTTTACAGGGTCCATCCTTGAGTGGGGGACCAAAGCCCTTAATTGCGTTGCCCTGTAATAGGCGTCCAAACCGGGGACCCTACCGATAACTACAACCCGAGTCTAGGATATGCTTTTACTTTACAAATGCTGTTCAAAACCCTCCTACTGAAAACCAACGTCCCCCAAAACATCATCCAAAACCCCTATGCCCACCCTATGAAACAACTTATCTGCATCTAAGGCAACCACTACCCACCCACCTTCTCCCTAGTCCACTTGATCAAATGCAAGGTCCCCTGTCGACCTGGGATAAAACCCACTTGATCAAATGCAAGGTCCCCTGTCGACCTGGGATAAAACCCACTTGGTTGTGGTGAACCAGTTTTGGCATAAATTGTTCTAAACTGGAGGCCAGCATACGAGTGAACCTTTGCATCCGCATTAATCAATGACATCAGCCTAAATGACATTGGCGAGGTCCTTTCCCCCTTTGGGGATGACTGCCGCAAACGCCTGACAGAATGACGTAGGAGCCTTACCCGTGTCCAAAATGTAATTAAATACTTTGGCTATGGTGGGGTTGAAAGGATGTAGGCAAAATGTTTATAAAATCCAATCGTGAACCAGTCTTCAACCGAGGCCTCCCCCGCAGGCGTTCTCTTGATGGCTGCTGAAATTTCCTCCCCTGTGATTGGGAGTCGAACTGTAATACCACCTCATAACCCAGGGTCAGCAGGGAGATGCCCCCGCCACCCCCGCCCCTCCTCCAAGTAGTCCCTGACGTCATCCAGCGCCACGTTCGTCCCTCTTAAGGTTCTCATAAAAACTCACAAAACAGTTGATTATCACACCCAAAGATAAGTTGATCTCCCCATTCAGACCCTTAATCTCTTTAACCCCTCGCTCCATGCCCTGTGCTCTCAGCCTAACCGCCCGCATAGAGTTCACCTTATCCCCCTTTTCATAATACCTTTGGCTGAAGAATTGCAGCTTTCAAACCACATCCCCTATATCATATCCAGCTCTTTCAACTCCTGGCTTTTCTGCTAAGGTTCCTCAGTCACCCGCACCCTCTGCTTCACAATGAACCTTATTCTGTTATCTGATTTCCCCACAGAGCTAATCACCCATCAACCCCACCCACACCCCCCAGCGCCCCTCAAGTCTCCTTCACAGCTTCCCATACCATGCAGACATCCACTCCTCTTGTCATTCGCCTTAAAGTATCCCACATTTTCTGTACGCAGTTCTTTTGCGTATACGGCATCCCTTCAAAGGTAGTCGTTGCACCTCCACATGGAACCCCTTTCATCCAACCCTGTCCTTACCACTTCCATAGCAACCAAGTCAAGTTCTGACCAACTTATTGGTATGATCTCACAAGATTCCACCCTACCAGCCATGGCTCTCCCAGAAACAAATCTATCCTGGTGTGTGCACCGTGGAGAGAAAAGTGTAGCCCCTACCCTTCAGATGTTTGTGTCTCCATAAATCGGCCACATTTCTAGATTCTGAAATGTCCCAAGTATCATGCTTCTGGCTCACTGTCTCCTGGCCCCTCCCACTTTGAGCCAACCTACCCAGCTCAAATTTTGCACACATATTCAAGTCCACACCTATTCACCTTTTTTCCTTTCCCACTCTCCGAATAACATCCAGTGCATCCCTAGGGAATGCTGCCTGCCCCTGATGTGGCGATATACAGCCGCCACAGTCATTCAAACCCCCTCACCCCTCCCAGTCTCTCCACCAAGACCCGACCCTCCATGTGTCTGTTGTGAGGGGTCAGTAATGTGAGGCGGATAACGGTTTGAAGATTTATCAAAACATGCCATTTTATTCTTAAAATAAATGTAGCAAAATGCCACGCTATCCCTACTGTGCTGAGGATATCCCTCCCTAACCAAAAATAAGGGAAAACACTTCAACACGGGATATAAGGCCCTCAAACTAAGCAACTACTAATGCACAAAGAAAATATATGCCAATACAACATCAACAACATTCAGTTTCTTAATGATCTCTATCATGGGTAAATTCTCTTCCCAGAATTGAAGCCGTAAAAAGAGCAAACACTTTTAGGTAAGTCGGTTTCAAATCAGTTACTGATCTTTCAAAGTCAAAGTAAGTTTTGTTAACCAAAGTTCCAATGATGGCAAATCTCTTCTTCAAGAAGACTTGCCACAGTTCAAAAGAAATGCAATATCCACAACTGTCAGTGATCCACTGTTCTTGGTTAACAGTATTTCCTTGGTTAGTATTTGAATTTACAATGGTATATTTTTCAGGATTACTTCTCAGTGCTGCTGCTTCCACTTACACACATTAACTTCTGCTTGATTCACCATGATCATTTTTGTCTCGCATTACTCCACTTTGTTTAGGCTACTACAATTTTGCATCTATCAACAACCATATTTACCATCAAAGCTTCATTACTTTGGACTACTACAACCTCAGTGGTCTGTACTTCTAGATGGGCTTCGACAAGTTGCACTTAATAGGATTTAAACACCTTCAAGTAGGCAAGGTACTCTTCCTTTGAGTATCTCCGTTCAAAAGGGGCAGCATGTTTACCTCGCTTGTCTGTCTGCCACATTAACAACCTGGGTTTGCCTTTAAGAGTAACTTCTGTCTTCCACAGTCTTTGGCACAACTGGTTGTATCAACTTAGAAATAGTCTTTACAAGTAGCCAGTTTCCCTTCCCCCAACTTTCTCAGCCAAGTTATTACCCAGAAGCCTTGGTGCCACTCTGCTTCAGGTAATGCTTGCACACATGTATCTTAGGCCAGTTGGACTGTTATTATCGTCACAGTAACAGTTGGATTGCTTTTTCTCTCTGAGAAAGGCTAGTTAAACTTTTAATATAGGGAGGCTCTTGGCATGGGCAATGCTTGTTCTCCTTAAATAGTAGATGCACTCTAAATTCTTATATGGAAAGGTATGCCGTGTTAAAGTAAAGTTAATTTTTGCTTTAGGAATCGTAATTAGGCACACACAGCCACTCTTTGATATAGATTTCACATGATAAAGGCTTCACCAATTGCTTTATCAAGGTTATGTATTCGGTAATAGCCCTTGCAACGTTCACTCTTCTTAATTAGTGACACGTGACCACTCCTTCAGGTAGATGGTATGTTAAGGCTTTAACAATGGGTTTAAGCAGCTTTTACTCTCCATGCGATTAAAAGGATGTTCCTAATATACACGAGTGCTAATTGTCCATTGTTCATGTATTATAACTTCAACAAATTGCGAGTAAAACGGGAACTGAATACTGTTCCAGGCAGTGCTCGTGCAAGGTATTCAAACGCCAGGCTCCACTCACTGGCTTCTTTAACAGTTGCTCTGTGGATCACACCACTTCAACGACTTCTGCCACAACTTCTACAGGTATCTTGGGGACCCACACCTTTACACTCTGAAGGTGTCTTAGAGCCCCTCTTGCTCCAGAGACCCACAGCATGACAAATTCTCCTTGCATTGGTCTCCAACACATTTGCTGAATGGCAACCACAGCAATCCGGTTCAGATGGGTATAGACCGCTCCCCTGCATGCTTTCCGCTGTGCAGCCTCTGCACTTGTTTGGTGGAACAGGACCCTTTTGGAACAAGCAGGTGAAATCTGCTGTCTCTACGTTCCTGCATCCCTCTGGTTCTCCAACTTCTGTTTGGTTTGCCAGCTTTGTGTAGTCTTCTTTTTGCTGCTACGACTCACTCCAGTCACAGTTTCCTCTCATTCCTACAGTTCCCTCTCATTCCAATTGCCTGCGCCTGAGGGTGCCTTTTTATCTCCAAGGTTCCTTCAGGTGTGGGTTGTTGGACTTAATTACCTGACCATTGCTACAGCATGCCCTTGAGCATTCGTTCTCGTCCCAGTAGTCACAGGATTATGGGACACGTAGTTCCCTTCAACCACGTTTTCTTTTAACAGCTGCAGTTTGGCAAACAGCCATCAAAAGTGTGGGATTACAGGAAAGTTAAACGAGATATGGGGGTCCCAGTCTTCCTGGTCTCTGCCCCTCAGACCTTTCTTCTTCCCCCCATGTGATCCTCCTGCTGTACACCACCCTCGGGGTCGGGATCAGGAAGTGTCTGCCTTTTCTTGGCCACATGAGAAGGGTCCCAGGCCAGGTCTTTTGGAGGAATAGTTGCTGATTCATCACACTATGTACCTGGGGCATCTGTGACCCATAGCTTTGTGGAAAATAATACCCACTCTACTTTGTTTAGATTGCCCAGAAAGATAGCCCCACCTGTGTGCACGGGATGTTCCTTGGAGCCTGGTTTCCTGCATCATTAATATAACCATGTCCAATATCTGGAATTCCCTAGCGCCGAGGGTTGGTTTGTTGGGAGAATTCACTTTCAGGTGGCTCGGCCCAACCCCCTGCATCATTGCCACAAACCTAGATGTAAGCAAGAAAGAAAACGCATCATGAACATGGGCCCCAACGCAGCCCCAAACGTGTGCCCGCCCTGTTTTGCATCCAACCTGAGGCGCCCATATAAAGAGGCCACAACGTGAAACACATGTTTAAACCCCACCCATTACCACCCTGTGTGCGCTCATGATCAATGACACAAACGCCAACTCGTTCGACTTACAAGAGCTGGCACTGGCATTCAGGCTGTGTGCCACTACATCAGCTCACCAGGGAGGGTGTCCCCAGTCTAGGGAATTGCCGACCAGTCGGCACTCTGGCACTTATTTTTTTTTCTTTTTTTTTCTGTCGGTAGGGCCTTTCTGCTGGTTTTGTTTTTTTGCCAGTCCGGAGCTGGTGGGGCTGGTTCTCCTCCATCGAAAAGCGTTGCAGGGTGTCTTGCCGCACAGCACACACAGGAACTTACCTGGGCAAGGGCGTCCAGCTGGAGTTCTGTACCCATGGAGTTTGCAGAGATGTGGTGATGGCGTGCATCAAGCACGGATGCCGATGGGCACTGCCATCTTGGCAATCGCGGACACCCCATCACGGTGTTCTGTGCATTTGCAGTGCGGGTGGGGGGGAACGCTACAGGCTACTACAGCAACTGCGGTGTGTGTGCGCTACCGGCCTCACTCTGTTGCCACTGGGCTTATTTAAACCCTGCGGTCCTGTTCATCACGTCTCAACAAAGGTTGCCAGTCCTGCCTTTTGCCCCTTTATTTTCTCCATTCTGTTGCTTTCTGTCCTTCCTTCCCTGCCTCCAGTCCTGCTAACCTCAAACTCGTCCGTTCATCTGCATGTCACCCAGTATCCATTTGTCTGTGGCTTCGCTCCCTTCCTGGCTACAATCTACAATGAGTTGTCTGGTACAGCTGGCCTGTCTACCCCAATCTTCGGGATCTTGCTGTCTTCCATGGATCTGTTGGACCTAGATATCAGAAGTGGCCTTCCCTGCCAGTGTTTGCACTGTCCTCACGCAACGCAAATCGGGTAGGGCCTCCCTGGCGTTTGCCTGACTAGGTGTGATACATGAGGCACTGGGTTGATTTTCCACTCTACCGATTGTCTCCTTGTCACTGTTCATCCCGGTCTCACTGATAAAGCAACATCTCCAGAAAGCAGGTACCAGCGACAGTGCAACACTGCATGCATGACACAGGGCCAACGCTGCCTCTTACCCTATCGTTTTTCTAAAATCCTTTTTTAAGTTAAAAAAAAAACAGCACAAAGGGGTAAGCCCATCTGTAGCGGATCCTCTTCTCAGTCAACGAAGTTGTAAACTGCTGACAATCCTGTTTCCTGGACCGTGTGACACCGGACAGGTCTTGATAGATCCACATTGTATCACCCTTATTACACCTCTTTCAGAATTCTCTGTAGTGTTGTAAACTCGCTACCACTGACCTGGATCCCTTGCCAGCCCCTGCTTGTCCCCCAAATGCGCTTTTTCAATCTAGATGTCTTCCCCCCCAGACCCTCGGTCGTCAGCGAATAGGGAATTCACTATATAATGAAACCTGACCTCCACACCTCCAGCTGTTTTCTCCCCTTCTGATCCCACACACCCAGGACCTTCTAGTTGTCGTCCTCTCCCCGTGCTCCAAGTCCTCAATCTTCAGGAGAGCGTCTGCATTTCTCGTCTCAAGGTCCAGTAACCAGGCGTCGTACCACCTTTCCATCAGGTGTGCTGTAATCTGGTTATTCTCAATGCCCTCCATTTTACTTATCCAGAGCAGGTCCGTTATGGAGGACTGAATATCAACATGCAAGGCCATAATCTCCTGGAGTATGTCCAAGATGTCTGTCTTCGTGAACAGGTGACTGTGGTCCGCACACCGGCATCCCCAATGGTGCACCACTGTCCATCATATAGCCCCTCCGGAACTACTGTAGGAACCAAATACCATACACTGAAGCCTCTGAATTGGTCTCGTCCAGCGTGATAGATTAATAACCACTGGTCCTGTATTGCGCGACTAAGCTGCATTCCTTCATTAGGGGCCCCTTCCTCTAGGAAACTGATCTTGGCAGAATGCTACTGGACCCCTCGGCTAGAGGCCAGTCTGCTAGCCTTGTAACACCCTAACAGCCAAGACCAGATTATTCTGCAGACACTTGGGCCCCATGGGCCAGGCCCAGTGTCAGAAATTCACTCCTCTATGGCTCACTGCAGCATCACAATCTCCCAGGTAATTCCAGCCCGCTCAGTCATCGGAGGGCTGTGCCCCCTTCAAAGCAGCACCTTTGAGAACACTGGCACCATGCCTGCAGGGGGCCAGTGGTACACCTGGTATCTGACCTTGTTTGACCCCACCGACCCAGCTTTCTGCGTCCTGTGTCCATTCACCTCCCTGATCTCTTCACAGTGCCTTTCCGGAGCAGTGCACACCTTGCTCCTTGCCGGTTTCCGTCCCGGCATCGGCGCTATGTCTCTTGACTGCACTGTGTCCTCCAGGCGGGAAGGCCTCTGCTCTGAGACGGTATATTTTCTGATACATCACCGGAGCCCCCAGATGCCTCTCGAGTTCCTCCAGGTCTTTTGGAGGGCGAGCCAGACTTCACCAACATCTTCAATCAGGGGGTCGACCTCTGATTGAATGCCACATCTGTGCGAGGATGCACAGAGCTGTACTTAATGTGGCCTTTTCAGTCCACAACACCTAGTCGTCTCGAGGGGCAACCCTTTAAGCGAAGACTCCAATGTGTACTCGCCACCAGTCAGTGGCTGATAATTGACTCTCGGCGAGTAACAAAATGGTGTGCTTTCAGCAAGACTGAAATCCTTCCGATCGGGACTCCTGCTCCCTCTTTCTTCCCCTCTCTCTCGCCACCCTTTATGGGCTCTCCCCCTTCTCCTTCATCTGAAGCCAGAAACCAAAACCAAAGTCATCTCCAACTCCTCCCTTTCCTTCCAACCTCACATCCAGGACCTTGCCAAGAAGGCCCACATTCAACTCCGCCTCGGTAAAGGCTTCCTTTCTTTCCCTACTTTCTCCCAGAACCTCAATGTCTCTAGAGCTCTGATATTCTCTAGGCTGGACTAATGCAACAGCCTCTTCCTTAATCTACCCTCTGTGCCCACCAGCCTAGCCAGAATAGGGCTGCAAGACTTCTCCTTGGCCTCAAGCCCAAGGACCGCATCTCGCCAGCCCTAAAACCTCTCCACTGGCTCCTGGTTTATTTCTTAAACATTTTTTTTTAACGTGCCACACGCCCGTTAGCCTCAGGGCGCACAAGGCTGAAAGGCTACAAGGATCAAATTCAAATCCCTCTGCATCATCCATAAGGCTGTCTGGGGACCACGCTATCGACAACTGGCTCTCACCAAATACTCTTCATCCAGATCTTAACGCTACTCTGGCGCCAACTCTGTGTGCCAAGCGCTTCTCTAAAACGCAAGCTGGTGGCCAATCTCTTTCCTCGGCTGGCTCCCTTCTCTGGAACAGCCAAACCTTTCCTCTTTCTTGTGCTGGATCTCCATAAATTCCTTTGCATCTCCTCCTTCCCCCCTCTCCTTCCCTTGCTAAACCCCACATCGCTGGGATTGGAGATCAGGGCCTTTATGTTGCCTTCTGTGTCCTGCCCCCAAATCGCCTTCAGTCTCCGCCCACTCTTAGCACTTGCATCTGGGCGTCCACTGGCCTGTGATGTCCCTTCTCTCTCTGCACTTGCACGTTCTGAATGCTCACAAGACCTAGTAGGTCCGCCTCTTTCTTTCTCTTTATCGGTATATTTGCCTTTCGTTCCCATGTTCATGCTCCATTTGGCCTGTGGGCGCTTTCAAACACAATTTACTTGATGTATGTGCCTTTCAAATGTAACATGAATAAATTAATGTGGAAACTTAAAGGGTCTGGTCATTTCCTTTAACACTTTTTATACTTTTCCTGGCTAGTACTTAGCAGCTTCACATTTTGTTCCCCTGTTTTAAAGCATGTTGCAAGAGTCTCAATGGGATAAATGAATCTGCTCAGGCAGCAGCACTTTCCCACAACAAGGAACCGCTTTAGAGGGATGAGTTGGGTTGGCCCACGATTGAGCAACAATTTCTGCCGGAGCAGCAGCAAGACACTACGTTTTTAGAGAAGCACAAGAGCTTTCACATTGGGTCCACAGAATTCTACAAAGGAGGCTTCAGGATTGTACCAGAGGCTGCAGCACAGGATTTTTAGTGGAAGGGCTTTAAATCGGGTGCCCAGCACACAGGTGGATATAGGCTCAGCAAGATGATCATTATTGCAGATAAATCTGCAGCAGGATTCCCATCTCTACCCTCTTACAAGATAAGTTGCAGCAAAACAAATCTGTACAATGGCCTGTGGTCTCTCTAGTTATAGCCACTCCCACAGGGTAGAAGGTTGGCCCTTCCCACCAATAGAAATCTGTGCACCTCTCGAGGTTTGTGCTTTGAGACAGGGTGCCAGCCACAAATATCCACTCTGAATGCTCCAGTAACGTTTATTTAAAATTAGAAGTAGTTCATATAAGGCATTCTCGGGGCTAAGCAGTTCCTTGGTGTTGGCGCTAGGACTGTCCCTGTCTATTTGCACTTCCTTTGCATTTTGCTCCTCCCTAACACATGTGTCCGTAACAGGATGTTGGTACTGGACAACGGGAACACCTGTCTGTCTGTTGACATGCACTGGTTTCCATAAGACTACGGTTGACTAACTGCTGGGAATTTTCTATACTTTGCCTATCCTATCCCGCTTATTAATATAGGATGTTGGGGATGTTGCTGTCTTTTGCCAAGTGTAACTCGCTACTCACGACCGCTCGTGCATTACCCTTTACTATACTGGACGCTTAAGATAATCTCCTCTCGTCTGCTGTCGCTAGACTCTCACTGCCTACCTCCTACTCTTTGATACCACTCCTACTACCTCTCCTCCCAACTGCTATTCGATTTCTTTCACTGCCTCTACTCCCAGCTACTACCTTCTGCTACCACTACTTCCTACTGTCACTATTCCACTTACACTCCCTCTCAAACAATCCACCGAGCCCCCTCCAACCCCCTCCCCCCCCGCCCACCACCCCCTCTCAAACAGCCTCTGAACTCTTGCACTCTCACCTCCTCTGGTCTGTCGTACTCTATCTCCTATCCTCACGCAACTAACCCACATCCAGCAATTCACATGCACCTCCTTAAATATCCCACCCCTCTCAGGATTGGCTACTTAACTTGTCAAATAGCTTATTGTCCTTGAGAGGGTGTTGCTAGGAAGGGGCTTCAGGAGGCTTCATAGGGGCCAGTAAGCCTGCCCCCTTCTTGCTGGCTTTTTATCCCGGAGCCTGTAATGGCTCCCATGAGTCGGGTACCACTTCACGTCTCCCTGGAGGCTGGTTAGCCATTAACGGTTCCCCTGGTGCTTAATGGCGTTGGGGAAGGTCTTCCTTGGTTGTTTTCTTTAATGAACCATTCTATGGTTGCCTAGTCCAGGTTTCTCTGATTGCACAGGCTTCAAAAGCTCCCTGCTGCTGGAGCAGCAATTTTTTTCCCCTGCATTGGCCGGTGTTGTCCCTGCCATTACATCCCATGACATAGTCACTGTGTTTGGGCCCTCCCGCGGCTGGTGTGGTTGCATTCGTGGCTTCCTGTTTTGTGTGGTCTGCTGCTCCACGGCTCTGTCTTCTTCCTCCTGCTGTTACCCGTGGCTTACTTGCATCGTCTCTCTTCATTCCTCTGTGGTTGGGACGCTGCCATCTCCCAAGATGAGCATGGGCTGGAGGTGGTTTGGGGCTCCACTCTGGCAACCGACAAGGTGTTTAAACGGGCTTACTCTTCCTCACCTGACGGGGCCTGAAAGCAAGCCTGTTCACAGGGTCCATCCTTTCAGGATTGCTATCCAAACTACATTCTCTTAGGCACATTCAAATTGGTGACTCTTAACAAGTCTCCATAGGATACCAGTGTACATAGGAAACGAGTCTCAAAAGCGCATTTTGTAGTATTTTCAAACAACGTATGTGGGCAGAATTGACATTTTAAGATTTGGGAACAAAATGGCTGTGGTGTAGGATTTTTAAAATGCCTTGTTGGTCAGGTTTTCACAATTTTAGGTATTTAGCCACCAATTCAGTTAGAGCTACTGGTTGGTGTAGCCAAAAGTAAATTGTGTAGCTGCCACCAACACACAATAGGTGTGAAATCTTATTGATGAACAAAATGGGCTTAGGGGAGAGGTCAAATGGATCCCACTGGGGGTTATTCCCCTTTTGAGGATAGGGCATACCTAATTGGGGATCATTATCCCCCTTGCTTATCCCATGGATGTTGGGTACATGGGGTGGGGGGGGTGTATATCCTATGACTCAAAAACCCAAGGGCTTTTCCCTATCGACCCCCTTGGTATCCTCTACAGGGGTTGCTAGGGAGGGGATTATTGCTGTTGGGTGTGGACCCAGGGAGTGGACCAGAGATGGAGTCCCAGGAGAGACATGGTGTCCCCCTGTCCCTAAATCTCCCGCTACCCAACATTCCCTCTTCTAGCAAACACCGTTTTGAATCCTATACTGTTGCCCCCTCCCCAATTCCAAAGGTGCCAACACAAAAGGGAGGCATCGGAGAACCAGGAAAAAGAGAACACGGATATCATCCCATGTTTTATAGCACCAAGATTGTTCCCCTTCTCCTAACAGCATTTTTTTTGTAATCCTCCTACCACCACCGGAAACGCTACAACTCCTAAAATTCCTCCCCACTGTTTTTTCCCAAAAACACTGGGATGAAGCAGCAAACTGGAGCTATGAAGATTACCCATAGGAACCAATGTACCATGTATTCCTATGGCCAGTCTCCATCTTGTCCCATTAACCAGGTCAGGCAGTGTCAGACAGGGCTGGACAACCACTCACAACCGACTCCTGTTAATTCTCCCAGCCACTATAAAAGGTGGAGCACACTTTGAGCGACCCAGGGATGCTGGAGGAAGGACTGAGGACAGGAAGAAGAAACTGCATCTGGAGGAACCCTGGAAGGTCTGCTGGAAGGACTGCCAAAATACTGAGCTTGTAAGTACATGGAAGGCTGCAGTATGGCGATGGAGCTCCGTCTCCAGGGAGCCAAACCAGGGGCAGCTGGGGTTTACCTGGCAGTGCACAACCAGAGCTTCCTCCCCTGGATCAGACACTAAAGCCCAGGCCTTTGAGGGGCAGGTGGTGAGGTCCTGACCTCAAGAAACATCCTATTTTAAAACTTGTAGCTCCGAAGACAGCCAGAATGCTGTCCAGGGGAGCTGGCGAAGTTGGAGCGAAAGAAAAACAGTGCATTATGACTGAAGTTTGAAGCAATGCAGTGCACAAGAAGGAGCAGTTCTTCCAGGGAGACGGCGAACCAGGCATATTGGAGCGACAGGCCGAGGGGCAGAGCTGAGGTACGGAGAAACCTTGGACACCCCCGTGAGAGATGGTTACCTCCGAAGGGCCTGGAAGGTTGCTCAAGGAAGCCCAGGTTGAGGCCCAGTCTCAGACGTGGGAAGCCTGAGAGACCTAGTGGAAAACTATTCATTTTTTTCCGCAAAGCGAGAGGGTCCAAGCCCGGCTGAGGAAGACCCGTGTGAGAAGTAAAGTGAACAAACTGTGACGTTAAAGAAGGGAAGTAAGAAATGACTCAGATTTAGGTGAGGGCTAGAGAGAAGAGACTTGTGTTTAAAAATACCAGCCACCACCCTCCCAGATTATCAGCAGAGTTGGGGAAGTGCAGCGGCAGTTGCGGCATCAGCCTGGACTTCAGGATCAAAGCCACAAAAATGAATTAACACAGCTGGTGTGTTGATGAAAGCAGTGAAAGTCCGGGTTGTGTTAAATGAAAGTTAATAGCAACATTATCGGACGAATGAAGGTTGCTCGTGTGCCGATAAGACGTCAACAAAAAAGCATTGTAAAGAACTGTAAATTAAATATAGAAAGTAACTGAGTGGTCTGACGAAATAAGATTGCCCAATCGAAAGTCTCAGTGAAATGTCTCCCGTAGAAGCGGCAGGAAGAGAAACTGAGATGCAAGATTTGAACAGCTAAGTTGATCCCGGCAGAGGGGAAACCTGGATGTGAGAAATCTCTGAACTATGAAATGAGTACACTGCTCTAACTACATTTCCCAAGAGGCCTTGGCATTGGAGAGAAAAAGTGAGGTTTGAGGAAAGAAAGTTGAAGTAGTCATGCCGAGGTAAGAACAAAAGACTTTGTTTCGAAGCCTTCGACAGGGGAGGGGAAGTGAAAGGAGGCTTGAGCCTGGCAGAGGGAAGCCTATGAAGGTGTGATTGAAGTTGGGGAAGGGAACCTCCACAAATTGTGATAGAAAGGTTTCAGCCCGGCGGAGGGAAACCTTTACTGAATTGTGGTAACCAACAAAAGTGGGTTTCCTTCTGAACTGTATTATAAGGTAAAAGGTGACCTGAGCAGGTTTGTGAAGAAACCGAGAGTTCAGCGTATAAACTAGTGACTTTTCGTGGAAGGCCAAGTGTGCCCTAGTCTATGAAACTAATTGCATGCTTGTGTCTGAAGCCAGAGTGTGTTGCAAGGTCCAAGTGTGCCACCTTACCCCGTGCTACAAAAACGTGGGGAAGTTAGTTTACTCGGCCGTACTGACATTTCTTTGAAACACTGATTTTTCCTTTTTGCATTACACGTTCACTTTACACATTTATTGTATTAGAAAGAGGGCAGTGTAAGGAAGGCATGGTCATCAGAAGTACGACAGACACAAGAAGCACAATCCAAGGGTTTTTATTGAACAGTATATTGGTGAAATAACGCCTAATCTAAACCTAAATCTAAGATGGGAGCAAGCTACGACCATCAAAGTAAAGAAAACGCTGTCCTAGTGGTGTAGTGTCAAAACAAAATGGCCTATACTAATAAACTGATGACCAAATCCTTACTCTATATAACAAGAGTGTAGTGCAAACTGAAAGATCCAAAGGGTTTTTGGTAGTTCCGGACTGCTGAACTAATGCACTCCCTTCCCCACTTTACATCACGGGACACGGCGGAATAGTGGTATGACTGTGAGCACCTGAATCTTTAGGCATCAGGAAGCAGTTTCTTCAGAAAAGGGAGGATCCCTCGAATCAATGTCTTTTGCTTGGCATCACAAGACTTTTCCAAAGCTTTCACCATGCAGGGTTCCCCTCTTCCCCAGCTTTCTCATGATACCCCTTTGTTAGGTTCACCTCAGTCTTTACACGACTGTTCAGTAACTTTATCAAAATTTGCTTTCACTTGTCATCCCTCTGTCGGGTTCACTGTAGCCTTCAAATCACAGTTCAGTTAACTTTACCAGTTCTACTAGCTAATAACACTCAGGAGCTCTTAATGTCTTTTTAAACAAAGATTTGGTTCACTTTCATCGATTATCTTAGGTCCCCCTCCTCTGGGCTCAGACTTTCCTCTGCAGCCAGTCCAGGCTTTCCTCGATCGGGCGTGAGCCTTCAAAGTGCCAGCATCACACTTGTTAATTTGCAATCTGGATACATTTCAAAGGTTTATACTGGCCTCCTCTCCTGAGGCCTTCTGGTATCTGCAGTTCTTAGTTGGCATTACGGTATTACCCAAATTGTTTACAATTGTTCGAATGAACAATTGACCGAATTTAAAGGGTCACAATTGACCTTTTCACAAATGTGTATATATATATGTGTGTGTTTTGGGGGGTTTCGGTCAATTGTGAAAAGGTCAATTGTAATTCGAACAGTTGTAAAACGAACAATTCGTATACAACCGGCATTACAGGGCTAATAATTCCTTAGGTTGGCTTTATACTTCGTTTCACCTTTTGTCAAAGACTTTCGACTGTACGAGTGGGGATTGTACCCTTGACTTTCTCCTTGTAGATCACTTTGACTATTCGCCTCCTTTCTCCGTTTTCTTTTGCGGTTTCTCTCAAACGTACAATCTCTGCCTTCTCCATTCTTGCTACAGTGTGTTTTCACTCGTGGCTTCTCGACCACCCAACAAGCACTTCAAACGTTAATGTACTTTCATTTATCAACACAAGACGGTCTCCCATTTCACTCACTGGCAGATGCAGTTTATCAAGACATTCCATGTAGTCTGTTTTTGGGCTAGCACGGCTAGCCTCTTTTCAGGTCCTCGCACCGCTCATGAAGGAGGTACCGCCGTGACCTTCTGCAGTATCAAGGAGTTGCCCCTTTGGGTTTCTGCAGCAACCTTCACCCTGCAGCTGGTAGGACCATAGCCTTTCATTCGCCTCCTGGTCCTGTCTGCTCTGCTTACATGGTCATGTCGTCTTACCAGGATTTTCTGCTTTTCCCTTCTACTGGTCTTGTTCCCTTCGGTTGCCCTTCCTGCCTTGCTCTCCATTTAGGTTCTTCCTCTGCCAGGCTGGGACTCTTCTGCCCATTGCAAGGGTGTTTCATCAATTTACAAAGAATAACGCACTGGTTTAGGACTGTGTCCCAGAAGGCACCTGGTTGGGTTTTGCTCTTACTCCACAGCTCCCCAAAATTGCATTCTCTGGTTTCGGGAGTTGCAGGAGCTTCAATGGGGATAAGTCTTGAGGTCAGGGTCCCATCGCCTGCCCCTCAGACCTGGGATTGCCTGCTTGGCCCAGGGGAGGCAGCGCTGGTGTGCACTGCCAGGAGACCCTTGCTGGCCCTGCTTTTGCATCCTGGAGGTACAAGTCTCTCCCCTCCCTGCAGCCTCATGTCCAGTGTGGAGGTTTCCTCCTCCTCCACCAGGTCTCTGCAGCTCAACTGATTTTCCTCTGCTGTCTCGACACCTTCCAGTATCCCTAGCTGGCTCAGTGCGCTTTCCTGCTCTGCCTTTTATACTGCCTGGGAGAGTCAAGTGAAATCAGGTGTGAGTAGTGGGAGGGAGGCCTGATTTTACCTGGCCTCATTACTGAGACAATCTGCTGTAGGAAGGGGAGTCTGTTTTTTCAGTGTTTGAGTGTGTTCCCGGCTGGTAATCTTCATCCTCCCAGTTTCTCTCCACCTCGTCTCAGCGTTAACATGAAAAGGGCTGGTTGTTATTGGAAGGTCAGTAAGTCTGACTCTCTAGGATGGGGGAAGAGGTCTCCAAGGAAAGGGGATACCGTGTTTCACCATCGGATGCTCATACCCTGCTCCCCAGAGTTCTGTACAGTGAAAATCCCTTGGGTTTTTCACAGCAGTTGTTCGGTTTATTGGTATAGGCCATTTTATTTTGACTAACCACTGCCTAGGACTGTTTTCTTTGTTTGATGGTCAAGCATACTCCCATCTTAGTTGTAGGGCAAGACAAGTTTTCCAACCCCTTTTTAAACCATCAATAAAGGTTTTGAAACTTGCAGCGCTTGCGTCCGTGTCTACTTGTAATACCGTGCATCCCTCACATGCCATACTTGATGATCAACTGACGGCTGGTATGGTTTCTGCCCCCTCTAGCACAATCACTTACACGGGGAAGGGTACAACTGGAAGTCTCACCCTCTCACTACACCGAGAATAAAAGGCAGGTTAACTGGGAAGTAAGACGAGAGAAGCCAGCGGGGCTATGGCGTGCAAGGGCGCTCACCACAATGGAACAAGAAAACCTCCTACGAGGGCTTGGGCAGAGCACGCACGCTCGGCGTCTCTGGCGACCGCAAGATGACGACCAAACACCCTGGTCCATTGCCGGCAGACATACCTGCAGAGGCTGGTCAGGGAGCCCCTTTCCATGGCAGCCTATGCTCGACGAAGCAGGGTGGAATATTGAATAACGCTTATGAACCTGTTGACCTGAGTCAGGAGAGTAGGTGCTACTCTTACGAATGCGGACCCACTCTAAGAAGTGCTGCGTCAGCCGATTCGAGGGCCTACCTGCAAGAGTACTGTAAAAGGAGGCAAGGTACGCGGTTGCTGTTGGGTACGTTTTTCATTTCAGTGATGCATCTTCCTGACCTGCCAACCCCAGGACTTTTTGCTGAGCTTTGTGATTTATACCTTGTTTCTAGGTGAGTGAGAATGTTTTCCCCCCTCTCAACTAGCTTTTTACACTTTGTATGGGTGACCTTTTTTTTTTTTTTTGTCTCTCCATAGTGCATGATTTAGTTTCCTATAACTTTGGACTGACCGTAATGTACTATGGCAGGACACAGATTTTTTAAATACAGTGGCTTCCTTTTAATTATCTTAATTCTTGGGTGAATTACTGTTCCCAAATGATAGTGGGAATAGTATCCCTTTTACATTGATTTTATTGAGCCAGCACATTCCACCTTATGTGGAGTGCTGGGGGGATACAATGCATCACCTTAATTACCTGGTAACATTTTTGTTACAATTGCAAGCTTACTTGTCTGGCTGGTGACGGTGAAACTACTTTTGACGTGTCGTCATTACTCGCAAGCTGTCAAATCAGCCTCTGTTGCACTGGAGGGCCTCCATTCTGCTAGATTGGTGGGCTCCTTTTTTCATCATTCTAGGCAGGAACGAGCTTGGTTGAAATTTTGTCTCGGCGGGAATCCTTTGTATTCTATGCAGTGGCTCTAGAGTGTCTGAGAAGGCAGGAAATTAGGGAGGAGTCCAACTCTGCAGCCCTTTGCCATTCACCTTGCCTGAGAGGAACCGGTTTCCAATGGGGGGGCCGCTGGCTGTCTTGATTTTACAGCCAGATCGCCCCTTTCTGTAAACTGCAGGTGTTAGGGAGAATTACAATTTCTGTGCTAATTTCCTTAGAGACCCCAGCTCTTTCCTTGGACTGGAGAGAGCGAGCAGTTTTTCTCACTCTCTCGTATTTTGATCTGACTTGGATTATGGGTTTCCTTTTTTTTTTGGCGACTGACTCACTTCATAGGCATCTACATTTTGTATGGTGACACACTGCATCTTCAGTGCAGTGTCAGAGAAATCATTTATATTTCTCATACGATTTAAATACCTTTTCTTGGGTGAACTACAGTTCCCAAGAATAGTAAAGTGAAATTGACTTTACTTACCTTTTCCCTTTGTGGGTCCAGCACACACCATCTTATGTGGAGTGCTAGGGGGTTACTTGGTAGCACCTTTTCTTAACTACTCATGTAGCAGTTCTTATGTTACCCTCACTACTTTTATGGCGGGTGGCAGTGGTTTAATTTTCTCACCATTGTGCTTTTCTACCGCAGGCTGAATCCTCAGCTGCAGTTTAGTACCCATTGGTGACCATTGTGTCAAAATGGCCCTGGTCTTCTTTTTTTCGCCATTTCCGGTTTGTTTTTTTGGGGTTTTATTCTGCGAGCCAAACCAGGTTTGAGCCCTTGGTTCGTTTTGCCTTTTGGCAGGCTTCAGTACTGAAACCCGCCCCCCTCTGGCTCCAGTGTGTCTGCAAGGGCAGGAAGGGAGGGAGGTGCCCGAAACTTCCCTGTCCTTTGTCTCGATGGAAACCTGAATGCGACCAGTCCTGATTGGGTGACTGTCCTTGCAGGACAGCAAACCTGCTGTTTGAGTGACAACTAGGCTGTGCATGAATGGGAGAAACCTGCTTAAAAGGCGAGACTTATTGGACTGAAGACAGTCGACCACTGGGAAGAACAACCCGACAAAACTGTGAACGAAGCTTGCTGCATCCTCCTGGACCGTTGAACTGTCCGGTGAAGCCCTGCTGCTGTGCTGAACCTTTTTCTGATCGACAAGAGAAGCTCCGGAAGGGACTTCTTCCCTAGGGTTAGTGGGACCAACTAACGCCAAGACCAACTTTGCTGGAAGACCTTCCCCAACTGGCTCTACTTCTGTGCTGCTGCAGGAACCGAGTGCCAGGGTTCGAGAAATCTGAGTTCAACGTCTGTAACCTGGCTAAAAGCTCCAGGAATCTCCTGAGGATCCTCCTAAAGCAGGACAGCCCAAGCTTGAGTAACCTCACCAGAGTGCAGGACGCAAGGAGTGAAGGAAGCCCAACCGGTGTCCAAGATCTGCGGTGGTGCTGTTTACCGCTGATCCGAAAAGAGCCAGTAGCTGCAGCTGACCATCGAATTGATGCTGGAGGAGTCCCCAGACGTCATCCCTCTTGTCCCTGCGACTGAGGACCAGGAACACAGGATCTGCATCACTGCAACCAGACAGGAGCCAGCTGGATCCTCTTCTAATCAAAGGTACTGTTGTGACTTTGGGGTACTTAACCTTATTGTCATTAGCTTGCTTTTCTCAGTTGAGACTTGCAGTAGCTGCTTTTCTAGATTTGAAAGTTAGAGCTGAGAGCAAAAGTGTGACCGCTTGTGACCCTACAGTGAATACTGCCAAAAACATTTTCACTTCCAGGGTTGAGAAGACCCATCCGTTGTCTTTTTTGGAGAGCCCAACAGCACTACCATGTTGAACCACGTTCAAGGGGTTCCCATTCCTTACCTTCCCTACCAGGAGGTCTTTCAACTTCCAAATATTCTTAATTACCGCCTCATCAAAGAGACGACTGTGCTATAAACTGGATCCTGATAGTCTTTTACGGTTTGGGCGAATGTACATCCTGTCAGCCCGTGAGAAGGATGTTCTTGAGGAATACCTACAGTCAAATCTCAAGAACATTCTTATCGCCAAATCTACTTCTCCAGCTTCTTTATTTTTTATTCCAAAAAAGATACCACAGAACTTTGACTGTGTATTGCTTTTCGGGGACTTTATAAGATTACGTTTCCTGACCGTTACGCGATGCCCCTAATCCCAGATATCCTGAAAGCTGTCAGAGGAGCTCAGCTATACACTAAATTGGGTCTGAGAGGGGCCTATCACCTCATTCCAAATAAACAAGAGGATGAGTGGAAGACAGCCTTCCGCACCTCTTTTGGGCACTTTGAATACCAAGTAATGCCATTCAGGCTATCCAACGCACCTGCTGTCTTCCCACGGTTTATGGTTCATCTTTTCGCAGACATTCTTCTCCATTTCGTAATAGTTTATTTAGATGATATTCTGGTGTTTTCTGCCAACGCTTTAGACCACGAGCAACGCTTCAAAACAGTACTCCGCCGACTCCAGCAGACCCATCTACTCTGTAGGATTGAAAAATGCAAGTTTGACAGGGAAAAAGTATCCTATCTGGGATGCATTCTTTCTGCGGAAGGAATCTCCATGGGTCCCAAGAAGGTGGCGGCTGTTCTGGATTGTCCAACCCCCGCCGGGGTTAAGGATATTCAACGCTTCCTTGGCTCTGCCAATTTTTACCGGCGTTTCATATCCATTTTCTCAGCCATTATACGCCTCATCAAAAAAGGGGTACCCTTTGTTTGGACCCAGGAAGCCCATAAGGCTTTCATGTCTTTAAAGGAACTTTTCACTTCCGCCCGGTCTTACTCACTCAGACCAGAAAAAGCAATTCATTCTGGAGTCTGATGCATCGTACCAAGCTTTGGGAGCCGTCCTTATGCAAGAGGATGATCAAGGCAGGGAGTTCCCTGTGGCCTATTTATCGAAGACTTTGACACATGCAGAATTAAATTATATGGTCTTCGAGAAGGAGCTCCTCGCGATAAAAAGATCTTTCGAGGAGTGGAGGCATCTCCTCCTGGGGGCCAAATAGCCAATACAGGTACGCACAGACCACCACAATCTGAGGGCATTGCAATATCTACAAACCAGAAACAGTAGACAAGCCAAGTGGGCTCATTTTTCTTTCACCATACAATATTAAGTTTACATTTATCCGCGGAAGAGTCGACCTGAAGCAGATGCCCTCTACAGAAAGGATTACGTGGCATCCACCCAGTTCCGGTCAGAACCCGTCTGTCCCAAAGCTGTCTTTGGGCATGCAATATTCGATTTGCTCCAATCTATCTAATCCCAGTCCAGACTTTTGGATACGACAGACCCACAGATCATAACGGAACACCAGCTCTGCAGAAGCAAAGGATGTTACTTCCATGACCAGCAGGTGTATCTGCCCTTGTGAAGCTCTGCCATGACTCGCAAGCCGCCAGTCACCGGGGGGTTGCCGACACCATTGATCCTGCACAAAGACATTTCTGGTGGCCATCCCTGAGGAAGGATATTCAGGAGTACGTCTCATCCTGGGTTTTATGTCTCCAGACTAAGGTACTCAGGATGCACCCGTTAGGTCATCTGGAAAAGATGCTGATACTAGACATACCGTGGCAGATAATATCTACGGACTTTGTTGTAGACCTACTTGCTTCTCAGGGGTGTACGGCAATTATGGTGACTATTGACGCCTTAACAAAACGGCCCCATTTCGTCCCTTTTACCTGGGGTCCTTTCAGCAGCGCAAATGGGTCGCATTTTTGTCACCCGTATCTTCTCATTGCATGGCTTTCCTGAAGTCCTATCCGACCAGGGCTCCCAGTACACCTCCAGATATTGGAAACGGGTCTGCTCCACTCTTTTTTTTTTTTATAAAGTATTTTATTGTTATTAACATAGTACAATGGTCATAATAACAAAGCAACAAGCAAACAAAAACAACTTCAGACTGTCATAGTCGTTCACAATCAGAAAAGGTACCCTGAGCATCAACAGTTGAGCGATCATCTCATCACATGCAATAATGTATAGTATGGTACAAGCACAAAACAAAACCCCCAGTGCACATTCCCCCGCCTGTACATGGGACACTCAGGCCACACCTTCCTCCCACCTGTCCCATATTTTCGACGCTTTGTTGGGACAGCCTCGCGCCGAGTAAATCCTACGCTCCATCATAGCGCATATGTCCATATCCAATTTCCATTGTTCCAGCGTTGGGGAGTCAGGGGCACCCCATTTCTGCGCGATATTGCGCTTAACCAGCCCCATCGCCGTGTGTAGGAGCAATCTTTCCCACTTATTAGCTTCTATCTCATCGGGCACGCCCAGAAGCAAAGCCCTTGGGTCCAGTGGTATGGTGCGAGTCAGAACTCGGGAGAGTTCCCTACAGCATGCGTTCCAAAAAGTTTGTATCTGGGGACACAGCCACAAAATGTGAATAAAGGTCCCCTCCCCATCCCCACACCGCAAACAGTTTGGGTCAGAAGCCCGTTTCCAGCCATATAGACGTGTCCTAGGGTAGTAAACCCGGTGTAGTATTTTCAACTGTACTAATCGAAGCCTAGAGGAAATGGCGATTTCCCGGGGATGCATAAGGACTTGTATCCAATCCTCAGGATCTATCACCCCCACATCTACTTCCCATTTTGCCTTTAGTTCATTCAATTCGGGGGTAGCAAAGGAGGATATAGCATTGTAAAGGATGGAAGTGCATTTGGTAGGGATATGCGCCGGAAGGATGTTACGCTCTATGGGGGTATAGTCCGGTAACTGCGTATCTGCTGTCAGGTAGGGTCTCAAAGCATGGGCGAGGCGAATGTAGTGGTAATGTTCCGTATTCGGAATCTGGAATCGCAATTGTAGGTCATCAAATGAGGCCAAACACCCCTGTGTAAGCATGTCCCCAATCCTGGCAATCCCCGCATTCACCCACCTAGGCCACGGCTCCAACTTCTGGGTCTCAGCTAGGTTGTTGTTCCGCCAGAGGGGTTGTGCTCTAGTAGCTTTATTTTCCCACCCAATGAATCGGTGTGCCTGTCTCCACACTGTGATCATATGCGTAGTGGTTGTGGGCGGAAAGGTTTTCGAAAGGGGCTGATAGAGGAGAAGCAGCGGGTCAGTGTTGCGCATAGTGGCTATCTCAGCCCGTATATGGGGCAGGTCTCGGTCCCCGTGGAGAAGGTCATTAACCACCACCAGTTGTGATGCCCAGTAATACGTTTGAAGGCGGGGAACTCCTATTCCTCCCTCCCAAATAGATCTTTGAAGTGTAGTTAACGCAATTCGTGACTGGCCTCCCCCCCATATGAGGTCTCTGAGAAGTGTCTCCACCTGGTGGAACTCCGAGTCGGGGACTTTAAGTGGGGCATTTTGAAGGACATAGAGGAATCTAGGAAGGGTCATCATTTTAAAAAGTGCCGCTCTTCCCATAAGTGTCAGGGGGAGGAGTTTCCAGTGCCGGACATCAACAATAAAGCGGTCTGTGATTGGTCGGAGATTGTTCCTTATATAGCTTGTTAAATCCCCGGATATCCATATTCCCAGGTAACGAAACCCCTGTCGTTCCACCCGGTACGGGCAGTCCTGGGGGATTGCCTGTTCCCCACCCTTCACCGGAAAGAGGACTGATTTCCCCCAGTTGATTCTGAGTCCGCTGAGTTCCCCAAAGCGGACTAACATTTGCGTTACAATGGCAGAGGATGTTAGTGGGTCACCCAGGTACACCAGGAGGTCATCCGCATACAGGGATGTACGATCCTCGTGTCCCTCCGGCCATCTGAATCCTCTCCAGGCGGTGTTTTGGCGAAGCCAAAGAGCTAATGGCTCGATAGCAAGGGCGAACAAAAGAGGGGACAAAGGGCATCCCTGTCGCGTACCACGGCCCAGGGGGAAGGACCCAGAGGACCAGCCATTCACTCTCACTTCCGCCTTGATGTTAACATAAAGTAGCTGCACCCAGCCTAAATAGGCCTCTCCGAACCCCATGCGGCGCATTATTTCCCAAAGGTAGTCCCATCGAATGGAGTCGAACGCCTTTTCAAAATCGATTGCCAACAAGGCCAAGGGTTCGTTTATAATCGGGGATCTCTCCAATGCTAAATGGAGGCGGCGCAGATTCATCCGAGTCGATTTGGCAGGCATAAAACCACACTGATCCGGATGGATCAAGGAGGATGTGACTAACTGCAACCGATTCGCTAATAGCTTAGCAAGGACCTTAGCTTCCCCGTTAATCAGCGATATAGGTCTATAAGAAGCACAATCATGTGGAGGTTTGCCAGGCTTGGGAATGACCACAATGGTGGCCTTGCAAAGATCTGGTGGGAGGGTACCCTGTTCCCGGGCAGCAAGAAACATCCTATGTAGAGGACCGGCCATTTTGTCTACTCCTAGCTTCTGCCAAGTTTCAACTGGGAATCCGTTCGGGCCCGGTGCCTTTCCCGACTGGAGCTGAGACAGTGCCTCTGCAATCTCAGCCTCTGATAAAGCAGAGTCCAGCTGGTCCCTCTGTTGCCCCGAAAGGATCGGCAGCGTCACCTCATCTAGGAGGCAGGGGTTTAGCGGTGAGGTCGGAGCCCGATACAAATCTGCGTAAAACTCTGTGAAGGCCTCGGCAATCCCAGAGTCCGAATGTTGGGTGTCGCCCTGTGCCGTGACAATTTCCCGGACATGGCGCTGCCCCTCGTCTCTCCTCTGCAACCAAGCGAGCAGTTTACCCGACTTATCCCCAAGTTCATACACCCTCGCCCTAGCCTGCCAATGGGCCTGCTTGGCGTCATCCATCGTTCTGTTACGGAGGCACTCCTGGGCGCGCTGGAGGGATCGGTGGGTCTCAGGCGTAGGATCGGATATATGCTCAATCTCCCTGTCTCTCACTTCCTCTTCGGCCTTTAATATTTCCCGGAACCGGATGTTTCTTTTATGTGTCGTCCAAGAAAGGATTTCACCCCTTAGCACTGTTTTATAGGCCTCCCATAATATCACGGGGCTGTCCACCGACTTCTCGTTAATTTCGAAATATTCACCAGAAACTTCCTCGAGGCGATCTATCAGTTCCGGGGACCCCAGATAATAATTGTTAAGTCTCCACGTTCTAGGGGGAAGGGGACCCTGCATACGCAATTCAACTAAGAGGGGGGAGTGGTCCGAAATGCCCCGGGGGAGTAAATCTGCGGACATTGCCCTATGGAGGTCGGTATGTGGCAAGAAGAAGTAGTCCAGTCTGGACATGGAGCCGTGAGCGCCGGAATGGAAGGAGTACTCCCTATCAGTCGGGTGTAACTCTCTCCATACATCTCGGAGCCCAAGGGCCGATGCAAAACTGGCCAATCTAGTCGAGGTGTCAGGGTTGCGATTTCGGAGATGGGAACGGTCAAAGTTATCATTCATGGTATCATTAAAATCACCCCCCAGAATGAACGTATCAGGATGGTGTTTCCCTATAAGGGTAGTAAGATCGTCCAGTAATTCCTGTCCCAACCCGGGTGGGGAATAAATTGCGGCAATGGCCATCGTCTGACCCCAGATGGTCCCCATGACGAACACGTATCGACCCCTTGGGTCGCGCTCAACCAATTGCTGAGTAAATGGAATGCGCTTGTGTATCAGGATGAGGGTGCCCCTGGAGCCCATTGTGTACCCCGCCTGAAGGGCAAGGTGGTAATTAGTCCTCTGAAAAAAGGCACAGTGTGATCCGGCCAGGTGGGTTTCTGTCAAAAGGGCCACATCAGGGGAGTGTCTATTTAGAAATTGCCTAAGCAGGCGCCGTTTAATCCCGGACCCCATCCCATTCACGTTCCAGGTGAGGAACTTCAGGGATTTGGTGTGGCGCATGGGTGTCCCGTGAGTCTGTGCACAGGATATCTATCACACATGATGGGGGTCTGTACGATTGTAGCAATCAGTGAGAGATGGTGAAGTGGTAACTTCGACCAAAGACAGTGGTTCGTGTCCGTTATAAACATATGACAGTCTTGAAGTAACAAACAAACTTCCAAACATTCCCAACTTACCCCCACCCTATACTCCACCCCAACACGAAGTACCTGTCGCCCAAACATAGCTGGACCTTCAACTTAAGGTAGCAGCTCAAAAACCCAGACCCTAGAGCCGGGTCTAGATAAACAAGAAAGAGGGGGGGGGAAAAGGGAGAAGGAGAAGGAGAAGGAAAGGAGGAAGTTCGGCTAGGGGGGGGGGGTTTTCAGAGGCTCCTCCAGAGTCCCCTCCCATGCGCCAGTGTCAACATCTTCCATGGTGGACTACTCATGCGTCCGGCTTAAGAATACAAACAAAGAAAGAATACTTCAAAGCGCCATTACTAGGCCAGAGGGGCGACAGTCCGGTCAATGTCCTCGCTGATCTGCATCGGGGTCCAGGACCCCCTGTTCATTCCTCTCCGGGTTTCCTCTCGGGGAGGCGTGCCTGGGCCTCGGTCTTCCTCTCGGCCTCCTCGGTCTCGCAGTCCAATCACCTTCTATATGGGCCTCCGCCCATTTCCATGCCTCCTGCGGGTCGCTGAAATGAACCGTGGTTCCACCATGATATATCTTCAGTTGGGCCGGGAAGAGCAGGCCATATTTCACATTTAGTTGGGCCAGCTGTCTCTTGAGTGGCTCAAACGATTGTCGTGCCCGCTGCACTTCTCGGGTGTAGTCCGGGAAAAAGGCGATTCGGGAGCCGTTATGGGTAATCGAGCCTTGTGCCCGCGACAGTTGCAGGAGGGCATCCCTATCTCGGTAGTTGAGTAAGCGGGCGATGATAGTACGTGGCGGGGCACCCGGGGGTGGTCTACCCGCCGGCATTCTGTGAGCCCTCTCCACTGAGAAGAACTTTGAAAAGGATGTGGCCTCGAAGATGTCTACAAGCCACTGCTCCAAGAACAGCTCCATACACTGTCCCTCCTCCCCTTCTGGCAGACCCAGGATACGGACCTGCTCCACTCTTAACATTCGAAGGGCCCTTAGCTCGGGGTATCATCCAGACCAAGGGGACAGACCTAGTGTTTGACCCAAACTCTGGAGGGCTACCTTCGCTGCTACATCCCTTCTGCCCAGGACAATTGGAAAGATTTGCTCCAGATTACTGAATTTGCATATAATAATGCAACATATACCTCCCTCAACCATCCCTTCTGTACTTTTGGTTATCCTGCCATTTTCCCAAATTTGGTACCTCCTGCCTCTTCCCGGATATTGATGGGTTGGTGGAAAACAGACATGGCGATGTGACAGCCTCGATAGCTTTGCTGTACGTCAAGGAAAGGGTCAAACTCTCGGCAGATCGGCACCGTTCTGCAGCCCCTGTGATCAATGTGGGGGATATGGTATGGCTGGCTTCCCGTTTTCTCCCCAAACCTCTGGTGCCGTCGAAGCTTTCTCCCGGTATTTTTGACCATTCAAAGTGCTGTGTCTGAGAGTTTCTGCTGCTTTTCCTCTGCAGTTGCCTTCGTCCTGGGCTCGGATACACCTGCTCTTTGATATATCACATTTGAAACCGGACGTTCAATACTGCTTTCGTTTGACTTGGGCTGCACCTCCTGTCTCCACTCCTATGGACCTGAAATATGAGGTGGTGGGTATATGTGACTCACGGTACCGCTGGGGCACTTTGCAGTACCTTGTGGACTGGAAGGGGTATTCTCCCCCCCCCCCCCCCTGCAGATCATACATGGGAACCGGCCTCTGCGATTCATGCCCCAAGCTGGTTCAGCATTTCCATTTCTGGCACCCTGGCAAGCCGGGTGCTCCTCCTCTTCGGGGGGCGGGGGAGGCATACTGTCATGTCTTGCGCTCGCCACTGGTCTTTATCTTACTTGGCTTTATTTAGCGCTCTATCATTAGTATGACCTCAAAGCGCTGGTAAGATGAACGTCCTTCGGAACCATAGTTCAGGTCAGTAGAGAGGGAGAGTGTCGTAGGGTGCACCACATGTGTGCAGCTGATGTCATTGCCGGATGGTAGCTGCATCCTAGCGTTAGGTGTGGTGTTGAGGATATCAGTTAGATGTGTGCAGTCTGGTGGGTGTACACCCAGACTGGGCTTTGGCTGCGTTAGGCCTGAAGGATGCATATGTGAGCAATTAGCCGGAATGTGCTCAGCTAGCTGCGTTTTATAGGATGATGAGGTGATCATGGGGTCGAGTTCGTATGTTGACAGCTAGGCCTAATTAATCAGGGGTATAGCTGTGTTCTAGTTGAATGATGGTCTATAGTAGAGAGTAAGCGTAGTGATGTGATGGTTCTATTTAAGGAGCCCGACACCAGGCACGTGAGCAGGAATGCAGGGAGCAGAGTGACATACGGACACAGAGACCGGGGGCTGGGCTTACAGCAACAGGAGGGGGATACGGATATAAAGCAACAGGAAGGGAACTGTGAAGCCGGTTAACATTTTACCATTCGTATTTCATCCGCTCTGTCCATTCCATCCACTTCGTCTACTCCATCCATTCTGTCCACTTTTATATTTATTCCATCCTTTTCATCCACTCCACACATTCCGTCCACTATCGATTTTACCACTCATTCCACTGCATGCATTCTATCGACTTATTTATTCCATCCATTTCATCCACTCTGTCCGTTCTGTCCACTCTGTCCGTTCTGTCCAACTCCATCCATTTGACCTGTTCCATCAATTTCATGTATTCCATCCACTCCATCCGCTTCGTCCATTTAATTCATTCCAACTGTGCTTTCCATTTCATCATTCCGTCCGCCCCTCATGTCGCCCGCAGCTGAAGGGTACATGGTGATCTACGTGTGGGGCATGTTTACATTTACCTTCGCATCTCTGTCTAGATGCAGTTCTTGCTAGTGTTCACAGCTGCACCCAAGTGAGGGACATACCAACATTTGCATCTATCCAGAAGCGACACTTTGATGCAACCCAGGCTACTGTTTACAAATCTAGCCAAGTGTGGCATTACTAGCATTCATAGTCTTGTCAATAGGTGATGCAGTCCTTGGAGGAGCTATTTGCTTGGTATCAAAGTGTGGCACATGCTACCATTTGCAATTCCATCCAAGTGTGGCACATGCTACCATTCGCAATTTGTAGCGCAGGTGGTGCTGCATCGCAGCCTTGTTAGTCTTCCCAACATGGCGCAGGAAGGAACAGTCAGTGTTGCAGTTGTTTGTTTGGGATTTTGTTTCCAGGCTCCGCTCCCGGCACCTGCACGGACTCTTCTAGCAGTGGGTGTGGAGTCGCAGTGCGTTGCTACATTTTCTGCAGCCACACTCAAATTCCGAATTGGGTTCCGCGTCCGACTCCCGACTTCTTCTTAGACAGGGCTTGTCTGAATCGCAGATCACTCTTCCCTCCGCTCTTTCCTTTCGCTTGTTTATATGCGGAGTAAAGGAGGAGCCCTGGGCGTGCAGGGGAACCTCTTACAGCCATTCTCACATTGTATGTTTTCTTTGCGTATCCTCTTTAATCAAACCGTGGGTTGGGTCACAATGCCTTGCATTAATCCAATACCGCCCGCAGGTTTCATCCGTTCTTCAGGTTTCTTATATGAACGCGAGAAGCCTAACATTGCTGCCATTGCACACAGGCAGTCTCTCCCAACCTTTGCAGACGAATGCTTCTGCTTTCAAGCGGCCACAGTAGGCTTTCTGGGATCCGACTCCTTTTCCAACCTCTTTTGCTATTCACTTCCTAACATTTCTCTCTTCCTCCATTGAAGAGGCCAGTAGGAATTGTCTTGCATCCTGAGAACTCCTGTCAATGACGATTCACAATTAATACGGGGTAATCCTTTACCGTATTACTCAGAATAGAAACTCCCCTTCATTACTAGACTCTTTCCTTCACAGTCCAGCCTGGGGGTTGCTGCCTCTTCCTCTTGGCGCCTTCCTGCATCTTCTCCTCTGAGCTCCTTCCTACAGTCCGATAGACATCAACCCATACAGAAACAGGGTTTTCTTCCCCTTCAGGGTTTCCCTGGAAGTCTTATCCTTCCCAAACCTTAGTGCCACTGAGCTTGATAGGGTGACCAGGTATTCCTTCCCTGCATCAGGGTTCCGCTGCATCTGATCCAGGTTGGTGCTTTCTATTTTTATTTCAAATATATTTTTAGAGGTTAGCAGTTATTACAGAGAGACCGACGAAAGTAAAATGAAAAATCGGGCGTGTCACTGCACACCACCCTGGCATGGATCCTTTATTTAAATGTTTTCTTCTTTCCTATGTCCGTACTTTGTTGATTTGAGCTTTGCCTTGTCTCGGGTGCTCAGAGATGTACCCAATATCTTAACACCTTCCCATGGACGACGAGTGACGTGTAGAACACCACCTCATATGGACCTTGGAGCCTGAGATTGTTCCATCGAAGCACAAAATTGTTTCATACATCGGCTCCCCAGGCAATAATGGTCCAGTTGTAGCAGATATGTTTGCACTTGCCGTCCCTTCCGGTGTGTCCGGTCCTTCACTCCTTGATGGTGCAATCTGTCGAGAGATCTATTTGATAGCACATGTTATCTGGGATTTTCACTTAACCTCAAGAAGTCTCAGCTGCAGCCCACGCAGCGACATACTTCCCTGGGCCTCATCTGGAACACGTGCTCCGAGAAAGTTTTCCCCTCGGAGGACTAGATCACATGCATCAAGAAGGCCACGGCTCACTTCCTCACCCGAGAATTGACATCGGCCTGGAAGTACCAACACTTATTGGGACTCATGGCGGCAGTTCTTCTGGCCGTCCTCCACACAAGACTCCGCATGTGGAGACTGCAGCTGCACTTTGCAGCCTCATGGAATCAGGAGCGGGGCTCCCAAGCGGATCTTATCGGCGTTCAGCATTCGCTCTACCCGGACCTCACATGGTGGTCCAGGGACTGCAACCTGGGCACGGGCAAACCCTTCAGTCAGCCGACCCTGCAGGTCACCATCACTACAGACTCTTCTCTCGAGGGCTGGGGGGGGACCGCTCTGGGCAGTTACAGCGTCCTTGGAGTCTGGACCCGGCAGGAGCAGGAGTCTCGTATCAACTGGCTGGAACTGCTAGCCATCTGGCTAGCACTAAAGCTTCCCTTCCGGTCATTGGGGGCAGGGTTGTCCTAATCTAGACACAGTTCCACCAGCATGTACTATGTCAACAAGCAGGTGGGAACCAGGTGCCAGCCACTGTGCAGACTTACTGTCAGCATGTGGGAATGGGCCCTGGAGAACAAAATCTACCTCATGGCCGTCCACCTTCTGGGGGAGTATAATTTGGAAGTGACAGGCTCAGCAGACTTGAAGCGGATAATTACGAATGGCAATTGAACGACCAGGTGCTGCAAGATATCTTCAGCAGATGGGACAGCCTCAGGTGGATCTTTTTGCCCCCTGGGACAACAGGAAGTGGCAGTAGTTCGCGTCCTGGCAGGGGCAGGGGCCCTGGCTCCGTGGGCGACGCATTTCACATTCAGTGGAACCGCATGCCAGCATACGCCTTCCTGCCCTCACCACTGGTCCACAGGGTTGTATGCAAAATAAAGGAATCTTGTCACCCGTGCATCATTCTGATAGCTGTGGTGGTCGGAGAGACCATGGTTCTCGGAGCTGCTCAGCCTCACGGACAGGCCACCCATTCACCTTCCGACAGGTGCACCACATCTGTTGGCACAGCAGGGGGGGGGGGCAGGGTCATCCACCCTGCACCACAGAAATTAGCCCTTGCAGCGTGGTTCCTGAGAAGGTCGCGCTAGGGCATCTCGACCTCTCGCAGACTAACCTAAACATCACTCGGGGAACGTGGAGTAAGGCTACCAGGAGCCAGTACAAGAGTAAGTGTACTAGGTTCTGTCACTGGGCAGCCTCTAAGGAGAGCATCTTCCCCACCCTCCCCTTATGTGCAAGTTGGGCGATGTGCTGGCCTTCTCTGCGCACCTGCACATATTTGGCAGCCATAGGGGCCTGCAGAAACTCTGAGGAGGTCTTCTCTTCCAACCCGATAGTCGAGAAGCATTTAACTGGTCTCGCCAGACTTTACCCGCCCATCAAAAGCCCACACCGCATGTTGGACCTCAATGTAGTGTTAGGCGCCTTGGCGCACAAGCCGTTCGAGCCAATGGCGTCCACAGACATCAGGCTGGTCACCATTAAGACAGCCCTTTTAGTGGGCCTCCCTTCGGCTCGCAGTGTCTGCGAAATACAGGCTCTGCTGGCGTCGTTTTTCACAAGGATCAGGTAGACCTGCGGACACACCCAGCATTCCTACCAATGGTACCCTCCGCTTTCCATCTGAATGCGGAGGTAGTCCTACACACGTTCTTTGCTGAGCCTAAGGACGAGTCTCAGAGGGTTCTGCATTGTCTGGATGTCGGAAGCGCTCTGAAATTCTACTTGGATACGACCAAGGGCTTCCGCAAGTCGGACGCACTGTTTGTCACCTTCGGCGATTGCACGGTTGATGGTTTCGGCCATCAAGGGGACCTATGAGGGCAGCACAAGCCACTTCCAGCTAACATGCACAAACATGCAGTCAGAGCCAAGGCCACTACCAAGGCGTTCCAACGGCAGGCTCCGTGGCAGGTCATAAACCGGGCGGCCACCCCCTCGGCTTTCTGCAAGCATTACTGTTTGGATGCTGACTATAGATCAGATGCAGATTTCGGACAGGCGGATCTAAGAAACCTATTTGCTTGAGGAGGGTCTCATTTCCACCCTAGGGCTACATTCACTTGTAATCGCCCATGCAGTATGGAGGAAGGGGGATGGGACGTAAGAGTAATTATAAGTTACTCACCATAGTGAGTCCCCTTTCCTCCATACTTCCTACCATCCTCCCTCCTCCCCCTAATAAAACTGGTGTCATTAGGCAATGTTTATATTGTCGACGCGTCTATGGGGACTGAGGTGTGGCGTCGGAAGCTGGGGTCAGAGTAGCGCATGTTCCCAGGGCCGCACCCCAGCGCGCCTCTAAATTCAAAGGGGAAGGCTTTTTCTGGTGAAAAAGGTTGTGCCTCCCGTCCCTTGGAAGGGATGCCCGTGCATTATGGAGGAAAGGGGGGCGGAGTAAGTTAGTCACTACGGTGACGAACTCATAATTACTGCTCCGCGGAATTTCCCCCAGAGGAGATCTAGGAGATGTGTTTGTGGTGGACTGGGAATTTCCACTCCTTTACAAGTTTCCTCCAGTCCCCGTCATTCCTCACGTGATCAGGAGGTTGAGAAAGTTTGAGAAACACATGATCCCGATTGCCCCGGATTGGGCCAGGAGGACATGATACCCTTCTGGACATGTCCATCTGTCCTCCAATTCGTCTTCCACAAAGAGAGGACCTTTTCTAGCGATAGGGTCACGTTCTCCATCCAGAGGTCAAAACACTCAACCTTCATGCTTGGTTTCTGAAAGGTTGAGATACAAGGATTGGGACCTCCCGGATGATGTAATGAAAATGTTGCTTTCGGCCAGAAGGCCAACAATAAAGTCTTTGTACCGTTGCTGTTGGAATAAATTCCTCGACTGGTGCAGAGAAAAGCATGTAGATCCGATTCTGTGTAAAACAGCAGATGTCTTATCCTTTAGCCAATCTGGGGCTCCAGATTGGTACCATTAAGGCTATTTGGTGGCGCTGTCCATCTTTAATCGCTCATCGGAGAAATGTTCATATTTCAAAATTCCACTGGTTACACAATTTCTAAAGGCCCTGATCAATGTGTCATCCCCCCCCACAACCCCGCCCACCTCCTTTCCAGGTTCCAATTAGGGTCCTTAATCTGTTTCTAAAATTCCTAATGTGTGCATCTTTTGAACCTTTACACTCCTGTCCTTAATGGTTTGCCTTCAAAACCATTCTATTGGTAGCTCTCACGTCAGCCCGTAGAGTGAGTGAGTTGCAGGCACTTTCGTCCAAGCTACCCTTAACTATCTTTCTTAAGGATAGGATTGTTCTATGGGTTAAACCTTCATTTATACCCAAAATCGTTTCTGATTTTCACATAGGGCAGAATATTGTTTTTACCTTCTTTCTATCCCACCACCTCCTAGCAAGGTGAAGCAGAGGTTGCATAGGTTGGACCCTCGCAGAGCTTTAAGCTTTTATATATCTATGCTGTCAAAACTTTGCATTTATGATCAGCTTTTCATTGGCTATACGGGCCACAAACTGGGTCAGGCTGTTACTAAACAGACCTTATCCAGATGGATCATTTTGGCTGTCTCAGAATGTTACAGGCTTGCATGGAAGGATCATCCTGAAAGTTTAAGGGCCCATTCCACCAGGGGCATGGCTACCTCTACAGCCCTGCAAAGGCATGTACCTATAAAAAGCATTTGTGAAGCAGCAACGTGGTCTACTATTCACACATTGACAAAGCATTATTGCCTGGAACCTTCCCTCTGTCAGGATGGGAGTTTTGGAAAAGCAGTCCTGCACTTGGTTCATGAAAACAATGAAATCTAAATTCTACTCCCTCCACCAAATCAGACTGCTTTGGGAGCCTATCAAAGATGAGGAATACGTGGGAGGACACAATCCAATCGAAAAACAAGTTACTTACCCCTGATAACGTTCTTGCGACTGGATGTTCCTTCCACGTATTCATCGCCCCCCCAACCTACCCCACAGTAGAATTTCCCCTGTTATCACAGCTTTCATTCTTTTAAGGCGGAGTACAGTCAAACCTGTGGTTATGCAGGTATTTCTAATGTAAGAAAAAACAGAACTGAAGCCAACAGGCGCTGTGCGTGCTATGTATGCCTTCAATGATATCCTCAGGACGGAGGCTTAAGGGACATCGCATCGATGCACTGCGCCCTCTATCTGGTGCTTCTTACTTGCAGAGAGTCCTATAACACTCGCCAGATTGAGCCCAGATGCAGAGTGGTGGTTTGGACTACTCTGCAGCCTGTGAGCGCTGCAGCTTCTCCAGGTGGGCTGGATGAATTAGCTTGTCGCTCTTTTTCATGTTCCCGCTTGGCTTTGCTTTGGTGTTGGGAATTCCCTGTTTTAACTCGCAGGTGATTGGCTCTCCTCTGTCACAGAATATTTATGTGACAGGGAGATGTTACAAAGTTCACATAATGACCGGTGGCCAGGTTGCAAAACGTCAAGTTGCAAGCTAGCCAGCCATAACAATTATTTGCCGCTTCAATTCTATACACAGACAGCAAACCCTTTCCTACTCACAATGAGTTCAGTGATCAATAGCCAATGACTAGTACACATTTTCCACCATGCAGTGTCCAGATTGAAAAACCTTATTAGACTTTGGTAGTAAAGAGCTGGTAGTGTCTCGTAGCCTTGTCGTAGGAGACAGAGAAGGAAGGCATGATAGCTCAGCTGTGGGGCTAGTTAATCCCAATGGTAGGGAGGAAAAGGTGGCCCCCTTGAGCAGTAAAAAAAAAAGCATTGGGACAAGTTTTATCGTCTCATTCTTAAATGTCACCCAGGTCCTTATCCCTCATATGTGATGAACAGGACTAGCATTTTGGGTATTTGTGAAGATGTTAGCTCATTACAGGATATTACCTCCTCTGACTTCGAACAAATTGAATTCATCAGTGAGCGAGCCTCTTCCATAGTTAGTCTATGGTTACTTTAATTTAGTAAGAAATGCTCTTTGGCAGGCGCATATGGAGTTATTTGCCCTTGGGTTTGTGCTGGCACGTGACCCTGTTACTATGGACAAAAATGGCAAGCTCAGATTAGGGAAATTCTCATTCTGTGATATCTGCTTCACAAGAAGTACCTGCACAACATGGAGAAAGAAATAACATTGATCATGGATCACACAGTGACCTGCGATAGAATGTTCAAGTCTAATTTATAACTGTCAGTTAAACGGGCACATAATTCTATTTCTCTCAACAGCTGGAACACATGTGGGTTCTCATTTATTGGGCCAAAGTGCCGCTTTTCTTGTCGATCATGACATTGTAGGTCTGCAGGAAACCTGGTTACCTCAGCAGCCAGTTTGGGAAGATCATACCATTATATTGCACTCCGCTAAATCTGGTCGGGGTTGTCCTTCCTCAGGACTCATAGTTGCTATAAAAAAATCACAAAAATTGGCAACTTTCTTTTTGGGCTGCTCCTAACCTAGACTTTTACCCATGGTGAAACTATCCTTCCCTAGGAGCATAGTAGCCATTGTTAACATGTATAGGAATCCTGGGGGGATGACTGACGCCGTATTCTTTGCTGATCTAGAGAATTTGTTGAACACCATTGCTGAAGCGAATGAGATGTGTGGTTTTGATTGTTGATTGGAACCTGCAATTGTTACCTGCGAATAATCCTAGGTTTAATCTCATGTGCTTAAGATGGAAGTCATTGATGCATGATAGAGGGTTAATAATGTGTAACGGGGCTTTGCCCGGGGACATCCCCTCTAAGGTCACATGGTGAAGAGAAACTAGTGAGTCTACTATTGACTACGCCTTGGTTGATTCTGGTACATTGGAGGCAGCCTCCAGCTTCAAGGTCCTTACTCAGCTCTACAGTGACCATGAAATGTTGAATCTTAGTTGGCAGCTGAATCAGGTGGTAGTCTGTTTCACCAACATTTAAACAGAGCTTCTTGGCTAACAACGCAAGAACATGCTTCACATGGAACTCACATGCTCTAATCTCTTAACAATGTTGAGAATGCTTACCGTGACGGCATTACCGCAACAGCTGATTACACCTTTTTGCATTTATATCAGACTCAGACCCACCCAAACTCGTTGGCTCATAAGCCCGCTCATGAATTTGATGAAGTCCAGCAAAAGAAATCCTTACTACGCAAGCAGAAACAGATTGTTCTGGCCTCTAACTTTATGAACAAGCGTGAATTGATTAGATCCTTGCAATGCTGCTATAAGAATTGGCTTTGTGCCCACCGAATGGTCATGTTGCAAGCTGTTGGGGAGGCCATGTTGCGTAGTATCTCACAAAAAACACTGCTCAGATATAGTCTCATCAATCTTGCCAACAATGCTGCTCAAAAGCCGGTACTATTAAATGGGGTCAATGAGAAAGAGGGGGGTGCTGTTTTTCACTAATCTTTATGCAAAACCATCACTCAATAAAGATGGACAGATCTCCGAGGTGCCAAATGTGAGGGTTTAGTGATCTCCGAGGAGGACATTTTGTTTAATTAGTAAACTTAACAACTCGCGGGTGCCGGGTCCTGACGGGCTGTGTAATCTGATGTTCAAGCAGCATCCTCCTCTTTGGTCTAAAATCATGTGTAGGGTCTTCAATCAAATCATAATATCTAACACAATACCTTTGTAATGGCGCACCTCGGTGATCGTTCCCATCTTCAAAAAGGGTGATCTCTCGCTTCCTGGCAATTACAGACCCATTGCGCTTCTGGACTCACCTGGCAAGCTCTTCTCCAAATTCATTTTGCGTGACTTCAACAAATGGTCAGCTGATCATCAAAAGAGGGACCCTTTTCAAACAGGATTTATCCCAGGTATGGGCACTGGTGTGAATCTAACACTTGCATCACTTATAGAACCTCATCGCATTGCGAACCAACCAATATATGTCACCTTTGTTAATTTAAGAGCCGCCTTCGACTGTTTCGCTGGAGCTCTTGTTTCAAAAACTGCGCCTGCATGGGTGTCCCTCATTGAAGCCCTCCACACACAAAGCACCATACGTGTGAGACTAACATCTGATGGCAAACTTTCTGAACCTATTGAGAAGTTTAGAGGGCTGAGACAAGGTTGTACCTTGGTCTCGGCTTTCTTTGACTTCTTCATTTCAGATATTGGAAGAGCTTTTTTACATCTTCTCACTGACCCTCCTAAACTGGCGAACAAAGCGGTTTTGTTTTTGCTGTATGCTGATGACCTTGTGCTTGTTTCTAAAACACTGAAGGGTCTGCAGACAGCCTTGAATGCCTTGGCCACATACACTGTAGGCAATCTTCTCACCATAAATCTAGAGAAAACCAAGATCATGCACTTTGTTCCTCCCAAGAACTGCATTAAGAGAACCCAGAAACGGTATCTGGGAGGAACCGACCTCGAAATTGTCAAACATTACATCTATTTGGGCACCCTGATCACCAGTCGGAGGATCCTGTGCTCACCAACAATTATTACAAGATAAAACTATTACCTCTAGTCATCAAGCCACACTAATCCAAGCCAACTTTGGTAAATTTACTATCGTGCCAGCCTTGACTTATCGACAGAAGACCACTCCTATTCTCCTCTTTGCATCTGAGTCAAAATTGACCTTGTCAAAAGTGTTTTGGTCAAGGCTTGAGGGCAAATACTGGTGAAAAATTCTGCAGCTTCCACCCTAGAATTCAGTAGCCTTGATTCGTAATGAGTTGGGTCTTATCTCTTTGATTGCTCGTTACATGTGGCAGTTAGTTGCTCTATTTAGAAAATGTCTGAGCTTTGCAAACTTGTTCTGTGTTAGGCATGCTATCAGAATGTGTCATTTCTTCAACTGACTTTCTTCTTGAAGTGGCGCAAGTTAGTCATCTATGCCCTCACACTTGCAGATGTTTCTCTAGTCACTCGGATTCAAAATCCTAATCAAGTTAAGACAAAACTCTTTCAGAGTGACTGGATTAACACGAGACACCTGTTGTCGGTATCGAGATTTCGACCCTGATCTATTTGTCATAAAAAAATATAGTGTACCCGAGCCTTATCTGGTGCAATCTCCATCACCTCTGCCCAGAAACGACTTAGTTCGTTTGAGGCTGAACTTGTGGCCAACAAGACATGTTTTGGCGCGACGTAAAATGATCAAGAGGACAGATAATTTTTGCCGCTTCTGCAAGAGACAAGATCATGAGGAAACGCTAAGCATTCTGTGTGATGCACTTATTGACCAGCGACGCACACACTTTAAATATTTGACAGAACTTTTCTGATTCCTTACTCCTGAAATTCTATGGAAGATAATACACTCTGGAATTTACACCCAGACTAGATTAAGGGCCATTGCGTTTCTTTGTGGTCTGAAATTGCAGGAGAGCAATGAAACTACTGTCAATGAGACCATGCCAAGTCGGGAACCAGAATGACAACAGTCTAGTAGATGTCAGTGTTTATGGATTAGGATTATAGATGGTTGTTCAAGTACTGTTTAGACCTTTCTAACTATGATTAGAAGTTGATTTAAAAATTGGATATATTAATCTGGGTTTGTGTTCGAAAGTCCTTTTGTGTTTGTTGTACGAGTTAATTTAGACTTTTTTTTATGTGCGCTCTTCTTTTTATAATTGTCATGTGTACAATGAATTTTATTATGCTTTTTTTAATATATTGTAAAGTTGATTTATATCAGCTATGTCAATAAAAAAAGAAACACCTTATCAGTGTTTGGACAGTTGTTCTGAAGTCCAACTAAGAGCTTCATAAAACCAGATCTGAGGCCGTACAAAACTCCCCTCTTAGCATAAGTTGTACAAGCTGAGAATATTTGGTAGCCAGGATTTGCTTAGGAGGGAGAGAAATTGTTGCATAAATATGGTCCAAAGAAACACAAACACTATTTATTGTAACAATAAAAGGGTTTATTTAAATACAAGTAGATCATGATACATCTTGGGGAAATCTAGAACTTAAACACAATTATAAAAACCAACTCAATACTTATGGGATTCAATTTAAAGTATAACCTTATTAAGAATAACAATCAGCAGTTCAAGGAAACCTAGAATGCATTCGAAATGGCAGTCGGCTATTCTTGGGGCGTAAAACCAGGTTATATATTCTTTTAGAATACCATCAGTAATTCAAGGGTAGTAGAACCTGTCAGTCATGCAGTGACACTCAGTTACAGAAATCACTTTATTAAGCAACCCACTTACAAGTCTACAACTTGTAACAGATTTTACTCTGTAGAACACAGTTCAGAGCTAGTAAAGCCACTCGTACCTTTGGTGGGGCCTTAAGCTACTCGAATGATAACTATGAACACTGAACTATTTTACAATGCACTAAGCAGATCAGGGGAAGCAAAACACAATAGCACACTTTAAGAAAGACACAATGTATTTCAATTTAGTTGAACCCTATTGGTTAGGGGTTACTGATTCAGTTCAGAATAAAAAAGCAATACCAATACTTATTTCTTATATACTTTTTAGAAGGGAAGAATGTTGCTCAAAGGCGAGTATACACTTAAGGACACTTTGTAGCTTATTCTATTATAGAGATGGTTACCACGCAGATTTCCTTAGCAGGTAAGCACTTTTACACTTGTTATACTTTTCAGAATCCTTATCTTATAAAGTCCTTCCCTAGTCTTTAGCAGGAGTTTTTTCAGAAGCAGAATAGGGACCCTAGTGGTCAATGAGCCAGCTGTTCGCAGGTCAGGATATGGTTCAGTTGCAGGAAAGTGAGAGTTCCCGAGGAGAGCCTCTTAGACAAGAAAGTATTTACTTTAGAATTAGTTGCAAGTCTTAAGGGACGTCACAGAAGACTATATGCGTTCCATCATTAGGCCTGGGCAAGCGGTATGGGCAAACTCCCAACCACACAAATCATCCCCTCAGCCTCACACAAGAATTGAGATAAGTATTACCCACGCCAACACAGTACCTTAGGAGAAAAAAGAGCTCAGACTTAGATGTCTTCAGGATGCAGCAGCACAGGACCCGGTACCTGGATTCTTGGTCTAGAGACAAACCGGGCACTGGATGGGAACTTGCAGCAGCTGTCGTCCGAGACTCCAGCAAAGGACTCTTCACGCTTTCTCACGGCTCTGTGGATTTGGTGCCTTTTTTACAGCAGCCTGATCAAGAACGAGTATCGCCGGTCAGATTCTCTTCACACACTCGGCCCTGCACTCTAGTGAGGGGGATTTCAGGGATTCGGCTTGTCTCTTGAGATCCAGCAGCAGTCCATCCAAGTTTTGGACGGATTCAGACTTCGCAAGACCATGCACTGCACTCAGGCGCAAGGTCCCAGTGTATTGGCAGTTGTCAGCCCAGCAAGGTCCCTGCACGTCATGGGATTGCTCAAAATGCACCACGATTTGGTTTGTCCTTTCCGGGACCCCCAGGTCGATTGGAAGGAAGGGTTGTATCAGGCTCCGGTTACACAGCAGGCTCTCGGGTCGCTGGAAATTGCTACAGATGATGCAGCTACAGTGGTTGACTTGTCAGCAACTTCCAGAATCGCAGTATTTATCGGCAACTACAGCACAACGTCTGCAAACCCTCCCTACAATTTACAGAAAGGGGCGGTCTGGTCTGGTCTGGCTGTCCCATCAGGACAGCCATCCCCCCAGTGGGACTGGGTGCCTTTCAGGCAAGGTTAAAGAGAAAGGGCTGCAGAGTTTTAGGCTCCTACCTTGCTTCCTGCCTTCTCAGACACACTGTAGACTCGGCAGGGAAAGGATTTCTCCTGAAAACGAGACTTCAACTGAGGTTGTTCCTGCCTAGAATGGGGGAAGACCTAGGAAATAACAAGCAAACAAGAAATGTGAAAAAAGTAGCCCACCATTCTAGCAGAACGGTGGCCGTCATGTGCATTACCAAAGCTGATTTGACAGCCTGCGAGTAATAATAAGTAAAAGTCGTAAGTAGTTTCCCTGTCAACAGCCATTCAAGTAACCTTGCAATTGTGACAAAAATGTTACCAGGTAAGTAAGAAAGGGGATGCATTGTATCCCCCAGCACCCAACATATGGCAGTTGTGCTGGCACACTATATTAAATGTAAAGCGGATGGAAATCTCACTTCTTCGGAACAGCAGTTCGCCCAAGAAAATAAGAATTTTAAAATTAAGCCACTGCTTTTAAAATGATGTATGCTGCCATAGTAAATTAGTCAGTCATTCCAAAGTTATGGAAACATATTGCACCAATTACACACCATGGACAGACACAAAAAGGTCACCCATAAAGAGTAAGACTTGGTGAGGGGGGGGAAAGATTCCCACTCGACTAGTGACAAGGTCAAATTATTACCAACTCTAAGCAAAATGTTCTGGGGTTTAAACAATTAAGGAAGATTGAAAACCTTACCCAACAATCGGCACAATTGTGATGTTGCCAACTTTCTTCTTTTCAAGTAAGCAGATGGGAGTGAATTTTATTTTGGCTTTTCATCTGTTGGAGAGCGATTGGTCACAAAGCAGTCTTGCTTTGCACCCTCCACACCAAATCAGGAAGTTTGTCCTAAACCTTACTTTTGATGCCAATGTTATTTGGACCTACAATGACCTTCTGCAATCCAAATTCACTGTAGTAACTTTAAAATGGCCATCTTTTTACTACTCTACCATACTGCCCTTAAAGTACAGGCGGAAGGGGTTTTCCTTGCATTTTTGAAACCACCGATAAAATGGTTGGTGTTTTTAATTTTACTCCTTTCTCATATGTTCAATATTGGTGTTTAATGCTTGATCCAAAGCAGTTTCTCAGTGTAGGGTTTTTGTAAAACATAACTTCCGCAACTTGAGATGCAAACCCAAAGTGTGACTTACAGGGCACGTCTATCTATCCATCCTTTCCTCCACCGAAGCAACAGTGTGAATAAACCCCTTAGGTGACAGTGTCCTTTCATTACTACCAGTGCACATTTGACTTGAACCATGAATTGTGAAAACCCTGAAAAATGCTGTTCTTATGGCATGGGGTGGTTTCTCTTTACATCACTGCCTTCTTTTCGCTGTGAGGCAAGATCTTTGAGCCTCCACAAACAGATCTTCTTTTCGCAACCATTGAACTGGAGCCAAAAGTCCAAAACTGAAAAGGGTATTTACGCTCCCCTTTTAGTTAAGATTTACATTTTGCTGCTTTCCTCCCATAGACCTGTCAGGAAAGATATCTCTTAGCAACTTTCCCTCCATAGTTCCTATAGACCCCCAATATTTTTGCTTTGTTTTTGAACCTGTTCTGACCATCTTTTAAAGGAGCTAGTTTTCAGCTACCTTGCTTTTTGCCCATTGTCCTGGAGAAAGAAACAGCCCTTCAGTGCTGGGAAACGTTTTCCATTTTGTAGTCTTGTACTTTTTGACATTGCACACAGCACCTTGCAGTGCAATGGGGCTAGTTTTGTACCAACCTAGATTTTTACACTTGGGATTTTTATTTACATTTGTGTCTGAAGAACAGCTGCTGGCAGCAGATATCTTGAAAATCTCATTGCTAGTGTGCACATTCACGTTTACCACGTACTAAACCTGGCTAGTGCCCTAAAATGGCTGTGCCACACGATTTTTGCTTGTTCTCTGGCCATATTGTAGTTTGGCCTTATGCCTACCTTGCCAGGTCAGCTCATTCCTTATAAGGTAATGTACTTTCCTGGGAAAGCTGCTGGTTTCGCAGGATAGTGATGTTTTTGTGGCTCAGGAAGGGGGTGGCACTGTCTAGTCCCATTCCACATCTGTGGAGCCTAAGTCTAGGTGTGGGGCATGAGTGGAACCAATAGTTGTCCCCGATTGGGCAACTGCTTGCTGTTTGAATGGTGCAGATACTTAGAGTTGGTTCCAGCCAGTATTTTGGATAAGAAGCCACATCTTCAGATCAGCGTTGAGCCAAGAATTACTTATCGAATATCATCTGACTGAAGATCAGAAGAACACTCCTGAAGAGGCCTAGCATCCCTTCCTGTGTCTGGCCCGGTGAAGCCCGGTTAGACTAACTGATCTTTCAAGACCTTGAGAGGTGCCTCAGCCCTTTGACTCGTGCAAACATCTAGTCTAAATGTCTTATCGAGGAACCAGCAGTCCTGAGCCTTCGGAAGTGTCCCTGGACCACCCAGTGGACTGACCAGTTCTTTCGTGGGCTACCTCGCCAGAACTCTGCCGTTGCACTTGGTACTTTATATTCACCAGTTTGTGGTACAAGTCTCCTTCCCTCTGAATGTCAGCATCCCAGTATCAAGGCATCCTGTCCTAGAGAAGTTTCTACAACCATGACTGGAAGACTGCCGGTCAACGCCTGTGTGCAAATAGTCACTTGAACTTGGACCTGGACGAGCTTCCCCTCTAGATCTTTGATAAAAGGAAGGCTCATGCAGCCATTCTTTAGATCACCATTGGAGCCAAGTTCTCTGCAAAGAAGAGCAACCTGATGACACCTGCAGATCAACACGAGCTCCAATAAAGTCCTGGTGAAGCCCTACTCCTCTGCCTGATCTCAAGAAGACCCTTGTCTGAGCTTTGACCCTTGACCAGTGGAAACAACCACTTGCAACCCTCTGCTTTAGGTTCTGTGCCTTTGGAAATGTTCCTGGAACATGTTCCTGGACCAACCAGAGGACTAACCAGCTCTCTCCTGGGCTACTGCACTGCAGTCGTTGCCGTTCAGAGTTTATCCTTAATGCTTTGAGGATCTTTAACCTGTACTACAAGACACCTACTCCTGCATTTTTAGCCTTCTTGCCTCAACGGAAGTCATGCAGGGCCTGCTCCTTTGTTCATCCCTTGAAGATTGCCTCTCGCCGCCTGACTGTGACTCCCATTGCAATCCCTCTTTGCATCCTAGAGGTGTCTTGAGGTCGCCTGCATTGCAGAAATCTTCTTTTCTTCATTTGGGTGTTAAGCTAGATGGTGCCTGGAAAACATTCCTAAGCACCGGAGGTGTTTTGAGTTGTTTTGTCTGTTAAGTGGTAGTCTTTGTGACTCCTAATGTTGGTTAACTAAAATATTTCCGGTCTCTCTATGACTTCATTATATATATTTTGGAGGCTTTTGGATCTGCTTAAATCACATGCTAGGCATAGGCCAGCATCTAGTGGTAATTGCAGAGGATTACATTATTTGTTTTCGTAACTCGAAAAGGCACGTCGACCAGGCATGTCGGTAAGGCTATCCCTAGTGTGACGTCCACTGTACCCATTGTGCTTCACGCGTCAAGGTCCCTCAGATTGTTTTTTCCGCCATCATAGTCGGACGCAAGTTCCGGAGTTCCTTATTTGGGCGAACGCCTTTGATTATACAAGTTTTAAAAGTTAGATACTTCCTATCCTTTCGACGGCCGTACCACCGCAAGATCTTTGGTGACAGCTTTCAAGGACAGAGTCTTCCACTAATTGATGGTCTCGACAAACTTTGACTGTGGCCTACTTGGGCCTCAGCGGGCCTTGGCCCTTCACATAGTTGGGAGAGTGTAGGGGAGGGGAGGGAGTGAGGGAGCGAGGGAGGTCATAACTTTACTTCAAAGAATGTCTTTTTTCCTATTTTTCCTTTACCATCGCCAGGCTGCCATCTTTCCATACTATGGAAATACCATTATAAATGTTACCCTTATTGTGACGGGAAGTTTCCCTGGAAGAACTCGCAGGGTGTGTAACCTCTGCCTCCCTAGGGACCAGCCTGAAAAGCACTACAATTTCAGCAACCCCTTTTCAGCCCAAGACACTAAAAGACCGTGAGACTAAGCGCGGGATCCGGTACATTATGCACGCTGAGGCCGATGGGGACGTGGAGGGGGCCTCTAGCGATGTTGGCGTCCTTGGTGACGCTGAGGGCCATCAGGACTGGACGGTTTCCTGCGTGCGAGCCCCCGACTCCATCAGGCAGTTCGGCGGTTCTGCTATGGAGACGACACCGGCGCCCACACTGCATGCCACACAAAGCACCCCCCCTTACTCCATGGCGGTCAGTCGACGGGTAAACCACACACGGTGTCGAAGGGAAGGTCCGAAAAATCCCTGTCCTCTGGGCCATCGGGGTCCCCACATAACAGGCCCCAAAACGGATGCTGAAGTCTGTTTCTGACACCACAAACAAAACGGATGCTTCACTTTCCATTTCCAATGACTCCAAAATGAGGGAGCTTATTAAACATGTCCCAGACCCACTCCTCAAGTCCAAAACATCAAACGGTCTTCGACGCCCGTACTCCCTAAATCCCCAATTTCAAAGTCTAAAGTCTGTCTCTAGTGACACCCTTTCAGGGGCAATCCAGGACAAATATACCTCTAAATGAGAGTATCGCCACTCCTATTACCACAGGTTTTCCAAGCTCCTCCCAATGGATCCCTGAACAATTCGACAAATTGATGCAGATACTGCCATGCTTTTTACTTTATTTTTTTTTTATGGTCGTTGCCCTGATCAACTGTCCATCCTCTAAGGGCCCTCACAAGGGGAGGCAGCTAAAACAAACCTGCCGCCAAAATACCACAAATGGACACTGCCCAGCCAAGTACTTCACAGGACATGCCCGAATCCCTATACTACATTGACACTTCAGGCTCTCAAGATCCTGGTTCAATAGCAGAATAAGGGGACCTGGATGACCCAGTCCAGTATTATAAAAATGACGTCTACCTCATACAATCTCTGGACCATCATGACCAACCCGTGGCCGACTCCCCTGTGGATAATCAGCTGCAGTATGAGCTCCTTTTTTAAAGGCTGCAGAACATTTTAGCATCAATGCCCAAGAGGCGCAAGTCGACAAGGACTTTGTAGAGGACATACTTGGGGATAAGCGTTCTGCAGCACAGTTTATTTCTCTCCTGCGGTCCATCCAGAGGTGCATTCAGCCTTCATTACTTACCCCCAACCTTACGAGGGCAGTTAACCCCTTTGTTGAAAAGATGTTCAGACCAGCCCCCTCCGACCATTGTACATCTGGGGTCAATGAAAGCCTAACTACCACAAGAAAGAGAGCGGGCACCCCTTTTGGCCTCTGCTGAAGCCCCTCCTGACAAGGAGAGCAAAAAGATGGATTGGAAAGTAGCTTCCTCAGCTGCATAGCAAGTAAGGATAGCCAATAACACCACACTTTTAGCAAGTTACAACTGCCACAAATGGGACGAGATCTCACAACAAATAGACTGTCCCAGAGCCCCTTAAAAGTGGCTGAGGGTAAGCAAGTGTCAAATTGCATCGTGAAGAATAATCTGAAGCAGCAGATAATGCTGGCCGTATAGGAGCTGAGGGTACCCTCATTAAGTGCTATGCATGGCTAAGACAATCCGGCTTTAAACTGGAAACTCAAGCCACCTTGCTTAATATGCCAATCAAACCACGCTTTATTTGGGAAAGCAGTTGAGGACGCACTGAAAGGTGCGAAACAAGAGTACGACCCTCTCAAATCCCTGGGTAGGCTTACTTACAAACCTTTTGTTCAGAGAGGCCCGTTTAATACATGCTGATTTCGAGGACAAACCTCCCAATGGACCTCTTAACTATAGTCAGGATGGACAAACTTCATCTTGGGGTTCCTTGCAGGGGCAATGCTCCCAGTAAAACGTTCAAAGGGGGCACAGAAGGATTAGGAGTAGAGGCAGAACCACCTCCACCAGAGGCTCCACCCCCCCCCCCCCCCCCCCGCCCCGATCAATGACCACCCGCTCCAGGTCCCCTCCCATGCTTCTCCAGTAGGGAGCGGATCACGTCGGACAAGTGGGTACTTACTCTTACGTCCTGTCCCCTTGCGTCTATACTGCATTGGTGTCCCTTCCAAGGGAGGGGAGACGGAACCTTTTTCACCGGAAAAATACTTTCTTCCCCTTTAAATTTAGAGGCGCGTGGGGGTGCAGCCCTGGAAGCATGCACTGCTGTCTCCGTCCTCCAGCGCCACACTTCAGTCTCCTTTTTTGCGGCGACAGGAACGGGCTGAATTCACCAGCGCTCCTAGGTTTGGCCTCGGCCATGTAATTCCACTCTGGGATACTTCTCGTCTTTTTTTTTTTCTTCACTCCATCATTCAGGTACTCGGTCCTCAGGCATTGCGCTCCTCCCTGGCGCATGTCTACTTCCACAGGGTTCAGCAGGTGTCCATCCTGCAACAGGCTCTTCCCAACTTCAGACCCCCACGCCCTCTGCCTACGTTGCCTTGGCCCAGACAACGGTTGGTAAGCTTGTAGCTCGCTGTCATTGAAATCTCTTAGGAACAGACAAGCCAGGTGGGGGGAGCTCTTCCAGAAGTCTCCTCCAGAGGACCTCAAGAACTTCTTCAAACACTGAGCCAGGCCCAAGGTAGGGCTGCTATTTTCCATCGCACCCCGCATCACTCTTCCGCATGGGAGGGACTGTTCAGCGCGTGCACCGAGGCTGCTGGAACTTCCGGCCTTCGGGCCGAGGGATCCTTGGATCCTCCAGGTTGCAGTGTTGAGGGACTGGAAGGTTCTTGTACCGGATTATCATCCGAGAGGCTCCGCCCTTGTACCAGCAATATTACAGAGGGGTTATGCCCTAGTACCGGCATACTGACCCTCGGGTCGAAGGTGTCCCAACTACCGGGTCTAGGCCCGTGGAGCAGGGTAGGCCTTGTGATCCTCGTGAGCTACTGACGGGTAGCCGGGAGCTGCTAGAGCCGTTGCATACCCTGCCCGTATGGACGCAGCAGGAAGCTGCCCTGCGCAGAAGCATAGGCTGTAGGCCACGTACCTGGATGAGGCCAGTCCCACCTTGACACTCGTTCTTCCCCAAACTCCTGGCGCAGCGGCCATCTTGTCAAGCTGCCTGGACGTGTTGCTCGGCTCGCTGGGCCCAGCCTCCTCCAAATGGACAAGGGAGAAATTTGAGGGGTGTATGGACCGTCTGGAGAGAATTATCAGTTTTTCTGATCCTCACCCGAAAAGTGTCTCATGGAGAGCCTAACCTTCAATCTACCCATTATCAGTAAGATCAGCCTTCTGTCCACGTTCAGCAGGAAGACATTGTCCACATGGACACTTATAGGGACATTTACAATAAAGAGGAAGAAACTTATTTTCTACAGGATTATGAGGAGGAACAGGCGGATGCCACAGACAATTGGGAAGAAACCCAGCACGTGGCAACGGACCCATGGACACTTCCCCATCAAAATCAGGACACTTATGTATTGTGTTTGGATTCCCCTCTGTCCACTCCGGCTCGTCAAGCCTCGCCTGTAGATGACCACATGGCCTTCAACTGTATGTTGAAGAAGGCAGCTGAACATTTTCAGATCTATAATCAAGAGGCTGTGCCTGAGCAAGACTTGTAGAGCATATTCTTAAGGAGAAGCCACCATCTAGCCAAGCCATTCCCCTCCTTAACTCCATCAAGAGAAGTTTGGCTCTCTCCTTGGTATCACCGGCTCAAACTCGGGCAGTGAACCCAAGAGTGGAAAAATTGTTTCGGCCGTCTCCTTCTGACCCACAATACATTAAAGGGCACGCCATCCCTGATTCTCTGGTAGTGACAACCACCCGAAAAAGAGCATGGGTACCACTTGCCACTGGGGAGGCACCCCCGGACAAGGAATCGAGGAGGCTGTATACCTTAGGCAAACGAGTCACTTTGGCTGCCGCATACACTACGCGTATAGCAAATACCACGCTGTTGGCAAGTTATGCTGACGCTCAATAGAACCTACTCCAAGAGGGCCCCCAGGAAGTCCCAGAACCCGCCAGGTCCAAACTTCTCTATTGTGGCCGAGGGAAGGCAGGTGAACCAGAATGTGATAAAAAAACACTGGATACGGCTGAAACAGCAGGCAGGTCTCTGGCCCAAGGGACCCTAGTCAAGACATGCTTGGCTGCGTACCTCAGGGTTTAAACCCGAAACTCAGGCCTCACTCATCAATAAGCCTATTGAAGAAAGTAACCTCTTCAGGAAAGCGGTTGATGAGGCATTGGAAACAGCCAAAGAGCATGAGACTCAAGTCTGCAACAGATCACACAAAGACCTTCCCCCTAGATAGATAACTCCCGGCGGTCCTTTCGAGGGCAGTCCCGTGCAAATCCAAGTAACTATGGCACAGGGAGTTTCATACAGGACAAACTTCAGGAAGCCCCGCATACTACCCTTCAAGAGGGCAGCGACGCGGCAAAGGTAGAGGTCCCAGTCCGAGAGGAGCCGCAGCCTGCGGTCAGAAATGACCATCAGATCCAGGTCGCCCCCATGTTTCCCCGGGAGGGGGTCGATTAACATCTTTCCTCATGGCATGGGAGGGGACAACTTCAGACCAGTTGGTCATAAAGACGGTCGCCCACGGGTACTGAGTGGAATTCGCCCGACCTCCACAATTCAGACCACCATGGCACCTTTCACTGGACCATCTGGAAATCCTGAATCGAGAAGTGAAGCGTTGCTTGGAAAGGACGCCATAGAAGCTGTCCCTATTCCTCAGGTAAACGGTATTTATTCAGTGTACTTACTTGTACCCAAAAAGGACCTCGCCATGCGCCCTGTTCTAGACCTGCGCCCAGCGAACAAGTTCATAAAATCTCAGAAGTTTTGCATGGTAACACTACAGGAGATAATCCCTCTGTTGAAACAAGCGAACTACATGGCAATATTGGACATGAAAGATGCATATTTCAATGTTGCCAGCACACAGGAAATACCTAAGGTTCATGGTAGAGGACGGGCATTACCAATTCAAGGTACTACCCTTCGGCATCGCTTCGGCGCCACCAAGGTCCTGGCGGTGGCTGCAGCACACCTGCACAGACTGTCCGTCCCAGTTTACCCTTACCTCGACGACTGGCTCATTACAGGGGATTCCTACAACACATGTTTTTCGAACATGCAAAAAAACAGTAGATCTTCTCTTCAGTCTGGGTTTCTCGATCAGCGAGAAGAAATCCAGTCTATTCCCCAGTCAAACAAAGCAATTTCTGGGAGCTCGAATTCGGACGGAAGACGGCATAGTCTTCCCCTCCGAGAGAGTTCAGAACATGCTTTTCCAGATCCCTCAATATGTAGCCAGTCGGGAGGTGGCGGTACGCAAAGCCATGCGCTTGCTAGGAATGATGGCGCTTTGCATATACTTGGTTCCCCAGGCGCGGCTGCGCATGCGTCCCATGTAAGAGTGGCTCAACAGCCAGTGGTGTCCGGCCAGCGGACAATGGGAAGATCTGGTAGTTGTCTCGCCAGCCCTCGTTCTCTCTCTGCAGTGGTGGTCAAGAGAAAACCTCTTGAAGGGGAAGACCTTCACCACCCCTGCAGTGGAAGCCACTCTCACGACAGACGCATCTCTCACGGGGTGGGGGCCCTCACCTGCTTCAGCAGACAGCACATGGAGTGTGGTCCCCTCAGGTAGTGTCCAACCATATAGATTTACTGGAACTATTAGCGGTGTTCAAGGCATTGAAGGCCTTTCAGATGCAACGGCAAGGGAAGATACCGGTGAATAAGGCCTTCATGGAAGGGGTTAAGAGGATTTATCCTCCCATTTCTCACCCAGCTCCTGGGTGGGACCTAAATGTGGTTTTGACCAGGCTCATGGGAGCTCCCTTTGAGCCTATGCATAAAGCAAGTCTAAAATACCTGACTTATAAAACGGCCTTGCTAGTGGCTATCACTTCTATCAGAAGGGTTAGCGAACTACAGGCACTTTCTGTTCTAGACCCCTTTGTTACAGTCCACAGGGATAAGGTAGTTCTGCGCACGCACCCCAGATTTGCGCCCAAATTCATCTCGAAGTTCCATGTGAACCAGTCGGTTGAACTACCTACCTTTTTCCAGAATCCAACTAGCATGGCCGACAAGCCTACACACACTGGATGTGCGCAGGGCAGTCATGTTCTACCTTGAAAGAACTAAACCACTGAGGAAAACGAACCCAATTTTCTGTTTCAGTGGCAGCTGGTAGAGAAGGGGATCCTGTCTCTAAATCAGCTATCTCAAGGTGGATTGTCAAATGCATCACACTGTTTCTATCTTGCTAAGAGAGAACTGCCCTTCAAGCCCTGAGCACACTCCTCGAGGCACTGGGGCTTCCATAGCATTCATTGCTAATGTTCCCTATTAGTCCATTTGCAAAGCGGCAACCTGGAGTTCTGTACACACATTTACAAAACACTATTGCCTAGACACTCATTCTAGGTCTGATTCTCAGGTGGGACAAGCAGTATTAAGAGATTGTTTCTCTACTGTTCCTTCTCACAACCCACCTACTCCAGGTTCTGATTGCTAGTCTATGCACAGCATGTGATTCTAACCAGATTAACAAGCATCAGAAGACATGCATTACTTACCGTAATAGCACTTCTGATGATTGTATCTGCTTGGATTCACATGCGCCCGCCCTGCCTCCCCGATCGGGGTGGAAGGAACATAGACGTCTTAATACTTTTCATCTTCATGTACTCGCTCACAATAGCCTTGGCCTCCCTCATGGCAGAAAAAATACAATCGGAGGGACCTCAGCGCGTGAGGGATTTTGGGTACACTACACATCACGATGGGGATAGTGTTACAGACACGCCTATGCCGACGTCCCCTTTTGGTCCCCGAAAGAAAAGATGCAATACTCTGCGGTTAACACTGGATGTCGGGCCATATACACAGCATGTGAATCTAAGCAGATATAATCATCAGAAGTGCTATTACGGTAGGTAATGCATGTCATTTGTGTTCCATGTATGTCTATTCAGGCTGCACCAATATATGCCATTATTACCATATAAGGACTCCCAGCCAGTAAAAGAAAGTAGTCCAGGCTGACTATGCACCATAAATGCATTACTGACAAGACCGGCCTAAATTCAATGTGGTTCAGTTTAGCCAAGTAGTATATTTGATTTGCCCTTGATGCATGGTCCTGTAAATCAAGGGCAAAGCAAAACCAGCATTAGCAATGCTAACAGTTTGGGCGTTTGTGTAGGCATGGGAAAGGCACTGCTGTAGTGGTATTATCTGGCCGTTGATAGTAGCAGGTGCAAAATGGTTTGGTGTACCTAGCATCAAATAGCAGTGCCTGGCAAATGCCTAATACTTATGCACAAGCCAAAACTGTTGGCTTTGCCATTGCTTGTTTTTAACAGGACTTTAGTGAAGGACACGTGGCGTTTTAAAATCAAGTGGCTGAAGGCAGACCTGGTCAAGACATTTTTATTACAGCAGTAGCATGTTTACAACTTCAATCAGTCATTATCTCTCAGAAGACTTGTTTGAGAAAACGCTTGCAGACACTTTGAGGGCAAAGTTTGATGGTTAGGCTTGATTGAAGTTAGCTCGAAGAGTTCCAATGAGGAGGTGTTTTGTATGGGGGTAGGCAGGAACTGGGTGGGAATTGCCATAGGGATTAACATGGCCATGGGAAGTTTTCTGCACTATGGAGCCCAGTGCGGGGGCAAGCTGGCTCCCCCACCGCTTAACACATTAGGGTATTTCTCAAAGGGTCTGTGCCTCTGAGAGGTCAGCAGGGTTGGGATATACTCTACCAGTTTCAAATCAGGCTCTGATTAACCACTGACACTCTGCAACAGCCCTAGAAGTCTTTCAGAGGTATTGGGCTGTCAGTATATTCTTGGGCCAGTACATGTTTGTTCTCAGAGTGGCTCACAGAGTGAGATGCCTGGGAGGTTTGAAGTATGCACGTTTTACATTTTCAGATTTGCTGCAAAGGTGGAAGGCTATAGCTAATTTTAATATCAGTGTTCATGCAATATGTGGATTCTTCCCTCTATTCCAGAGTGGTAGGAGGCACCCCTTATTAGTTTTGGTTATTAGGTAGTGCCTAAGCGCCACCTATGAGCCAAAACTATTACACTGGATTACATATAGGAGAGATATAGGATATCAGGAGAGGCACACAACTTGTGGGTGGTGTTTGGCTATTGACTCACCAAATGACTACCCCATGCTAATAATCCCGATCACCATACCAACCCACTACCTGCATCTTCCCAACCAAAACATAGCCTCATGAGAACTCTTTGAGCAATCTCTATCAAACAGTAACACCAAACTTTGTGCAGTAGCGGGCCTTACAGTGTTATTTCTAAGCAGTCTTCAAAGAGTTATTGGCTCAACTCCCCACCTATCCCGAGACGGGGGGGGGATCTGCTCCCTCTTTCCTCCCGTTTGCTTGCATAACCATTGCTGCCAAACAGCCCCCACCCCCTCATTCTTCGCTCCCCGATCTGTTGAATCTCTGCTTTTCTAAGTGTGCACTTTCTCCTAAGACTCATAAAGCGCTTTGCTGCTTGCCGAAGCACAGTCTATGCTCCATAAATACCCTTATAGTAGAAATACAAATAATTGCTGCAGTAATTGTGCTACTGGTGTAATAGAACGTGTCTTAACCAAGTGTGCCTTCAGCCACTTGATTTCTAAGGGGGGGGGGGGGTGGGTGTGTGTGTGTGTCCTTGCATCTCTTCCTTGCACTGAAGTCCTATGAAAAACAAGCATTCTCAAAGACAACAGTTTTGGATTGTGTATAGGTATCATAGGTGTTTGCCAAGCACCAGTATCATTTGCCCCGGTGTTCACACCATTTTGCAGCCGTTGTCGTATCATGGTCAAGTATCGCCATTCAGGCAGTGCATGCCAAATGCCTATCCCATGGCTACACAAAAGCTAAATCTGTTGGCTTTATCAATGCTCTTTTGTAGTGGTTTCATCCAGTACATATTACTCTTCCGTGTTATTTTGGGTTCATGCCGAACCTATAATTTTTCAATGTTATAGTGCATTCGAAGATGGAAAGTTTATATTTTACCCATTTCAAGTGTGCTTTATAAGAGGAGAAATGTGCTTTAAACCTGAGTGTGGTTTGGAAGGTTGGCAAGAGTACATCCCATTTTGGAAGGTCGGCAATGCTCATTCTGAGTGTGGTTTGGAAGGCCAGCAGCTGGTACGTTTTTTTCTGGTTCTTTAGCTTAATAGGAGTCAGTGCTCCTTCTGAAAGTTATGTTCCGTAATTTATTAGTAAAATCTGCGTCATCTAACTCCAGCCGTGCGTGTGTGCGATTTTGTGAGTGTTGTCCCCTCAGTCACAGTACACGTGCCCTTGGAGTCTTTGCCCTAGTCATCAGGGATCTAAAGCTGTCAAGCCAAAATATTGGGCCACTGTTCAATAGCAGCTAAACTCGCTCAGCATTGCCAGAACTCCATGAGACCGCGTTCCCTGGACCTCTATAGGCGTGGAATGACAGTCACTTGTTTAAAGTGCTGCAAGACACCCCCCCCCCCTTCCCCCTAGTGCAAGGCCTGGGGCAGTTTGCCCCTCCTGCACCCCCCTTGTGACGGCCCTGTGCCCGGCACTGGCAGCCATTCCTGGCTGAGCCAGGATTTATGTGCAGCAGCAGACGGTGGCAGTGCACTGTCTGTGCACAACACGAGATTCGGGGTGGGGGGCATATGCCATTATATCCCCCCACTTAAAGTTGTGGGGGGGGGATTTGTCCCCCCTATCCCCCCATGTCCTGCACCAATGAATGCTGATCCGATGCAGCAGCCGCCCTCTGGCTTCAGTGGGCTGCACTTCTTCGTGGGGTCTTGGCTCAAAAATGTACTGTGGAATAGCTGCAGGAGTCCTTTTATCCAGAGTTGTCACAAGCTCTGAGTGGTCAGGATCTGCACCATTTAAACTGGCTGGGGCTGTCTAATCCTGGACATCCCCTGGCCCAACATTCTGCCCAGCAACAGACACTTGACACAGATGTGGACTGGCACCAGACAGCCCCAGCCGCTACATCGAGCCACACAAACCGACTAACATTTAGCCTGGGAAAGCAGATGCTTTGCCTGGGTAAGGCCATGCCAAATATGGCGATTCCGAACTGGAGAGGGCAGGAAAAAGGCCAAAGGACAACCTGGACTGGTAAAAATATTTGGCTTATGGGGGTAAAATGCAAAATCTCACAAGTAAAAAGTCAAAAACCTAGTTGAAAAGAAATCTACTGCCAGCAGCCCTTCCTGGGGACACTGTATTTGTAACCACAAAGTTCTAAAAGAAAGTTAAAAGGATACAAAGTTTCTGGAGCTTGTGAAACTGCTTAGATGCACATGCTTTGCATAGGCTGCCATCTAGTGGTTGCTGCAGAGTAGTACATATTTCTTTTGAATGGGGGAAAAAAGTAGGCATCGACATGGGTGGGCCGGAGGGGCGGGGGAGGGGGGAGTTTGGGGTTTCTCCATGTAACACAATCCTGACCGCACTTTACTCTAAGGTGATGTGTGCAGCTTTAAAAATCGAAGATATTCACTAAGGAGACAGTTTCCTAGTACCGATGCTCTTAAGGAAATATCAGTTACATCATGAAAATGAGCATAAGGCAAGCAAAGCAGGCTGATTGCTGGCTGGACTTTTTGGAGGTAATTCAGTCAAACAATAGCAAAAAAAGGTTGTCCCGTAGAATTCTATGGGAGGAAAGCAGCAAAAAGAAAATCTTTCCCAACACTCACAACCCTGTACATTACAATGTACTGAGTTGACTTCCTGGCACTATTCAGTATTTCGCTATGGAACGGGAAGGGTCTGTCTAGGTAAGTGTTGCCGCTAAATTACTTTTTGGGAATCTGTTTTTTGTGTGACCCTGTGATGGAGTATATATTTTCAGTGCATCTCTTTAGTGTATTCTCGTGCTATTTGGGACTAGCTGTACCTGTCTGCAAGTGGTTTTTCTTTTCTTTTTTTTTCTTCCCCCAATAGCTCTCTGGTGAGGGATGTGAAACGATCTAACCTAATTTCAAGACATGGGCTTTAATCAAACGATGGACCAAACTCTAAAAAATGAGTAGATATGGGTAGAGCAGTTGGGCTTCATTCAAGGGAGGAGGTCGGCCTGCAGAAGGGTAATATTTAGTCTATTAGTTACCCCAGAGAGTGCACCACACAGCTATACAGAAATATATACACTTTATAAAATTGCACATTTATGTTTAAATTGTTTTGATAAAGCACATACCTTGCCAGTCACGTTCAGAGCAACATACTATTTAAAGAAAACCTAACCCAATGCAAAGAATAACAAGCATTGCCAATCTGAAAGGTTTCAGCATAGTAAAGGCTTTTGCCAGGCACAGTCATAGTGGGATTCACTGACCATCGATGGCAGCAGCTGCAAAATTGTTAGGGCACCGGGGTATATAATAGCAGTGCCTTGGAAATGCCAAATACTTGTACACAAGTCAACCCGGTTGGTTTTGCCAATGCTTGGTTTTAACAGGACGTTTCTGAAGGACACGCTTAGTGGATATAAATCGAACGACTGAAGGCAGTTTTTATTACATGAGTGAGTTTACAGCTCCAATTTAGTAATTGACTCTAGACTGCTTCGAACAAACACAGGTGCACTTCAAGCACAATGTGTGATGGGAAGGCTTGATAAAGCTAGCCCTGAGATACCAGGCGTATGTGCTTTGGGCAGGGAAGGGTATCAAGTGGCTTGGAATGGCTGTAGGGATTAGCATGGCCGTGGGCAGTCAATGGGTGGGTAACTAACCAAACTCCTTCAAGTTTTGTGTCCTTCATATGCCTGTTCGCCCTAATTGTACTATAATTCGTTTTGTTACAAGTGTTGCACTATCGCCACCTAATGGGCAAATCTAAAAGTTACTGCTACATGGCATACACACTTTACAAAAAAAACCCTTTTTAAAATTATAACTAAGAAGGGAATTAATGTTTGCCTACTTTTTGTAAAAACTTACAGAGTACCATCTATAAAATCCGGCAAAGCATTGCAAGTATGAGGCATGGCTGTGAAAAGGATTCGACTTGCATTGCTCTTCTCTTGACCCAGATTTTCAAGGTGAAAAATTACTTTGCTTCTGGTTGTGATTTGTCCACCAGAAATAGTCCGGTACGAAGGATATTGAAGGTGGATGTCTTTAAAAGCTATAGAGCAAATCTTATATTGAACCCTGGACTCAAAAGGAAGCCAGTGAAGTGATTTTAAAATTGGGGGATTACATTATTTTTGCGCTGAAAATAAGTGAAGCTGCTTTGTGAAGTGACTCCAAAGCAGTTTTCGGGAAGTCCAAAAGGAGGGCTTTTCCTCTACTTTTCAATGGTACTAGAGACTGGAAAAGAGCAATAGCTGGGAGAGAAGAAAGTTTAATTCTTCCGAAACCGAGATATGTTATTGCGTCGATTGAGCCATTTTGGTGATACCAACTTGAATAGAAACTTGAAAGTGACCAAAAATCCCAGTGAGCAAAAGATGCAAATTACGAAGAGCAAAGTCAATCTTGGACTACTACCTCTTGATTCCCATTTGAACACAAGATGTTTTGGATTAATTGAATTTAAAAATGGAGTAACTAGATGTTAAAGTACGTACGTTGGGTTAAATGCAACAGTGTATAACTATGTGTCGAGCCACAGGTGGAGCCTTCCCAATCTTAAACTGATGTGGTGGTAATCTCAGAATGTATGAGGGTGGAGAAAAAAGACAACCCTAGACGGTTAGAAAATATTTTTCTGATGTTTGTTAATCTGCTTAGAATCACATGCTGTGCCTAGGTCCGACATCCAGTGGTCACTGCAGAGTATTGCATTTTGTTTTTCGTAGTCGAAAAGGGGACGTCGACAAGGCGTGTCTGTAACACTATCCCTATAGTGACGTGCGTTGTACCCACAATCCCTCACGCGTCGAGGTCCCTCAGATTGTTTTTTTCCGCCCAGCTTATGGTCGCCTTACGCGGAGCTCCTAGAGAGACATTGCTAAACAATTACTACGGACCCCGGTCCTTAATATTTACTTACTGTTAAAAGATCCCTCCCCTCGACGTTGGCTGTGAAGCTGTTTCTCCGCCGACCAAGTTTTCGACGGAGGAGAAGAGACGGAGGGGATCCTTCGGCGCTGCCGAACACGTGGCCAGGCCTCGCCGGCCAACATACAGTAGGGAGAGTGGGGGTTTCGAACTTTTACCTTCTCGTCGAGAATGTCTTTCTTTCTCCCCTATCTTTCCCTTGGGGTTGTTATCACCAGTTTTTATTGCCTCAGCTATGGAGAGGACACCTTTTAAGTTTTGCCCACGCTGTAGGGGCAAATACACTTGGAAGGACAAACACAAGCTCTGTAATCGTTGCTTGCCCCTCGATCATAAAGAGGACAGCTGCGCGGCCTGTAAGCTCTTGAAACCAAGAACTCTTAAAGAACGGAAAGTTAAGAGGTGGGCAGACTACGCTATGTCGAAGTCAGTTTCCTCACCCGCCGCCGCTGTTACAGAAAGTGACGAGGAGGGTGATAACTCGACGTCCGTTACGGAAGTCATTAACCCCCAGAAGGAGCGCTCGCGCTCCTCGACGTCCGTCCCCGACGGGCTCGGCTCACGCCCTGCTTATGGGGATGAACACCCCGGCGACAAGGACGCACACAGACCCCATAGGCCTAAGCACACAACCCACGGCTCTTCTTCGTCCAGGACGAAGGATCCACCAGCGCCGAAGGGGACGCAGGGCACTCCGGCGTCGACCTCAGACCGCAAAGGTCTCAAGCCCCACCCGCAAACGCAGCCGCGACCAGCGATTGGGCTTTCATCTAATACGGGCGCTACCTCAAAAACATCCGACGTAACGCTCCATAGAGCGGCCGTCGAAAAACAACGCGCAACGCCGACTCCAGAACCCTCGACTGACGAACTCGTCGTCGAGAGTCTGGCGAGGATTGTTTCCGAGGACAAACATAAGCGGACGACGAAACAGACGTCGAATACCGCATCCAAGGAAATAGAAACGCCGAAAAAGCACAAAAGTAGCCAGGAACTGCCCCATCCATCTAAAGGCACTTCTGAACTACCGGAAGGCTTTTCTGAGGGCGACGGAAACCTTTCGTCGACGTTGTGGGAGCGTTCGAAGCGTTTTGAAGGTGATAACACTGATTTCCCCCCTCTAGACTATTCAGGGGTTCCCCATGAGACCATGGAAAGACTCCATTCTTGTATGGAAAAGATGGAGAGGTTTTTGGGTAGCCAAAACCCACCCACACCCAAAAGACCAAGAGAATGGACCCAGGATGACCCTAGGGTCAAGATTCCTAGGCTGTTTCCCCCTTCTACAGATGCATATGACCTCACTGAAGAGGAGCAATACCTCCAGGAAGATGAGTGTTTAGGTGGAGAGGGAGAACATGAGGAGGAGAGGTTTGACGAAGACCCTTACACTAGCGCAGGAGCTTTTGAGGAAGATACAGCTACCTCACAGCCCTGGCACTCCCCATCGGTGCAGCCTTGGCAATCCCCATCAGTGCACTCAGACCCTGATGTCTTTCACCCTTCTCCTCCCAAGGACTCACCTATTGGGAACACCTCCCCCATAGATGACCAGCCTTCACTTAATGCACTATTGCGCAAGGCAGCAGCGCATTTTGAAATAGACACAGGGGAGACTCTTCCGGACATAGACTTTGTAGAAAAAGTTATTAAAGAAAAAGCCCCGGTCAGCCAGTCCATTCCGCTCCTGGCTTCTATAAAGAGAAGAATAACTCCTTCCCTTTCCAATCCGACCTTAGTCAGAGGGGTCAACCCTCGGATAGAAAAGCTCTTCAGCCCTTCGTCTTCTGACCCTTTGTACATCAGGGGACATTCTATTCCGGACTCTCTGGTAGTGACTAACACAAGAAAGAGAGCGGGGGTACCACTATCTACTAGTGAGGCACCACCTGACAAAGAGGGCAAGAAGCTCTATGCACTTGGGAAGAGAATCACGACCTCCGCCGCCTTCTCTACCAGGATCGCGAATAACAATTCCCTACTAGCTAGCTACGCAGATGCACAGTGGAGCAAGCTGCGCAGCGAAGCAGAGGATGCACCAGAACCCCTGCGTTCACGCCTGTTGGCTACTATATCAGAGGGAACTCTTGTAAACCAGGGCATCGTAAAGATCTCCTTAGATGCTGCAGAGACAGCTGGCCGTTCCCTGGTTCAGGGAATACTTCTCAAACGCCATGTCTGGCTGCGCAATTCGGGATTTAAGCCAGAAACTCGGGCTTCCCTAATAAATAAGCCCATAGAGCAAACACATCTGTTTGGGAAAGCAGTTGATGAGGCCCTAGAACATGCGAAGGAGTTTGATACCATCAAGACTCTTGACCAAATTTCTAGGCCACCCAACAGACGCAGCTATGGCAATAGACGCTCCTTTCGTGGCCAACGCCAGCAGCAAAGCCAACAACAATTTTACTCTGCTACCAACTGGCCCTCTAACCAAAGCACCCAGTTCAGTCAAAGAGGCCAACGTCGTGGCAAAGGAAGAGGGCGCGGCTCCAGTCCAAAAGGTCCCACGCCCAATACCAACAAATGACCCAAAGATTCGGGTCCCCTCCCATGCATCACCGGTCGGGGGCCGGCTAACATCGTTCCTTTCAGCATGGGAGGGAATAACGTCAGACCGCTGGGTATTATCCACCATAGCCCACGGATACTGCATCGAATTCAACGGTTCCCCGAAATACAGACCCCCACGGAACCGACGCATAACACCGGAACACCTCGCTATTCTTCTTCAAGAAGTAGAAGAGCTACTGAAAAAAGAAGCTATAGAGGCTGTCCCCCTATCTCAGGTAACAGAAGGTATTTATTCAGTGTACTTCCTTGTACCCAAAAAGGACTTAACCATGCGCCCTGTATTAGATCTGCGCCCAGCGAACAACTTTGTCAAACCCCAAAAGTTTCGTATGGTGACCTTGCAGGAAGTAATCCCACTGTTATCACAGGGGGATTACATGACAACACTAGACATGAAAGATGCATACTTTCATATTTTAATGTTGCCAGCGCACAGAAAATACCTCCGGTTCAAGATAGAGAACAAACACTATCAGTTCAGAGTACTACTCTTCGGGATAGCATCTGCACCAAGGGTATTTACGAAAGTACTGGCAGTGGCAGCGGCCCACCTGCGCAGATTATTCATCCCGGTTTACCCGTACCTCGACGACTGGCTCATAACAGGGGATTCTTACGAAACATGCTTCTCCAATACCCAAAGGACCGTAGACCTTTTGTCCCAACTGGGCTTCTCCATCAACGAAAAGAAGTCCAGCTTAGACCCCAGCCAAATCAAACAATTCCTAGGGGCTCTAATTCGAACAAAGGACGGCCTCGTCTTCCCCTCCAACGAGAGGGTCCAAAACATGCTGTTTGAGATCCCCCAATATGTGGCAGGTCGAGAGGTGACGGTACGCAAAGCAATGCGCTTGCTAGGGATGATGGCGTCATGTATTTATTTGGTACCTCACGCGCGCCTGCGCATGCGCCCAATGCAAGAGTGGCTCTACAGCCAGTGGTGTCAGGCCAGCGGACAATGGGACGATCTGGTGGTGGTCTCGCAGGCCTTGGTTCTCTCACTACGGTGGTGGACAAAGGAAAACCTGTTATTAGGGAAAACATTTGCCACACCCGCAGTGGAAGCCACTCTAACCACAGACGCAAATCCCTTACAGGATGGGGGGGCTCACCTATCCCATCAGACTGCTCACGGAGTGTGGGCTCCGAGCTTAGCATCCAAGCATATAAACCTGCTGGAACTATTAGCAGTGTTTAAAGCACTGAAAGCCTTTCAGGAACACTTACAAGGAAAGGCAGTGATGGTCCTCACAGACAGCACCACAGCCATGCACTATCTCAACAAGCAAGGGGCACTCACTCTCCAGGACTGTCCAAGCTGTCCCAGAATATATGGAAGTGGGCTCTCAAACACAACATGTTCCTACTATCACAACATGTACCAGGGGAACTCAATCTGATAGCAGACAAACTCAGCAGAGACTTCCCCCTACCCAAAGAGTACGAATGGCAATTACACGAAAACATCGTCTTAGACGTCTTCACGCAATGGGGTTTCCCGGAAATAGACCTGTTCGCAACCCTGGAGAACTCACAATGCCAAAGTTACGCCTCCAGGTACCCCCAGAACCAGTCCAAGGGAACGGTCTGTTGATTCAATGGTCAGGGAAATTTGTTTACGCCTTTCCCCCGACTCCCCTCCTCAACAAAGTGGTGCACAAGATGCACCAAGAGCAGGTTACCATGATACCTAGTGGCCCCAATGTGGGCCCGGCAGCCATGGTTCGCTCACTTGATGGAGATGTCCCTATCTCCCCCAATGAAACTTCCCTGCCCGTACAACATGCTGTCACAAGACAAGGGCCGGAAACTGCATCCATGCCCTCAGACCATGAACCTAGCAGCCTGGCTCCTGAGATCATAGAATTTAGACATTTACATCTCCCTCAGAGATGTATGGACATCCTCAGGCCAGAAAACCTAATACTCGCCACTGCTATTCTAGCAAGTGGAAAAGATTTGTCATCTGGTGTAGAAGTAAGAACATCAACCCGGTTGACTGCTCTGCCACTAACATTATTCTGTACTTGACCCATTTACTGGATTCAGGTCTAGTGTTTAATTCCATTAAAGTCCACCTAGCGGCACTTTCTGCATACACCACTTCCCAACTTAGTGTCGTGGTGGAAGATACCAGTTATCAAGGCCTTTATGGAAGGGGTAAAGAGAATACACCCCCTGATAGCTAACCCAGCTCCCGGATGGGACTTAAACGTGGTACTTTCTAGACTCATGGGCACTCCTTTCGAACCCATGCACAAGGCAACTCTTAAATACCTCACTCTTAAGACTGCTTTCCTAATAGCTATCACCTCCATTAGGAGAGTAAGTGAACTACAGGCTCTTTCTGTACTAGACCCCTTCGTATCAGTTCACAAGGACAAGGTGGTTCTTCGCACACACCCAAGGTTTGCACCAAAATTCATCTCGAAATTTCATGTAAACCAATCTATAGAACTACCAACGTTCTTTCAAAACCCTTCCAGCTTGGGAGAAAAAAGTCTGCATACACTAGATGTACGCAGAGCTGTCATGTTCTACATGGAAAGAACCAGATCACTGAGAAAGATTAATCAGTTCTTTGTCTCGGTGGCAGCAGGAAGAGAAGGAGATGCAGTCTCCAAGTCCACTATATCTAGATGGATTGTACAATGCATCACTCTCTGTTACACTCTTGCTAAGAGAGAACTACCCTTCAAGCCAAGAGCACATTCCACTCGAGGTACGGGGGCTTCCATAGCATTCATTGCAAATGTTCCCCTTGAGTCCATCTGCAAAGCGGCTACCTGGAGTTCTGTGCACACCTTTACAAAACACTACTGTCTAGATGCACACTCTAGATCTGACTCCCAGGTGGGACAGGCATTATTAAGACATCTTTTCTCTACTGTTCCTTCTCATAACCCACCGCCAACTCCGGGTACTGCTCGCTAGTCTATGCACAGCATGTGATTCTAAGCAGATTAACAAACATCAGAAGTTGGAAAAAAATGGAGAACACCATTCTCCAGCATGGGGTCTGGCATGGATTCACATGCTCATGAATATTCCCCGTCGTCAGGCTGGGAATCCTCGGTAAAGAAAAAACCAGTATCAGTTTCGTTTCTGATCTGTCTTTCGTAGTAGTAACCAATCACTGGTCTCTGCGTCATACTGACCACAGCCAATGACTGCCTTCTACCTAAGCCCCGCCTCTGGCAGCAATCTTCAGATTTTTACCGCACGTTCATGTGTTGGGATCCTCGTGCTATTGCTCTCGAGCGTTAGTGCTATTTTTCACGTTTTTTTCTCAAAAACTTCGTTTTTTTCAGTCAAAAGAGCCTCAAGCTCCACCGACTCTCCATCCGATCAACGGGGACCCGTGTCGGATTGGTCTACGCCCCTCAAGGGTGAAGATTCGTCGAGCTATGCTTTTGGAGGACTCCAGAAGTTTCTCAGGCCCATCTCGGTCATGGCCCAGGAGAAGGGAAGCTCGACGCCCGGAAAGCTGTTCAGGGTCTGCCCTGGATGCCAGCTGCAGAATGTCTTTAAGGAAGACGAACACTCCTTTTGTCTTTACTGCCTACATGAAGACAAGACGCACGTGGAGAAGGACTGTGCGTTTTGCGGCAACATGTCGGAGCGGACCATGAAGGACCGCCATCAACGTCTCGCCAACTGGCTGGAAGGGAAGAGCCCGTCCAGCGAGAAGAAGAAGAAATCCGAGCGGTCTTCTAAGACCTTTGAGGACGCCCTGGCGACGGGGGTCCAACATAAGGCCAAGCACCGCAAGTCCGCTGGCACCGGGAGCGCCGAACGGTCAGGCTCTACGGGCACCAGGCAGGGCGCACCCTCCCCGGCACCATCAACCACGAGCCAACGCTCTGGGTCGGGTAAGAGGAAGGCCGAGCACCCGGCAAAGCTCCTGGAGAGGCCCCGGTCGAGCTCGAAGGCGGAGGGGGAGCGAGGCAGTGTCCCCCCCCCCCCCCCCCTCAAGGAGAAGGCGGTGAGCGCACCAAGGGTGGTGAAAGCCTTAATCCATCCGGCCAAGGCCTCTATCGAGACAGTCGCGGCGGCCCTGGCTCAGCCTGTGGAGGCTACGCCGGTGGTGGCGACCTCGGGGCTCAGAGTCTCCCTGCCACCGCGGAGGGAGTCCTCTTTTATGCCCATCGACAGGACCCCCGTGAAACCTCCGACGGAGAAGAAAAAGGGGGGGCAGGAGGTCGCCGTGGATTCGGCCTCAACCTCTGAGGAAGAACTGATCGAGGTCTTAAGCCACGGCGTTGAAGAAGACCAGCCCCGTCGGGAGGGATCCCGACGCAGGAGACGACGACATCGTCGAGGGTACCGACGGGGCCCCTGACCGCCCGTCGGATTCCCCTCTGCCAGTGCCGCAAGACAACTCGGTGGCCATTTTGTTGGCTATACAGTCCTTATGCTCAGAGATAAGGACGAGACTGCCGTTACCAGTGGAGGAACCACTCCCGTCGGGGGACCCGGAACCAGGCCCTTCGGGCAGCCCCCCTCCTAAGAAAAGGATTCACCCTCCACCTCCTTTTCAGCCGTCGCGCCCCGTTCAGCCCTCCTCCACGACTCGAGGGGATGATACGGGGACTGACACGGCCGCAACTGGTACGGACGACGAGGTGTACGACGAGGATCTGCCGTCGTCTCCTCCCACCCGGGCTTCCCCGCCCGACGAGATTGGATCTTTTCACTCCATGATCGCCAGGGCATCCGAGCTCTTCCAGCTCTGCCCTGAGGAGGAGAAGAAGGAAGGTTTCCTTTATCAGCGGCTCGAGGCCAAGAGGAAGACGGTCCTCGCGGTACCTCTACTGGACGATATTTGGGATGAGGGCCTCGCCCTCCTCAAGAACCCATCCACGACGCCGGCTAGAAGGGACCGGTACGAGAAGAAGTACCGGGTCCCGGACGCGGCCCCCTTGTGCCTCCGGGCGCAGCCTACCCCGGACTCCGTCGTCTCCGCGGCGGCCAGGAAGAAAGCGGGGGGGGGGGGTTGCGGCCTCCACGTCGACTTCCCCGCCGGACGGCGAGGGAAAGAAATTGAACACGATGGGGCGCAGGGTCATCTCGTCTGCAGCGACGATGATTAAGGCGGCTAACGCCTTGGCTATCGTAGCCCGGTACGACAGGGAGCTGTGGTACAAGCTGGCTCCCCTGCTGGACTTCCTACCGGACGACAAGAGGGCGGATGCCCTGGAGATCTTGCAGGAAGGTGAGGTGGCGTCGGACCACGCCATCACTATTGCGACAGACATCGCCGACACTGGATTTCGCCAGTTGGGCAACGGCGTGTGCCTTAGGCGGCGTGGATGGCTCAAGGGTCACCCTCCAGCACGTCCTGGGTCAGCTGGAGGAGGGCGACTTCCTGTCGTCGTTGGATTTGGAGGATGCCTACTTCCATATTCCCATCCTAAAGGGGCACCGAAAATTCCTCAGGTTCGTGGTCCAAGGGCGTCACTACCAGTTCAGAGCCCTTCCCTTCGGTCTACGGTCGGCACCCAGGGTATTCACCAAGTGCCTTGCACCAGTGGCGGCGCAGCTGCGCCGAGAAGGGATCCACGTCTACCCCTACCTGGACGACTGTCTCATCCGAGCCAAGACGAGGGAGCTCGCCGTGGAGCACACGGCAAGGACCGTCCAACTTCTCACGGACCTGGGATTCTCCGTGAACTACGCCAAGTCCCACCTGGTACCCGCGCAAAACGCACTGTTTCTGGGAGCGAAGCTCGACAGTGTCCCTTCTGGCCTCCCCGTCGGAGGAAAGGACCAGGTCCATCCTGGGCAAGGTACAGCGGATGTTGGTTTCCGACGCGGCCAAGGTGAGGTCAATCAAGTCCCTCCTCGGAATGATGTCTTCTTGCATCTACCTCATTCCCATGTGCAGGCTCCGGATGCGCCCGTTGCAGGAGTTCCTGGACGCGCGCTGGATCCAAACGACGGGCGGCTTCGAGGAGAGGATCACACTCGACGAGAGTTTCCGCCGAGCGGTCCGGTGGTGGGGCACCCACGCGCATCTGACGGCGGGCATGGACTTCCAGACCCCAGACCACCAGGAGACAGTGACCACGGATGCCTCCCTGGAAGGGTGGGGAGCGCACACTGAAAATCTGCACGCGAGAGGCCTTTGGCTCCCGACTGAGAAGTCCCTCCATATCAACGTCCTGGAGCTCCGTGCAGTGTTCTGGGCCCTCAGGTCCTTCCTTCCGTCCCTCAAGGGCAAGGTGGTGAGGATCTTCACCGACCACACCACCACCATGTTTTACATCAGGAAACAGGGCGGAACCAGTTCCCCAGCACTGTCCAAGGAGGCGCAGGACCTGTGGCATTGGGCCGTCGCCCAAATGATGTTTCTGGTGCTGTTTCATCTGGCAGGGATAAAAAACACCATCGCCGACTCACTCAGCAGGGAGCTGCGCTCGTGCCACGAGTGGGAACTACGGCAGGATCTAGTGGATCGCCTCTTCCGACGGTGGGGCACACCCCAGATCGACCTGTTCGCGACGGCGACGAACTCCAAGTGCCGGAGGTTCGCCAGCAGGTTTCCCCAGCCAAGGAGCATGGGCGATGCTTTCTCGTTCCCCAGGGCGGGCCTGTTCCTATACGCGTTCCCTCCATTGCCACTACTGATCCGGCTCATCAACCAGCTCAAGAGGTCACGGTGCAGGATGATCCTCGTCGCACCTGCGTGGCCGAGGCAGATATGGTTCCCGGACCTTCTGGACTTGTCAGCGTCCCCGTCAATCAAGCTGCCAGTGGCCGCGGATCTGCTCTCCAGGGAAGGAGGCGCCATCCTCCACCACGACCCGAAGTCGCTGAACTTGCAGGCCTGGCTCCTGCAGCGCTAGAGTTTGGAGGATACGACATACCGGCCGACTGCAGAGAGGTTCTTGCAAAGGCCAGGGCGTCCTCGACTCTTAAATGCTACAGACACAAATGGAAGAGGTTCTCTGTCTGGTGCCACGCACAGAAGATTAACCCTCTAAGGATTACGGCTCCCCAAGTACTGCCGTACCTGTTGACGCTGGCCAAAGCTGGACTGGCACACGCGTCCATCAAGATTCATCTTGCTGCGATCTCCCGATACACTAGAACCACGGGGCGGACGTCCTTGTGGTCTCATCGTCTGGTGAAAGAGTTCATGAAGGGACTGTTCAGATCGTTCCCGCCGGTGAAGGCTCCGGCCCCGGCGTGGGAGCTCAACGTGGTGCTGACCAAGCTCATGGGACCTCCGTTCGAGCCTCTGTACTCGGCCCCGTTGAAGTTCCTGTCGTGGAAAACAGCGTTTCTTGTGGCCATCACCTCCGCACGACGGGTGGGAGAGATCCAGGCCCTTTCCTGCAAGGCCCCGTACTTGACTTTTCACGACACGAGGGTGGTGCTCAGGACGCATGCCCAAGGTGCCGTCTGACTTCCATCTCAACGAACCCTTGGTGTTGCCTGTGTTTTTCCCGTCGCCTTCGTCGCCGGCTGAGAGGACTTTGCACTCGCTGGATGTGGCTAGAGCGCTGAAGTTCTACGTGGATCGCACGAAGTGTTTTCGGAAGACGTCACAACTCTTTGTGAACTTTGGACCTGTCAATCAGGGGAAGGCTCTCTCGAAGGCTTCCATTTCCAGGTGGCTCTCCGGCTGTATCATGTACTGTCACCGGTTGGCAAACCGACCGCTGCCTGGCCGTCCGAGAGCACATTCCACCAGAGCGATCGCAGCTACCACGGCGTTCCTATCTGGTGTGCCCCTGCTGGACATTTGCAGGGCTGCTACGTGGAGGTCGACGCACACCTTCACGAAATTCTACTGCGTCGATCGGGATTCCAGGGAGGAGTCCAGGGTCGGCCAAGCAGTGCTGCGCAACCTGTTCGCCTGAGGTGAGCCTGGTGAGGAGGTAAGATTGCTTAATGTTGAGTTTGATGTGATGCTTAATGTTGAGCCTTTGCCACCTCCTGTGGTTGTGCATGTGGGTACTGCTATGTATTCTTTATTCATGAGCATGTTAATCCATGCCAGACCCCATGCTGGAGAAGGAACAAGTTACTTACCTGTAACTGTTGTTCTCCAGCATGGGTCTGGCATGGATTCACATGCGAACCCTCCCGCCTACCCCTCTGCGGCTCTTCACTTGGTCATACTGCCACTTCACGTGCTTCCAAATCTGAAGATGGCTGCCAGAGGCGGGGCTTAGGTAGAGGGCAGTCATTGGCTGGGGTCAGTATGACTCAGAGACCAGTGATTGGTTACTACTACGAAAGACAGATCAGAAACGAAACTGATACTGGTTTTTTCTTTACCGAGGATTCCCAGCCTGACGACGGGGAATATTCATGAGCATGTGAATCCATGCCAGACCCATGCTGGAGAACAACAGTTACAGGTAAGTAACTTGTTCCTTACTTACCGGAAAAGCATTTCTGATGGTTGTATCTGCTTAGATTCACATGCGCCCGCCCTTCCTCCCCGCTCAGATGGAACGAACATAGACATCCTCTACTATATTTCTCTCTTTTCTGTACTCACTCACGTCTAGAAGGCTCCCTCAGGGCAGAAAAATACAAACAGAGGGACCTCGACGCGTGAGGGATTGTGGGTACAACGCACGTCACTATAGGGATAGTGTTACAGACACGCCTTGTCGACGTCCCCTTTTTCGACTACGAAAAACAAAATGCAATACTCCGCAGTGACCACTGGATGTCGGACCTATGCACAGCATGTGAATCTAAGCAGATACAACCATCAGAAATGCTTTTACGGTAAGTAATGCATTGTCATACTATCCTGATCAGGACTCAAAATGGCAACTCATGAATACTCGCTGTAATCCCCACAACCTTGAACACAACAGTATTATTGCACATGTAGACGCTAGAGTATATGCAGTACTTAAGAATAAAGGGGGTTCGCATATTCCCAACTATGCCCAGAAGGTGCCGGAAAAATCCAGCAAAGCTCTAGGCATGCAATACCAGATGCAATGAGTCATAACTAGCAGAAATACCTTGTAGCCTAATTTAGATCCATAGAGATTAGAATATTGTAATAAGTAGTTGGTGGCATCAACTAAAAAGTTAAGTCTTCTATAGGAAACTCCAGGAACCCAAGGAGGATGCAGTAAAAATGTCTAATTTTAGATGACTAACTTCCAAAGTCGCATTGGTGGTGGTTAAAGGGTGTAGTGAAGTTGGCCATAGGAAGTAACTGTGAAATCCAATAGGTGATTATGTGGAAATGACAGTGTAGTCTATTGGGTACCCCGCTGGTGTAGATGAAGGTGCAAACAACCCCCCCCACCCCCCATGTAAAGTAAGTTAACCCTCTCCTGGAAGGAAGGTGAGACCCAAGCAGAGGGAAGAAGAGTCCTTCAGGGAGCCAGGACAGCCAATGTCAATTGGGCACAAGTCTAGGTGAGCTGATACTTATTGCAGGTAAGAAAGTCTTGCACAATGTTTTAGAAGTCTTTGTAGAAGCAGTAGAATCAATGTAGGGCCACAAGTTGGGAGGCTTGTGAGGGGTAGAAGATGCAAGCGACTCTATAGGAGCAACAAGTCTCAACTGAGAACAAGTAAGGCTACACAAAGAGGGAAGTCCCCTTCGTTTACAGTACCTTTGGTTCGAAGAAATGGTTCCAGCGGTCTTCTGTTCCTGTGCAGCTCTGTAGATCCTGTTGTTCATGGGCCTCAGTCGTGGGGACAAGAGGGAGGACTTCTGGGGACTCCTACACTGCAATGGGATGGTCGGCAGCAGCAAAGGAAAAACTTCAATTCAGTGGCACTTGTTTCAGCTCCTTGCGTCTTAGCAAATGGCACCACTGCGGACTGTCAGATACCACACTAGACTTTCCTCACATCTGGGGTCCAGCACTCTGTTGAGGTGGTTCAGGCTTGGCCAGTCCTGCTTCAAAGGAGTCTGTAGGATCTTCCTGAGGCTCGGGTCCAAACTTAATAGCGATGCACTCGATTTGGTGTTCCTCTCCCTGGCACTTCGATTCCAGCAGCAGCGGAAATACAGCAAGCTCCGAGAGGATGTCCAAACAAGTTCACTTTGGAGTTCATTGGTGCCACCAACTCAAGGGGAGAAGTCATCCTTGCAGGGCTACTCCTAGTTGAGGTGAATTCGGAGCTTCCTCACAGCAGCAGGGCTTCACTGGATAAACCCCAATGGTCCAGGAGTTGCAGCAGGCGTTTCTTCCAAGTTCTTCGGATTCCTTCGTCCAGTGGTCCACTCTGCAATCAAGCCGAAAAGCTTAGCCTTTTATGCAGGTTTCTCTCATTCATTCCAGCCTAGCTGTCAATCACACAGCAGGGTGGGTGTTGTTGCCGGACAGCCAGCCGGCCAATCACCTTTGGGTTCATTCCTGTAACCAAGGGGATTGAGCACAGGGTGTTTCGGGCACCTCCCTATCTTCCTGCCCCTGCTGGACACTCTGGAGCCAGAGGTGGGCTTCACTCGAATCCCGCCAAAGACAAAATGAACTAAGGGACCAAACCCTGGTTTGCGCGCAGAGTAAATCTCTCAAGAAGGACGTTTCCAGCAAGAAATGTCGAAAGAAAGACCGGGGCCATTGTGACAAAATGGGCACCCATGCAGCCCGTGGTAAAAACTCCCAATGGTAGTTTAAAAGTAAACCACTGCCACCAGCCATTAATTGTAGAAAGGGTAACATAAAAATGTTACATGAGAAACTAGATAAAGGGGATACTAAGTAGCCCCTCCATCACCCTATGATAAGGTAGTGTGTGCTGGATCTAGAAAGTTACAAATGTAAGTAAAGTCAATTTCACTTCACTGCTCGCCCCCCTTCCCCTCCCCACCAGACTAAAGGGCGGGAGGATTTAATCCACCCCTGGATGAATCTCCTTACTCCAGTCGGTCATACTTTCTGGAGAGACCATCCGCGTTTTGGTGATTACATCTTGACCTGCGTTCTATGGTAAAATCAAACCCCTGAAGACTGATGGACCATCTTAACAATTTAGGATTTCCCCCCCTTCATCTGCGTTAACCATCTCAAGGGTTGGTAGTCAGTTTGAATTACAAAAGTAGGTCCATACAAGTATGGTCTAAACTGCTTCAAAGACCACACAATGGCAAAACATTCAGGTTCTATGGTTGCCCACTTTGTTTCAGGGTCCTTCAGTTTCCTACTGATTAAACAGATGGGGTGTTCCCTGCCTTTCTCATCCAGCTGACTCAGAACTCCACCTATACCCGTATATAAAGCATCAGTTTGTACAATATAGGATTGGTTATAGTCAGTAGCTCTCAAGACTGGAGCTTGACAAAGGGCTTTCTTAAGTCCTTCAAATGCTTTAGTGCACTCCTCATTCCACCTGACCTTCTTGGAGGAATTTGGGTGAGATCATTATTCGAGGGTCCCATAGACCTAGAAAGGCTCTCACTTTGGTTTGATTAGTAGGGGTGGCCCAGTCGTGTATAGCTTGTACTTGGTTAGGCAATGGCCTTATTTCAGCTCTTTCTACCTCCTGTCCAAGGTAGACCACTTTACTCTGACCAATTTGGCATTTGCTTGCCTTTATGGTCAGCTGGGCCTGCTCAAGAGCCTGCAAAACATATCCTAGGTGGTCAATGTTCTTTCCAAGAAGGGCTGAACACTGCAATGTCATCCAAGTATGCCATGCAGAAGTCCTCCATCCCATTCAGAACATGATTTACCATCCTTTGGAATGTAGCAGGTACATTCTTTAGACCAAAAGGCATAACCTTAAACTGGTAGTGGCCTCCTGGGGTGAAAAATGCAGTTTTTGCCTTGGCATGGTCTGTCAGAGCTATTTGCCAATAGCCTGAGTTTGGGTCAAATATACTGAGGAACTTGGCTCAACCAAGTCTGTCCACCGGGTCATCTGTCGTAGGTAAAGGATGGGCATCAGTCGTGGTGACTGCATTAAGAGCTCTATAGTCCATACATAATCTCAACTCCTTGAATCCTGCCATTGGTGCTAGTACAACTAGACTAGCCCATGGACTTGTAGATGGCTCTATTACCCCAAGATCAAGCCTCTTCTTGACCTTTTTATTTGGGTTCTTACATGGTCTGACTTTCTGTAACCCCTGCTTTTGACACAGAGAAAGTCACCAGTGAGTGTATCGTGCTGGCCCCAAGGGGTCAAGCCTGGTGTTGGTGAAAACATGGAGGCAAACTGATTCAACAGAACTTTGTACTCCTGTTGTTGCAGAGTCAGATCAGAAGAGAGATTAACTCCCATCTTTCCATCTAAAGGTTGTCCCCCGAGGTCATGTAGAGGCTCACTCTCCTCCTTAACTTGATCAGAGGATAGAAGCAAAGCTCCTATTTCTGGTCTAGAGACATGCCTTTAGGCGGTTGTTGTGAAAGTCCCTGGGGTCTCCTCGGGATTGCCCATGTCCACCAAATTATTGACCTCCAAGTTTGCACACCACCTTGAAGGGTCCAATCCATTTGTCCTGTAGGGCTCTGCCTTTAGGTACCATAACTAGAACTAACTGGTCTTGAGTAAACTCAACCATGTTGGCCTTCTGGTCATGCCAATGTTTATTTAATTTAAATGTTTTATTGGTTTAGAAGTCAAAAAACAAGAGTTAACAACAAAACCTTTAACATTACATTTTCCCTCAGTTAATTCCTTTTAAAAAGAAGATGTAGACATATTTATCTCTCCAGAGTCTCTCCCTTTAACATTCCACCAACAAATAAAAACATTTAAAAAAAGATCCAAAGGTAATGATGGCAGTCCGAGGTTCAATTCTAAGGGCCACCACCAACTTCACTATATCCCAATTACTCCAAGACATCCTTCTCCATTCACATCTCCGATTGTCTTACTGTTTAGCACAAATTCAATCATTTTCGTTGCTGAAATTACGAAGCCAGTTTGTACCCCCCAAGAGGACCCATTTCCACCAATCAACTGGGCTGAGGGATTCTCCAACACCCCTATATCCCTCTAAAAAGTTACATCTTACTTGGTTTAGCGATTCACAAGCAGTTATTAGATGAAGCAGTGTTTCCACCGAATCAGTCTCTTTACAGAATCGACATTGAGCATTTACAATCCAGCATTTTCCTGAGTCATTGGACCTTCCTAGTACCGAGAACATTTAGCCTACATCGAAGTAGATAATCCTGATACCTGGGTGAGGGGAATTTTTGTAAATACCTAGGCAGAGAGTTCAAAACTGTACTGTCTACAATCACAGGGCACCTTAGTTTATCATTCCCACATTGATCTATGGTACAAATCGAGTCTAAATCTTGCAACTTTTTTACTTTAGACAGATTTCCCATCAACTCTCCTAATTCATGAAGGCGAGAGGCATTGATCTTTTTCACTTTTATTCTCCAAAGAGTTGGATATCTATCTTGTCCATCGTTACTTACATTTAGAATTGCAAACGGTGTTATTAGTGTTTCATGTGCACATTTCCTATAAAGAGCTATGGTTTTCCACACCACTATGGATTCCAAAGATTGTAACTTAAGCTCTGGCCTTATAGCGCACATCAGTAGGGCATTTGGGAGTCTCAACACTTTGTCCCAAAAATATCCCTTTAATTTCTCTCACACTGCCCATGATAGATGCAGGGTGGCCTCCAATCCATATGACAGGATCTGGGCTACCTTTTGCTTGTAGGAGGAGACAATTGGAATCATTGTGAATTTCCCAAATATTTTCTAATTTTCGATGTAATGACGTGGTTTGTTATTAACCTAGATTGTAGGTGCTGGTAAAGACCCCCTTCATTCCGACTCCTGTTTATAATCACCCCCATATGTCATTGATTCAACTATTTCTAGTGGATCCGACTTTCCATGTAAATCCCCCACAATTCTTTTCATAGTCACAATTCTAAACTTAGCAATGTTGATTTTCATGCCATTCTCACTCAAAAAGGCATCAAAAGCCCCTATCCTCCTCCTGCAGACCTATCGGAGTCTGATAAACACTAGATCGTCTGCAAATAAAATCCACGGCACTTCTTTGCCGTTGATTTTGGGGGAGAAAGCTTTCACCTCTTTGTGAGTCGTTACAGGTCGGCAATGTAGAGGCAGAATAGCAGCACACCCCTGTTTTAGTCCTCGAAAGGTGGGGGATACTTTGTGACACATGGCCTTTCTGTTACCCTAATCCTGACTGAGGTGTTGGTGTACAGGGCTTCCATAGCCTCTACCAGGTTGGCTGGACACTGCCAGGCCCTCAACTTAGTCCACAGTATTTCCCTAATGACTCCATCAAAGGCCTGTTTGAGGTCCATAAAGGCTAGGTATTTCTATTTATTGTGTTTCATATAGCGCCTTTGTCCAGAGCACTTTACATAGGACCGTCAGTAGTACATTGAATCAGAGTGCCAAACAGCATTTATAAACAGTAAGAGTTAATCTGTGTTCATAAAGGGCAACAATCAACTAGTGTTCATAGGAGTCAATCATTGTTCATAAACAGTAACAATCTATCAGCATTCATAAGAGTAAATCAACCGAGTTGATAAGCAGTATAAATCAATTAGAGGACTGTAGCAGGTGGGTTTTTAAAGAGGAACGGAACAGAGTATAGGAGCAAAGAGAGAGGGCAAGCATGTTCCAGTGAAGAGGGTTTAGGAGCTGGAATGAGCGAAAACGGGATTGGGCACAGGGGGGGGGCAGGGAACATGAAGTCTAAAAAGATTAGCAGAGGCGAGGGAGCGAGATATAGAGTAAAAAGAAAGAGATGTTAGATGGTCAAGAGCAAGTCCATAGAGACATTTGAACACAAGACAGAGAAAGTTGTATTTAAGCTGAGAATAGAAGGGCAACCAGCCGAGAGAGGCATGGGAAGGATAAACTGGGTCCTGGTAAGAGAAAAGACCGAGTGAGCGAATTGAAGAATGATAGATTTAAGAGGAGCAAGGCGTGAGTGGGGAAAACCAAAGAACAGAACAATAGAATAGTCGAGAGAAGACTACTGAAGAGATGAATTTTGTAGTGTGGAAGGTGAGAAAAGGGCGGATTTTGCAGATATGAAATCGACCGACGTGGGATGTAAATGCCAAGATTGTGGGCAATGGGAGAGCTTGAGAGACAGGGGGGATGAAAAGAAACAGAAGAGGGAGGAGATTGCAACATGAGTTTGTGGGAAATAATAGAACCTCAGTCTTTCCGGCATTTAGAGCGAGGAAGTGAGAAGTCATCCAAGACTTGATGGCCGATAGGCAGGATGATATATTCTGATGAATGTCGGGGGAGAAGGATGGAAAGAGCTGGGTCGTCAGCATAGAACTGGTGTGACACTCCAAAGGATGAGATGATGGGGGGCAAGAAAGGAAGTACATAAGGAAAATAGAAAAGGACCAAGAACTGAACCTTGAGGAACGCCATGGACCAGAGGAAGGTGAGAAGTGTTGCCGCCCAAGAGACAGCAAAGGTATGGTTGGATAGGTAAGATGAAAACCACGATAGGACAGACCCGTGAAGACCAAGGGAGGAGAGTGTCCAGGAGCAAAGACTGATCTGCAGTGTCAAAGGCAGCAGACAGATCAAGTAACATCAGAATAGATGAGTGTTTGGAATAGCGAGCAGTGAGAAGAGAATAAAGTTGGTAGGTAAGGGCTGTTCAGTGGAGTGGTGGGGGCGAAAGCCAGACTGAGTCGGAGGAAGGAGAGCGACTAGACACGAATGATGAGATTTGTGAATAAACGAGGCGCTCAAGGTGCTAGGATAGGAAAGGTAAGAGAGATATAGGACGGAAATTAGAAACAAGGGGGGTTGGCTGTAGGTTTCTTTAGGATGGGTATGATAATTGCATGTTTAAAGGCAGAATGAAAGGTAGAGGTGGTGAGACAAATGTTAAAGAAAGAGGTGATCAAGGTTACCGGATGTGGGTAGACTTTAGGGATAAGTGAAGAGGGGATGGGGTCAGTGTGGGCAGCTCTAGGGTGTGCATTGGTCAGGAGGAGAGCCACCTCAGAGTCCGTTACTGGAGGAAAGTTGGAGACACGGCTGGAGGGGGTAGGGAAGGAGAAGTTGTTATAGGAAGGTGAAGATAGTATGTCCTGGCGTAGGGAGTGCACTTTGGTGAAGAAGAAATTGGCAATATCAGATGCTGATCGGGATGAATTGATAGACGGATCAGGTGTAGGAGAGAGAAGTTGGGATAGAGTTTGGAAGAGATGTCGAGGATTGTTAGGCAGAAACATGTGCAGTTCCCTTAGGGACCACTGCAAAAGGCTTAAGACTACAGATGTTGGCAGTAAACCCAATTGGTAGCAGTCTGTACCACCCAGATTTACCTGATAGCTGTGGCTGAGCAGCCAGACGTGTCTCAAGAAGAGTTAGACAGTATATAGAGTATACAAGATAGGTACCAAAATACAGTAGCACAAGCAAACACTGACCAGAGCTTTGGTAACAAGTATATAATTATGGATTTAAAGACACACTTCGCAACACTCCAGCACTATTATTATAAGCAAGTTCAAAAACAGTCACTATTAATATATATACATCCCTTATTCCTTATTAGACAAGTCTTAGTTAACACCACTTATTTCCAGACAGAGGTGAGCGCTTAACTAAAGATGGCACTCCAATAAGTTTAAGAAAAAGGCAGAAATTAGGAACAGCACACAACACAATCCTTTAGAAGCACTCAGGAAAGTCAGTCTACTGGTGAGCAAAAAGTTCAGAGGCCAGGCTCCCTCTTGAAGAGAGTAGAACACCAATGCGCCCAAGATCACACAGTTTAAAAGGCTTGGAGAGTCTTGCAGAGAGTTCAGAAAGGAATCGGTTCAGTTTAGAAAAGTTCAGTTACCCAGCCTAGGGCCAACCCAAGTGGTAAATTGAGGCTTGAAGAGCCGCCCCATACAGACCGTTGCGAGGGAGGCCAGGCGGACACAGTACCTTTTAAAGTGGAGAGGATCCTCCAGCGGGGGTAGTTGTTCCTGGCAGCGGGTGCAAGTCGCGGCGTCGTCCAGAGGAAGAGATGATCTCGATGTGGAGGAAGGCTGAAGGTTGTTGCACTGCCAGGGAAGAAACCAGCCACGGAGTTCTCCGGTTAAAAGGTACTACCCATTTATTCGCGGTAGTGGAGAAAACGTGGTATCCCGGTTGCCGGGGTCCTTGGCACAGGCAAGACGGCCATGAGATGATCCGGGAAGGCGAAAAGGCGGGCAAACTGGTTATCCCCACCAGTCAAAGGAAGAAGACTCTTCGGATTGAAGATCTCCTCTATCGTCGGGGGGGGGGGGGGAGAAAGGTGAGACGGTTCAGCAGGGCTCCATCGGTGGTGTCGTCGTTGCAGGTCGGCTCAGCTTCTCCCTCTTCGGATTCTTTGGTCCTGTGGCGACGTCTGAAGTCCCAGTCCCCAAAGCACTGCTTTTATGCAGAAAACCCCCATTCATCAGTCCTAGCTGTCACTCGAACATGCTAAGTGGTGAGCCGGGCGGCTCACCATTGGGCCAATCACACGAGAGTGCGACTTGTTGCCGAGGCAACTCAGTCCAGGGTGCCTAAACCCCCTCCACACCCTCTGTGGTACCCAGACAGAGTGGCACCACTTTTGGAGGCTTCTGTGGAGAAGCCTGCCAAAAAGTGGAACAAAGGGCTCGACTTGGGTTGGAGTCACAGAAGCGAACACAAAAGCCATTTTGGAACCGAGTTTCGGCAAAAACTACCAACCAGTGAATTTATATTAATTTAATAAACCGGCGGTATGTTCGAGGCTATATTAAAAAGTGGTAGCCTCGAACAATGGGAAAATCCCATAGGAATATATTCGCGGTCGAATATAAATAGTATCCACTGCCACCAGCCAAAACTCGGTTGGGGTGGACTGGACAGTGCCCCCTTGAACAACAGACCCTGGGGCAATCGAATTGCCCCGACCAGTACGTCCACAATATGATGGTTTGTACTGGTTCTGTTCGCAATTTAAGACTAGTAAAGCCAATGGTGACTTTACATGCCCTGGGAGACAGTAGTCAGTCCCAGGGTATGGAGTCTATGTTTGGGGTCGCTACGACACCCCTGGGTTATTGCACGGAGGGTGCTGTGTAACCCACATACCAAAAACACATGAAGCCCTATGGAGTAAAAGACCCCATAGCCCATAAAACACATTCAAAGTCAAAGGATATCTCAAATCATGTCTAAGAGTGGGAGGAAAAGAGTCTCACTCTTAGCAGGAGAAAAAAATAAACCCCAAAAATCCAGCTACTAGGTTTGGGAAATAAGCCTGAACAGAGAATTCTCCCTAACAAGGATGAGTGGATTGACTATGAAGAAGGCAAGAGAAGTAGGTACATTTGGCAGACTTAATACAGTTGTCGGAGAGGACGTGATCAGAGAAATAGGTTGAACGGTTAGTAGAACAGTGTTTGCGCCAGCGCCTTCCAAGGCGGCAGCGCATAGAAGAGAGATTAGGATAGAGCCAGGGTTGGGCAGGTTTGCGAGTGGGCCAAAAGGAAGAAAAAGGGTGAAGTTGATCAAGGCTAGATGTAAGACATGAAGCGAGAGTGGACACAGCTTCATCTGTCGAGAGGTAAGTGTGAGAGATGGCAGAGCGTGTATGCAGTTATCCTGGAAGAGGGAGGAGGTAAAATTGTGTAGATAATGCCTATAGAAAGTTCTAGTGGAGGAGAGGGATGAGGTGCTAGAGGGAATAGGTCAGAGCAAGGAAGCTGAGATTAGGGTGTGATCTGAAAGGTAAACAGGAAGAGAATATTGGGTAGGCAGCAAACGATGAGGTGAAGATCAAGTCGAGGGTGGAACCAGAGGTATGAGTGGAGTGGGAGGTGGAGAAAATAGGTGAGTCAAGTATTGATAGGAAGGGGGATGTTAGATGAGCAGAGGAAAGATGAAGATTAAAGTCTCAGCAAGACAAGAGTTGTAGGACCAGGTACAATATGACCAAAAAGGTGGCCAATGTCTTTGCAGAATGAACCAAGCGGGCCAGGTGGGCAGTAGATAATGAGAAGAGAAATAGCATGAAGAGCAGTGAAAATGTTATATAGGAATTCATGTGAGGAATATTCTGGTAAGGGCACAGGTGACGGAATAGATTAACATTTAGGACTGTAGAGTAAACCAACGCTGCCGCCGTGCCCATTGGCAGGAGTGACATGAGCAAAAGAGGCTAGAGAAGTAGTAAGAGAAGCAGCAACAGTTGTTATGAGGGAGAATCCAAGTTTCGGTTATTCAGAGAAAATGAAATGAAGATGTAGGCGTAGAAAAAGGTCCAATACTGCCATGGTCTTATTGCAGAGTGATCTTGCATTCCATAGGCCAAGGTTGATGGAGGTGGAAGAGTCAATAAGCTTTGGGTAGATGAGATTTGGATTTCTGGTTGGAGTAGTGGAGCGATAATCGGTATGAGGGATGATGGGCTGGGAACATGTAGGTATGGCGATAGTCATATGGATGATGAGCAGTACCTTGAGGCTGGACCAAATCACGGTAGGTGGAACAAGTGATGGGAACGGGTGGGCAGGGTGTAGCATGACCAAGCAGTCAGTAGCCACGGACACGCAGCGGACAGCTGCAGACAGCTATGTCCCACTTTGCCGCGACTTCACCTGGAGTCATGTGTTTCAACCGTAGGCGAGCAAGATTGGTGGGCGTGGCCTCTGCTGCAACAGTCTGTTGCTAGGAAACAGACAACAGTACCCCTTCTGGTGATGCTGGCAGGAGGTGGAGGGCAGCTGGTGTGGCCCACTTTGCTCCTGCACAGCAGGGTGGCCCAGGAAGAATAGCAGGCAGCTGGTTTCACTTAGCGCCTCGCAGCAGCTTTGCCTGGAGATACACATTTATTGAAAGAGAGGGCCTTGGAAACAGGAACATGTTTAACAGAGGTACCTACACCCTTGACAGTCTGCCATGGGTCTAGGATACCGCACTTCTCCACCGATGCTCTTAAATCTCTCAGCAGGACAGTCTCAAAGTGTTTTCCAATAGAGTGGAGCAGTGCAATAGGGTGCTAATTTCTGGGCTCTGCCCTAGCACCTTTTTTGAACATCAGGACAATATTGGCCTCCATCCATGAGGATGGAATTTCTTTACCATGATTTGGGCAAACATGGCCACTAGGAGTTTCCCTCTGTGATGCTGGACATGCATTGGAGGGACAGGGCCTCCCTGTCCTTGTCCTGTAGTCTTTTTTCATTTGTGTCCTGTATTGTTTTCTGCCCACGAGTCCATGTGGGACTCCTGGCAGTGTAGTTCTTTTTTTTGGTTTGCTGTGCAGACCCATGGGATACCCTTACGGCACCCATGGGTAGGGGTGCAACCCTGTGCCACTAGTGTTTTTTCGGGCACCTGTGTGTGGCCCACAGAGAAGGATATGGGCTGGTGGCAGCGCCATGCTGAAATTGACAGGTGCTCTGACTATCTTCCATTTTGGGATACCCAGGCCCTGCCATTGGAAATCAGTTGATTCCTGATGGGGAAACAAGATGGCCCCTGTGGCCTCCTGCTTTCTATTGCCTGTTACCTTGTTGTCCCAAAGTCCTTGGAAGCCCTGACTGTCCCTTCCCCCTGACTGGCTGTTATATATGGTGGTGTTGTGAAGTCCAGGCCAGACTGGGCGGAGCCTTCCCAGTGACTGTATGTTGTGGGTACACCCTGTGGGTGGGTCCTGAGTGTTTGACCAATATGCACTTCTTGTTGTGGATGTCTAGTTTGTGGTGTTTGACACAATGACTGGGACAGCCCTGCCCGAAACTGGTATGTATGCAGTGTGTAGTGTTGAATGGCTGGGTACTTGTCCCAATACACATTCCTTGTTGCGAGTGTCTGAGAGGGAGGAGAATGGCCTGAATTGAATGAACGTTATGCCTGATTGGCTGACTGAATGCTGAATGCCCTTCTGGGTGATTGGTTGCCTGAGTGTGACTCAGCAGAATGTATGGGAGATCAAATGGTATATCTGGGGGGCCTCTCACTGCTAGACATCGTTCAGAAACTGGATTTGAAACTAACATTGAAACTGAAGCTGAATCTCAGAGCCGAGCCTGAAGAAGGTTCACTGCTGTCTCCCTTTGCTGAAATCCGAAAGCTGTCGAGACTGATCCAAGAGAGGACCTGGTTATGCACCCTCTTCCTCTGCTCCGAGGGACCATCGAGCACCGCTTACCTTAGCCGAAGCTCCCGGGAAGTCAGACCCTCGGAAGGCTGCCGACTGGACCCTGGGACCGCTGAGGAGAACAAAGATAAGCGCCGGACGTTCCACCCACTGTCGTCAACCAGGGTTTGCAGGTTTGCTAGAACCGCTGGAGGCCCATCAAAGCTGTGTTTCCCAGAAGAGGGGACCGCTTGACGCCGTGCCGCTGACGACCGGAGCTGCACGCTCCTTTACCTAAGACTTTTGACTAAGACGCTCGTCCGTACCGCCGCCTGCCTTATCCCGCCGGAGAAGACCAGGCCGCCGACGTGGCGAGGAGCATCCACCGGTGGGTTTCCCGCCACCCAACGACCGTAGATATGCCAGATGACTCGACGCCCTTGCTGAGCCACAGTTCTTCACAAACTCTTTGCGGTCCTGAACTATCGACATAGAGGTGCCCCGCACGCCTCTTCCTTGCAGGACGTTTTCGACTTGTCGACTAGCATCGCTGGGACCGAAGCTGCCGCCTTGACGCAGAGTTCACTTTCTTCGAGGGATCTCGACGATCCGTGACTCCTGCTTTAAAGGGAGCCGCTCAAGAAGGATCCGTCGATGACTCGTCATCGAACTCTGCTATTCCAGGTACATTGGGGTGGTAGAAACATTATAGAAGAAAATAAGACTCCTAGAACAATATATGGACTGGGCTTGTGATATATCTTTACTTTACAGGTTGCCCAGGTGGGGGCAGGGGGGGGGGATCTCCACACAGAACTGTCTAGTGGTAGGGGCCAATTGATCTACTCAATTGCTTTCCTCCCATGTCTATTGTTGGTTACCATAAGTTTTTTTGTTGCACTTCAATGAAATCTAATAACTGTGGTACCACTTAGAACTGTATATATTTGCCATTGTAGATTTACTAAGCACAGTGAGTTATTGTGATTGTGTATATAACCTTGAACCTTAATTATATAAAGACTGTTTTAACTAATACAGTGTGTGGACATGCCTTTGTTGGGGCTTGGGGAACGAGCCTGCATCACCTCCTGAGAAGCGAAGCTAGGCCTTGATTGCTCGTCCATTGCTACCGTAATAGAGAATGTATCGGCCGGTCACTTTGGTCGCATCCCGCTATTTAAGTCTCGAGCAATTTTCCCCCAACTTCTAATTCCTCTCCCATTTCTTTAACAGGCTTGCCAGTTTCCCCTCCCGAAATGTAAATGGCCAACAGATCATGATCACTAAATTTCTGGGGCATTATCGTAAAACTCTCCACCTTCTCTCTGAAATTCTGACACAAAGCAGTATTCGATGCATGACTCCAAATCCCCACATTTCCATGTACAATTACCAGGTATATCGCTCTTAGTCTGTGAATTGAGCATATGCATCTCCCTCCTTCTCATGTTGGACATGCATTCCCGCTCTTTCCTTCATCTACCCTCTTTCAATGTATGTCCAATTTTGTTCAGGAGTTTGATGTTCAAGTCTCCACATATAACAATCCTGGCATCTTCCCATTGTCGCATTGCTTCATCAATTATTCTCATTAGTGACTCCACTAGTTTTGTTTCTTTCCTCAGATTGACTCACCAATAGATATTAATTGGCAATAGTGGAGATCGCCGGACATCCCCCATTTGTGTCAAGAAAAGAACCTGGGCATACGGGTTGGGAGTTTTCCGTTCTTACCACACTCCAGCCCGATTCTATTTTGACCAAGTTTGGGGGGGCCAGCAAACGGACGGCCTGTTAAGCCCTTAGGCGCGGGATTAAAAAATGCAGCATTCACTTCGTACTGTGGCAGCTTCCTTAGCCAAGTCTCTTGGAAACATCATATCTCAAATTTCTCCAAATCCGGGACTTTTTCAGTAAATAGGGTCTGAAAACCTCTAGTATTCCAGCAGGCAATTTTCATAGGTTTCGGACTCCGATTTTGAGTCTAATCAGCCAGAGGGCTATTCAAGGTTCCAGCTAGCGAAGCCCATGAATTTGCTCCCCTCCTGTCCACGTCTTGCTTCTTCCCTTCCATGGCTTTGCTATTCTTCTGATTGGTGACTGTAAATTTCAATGGAATCAGATCTTTTTATTTGTGAATGGAAGTGATTTTTCCTCAGGCGCATTTCTATTTGCCTCAACTTCTCCGACTCCCTTTTTTTGGGTAGGTGCAGTTGGAATGCTTCGTTTTTATTACCCTAGGGATCGTGGCATCTCTCCAATTTGTTTTAATTTTCGCATGGTAATCGCTTATTTCATACCCCAGGCGCAAGAATTTCTCTTTAGATAACACTGGGTCTTTCTTGACTTGTGAGTTTAGATGGACTATTACCTAGTTGCTTCTTTTCTCGCCCACATATTCAACGATATTAACATCCTCTGAAGTCAATTGATTGGCCGGCAGAATGCAATTCAACAGTCTTAAAACATTCCTTCTATTTAACACCGGCATACTTGGTCTTACAACAATCCTCTCTATGTAGATTTTTTCACCTGGCTGCTCCTTTATTTTAGCATGACCTTTTTGGCTATTCTTTTTCACTGGGTTTACCTGTCGATCCTGCCAAGTATCTTTTTCATTCTTTCTTGTTTTCTCACTGCCCATCAGAGACTTGATATTAGACAATTGCAGGCATCCCTTTCTCCTATCTTCCAATGTTCTGAAGCCTGCAACGTCCTTTTCAGGCATTGTAGGTATCCTTGTTCACTCAGTCTTTTTCCTATCCTATTTTCAGGTTTGGTGGCCAGATCTATTTGGCTCTCGATATTTGCGCATTCCGAGTTGCTCACCTCCTTCCACACCTCATCTTAAGCTCTTTCTATTTCTTCAATTAAGTCACTCAAATCCACCACAGAAGCAATCCCCCATTCCTCCTCTGAGGGCATGCTACACCCGTCTCGCCCACGGATACACTCTGGAGTTCCAGCGAAGGTGTTCCCAAATAGCACTGGGTGCCCAGCAGGAAAACCACGTCCCTCAGCTGCTGCTGGAGTTTCGGGCCATGCTAAAGAAAGGGGCGATGGAGCTAGTTCCAAAGCACCTCCAGAGTTTATTCAAGGTATTTTCTCGTATGAAAGAAGACCGGGGGGGGGGATGGAGACCCATTCTCTATGCATTTGTTTTGTCATCGCAGATAAAGTCCCAGAAGTTCCGAATGGTCACTCTTCAAAACGTGCTCGGACAGCTGCAAGAGGGAGACTTTCTGTCGTTTTTGAACCTGGAGGATGCAGATTTCCACATCCCCCATTTACAAAGTTTCTGCGCTTCATCATTCAGGGGAAGCATTAACAATTGAAGGCACTTCCTTTCGGGCTGAAGTCAGCGCCCAGAGTCTTCAAGCGCCTGGCTCTGGTGGCGGCCCATTTGCGCCTGCAAGGGTTCCACGTCTACCCTTACTTGGACGCTGGCTCATCCGTCCGAATCCAGAGATCGCCGTCGACCACATAGCGAGGACAGTCCACCTTCTGATGGATCTGGGGTTCTCAGTGATTTATGGACGAGATGGTAGCTGCCATCCTGGGCAAGGTGTAACGGCTGTTGGCTCTGAAGATCGCCACAGTGAGGGCCATCAAGTCTCTGCTCGGCATGTCCTCATGCATCTAACCCATCCGGCTCTGCAGGTTACGGATGAGTCTGCTGCAGGAGTTCCTTGATGCTCATTGGAACCAGGTGTCCGGGAGCTTCCAGGACAAGATTGCTCTCGACGAGGGGTTCCGTCGGGCGATAAGGTGTTGGGGCATGCGCTCGCACCTGACCGGGGGCACGGATTTCAAGGCCCCACTGCACCAGGGTACGGTCACGACGGATGCTTCCCTGGAAGCATGGGGAACCCACACCGGAAGTATTCACGCAAGAGGCCTGTTCCTGCCAGAGGCGAAGAATTTGCACATCAACGTTCTGGAGCTACGGGCAGTGTTTTGGGCCCTCAAATTGTCCCTGCTGTCTCAAGGGCAAGGTGATGAGGGTCTTCAAGTTCAACACCACAACGATGTTTTAGATCAGGAAATGGGGGTGCACCAGATCCCCCAGCACTCTCGAGGCGCACGACTTAAGGCACTGGGCCGTAGCCTGGGGAGGTTCCACCTTCCGTTTGGCAGGAGTACAGAACACGGTCGCTGACTCTATGATCAGGGAGCTCTTCTCTTGCCATGAGTGATAACTTCGGCAGGATCTAGTGGACAACCTTTTCCTCATTTGGGGGAATCCCTAGATCGACTTGTTTGCGACAGCGGCAAACGCCAAGTGCTGAAGGTTTGCCAGCAGGGGAGAATGGGGTGGGGGGGATGCATTCTCACTCCCTTGGGAAGGCCTCGTTCTGAAGGCCTTTCCTCCGTTGCTCCTTAGAATCATCAGACAACTCAGCCGGTGGCGGATGATCCTTGTCGCACCAGCGTGGCCGAGGCAGACCTGGTACCATTCTTCATCACGATCGAGGGTCACTGAACCTGAAGGCCTGGCTCCTGCAGCGCTTGAATTCAGTGGCTACAATCTCCCGGCAGACTACAAGGAAGGTCTCGCCAAGGCTAGGGCATTGTCTACTTTTAAATGCTACTGAGAGATTTGCTATTTGGTGCCGCTCTCAGAAGATCAACCCTCTGAGGGTCACGACCCCTCGGGTACTTCCATACTTGATGTCATTGGCCAAATCGGGGCTGGCTCACGCCTCCATCGTTCATCGGGCAGCCATCTCCCGCATCACCAGATCCCCAGGACGACCCTCCTTGTGGTCGCACTGGTTGGTCAAGGAATTCGTCAAGGGACTATTCTGCTCGTTCCCGCCGGTGAAGGCTCTGGCCCTGGCGTGGGAGCTCAATGTGGCGTTTACTAGGCTCATGGGACCCCCGTTCAAGCCTATGCATTCTGCTCCACTCAAGTTGGTCGTGGAAAACCACTTTTCTCGTGGCCCTCCCCACTGCACGACGAGTGGAGGAGATCCAGGCCCTCTCCTGTAAACCACCTTACTTGACTTTCCACAAGAAGAGGATGGTGCTGCGGATGCACCGCTCCTTGATGCACAAGGTGCCATCAAACTCATCTAAATGAGCCCTTTGTGTCCCCTGTGTTTTTTCTGATGCCTTCGTCGCCGGCTGAAAGGACTTTGCACTCACTGAATGTGGCTAGAGCGCTGAAGTTTCATGTGGCCTGCATGAAGTTTCCTGAAAACTTCTCAGCTCTTTGTGAACTTTGGTCTTGTGAATCATGGAAAGGCCCTGTCCAAGGCTTCCATTTCCAGACGGCTTTCCGGCTGTATCACCTACTGTCAAAGGTTGGCAAACCGATGCCTGGCCGACCGGGAGCCCATTCTACAAGGGCGATAGCGGCTACAACGGCGTTCCTGTCTGTTGTGCCCCTGCTGGATATCTGCAGGGCTGCTATGTGGAGGTCGACGCACACCTTCACAAAAGTCAGCTGCGTCGACAGGGATTCCAGCGAGGAGTCTGGAGTCAGCCAAGCAGTGCTGCGCGATCTGTTCGCTTGAAGGTGAGCCTGGTAAGGAGGTAAGAGATGCTTATGTTGAGCCTTGCCACCTCCCGTGGCTGTGCATGTGTGTACTGCTATGTATTCCTTATTCATAAGCATGTGAAGCCATGCCAGGCCCATGCTGGAAAAGGAAAAAGTTACATACCTGTAACGGTTATTCTCCAGCATGGGTCTGGCATGGATTCCCATGCAAACCCTCCTTCCTGCCCCTCTGCAGCTCTACTGCCACTTTACGTGCTACCAAATCTGAAGATGGATGCCTGAGTAGGGGCTTAGGTAGAGGGCAGTCGTTGGCTGGGGGCAGTATGACCCAGAGCTCAGTGATTGGTTGTTAGGAGAAAGACAGTTGAGAAATGAAACAAACTTTTTTTTCTTGACCGAGGATTCCCAGCTTGACAGGAAATACTCATGAGCATGTGAATCCATGCCATGACAGGTAAGAAACTTGTTCCTTATCTTATCTGATATAAGTTATCTGCTCAAGCTTTCTTACTCACTGCAAAGTAGCATCACAGCAACTACCTCCAATTGAGATGTAACGGTAATAACAGCTTAACCGATCTTTGCCGGCGACTGGTAGATATCTGCTGTTCAGGATAAATCTCAAAGGTTTTGTACTACTCCCAATTTACTCCCAATTTATATGTAGAATCTCAGTAGGTAGATTCTGACGAGGTGGAACGTTCAAGAGCTGAAAACGAGACAAATGGATGTGCTGAGCCCATCAGGAGTACACTACAATTTGCCATCAAAATTTTGATTCTACTCTGGAAGAATCTATGAAGATCTCAAAGCACCTGGAGAATCTGTAGTCCGGCTTGTGAAAATAATACAGCACAAAAAGCAATGAAATCTTGAATGTGGGAATCGGTCCATTGATCAAAATGCTTTCTATTCCCACTAACGACAAAGTACTCAGTGATTGTGCTTTGAGTGTAAGCAAGACGGAAGACTAGCAAAGTGACATATCAGAACTTCACCAAACACGCAAACATTGGCAGTCACAGTGACAGTGAGCACAGGAACTAAAAGCTAACCATCCCAAGAATGTCTCGAGCTTTGATCCTTTGAATTCTGATACCTTATTAACAACAAGGAAAACATTCCAAAAATCAAGGAAGAAAGACCGGTTGCAAAACTACAGGGACTTTAACCAGGCGATGAAGACAAAACCGCTTGAGAAAATGATGCAGGTCTGACGGACCATTCTGTTATTGAGAAGGAAAGAGGACATTTCTCCTGTTGATTGTAATAAGAGCCTCGATCACTTGAAAGAGACTGGGCAACAAGGGAACACAGTAAGTGGTAAAAGCTTAACCACGAGAAGTGGAGCCCCTGTTTTGGATATAAAAGACTTCACAATAGCAAGTATTTCATCCAATCCTTAAATGAAGAGAATAGATCAGAACTATAACAGCTATGCAGCTTATTCCATCATTTTGTGTGCTTAATTCTAATGATTTGGATTTTGTAGAACCACTTGTGCATATTGATGGGCGGGGGGGTGGACCTCGGATCCATTGTTTTATGGCTGACACAGCGTCCTTCATCCGCTCCCATCAGGATAATCTGCTTAACTTGGGTTATGATCTGTTACATTATTGCCATTTCTAACGTGCACCCCAAAGGGCATCTTGGTGCGAGGATTCCGAGATCCCAACCCAGAATAGTAAACTAAAACAGGTTTTTAAAGCTTGCCGAAAGAGGAAATCATTGTCCATTCCTCTCAAGGCCGCCGGCAGTTCAATTCACAGCCGCAAATGAAAAGGCACAACCTCCCACATGGGGAAAGACACATTTTGGGAATGACCAAAAGATTGGCCTCACTGAAGCGAAGTGACCGAACCTTGATGTAGCAGTGGAATTTTTCCCTATGCTATTCCGCTCCCTGTCCCTGCGGGGCCTGGTGAACCACGCAAAGTGACTTGAATTTTATTATTTGATCTATCGGGAGCCAGTGCAAGGCCCGTAGCACAGGACTAATGTGGACTGTGTATGGGGAGTCTGTAGCTACTCTAGCTAAATGTTGCAGTAGCTGTAAACGATGAATAGTGCCCAGAGGTCGAGCCAAGTACAGGGCATTACAATGGTCTATAAGGCTAGTTATTCGCGAAGACACTATCATCGGTCGCAGGTGGGGAAGAAGGAAGTGGAGCACCTTCGGCAGAACTCTATAAGTGCCCCACCTTACATACAGCACCCACCTGTGGAGACCGGGAAAGTGAAGATGAAAGCAACAACGCCAGGTTTTTAACAACCGTCACAGGAACAGGAAGCTCACTGAGCGTGGGCGGCCTGAGTGAAGGAGTTCAAAGAGATCCAGAAGGAGAACCCACCACCAGGACTTCCGTCTTGTCCACATTCAGTTTAAGCCAGTTCATACTCCTCCACTCTCCCACTGCAGAAAGGCATTCAAACCGCTCCGAAGACCGCTCGGCCCGATCCAGTTGGACCAGCACCTGGTTGTCGGTGTAAGAGTAACACCTGCACCCGTGGGAGCGGATGAGGCCAACTAGCGACTGAACATGGATTTTAAAATTGGCTGGAACAGTATTACCTCCTCGCTGTGATTGATGTTCTGGATTCCTGACGACCACCGTTGAAGGTGGTACAACTATGGTAGCTAATGTCCGCAGAGAAATAACTATTGTGGTTGGGACTGGCTCTTAGGCTTTTTACCAGAGAGAAACGCAAGGGGGCGACGAATATGTGAACTTATATCTTGGATTACTCATGGCTTACATACATTTTGATTGAGTGCCTTGGGGCCAGTGGCGCAATATAAGAGTTGGATATCAAGGATTTACTAAAACTGGTGCATTGGGATGTTCCTATAGAGGCCTTATAATGGGGGTCAAACATGACCCAAAGTACTCTAGTATTAGTCCTTTTGGATGGTTTTTGAAATGTACTGGTAGTAAAATTAAGTACAGAAGAAATGTCCAGGTATCTCCTGGTAATCAACATGTACTAGACCCCCACAACCCCTAAACGCCCCCTGCACCCACCCCCAGGTGCTGCCCATACTGACAATATTTTTGATTGTTACTAATATTTTAACAAAGCGAGTCCGTGGTCATAAGGATGAAAGGGTATTGCTGGGGGGAGATTTAAATGCAAGATGCAATGCAGGGCTCGCAAAATCTACTAGCTCACTCGCATAGGTCAGTAGTTCATATGCAGGGTGAGTACCATTTGCATTCTACTCTACCTTGGTGGCGAGTATGGGGATGTACAACTTTGTTTCATTCACTGCAAAGTTTGTCTGCAGTAAATGTCAAATACAGGTTTCACTGTGTATTCTTGACAGCATTGCAGCAAATATGAAGTATGCAAAAAGCACTGGTAAATATTTTATCACCAGTCACCTTGGGGCAAGGGCATTCCTCCTAGATAGAGTATGTAAAATGAGGAACTCGCCCTGCAGGTCTAGTGTTTTTTTTTTTGTATTAAAGAATTTAAGGATTATACATTTTGTGTGCCTTATGGAAATGTTGCGGGAAAGCGTGCAAATGCAGAAATTGCCTAATGGTGGAAATATTGGTTGGAATACTTGAATGACTGGGAACTCGCGTTATTAAATGGTCGAATTGGAGGTGACTACCCGGTAAATATACATGGAGAAATGGGTGATGCAATATGTTAAGGAATTAGATACACAAGCAGATTATTATAGTGGGCAGTGAGTCCTGGCGTTAACTCTTCAATATGATCATTGTGAATTTCTGACCTCCAAAATTGGAGTTGTTGATGTAAACCATGCAGGTTATCTAAATGGACCAGAGAGAATCTCAATACAATAACTACAATAGTTTTGCAGGTTGGCAAGCCTCATCTGCCCATGTTATGAGGGCTGATGGCCAATGAAATTGAAGATTGGTTTAAAGGTATTGCATCTAAAACTGCAGTTGCTAAAGGTCATATGTTTTCCTTAATAGCCAAACCAGTGGAAGGCAATTTGAGAGAAATGAGGGATGCAAAACGCAGAAAGATTCGGGATATTAAAAAGACAAGACCTCCATTAATTAACATGGTTGTGGACGTTTGGATTATCGAGAATAAGTATTTCAATTGGGTAACATGGTGGGAACAATCTTCCAAAATCTCTCAATGTCAGCAGATGATATCCGTCTTAAGAGGACGTAATACAAGGACTATAGCTATTATCGGGGACTGCAAAGGGGTCTAAAGAAATTTTAATTGCCAATTCCATCAGTGAGGAGTTCTGGAAAAATGATATCCATAAATTTGATTACAAACAGATTCTTTAAACAAAGGTCTAGATGTATAGATGGAGAGAGAATCTGAGATGCAATAGTAAATCTAAACTTGTAAGGCACCTGGCCCTAATGGACTCACCAATCTAAAAGTGATCCTGAGGTGTGGTCTGAGATGCTTGAAGTACTCTATTGTAACATTTGTAGTAAGCCATCTATTACTGATTCGTGGTCACCATCTATAAGAAAATGTCCTCGTACATCACTAGCCAACTATAGATTATCTATGCTAAATGTGACAGCTTTTCTCCACATTTGTACAAAAAAGAATTACAAAACTGGACTGAAAGGAATCTTAATTTAGACGCCTTTCAGACCAGGTTTCACTCTGGTTCTTCCACACTACACAACATAAGATTGTTGGATAGGTTGTCCACTAAGGCTAGGTGTAAATGTAATACTGTATTATATGCAATTTACATTGACTGCCTGGCTGCTTTAGATTGTATCACTCGTATACAGAGCTGGTATAAATTGGAGAAAATGGGTTGTACAGCAAACTTGCTACATATTCAACTTCTGTGCCTTGAAACGAAAGTCCAAGTTAGGTTGAGTAGTTGTTACGCTCACCTGGTTCCCACAGGGGCGTCGATCGGACCCGGACAGCTGCGGTCTCCAGTAACGTGATGCGTAGTGAAGAGATGAGTCTGGACTGGCCTGCCTAATCTTGTCTGCTGGACTCGTAGAAGTATTCTCCTGCAAGTGGAGAAAGGGATTTAGCCACCCGTGGACTTTAGTGATGGCCCCCCCAACTGTTCTCGTTCGCCCCACTAATCACCTCCGATAGCCCCTCTTGGTAACCTCACCTTATGTTTTTAAATGATGAGCTCTCCATCCTGCATGGCATGCAGGGGCGCGTAGATACCAGTTACTTCACTGGTTTGAAGGTACTGGAGGAGTTCCGGAGGAATATTGACTCCAGTGTCTATAAAGTTCAAAGAGTTCAATATGTTCGATGTTCACTCTTGTTCCATTCCCTCGTTAGGTTGCAGCTGGGTCCAAAAGAATATTGCCTGGAGGCAGCTGATGGCGTTCAGGTAAGAGTCTGTATTACCAAACACTGTTCGGTAAAAGTTGCATGAGTTTAACTTGCTGTTTTCTCTCCCTTTATAGGTGCGGCATAGAAAGATGCGGCGAATTAAAGGATAATACCTCCGGTGGTAAAGCAGGTAAGCCTATGGTGGCAAAGAGATTGTCTTTGTCGGTTTTCTCGGCTCACCTTGTTGTTCCTGTTGTTTTCCCCCCAGGTGCTGGGTTTCGACGAAGAAAATGATGGAGGCAGCGCTGAGTTGAAAGATGCGGTGGACTGGTGAGTATAACATGGCGCTGCTGCTGGCGAAGCGACACGTGCTGAAATAATGTCCTTTCCAGGCTCGGAGATGTGCTGGGTCCGGAATCAGGTAAGGAATCAAATAATGTCTGTGATCTAACCTTCTCCTTTCTTTTCCTTTTGTCTAGGAGCTCCGGATTCGAGGCGGGCGTGGCAGAAGACTGGATGCTGACTTGCAGACACAGTGAGCGTTATGCTGCTGGATGCAGAATAACACGACGCATGAGCTGCTGTTCGGGTGTGGTTTAAATAGCCTGCAAAGTAGTCCCAGGTAAGAAGTTCCCCAGAACCACACCCGAGTAAAAAATAGTCCCTGTAATAAAATAGTCCCATCCAGGCCTCACATTGGCTTGGACTCATTTGCAGCATGGTCTGCATAAGGTAAGTAAAGTCTATGAGCCTGGCGCCTATGGCGCCTGGACTGATTTCTATGATGAGCCTGGCGCCTAAGGCGCCAGGACTAAATCCAAACAGCCCTCACCCGGGGCTGTTGGGGTTTTAATGAGTAACTGGATGCCTGCTCCTGGGGCTGATGGACTCGATCCGGATGCCCGGGGGTAGGCATCATGACAGTAGTGAAGGCCAGCTTTCAGTGCGTGTGCCAACCAGCAGTGTTAAGTAGGGGTGCCTGCTGGCTCCCTTGTTTAATTTGCATCTTTCTGACCTTCGTACCAGATTACCTTCTGTGGCTAACTGTCCTAAGATTGGAGATGAACATACTGTATGTCTTTCTTAAGCTGAGGACCTAGACAGGGATTTTAAGAACTCTAAAGAAATTATGGTCATATGCGCATGCAAATGGACCTTGTGATAAACATGGAAAAGACCAATGCTATGCTGTTTGAGTAAGAACGTGAAAAAGACTTGCTACCTTTATTGGTTTGGATGCCCTGACATTAAGATATTAATTGGCTGAACAGATGTGAAGGGAAATTTTGGCAGAACATGTTTAATCTTTGCTCATCTGCCCCTATGGAATTCCTCAGATTGGATTTGGGGCTCATATCTGTACGTGGTCAGGCTCTAAAAAAAGCATGGGGCGTTATGTATTAATTTCAATTATTTGGCCAAATGTCCCCAAGTTTGGAGCACATTTTGGCTCGTAGCTCACCAATAAGTCTCCAAACTTTGAAGATCTGAATAAAGAACTGTTCCAGCTTATTGGTTGGACACCAGAGATTGATAATGAGGAAAATGTGTACTTTGTGAAAATAGACCTGTAGAACTGGAACTTGAATTATGCACGTTTAATCAAGCTAAAGCCCTATCAAAGTTTATTTTGGAGCTCACAAGTATTTATTTTATTTATTGAGCATTTGTAAGGCACCTATACGACAGAATAGTGTTTGAAGGTGCCACAAGGTAAAGTGGGGAGGGAACAAGGGGTAAATAACAGTGGTAAAAACAAATATACCCTTGTGGCTTTCGGATGTGCAAGTGCAGTGAAGAGAAGTGCAGGAGCAAGGGAAGGGAAGGGGAGGCAAGGGAGGGGTGGGGGGGGCAAGGGAGCAGGGTAGGACAAATGCTGGTGGGGGCCCGTGAAGGAAGTGCCAAGGGGAGCCAAAGGGGGAGGCTAGTGGCTATGTGCTAGGGTGGAGAATTCCAAGGGAGGGTTGAACAGCCGTCAGGCTGGGGTTCAGCGAGGGCAGTGTTGCAGGAGATTTGGGGGGGGCGTGAGTGCTGTTAACTGGATGGAGGACCTGGTAACCCGTGAGAATCTTGAGGGACCAGACCGCCAGTCTCTGTGGCAGTGGGGTGATTAGCAGGGAAGGGGAAGTGGAGAAAGGGAATTTTGAGAAGTTTCTGGAATTTAAGGAGGTCTGACTGGAGCAGGGGAGGCTGTTCCAAAGAGAGGCACCAGCCGAAGTGAGACCTGCCACCCGCTCTCTGCTTAGACTAGCATTTCACAAACTGAGTTGGAGGAGCTGAGGGCTCTGGCAGGGAAGTATTTGGGGAGTGAAAGTTGGAGCTAGCGTGGTCTCAGGCACCAGAAGGCTTTGTGGTTGATAGAAACGGTCTTGAATTTGATCCTCGCAGCCAGTGGAGAGATTTTGGGTTCTGGAGCAATGCGGCCCCTGGCTTGAGGCCAAGGATAAGACTTGCATCCCTATTCTGGATTAGTTGGAGGGGGGGGGCCTAGAGGAAAGTGAGAGTTTGAGGAAGGGCTGTTTTAGTGGTCCAGCCTAGAGAGAACCAGAGCTCTGGAGACATTGAGCTTCTGGGGAAATTCCTTGAAGGAGGTGAAGCTGGAAGTGGGCCTTATTGACAAGATCCAAGATGTGAGGGGTGAAAGAGCAGAGTCGAAGATGACCCAGAGGTTTTTAGTCTCACAGGATGGTGAGGGATTGGGGCCCATGGAGGCCGGCCGGAGGGTAGCAGGGCACCGGTGTCCCAATGAGAAGGATCTGTCTTAGTGGTATTAAGACAGAGATCGTTAGCCGCACAACATACCTGGATGGCGGACAGACACGCTGGATAAGAGAGCAGGAGGTAGTAGAGGGAAGCCTGAAGGGAAGCAGAGTATCATCGGCATAACAACGGAAATGAGGATGAGATCAGGTGAGCAAGAGGGGCAAGATAGATGGAAGAGCCACGGCGATAGGATTGAGGCTTGTGGGACTCTGCAGATATTGAATGAAGTCGTGGAGGAGGAAGTTGCAGCTGAGAAGGGCAGTTAGTGAGAAAAGAGGTCACCCAATCCACCTCCTGATCCGGGATGCCGAGGGAATTGCGCAGCCATTTTGAGGATAGAATGGTTCGCTGTGTGAAAGGCAGAGTAGAGATCGAGGAGAATGAGAACAGCAGGAGTATTTGAGTCAAGATTTGCAAGCATGTCTTTATGGGTGTTCTGGAGAGCAGTTTCCGTACCTCTGGGTGTCCGGAATCCAGATTGATGGTTATGGAGGTAGCCAACAAGTTCAGTGTGAATGTTCAGTTGGGGGGGAGGATCAACTTCTCCAAGAGTTTACCCAGGAAGGGCATAGTGGAGATGGGGCGATAGTTGGCCAGGAGGGGTCAGCAGACTGCTTTTTTAGGAGGAGGTGCATAAGGGAGTACTTGAGGGGATGGCCAGTGGCGAAGGAGTGGTTACAGAAGTCTGTGAGAGCCGTGGGTTAAGAGATTATGTCCTTAATGGTCTTAGAAGAGCAAGGGTGCGTTTGTTTGGATGAAACCTTCATACAACGGGCAACTTTAGAGACCTCTGGTGTTATGGGCAGGAAGGAGGAAAGTGGTTGGGAGGGGGGGAGAGGGTCCATGGGAGGTTGGTGAGCCGGAGCAAAATTGAGGGTGCGGGTGGTGGATAAGAGAGGACAGGATGTCCTGAGTTATAGATAATTTGGAGGCAGGTGCGGTGGAAGTAAGGAAGGATCCTTGCAGATTTTTGAAAAGTTTAGCTGCGTTAGTGGCTCCAGAGATGCGGCCTTGGATGTGGGCCATCTTGGAGCGTAAAGTTAGAAATGGGTGACGGGGGGGAGGATAAATGTGGAAGCAAAGGCGGTGGCTGTCACTCGCTTCATCGGTCAAATGACAGGGAAGGAGACCTGGTTCTAGGTGAAGATTTATTTTATTATATTTTTTTTTATAGTTCTCAAGAAAGACTGATTTACTTTGACTTTTTTTTAATTTATTTTTTTATCTGCAATCCGGCATTTTACACATGCGTTTTTTTTTAAGCCCTTTAAAATGCGGTTTCCCCTTTTTTTTACTTTAACATATTACATACACATTTCCCCCCCCATCCCCCAAACGAAAACACATACATACATATGCACCCACACACCCGTTCTCCTGGTCCTGTGCTTCTGGGTCCCGACCTGCCTGTCAGCCCCTAAACACACTTGGTCTAACTGAAAAGATCTTTTCGCTTTGGACCGACCGGCAGTGCAGGGGGAGGCTCAAACATCATGCCAAGGGGTTTCAAGCAGGAGGAGAGGGTGGTCTGACCAGGAGACTGGTGGTGGTGGTGGTGATCGGATTAGAGATTGGGCTGTCTCTGGCGATGAAGGCAAGTGTCCTGCTGAGTAGGTTGGACCGGAGGGGAGCATAGTGAGACAGGTAGCCAGCACTTTGAGGTGGCTCGTTCAGGGGAGTCGAGGTGGCTATTCAATTCCCCAAGTAGGAGTTTGGAGGAAGAGGTCAAGAGGGAGGAGGTGAGGTTAGCCCATTCAGATAGAAAGGAGATGATCGGGCCAGAGGGCCTGTAGATGGTGCTGAATGTGAGTGAGAGTTGGAGAGACCATGAGCCTGCGGATAAGGTATTCGAAGGAGGAGTAAGATTGAGTAGATATGATAGAGGCAGGTTCCCACTCAGGGAAAATCGGGACCACTCCTTTTTTTTTGTTGCCGGTTTCGTCATGGGCTTGGAGAGTATTTTGTAGCCCTCAGGAAGGAGTGTCTCAAGATCAGTGACAGAGCTGGCATTGAACCACGTCTCGGGCGCGGTCAAAGCCTTCAAGAAGGAGACTAATGTCAGCCGAGTGTTTCACGGCAGAACGAGCGTTCAGCTTAGCCAAGTGTACCACCTTTTGAAAGTTATCTTAGGAGGGGTACAGGGTATGTTACTCCAGTCGGTGGTGTAGAGGGGAAGGGAGGAAGTTAATGAGGGCTGGCGCTGATCAAGGAGAAGGGTAGGTTCAGAACCTTGGGCCATGATAGTGCCATTATGATGGACGTTAATGATGCACCTAGAAGATGTCTGCCAACAGTATTTCCCATCTGGTGCCACCATTATTGGGCGAGGAGGAGAAGTGGGAGAGGGTGAAGACCAGAAAGGGGGGGCGGCCTGTAGGTCAGGTGAGGGGACAGAAAAGAGGATGTTGGTAATAGGCTGCCTGGAAGTCGCATTAATGTAGGTGTCGGTAATAGGTAGGCATGGGTAAGAGGCCAGGAAAGATCTTTTAAACCTTTTACTTCCAAACTTTGTGAGCTATAGGATGGGTAATGAAGTAGCAGAGTAGATGCGGGGGGGGGGGGCAGGGGGGGGAAATTGCAACTGTCATGGGAGTGTGGGAGAGATGGAGAGGGAGACAGGGTAGCTGCACAGTGCACAAATAACTCACAAGGTGGCCTAGTGGTCAAGCAGTGAAGGTTGTGCTTTAGGCATAAAGTGAACAAGGTGGTAGATTTTAAATACCCAGGCTGGGTTGGTGCTAAAGTACATTGGAAGGCAGTCAAGGTGCAGGTTTAACAATCCTATATCCAACTTTGCAGCAAAAGCACTAAATGCAGCAGTAAACTAACTTTGTATATTAATCCTGCTGTTTCAACCCTGCACAAAGTGGTGCAAGATTACAGTAGAGGGGCTTCGAGGGGCCAGAGCCATCGGCAGAACAAATGCAGTACTTTGGCAATTTAAGATGGAATGGAAAGGAGGCATAAAGAGTACGCAGAGGAAATGGTAAAGGAGAGAAAGGCACTCATGTATTTGTTACTTTGAGGTGGCCCAGCGAGCACCCAAGGGTGGTGGGCCTAAGGGATATTTTCCAGTGCCACGAGACTTGTGGAGATGAATCCCATGCGAGGAACAGGGAAGTCGGAGATACTTTCCGTTCGACAGTGCAGGGTAAAACAGTTTGTTCATGATATGTTGAGTCAGTTAGTTTTGTTCATGATATGTTGAGTCAGTTAGTTTGGACCTTGAAGAGTGTGGCCTGGACACAAGGCGACATGAGGTTAGGGGGGGCTCCCTCCAGCTCTGGACAGACCCAGGTAGGGGCCTTAGGAGAGGGCCTTGGCGAGGAAGCCGGCTTTTGCCTGCCGGCTCCCTATATTGGCTCTTTAAGGAGAGGCTGGCCAATCATTGATGCAGCTGTGATAGCAGTGAAAGCATTCCAATGATCGAGGATGCAATGGCCTTCTTGGAAGTGAATCGATGCAATATATTCACACAGTCCAGCTGGCCTCAGCAAGGTTATGCACCTTAAAGTGAGGATCTTTCAGCAAAATACAGCATGTGAGGAACTCTCTGCATTCAAATTTTTTTTAAACTTGCATGATCAAGCCCATCTGGGCTTACCTCTTCAGAAATGCAGGCACTGCTCCTGGTTACTTTTAATTGTGCCTATAGACAAGCTGCTGGCAACATTAGTTTTGACCCTTTTGCTATATTTTGAGTTGGCTCATTCGCTTTTGCAGCGCTTGGGTATCAACTGTGGCTAGTGTTCCAAGATGGCAGTACCACAAGATTTTTCATTGGCCATTTTGTTCTTTGGCTTTCTACCTGCCTTCCTAGGTCAGAAAGCCGCTTTTTCGCGGGCTAGTGCATGCCATTTGTGTATGGTCTCAGGAAGTAGGTGGGGACTGTGTGGTGCCAGTGTGTCTAGTATGCATGTGTCAGCCAGCCCTGCTGATTGGGCAACTGCTGGTGTGCATGTGAGTGGTAGATTTTTCTAATGGAGGTCTGAGTTTGATCACTCACCTGCATTTAGGATAAGAGGTGTCCTGCAAACATTCCAGCGGATGAGAAGGGGAGGAAGGTATCCTGTGTAGTTGTGCAGATGGAAGACCATAGGATGAATCCTGAAGAGACCTGGTGACCATTCTTGCTGCTGTCCCGGGGAAGCCCTGCCTGGACTACATGATCTCAGCGATCCTTTGGACTGGTGGAACCAACCAGTCTAGATGCCTTCTCACGATCCTGCAGCCCTCAGAATTTCTCTGGACCACTCAGTAGACTGACCAGCTCTGTTTTGGGCTACTGTGCTAGAAATGTTGCCGTTCAGCGTTTTTGCCCAGCACTGTGATCTCCAGCTATCCCTACAGCTAGTCCTACAAGTTGCCTTCCTCCCAAGTTTGTGTCCCAGCATTTACGGGTCCTGTTCTGTAAGGCTTCTTTTGTTTGTTACTGGTGAGACACCTGCTGCCACCAGTTTGTAGCAACTGTTGCTCGAACCGGCCATCCCCCATCGGGTGGTGTCCTGCAGTGGTGCCTGCTGCAGGTGCCACAAATTTAAGGGGGTTTTAGCTGAATTTCAGGGGGGTTGTTGCGTTAAGGTATCACCTCAACGTCCCTGCAAATTACATTTTGTCCTTGAATATGGGTGGATAAATATTTCTGGGGTTGTGAAATCTGCTTAGATCACATGCTATGCACAGGCCAACATCTAGTGGAAGCTTCAGAGTATTACTTGTTTTTGAAGCTCGAAAAGAGACGTTGAAAGGGCTTGCCAGAATACTATACCTAGTATGACATCTACTGTACCTATGGTGCTTCACACGTCGAGGTCCCTCAGGTTGTTTTGTCATCCATCATTGTTGGTCGCTCAAAGCGGAGTTCCTTTTGGTCATCGCTATTACTTATAAAAAATTACTTGTACTCTTACTGGCCTTTGTTAGGCGTTCCCCTGCAAGACCTTTGGCTACTGCTTTGAGGACTACTTTCGTCTGCGACTGTTCCAAGTCGTCTCAGCGAACTTCACAGATGGCCTCGGAAGGCCGCACTGGGCCATGGCCCTCACAGTAGGGAGAGTAGAGGGTCGTTAATTTCTTACTTTCCCTAAGATAATGCATATTCCCTTCTCTACCCACTTAATTCGCCAGGCTGCCTTCCCCATACACTGTGGAGAATACAATATTTAAATGTTTCCCATCTTGCAACCGAAAAATCCCTGGAAAGACTTGTACCGGGTGTGCAATCTTTGCCTTCCAAGGGACCATAACGAAGGCCACTAAAAATCGCGCAAGCTCTTCAAGCCCAAGACTCTTAAAGACCACAAGACAAAGTGCTGGACCCACCACGCCATGCAGGCCTAAGCCGCCATGGACGTTGAGGGTGCCTCCAGTGACTGCAGCATCAGTGCCTTTAGTGACGCAGAGGGCAAACTGGATCCGTCTGATGCCCACGTGCAAGCCCCCAACAGTTATGCTGGCGGCTCTCCTATGGGGACAACACACGGCGGCACTGGCACGAACAAACATCACCACACAAAGCACACAACCCACGGCCAATGTTCCTTCTAAATATTTTTCTGTAAGTGCGGAAATGGATGGCTTTTGTGCGCACATTTTATTTCCATGTGTGCGCAACTGACTAATGACGTTATGTACATGGCCCAAGACCCAACACATGCATAGTTAGTGAGCTATCCTCTCTGAAGAGAGTTTGAAAGGCAATTTCTTCTTCCCACCAACTGCAATTCTTTATAAATCAGTGTAAAGGTGCATCTCACAGCACTTTTCCCAAAGATATGTTAAACAAATATTTTATATGCAATTTATAAAGGGAGCTCATCAATCTGTCCAAAAATTCAAGATTTGCCACAGATCCTGCCAAAGGTTTTCTTGTGCAGAGAATGTGTATGCACCAAGAAAGCGTTGTATGCTCAGTATAAACAATAGGTTTATTTGTGGCTATTCATTTTTTTTCGACATTGTCCAGAGACCATGCAGAAAGTGTTTTTATGCCATTGGGGAAAAAACACGTTTATTATAAAAAAAAAGTCACTTCTCATAACTAATGTGGCTGGCAGTAAAATCAGACATGGTACAAAATGTACAGATGGAACAATGGCAATTAAAAGGAATGTGTCATAAAACCTGCCAATGGGATACATGTGCAACTTTAATGAAGTAATTCAAGGGCCAGGAGAACATGCATCTCAATTTGTGAAAGGATGTCCATTCCATCAGAATAACTGCATCAGCGTATGATCATCAGAATACATGTGCCTCTGCATTACATTGTTTTGAGCATGGCTGCGACAACACTTGAACAAAACCAGCCCTGCCCTAAGAGGCATGCACACAAACCCATTTTTACTCACTAAAAACAGGACAATGCGCCCAACAAAAATGGGAGACAACAAACATATAGGAGATTAACCTCTGCTCCTACCCACAATGGTCCTCTAATATTTTCTAATCCACGACTAGCAGAGCAGTCACATAGGAAGGACCACTCATAATATTACTGCTCGATCTTAAGAGGAATTTTAATGGGAAAGAAAGAACATATTTTAATAAGCATAAAGTGTCCCTATTGTCAAAGCTAATTACTTTTTTACTCCCTGAAAAATCACTTGATTCCAGGTAAGCATTAAAATAATTTCAGCGCTCTGCTTGGAAGCCTGCCATAGGAAGTGAAATGAGAGGGCACGTAACGCAGCTTTTGGATTTTTCTCTCCCTTCTTTACTGCAGCCTAGTCAACACTCAACAAGGACCTTATAGAGGTTTCTTATGGAGCATCAAAGTAAATCTCATTTATTTGCCTTTTAGGTTAATAGCTGCAGTGCTCAGAGCTACAAATGAATGACTGCCTTCTTCTGTCACTAGGAACCCAACTTTTGCAATTTCCTGTTGTCAGTTAAACAAGGTGTATGGGGATGCTAGAGGCAAAAAACACAGAACACATGATTATATTTGAAAGCCCTCTGGTGCTGAGCATAGAAAGAGCAGAAGATGGAGTTTTGTGGATTGCTACTTGAGTTTCCTACCTTTTTAGCAAACTAACACATTGCCTTTACTGTACTGCTGAAAAGTCTGGTTTTGTTCTTCAACCCTAAGGAGTGTACACCATGCCCTTGCCTAGTACCCTTCCCAGGCTCCTGTGTTAGTATCCAATACTAGCTGACAAGGGTCTGTAAAAGTGAGGGATTGTATCTGTTAATCACTCACTGGGATATATGCATACCCACAATACTTTGCAAGCAAAACTTATATTTTAAGCCTCATCGTATCATGGGCAATTTAAGGAAAGGCTATGAATTTTCACTGACAGTTATTTTACAATGCACAGATTGTTTGCAGCACACCTCATCCTAATATTGTTATGTAGAATTGTACAAGTGCCCGGTGCAACTGTTTTTGTACAGCCGAGAGTTACTGTATAATTTGTTTAGGTCTGTGCCCACTGGAACTCTGAAAATGTTGCTCTCACACTTACAGGCTATTGTAAGTAATGATAAAGTAGGAGACGCTGAGCATGACTTTTACCTACTCAAAATCCTTAAAGAGCAAATTAATATTTGTATTATCTTCCCAGGGTATACTTCAAAGTTTTTGTGACCTATTTATAAAGAATTGGAAACATGGGATGAGATTAGACATCCAATTAGCCTGCTTACTCAGTCTGTATATGATATTTCAGCTGACAATAGGGTTACATAGTGTGGGTGACACTTTTGCTAAAGCACCATGAGTCGCAGAAATTCTGGTGCTTTAAAATTATTCATATTACAACAAACACAAAAGAAATGGATGTAGGTCCAGTTCGCAGAGCCAAGGCAGGCACAGTCCAATATTTTCTTGTGGTGTCTAGATGTGGCCTCAGGCAGAAGTTGGCATTAAGGTAAAAGTGTGGTAGAGTGAAGTATAGGAGTCTGGAGTGGGAGCCGAAGTTATTTGGTTAATGTGTGCAGGCATGTCTTAGTTGGATATTCTGTTAGTGGGGCCACTTTTTCATATTCGTTAACTTCTTGATGGTATTTTTTAAATAATTTTTAGGTTTTTAGGATCACGCTAGTTACAGTAGGTCAAACTATATAGCCGACATCGGATATAAAGACTAGTTAGTATAATGTAACCTATTAAGAGAGAACGAAAATGTCATGTTACTGCTGTGGCTTCTGCCTTATTAATTCTTGAGGGTTGGAATTCTGTGTGAGCTGCTAAAACTCTTCTGAGCGGCACCTAGAAGGAAACTGGGCAAGCGCATATGAGCACAGCTTGGAGGGAACATTGCCCACGGCCAAAAGTCGACTTCAACGCTGACCGGAAGGCCACACACATTGTCAAAGGGGAGGTCCGACAGTCCGCTGTCCTCTGGGCCATCGCGCTTGCCTCATGACAGGCCCCCGAAATCTACCGGCAAGTCGGAATCTGACGCTGTGCACAGAACTTCTAAGTCCACATACGCTGGCGACCAAGCGTCGAAAGACTTGTCGACGGCTCTCTGGCATACTGACAAACGACAGTGGAAAGGCACGTGTAAGACCACACAGAGCTCGAAGATGCTAGAGTTCATCAAAAACACATCCCGGTCATGCTAGTAATAGGTCGGATGTCGAAAAATCAGAAATCCTCAGACATTAAAAGAGGGCTGTAGTTGAGATAAGGTGACCCAGCGCCAGGGGACCATTTCAGGGGCTATGAGGCACACAAAAAAACCTCTGCACCTGAGCCAACGCCAACCCCCTCCTGCCCCCTCTAGTATCCCAAGTTCATCACAATGGTCTGCAGAAGACCTGGATAAGGTGAGACGGATGTCTTTACTGGCCAGTTTCTTTGACAACCACGCATAGGTGTTGGTAAACCTTCAGGGTACTTCACGCTGCGGACCAGCTAGTGGGGCTGCAGTTACCCAGCCCCCCACCAAGAGACCGTGCACAGACACCACACAAGACCCACCTCTCAGCAGTACCCAGGGCAGCTTGCTTATGAGTCAACACAGGACTTTCTGCACACTGGAACCTACTCTGGAGACCAAGGGCACATGGGGGGGGGGGCGGGTGTAGACCAGTTTTACGATGGTGGCTACGTCATGCAGTCACCGGATCATTCGGACCCACCGGTGGCACTCGCGGGTCGACAATCAAATTAAAAGCAGCAGAACATTTTAAGACTGATACGCAGGAGATCCATGTAGACAAGGACTTTGTTGAAAACATTTTGGGACATGAAAATTCTGCTACCCAATTCATTCCAATTCTCCAATCTGTACAGTGGCGAATTCGACCCGCTTTAGTGACCAGTACTTTAACATGGGCAGTGAACGCGCATATTGAAAAGGTCTTCAGGCCAGCTCCCTCAGACCCCCTTTACATGAGACGACAATTAAAACCAGATTCATTGGTGGTTACAACCACTAGAAAAAGAGCGGGAACACCTTTTAGCCTCTTCAGAAGCACCCCCGGATAAAGAAAGTACAAATAAATCCTACTTTTGGTAGGAAAGTAGCCTCTTTGGCAGCTTACATGGCGAGAATCGCCAACAATACCACCTTACTGGCCAGCTACAACTGCCATAAGTGGGATGCATTAGCTGAAAAAAATGTCTGCCCCAGAGCCCCTTAAGTCTCCACTGGCTCTCTTGCAGAAGGTAAAGTTGTTGCGAACAGCATCCTTCAGAACAACCTAGATGCAGCAGATAAGGTGGAAAGAATCATTGCTGGGGGCACGTTAATCAAACACCACGCGTGGCTACGCCAGTTTGGGTTTAAACTCGAAACACAAGCCACTCGTCTTAATATGCCCATAGAGCCAAACGTGTTGTTCGGCAAGGCAGTAGAAGACTCCCTCAAGAGCGCCAAAGAAGAGTATGATACCTTAAAGTCACTAGGGCAACTTAATAAACCCTCTGTCCAAAGAGGGGGTTATCATTTTCACGGCTTTAGGGGGCAAAACTCACAATGTGGGTCAGGGTACAACCAGGGTCAGAGCTTGTCCTGGCGATCACCACTAGGACGGTCTTCACAAGGTTTTCAAAGAGGCCAGAGAATAACTTGCGGCAGGGGTAGATCCTTCTCCTTCTCCTCCTCCTCCTTCCAGAGGCAGCTCAACACCCCCCCCCCCCCCAAACAAGGATTACCCATTACAGGGTCCCTCCCATGCCACTCCAGTAGGAGGCCGCATAACATACTTTACCCACATATGGGAGGGAATTGCCTCCGACAAGTGGGTACTTTCAACGGTGGCGGGTGGTTATTGTATGGAACTGCTACAACAACCCGCCAACCATCCCCGAAGGCAAGGGACCACCTCCAAAGAAGAACGGCGCATTCTATTGGAAGAGGTGGCAGCGCTGCTTTTAAAGGATGCTGTAGAAGTCGTCCCGGTGAACCAGGTAAACAGGGCTATCTATTCAATGTACTTCCTTGTGCAGAAAAAAGATCTCCCGATGCGCCCAGCAAACACCTATGTCAAGCCACAGAAATTCTGCATGACAATGCTACAGGAAGTAATCCGACTGCTGAAGTGGGAGGTGCGGGGGACTATATGGCAACCTTGTATATAATAGATACATACTTTCATATTTCAGTGTTCCCAGTGCACAGAAGATTCTTGCGTTTATAAGATGGCAAACCAGCACTACCAATTCAAGGTGCTACCCTTCGGCATAGCATTCACTCTGAGGATATTCACCAAGGTACTGGCGGTGATGGCGGTGCACCTATGCAGGGAGTCAATCCCAGTGTACCCTTACCTGGATGACTGGCTGATTACAGGGGAGTCTCTGCTAATTTGCAGGCAAAACATTCAAAGAACTCTCAACCTTCTCTTTCAATTGTGCTTCTCCATCGAAGAAAAAAAAATCAATCCTAGTGCCAAGCACAACCAAACAGTTCCTAGGAGCTGTCATAAACGGGAAGAGGGGTTGGTCTTTCCGTCCGAGGAAAGAGTCCAAAACATGTTACTGCAAATAACTAATTACCTGGTACCTCACGCACGCCTGCGACCCATGTAGGAGTGGTTGGCAAAACCGTGGTCTCAGGCAAGTGGTCAGTGGGACGATCTAGTGGTTGTTTCTTCAACACTAGTACAAAATCTTCGCTGGTGGACAAGAGAAGGGGAAATCCTTCTACGATCTGGAAGTACAAGATATTGTCACGACAGACGCCTCACTCACTGGCTGGGGGGGGGCTCATTATCTTCACCACACAGCTCAGGGTCTGTGGTCTCATGTGGCAGTGCAGAACCACATCAATCTGCTGGAACTACTGCCAGTATTCAAAGCCCTTCAGGTATTCGAATTTCACCTAGCGAACTAATCTGTGCAAGGCCTGACAGACAACACTACAGCGATGTTTTACATCAACAAACAGGGGGCACACGTTCCTCAAACCTGTCCTGGCTTGCACAACAAATTTGGAGATGGGCCCTCAAACGGAAAATATTCCTATCGTCACAGCACATTCCAGGGGAACTGAACTCTCTGGCAGACTCACTGAGCAGAGATCCTCTACCAGAGGAACACGAATGGCGACTACACGCAGGGATTGTAAAGCACCTCTTCTCTCAATGGGGTTTCCCCACAATAGACATGTTCGCTACAAGCAAAAACAGTCAATGCCCAGACTTCGCATCCAGGTTACCCCAGCCAGGCTCCAAGAGGAACGCCCTGTGGATGAACTGGTCAGGGAAATTTGCTTGCGCTTCCCCCAATTACCCCCCCTCACCCCAAAACACCTCTCATGAGGAAGGTGGTGGACAAGATGCACAAGGAACAAGTGACGCTCATCCTAGTTGCTCCTATGTGGGCAAGACAACCTTGGTATCCACATCTGCGCTGTCGATGTGCGATCCCATCCAGCTCCTGTGCCCGTACAATCTGCTCACTCAGCACTGGGGACTAACAGTGCACCCTCAACCCCACTCCGTGAACTTGGCTGCATGGCTCTTGAAGTTAGAGTTCGGACATTTTAACCTATCTCAGAGGTGTATGGACATCTTGAAGGAAGCAAGAAAGCCCAACACTAGGCACTGTTATTTCGACAAGTGGAAGAGATTTGTAATTTGGTGCCAGACTAAACAAATTAACCCCATAGACTGCACTCCTTCACACATTCTCAACTATATGCTCCACTTGCTAGACTATGGGTTAGTATTTAACTCTATAAAGGTCCACCCGGCGGCTTTATCAGCTTATACCACCTCTCAAAGCAAGGTATCATGGTGGAAGATTCCAGTCATTAAGGCATTCATGGCGGGAGTCAAGAGTCTCCATCCTCCTATTTCAAACCCACCACCAGGATGGGATCTCAATGTAGTGCTAGCAAAGCTCATGGGGAGGGGGGCCCAGTCGAGCCTATGCATAAGTCAAGCTTTAAACACCTGACCTGCAAGACTGCCTTCTTAGTGGCTATTACCTCCATAAGAAGTTAGCGAATTGCAGGCATTGTCAGTGCAGGACCCTTTCTTTATCATGCATAAAGAGAACTTGGTTTTACGTACTCATCCTAGGTTCTCCCCTAAATTAATTTCTAAATTTCACGGGAACCAATCTATTGAGCTTCTGGCTTTCTTTCAGAGACCAATTAGCTCAGCTGAGGTAAAACCCCACACACTGGATGTGAGGAGGGTGGTCCTTTACTACGTAATCAAGACCAGACCGCTTAGGAAAACAGATCAACTGTTTGTCTCCATAGCATGGATAGTAAGATGAATTCAGTTGTGCTATTCATTATCAAACAAAACTCTGCCTTTTACACCAAGAGCTCACTCCACGAGGAGCACTGTAGCTACTCTGGCCTTTATCGCAAATGTCCCCTTAGACAGTGTTTGCAAAGCAGCTACATGGAGCTCAGTACACACCTTTACTCACTCAGCACTACTGCATTGACACTCATCCCAAGACTGATACACAGGTTGGACAAATGGTTGTAAAACATCTATTTGCCGCTACTACTCATGACCGTCAACCTTCTAACACTGCTCGCTAATCTATGCATAGCATGTGATCTAAACCGATTCCACAAGCCTCAGAAGGGATACATTACTCACTGTAATCTTATTTCGAGGGATTGGGTCCTCCGACGTATTCCATATCTATGACAGTAATCACCAAAGCTGTGCTGCTTCGGAAAATCTTTCGGCTCCTGCGTCGATGTCGATACACTGTCCTCGAGGGTGTCCGTCGAGTCAACATCACCGGATTTTATAAGTAAGACGCCCGTAGCCTCAGTTACGTTTTTTCACGAACGTGTTCGCTTCGGAGATCTCGGCTCACCTCTATTCTACTGAATCCTGTTCTTTCGGTTCTTCGAACCTGTTTCTTCGTTGCTACTTGTAAGCATGATGTCTTCGGCTTCTTCACCCCTGCGGCCCGGTTTAAGAAGTGTCGGGTGTGCGGGCCCAAGATGTCACTAACGGATACGCACAACCCTTTCCTCTGGTGCCTTGGGGAGGACCATGATATGGACGACTGTCTACTGTCAATCGCTCACATCGAAGGCCTTGCGGGAGCGTAAGAAGCTGTCGGTCGGTAAGGTGGCCAAGCCACGGATGTCGCGTTCCACTGGTCTTTCGACAGACGATTCGAGGGGCGACTCTCTGCATTGTCGACGTGAGTCCGGGGGTTCTCCGTCTGGGAGTCGATCCCGCCATTCCTCTGCCTTGTCGAGGCACTCCAGGAAGCGCCGTCGCAAGTTGCCTTCCCCGGCGTCTTCCGAGGACTCCGCCCATCGGCGGGTTGCTTGTCCCAACAAGCATTCCACTCCTGAGGAATGGGATTCCTTGCAAAAGCACATGTTGGCGATTTTTCAATCACAGGGCTCGGGTCTGTCCGCGCCGTCTGAGGACGCCGGTCGTGGCCGTGCTAGAGACACCACTCGTCCGCCTTCGGGCTCGAGCAGTCGTCGCAACCACCGGGCGCCTTCGAGGTCCCGGTCAGACAAGGATGGTCGCTCTAGGCATGCCCGTTCCAGGTCCCGGTCCTTGACGCCCTTGAGACCGCGAGAACCTGTGCAGTCTTCAAGGAAGACTTTGACGCCGGCGGTGCCGAGGTCGTCGAGAGACACGCTCAGGGCTCCGCCCTCTAGACCTGTGTCGAAGCTGTCTGCACCGTGCTTGACGCCGATTCCCTCGACGCCTTTCAAGGCGGCATTGTCGGGGATGCCTCGTGGTACGGGGGAACCCCCCAGAAAGGCTCTGGCTAAGGCAAAACATGTCTTTGTTCCTTTTTAGTTCCCTCTTTCCAGCCTCTGAATTATATTTCTGAGGTGGATTTAGTGGTCTGAGGAAGGTGAGGTTCCTGCAAAGGTTTCTGATGGCCTCCTTTCTGGTTATAGCCAGCTTGAGGACCTGCACCAGTCATTGCATGACTCCAGTGAGCTCGACACCTCTCCGGAGGTGGAATTTGGTAGGCCTGAGCCTGGCACGCATGCCGACTCCTCTTATCGGGCCTGATGTCGACGGTCACGGATTACCTGGGGTGGTCTGCCTCCCCTGGGGATTTTCAGCAGGATAATCTGACTGATATCCTCGACCATGGTCCCCAACTGACCCGGTACTGCCATACCATATGGCCTTGCAGAGAAGGGTGGCTGCGGCTTGGACTTCTCCGGAGAGTCTCCCGCAGTGAGCAAGTCCTTGCTGAAGAAATATCGGCCAGCAAGTGGCGACCCCTGCTGCTTGACCAGGCACCCTACTCTGGAGAGTTTGGTGGTGCAGGCGGCTATGGCCCCAGCTAAGCAGCCGTCGTACCCTACCATCCCTCCTGATAGGGACATTTTGACGGCTGGGCGAAGAAAGTATTTTCTTCTGGGGGTATGGCGCTTCAGGCTGCCAACTCCGTTTGTGCCTTGTCTCGTTTCACGCACACTCTGTGGAACTGTATTTCCCTAGCGGCTGATCATATTCCCGAAGGGAAGGAACGGGATGGTTTCCCTGCTATTGTGCAGAATGGCAAGGATGCCATGTGAGTCCGTTCAGTCGGGTCGGGACATGGTTGATTGCGTCAGCCGGTCCGTGGCGGCGAGCACCGTAATACGCAGGTTTGTGTGGTTGCGGAAGTCTGGGTTTGCTCCTGATGTGCAAGCCCGGCTCCTCAACATGCCCTTTTCATGGGGACCATCTTTTTGGCAGCAAGGCTGACGAGAGCCTTGAGAGGTTGCAAACCTCCAAAGCTGCAGCAAAGTCGTTGGGCGCTGCAGTTCGCCAACATCCGCCTTTTCATCCTAGGGGACAGCAATGGAGGGGAGGTTCCTTTCGATATTACTCCTTTAGTAAATCGAGAGGAGCTGCAAGTCAAGGGGGCAACTGTAGGAGTGCCAGAGGTGGACAACAAGGTACTTGCGGTGCCAAGGCCGCGCAAGCAGTTGCCTCTTTGCCCTCGGGCACTGCCGCAGTTGCTTCACCTCAGTCATGAGGCCCATGCTTCTCCGTTTGGTGGAAGGCTGGCGCAGCATCTTGTGGAATGGCGTGCCATTACTTCAGATGTGTGGGTTCTGTAGATCATAGCCCACGGCTGCTGTCTTCCTTTCCGGCAGAGGCCTCACAACAATCCACCAGGGAATCTCTCTTTGAAGAGTCCAGATCCGCTCCTTGCTGGAGAAAGGTGCCATAGAACTGGTGCCTGTAGTGGAGAGGAACAAGGGATGGTATTCCCCTTATTTTTTGATTTCGAAGAAAGACTGGGAATTTAGACCCATCATGGACTTGCGCGGTTTGAACACGCTCCTCAGGAAGGACAAGTTCAAGATGGTTACTCTTTCTCAAATCCTCCAGGCCCTTCAACTTCAGGACTGGTTGGTGTCTCGACCTCAAGGACGCTTATTTTCATATGCCAATCCATCCCAAGCACAAGAAGTACCCGAGGTTCGCGGTTGGCGACTCACACTTTTAGTTTCGGGTCCTGCTGTTCGGATTGACCTCTGCCCCGAGGGTCTTCACCAAGCTCATGGTGTTGGTGGCAGCGCATCTCAGGAAAGGGGTGTTTCACGTCTACCCCTACCTGGACGATTGGTTGATCAGGGGGCGCTCTCCTGAGCAAGTCTTGGATCATCTGTCCGTCACCTGCCACTTCCTCCACAAGCTGGGCTTCTCCCTCAACTTGAAGTCCCACTTGACGCCAACACAGTGGCTCCAGTACATCAGAGCGGTGCTCGACACATCCATGGGGCAGTGTTTCCCTCCCCAGGTAAGGGCTCTTCACATTCACATTCAGCAGATGGTACACAAGTTTCAACTTAGACACTCCCGGCGTTCGAGTTCTTGAGGTTGCTCGGCCTCATGGCATCCTGCATTCTTCTGGTGCCAGAGGCCAGGTTGCGGATGAGATCTCTGCAATGGGCCCTCAAGCTTCAGTGGTCACAGTCCTCCAGCAGGTTGTCGGACCCCGTTCAGGTGCCGCCCTGTCACCCAGGACTTTCTGTGGTGGGCCGTCGAAGGCAGTCTGATGAGGAGGGCTCCATTTTGGCTGCCTTGGCCGGAGGTGACTATCGTGACGGACACATCCCTCACGGGATGGGGAACTCATGCCAACGAGTCGGAGTCCAGACTCCATATCAATCTGTGGGAGCTGAGGGCCGTCGGGCTTGCCCTGAAGGCTTTTCTGCCGACTGTGCGAGGGAAGAATGTCCTGATTCTGAGGGACAGTGGCCATGCACTACCTCCACAAAAAGGGGTGGGGGTAGGGGGTCACTTCCTCTGTGCAGGGAGGCGATGCAGCTCTGGTTCTGGGCCATCCAGCAGGAAATTTCAATCTCGGCAGTTCATCTGGCCGGAGACTAAAACGAGACGGCGGACGCTCTGAGCAGGCAGACCGCGATCTCTCATGAGTGGGAGTTGGCTCAGGAGTTTTTCCTGGAGATATTCGCCCTTTGGGGGACCCCTAAAGTGGATCTCTTCGCCTCCAGTGTCAACCAGAAGTGCGAAAGGTTCTGCTTGCGGGAATTTTCTCCAAGAGGAGCCTTAGGAGACTAGTTTGTAGTGGATTGGTCCTTCCCACTGCTGTACGTGTTTCCTCCAGTCCCCGTCATCACGCAAGTGCTGCGGAGGCTTGGGAGGTTCGGTTCCTGGATGATCCTCATTGCTCCGGCATGGGCCCCGAGGACGTGGTACCCGGACCTTCTCGACTTGTCCATCTGCCCTCCATGTTGTCTTCCCTACCGAGACGTTCTGCTCTCACGGGAGGGGGGGGTCAGGTTCTCCATCCAGAGGTCAGATCCCCCATCCAGAGGTCAGATCCCTCAACCTTCACGCTTGGCTTCTGAAAGTTTGAGGTATAAGGATTGGGACCTCCCTGAAGACGTGATGGAGGTGTTGCTTTCGGCCAGACGGCTGGCAACAAAGTCCTTGTACCGTTGCCGTTGGAGAAAGTTCTGCGACTGGTGCAGGGTTAAGAATGTGGATCTTTTTTCATGTGACATTCCTGTGGTTGTCTTTTTTGCTTTCTTTAGCCCACAGGGGCTTGCAAGTGGGTTTCGTTAAAGGTTACCTGGCGGCGCTGTCCATATTTAAGCGCTCGTCTGAGGAGTGTTATTTTAAAATTCCTTTAATGTCTGTTTCTGCAAGGGCTCACTAATGTGTTCCATCCGTCACCTTTCCTGGTGCCCGGTTGGGATTTGAACCTTGTTCTGAAATTCCTTGTGGGTGCTCCGTTTGAGCCTTTGCATTCTTGTCCTTTGAGACTGTTGACCCTGAAAACTGTATTTTTAGTTAAGGTCACTTCCGCTCGCAGAGTGAGTGAGTTACAGGCACTTTCAGTTAAGCCACCCTTCACTGGGTTTCATAAGGACAGGGTTGTCCTTCGAGTTTGTCCTTTTCTGCCGAAGGTGGTGTCGGAATTTCAGTTAAGCCAGGTTATTCTTCCGGCATTTTATCCTCCTCCGCATCCTGGTAAGGGAGAGGAGAGGCTCCATAGGCTGGATCCTAGGAGAGCTTTGAGTTTCTACATTTCACGCATGTCCCGGGTCAGAGTGGACGATCAGCTCTTTATTGGTTACGCTGGAAGGCATTTGGGACAAGCTGTGACTAAGCAGACTTTGTCTAGATGGATTAACTTGGCAATTTCTGAATATTACCGTCTGGCGGGGTAAGGACCCTCTGGTGGGCTTTCGGGCGCATTCTACTAGGGGTATGGCTTCCTCTACCGCCCTGCAGAAGGGTGTTCCTATTCGTAACATCTGTGATGCAGCCACATGGGCTTCGGTCCATACTTTTGTACGTCACTACTCCCTAGATTCTATCCATGGGCAGGATTTGGCCTTTGGCCAGGCAGTCCTTCACTCTGCAATTTGATTGGGCATTCTAAATTTGTATATTCTAAATTCTTTTCCCTCCTACTGACATTGGTACTGCTTTGGGAGTCTGTCATAGATATGGAATACGTCGGGGACCCAATCCCCTCGAAGAACAAGTTACTCTCTTACCTGGTAACGTTCTTGCGATGGGATGCTCCGACGACGTATTCCATATCGCTCCCTCCCTGCTTACCCCGCTACAGAATTTCTTATGCGATTGCAGCTTACGTTTCTGCAAGGCTTTCTGTGGTCATACTGGCAGAAGATTGGTGCCACACGTTCTGGGAAAAAACTACAACTGAGGCTACGGGCGTTGTGTGTCCTACTTATAACATCTGGTGACGTTGGCTCGACAGAGGCCCTCGAGCACAGCGTATCGATGCAGGACGCAGACGCCAAGATTTTCCGAAGCAGCACAGCTGTGGTGATTACATGTCATAGATATGGAATACGTCGTTGGACCATCCCATTGAAAGAACGTTACCAGGTAAGAGAGTAACTTGTTCTGATGCTTCAAGCTGCTTAGATTGACATGCACCCACCCTTCCTCCCCTGAGAGAAGGTGCATACATGTTTTATGAGCTTTCCCACTATATCTGCTTGGTTACAACTGTATTCACACTACACTTCATGCAACCTCATGTCAGAACAAAACAATCTGAGTACCTAGACGCGTGAAGGACCATGGGTACAGTGGATGTCACGCTAGGGATAGTTTTACTGGCACGCCCTGTCTGTCCCTTTTTGAGTTTTGAAAACAGTAATACTCCGCAGCTTCCACTAGATGTCGGCCTATGCATAGCATGCAAATCTAAGCAGATACAAGCATCAAATATATATATATATACACACGTGTGCACAGCACATTTATTCTTGCCAAAAGCTCCCTATCACTTGCCATTGACTAGTGCATCTTTTTAGCCCTGCTACTAGGGTAGGATTTCTTCACCTTCATTGCCTCTTCAGGTCTGAGTACTTCATAGAGCCATGGCTTTTGAGTTTCACGAAAGATTACAAGTTGGCCAAAAAAGGTTTCTTTCCTATAACACCTACTTCTTGAGCATGGTTCAATGTGCTAGATTACATTCCAATTAATGAGTAAATCCATATTAATTAATATTAGTGGTCATTTTTTTGCCAAAACCTCAGTGTCTTCCCTGCCATAATTCCTTCCCAAGGAAATGAAGTAGCCCTAGACAATGTATGTCAGTTTAAATGAGCCTGTTTAAAAAAAAAAAAAAAAATCTAGAATGAATTGGAGGTAGGTGCTCCAATTGCAAGGACCAATTGCAGCAAAGGTACTGCCTCAAAGCATCAGAACCTAGCGACCCACCACATCTGAATTACTAATGACACTGGGTTCTGTCGGCAATGATTGATGGCATCTTTCACTGTAGTGTCAGGGCATTTTTTGCACTTCTCCATCACACAGAATTATAAATTTCAGCTGCCAATGTAGGCATTCCCTGCCTTTCATGCAGTTGGAAAGCTCCCCTCATCCAAATGGCTGGTAAACCTTGCCTTTCAGCTTTATTAGTCTGTTTTGGTACCCTATTTACTGACATTACTCGACTGCAGGGGAGAAGCTCTGAAAAACACTTTCCATGATTTAATGCACAAGAATTGCCATGTGTTTAAGAAATCAACAGCATACCCCCAACACAAATGCTAAATGGCTCCATGCATCCTGCATTTAATAATATGAAAGCGTGTGGAAGTCACTCTTGAACTTTAAAGCTACATAGAAGCCATCAACCTCTTCTGTGGCAGTCAACCAGGATTCCTCCCTCAAAGGAAATTCTAAAACTGCCTCAACTCCTTCGGTTAGAAGGAATAGCCATACCCTATGTTTAGGGTGTCTGCTTAACTTCCCAAACCTAGGGAAACTCAAATCCCTTAGTTTTCCGTGACTTACTTGTGTTAAAGAATGGGTATAAATTTACATTGGGACCCAGCCAGAAAGTCTTTAAAGGATAGTGGTGTACAGAATTGGGTCCTGATGAAAAGGTTACGCCTGGAACCACTAGGCCCTTGTTTCCCAGAGGAAGCTTCTGCTAACTGAGTGGTGCTTGATACCCAGGAGTCGATTTTACTAGCTGCTTATCAAATCTGTATTTTGATTCCTGTAGTGGGGATCTGCGATATAACAGTTGACGTTAAGTCTTTGGAGGAAAGTAGGGTAAAGAATAGTGGTACTTTGAGTAAGGAATGTCCACACAGATGCATTTGGAAATAGACGTCCTCTTATATTAATAGAAAGGTGTTGATGCAGGTTACATGTAAATATCTTTGGGTCTTGAAGTCTTTGAGGGCGTTGGGATTTTTCCAAGTCATGGTACCTAGTACCCACATACATCCACCTCACTCGCATCACAGGTTTCTTTTGAGTACAGCGGGCTCTCCAAGAGATGGTGTGGCAGAGCAGCCCAGGTCTAACTAAAGTGCTGAGCCGGGTGACCAAAAGCTACAGAAAACACTAAACTAGCCACAGTAAGATCGTAGGCACAATTTCTTAGACAAATATCATCTTTATATAGCGGGAACATCCCCACAGCGAAGTAAAAAGCTATGCAAGACAAATGTGTAAAATCAACTACACTAGTTGGTCTTAAAACGCTTGGCAGTTCTGTGACATATTTCAGAGAATTGAGGAAACCTTTAAAATTTGAGTAAAGAATTACCTTTCTTTCAGAAAGGGAGAGAACATTCAGTTAAAAAGAAACCAAAGGGACAGAGACTGGCTGCAAGGCTTTGCATGGTGGACAGTCCTGCCAGTGCAATATCGAATCTGAAGGATGGCAGAACCTAGTATCTGAAAAGAGGAACCCCTGATGAGGTTCCAGATTGAGAATCATACCAGCAGGGTTAGAGGAGAATTCCAGATTTGAGTCCAGGAGGCAGTACCAGTGCAGATTACTGGGGACAATCCAGAGACTTGTTTCTCCAGTGATGGTGCACCAGTAGATCCCTAGAGTGGTGGCCATTTGAAGGTTCTTTGCCTACTGAACTGAACGTCTGAACCTGCAGTGCAGTAAATGGGGTTCTGGTATCCTGGTTTTTGATCACAGGTGATGTTCTGTTACCGCATCCACAGATTCTGGGGCAGGCATCCAGTGATGGGTCGTGACGGAAGGCCCCAGGGAAAGATTATTCACAATTTGTCCTTAATCCATACCTAAGAGGATCATATCACCTTAAAATCCTCAAGTGCTGTGCTTAATGATGCCATTGGATAACAAACTGCAACATAGACCCCTGAGCTTTGCGAATGGGGAGGATGTAACCAGGGAGCTTTCTACATGGCCTCAAGTGAAGAATATTTGGTCCACCTGTCAGAGGAGCGCTAGATTGTCTGCAGCAAAGGGCACCTGCTCCCGTGACCAGCGAAAAGCATGGGCAGGTGCTTCAGGCAAATGGTCTTTGTGCATGTGAGGTGATGTAGCTGTCCCCACCAGATCAGAGATTCGTCCTTCGTTGCCAGAGAGGCAGAGTGTCACTGTCTGTTCTTGGAGCACTTGAGTTGCTGTTAGTGCTTCAATACTCTTCCTTGAGCAGAAGGACTTCCTGGTTTGGATTGCAGCCACAAGAATAGGTGTGTGTGTGTGTATAAGGTCTCAATCCCTGCATTGGAGGCTGGGAGTGACCCTTGTCTTCTATCGCACACAAAGCTTCTTTCCAACATTTAGCAGACCAACATTGGCTGGCCACCCACCGTCATCCCAATGTATCTAGGGAGAGGTTTCACACAGGAAGTCAAGTAAACAATCACTCACCCACAGATGGTTATCTGCAAATGCCAGTCAGAGCTGGCTCAGGATGGTACGGCCCCTCCAGCCCAAGCATCCTGTGACCATATGTTCACATCTCCCTGCATGCGCATACTGCTCCACACACCACCGTCTCCCCCTCACCACACTAGTCTTTGCAAGATGACTACCTGGGATGATAAAATCACCATGGGGCACACCTGCCTTGGGTATTTCTTTTCACAACTTTCCTTTCATTGACATTAATAGGACCCCAGCTCTGTCTTGCAATGTTGTCTGACTTTGGAGGCTAGTAATATATTTTGTATCTTCACTTATCAGCTTGACTTATTTGTTTTGGGAGCACTGGTCAGCACATAAGGTTGCCTATGCAGGACGATTTGTGCTCAATTTCCTTTGTTCTTGATGTAGCATTCACAAGCTTAGATTGGAGTGATGCAAGAGTACATGGTATGAATTATCTTTTTTTTTTTTTTACAACACTTTGTATGCCTTTTTGATGTACCTATGACAGTCTGGAGGCAGTGAACAGTGCTTTACTCATTTTTCTGGTGTTCTACCATGCACCATAGTTTCTTTTTTCACTGCATACTGCCTATTTGAGTTCTGTATACTCAAAAGGGCTTTCACTTACACTCATATAAGGGTGTACTTTTGTGGGTTCTGGCTGGGACTCCCAGGCAGAGTGCTTTACGTATCTGTACTGGCAGAAATGGGGACAGGGACTATTTGTTCCGAATAAATAACTTGAGCAGGGCAATGTCTGTTTGGCAGATGTGTGGTAAATGGCTGTCCATCAATGGACAGCTTATCTGTTTGGTGCAGATCCTTGCCATTAGTGCGCTGGGGCAATCCTCCAAGTCTGAATTTGTGGTAAGAGGTTCCACTGGAGCCAAGAATCTGAAGAGAATCCCCCAGAAGACTGCTGCTGGTATGGACAACCAGCATTGCCTATGCGATCTACTGGTGAAGCCCTTGTAGACGTCCTTGCAATTAAAGAATACTGTTGATGCCTTCTTCCCCTGGACTGTTAATATCTTTGTCATGCACCCTACTCTAGAAGTCTACAGTTGGAAGTGTCCCCATCTGCTGATGGGGCGCCTCTGCAGCTAGGGTCGCTGTCCTGAGCTGACTTGGATAACTCTGCTGATACTTGACTTGTGGCATGAGATAATTACTGCAGCAACCTTCCTGGGGCCTGTTCTTTACTGCTGCCGCAAACCAGCTGGCTGACCCCTGACTGGCTTTTTTGTTGCTGCACTTAGCCTGCTGTTTTCTTCGGATTTCTCTTTTTCGTGTGATTTTGTTGTGGTTGCTGTTAGAACGTTTCTGGCCTGTCTAGCTACAAGTCTGTTGTACCTGTCCCGGAACCAGAGATCAGAACTGCCTGGTCTCTGACCCAAATCCAACACCAACGTCCAGCACTGTGCCTGTGACCCTTGGACCTCCACTGTTGTGCCCAACTATGGTAGGAAGTGTTCACAGCAATTCAAGAACCCCAGGGGTGGTCACTAGGCAAATCCTAGTAAGGGATGTGTACTCTACGTGCCCCCCATCTGCCATAGAGACTGCATGGGTGCAAAGTCCACGGTATATACTCTTACCTGGCTTTGATCACAGGTTTCTAGCATAGGATTGAGCCACGGTGGTCCCTAGCAGGGTGGGATTGAAAGTGCGTCCCTCATTTACTTTATTACTCTAATACATGCTTTTTCAAATACATTTCTTGGCAACCTTTTGGCTTTGTCTATGCGTGTGCAGGAAGCCTTTAGGTACTTCCAACCCTTTCAGGTTCTTACCTGTTAATGTGTCATCGTCATGATCTACTTGCAGGATAGGGCAAAACTGCTAATTAAGCTACATTTTCCTGCACTGCTTGGTTGAAGTGCTTTAACTGTGCTTTGGTGTAAAGTGTAGTGTATCTTTCTTTGAGATTGCCAAGCGTGTGTGTGTGTGTGTTGGGTAGTATATGCTTCTCTTGTGTTTTTAAATGCCTTTTGTTTTAAGGCTGTTATAAATGGTATGGGTTCTGCGATCTCCAAGAGTTCCCTGTAACTTGATAATAGCAGCAGATTTCAGTGTCTGCTTTATAGCTCTGCCTACCTTATGTGAGTTTTGGATGTCAGTTAACATGTTCACCGACTTGGTTGGCTACTTAGAACCCTCCCACAGGGCCGGTTCTCAAAATACCCCATAACTCTTAAGACCGAACACAGAGCCACCCTACTAGAGTTTTCATATTAATCATGGTTTGGAGGGAAATGGGTCAAAAACTATTTAAGCCAGCAGAAAGTGTAGTGGGGGGTCAGAAACCCCCAACAAATGGAATGAAGGGGCAGCAGATGCTTAGTGTACCAAGTTTGACGGTGTGAATACATGCAAACCATACTACTTAGTTTCCCAAATGGGATGCATTCTCTCATACAAAATAATGGAAAAGACTGACATGCTTCTGATCTGTATGTCCATTCAATGGTGAAGATTTATGGCATCGGGGGAGGGAACAGTTGACCTTGGGTCTGGTATCTGCCATAGACATGAGGCCGTTTTGGTTTCAGTCCTCATGCACACCAGTAGTTCTTGGTGTTGGATCGCCACTTGGTCTGGGCTGCAAGACTTTTGCCAGAAAAAAATCCATACAAATGTGCTTCTTGGTTGTGGTGAAAGGAGATAACCTCTTCTGTCCCCTGTAGTAAGTAAAGGTCAGAGTCTGTAGACACCAGGTGCTTGACCTTCAGAACAGTTCTTGGAGTGCAGGGACGTGGAAAACTTTCTCAGTCTTCCTTTTTTGAGTAGGTGTTTTTTGTGCTTTGACTAATCTACTGTTGGGACAAGTCAAGGATCCAAACTGTCTGGCTAAATGGCAGATTCGGTGCAGATGAGTAATTCTGCTCATTGTTAATTATCTTTAGAACCTTTGGTGGCCACCCAATAACTGTAGGGCTGCAATATTGATCTTTCACAGGCTTCTTCCTGGTGTTTCTCTCTGGTATGAAGTCAGGCTTGAACCACAAATCATTCACAAAATATGAGAAACTTGGTATCTGCTTGGATTCCAACACAGTAGACATGTCTATATCACATTAACTCTCTCGTAGAAACAATGTCTAGCTGTTAGATCACTGGATTTGAACAAATTTCATTTTAAAGCCTGGCCGCTTACATTAGGCTGTTGACCACTGGAAATATGAAGATTGCTTAAACCATTGGCACTTGCATGACCAGCTGTATAGTCGGGCCTTCACCGAAGCAAGGTTTCTTGAGTAACCTAATCCTGTGGGTCTGTTGGCCCCTTCATGGGCATTTTAGTATTTGTACTAGATGAGGTTTTATCAGGGAAGTCTGGTAAATCATTTCGTCAAAATTAAATAATTTGTCCTTGCTTCAGAAGCGAAGGCTGTATATGTCCCCCCCCCCCCCGAACCCCCTATACATGCTAGCCTAAAGTCCTGATTCAACACTATACAGAGGTTAGGGCAATGCAGCATGATGTAGTCTTGGATTGGTTATGTGCTGGGATCTATGGCACTGCCCGGCAAGTCTGTGATTCTCTCTGACTGTAGTTAGCAGGTATAAATCTTCACCTTCACTTAATCGGCCAAGGAGTTAGCAGTGTTAACCAAAGAATGCTTGCTATGCATGTCACCCACATGGGTCTCAGGATGGTAGCTCAGGGGCAACGCTCTGGCCTTGGAAGCAAGACGATGTGGAGCAACACGGGTTCGATCCCCGGGTCCGTGCTTAGAAACCTCTGGGTATTAAGCAAGTTATAAATAACACATTATACAATACCCCATGGCACAGGCAACCTTGAAACATCCTCCGTAGTGTTGGATTTATACAGACATTGCTTGGATCTACTTTTGACTGAAGAATACCACACCATTTGCAGCATGAACTCCAACTGCTGGAGACTTCCTACTTTATAAAGGTCTACCTGTGCTATAACTGTAGAATCGGCTTACCTTTCTGTTGATCACAAGAACTGGTAGCATCTCCAGCTCTCACACAGAAATAAAGTACTTTTGCATATGATAGTACTTCAGCAGATTGTGGCTTTGCTGGAGGTCCACAACTTTCAGCTTGATTCTCCAATGACAACTGGCGTTCTGGTCCTTTCTTATCTGGACTATTACTACATTGTGTCCATTGACACAGCCAACAATATGCATAAGCTGTAGAGGATTTGGAACAGCTCTCCATACATCCGTTAAGTTGCCTCCTGTCAAAGGGCATGGTCCATGTGGGCACTGCACCACCTGTTTTTTTACTAAACCTTTCGGTCTGACATCAGTTGGGAGCTCCAAAATCACATACATTAGCAATCTAAACATGTGGTTATTGCATGAACAGTTAATTTTAAACTATACGTGGGTATGACCATGTGTTCGGTTACCACCTGATTTGTGAACATTGTGCCAAAATTGCACTGCTAATCGCCAAGTACCTTTAGACCAACATTCGGATACTGACTTATCGTGATTGGGAATGGACTGCATACCTACTGAGCAGCAGATTTGTCATCTACTCTAGCTTGTCTTTTGTAGCCTGAACAGAATTTGGATTCTCCTTCTAAAAAATAATAAACCAGGTATCAATTAGTGGGTTGAAAGGCCTCTCAAGTCATTTCTGATGCACATTTTCTTGGTCTTTGATGGTGCAGTTTCTACTGTTTATTAATCGGTCTCCTCCCCCCTCCTAACCCCCACCACTGCACTTCCTGAATTGATGTTTGCCCTCACTGAGGTGGGGCTGATCTCTGCCCTTCTATTGAGACATGCTGCGCTGGGGCCTTCTGTATTTCTCTTCTGAATTCTGCTTGATTGACATGCCAAGGCAGTTTCTATTTGTTGTGAACACCACCAATACCTTTCTCTGGAATCGCAGGATCGATTTCTTCTCCGCTGGTGTGTGAAATTCCTTCCTGGATGCCCTTCGTTGGTTGTTTCCTCTGCACATTTTCCTCTGTGGTGCCTTGCATTGTTTGCAGACTGGAGAGGGCCTGCCTCTTTATGCCTCTTGCCCATTGCATGCCACGGAATGTGTTTGAGCACCAGTAGCAGGATTATACAAATGGGCACTGTTCCAGGTTACCATCATTTTCATCTTATTCTAGCCATTTATCATAGCCGCGGCCTTTCTTCAAGCTCTAGTAGTAGATTTACATTGTTTCAACTTCGTGAATTGCAGCCTTGGATTGGAACTTGCTGAGTCGCTGATTTATTATGTTACCTTTTTGATTATTATGCCCCATGATTGTTTTTTTTTCTTCTAAACTCTTTGTATCTTGCAGCAACTGAGTTATTCCATCTATATGGACATCTCTAAAACTGCCACACAAATTCCGAGCAATCCAAAATCGCTCAGTTATGGTACTTTTTGGGCTGAATAAATTCAAGCCCATACCACTGGCTCATTAATAATTTCGGCTCACTAGTGATAGAAGATCAAATCCAAGCTCCAATTTTTACTTTGATTTGGATAATAATGCATGGATTTTCTCCTAAATATCAGCCTACCCTGGCTAAACAATACGCCCATATTCCGTTGTTTAGATCCAGCACCTAAAGATCTATTGGAAGCAGCTAAAAATACCGACACCAATATGGTGGCAGACCGAATACTTTAGGCTGTAGTTTTGTGGCATAACTCCCACTTTCTAGCTGAAATGCTGCTTCTCTAAGTTTTTAAGTTCAGTCTTGAACAAGATAAATCTTTATTTTCCTTAAATTTTCTGGAGCCGATAGACTTGTTGGGGACATTTTTGCCTTTCAACTACATTATGTATGATTGTTCTCCTTAGTTAATCATTTTAATTGTGTGGTTTGTCAGCGTCTTGAAACTGTTTTCCACTGAAAAGGTTTTGCTTAGCAAATAATTTTACTACTACTCTATTCCGCTCTTGCACTCTTGACTTACAGAAATTTTGAGAAAATGGTTTCTGTGAATATACCTGCTCAAAGTGGTTGTTGTGTGTACCGCTCCCTTAATAAAAAATGTGCGTAATTGCCTATTGTCTATCTCCTAATTTACTCTAAGGAGTTTGTCTTTAAAACTTTGAAAGCAATGAAAAATAAATGTCTAGAAACGAGCAAACTGAAAGGTGCATTAGTCGTGGCATGTTGACAATTTTCCAGGTCCTGAAGAAGGCTTCCCCTAATGGCGGTTTTCACTTTTCTATGTTTGCAGAAGGTGTTAACATACCAGTTTTCTGCATATATTTTGTTCATTTGTTTGAATTGGCTGTCAATAGTACATTGCCGATTAGTACCTGGTAGCCAACAATCTATTTCAGATTGTTCGGTATGGATGCAGCATGTAGTTTTATACGTTGGCCTAGGTTGTCTCTGTAATAGTCTGCTAAGCTTGAATCTTGAAATAAATGGCTAGTTATATTTGTGTATTTACTTTTTATCAATGTGCTTTATGAAATGCCTAATTGTATTCTGCATTGATTATGCTTTAGGACATGTACACTTTTTGTACATTTGACGCTTCCATTTAAATGTGAGTAAAATAGTGTGGTGGTTTTATTTATACATGTGCCAAACCTTTTGTTGGGATTTTCTGTTTGAGGATTTGAACAAGAAAGCTGGTTGTGCCAAATCGCAAGGTTTTACCCCCATCTCGTTGCTTCTGAATTGCCTTCTCTGGCTCCAATACTATGCCCACAATATATGCCTTTGGAGCAGATATCCCCTGATGTTTCTGCGGGAACTGGAATGTTGATACCTTCCTTTTTGGAACATTCACTTGGCAACTCTGATATTCTGTCCAGGCCAAATTCTGTCCGAAGGAACATGGTGACAAAACAATCGGACTGAAAATCTCCCGCTTCCAAACAAAGTGCACGTTCACAAAGGTTCCTTTCCAAATCATGGTTTTAAGAGTGCTAAAACCGTTTCCTTCACCAGGGTTTCTCCTTGATTTCGCCAGTTCTGCCTCCTTCGAGGAAAGATTGGGCCCTGGTAACTGATCACACAGCTATTAATTGCCTGTAATGAACAGTTGAGACCTGGGATAGACTTGGTTGCTTCTGCGCCTCCCAGCTGTGCTGTTGTCTATGGACTTCCACTTGCAAGGGAACATACAGACACCTTGCAAAAGGAATAAGGGTTTTGGATAATTGCAAATAAACCAGCCCAGTCTGTGATAGTTTGGTATCGTACAAATGTCCCGGCAGAAGTTTTACCTTTTTGAATGATGTTGAAATGCTAATTTCGAAGGGATTGTGTCCTCCGACGTATTCCTTATCGTAGATATCTCTTGCCAGCTTTGCTGGCCTTGGAAATTTTTACTCTCTAGAGGGCGCTGCGCGTCGACGTCCACCGAGTCGATGTCCCTCGACAGCCGCCGTATCGACGTCTACATCATCCTGCCTATAAAGGCAGCGCGCAGCGTCCGTTGCTCAGTTCCGTTTTTCCGCGCTTACTCAGTGCCTCGGAATATCGTTGCTCAGTTTCGTAGATATATTATTCCATTTTCCTCGAGATATTCGATCCATACTCGATGGCTTCCTCGTCTGAACCGACGACCCCTCGGTCCGGCTTTAAAAAATGCAGAGACTGTGGAAAAAAGATGTCGCTAACGGACCCTCACAGGGTCTGTCTGTGGTGTTTGGGAGCTGAACACCATTGTTCGGAGTGTGAGGACTGTATGTCTATGACAGCTAAAGCCCTGAAGGAGCGTAGGGGGAAGCTGGAAAAAGGTAAGACTTCTAAAGCTTCTTCTTTCTCGACAAAGTCGAGACATTCGTCTCCTCGTCACCATTCGCGCTCCAGGTCTCGAAGCGGGTCCCATCACTCTTCGAGATCGAAGCACTCGAAAAGGAGACGCCGAAGATCCCCTTCTTCGTCGTCCTCTGTTTCACCTAAGAGAATCCCTTGCCCCACGAAGCATAGTTCCTGGGCTGAATGGGAGGAATTCCGAAAAAATATGATGAGCGTCTTCGAGAAAGCGGCCTCGACCCCCTCGAAGACTGCCGAGAGCGATGCTCTGGTCGAAAGACCCAAAGGTCCAAAACGCCGCGAGTCGCAGCACCCGGCGAAGGAAGGTTCTCGGGCGCGTCACAAACCCTCGAGTAAAGCAAAGACCTCGAATCCCAAAGGGTCCGTCGACGCCGTCAGCGAAGGTTCCGTCGACGCCGAGGTCGGTGTCTTCAACGCCGTTGTCGAAGGGACCTTCGACACACGGGTCTGTCGACTCGACGCCATCCTCAACGCCGACGCCAAGGAAAGTCACGGTTGCGGCGCACCCAGTGGCTATTCCCAGGTCTTCGATGTTGTCGAAATTGTCTATCCTCGAGCAGAATTCCGATTCTATCGAAGACCTCGAGGCCTCCACCTTTGTTTTCGACGCCACTTTCGAAGCCTTCGGCGTTGACGACATCGACGTTTTCGAGGCCGATTACGACAAGTTTGGCACCCTCTGCCATGGAGATGGGTTTCACACCCTTTGTGAGCTCAGACCAATTGAGAACAATGTCTTCAATTATGGAAAAGGGAGAACTGTCTGATCAAGAAGAGCCATTTGAGTTGCAGGGATCTGCAACCCCAGTTCAAAAGGAGTTATCGTCAGAGGAACGCAGATTAAAGGAACTCCATGATTCCTTACATGAGGCAAGTGGTTTAGCACTTCCCCAGAGGTGAAGTTCGCTAGGCCAGACCCGGGGGAGCATGCTGAAACCCCTTATAGAGCCTTAATGGCCAGGATTACAGAATTTATGGGGTGGTCAACACCTTCACCGGCTTTCCAACAGGATGACCTCATGGATATTCTTGATAAAGGTCCACAGGAGGATCCTGTAGTACCTTTTCATAAAGCTCTTCAAAGAAAAATAATGAACTGGGAAACCCCAGATGTCGTCCCGGCAGTAAATAAAAAACTGTCTGCTAAATACAGGGTATCTTCTGCAAACCCGGAGTTTTTGTCCAAACACCCATCCCCAGAAAGTCTGGTGGTACAGGCAGCATCTTCTACTGACATCAAGACTGCTTACCCTACGTCCCACAGGACAGGGACGATAAGAAATACGATGCTATGGCTAAGAAAGTATTTACGGCATGTAGCATGGCGTTAAAATCTATTAATGCTACTTGCACCCTTGCTAGATTTAGCCATACACTTTGGGAGTGTGCTTCTACAGCGGCTGACTGCATCCCGGAGGGAGAAGAAAGGGAGTCGTTCCTAAATATCATAAGGGACGGTAAAGACGCTATGTGCGAATCCCTCCAGACGGGCATTGACTCGGCTGACAGTATCAGCAAAGCAATGGCGGCAAGTACAACAACCAGGAGATTTGCTTGGTTGAGAAAGTCTGGTTTTGCCCCAGATGTGCAAGCCCAGGCTCTTGAACATGCCATTTGATGGCTCTTCTTTGTTTGGGAAAAAGGCGGATGACAGTTTAGAAAAACTGCAAACATCAAAGGCAGCAGCAAAATCCCTAGGCGCTGCAATCCGTCAGACACCTTTTCGTCCCACAGGAACCTCTGCGAGAGGCAAGTCTTTTCACTTCTACTCCGCATTCGGAAGAGGTAGAGGACGACCGGCTCAAAGGGGACAAAGAAGAACTACCCGAGGTGGACGGGGTAGATATTAAAAAGCCGCAGCAACAGCAGGTGCCTCTTTACCATCAGCATCTGCATCAGCCGCCCCTAAACCACTGTGAGGACTTCCCTCACAAGACACCTGTAGGAGGCAGGTTAACTCAACATCTGGCGGAATGGCAGGCTATCGCGTCAGATGCTTGGGCATTGGAGACATTTGCACAAGGTTACTGCCTGCCTCTCCTACGCATACCTCCAGAGTCATCCACCAGGGATCAGCTTTCAAAAAGCTCCAGATCCGCTCCTCTTGCAGGAAATTTTAGACCTGCTAGAGAAAGGTGCCATAGAACCAGTACCAGTAGCGGAGAGGAACAAGGGCTGGTACTCCCCTTACTTTCTCATACCAAAGAAAGACGGAGGACTGAGACCCATCTTGGACTTGAACAAATTCCTCAGGAAAGACAAATTCAAGATGGTAACTCTTTCTCAGATCCTTCAGGCCCTTCAGTTCCAGGACTGGTTGGTATCTCTGGACCTTCAGGATGCTTATTTCCATGTGCCAATCCATCTCAAACACAGGAAATACCTGAGGTTCGCAATTGGCAACTCTCATTATCAATTTCGAGTTCTGCCATTTGGGCTGACCTCCGCCCGAGGGTCTTCACCAAGTTAATGTCGGTAGTGGCTGCAAGTCTAAGGAGGGAAGGGATTCACGTCTACCCCTACTTGGACGATTGGTTGATCAGAGCTGTATCTTCGGAACAAGCTCAGATCCAGCTAGATTATGTTTGCCACTCCCTTCACAGACTGGGCTTCTCCCTCAATTTAAAGAAGTCACAAATTATACCATCGCAGAGACTCCAGTTCATCCGGGCGATCCTGGACACTTCCCTGGGAAAAGCCTCGCCACCAGAGGTGAGGGCTCAAGATATTCTACAGATGGTCACCAAGTTTCAAAATGCCCAACGTCTCCCAGCCTTCGACTTTTTGAGGTTGCTAGGCCTCATGGCATCCTGCATTTTCCTAGTGCCAGAGGCTCGCCTGAGAATGAGATCTCTCCAGTGGGCACTGAGAACTCAGTGGTCACAATTCTCAGGGAGAATGACGGATCTTCTTCAGGTTCCCGACAGGGTGGCTCGAGACCTTCAGTGGTGGGCCTGTCAGGAGAACATTCTGAAAGGAGAGCAGTTTTGGCAACCTTGGCCGGAGATAACAGTAGTCACTGATGCCTTACTTACAGGGTTGGGAGCCCACGCCAACGACTTGATGATCAGCGGTCATTGGTCTCCATCGGAGTCCAGACTACATATCAACCTGTTAGAGATGAGGGCCATCAGACTTGCGCTGAAGGCTTTTCTGCCATCTGTTCAAGGAAAGAATGTCCTGATAATGACGGACAACACAGTGGCCATGCATTACCTCAACAAAAGAGGAGGCGTAGGATCACTACCACTGTGCAGAGAGGCGATGCAGCTCTGGTTTTGGGCAATCCAAGAAGGAATCTCTCTATCGGCAGTTCACCTAGCCGGAGAGAAGAACTTGACAGCGGATGCTCTGAGCAGGCAGAGCACAGTCTCCCACGAGTGGGAACTAGCTCAGGAAGTCCTTCAAGAGATCTTCGCCCTTTGGGGAACCCCTCAGGTGGATCTGTTCGCCACCAGTGTCAGCAGGAAGTGCGATCTGTTCTGTTCAAGGGAATTTTCCCCGAGAGCAGCTCTGGTAGACGCGTTCATAGTGGACTGGGAGTTTCCACTCCTGTACGCTATTCCACCAGACCCTGTCGTTCCTAAAATGATCAGGAGGTTTAGAAGATTCCGGAAAACCATGATCCTAATTGCCCCGGATTGGGCCAGGAGAACGTGGTACCCGGACCTTCTAGACTTGTCCATCTGCCCTCCAATTTGACTTCCACTCAGAGAGCATCTGCTCTCACAGAAGGGAGGTCAGGTTCTCCATCCAGACATCAAAACCCTCAACCTTCACGCTTGGCTTCTGAAAGGCTGAGGTACAAGGATTGGGACCTCCCTGATGACGTTATGGAGGTGTTGCTTTCGGCAAGAAGGCCAGCAACAAAATCTTTATACCGCTGCCGTTGGAACAGATTTTGCAGCTGGTGTAGAGAAGAGAATATCGACCCCTTTTCATGTGTTACACCAACGGTGTTATCCTTTCTACTCTACTTGGCAAATTCAGGCCTTCAAGTTGGCACTATCAAGGGCTATCTCGCAGCGCTATCCATCTTTAAGCGCACTGTGGAAGAACCATCTTATTTCAAGTTACCCTTGGTAATACAGTTTCTAAAGGGGTTAACTAACGTTTATCCCCCCAAGACCATTCCAGGTTCCCCTATGGGATTTAAATTTCTTCCTAACTTTCCTGATGGGCACACCTTTCGAACCACTCCACTCTTGTTTAAGGTTTCTTACCCTTAAAACTGTTTTATTAGTAGCACTTACATCTGCTAGAAGGGTGAGCGAGTTACAAGCTCTTTCTTGTAAACCCCCTCATACAATCTTTCACAAAGACAAAGTTGTTCTGCAAGTGAAGCCTAATTTCCTCCCAAAGGTGGTTTCTGAATTTCATATCACACAGAAGATTACCCTTCCATCTTTCTATCCTCCTCCCCATCCGGGGAAAGAGGAAGAGAGGTTACACAAGCTGGACCCAAGAAGGGCTTTAAGTTTTTACATTAGTAGACTGGCTAGGATAACACAAGCAGACCAGCTGTTTCTAGGCTACGCAGGTCACAAGCTGGGGCTACCGATAACTAAGCAGACCATTTCCAGATGGATTATTTTAGCCATTTTGGAATGTTATAAATTGGCAGGAAAAGAGCCCCCTCAAAATCTTAGGGCTCATTCGACCACAGGTATCGCAGCTTCATCGGCCCTCAAAAGAGGAGTGCCGGTTCGAGACATATGTGCGGCTGCCACATGGTCGTCCGTCCATACCTTTACACGGTTTTACAACTTGAATTCCTCCTCCAGTCTCGAAACTAGGTTTGGAAGGGCAGTATTGCACTCTATTCATCAATAAGAGGAAGCATGAAGTCAGTACTCCCACCTCCAATAACAGAATACTGCTATGGGAGCCTATCTAAGATAAGGAATACGTCGGAGGACACAATCCCTTCGAAGAACAAGTTACTTCTTACCTTGTAACGTTCTTTCGATGGGATGTTCCTCCGACGTATTCCTAATCGACCCTCCCATCCCATCCCCGCAGTACTACTTCCCTTGTTGTTGCAGCTTACGCTCCTTCAGGGTGATTAGTCGAGTCCAGAAAGAATTGTGGGCTACAAAACGGAACTGAACAACGGACGCTGTGCGCGGCCTTTATAGGCAGGATGGTGTCCACATGGCGGATGTCGAGGGATTTCGACTCGGCGGACGTCGACGCGCAGCGCCCTCTAGAGAGAAAAAATTTCCGAGGCCAGCAAAGCTGGAAAGAGATATCTAAGATAAGGAATACGTCGGAGGAACATCCCATCGAAAGAGCGTTACAAGGTAAGAAGTAACTTGTTCATCAGTCCTACAGATAGCAGTGTTTCTCTAGCATCGGATCTTCCATGGATTCACATTCGCATGAATATTCTCTGTTAGGCAGGAAAACCTCTGTAAATTTATAACAGTCTAGCTTTAAGCTTAACTGCTCGTCTCCTCTATAGCCTATCAGTGTCACTTTGGGTCATACTGCCCCAGTCAATGATACTCTTCCTCCTACGCTCCACCCCTGGTGGCCATCTTCAGATTTGTACTGCACGTTTCTTGTGTTTCGCTTCTCAATCGGTGAATTACTTGCCGTTTTGCAATATTTCTTCTCTCTTCGTCAACTGTCAAGTCGTGACTACCGGCATTGGGGACCCATTGCCGGAGGAGATCCTCGGTCCATCGTCTGATCTCCAGCCTGTGGCGCCAAAGGCCCAGGCATGGGCCTTCACCCCGAAACCTTGACCATGGCAGAGGCCACAAAGAAGTGGCTCTTCAGATCCTGTGAACTGCAGCCTTAAGAATATTTTCATCGAAGATCGGCACCTCCAGTGCATTTACCGTCTTCACCCTGACCATGACTCAGACGGATGCACAATTTGCCAGTCCTTCTCCTCGCAGACCAGGAAGGACCACCATTGGTGGTCTGGGTCGTGGAAGGGAAGTCCTCCAACGTGGCTGTTGTGCATAGTCCTGCCTCTTCCCTGGACGGCAGGTCCAAAGAGTGTACTCTCTAGTAATAGGCCGAGGTCCTTTGAGGATGCTTCCTTACCGAAGATCCAAAAGAAGGCAAAATTGCACGCTCCATCGCCTTTCTCTTCAACAGTCGCTGTGACTGCTGGACCTAGTTCAGAAAGCTGCCGAGACCGGCACCGTTGATGGGTAGCCTATTGGCTGGTGGGCTGCCTCCATCTGCGAGAGAATCACTGGCGTCAGCGTCCAAGCACAGATCGTCGACTAACAAGTCATTGAAGGATCAGTCACAGGTTCCATCGTAGTCAACATGAGCCTCTCCGATGACTCAGTCTACAAAATCTGCTCTGCCATCAATGGCCGCGACACCAGGTGGTTCGTCCATGAGCCGCCTTTACAACAGCTACCATTACCATTACCAAGCCCATGGTTTCTTTCCCACGTAGATCTCGGTCAATGGTTCCGACGTAGATGCTGTCCATGACGGTGCCTCTTCCTGCTCCGCAGGCTCTAGTAATCTCAACGTCCCCTAAGGGCTCTGATTCAGTAAGGGACATACCTCCAGCTCTGGACGTCTTGCCTGGCCCACCAAGGCTACACCAATCTTGATTCTGGCACCTCTGGTGTCTCCCAGAAGCTGTCCAGCAATCTACACCAGTTCTGAGGACCTTCCAGAGGATTTGTACTCTGATCTGGAAGGGGACCAAGGGGATCCTGACCCCATTCTGCCTAGGCCGCCTCAGGGAGTCGCCAGCGCCCAGGCCTGGCTCTTGCACCTGCTCTGAGGGACATGTTGCTGGACATATTGAACACCTTACATACATTGGTGGTGAAATACACCAGTGACTTCCCACTGCTCCTGCCACCCCTCTTTCTGGCAATTAGTGCTCCAAGACCACCTCAGGCTCATCCGACCCTGCCTCATAAGGCTCTTAAGGCTCTTGTAATTTTACGTCCCGTCCCCTTTCCTTCATACTGTATGGGCGTCCCTTCCAAGGGACGGGAGACGTAACCTTTTTCACCCCCCCCCCAACCCCCTTTAAATTTAGAGGCACGGGGGGCTCGGCCCAGGGAGCCTGCGCAGCTCTGACTCCACCCTCGTGCGCCACACCTCAGTTCCCTTTTCTGCGTCGACGGGACCGGGCCGAATTCACCAGTGCTGCTGGGTTTGGCTTCGGCCATGTAATTCCACACACGGATACTTTTGTCTTTTTTCTCATTCAGGTACTCGGTCCTCAGGCATCCCGCTCCTCCCCGGCGCATGTCGACTGCTACAGGGTTCAGCAGGTGCCCATCCTTAAACGGGCTCTTCCCAACTTCAGACCCCCATGCCCTTTGCCTACGTTGCCTTGGCTCAGACCACAGTTGGCAGTCCTGTTCGGCGTGTAACTCGCTGTCCTTGAAGGTGCTGAAGAACAGACTCGCCAAGTGGAGGGAGGTCTTCCAGAGGTCGCCTGCAGAGGATCTCAAGAACTTTTTGAAGCATCAAACCAGGCCCAAGGTAGGGCCAATATTTTCCAATGCACCCCGAAAGGGAGACTCCTTCCCAGGGACACTCCTGCATGTCGAGGGACTGGAAGGTTTTTACCGGGTCTACACCCGGGGAGCTACGTCCCTTTACTGGCACAATGGCACCTGGATTCAACAGGAATACCACATGAATTTGTTGGAGCTGAACGCCATTTGGCTAGCGCTCAGAGCATTCCTACCACTTCCCAAGGGCAAGTTTGTCCTCATCCAGACACACAACTCGGCCAGCATGGACTACGTCAACAAGCAGGGAGGCACCAGATCCCCCTCCTCTGTGCAGACTGGCGATCAGCATGTGGGAATGGGCTTTGGAAAATGAAATTTACCTCTCTGCAGTCCACCTCCCGGGGGAATCCAACCTGGAGGCAGACAGGCTCAGCATGCTGGGAGCGGACAATTACTAGTGGAAGCTAAACAACCCTGTTATTAAGGAGATCTTCAACAAGTAGGGTCATCTCCAAGTGGATCTCTTTGCCACCTGGCACAACAAGAAGATTCCCTAGTTCGCATCCTGGAAGGGTCAGGGTCCCGGCTCTCTGGGCGACGCATTTCACCTCCAGTGGACCAGCATGAAAGCCTAAGCCTTTCCGCCTACTCCCCTGATCCACAGGGTAATTTGCAAGATCAGAGTCTCACCGACTCCATCATTCTGATGGCTCCATGGTGGCCAGCCAGACCATGGTTTTCAGCCTCTCGTAGGTGCCCCCCATACACCTGCCAACGTGCCCAGCACATCTGCCACAGCAGGGGGGCAGAATTATCCACCCCGCGCCAGGGAAACTAGCCCTCACACCTTGCTACCTGAGCAGGTAACGCTTCAGCACCTTAGCCTTTCACAGGCCAACCTGGACATCATACAGGGCACCAGGAGCAAGGCCACCAGGGCCCAGTACAAAAGCAAATGGACCAGATTCTGCCACTGGGCAGACTCCAAGGGAATCAACCCCTTGGCCAGCAGTTTGGACGACGTGCTCTCCTTTTTGGCGCACCTTGCTCATTCGGGCGTACAGGTGGACACCTGCCGCACACACCTTGCAGCTATTGGGGTTTACAGGAACTCGGAGGAAGGCATCTTTTCCTCCTCCAACCCTATAGTCAAACATCTGACTAGACTCGCTAGGCTCTATACGCCTGTCAAGAGACCGCACCCTTTGTGGGACCTTAACATAGTCTTGGACGCCCTGGCGCACAAACCATTCGAGCCAATGGCGTCCGTGGACATTAGCCTGGTCACCATCAAGGCGCCCTTACTAGTCGGTCTTACCTCGGCTTGCTTAGTCAGCGAGATCTAGGCGCTGGTCGCCTCTGAACCATATACCACCTTTCACAAAGACAAGGTAGTCATGCGGACGCACCCGGCATTTCTGCCCAAGGTTCCCTCTGCATATCACCTGAACGAAGAAATAGTCCTTCCTACGTTCGTTCCTGATCCCAAGGATGAAGCACAGGGAGTGCAGACGTTGTGCACTGGGAAACATGCAGGAAAGAAGCTTGCCTGTTGGAGACCTGTGCTGCAGAGGTTGCGCAATGGGAAGCACAGGCAAGGGAAGCTTTCCTTAGAGAGGCCCTCTCAGGTGGCTGGCGTGCACACGAGGGCCTCTTCACTTCTGGTGCTGGCGTGCTTCAGATCATCTCCGGAGCAAGAAAAAAGGCAGACTGAAGTAAGCAGTTTGCTGAGATGTGAAGTCCCCATTGCAGAAGTCTTGCGAGGGAAACTGAGGCGCGTGGCTTACCCAGTGAGTGCACAGGTTTCTAGTGACCCCAGAGTGCTACATCTCGCCTTGCGTGGCTCAGCAAGGTGTTTGGCGAGTGAACAATGCTTGCGTAGGAGTGACAGAAGGTCAGAATTCAGTTTTGAATACCAAACGATAGAGCAGAAGCGGTACTCGCGTAGAAGTGAAAGTGATTCCCAACGTGAATTTGAATCTTTAACTAATGAAAAGCAAACTTTTATAACCAAGGTTAATGACTGTAATTGGGTCGAGTCTGTGGAAAACCCAGCATTGACCAAACCAAGAGACTTAGGCAAGAACAATTTAGTCAACATTGCCAATGGCAGAAGGGGGCTAATTAAACGTCTGAAAAGGGGAGACTTAGTGTCCATACTTTGTCCAATATTTGGTCAAGGCCGGTAGGAACATTGCCAAAAACAGGGGAGAAGCAGAAAAACACTATTCTTGGCAGTCATTGGTCATTGGTCACTGGTGTGGTGGGGCAACAGGAGAGGCAAAAAGGCTGCCCTTTTGGGGAAGATGTATCCAGAGGGAGAGGAGCATCATTTGTAAAAGGATATTAAAGAGCACCAATGTGTGCTGGAGCTACAATTTGTTGAACATTATGAAGTTATGAATTGCTTGTCAGTTGATCTAAAGCACAAACGCACTGTTGTGAAATGTTGCTTGGGCAGGTGAGTATAACCGGATGACAAACCTGTAGAGAAGTAAGCCCTGGCATGGGAGTAAACCTGGTGAAAGTTGAAGTGCTATGGAGTGGTTCTGCCAGAGACCATTTATGTTGGCACTGGCGCTAAATGAAAAGCAGCGTAAAGCTGTTGCATAGGAACTATATTTCTTTGGACTGTATTTGTTGTGGCAAAAGTCATCCTGACCAAGACATTGCTGCTATTTATGAACTGAACTTGTTTAAGGAGGAGGAAAAGCCTTATACTTTTTATTTTTTAGCTTTACGCGGACAAGTTGAAATAGCACAAGACTGTGTTGGAACATTAGTTGAACTCCATGATTTTCTTGTGTTGAACGGTGGCACCGAATCGCGGTTAAACCTGGGGCAGAGGAATTTGCCCAGGTTGTGAAAAGACTGGTTGCATTGTGAATTAAATTATTTGTTATTTTGAACGACCATATATTTTCTTATTCATTTGTTATCTGTATGAGTGTGAGGGCAGAAAACCTTTGGTGGGTTTCCTTTAGTTCATTTTAGGCAGGGGAATCCAACCTTTAAGTATAATAAAATGGCATTTATTGAGAAAAATGTACGTGGTCCACCTCACATTTCTGACCCCGTTCATAGGTGAGGTGGCTTCCGACCACACCATCTTTGCTTTTGATATCGCAGATATTTTGCCAGATTGGGAATGGCGTGGCCTTTCGTTGCCAAGGTTGGATTAAGGCCACACACTTCCACACAGATGCTCAGACCAAAGTTATTGACATGCAGTTCGATGCTGACCATCTTTTTAATTCAACTTTTCAGGCCATAAACACTTACTTGGACGTCGCATTCCCTGGGCACCCTTCAACAAAGGAGGCCATCCTTTTGCTCTTCCAAGAGAAGTGTGTCCAGGTCCTGCCCCCCTATATCAGCCCTCCCACTCTACCACCCAGGAGGCGTATAGGGGATGCTCCCAAGCCTACGGCAGTGGCACCCACCATCTGCCTCGCCCCACCCCACCCCGTCTAGGACACAGATGCCAAAGTAGGCCTGAACTGCCCAGGGACCCGTGCCCCCACTTCCGTACCGCAGAGGGAGGCCGACTTTAAAACATTGTTTTGTGGCAAAAGATCTCCACGGTCAAATGGGTGGTGGATGTTCTTCAGCAGGCCCATGCTTTAGAATTTCCGCACACATGCCCCTGCCTTCCTCCTGTTGCGTAAACCAGAACTGCACATGGCGGAGCTGCTGCGGGAAGGTACAAGCCATGCTACATAACGGGCTATAGAACCAGTGCCTCAGCATCTCTGGGACCCTGGAGTGTACTCTGATAATGTCATTAGGAGGGTGGCGACCAATCCTAGACTTGAAATGCCGCAAGTTCTTCAAATCCCAAAAGTTCAGGATGGCCACGTAACATGTGCTTGTGGATTTCCTGGCGAGATTTGAAGGACCCAAAGTTCCACACCCTCCCCATTCATCGCAAGCACCAAAGGTTGCTACGTTTTGTTCAGGGGCGACATGACCAGTTCAAGGCCCTTCTCTTGGTCCAAGAGTGTTCACCAAGTGCTCGAACCCAGTGGCGGTGCACCGGCACAGCAATGGAATCCACGTCTACCCTTACCTGGAGGATTGGTTCATTAGGTCCTGCGTGCTGGCAACCCAGCACACTGCAAAGACCATCCAACCTCTGACTTCACTCCGATCCAAAGTCTTGAGGTGCCATTGCAAAACACACTGTTCCTGGTTGCCCGACTGAACAGTCTTGTGTCTAGCCACTCACTCAGAGAGGGTGCAGGCCATTCTGGGAAAGATCCAACGGCTGTCGACCGCTTCCGTGGCAACAGTCCGGTCCATCAAGTTCCTGCTAGGGATGTCTTCATGCACCCTTTTGGTCCCCTATGGCAGGCTACAGATGAGAGACCCCTTCAAGAATTTCTGGATGTCAGATGGCAACAAGTGACTGGCGCAGGGACCAACCATATTGCTCTGTCGGGCATTCTGTCAAGCCCTGCAATGGTGGTCAGTTCATCCACACATCACAGGGTACTTTCTTTCAGATCCCTCTGTACGTGTTGCCCCCTGATTGGCTGCCCCTAGCCAATTAGCCTCCTCGAGGAACCGGAATGTGAGAGCCGGCAAGCCCGCCCATTCAAGGCCCGGCGTGTTAAGGCCCAATGTCGGTCTGCAGCTGTCTGCGGATGGAGGTGAGTATGTAAGTAGTTACTGCATATATATACTTTGCAATCTATCTCGCCACATTGCGTACCATTACCTCGCTAGCTGTTCCCGCATACAAGAGACAATACCTAATTGTATCGAGATTTATTGACATTGCCTGTACAATCGCTAAACACCATCAAGGAATACTTATGATTATCTAGCCATACAATCAATCTTGTATGCATTGATCTGTTACTTTCGTATCAATGCACATCTTGATTTAACATATGGAATTGTTACCTTGTACTGTCTGGCCTAAACTACCTAATTACTGCTATAGGCTGGATAAGTCGGCTGTTCCTTCGGACACCTGGCACCCTGCTTCGCATTCTCACGAACGTTGCATGTCATACTAGCCTGCCTCCCCTTAGCTATTACCGCTGTGACTCAGCTTCACAGCACAACCACATTATAAGCAGTTACACATCATTGCTCTTACCGAGCCCAAACGCTATTGTACTCTGTTCCATGTCCTTTGTATTCCAATCCGTATACACAAGTCAAATCTTGCCTGTCCCTACTATTCAATGTTCAACTTAAACTTGCTGCTTGTAATGGTACGCAAGTCCCTGCACACTACCCACATATCATACTTATGTTACCCTTGGCTCACATTACTGTATCGCTTAAGCTGAGCTGCCGTCTGGAACTTCTAGCACTCATATTGACTGTTCAACTACTGCCTTGTCTAATATTTGTACCTGTGGGCCTACACTGTGGCACTATAAAATCTGTATTACCGCTTGCCTAGTCCTGCAACCATACCGACCACTTACCCCTGTTGTGCTTGACACATGCTCCCAGGCCACGTAGCATTAGCAAAAGCGCCCCTCATACTTCGAATGCCCATTTGTGTTACTGCCCGATTTCTGCATTTTAAGACTCATTGGTGCCACTGTTTTTCCTCTGTATCTTGAGGCCCATCTGTGATTCTACTGCCTGTCAGTGCAATTCGAATGCCCATTTGTGTTACCTCCCAGTACGTGATCAGTGCCTGCTACATCCAACATCCCTGATAAGCAGACACCCCTTAGCAATCACCAGATCTTCCAAGCCTGCACATTCTTCCACGTCCCAGAGCCCTCAACATCACCTTGTGACTGCGAGCACTAAGCAAGGTACCTTACCCGCACTGTTACATCTACCCACTATGCTAATCTGCCCCCCCTTAATCATGTTCCTGTTTTGTATCCTTCAAGATGGTGTGCCATGCATGCCTTGCTCTGTCTAAACCTGCCTACCCTCGGATTCACCCTGTCACCTGCCCTACACGCCTCCATTTCCACTAAAAACCACCAGCATTAATAACCACTCAAATGACACCAAAATAAGTAACAACTCACACTTAACAGAGCATGCCCGCCCTCTGCCTAACACTGGTAACATAATTTCTTATCCCATCACTGGCAAGACCAGGTGTCACCGCCTTAGATCCTGCACACTGTAATGCTCACCACACCGCTCCCACTCTTAAACTTGGTAAACCTTTACTCGCACCTACTGTAACCAAGCAACGAGCAGGCATACCCACCACCAACCTGGACATAACAGAGCACAACAACAGAATAGGTACCAGAGTTACCATGCACATTAACCCTCCAGCCAACCCCAACACTAAGAAAGCTAGTAAACTGCGTACTGTTTCCAACAATCCTAAACTCGTACGCAAATATTCCCACACCAATAGTACTACGAACTCAGTTGACAACAGCCCTAACCACATCCAGAAGGGTTCCCAAAAACACCCTATAAAAGGGGCAAAACAAAATGTCAGGTTCCTTGTTGCCCATGCAACTGAAATCGCAGATGTCATTTTGACTAACAACTTTGACTTCCTTGCCGTGATGGAAACCTGGCTGCATGACGCAGCCGGCCCGTCTCTCACCTTAGCTATCCCCGACAACTACCTCATTGTTAGGGAGAATTCTCCTTCTAGGGCTAATTTCCCTCACCCAGTGAGTCCCCAAGCAGCTTTGCTGGATTTCTGGAGTTTATTTTTTCCACCTGGTTAGAGTGTACATCCTTTTTCCACTCTTACATGTGTTTTGGCCTATGTGTTTTTACTCATTGTGTGAACCTGGGCACTGGAGCACACCACTCCAGGTGCCCCTGTTCTTGTACGGGTTACACAGCACCTTTAGTGTAGTAACCCAGGGTCTGTACCCCCTGAGCATTGTTTCACTCTTTTAACATTTAGACTTGGCTGGTGGCAGTGGTATCTACCCTAACTTTTCTACCGCAATTATATTAGATAAACCTGGTACTGTTCTTGGCTATTATATTAGCCTCGAACATAAACCTGCTTGACCAAATCGTCTTTCTTTTGGCTCCGGTTGGGTTTATTCGCCATTTCTTTTGGTTAAAGTCCTTCTTGTGTTTTACTTTGCGCGGCAAACTAGGTTTGCCGTCTTTGTTCACCATCTTTTGGCGGGCTTCTGCAGAGAAGCCCTCCTCTTGGCGCCTGGGTGTCTAGGTAGATTGAATGTGGGGAAGGGGTGTAGTCACCCCCTGCACAGGGTATCCTAGGAAACCCAAGTCGCACTTTGCCATGATTGGCTGAGGTGGTTGTCCCGGCTGGACAACCCCCCCCCCCCTGCTGCGTGATTGACAGCCAGGCTGTGTGAATGGGGGTTTTGTGCATAAAAGGCAGATCTCTTGGGCTAGAAGTCAGTCGCCTCTGGAACTACAAGGAACCGAAGAGAAGCGGAGAGAACGGCTGCTGCAACTACTCCGTCCGGTGAAGCCCTGCTGCAATCCTGAGCTATCTTCCCTTCAACGACTAAGAGGAGATCCAGTCCGGAGTCTTCGTCCCTTGAGCCTGGTAGGGATAACCAGCTCATCTTCATCCAGAGATCTCCGCCGTGGTCGAAATCGCTGCACACTGCTGTAGTGGCCCGGATAGCCACCTGCTGAGCGCCTCTTGTTTTTAAGGAGCAGACCTTTTTCGTTGTTGCTACTGCCGGCTACATCCCTTTGTGGTGCAGACCCCCTTCAGACGTCGTCCTTCAAAACAAAGCTCCAGGAATCGTGGGTCTGCGGGAAACGAATAGGAACGACTGCCAGGGCACCAGCTGCATCGTGGGAATAAGGTACTGTGTTCTACTTGAGGAAACTGGGTGAATCCCTTTTCTTCATCCTCAAGGCTCGTCCTTGTCTTCCCTCCTTCTTATAACTTTGGCTTCCGAACATTGACAATATCCAAGTACATTTGGGCTACGCTGAATCGTGAACTGTCTAACGGTGTGATCTTTGGCACAGGTCTCCGGTGTTACTTAAACCTGGCTCCGACCCTTTGATTTTTGAACTCCTGTTTCTGAGTGCTTCTCGATACTGTCTGCCTAACCTAAATATTGCCTGATTTTTGCCTCCAACTCCCTCTGGGTATCTCAGGTGCTAAGTGTGCTTTTGCCCCGGTAGCATTTAATGTCACGGATACGCGTTTATTGAGTAGACCGAACTGTCAAAAAGTGATCGCAACCGTATCCGCGGTATCGTGTTTTGTTCATAACACCGGTTCATTCAAACACAGGGTACTTATCTTGAGACATACTGTACAAAGTGAATTGGTTAGTTTTAGTATATTTAACGTGTGGTTTTGTTTAAAGTTTAATAGAGGTGTTGTGTTTATAACTGATGTTTTAAAAATAAATGTACTTATATTTTTTACCTGAAACCTTGAGTCAGTGTTTGCTTGAGTCACAGTAATTGTGGTCCCTTTGTGTAATCTCTGCTACTGCTCAAATACCCTTGAGATACGCCTGGCTGCTCTGCTACTACTATAATTTAGTAGTACGGGCTTGTACCAAAGGTAAACTTGTATTGCCACCTGTGGTCTTAATTGTGTGTAGTGGTCCCTAAGGGCACTGCACAGGATTCTGCCTAACACTCATCCTTAGAGCTGACAGAAGCAACGCTCCAGGAGGAGGAATAGCCATCTTCAAACCTACCCTAGACATAGGACTAGTCGCCTCTTCTCCTCTGGCTTCCTTTGAACTCCTCAGTGAAGTTCCAAACGTCTCCAAAAATACTATTACTATCCACCTAATATGTAGACCCCCCGGTCCTCCCTCGGTACCTTCGAAGAAGACATTACATCATCAGTAGCTGAGAATACTAAACCCATGGCGCAAAACATCATCCTAGGCGACTTCAAACTTGGCTACAATGACCCTAATGACCTACCAGCCACCTCTGTAGCCAATGCACCATCGGAACATGGCTTCCTACAAATAGGTACCCTACCCACCCATGAGAAAGGCAGGATACTCGATTAGGGTAATATTGCAGTTTAGGTCTGCTACCCAAAGGACTCCTCACCACTCGTGTGGACTGACCATCATCTCCTCTCCTTAGACATCAATGCCAACAACTTAGAGCCTAAAAACCCCCTATTGCACCACCTTGTTTGACCAGGAACAGACGCATCATCACAGCTGAGGCTATAATACCTTTGGTAATCCCCACACTCAATGCACTACCTGCCACAACTGACCTGAATCTGTTGGTCAACACCTACAATGATTCCATGACCAAAGCCATAGACGCCATTGCCCCGCTTAAGCCACGTAAAGGCAAACCCAGAGCACATCCGAACTCCTGGTTTACAAACTAATACGGACAGAAAAAAGAAAACGTGAGACACTTTGGCAAATGACCCCCTCATGCAGAAAATAAAATTAATCTAACCAACATCAATGCTACATATAAAAATGAGATCATCAGCACCAAAACAAAATACCTTCAACGTCTGACTAAATCAGGCAGGTTCCAGCACTAGAGAACTATTTAACATCCTAAAAGAATAAGAAAACCCTAATCCACCGGTAGATACCTGCACCAAAGACAAACCTTGGTGCACCAGCATTCAAAATTATCTCACCAACAAAATTACAGGGCTCCAAGCCAAAATAGCTGACAAACGGCACCAACTTACTTCTGGCAATTTCACCAGTCCAATCATGCCATAGTCAACACACCTTGACTTAGGCATCAAATTTAACAATGTATCCATACCTGAGGCACAATTATCAAAAAGGGATGGAGTCCCTCGTCATTGGCACTCTGGTAGTTTTCTTTTGTAAGCAGTGGAGCTAAAATAGCATGTATCGGTTAGCTCTTACAAAGCACACAAGGGAGTGAGATTGTTTGCAATCGTAAAACAATGAAATTTATTAGTTTACAAGAACTTTGTTTAAAACAAGGACATATGGATGCAGGCCCCCTTCAAAAAAGAGGGTTTTTTGCCCTCATCTCATACATCCATACCTGAGGTACAAAAAGTTATAGCATCTCTGAAACCATCTAACTGTAAAGGTGACAGTTGCCCAGCTCAGATCATATAAGACTCAGCCAGAGATTTATCGCTTTTATTACCAAACTAATAAACTCATTCGCCAGCAACTCAGTCCCAAGTAACCTGAAACAATCTTGGGTTCTCCATTACTCGAGAAACAAGCACTAGATCTGTCTATACCCACCAATTATAGACTGATCACCACTGCCCCCTTACTGAAAATGGTAGACAGAGTTGCATACCTGCAAATTCAAGACGATCTAGAGAAAAAACAACTGTAAGGAATCCGTCAATCTGGCTTTAGACCCCAGGATGGAACGGAAACCGCCCTTGTTGACCTTAAAAGTCAGATCGACAAACTAAAAGACAAAGGTAGAGGTGCCATCCTACTTCTCTTAGACTTATCGGCAGCCTTTGATCTGGTTGACCATAAAATCTTTTGTAACCACTTATCGGCTGCACACTTCTCCAACTCTGCTGTTACGTGGATCCAATCCTTCCTCGCAAATAGAGCCATGCGTGTTTTATCACCCACAGCTGCGGCCGACCCGATCCCCATCACTTGCGGTGTCCCATAAGGCTCCTGTGTATCGCCCACTTTGTAAAATATCTTTACAAAGCCTTTATTTGACAAACTGGACTGTCTGGGTGTCACCTACATCAATTATGCAGATGACACCCAGATACTCCTAACCTGATCAGGCACCTACGACTGATCAGGCACCTACGACTCTGATGTATGCCGGATTAACAAAGTCTACACCATCATTCAGGCATCGATGGCCACACATGGTCTCTGCCTGAATGATAAGACTGAGCTACTCCTAGTCAGCTCACCTAACAACCTGCTGAAACTTAGTCCCAACTACAATAGCATCCTCATTGATGGGAACAACATACCTATTGCCAAAAATGTCAAAACCCTTGGCTTCTACCTCGATGCTAATACTAACCTAACCAAACCAGTAAACATGACTGCCTCAGCCACTGCCTACACTGGCAAGCTGATCAGGGCTTGCAGACGACTGTCTTCCGATAGCTGCCTTATATTGACCAGAGCACTTATACAATCCCAACTGGACTACTGCAATGGTCTATACTTGGGCGCCAACAAATCCATAATTAACAAATTGCAGGTTCTGCAAAATAATGCACTCAGAGCGGCATTAAATGTACCTCAAAGAGAGCACATTTCTGCCACCAGAAAAGTGCACAAATGTCTCTCCATACAAGAAAAAATTGACTTAAAAACCATCTGCCTCACCTACAAAGCCTTGAACCACCAAGCCCCACCTTATCTCACGGATAAATTTACTCTAAAATCATCAGCCAGAATTACAAGATCTACTAACACATCTTGCCTGGTGGTGCCCAGGTATAGCCTAAAAGTTTCCCAGTCCTAGCCTCCCAATTATGGAACACACTTCCACAGGACATCAAAACTATTCCTACCTTTCAAACATTCAGAAGCCACATCATCACTTGGTTACTGAATAAAAACTAGCACCACTCACCTTACTCCTGCACTCCCATCCCCTAACCGTATATATCATTATCCATGCCTTACTCTATCTTGAAGGTATTACTTGTATTCTGTCTGTGTAAACTATATAAACTGCATTAATTGTATTATCTGCATCTTGTAACATTACCCCCTCTTCAAAGCGCCCAGATACCCCTGGGTCAGGCACGATAGATAAATAAAATAGACTACAGTCCGACCGACTCCTTTCTGGAGGGTTGGGGAGCCCACACAAGACATTCTCACACCAAAGGCCTCTGGTTTCCAGAGGAAAAGGAGTTGGACATCCAGGTCCTGGAACTGTGTAGTGTTCTGTACCCTAAAGTCTTTTCAGCCTCCACTCCAGGGAAAGGTGGTGCAGATAGTCATGGACAACACCACCACTGTGTATTACAACCGGAAACTGGGCAGGACATGCTCCCCAGTGCTCTCCCTGGAAGTGCAATATTTATGGCGCTGGGCTGTTATGTAACGCATGTTTGGCGTCTCATTTCACCTGGCTGGCATCCAGAACCATTGCAGACTCTCAGCAGGGAGCTGTGGTCCTGCCTCGAATGGGAGCTTCAACAATTGCAACTCTTCAGCGAGTGTGTTCTCCCGCAGATCGACCTCTTCGCAACGGCTGTCAACACCAATTGTCAGATGTTTGCCAGCAGATTTCCTCAGCCAAGGAGTCTGGGGATGCCTTTTCGTTTCCCTGGAAGGGCCTCTTCCTGTACGCTTTCGCTCCTCACTGTTGCTGCGATTGAGCAAAATACTCGAATGGTGCCACTGACAAATGATCCTCATTGACACTGGCGTGGCCCAGGCAGATCTGGTACTCTGACCTTATCGACCTGTCGGCTCCAGCCATCAAGCTGCCTCCACTTCCCGATGACCTCTCCAGGATGGTCAATACTGCACCACAGCTATGAGTGTAGACTAGTAAGCTTCTCTTTAGTGACATTTTTTCTTTTTATTTTGAAGGTTGTTCCTTTTTTTTTCGAAGCTTATTTCTACATATGTATAGACATGATGGGTGAAAGTGACAATTTTTTCTTACCTTTATTAAAATACTTTAACTTCTCCAGCGTGGGTGTGGCATGGATTCACATGCTATTGAATATTCCCCGTCGTCCGGCTGGGAATCCTCGGTAAAGAAAATGTTTGTTTCACTTCTGAAATGTCTTTCTCCTAACAACTAGTCACTGGTCTCTGTCATACTGCCCCCAGCCAAAGACTGCCCTCTATCTAAGCCCCTCTTCTGGCAGCCATCTTCATATTTTTACCGCACGTTCAAGTGTTGGGAGTCCTCGTGCTATAGCTCTCTAGCTTTTACTGCGTTTTGCCATTTTTCTAAGAGTTCTACTCTATTTTTCCAGTCAATCGAGCCTCAAGCTCCATCGATCCATCTTCCGATTAACAGGGACCCGTTTTCGGATTCTTCAGCGCCCCTCAAGGTCGTGTGCTTTTTTTTTTTTTCTTTTCTTCTAGTTTCTTCTTGGAGGATTCCAGAAGCTTCTTCAAGCCCTACCCGCGTGGAGATGGCAGAGAAGGAAGACTCGACGCATCTGTTCAGGATTTGTCCAGGATGCGGCCTACGGAACATCTACTTGGACGATGGGCACTGCGTGTGCCTCTACTGCCTCTATTCAGACCAAACGCATGTGGAGGATGACTGTGCGTTTTGCCAGGAGATGGGGGGGCCCCCCCCGCACCTTGTAGGACCAGCGCAGGTGCCTCCAAGCCAAGGCCCCTGCTATGGGCGAGTCCCGGCAGCATGCCTTCCCCCAAACACAAGAAGTAATCTGAGTGGCCTTCTAAGACCTTTGAGGGCGCCCTGGCGACGGGGGCCCAACATAAGGCCAAGCACTGAGAGTCCGTGGGCACCAGCAGCGCCGCTGACGGGCTCCCCAGCAAGCACTGCATCTCTGGCTCCTTCGACCACGAGCCAATGCTCCAGTGCTGCTAAGATGAGGAAGTCTGACGACCCGGGTAAGCTTCTGGAGAAGCCCCGGACAGACCAGTCGGAGAAGGCGAAGGGGCAGCGGTACTGACCCTTCCCCCTCCACCCCCCACGTGAAGGCTCCTAGCTCGACCAAGGTCGTGCAGGCCCAGATTCACCCGACAAAGCCTTCCATTGAAGGCGTGGTGGCGTCCCCAGCGAAGGCCGCAGGTTCGCAGGGTACTGTCCTCAAGGCAAGAGTTTTCCTGCCTGCCAGGAGGGAATCGTCGTGTCAGCCCATAGAGAAGACACCGGAGAAGGCGATGCCCATCTCCCTGAAACTGTCTCCCCTGGTCGAAAAGAAAGTGGGGGGGCACGGTAGTTCTGCAGGGTACGGACATCTCTTCTGGGGAGGAGCTTTCTACTCTCCAGACCATTTTGGAGAAGAAATTCATTGAGGCCAAGGCCTGCGGGAGGGACCTCGACGAGGGAGACGTCGAGAGTGGCAACGAGACCGACTAGGAGGAGCAGGCCGTGGAGGAGTTGGAGAACCCTATGCCACTGTCTCCATCGCTCCCACTTCAGCCACCTCAGCAACCACCTCAACCCCCAGTGGACATTTCGGTGGACATCCTCCAGGCACTCCACACTTTGTGTTCGGAGATTCGCCGAGGATACCCCTTCCGCCAACGCAAGATCCTGCAGCACCGGGGCCATCAGGTGCATCCCCTACCAAGAAGAGCAGAGTTCAGCCTCCACCGCCTTTTCACCAGTCTCCCCTCTCCCCTCCACCAAGGGAGGATACGGACCCGGACACGGAGACGATAGGAACGGACACGGACAACAGCGGGTTAGGAGACCTCCCGTCTCCGCCGCCCAGAGCCTCACCACCCAACGTGATCGGCTCATTCCATGCCATGATCTCTTGGGCCTCTGACCTGTTTCAGTTGACCCACGAGGAAAAGAGGGTTTGCTGTACTAATGCCACGAGGCAAAGACTAAGACGGTGCTGTTGATTTCTCTGTTGGACGACATTTGGGATGAGGGGGCTGTCCCTTATGAAGAACCCGTCCTCGGCACTGGCGAAGAGGGACCGGTACGAAAAGAAATACAGGGTGCCGGACTATGCACCCAAGTTTTTGAGGTCCCAGCCTTCCCCGAATTCAGTAGTCCCGGCGGCAGCACGGAAGAAATCCTCTGGCTCTGCTGCGTCAACGACCTCACCCCTGCCCACCCCCCCACTCCCCGGACATCGAGGGGAAGAAGTTGGACGCCATGGGACGAGTCATCACATCGGCAGTGACTACCATTGCAGCTAATGCCCTCGCCATCGTGGCGCGCTACGATGGGGAGCTCTGGTTTAAAATTGCTCCCCTCCTGCACTTTCTTCCCGAGGACAAGAGAGCGGAAGCATTGAAGATCCTGGAGGAGGGCGAGGTGGCACAGACTATGCCATCACAGTGGCCACGGACATTACCGACACAGGATTCTGCCAAATGGGATTGAATTGGGCGTAAAGGGTTTTCACCAAGTGCCTGGTGCCAGTGGCGGCACAGCTGTGTCTACGAGGGATCCAGGTTTGCCCATACCTGGACGACTGGCTCATCCGAGCGATATCAAGGGAGACCGTCATCGCACACACACGGCGGAAACTGTCCAGCTGCTGACGGAGCTGGGGTTCTCGGTGAACTATGCAAAGTCTTGCTTGGTGCCATCGCAAGACGCACTGTTTCTTGGGTCTCGACTTAACAGTGTCATGCCTGGCGTCTCCATCGAAGGAGAGGGTAGCAGCCATCCTAGGCAAGGTACAACGGCTGTTGACCTTCAAGACTTCCTTAACGCCCGTTGGATCCAGCTATCAGGAAGCTTCAAGGACAATTTCCGACAATCTCCATGGAGCGATACAGTGGTGGGGAGTCCACGCACATCTGTCAGTGGGCGCAGACTTCCAGACCCCACCTCTTCAGGAGACTGTCACGATGGATGCCTCCCTGGAAGGATGGGGCGCGCACACCGGAAGCTACGGGCAGTGTTTTGGGCCCTCCAGTCTTTCCTTCCGTCCCTCAAGGGCAAGGTGATACGGGTCTTCATGGACCACACCACCACGATGTTCTACATCTGGAAGCAAGGGGGGGGGCAGATCCCCAGTGCTCTACAGAGAGGTGCATGACCTATGGCACTGGGCCGTTGCCCAGGGGATGTTCCTCCTACCGTTACATCTGGCAGGAGTGGGGAACACCATTGCCGACTCCCTCAGCAGGGAGCTGCGCTCTTGCCACAAGTGGGAGCTTCGGCAGGACCAAGTGGATCGTCTGTTCCGTCGATGGGGGAAATCCCAAGATCGATCTGTTTGCCAAGCAGATGTTTTGATTGGTTGTTCCCAACGGTCCAAGATTTGAAGCATCGAATAAGGAATTCAGGTGATCAAATAAACGAGCATGTCTTTCTTGGTATGGTGACTTGAGGCAATACTTTTTGGCTTTGATGATCCACAGGTCTTCAGTGGAATGCTCCTCTTCGAAGTGTCTTGGCTCTTATGACAATCTGAAGAATGGCTCAGAACCCCTGTTTTATCCTAAATTTGAACTGGAGTCACCCCAGAGCCCACCAGTGGTAAGGATATGCCTCATTCAAATGGTCAGGGGCTGTCCAGCCCCCACATCTGGCCATAGAACATACAGCTCTGACTGGGAAAGACCTGGACATATAAGGAATATTCAGCCCTGAGAGGCCAGGAAGTCCAAAAGACAGATTGTCAAAGACCAGTGCAAAACCCTTTGGTTCAGACATTTTAGAGTATTTGGTCCTCCAAAAGACAATATAGAGTAAAATGCAGAAGTGCATCCGAGAAAAGAAAAACTGCAGTAGAAACATACCCACAGCAGTCAGCCCATCCGGGATACATCCTACAAGAATGAGAAATGTTACTTAAAACACAAAGGAAATGGAATATGAAGTACCTACTGCACCTCATTGGAAGGTGATGTGTGCAGTTTAAAAAATCAAATTCCATGGTGGGCTACAGAGTTCCCCTGCACTTAGGCAAAGGGACCTACCAGGGCCCCCAAAATAGATGAGCTAAGCAAGGCAAGTAAATCAAAAATGCTTTGCTTTAAATCTGTCACAAATTGTTGGTATCATGGGTGTTCCGAAATAAAACCGGTGCCCTGGAAGATTGAATACTTTCCTCCAGACTCCATCCCTACAAACAGATACAATCTCACTGCGGAGGCGAGGAGTCTCACGAAAAGGTGAAGGTGGGTATGCACAAGGCTGCAAGGAAAAGAATCTGGTTACTCCCAAGAGGTTCTACCACCTGCTTCCTTGCCACCTGCATCCCTTAATCTATTCTACTTTCGAAAGGCTGCAGGAAGACAGAAGATCAATGTGAACCACACTTTGGCTGTTGCCCGAGTACGTAGTCCAGATGCCCCACTTGATGGTCCGACACCAGAGTCCATAGAAAGAAATAGTCTGGTGGTACCTTACCCGAACATAACAAGGGTATGAGCGAATATAGGTAGAGAACAGGAAACCAAGATGAGGGAAAAAGAAAAGGAGCAAGCTGGATCAGTTTCTGCTAAGTGATCCACCAAAACTGAGCCAGCAAGGCTAATCCAATGACTGTATCCAATGGAAACAAGCCGGGACAGTTCAGGTGAAGGATTTACCAGTACGCAGTGAGCCAACCGGGGTAATCTGAGCTTTTTCTAGTGGAAACAAGCTGGCTCATTACCCAGAAAGTGATTCTACAAAACGGTGTGAGCAAACCTGGGTGATAAAATTACAAGTCAAAGAACCAAAACCATGAGGCCAGAAAGCCATGGTTGCGTTGCCTGAAATTGAATTGAATGCTGCTTGTGTGGAGGATGTGGGTTACGGCGCGTGTTGATGGTGCAACGCGATGGGTTTATTTCTGCCTTGACCGCTTGTCAACTCTCCGGTCAAATAATTTGGTTGCACTTGCTTGAGCGTGATGACGCTGTGGTTCATTGGGATGCCGGGATTTGCAGTTCTCAGTATACACCTGGTATCCCAAGGTAATTGTAATTTGTAATTGTAATTGGTTAATTATAATGCGCTTAATACCCAGAGGTGTCGAAGCACAGACCCGGGGATCGAACCTGTGTTGCTCCTCGTTTTGCTTCCATGATGAGCGCGTTGTCCCTGAGCTATCCTCCCAAGACAAAAGGGCCTCAGTTTATTTACGTATTTATAATGCGCCGGCACCCCGCAGGCCTCAGGGCGCAAGAGGACAGAGGGATAGATCAACCAGAAGTCAGAATAGATTATTCAAAAAGGACTGTTTTCCTCAGTTCTGCTGGGAGGGACGTCAGATTGCCCTCTCGCAAAGCACATGGACCCTGCAGGCCCTCTGGATGCAGACAATGGAACTTAATGGCCTAAAGGGCCCCATGAACATGATCATGTGCTCCCAGGACCTCTCTTCGGGACTGTACTCCTTCCAGTCCAAAAGTTGGTACAATATCCCTAGCTAATGAGTCTAAAATGCCTAAACTTTGTATTCCTCAGACCCTTCCATCTCAATGGCTGGATGCAAGGGGCAAAGCGGCTGGTTTGCCAGCATGGTTTCACAACGTAATCATGGAAGACTGGATGGATCCTCCATGTGTGAAGAAGGCCTAAACTCATTGCAACAGGGTTCAAGATTAGGGTGACAACATACAGGCCCACAAAGCACAGAAGCAGAACCTGTACACAGGAATATGGAGGTTGGTCGTGAACAACCAGACACTGTTGCCTAGCTTGTAAGCAGGAGCCGGTCTGCGATGTGCAACGCTATAGCTCTTGGTTCTCTCCTGTACCATTTGCAGGTGGTTGGGCACCTGCGTCTCATGAACATGTCGTATGCATGAACCGGCCACAGGGATTGCTCAATAATGCTGGAGTTAAGATAGTTTAGTGCTTAGAACGAGGAAGTTCCCACCAGGACATGGATGTTCTACGCAAACTCGACTATACCAGGAAAAGCCGTCGGTGATTCTTGATTTTGCAAGCAGAAACATCTGAGGTATTCCTCCAAGGTTTAGTTGGCTCTCTGTTTCATCATCCATCTGGGCATGATAGGCTGTGGATAAAGTATTTCTATGCCCAGCGTGGATACCAGAGCACGACCGAACCGGTAAGTGAATTGTGTGCTGCTTTAAGATAACATGATTATAGGGAGTCCAAAATGACAGAGAAATGTTAGAAGAAAAAGCCAGCGAAGACCAGGGCTGAAGGGATCACATTATAGGGGACCATTCATTTTGTCATTTGTGTAGCACCTTTCACCATAATTATGGTCCCAACGCGCTGTTGATTGAACACTATCGGAGGGACCGGAGTCCAAATTATGGCAGAATTGGGAGGTGCTATTATGCATGTCCATTTCGGCTATTGAAATTATGAGCGGTTGGCCAAGACCCTGCTAGTTACAAAAGACTGAATGGCATGTGGATGGGAGCAACAGAGGTATGCCTTAACTAAAAGGGAGTGGATTTTGTTTTAGTGGATAAAAATGATGTGAGTAGCTACAGTTCGAATTTTTGTTGTGAAAGGTAGCTTCATTCTTATGGCAGAGGTGTTGTGCAGTAGTGTTTGTGATTGCAGGGTGTGTGGGAATGAGCGTGTGCCTTCCGTTAAGTTACGAAAGTACAGTGTGCGAGAGGAAAAAATGGGCTCGCTGCACAAACAAGGTCTACACCCTGGGATCCATCTATGTACAAAGAGCAGTGCTAAGTCTCACATACGGTCTAAGTGCAAAATTGAATAAGTACTTGCCCTCTGAGAGGAACGGAGTGATACATTGCCATCCATCGCTAGTTCTTTAAAGTGTAAAAATGGCCCCCCTTTCATGTTTGCTTGCTGCCACAAGGCCCACCGTCATGTGCTTTAGAGTTGCATACAGTGCTGATTGCGAAAGAGGGATTGGATGTACCGGGTTGTCGTCCTCCAGGTTGATCTTATTACTTTATAAAAGGGATAAAGTGGTCACCTTTGTGAAGGAATTGATGACCCAGACAGTATCGCATCCCTGGATGTGGGGCAATTCCACAATGAAATCTACGGTAATCATGTACCACAGTTGATGCACAACCGGTAACTGTTGCAAAAGTCTGATAGGGTGACTTTTTTTTCTGCCTTCCACTGACCAGACTGCCCAGTCTTGCACATTCTTTGACCTCCTTCCTCAGACTGCCACCAACACCACTACTTTAGTAGTTATAAAGTCTTATTTTATTTTGACCAGGGTGACCTGGCCGCTTTCTGTCATGGCACCACTGAAATGCCTAATGGTGCATGTCCGTACTCTGGAAATGCAAAATCCTTCCATAACAGGAAGGCCTTTTCTTATAGCAAAGTCCATGTTTTGGACTTGTTCTGGGTATTGGAGCAACCACTATCCTAAAGACATAAGGAAGGAGATGGAGTACAGGCACAAAGCACCCCGTTGTCTCCCAAGGATCTATTCTTGCTGTAGAAGGTCCAGTTCTAGGGCACTAAGGTGTGAAAGGGCATCGGCCTGCTCATGCAGTCCCCCCATCCCCAGATGGTAAGTGAGCAGGAAATCAAAGCAAGTGACGAGGAGCCTATTGTAATTGGTGGGCATTGGAGCTCTTGGCAGATGCCAAGGTCAGCAGATTTCAAGGGGTCCGTATACCTAAGCAGCTTGTGTTTAGCCCGTTGCAGGTGGTATCTCCGCTCCTGAAAGGAGGCTTTACTGGCCTGCATGTCTCGTTCGGTGACTGCGTACTGCTGTTTGGTTGCAGTCAGTGCACAGGAGAAATAGGTGTCCCTAGGCTTGTTCCATGCATACAGTGGCCTATCTGAAAGATTAGTCCCAATTGCCATGGCCAATGCACCCACGTCAATGACAAACTGTTCCTTTGACCATGGGTGTTGGAGAACAAAAGCCGTGGTGTAGACTTTCTTCATGGCCGTGAAGGTCTCCTGCACTTTTGTTGTCCACCGGAATTGTATATTCTGACATGTTAGAGGAGCTACAATGAAGGAAAATGAATGAATGATACACTTGTAAAAATTGTCTAAGCCCGAGGGCGACTAGTGCTTTCACTGAAGTAAGTTTGGGCCATTCCAACATGGACCATATCCAATGGAAAAACGCAAGGTTAGTCCAGGCAAAGGATTCAAGCAGTAGACCGTGGGCCAACGGTGGTAATCCAAGAGCGTTATCCAGTGGAAACAAGTCTGGTCATTACCAGAAAAGTGCATCCACAAAACCATTGAGCTAACTAGGGTAATCCAAAATGACAAGCCAAAAATGGAAGGCAGGAAGGAGGTTGGGAAGCCAGGATTGAAGAGCTAGAAGCAGTATGGAATGCTGTTTGCACTGAGAAAGCAGTTTGCGGAGCGCAGAGCCCCCGCAACGCAACGTGTTTATTTCCACGGTTACTGCTCATTTAACTTCTGTCGCCAGATTGGTTGCGTGCCCTTGGGCATGAAGACTCCGCTGGTGCTTGGGACACCATGATTTGCAGTTCCCATCACATGCCGGGTCTCCCAAATGCCATGGCAGTCCCCAGTTCCTGCTCCTAAGAAGTGGAGAGTCGCCGATCTTGGAAATTGGGGGTTCCTTAAATGACTATGTAGGGAAAGTAGCAAAAAGAATCTTCCCCCAAAAGTCACCATTTTAAAATATTACTCAGAATCCGGACCTGTTGCAGGATCTTTTGGTAGAGTTTTGACCCACTGGTGTTTATTTAGTTGTTCCCGAGTGCTTCTGAGTTTATCGTTTGCTGCAGCTTTTGCTGGTCCCACGCATGTAATTTTCCTTGCCTTGCAGGGATTGCTTGCATTGGGTAAAGTATACAACATTGAAAGCAGTTTTATGTCCCACTTTATCTGTTCTGTAGGTTTATGTACTTTCATGGTCTTTTTTTTTTTCAAATTTTTTTTCTTTCTTTATATAATGTTACTGTACTCCTGATTAGACCGGGCTAGATTTCTCTCTTCCCTGTATGCAATTGGGGGAGATTCTTGGAAAATATTGCTCTGTTCATCCCTGCTAAATATTGGCTGTACGCCCTTAACAATCCTATTCAGTTGTTAGTGCTGGGTGGTAGGGTAGGTAACTACCAAAGCATTTTGTTAAGTAGCGCTCCTCACTATTATGCTAGGTTGTCTTTGGGTATTTACAAATTCCCTTTCAATTTGTCTGCTGAGCGACCATTTTGCAATAAGGATGTACTGAATGTAGCAAGTTGGTTGTCCATTGTGTTCCTGTTGGAACATATGCTTGGATACCAGAAGGGCTGGGTCTAGTTAATGGAATTTCTTGTGTCCTGGAGGGAAACTTGCCCAGTGCTATATTTGTTTCTAGATGGTTGTTCCTTCTAGCAGACCTAGTTGTTACCAGGAAGTCTATGCTGCTCTTGGAAAATGTCATGGTGAACTTGATGCATTGGTGGAAGCCATTTTATGGATTATGAGCATGTTTTATAGCTTTGCCTTCTCAGTCGAGATGCGATTGGTGTAACTTAGGTGTAAAGATTTTTTTTTTGTAAACATGAAGAGGTCGGCATACTGAGGTGCCATTTGTGCGCCCCATGATTTATTTAGAAAGTCTTCCAATGAAGCAAACCATTTTGTGTGAATGTGGGATCTGTGATGGATGTTAGTGTGTTTATATTGGTATTCACGTTTTGTAGGAATTTTATGGCACTCAGCAATTCCATTTTCATGTGTAATGTTTAAATAAAGTGCAGTGAACGCTAAAGTGGCCCGGGGTGCATCTGGTAGCACATATTTTTTTGATGAAGTGCTGTCTTGTACAAAGCTTTGTGTCCATCACCAGAGGTTTTAAGATTGCTTCAATTTACCCAGATAGGTCTTTGGCTAATGTATTTACTCCAGTTATGATGGCATGTACCGGAAACCCTGGTTTGTGGATCTGTGGGTGCAAATATTAAACACCATTAATGGATTGTTTTGGATCAAATGTTTCCGTTCCTCAGTGCTCCTTGACATGGATTTTATTTGTTCCAGATTGTGTGTGTACTTCAGGGTGGGGTCATCAGTATGTTCCTGGGAACAATATGTGCCAAGTTGTCTGAACTTTCCTTTTATATTTGTATATCAAGGGCCAAAATGGCACCACCTTTGTCAGCTGGTTGTATTCGAATTTCCTTGTTTGGAATATTCTTATTGCCCTTCTTTTGAGGCGTGAGATTTTGTTTAGTCACCTGTTGGTTGAGTGTCAGATCTTGCATGTTTCCTGAGACATTTGATGTATTTCAAGTTTTAAGCTATGGCTACATGGCGGTGTCAAATTCAACTGGTTTTCTTTTGTTCCATCATAATCTGGGCAGCACTTTTGTTCTGCCCATGGAAGTATTCTTTGATGCTCGAGCATTACATGTGGTCTTCAGTTTTCCCACACAGTTGAATAGTGTCTAGTTCCTGGCAGGGGCAGAAGTTCAGTCCTTTGGAGAGTACAGACTGTTTGGCCTGGGTAAGTGCAAACCGGGGGATGTTGATGACGATTCCCAGATAGGCGAGCTCACTGCCAATCAACTAATCAGTTTTGATCCTGTTCTTAATACTATAAAAATACACTTCAGTGTAAAATGGAGGTTTACCATGTTAACAATGTTTTGTCTGTAAGTTGACTGAATGTTCTTAAGCACCATCCCACTCTCCTCCTAAGAATGAAGCCTGGCTTATGTTGCGTTACCATTGTGAGGCGCAAGTTACTAGGTGGATACCCATGCTCCGCACAATTATTTTTTTTAAGCCCTTAGAGGACATTTGGACAATCTCCTGAAGAATTGCCATTTTAAGGAAATACTTAACACCCACATCTTCTAGTTTAGCCTTTCACCCTGCTATTGTGTATAGATCAGTTTGTTTACATTTTAGAATGTGTGCGTTTTAGCAATTACTGTTTAGGTATTTTAACTGAAGCAATTTGCTGTTGATGCATTACATAAAAAGGCTGATATATGTATGTTTTCACTTTTTCAGTCCAACGATAACACTGTTAGAAAAGATGTTATTTTTTGCTGCTGTTCGGGAAATATTTCCCTTTATAGCAACTTTCCCTCCTTTTCTATGGACCCCCAAACCTTTTGCTTTTCATTTTTGAATCTGACATGAACTTTATGCAGTGAAGCCTTCTGCTGCCCTGCACTAGCTCTTGCTCATTGTTATGGTGAAACTGACACTTCCTTTAGGCTGTTGGTACTGAGCAACATTGTTTCTCTTAGGCTTTCGACTTTGTTGCCACTTGTTGATCACATTTTATCATTGTGCAAAGTACCTTGCAGTACTGGGCAAAGGGGCCATTGTGTTTTATGGCCCTAGACAACTTTTAAGGATTTTTGTGTTTGTACATTGTGCCTTGGAACAATCTAGTGGCAGCAGTAGCCTTTTCTTGTGTTTTGTTACTCTTTTTACAGAGTCTTACTGCGTTTGGCCCATGACTGTGGCTAGTGTCCAGCATGGTGTGCCACAAGGTCTTTTGTCCCTTTCATCATTGTGTCCCTTGACCTTCCCCTGGCCTTGCAGGTGCGGGACTTTATTTGGGCATGCAGTTGCCTGCGACAGCTGCCTCTTTTGCGGGTCCCTGCAGGTCATGTGTGTAGGCACCCAGGGAGTGGGCTGGGACTGTCTGGTCCCAATCCACATTATTGGTTCCAGGATGTCTGGTCTGCATGAGGGCCCAAGTGGTCCCTGATTGTACCACTGCTGGCACGCATGCATGGGACATATCTTCTCATTGGCGAACTGTGTGCGAGCACTCACTTGACTTTGATGGAACTAATGCAGGAACCTCTTCATATCCAGAGAGTACAGCAACAGACCCAAACAGATTTGCAGAAGGAACCAAGTATTCTGAAGAGCCGAGCACAACCAAGGACGATCCTGAGATGCACTAAAGAGGTCTGAAATCTGAATCCCGTCGTTGTACTGGTCGAGCCCTGCTTTGCGCTTGATCTCAGAAAACCTGTGAAGGTGCTTTGAATCCTTGGAGTGGCGGGAACGATCACTCTCGAGGCCTCCTAGTAACCCTGCAAGAATGCCTTCTCATAATACAACCTTGGGTGCTGCACAGGAGCGTCGCCGTTTCGACCCCAGACTGAGAAATCCTAGCTTATTGTACAAAGCACCCTTCTGCCAATCTTTGCTGTTACCGTTGGGTGCCCCTGCGTCAATGTGCGGCAGTCCCTGAAGGTGGTTTTCCCACATTCCTTTCTGTGCCCCGAGACCTGCTGCATCAGGGTTTTCTTCTTTGTTGATCTGAATCAAGAGTAACTGCTCCTGTCCCATACCAGACCTGTGTCCACACTCGCAGTGCCTGTGCATCTGCAAGCGAAATTGAAGGCGGGAAATCAAACCTCTTCCGACCACCTCTAGACCTGCCAAGTCTGGACCAAAATAGAGCTAAGGACGGTGAGTAGTGAAGTCACTTACCAGTGGCCCTTTGTTCATCCAAACTCATGCTTTGAAGGCTATTTTGGCGTTCCTTTTGGCTTGGGTCGTATCCGCTCTTTCTAGCCCTCCAAAAGTCAGGAACAGCTTTGTTCACCGTAGCAGGACCTCACCTAACATTTGTCACCTGTTTCACTCCTTGAGAATTCTTCCCCTAACTTTCCTGCATCTTAAGAAGTACTTTGAACTTTTTACGCATGACCAGGTGCTTTTACACACGCATCGAATATTGAGCACAATGCTCCATTCATTTTTGGGCTGGATTTATAAAGTTAGGATTTATAAAGAGCCACAGATGACTACAACATGGGAACTGGATTACGATAGTTTCCATCGAATACAAAATTAAAAAAAATAAAATCTTCACATGCTCCGGGTCCGGATGGGATCACTAACCAAGATCTGAAAAGGAACAGACACCTGGGCCCCATTAATCATGGACATCTTCGATACATGGATCAGTTCGAAAAGCCTACCACCTTCCTGGACATCAGCCAATGTAGTCCCCATCTATAAGAAAAACGAAGAAACGGATCCTGAAAACTATCGCCCCATTGCACTCCTACATGTGCTCGGCAAGTTATTCGGATCCTTCCTGTTGGATAGCTTCTTACCTTGGGCAACATCCTCGGAATGTCGAGACCCTTTGCAGTCAGGTTTCGTCAAAAACTCAGGGACACTAGCAAACATCTTTGCACTAAGTGCCACGAAGGCTAAAATCCTGGACGGGGGATCGAGAATATTCCTGGCATTTGTGGACTTAAGCCAAGCATTTGACAGAGTAAACGGAGACACTCTGGTACAAACTGACAACATGGAACTGTCCAAACACAATTCTAGCCCCAATCAAAAGTCTTTACTCAGAAACCACTATGCGAGTGCGGATCAGTGGCACGGGCCAGCTATAGAAAGAAATCAAAACTGCAAGAGGAGTCAAGCAAGGTTGCCCATTGGCTCCCTCACTGTACAACGCCTACACGGGCGACATTGGGCACCATGAGACCAACTTAAGGATTTTCCCTCCGCCTAGGAAATGACAAAATAAGTCGCCTATTGTATGCAGACGATATAATACTCTCAACCACACGGTAATAGGTCTCCTCCAATATCAACTAGATAGGCTACAGGAATACGTAAAGGAAAACGATCTGGAAAATATCAAAAAAACGAAAATCTTAATCTTGGAAAAACATCACAAACCAAAGGAAAGAGCAAGATGGTCAATTGCAGGACAAAAGGTGGAGAAAGTCACTTCTTTTACATACTTAGGAGTAACCATCAACTGCAGCAGACCAGAAACCCAAATGCAGGAAGCACTTTGGCCGAAAACAAAACTGACGGCACAAAGTGGACAGAAAATATGGCCGGTTCTCGATACAAGCGACAATCAACTTTTACATGTCGAAAGCAATTCCAGCCATTATATACGGCACAGAAGCGATGCCTGATACAGTCTGGTCAAGATTGGAAGGTTTCCTTTGGAAAAGAACATTAAATCTACTGCAATCAACACCAATCACGTCAAGAAGAGAACTTACGCTGGTCTCCCTGAAAGCGACAGTCGCACTAAATGGCTTGATCCTGTACCAGAAAATCAAAATCTCTAACTTCAAAACTTTCAAACTAATCGGAGCGAGGAAATGGAAAATAAACGAAACAAGATGCTGACGGCATGGTTTAAGAAAAATAAGGACCTCCTTACCGAAATGGGAAGCTCAGAAAGTGAACTAGAAGAAAATTCGAACAAGACTAAAAATCTGGGGCTGGATCCAAACCTTAGAGGGCGCAGCGAAAAACAAACTCGCCCAACATCTTCTTCCGAACTCACAAAAAGTCAAGGAGACAAATGACTACTTGAAAACATTTCCGGATAAAGGAACACTAACAACTTTCCTGAGAATCCGTTTAAATCTCTTGAAAACCAACAAGATACTGGCAATCCGAGGAAGATCAACTAACAACAAATGTCGGTTCTGTAAAGGCGAGGAAAACGTGGAAACTCTAAGACATCTACTTTTAACATGCAAAGGAACAACACAAAATAGAGAAACCGACATGGGCCACTTGTTCAAAAATGTATTGATTTTAGAAGAGCGACACTGGTGGGACCACTTGATGTGGGGCAAAACAACAAAAGGGGGCATTGCAGTGGTAAACTTTCAATAGTCTACATCTTGATACATTGATCGCAAACTCACAGGAATAAGAGCAAACCTGAAATACAAGGATCACGATCAATGAGGCTTTAAAGATAAGCTAGGTCAGATACTTAAAGATGACACAAATCGTGTAAAAACTGCAATGAACAGTTAAACCAAGAATTAAAAATAAAGAAAATAAAAAAATGGAGTTAGTGTTGCCATCTCTGTAATTTGTTTGTGCTTGAAGTTATTCACTTCGCTCTTTTCCTTTGCAGATATTGGTGGAGTTCTTACATTTCTCGCACTGACTTCAGTGATTGTATATATGTTGCATGGTGTTGCTTATGTGGCATTCTACGATTTCATTTCATGATGTTATTGGGCCTATAATAAAAATGATCATTTTAGTATAGTGTCTAGTTGCAATTCTTGGTGTTTCACTTTGTGTGCTCATTAGAGACCTTATCACGCTAACCCCTCCTGAGACTTGTTTGACTGCTCTCCAAGCTAACGTGAATTGGCCGGGCTATCTCTCAGAAGTGTTCCCCTGTCCCACTAACAAGGGTGGCCTCCTAAACAATTGCCCACCAGGCCAGAGTTTAGAAATCCGTTTTAACAGCTGCTTTCCTACTATAGACGTCTACGGGACCCCATTTGTTTGTTTTTGCCTTGTTTTGAATCTGAACATGACTTTTTGGAGGCAAGTAAAGTAGTCTGCTTTACTTTCCTTGCTTTTTTGGCTGTTATGGGGATTAGGTCAGGACGGATCTGTGTGAAATTACCAAGTTGAAAAGTCCAACCACCAAAAGTCTGTTTTTTTTTTTTTGTTTTTTTATTTCTCAATTTATTTTCTGCACATACATATGTGGGGGGACCCCCACAACTCCCCACCTTACACGTATACATTTTTATTAAATTTACCCTTCGACATATACATATGCGAATAAATGGGGGTCAGACTTTTGGTGGTAGGACTTTTCTACTTGGGTAATTTCGTCCTAACCCCGTAGGACTATGACAGGCTTTGCAAAATCCCCTCGGCTGCTTGCATCGGCGGGTACTTTTTAGGCAGGTCGTGTATCATTTCTGTTCTACTCTGGTGGCGAGTCGCTTCAGGAAATCTTTGTAGTAAAGATCCTGCACAGTCCATGAAGCCTTTAGGTGATAGCAGTACGCCCAGTATTTATATGTCGTAGCATCTTTCAGCAGCGTTATAAGGTTTGCATATTTGTTTCTCAGACAATAGTTTTCTCCCATGTCAGAGGTCCGCATTAAGAGTTTAAATCGGGGGGTGCCGCCGCCTCGTATGGATGAATGATGCACACAATTCTTTGACAGTTTTGCATGTTTTACACCAGTTTATACTGTTTGCTGACTGTCATTTTAGTCTGGCATTTTTGGGTGAAGTATTTTCTGTGCACCTGTTTGCTCCATGCTTGAACCCACATGTGGTGCAATTTAAAACTGACTCCATGTCTGTAACTTATTACAGTCACCATTGGCCGCTTGTTTTTCATTAATATCTATATTGTGCATGCTACTCAAGTTGTGTGAAGTTGTATATCGTGTATGACACTAATACTCAACCTGTTTGCACTTATAGCATTACTAGAACTTAAAAAGAGGGGTCACTGGCACACAGCACGCATTGCTCAGGAGGCTGTTACTGCAGCCCCCCTCAGGCTGCACCTGTTTGATTGTATTTGAGGATAGGCATTTATTATCTTCACTACAACGCTACCAACTAGACATTGCAACAAGGAACGATGCATTGGTACACCCAGTGCTCTAGATAAGATTTGGAAGTGGGAGTTTGTTACGCTGTATTTTTTAAAGATGGGAGTAAACTGATTTTTTTAGGGAGTAAAAATGTAATTCCAATTCCCAATGAGAGTATTTATTTAAGCAAGTAAAAACTGAAAAATGGAAATGTGTTGGTAATATATTTGCACATAGTTATTCATGCACATTAAAAGATGCATGTTTTATGTATTCCAATCGGGCAGTTAAAATAGTTTTCTTCCTGCACTTCTGGTCCAAACATATCCATGGAGCAGTGAGGGTGAAAGCAGGGGTGCAAGATTCTACATTTTATATTCCTGTTTTTTGTTGGAGTATTTTTACTCTATTTTTGGGAGCATTTGCCAATTTTTAGTGAGGAAAAGAGACTGATAGACACCTTATCTGTAAGGCTGCGTACATCCTATATCCTCAGAAGCTAAAACCGGAGCCATCAGTCATCCTTGGTAACCAGCTATAGAACCTCCACTTACTGTTGGGGGACTACCAATCCCATCAAAGCTATTTGACCTCTCATTCGGGTATTGCTGCTGAGTGATTTCGCAGAGCTCCTTTCACAACAACAATCACTATAATTGTATTAATCGTCTAACTTTGAAACTGATGTCTTTGGGGCCCAAGGCCCCAAACCATCTTCTGTTTGGTCGCCTTAAGTGTTAGGGGAACTGTTTTGTAGTTACTTGTCTTTAGTGAATTACATGCATCTGAGTACGTACCTATGTTTCTCTGGTTATTGAATCATATGCTTGCTTCTCCCAATGGCGAATGTATGTTTCTGTTTTGTATTAAGTGTCAGTATTTGACTAGCGCTCTTACTTGCTTAGTGCATATTGTAAAGTCCTAATCGTGTATAGTTTTGTACTTACCTGTCTAACTTCAATTATATGTGTTCTTCTGTGTGGAGTCATGTTAGCCATAGAACACTCTCACAGCCCACCTGATACTAAGCCTTGCCACTCGGCAAGCTTGCCTTGATTGGGTTTGGCTAAAATATGTCTCCTTATTCACCATATTATGGTGACCTCACCCCAGCATTGATTTTGGAAATGCATCTTAACAAACACCAAGTTTAACCTATATGCTTTGCTTTTGTAAAACTGTGAATTACAGGCTGCTCGGTTTTAAATCTGTCCTTGGACCCATATCTTGCTCACCTCTACTCTGGTTTCCATTTGGTCATTAGTTGAAGGCTCCTATCATAAAATAACTGCATTGCACAACTTTATCTTATGTTTTTATTTTTTTTTACATTCCCCTTTGCTGCCATTATTTTTAACATTTACTTTGAATTTAGCACCTACCAGAACAGGGCATTCAAGCCTTCACAACAGAATAATTTTCTTGGGGTGGTCTTGAACAAAATAAATGCATCCAGCTTGTTTTGGTGTATTGCAATATCATCCTCGATCTCATGCTAAATGCATCCCAACGGCTACTTCTCGGAGCAAGCCTCAAACAACTTTGGAGCTAGTCGTCAAAGGGTGTGCCGTCATTAAAGACAATGTTTTGGTGGGAAAAACAATTGTTTTCTTTCGGTTCTTTTTAGAGTATTCATTGCAAAGTAAAATCAATTTTAAAAGCTACAATTGTTCTCCTGTTTTTATGTAGATACAAAATGGACCCTCCTCTGTGATAGTCTCTAGGAAGCGACCTTCAGAAGGAAATTACGAGAAAGAAAAAGATTTGTGTATAAAATATTTTGACCAGTGGTCTGAATCGGATCAAGTTGAATTTGTGGAGCATCTTATTTCCCGAATGTGCCACTATCAGCATGGACTTATAAATTCTTATTTGAAACCTATGTTGCAGCGGGATTTCATAACTGCTTTACCAGGTATGTATTACAATGCAACTGAATATCTTGTGTGAGTGAAAGCACTTTATTTACTGTTTTCCTTAGCTGTTGCTTTGTTTAAACACTCCTGTCTGCTTGGCTTATCTATTTTGCAGCATTTTACTTCTGTGAATAACCAATTTCCCTGTCGCAGGAGGGTTGCATGGCCTTTTATACTATTAGCTCAATTTACAGTGTCTGTTTCGAGTACAGCGTATTCTACCATATCAACATGTGGCAAAGAAAATCTTAAATTTATAAGCATTCATGCTGTTTGTATCAAAACATGTGGGAGCTCCTTATCACTGTTCCTTTTAATAGGTGAGTGACACATTAAGTTTTATTGCATTTCTCAGAGGAATTGGATTCTGTACAAAACAGTCAATAGAATTAAATTTTAGAAGTAGATTTCTTTTTTTTTTTTTATCTTGCCTTATCCTACAGGGCGTTGATGCTGAAGTTATAAATACCCATTCTGCAGATTGGTTTACAGGTTGGTATTTTTGAAATTACTGACTTCCCCTTTTATCTTTAAACAAACCTCTAAAAAGAGAAAAATACTTTACCAATTCCTCCATGCAGCCCATAATCTACAGGTAAGTAGATGGAATAACCAATTTTCATTATGGTTTCACCCAATGGGGATTGTGAGTTGCTGCGTGTAAAACATAGCAAGAAGTCTTTTGCCACTGAAAGTTCAAAATTCAATCTCTAGCTATGAATATGTTATGGGATGAAATGAGTACATATATGGATTTCTTTTCAACAAATTGTGTCCTTCTGAGGTCAAATGTGGTGTGGATTCTGGGAATAACCTACTGGGAGGGCTACAATTTCACAAAAAGGAAAAGCAACCCCAATGCCTTGTCTTCAGCTCCAGGGAAGTGTATTTGATCCGCCCTAGATAAGGCCTGTGAATGACTGGAATTTCTGCTGAGCATTACGATCACCCCTTCATATAGTGCTATTCGATTGTTCAACTTCTTTTGTCTGTTCAAGTTGTGGTACAAGTGGCAAAGGTTGGGAGACAGAAGATGCTTTTGAATCTTGTTGGCCCTTGCCTGTTAGAGCCCTTTTTTTCATGAGGTTGATTTTGATTGCTTTTTGCCTTTTACTCTGAGTAGTTGAGGGTGGGGGTCTTTGATCCATTTTCCTTAATCATTCTTTTTGTGGTTGCACTAGATAACAGATTGCTATACGGGCAGGTGTGACTATGGAGTAAGGTTGCAGAAAGCTTCATATAGAACACAAAGGGTGGCCTTTCATAACATTGAACGCTTTGTTGAAGTGTCCCTACCATTTAAGGACCTCTGCCAAATAGTCCTCGAATGTCCTCAATGTAACCCTAGCCCAGATAACCTGGGTGAGAGGGGTACAAAGGGCCTCCCGATGGTAATTTCAGGTTTGTATCCTAGCTTTGTAGACCTGCAGCGAGGGCCGTACCAGGTGTAATGGGCCCTGAAGACCGAGTTAATGAGGTATGAGGGACCATAGCGCCCGGTACGGCCCTTGCTGCAGGTCTATAAAGCTATTGGGACACCCTCAATGTTTGTTTAAAGTTGAATTAATGAGATGTGTTTTAATTGACGTACAAAGAATTGCATAATGGTAAATGTTGCAGACATCTTTTGTACTTCAATTAAACGGGTCTAATTTTTTATAGGGTGGTGGAAGGAGTATCATAATAAACAAAAATCAGGTGTGGGTATGGTATGCCTGCCCAGTGTTTTAATTAAGGTAATTTCAGGTGTTTTCTTCTCCCCCTACACAAACATACCTTTCCAATTATAGCACACTTACACCGTAGCAAAATATTAGCAAGGCCACTCTGCATATAAATTGTGTGCTATCAACTTAGTATGTCTGGTTCCCCATTGTCTTTCCCATACTACTCTGCACCACACATCCAACCAACGTGAGGAGGTGAGAGCAAGGTTCCCCTTGTTTCAATTGCAGCGAAAAATGAAACGTGGCACTTTTCATAACCAATATAAATGCAGCTTTCCTTTATCGGCTGTTGTACATTTGATGAAACGCTTTCCATATGAGTGAAAGCGTTTCTTCCAGCTTCCAATGAGTGGGTGGGCCTGTGTTGCACACGTTGGTCTTGCAACGTGTAATTCGGAACGGAAGGTTAACTCTTTGCGTTCCAAACCTGCATGCCAACCAACATGTCCACTTTGCAGGCTTCCACGCCCGCCGCCAGCCCACGGGATCAGGTGAGTGATTACAGCCCGCAGTTCGGGTTTCAATTAATCTGTGGGCTATAACAGTTCGTATAGCCCGCAAATTGACCAATCAGGATTGCAAAACACCTGCTAGGGTGTTCTAATGATCATTATTGCTCTGTCTCCGTCCACCAGTCACACCCCTCATTGTTGAAGGTTGCCTGCATTGCTCGCACTTCCCTTTGGTGTTCTCCAACATCCTTTTCGACTACTCTGAATCATTGCCCCCAACTCCATATAAATGCACTCCTCCTCTGTCACCTCCACCGTCTTCCTGAGCACATTCCTACACATTTGCCAGTGTCACCTCCACTCTTCTGCACTCCTTCTGCTGCCTAAGCTCTCCCACAAACCACTTCACTCCTGTTACTTCTCACAACCTCCTTACTCTATACTGCCCCTCTGGCTACTTCGCTTGCTTCACCACAAGCGTCTTATGCCACCGACTCTTTCCAAAGTTCCTTCTTCGGTTAAATCATCTAACCGATTTGGTGGAGGGACCTTTTTTCACATGCTCCATCATGAAGATGCCGCGTCTTTCTGAACTTCGGGAGGATATTTTTATATAGGTCGGTTTCCATCTTGACTAACATTCTAGGGGTCTCTCTGGTTGCTGTGCTGCAGCTGCTTCTCCTCCCTTTGCACCGTCCCATACCTCCCAAACCCCTGCCTGTTGCCTGAAAGGTCTAGTTGCTCCACCTTCCTGCTCCCCAGAGTGCGTTTTGGTGGTCTTCTGTACACAACAGGTAAGTGAAGGTGCTGAATCGTTCTTTTTTAAGTGTTGGAAGGTTACGAAACAGCTTCAGGCTTGTGGTTTGATTGGTCACCCCTGGTTTTCAATGAAATATGTAGGAGGGAGAGAGACTGCCTATTGCCACATTAAGCATGCAGTTGTAATTGAGATTTGAGATCTCCCCCTTCCAGGTCTCCTAGTCCTCCGTGGTAGGATAAAGTGAAGCTCTGCATCGGTGAGGGCACTGCTTCTGCTCCTCTGCTTTTTAAAACGAGGAGTGAATTACCCCTGAATGGCCTCCTGGAAGGGGGTGGGGTGGATGGTGTTGGGAAACAATTGAATTCGGATGGTAGCCATCTTGGAGTAGAAGACTGTGACAGACTATAACAGAGGAACCATACAAAGAGGTTGATGGTACCTGTCATTTCTACAGTGCTTCATTGGTTTGGTCTTTGTACTCGGTTTGCTGCTTTCACACCTTACCTGCAGCTGGTAAACTTAAATTAGTTTGGAGTGTGCGCTGATGACAAGGAAGCAGTCTGGGAGACACGGATACCGGATTTAGGAGACCTGAAGTGGGTCCACAGTTTGCAGTTTACTTGTGATACAAATCGAATGTGAGTCCTGTGAACGGCATACAGCCGATTACATCTCAGCGAAGGGACATGAGGTTTGGCCTGGAGAAGTGTCGGCTAACTGGCTGTTCAGACTTGAGGTGCAGGGGTAAGGAGTTAACTTATGCTTAGAAAGAATCAGCATAATAAGTAAAATACTCCTCCCTCACCAGCCACTGGTATGTGAACTGTATAAACTGTGTGAACTCAGTTTCAGACATTGAACCCATCATTAATTAGCTAGAAAACGAACGTTTTCATCTCAAATGTCATCACGGAAAATACAGCAGAGCGCATGTAACATTTATAACTTGCGGAGCGCTCACTCATGATTTACGGGCCCCTGTGCTAGATAATAGCAGATGGAAGGAAGTCACAATACCAAATTGATGGGAACGGTCAATCAATCATCTACTATGACGACCAATTCACCTTCAATCAATGCCAAAGCTCAAGCTAAGTCATATGCACTATACTTAAATCCAAAAGAGGTGAGGCAGACCCCCTCTGCTGTGAGCTCGCCACAAACCGCATGGGCAAATACATATGTACCAGCAATACATATGAAGATAAAAAATGCCTGCTTTCGCAACAAACAGTGGAGCATAGGTGACACCGACAGCTTTGAAATTCAGGAAGCTGTAACACTCCCTGCAGCAAGGCAACTAGAAATTGAAAACACTGCTGCTGCTGATGGCTCACTAAAGAGAGCAGAGCAAATCCAACTGCCCTTGTTCATACAAGGAACTATGGTTGGTGCAGAAGTGCACGCTACAAAAGCACCACTCAAAATGAATGATCACCAACATGTGGAAGAAAAGTCTGAAGTTGAAAAAACAGATGAACACTTGTTCACAGATAAAACCCCATCAGTGCTCAATTTTGTTTTAACGTCATTGGTTAACGTTTTTGACCAAATAAAGCCAAAGTCCAATCCAATTCAGGTGCTCTGTTCCAAGTATCCAAAGAAATGCAAAGTTATTAATTTGAAATGGTTTTAAGAACAACAATTAATACCAATCTGCCAGACAAAATAAAAGACTTAAAGACTGAAATACGTTTGCAGAACTTGAAAACGGGCAAGCTGTAAGAAAAAATGCTGGAGCCTTTTGCAGAAATGGAACTTTTAAGACTTGGAGGATGCTCCCAAACAAATGCTGTTAAAGCTCCGACTTGCACTAATGAAATTCCACCCAATACTCAATCACAAGCAATTGTTGTAGACTCCTTTGAAGATGCACCGCTTTCTGAATCAGTGTTGGAGGAATTAATGTGCCTGACTAACCTAGTGGAAATCTTAGAAGACCATTCTGACCAAATAACAGCAGTTGCAGAAAATGCAAGACAGAAGAGGTTGGCATCTAAACAAACTGCAAAGACATGAAATGGAAAGAAACAAAGGAAGAAATGGAGAAGAAATCCGATGAGCCGGTGTTTAAGCCCCAATAAGGAAAAGCCAAAATCAAAAAATCTGAAATGTAACATTCTGTCAACTTCATTTATACACTCATTAAATATCATAGATGAAGATGACATTGTACCAGTGATGACATTTAAAAAAAAAAAAAAAAAAACAGACGAAAGACCCAAAATGATGCAGTAAAAACCACCTGTCCAAGCAAAAATAAAATGCATTCCAAGAATGAGGTGCAAGATGAATCCATGAATCACAGAGCGAAGATCTCAACTGGCTGTCAGACAACGCCAACTGAAAAGAAACTGATGCTTGAACCCATATTTTACAATTGTAAAAAATACCTAGACAAGGATAATCTCTGAAACAACTTCAGTTGAAACTGTTTCAAATGGAAACATCATAGCACCCAAGGAAGTAGTCGCAAACAAATGGAGACAGGAAAACAAAAGCCTGAGCTTTTCTGCTCCCCCCAAAAATTTGATCCAATATTTCTGCAATGTAAAGGCCCAGTAAATCGGAGAGAAGTATCAGCGAACAACTTGCTAATAGCAGAAGCACAAAGCAAAATAGCAGTGATAATTGACTCTTTGACACCAATATTGTCAAATCATATGGCAATGAATCCAGCAATGGTGTAAATATCAAGGAACAGCTCCCCTGAATTTCACAAAGCAAGATAGCCGTGGTCGAGACTTTAAATCTCTCAAGAGGAGCAATATATTGATGCTCCCCAAGAAAATTCCAGATGTTTATTCTCGTCAGATGAAATTGAATGGGTGCGCTTCCCAGAACCAAAATGTACTTTCGAATGGATTGTGTCCTCCCAACGTATTCCACATCTTTGACATGTAATGTCCACAGCTGGGCACTTTGGAAACTTTTTTCGGCAGGGGGCGTCCTGCGTTGATGACGTTGGGTCGATGTCCCTAGAAGGCCTTCGTCGAGGGCGACGTCACCGGATCTGATAAATGGGACGCACGGCACCCGTAGCCACAGTTCTGTTTTTTCCGCAAATGTGTTTGCTTCGAGAACACGGCGCGCCTTGTGCGTTTCATCGTAGAGATGTCGTCTTCAACCCCTCCGACTCCGGCTTCAAGACTTGCCGGGACTGCAAGTTAAAAATGTCGATCACCGACCTGCATCGCATTTGTTTGTGGTGTTTGGGGCGAGAGTCACAACACCAACAACTGTTCAAAATGCCAGTCGCTGATTGCAAAGGCCTTGCAGGAGCGTAAGGGGAAGCTTCAGGTGGGTAGGGGTTCTAAACCCAGTAAGTCTCGCAAATCGAAATCCAAAGGGGTGTCCATCGATGACTCGAAGGGCGACTCGCCGCATCAGTAAGAGGCCCGGGGTTCTCGGTCCTGGAGTGTTTCCCGCCATTCTTTTTCCTTGTCGCGGCATTCTCGGAAGCGCAGTCACCGGTCGCCTTCCCTGTCCTCGGAGGATGGAACCGCAAGGAAAGTGGCATGCCCGACGAAGTCCTCGACTCTGGAGGAATGGGCTGCCTTTAAGGAGCAGATGGTGGCAATTTTTCAATCGCAGGGCACGGTTCCGGTCATGCCTTCTGATGAAGCCGGCAAGGAATGGTATTGTACTGTGGCTCGCACGCCTCCGGGCTCGGGTCCTCAACGTGACTCACATCAGGAACCTTCGAGGTCCCCTTCGGATAAGGCTTTGGATAGTCACAAGAGACGTGCTTCCAGGTCTCGGTCCTCGTCCCCAGCGAGACCGCTGCAACCTGCTAAGGGCTCGAAGCCTGCGTCAACTCGGTCAGCGCCGTGTACGTCCGACTCGGACGTCGAGGCTTTGCCGCCTTATCAGCCGTCAGTACCATTGTCAACACCGAAACCTTCGGCGCTCTTGGCGCCGCAGCCTTCGACACCTTAGGGGATTTTTGCCCAAAATGTACCGTTGGAGTTCCCTGATCTGGTGGATCCTCCAAGAAAGGATACTGCTTAGTCTGTGTGGCCAGTGGTGGACTCCAGGCCCTCTTCTGTCCCCAGGCCAGGTTTTCACCTCTCTGGATGACCTATATGAGGAGGAAATAGATCTGACTTTGAGGACCCTGTTGAGCATGATGTGGCTCCTGTGTTTTCTGGAGACAGTCAATTGGAGGAGTTAAGGCAAACCCTCCATGATGCCAGTGGGTTGGACACTTCTCCGGAAGAGGAATTTGGCAGGCCTGAGCCTGGGGCTCATGCTGAGTCGTCATACAGGCGGCTCATGGCTAGGGTCCCGAAGTATCGTGGCTGGTCCAGTCCTCATGAAGATTTTGTACAAGATGATCTTACGGACGTCTTAGACCAAGGTCCGTCCTCTGACCTAGTGTTACGTTTTCATCTCACTTTACAGAAAAGGGTGGCGGGTCACCGGAATCTCTTCCTCTGTTAACAAATCATTGACAAAGAAGTACCGCCTTCCGTTAGCGACCCCAGCTACTTATCCACTCACCCCACTCCTGAGAGTTTGGGGGTTCAGGCGGCATACCCTACCATTCCTACTGATAGGGACGACAAACAGTTTGATGGTTGGGCTCGCAAGGTATTTTCTGTGGGAGTATGGTATTGAAATTCACCAACTCCACTTGTGCATTAGCAAGGGTTTTACACACTGTGGTACTGTTTCTTTAGCGGCTGAGCATATTCTCGAGGGTGAAGAAAGGGGGATGGGTTCCTTGCTCTCGTGCAAGATGGCAAGGATGCCATGTGCGAATCCCTTCAGTCTGGTTTGGATACGGCCGATAGTGTTAGCTGGTCCATGGCTGCAAGCACAGTTATACAGAGGTTTGCGTGGTTGTGGAAGTCTTGTTTTGCCCCTGATGTGCAAGCCCGTCTTTTGAATATGCCCTTTGATGGCACACATTTGTTTGGCAAAAAGGCTGACGAGAGCCTTGAGAGGTTGCAGACCTCGAAAGCTGCAGTGAAATCTTTGAGCGCAGCTGTGCGTCAACCTCTGCTTTTTCATTCTAGGGGATAGCAGTGGATGGGAGGTTCTTTTCGTTACTACGCCTCCTTTGGTAGAACGAGAGGGGCCGGTGGTCGGGGAAATAAAGGTGCCAATAGCATCTCAGGCAGCTGCCTCTTTGCCTTCAGGCACTGCTGCAGCCGCTCAGTCATGAGGCCATGTTCCATGGTTCGGTGGTTGGGGGCAGTCTGTCTCAGCATCTCGAAGAGTGGGGAGCCATTACTTCAGATGCGTGGGTTCTGGATACAATAGGAAGGGAAGGCAGTAGCCATGGGCTAAAGCGGCTTAGACAATCCACCGGGGAAACTCTTTGAAGCTTCCAGATCTGCTCCTTGTGTATGAAATCTTGACCCTGCTAGAGAAAGGCGCTATTGAACTGGTGCCTGTAGCGGAGAGGAAAAAAGGTTGGTATTCCCCTTATTTTTTGATCCCAAAGAAAGACTGGGGATTTAGACCCACCCTGGACTTTGGTTGGTTGAACAGACTTCTCAGGAAGGACAAGTTCAAGATGTTTACTCTTTCTCAAGTCCTCCAGACCCTTCGACCTCAGGATTGGTTGGTGTCTCTGGACCTACAGGGTGCTTACTTTCATGTGCCGATTCATCCCAAGCACTGAAGTACCTGAGGTTAGAGGCTGGTCACTTGCACTTTCAGTTTTGGGTCCTGCCATTCAGATTGACCTCCGCCCAAGGGTCTTCACCAAGCTAATGGTAGTGGTGGTGGCATGTATCAGGTTGGGGGGGGGATTCACGTCTACCCCTACCTGGACAACTGGCTGATCCGTGCGCACTCTCCCGAGCAAGCATTGGCTCACCTCAGTCTCACCTGCCGCTCCCTCCAAAGGCAGAGCTTCTCCCTCAACTTCAAGAAGTCGCATTTGACACCTTCCCAACAGCTCCAGTACATCGGGGCTGTGTTGGACACGTCCTTGGGAGGGCTCATCACATTGTGCAGATGGTGGACAAGTTTCAACGTGCCCACAGTCTCCCGGCTTTCAAATTCTTAAGGTTACTCAGCCTCATGGCATCCTGCAATTGTCTGGTGCCAGAGGCCAGGCTGAGGATGAGATCACTGCAATGGGTCCTCAAGATGCAGTGGTCACAGTTCTCAGGCAATGTGTCAGATCCCGTTCAGATTCCACTCTCCGTCTTCCAGGATCTTCTGTGGTGGGCCAACTAAGGGAACCTGATGAAGGGGAGCCTTTCTGGCAACCATAACCGGAAGTGACTAGGGACGGATTCTTCCCTCACAAGATGGGGCGCTCATGCCAAAGCCTTGACCGCCAGCGGTCGTTTGTCTCCGTCTGAGTCCAAACTCCACATCAACTTGTTAGAGCAGAGGGCCATCAGGCTAGCCCTGAAGGCTTTTCTGCCGTCTGTGTGGGGGAAGAGTGTCCCGATCATGACGGACAACACAGTGGCCATACATTACCTCAACAAAAAAAAGGGGGGTGGGGGCTTTGGGTCACTCCCATTGTGCAGAGAGTCAATGCAGCTCTGCTTCTGGGCCATCCAGCAGGGAATTTTGCTCTCTGCAGTTCATCTGTCCGGAGACGAAAATGCAGCAGCGGACGCTCTGAGCAGGCAGAGCATGATCTCCCATGAGTGGGGCTTGTCTCCGGTAGTCCTTCTGGTGATCTTTGCCCTTTGGGGAACCCCACAAGTGGATTTCTTCGCCACCAGTGCCAACTGGAAGTGCAAGAGATTTTGTTCAAGGGAATTTCCTCTGAGAGGAGCCTTGAGAGATGCGTTCGTAGTAGATTGGTCATTCCCACTGCTTTACAGGTTTCCTCCAGGGTTACAGAGGTGCGGGTCCCACATGATTCTCATTGCTCCAGATTGGGCCAGAAGAGCGTGGTACCCGGACCTTCTAGAAATGTCCATCTGCCCTCCACACCATCTTCCCTACTGAGAGGAACTGCTCTCGCGAGAGAGGGGGGGAGGGGGTCAGGTTTTCCATCCAGAGGTCAGGACTCCCAACCTTCAAGCTTGGTATCTGAAAAGTTGAGATATAAGGATTGGGACCTCCCGGATGATGTGATGCAGGTGTTGCTTTCGGACAGAAGGCCAGTAACAAAATCCCTGTACCATTGGCGCAAGTTTTGTGACTGGTGACAAAATGTTGATCCTTTTCAGTGTTCCATTCCTATGGTTTTGTCTTTATTACTTTCTTTGGCTCACATGGGCCTTCGTGTAGGTACCATTAAAGGTTACCTGGCAGCGCTGTCTAAGTGCTCGTCTGAAGAATGTTCTTTAAGATTTATTTGATTTCTCAATTTCTTAAAGGGCTGACTAATGTATTTCCGCCGTCCCCTTTCCAGGTGCCGGTTTGGGGATTTGAATTTGGTTTTGAAATTTCTAATGGGTGCTCCATTTGAACCTTTGCACTCTTGTCATTTGAGATTGTTGTTCTTCGAGATTGTTGTCCTTCAAGACAGTGTTCTTGGTTGCGGTTACTTCAGCTCGCAGAGTGAGTGAATTGCAGGCAATTTCATCTAAGCCGCCCTTTACTGTGTTCCCCAAGTACAGGGTTGTACTATTGGTATGTCCTTCCTTTCTACCTAAGGTAGTATCTGAATTTCATTTGAGTCAGAGTGGTTATTCCTTCTTTCTATCCTCCTCCTCCTCCTCATCCTGGTAAGGAAGAGGAGCGACTCCATAGGTTGGATCCTAGGAGAACTCTGAGCTCTTATATTTCTAGGATGTCTAGGGTCAGAGTGGACGATCAACACTTTGTGGGATATGCTGGACCCTGATTGGGCCAGGCTGTTACCAAACAGACCTTGTCCAGGTGGATTATCCTCACCATTTCTGAGTGTTACCGATTGACGGGTAAGGACCCTCCTGAAGGGTTGCAAGCTCATTCCACTAGGGGCGTGGCTACTTCCACCGCCCTCCAATGGGGAGTTCCTATTAGGAATATTTGTGAAGCTGCCACATTGGCTTCTATCCACACTTTTAAACATTACTCCCTCGATAAGATCCATGGTCAAGATATATGGCCTTTGGTAAGGCGGTTCTTTATTCCGCCATCTGATTGGGTTCTCCAAATTCTTTTCCCTCCTCCATTTTCTGGTACTGCTTTGGGAGTCTGTCAAAGATGTGGAATACGTTGGAGGACACAATCCGTTCGAAGAACAAGTTACTTACCAACTGGTAACATTCTTTCGACTGGATGTTCCTCCAACGTATTCAACATCGCCCTCCCAACCTGCCCCGCTGGAGAATTTCCTATGCGATTGCAGCTTACGTTTCCGCAAGGCTATGTGCAGTCAAGCAGGCATTGGATTGGTGCCACACGTTCTGGGGGAAAAAAACACAAACTGAGGCTACTGGCGCCGTGCGTCCTATTTATAACATCTGGTGACATCGCCCTCGACGGAGGCCTTTGAGGGACATCGACCTGACGTCATCGACACAGTTGTCAACATTACATGTCAAAGATGTGGAATACTTTGGAGGAACATCCAGTCAAAAGAACGTTATCAGTTGGTAAGTAACTTGTTCTACTGAGCTGAAATCGGACTGACCTCGAAACTGGGCGTGGAAACACTGCTGCAATAAGCTGAAGCTGATGAATTAAGAAATTTAGTTTCAACTATATCAAGCCTTCTTATTGCAGCAGAATAACTTTCCCAGCCCCGAAAGAACCTAAATGGAAGCGAGAGCCCAGTTCCGCTAGCCACGGCAACTGCTTTAACAAACGCAGAAAGAAAATCTAATTCAAGCGATCTTGCAAAAGATAACACACTAACAAAATTGAAATCGGTACTGTGGGAAACCATGAACTTTGTCTTTGAGAAAATGAAGGAAAACCAAGATTTGCTTTAGTAAAGGATAAATAGAAGATCTTTGGTTGGAATACGCAGGATTCTAATTCATTTGAGACAAAAGCCATGTGTGAAGAAATTTATTGCAATTATGACCTATTTATCTACCAAGAAAAATGACAACTAGAATGTGTAAATATAGATGGTTTTAGAACTATCGAACTAGCAATAAGAGTCTAATACTGCCGTCCCGCAGGAGGCCTGATATCAGCTCGACTTGATGCCTGTGATTTATTAGTCAGTTCCAACCGTAAATTAAGGTCTGCTTGTGCGGCCGAGCTAAAAATGAAACCCTCCACTCTTTTTGGACATTGTGGTCATCTGTGACTTCAAACCTAATTTGCTTTCTAGAAGCATTAATTTACTTTGCAACATAAAAAGCGAGAATAAAGATGCAGGCACACATTAGTATAATTAATGACAGCTGGTGTAAGTATTTTGGTGAAATCTTTAAATGCAAGTTAGACACCCATATTTACGGAACCTGATGTAGAATGGTACCTGGATTGGGACAGTGACCTACTAGAAGCAATGATTAAAAAAGTTTAACATCGAAAGCAACTGCTATAAATGGCCTTAGCAATGCTATTATGAAAGTGAATGTTGAACTATGGGTCACTGTTTTACCCTGGTCTTTAAAGAAGTGCTTGCTGCTATAAAGGTCGCTGAATCATGTAAAAGAGCAATAGTTCCTATATACAAGAAGGGTAATCGTAAGACCCCTCCAATTATCACCCGATTGCCCTTCTTGATGCAGATGGAAACATTTTCGCCTCAATGGTTCTAAATCTTGAAGACTGGATTCTGCAAAATAACAAATTATATACATTCCAGACTGGTTTTTCTGAAGGGACTTTCCACTTCAACTGATGGGATAATTATGTCTGATCTCCATCTCATCCCATCAAAAGGACAGCCGTCCCCTCTATGGAGCATAGCTTGATTTGTCCAGAGCGTTCAACACTATTAACAGAGAAAGTCTCTGGACAAAGCTTGCCTTATGGGGAATCCCAGAAAGTCTCCTTATTATTTTAATAAGCTTTTATGAAAGAACCACGATTCAGATCAAACTGAATGCCCAAGGCACTCGATCAGATGAGATGGCTACTAATAGAGGAGTAACACAAGGCAGCAAGTCTATTCATCCTCTATATAGCAGATCTCAACAAAGCCCTAGCCAATGAATCTCTAGCAAGCCCCAAGATTGGTTCTGAACCCATAGGCTGGATCACATGTGTAGCTATTGTCCCGCTAGACTACACACCGAAAGGACTGCAGCGACTGCTTAATGTGTTCGGGGACCTATGCAGAGAACAACGACTTACAGGTTAATTCAGCAAAATCTCAAATCTTGCTATTTAAAAATCATGGAGTACGAAAAGTAAATTATTGATGGTTCATTCAGAAGCAACTGATTAAACAGGTTGATTAACTTATTTATCTGGGCATCAAAATTAAATCAGTCCCTCCCAGCCAAAAGTACTTGTGAGGAAAAACTTAAATTGAAACTCATCCCTCTCAGTGCCCAGATGAACAGAAATACTTGCAACATCTTGCAAGTTCTCAATCCGCCCTCTACTGAAGTTCTCTAAAGCAAAGATTGTACCGTCATTACTTTATAGTTGTGACAAAAATCCCAACTCACGAGATAAATTGGGAGTGTATGGAAGGGAAAATATGGAAACATTTTCTCCATTTTCTGTTGAGCTATCCAGTGGTTACACTGAGATCCGAGATACAAGTCGGTTTAGCCTCTCTAAAAATGAACCTTGACTGGAAAATCACAACTTTGTTCAGAGCCATAAAAACCTCTACAAAAAATTCTTAGAAATCTTTTGAACAAGATGTGTAATAGACTAAATAGATACTTAACGAAATTTGAAAAATATGCTTTCAGTGTATTGGACAACTGTGATCAGACAATCGACTTAGTAGAAAATCCAATGGGTGTCAAGTTAGCTTTGTCTCGTGCAGACTGGATTGAAACCATTACCAAAATGAGAATGTATATGCTATATCACTCTAAGTTTTTGACAAACAAAAACATTTTCTTCCAAATTACTTAACGCAGTTTCCAGACCCAAAAATGAGAATGGACCGCTTAAGAATAAGATTGAATATACGAAAAACGGGTGAAATTGTCAGCAGGAGGCAGGCAACTTGTCTCCACTCCTTGCAACCTTTGTGAGGAAAATGTATCTCAATCGTTATCACATCTTAATATCATGCAAAGGACAAGAGAACTCTGTGAAAAACGATTGGGTCAGTTTGTAGATCATAACCTTGGTTTACGAACGATTCTTTTTGGGAACGCCTAATTGCAGACCATGAAAGACTGCTTAGAATTGAAGTTGTGAAGATGGAGTTGACTTTTATTACCTAGTAATGGAACTACTTTATATAAATTAAATAACTTTTAGACATATTTTAAAATAAGATGCAAGTATGTTTGTTAAATTGTTAGAGGAAATGTTGTAAATGTGTAAAAGTCACTTGTTGTCATATGCGCAATAAAACAGATTTTTTAAAACAGTAACATTTGTTTGGGGTGCTTGGGCCCTTCTCATTGTTTTTCTGGCCCCAAAAGTGAGAGTGAGCTTTTATAGTCTGCTCTTGATTTTTTTTTTTTCTGTTTTGAATAGTGGGATAATAGGAGGTGTAGTTAGTGGGTTGTTAGCCAGGTCTTGACAACTTAATGATGATCTCGAAACCCATGTCGCTCATGAATCTGACATGGGTTTTGACGTGATCCTTTTCTGCCCAGGTCCGTAGTTGAATGTTTACTTGTGGTCCAGATTTTCCATCCAACATTCAAGGGAATTCTGGTAGGTATAGACTTTTGGGCTTTCCAAAATAGTGGGGGAATTTAAATCTCTGGGTTACAGCTGGTTTCAGGGGCCTCAGGATGTCCTGCCCCGGTCCATATGAAAATGACCATGAGGTCCTTTAGTCACGTTTATCTGGGGTGCGAATTTCAGTATCTATAAGCACTATATCTAGCTCATTAGCCAAAGTATCAGTTGTCCCCCGCTTTGCTAACATTGCATTCATTATTGTGAATCTGATCTCACACTTCATGCATTTTGGTGTTAATGGTTATAATTTCTTGCACCACGACCTGGAGTTTTTTTTTTTTTAAATACAAGGTTTGTTCATTCTAATTTCCTTGATTTAGTTATTGCATCCAATCCCTTCTGTATTACCTGGTACAACTGGATATTTCTAGAATTCTTTTGTATCGCATCTAAATATAGGCTAAGGCATCACTGTTTCCTTCATGAGGAATTGGTGTAGTTTTCTTAATTAAAGGTCTCGTCATCTTTTAGCATTTTCATTTTTCTTTTGTAGTTTCACTATTCGTATGCAGTTTTTCTTCCTTGGCTGTCTGCTTCTTCCCAAGCCTCCCCCACCACCCCCGAGGGTGTGGCCCCACTGTTTGTTAGTTTATGCTCATGCTGAAAAAGACTACCGGTGCATCTTTGCTGCCATGTGAGCCACTATCTGGTTCCTCAGCACTCCTGTGGAAGTTCCAGCCAGACCTTAGTGTGGCAGGCTGTTTGTAGAGGATTTATATTGGTGGTGTCAGTTGGTCAGATTCACATCTTCTGGTGTTCAAAGGAAGTATTGTGGTGTGATATGGCATGGACTTGTTCGAGAATGTGTGCAGTGGAGCACATATTGGGATTATCCCACAGTTTCGATTAAGCTATTCAGTGTGAACAATGGGAGATTTAGGCAAACCTCTTACAGGGGCAGGGTAATGCACATGTATTGTCTGGGAGAAAAAGCCACCGAATGTCGGTCACATCCAGATGCCTTATGAAGGATTTCTTTGGGGCAGAGTATGAAAGAGAATTTGGCTGATTGCATCAATCTGATATTATAACCAGAAAGTCATTCAGATGTAATCGCTGTTAGATCATTATACTATTCTAATCTTAGTGATGGGGGTGGGTTAGTACTTGTCCCTTGGTGCTCTCATTTGCCTTTGGTGTCAATGAAATTGTTGCCATGCACGCACCTGGGCTTTTGTTACATAGGGTTTTGGTGAGCTTTTGGACTTGGAATCAGTTTCTGATAATTGTTTTCTTCTTAGAGCCAATATTCAAGATTTGCACAGGCAACTGGCTAGTGGTGATTGACTCGTATGGAGCAAGACATTTTGTTCTGTTTGTATATGTAGAATTGAGGTGGAAAATTCCCTTTTATGGCTGTCTAGTAGCTTGTAACTTTTACCCCTTCTTGGGGTATGGTTTATTTAAATATCTGGTATTCCTAGGATGCATAGTTTGCTTGAAGTGGAAATGAGATTTGGTTGCCGCCTTCTAGTTCTGGTTCCCTTCAACCATACCTTTTTTGTTTTATTTGCTTACTGAAATATAAAGCTATTTTGTAGTTGATAATGGGTAATATGAATCATGAAGTAATACCTCCAACTTTAGTTTATGCTTCAGCACTGATGCAGGTTCTATATTCACTTACTGTAATGTGCAGCCCTCTGTTGCACTTTCAGTTTACTGTATGGACCAGACCTTCCAAAACTTCAGGACAAACACAAAAACATGACTGTCAAAGGACTGTTGACTGCCTAAATCCCTATCCTTGCCAGTTGTCTGAACTGTCTGATTCTGCTATTTATTGCTGACATGTTTTTGCTCATTTTTATATGTCAACTATTGTAATTTTACTGATTGCTTCATGTCGTTCTGTTGAAACCTAAGACTTGTCCTCCTCATGTAATGCGCACGGATACCCTCGGGTCAGGTGCGCAATATAAATAAACAAACAAAAAATAAACAAAACAAAAAGTAGAACATTTTCTAAATAAGCCAAATAATTCGGCTCACTGTTAAATATTCCAAATGTCAGTTAATTGCAGATTAGTTGTTTTATTTACTTTGAGCACCAATAACATTTTCTGACATTAAAATTGAAGTAACTATATTTGGCGCTCTTATTTGGATGTTCTACAAGGCCAAGGCATTTGGTACTATTGTGGAATCGGGTATGTGAAAGGAAACCACTCCCAAATTGTATTGTTGGGGGGAAAAAAACTAGTGTATCATATAGCAATACAACAAATGAATCAACTTGTCTGAAGAGCCATCCCAAATTAAACTATTGGCCCAACCTTCAAGAACCATACATTCCACTGTTCAACTTGTATTTTTTTTCCCTTGTAATGTTAAGCGTTGAGCTTTTTCTTTTCTCAGGGTCTTTTCCTTTCTCGGGGCCTGTATAGGATCTGCCCTGAATATGTAAAGTGACTCAACTAAAATCTCCTGGCTCACCCTGTTCACACATTACTTATTGACTTTTTTTCTGCTTCTACCCTTCCACCATCCCACCACACCTTGGCAAAAAGCACCCCTATTGCACTTCTGACTCGATTTCTGTAGCTCAGGCACAATACTCTGAACCTTTTGCTGTTGCCAACCTGTTTCACTAACCTTTTCCTTTGGGTCTCATTTAGAGTTGCCACAAAAGTACCCAGTATTCTTCTCTGCAAGTAACCTTGGGACCTGTTGGGGCCTCTGCGCCAGCTCACTCAAAGTAAATCTTCGTATCACTGTCACGGCTATATAGCTCTATTAGCCTCTGGGTGGCGCTCTTGCATTGGATGTCCTGATGTTTGCTAGAGCATAATTGGGCGTCCTTTGTGAAATACTGATGTGGCCATATATGGTCCTGGCTACTTATTGCTCACGAGGAAAGGGAAGACACAGCCAGATTTAGCCAGTGGGTGAATAGAAGTCCTAGAAGTGAAGAGTGAATTAGCATGATAAGTAAGGTTTCAATGTGGATGCCCCTAATGACTGAAGGGATATATGATTGCGATTGGAAGTATTCCTATAAGACAAGGTATTCTGAAACTGCACTTTCAGTCACTTAGACTAGTTCTGAAGCAACCATTAAGACTACTCCATCCAAAAAAAGACCTGAGGAAGCTTGGTTGTGGCATCTGCCAAATATCAATCTGGCTTCTAAGTACAGCTCTTATTTGTGGATTCGAACATCTGAAGATCAGAACTGTTTGCCCAACCTGACCCGGTGCGCTTAGAGTTACATGCTACAAATACCCATCTTCTCCCACAAACACTTTGCTGGCACACCGAAATGAGCACTAGAATGACTGAGGACTGGTAACTGATAGAGCCAGATGCTTTTCAGTAAATTATCTACAACTAAAGTGCATTTAACTAAGATCCCTGAGACTTGCAGGAACCCCAGGTTTACCTGATCTGCCATGGTCCTCGTGGACCCCCGTGCCTCCTCGGCTCCTGCACATGCCATCTACACTAAGGCCCAGCATTCATCTAGTGAATCGAAAGGAGACATTTCAAATAAGTGGGCAAGCTTTTTCATCACTAAAAATGTGAATACCAAGCTGGTTGCTCTGCTGCTCGTGAACTTTGACTTAAAAAAATAAATAAAAATAAATTCCAATGTTTTAGCAGATTGCTGTTCGTTTAACGAACTCCAAGTTGAAATTTATTTGATTTGAACTGCTAACATTGAAAAATATAGTTATTCTCTTTATTATAAACTTTGCCTGTTAAGTCTATCTAATTGTAAACTGGTCAACCTTGGAGCCAGTGTGGTTGACCCTTTAGTCTCCTGGTGAACCTAACTGGGAGGATCATGTACCAAAGAATTTTGCCATTTTAGTTTTTCCCTTTTTACAATGTTCTTTTTCTGGCTAATAAACATGCAATATGAGATCAGTGACCATTAAAGGATGCCACCTGTCTCTAAACAACCCCCGTCCTCCACGTAGGTTTTCTACAAGTGACCTGCACGAACAAAGAAATAATAATACTATGCCTATCTTAATGTAACCTTGGGCAAACTTTGCAGGCTGAACAGGGTTGCAGGTCACACTTGGCTTGATTTGAATTTTTTTTAACCATTTTTAAGTCAACCGAACATATAATAACAGAGTCACAACATCTTGCAAGGACAAATCCATTTTGTACGTTTTGTTAATATCTTCTGCATTCCCTGCCTATCCCGTTTGGTCCAAAAGCAAGTATAAAGTCTTATCTTTGATGAACTACTCCTGTGTGGTGTGAGAAACCTGAAGATGTCTCCCTGACTAGTCCCCGGGGATCTGTCATCCAGGTAGTCATCGCTGTTGGATCCAGTTCCTGGGGGTGGACCAGTGAGGGAGGATTACCTGGATGGGGGGTCCTCGGGGAGTAGAAGTGGGACACAGATGGGTGAGATGTAGTATTCCCCCTTCCATCGTTTCCCCATTTTACCACGTAGAACATTCAAAACCACTGCTCCACCGCCCCCCTTTTCTGACGCGAACACTTTCACACGGTATACCAGAGAACGGACTAACACAAGAGCAGTTTACCTGACCTGTCCCAACACAAGGGTCAGACAATTGATCAGAATCACACACACCTGATGGCCCTTTCCCTTCCCCACAGGGAGAAAAGGTGGAGCAAGAGAGCACAGTACGAGCAAGGTGAGCATGGCAGACAGCACAACGAGACGGCTAATCAGGTGCAGCAGTTCAAACGAAGGAGAAAGGCGGCAGGATTCAAGAGGCTGGCGAGGAGAGAAGTGACCTTGCCCTTTTCATCCCAGGAATCTTCGTGGAAGAGAGCCTAAGACCATGAACAATATAGTGCAAGTGTCTTGTAGCAGATGTCAACGATACGTAGGAGAACTGCAGAGAAACCTCAGTGGTCATACAGGGGTTTAGCAAAATACCTGTGCAGTTGAGTCTCTGACCAACGAACTGTTGAGAAACCAAGGGAAGTGAACCCTGCATCAAGAAAGCAAAAGGAAATCTGAAGTGGCAAGAGTGAACCGAAGGAGGGATGCCAATAAAGAGGGGTGAAGTCTAAAGTCTCAAGAAATGGTGTGTTCAGAAAGGTGAACCCGGCAGAGGGAGGCCCACGGGGAAACTGTTTAAAAATACGTTCAGATGTGTGAATGCCAAGGAGAAGGTATCTGTGCAAAAGCCAGAGTGAACCGGAAGAAGGGAGGCAAACAGTCGAAGGGTCTGCTCCTGGAAGAGCGGGGAACCAGGGGTGAAGGCACCACCCAAACGTAAATTTGAAAGGAACAATTAGTTTATTTTGGAGCCTATCGGGGTCCTCGGAGGGAAGAGACTTTTTGTAGAAAAGAGACTTGACCATCAACGGCCCTGATGCCTGAAGCAGAACTGTTGTCTTGTGCTGGGAGTCGCACCTTGTCCCGTGCTCAAAACGTGGGGAAGGGAGACCCCTGACTACCACATCCTGACTTACTGAACACTTTTCTTTCCGCTCTGGTTTCTCGCTCACTTCTCACTCGCCATTGTCCTCTTGCTGCCTTCAGTGCACGGGTCAGATGGGAGCTTACTCCACTTACTGTGTTCCCAGTCTCTGTGTAGGTGTGTGGGTGCTTGGCCCACCATGTCACGTCCGTGGACATGCCACCTCTTTGGTGTGTGCCAGCCCGTCCTGACAGTTTTTTCTGTTGTCAGTTTCACCAGCCCACCGGCGTCCGATTGCTGGCCTCTGCTTCTTGGAGTGTTATGGGTTCCGCGTCCCTTCTTGGCTCCACCTCTCCAAGGTTCTCTAACGCAAGGGGGTTTCCCCTGCATACTGTTCTCTCCCCTCCTCGTCTCACTTTCCTACAAACCTTTTCTTAGAGTTATTTCCTAATTTTCCTTTCCATGGCTTGTTTGAGTCAACATTGTCTACTGCCAAACAGTACGAAAAGAGCATTTTTAATGTAAGGTAGTCCCATGTTTGCAGATAAAGTGCCTTTCAATGGGAGGTCCCCTTGGGAAGGGGAGTCCTTGCCCCTAATGGTGAGTCACTCCCAGTGAGTTTCACTTGCCCAGACCCCTAGGGGAGTGTCTTGCGAAGCGGGATTGGGGAGAAGGGATGAATACGTCTGATTCGTCACAGTTCCTTCTACTACTTGTTCCATGAGCAGTCGTGGCTTTTTGGAAAAGGTCTGCATCCACTCTCACAGGATCCTAATTTGGGTTATGTACGCACATCCACCCTTTTCTCTAGGTTTCAAAATGTTCCTGTAAATGCATTCTTTATTCCCTGCCAAATAAAATTAAGGAAAGGGCAGGTAGGTGAGCTAGGTCAAAGTTGGACACTGATGTCAGGGGCCTTTGTAATGGATAGAACAAGCTTGGTATGACATTCGTTTGAAGAATGGCTATACTGCCCATCCATGATGTTATAGCCACTGTCTTATTGGACTTGCATTTATAGCTGTGGGAAATTAGCTGCATTACAGGTAAGTGGGTTGATTGGTAAATATTTTAAACATCCCTTTGCCCACATGAAATGGACTAATCTTTCAACTTGCCTGCTTTCTTGTTTTGTAAAATTGAAATGCAATATCTCTGATTTTGGTCATTGATCTTGAAGCCTGCAATATTAGAATTTCCCTAGATCTCATCCACTTCACCCAGGAGCGACATCTCCAGATTCTTAGTGGACAGCAGCACACCTTCTGCAAATAGGCATAGCTTTTGTTCCTGCTGGCGCCATCACATCCAATTCATCTTAGCATTTTGTCTAATATGTGCCGCAAACTGTTCCATAACCATGTTAAATAAAGGGGAAGCGGGCATCTTGCTTGGTACCTGAAAGTCTTAAGGGATCGGAGGATTCCATTGCCACCCTACTCTGGTCCCTGGGATCCCTATAGTTTGCCATTCTGATGCTTGGTAATCTGCTTAGAATCACATGCTGTGCATATAGTCTGACATCCAGTGGTAACCGCTGCGTATTGCATTTTGTCTTTCGAAGATCGAAGGGGGACGTCGACATGGGCGTGCCTGGAACACTATCCCTACCGAGACGTGTAGTGAACCCAAGCTCCCTCATGCGTCGAGGTCCCAAGGATTGTTTTTTTCCACCCAGTTATTTGGTCGCCAAAATGCAGAGCTCTTCATAAGAGATTGCGTTATTTGTTATATTAGCGACCTTTGGTAGTTTATTCCCGTTAAGTCACTTCGACAGTGAATCTTGTGCACTGCCGAAGACCGCTGGGAATTTCGTTGCCTGTTGATCCGGCCGGCGCTGCCGACCACATGGCCGGGCCCTCTGAACGGCCTGTACGGTAGGGAGAATGGGGCTGAGTGGTCGTATTCTTTCAAAAATGCCTTTCCTTTGTTCCCTGGGTTTTGTCGTCGCTATATCTATCCTGCGCTATGGACAAACTCCATTTAGGTTTTGTCCTTCGTGTAAGGCCAAATATCCATTGAAAGACTAGCACCGTTGGTGCAAGAATGTTCTTCCCCCTCAACCACAACGAGGTGGCCTGTGTGGCCTGTGTGGCCTGTAAACTCCTGCGTCCAAAGATGCTTAAAGAGGGCTACCACCAAATCGCATGCGGCCGTCGAGACACTACAGAAGAAGGCGCTGACACCGAAATCCACTGCACAGCCATCGGTTCAACTGACACATCTCCCTACTACCCCGAGCATCAGTGATAGTATTGCAAGGATCGCTTCAGTGGTTAAACATAAGGAACAGTCGAAAGAGATGGCGAAAAAAAAAAAGGAATGGCCTAGAGATGCGCGAGACACGTCATAAAATCTGGAACCTCGCAAGGACTATTCGAAGATTCCTTTGCCTTTATCCAGTGCTTTAGGAGACAAATCTCGACGCTCTTCAGAAGAAGTGGGTCGAAATGACCCTTTTCCTCCCCTGGACTCCTCTGGTTCATCTACATGGACCAGGGAGAAGTTTGAGGGTTGTATGGCCAGACTAGAGAAATGTGTGTCTTTCTGCTCCAGAAGGCCTTGTGAGGTCCTTCCTTTTACACCTATGGCCAAGTTTCATAGGACCTTTGACGATCCTCATGAGGAATATACTTAGGACCTCACTGATGACGAGGTCCCTGTGGACACGTATGTACAACAGACACCAATAAAACTAAGTGTGGCATGGGTGGGGGGGTAGAGCAATCACTCTATTCCAAAAAGCCCTCGCCACTCTAGCTTGCCTTTCCATAATGTTGACTGCCATAGAATTACAACACGCATACTTAAAAAGATTAGTGACCACCAATCTAAATACATTCTTGGCTGGACTATAAATGTTGCACTACGCACTAACATACTGCTATGTTATGTTACGTGGCATTTATATAGCGCTTTATGTATCATTGATGGGTCCACAAACCCCATGTTAACTGACCTATAGGGAACGGTCAAGATTAGCCTATATCACCTTAGACAGGTGCAATAATCGTTAGCCTGCACAGTATCTAGGCATGATTGTGAATGTTAGCATATGCACACATAGAAGGAATTCTTAATCTTAGCATGCGCCACATCTAGATGGAATTGTGAATGCTAGGATGTGCCACACCAAGACGTAATCTTGAACATTAGCCGGCATCGCACCTAGATAGGTTTAAAATGTTAGCTTGTGCCACACTTCGAATTATGATTGTTAGAACTTGCCCAATTAACCAATCCACTAACGTTTTCACCCCTCTGCATATACCTCTCAAACTTTAACCAAACACAACCACAAACCTATAAAACAATCCGCACAAACTTCACTACACTGCAACAACAAAACAAACCACACATAGACTCGCACAACAGCACACGACTACTGACCAGAAAACACCCCAAACCCAGCCAATGGAATTCTGTGCTGAGGCCGCCAACAGCACATCACTGCTCTCTTGCACTTCTCCAGCTTACTCCCACTAACTCACCCCCCCCCCTCCCGTTTTCAGAGCCACCAGGGGACCACTCCGGCGGTGATGGTGCGTGGTACAAATATCCTTTTAACATTAACAAAATGATGCTCCCTTTGGGGCCAATATTGATGATCCTGCAGATCCAATGGAGAATTGGGAAGACAGCCATCAGGTTGATTGTCAACCTTGGGTGTCCCATCCTCCCACGGACCCCGACGCCCTGGGTATGGATTATCCCCATCCCACCACTCACGTCCGCCAAGCCTCACCTGTGGATGATCAGATGGCGTTGTCAAATCGCCCCACAGGAGGCTTTGCCGGATTCAGATTTTGTAGAGGACATACTGAAAGAAAAGCCTCCGGCCGGCCAGGCCATTCCTTTGCTGAATTCTATCGAGAGGAGATTGGCGCCTTCATTGTTCATACCAGATCAGACCAGATCAGTTAACCCCAGGGGAGAGAGGTTTTCGCCCTTCGCCTACCGACCCTGCTTACATCAAGGGCCATACCACTCCGGATTCACTGGTAGTTACCACCACTAGAAAAAGGGCAGGTGTACCCCTGTCTACGGGTGAAGCACCGCCTGATAAAGAATCCAAGAGATTGTATGCACTGGGGAAGAGGGTCACGACTGCTGCTGTGTTCTCCACCCGAATAGCCATTAACTCCACTCTGTTGGCGAGCTATGCAGACATCCAGTGGAACCTGCTGCAAGAAGGCTGTACCAATGCGGGCTAAGTTGCTCGCAATTGTATTGGAAGGCAAGCAAGTGAATCAGAATGTGCTTAAGAACACTTTATACCCCGCTGAAATAGCGGGAAGAACCTTGGCACAGGGTACCTTGCTTAAACGACACGCCTGGCTGAGGAACTCCAGGTTTAAACCAGAGACCCAGGCAGCTTTAATAAACAAACCCAATGAAGTAACCAACTTGTTCAGCAAGGCAGTGGATAAAGCACTTGAGACAGCCAAAAAAGAACATGAGACTCTCGTCCCTGCAACAAATTGCCCAAAAGCCTTCACAACAGAAAGGGGGCGGCTCTCATCCCTTTCGTGAGCAATCTCACTCCCTTCAAAACCAGTATGGTTTGGGAAACCACTGGAATTCAGGACAAGGGTCTAACACCCCCACCACATATCCACCTAGAGGACAGCAGCGTGGAAAGGGTAGAGGCCAAAGTTCCACCCCCAGAGGCTCCAGGCATCAGTTCAGAAATGACCCTCAGTTCGTGGGTTCCCTACCATGCCACCCTGGGCTGGAGGCATCGAACATCATTCCTTCATGCATGGGAGGGGATAACAGACCAGTGGGTACTCAAGACCGTCGCCCATGGGTACTGCATCGAATTATGCCGACCACCTCAATTCAGACCGCCAAAATCAAGAAGACTGATGCCAGAACACCTACACATAGTACTGCAAGAGGTTGAGATCCTGCAGGGAAAGGGCGCCATAGAAGTCATCCCTATTCTACAGGTAAGCAAGGGTATTTATTCAGCGTACTTCCTTGTACCCAAAAAGGATGTCACCATGCGTCCTGTGCTAGACTTGCGCCCAGCAAACAAATTTGTCAAACCTCAAAAGTTGTATGATCACATTAAAAGAAGTAATCCTGCTGCTGAAACAGGGGGATTACATGGCAGCATTGAATATGAAAGATGCATACTTTCATATTTCAATGTTGCCGCCGCACAGAAAATACCTAAGGTTTATGATGGAGGACAAGCACCATCAGTTCAAAGTACTCCCCTTTTGCATTGCCTCTGCGCCAAGGGTGTTTACGAAGGTACTGGCAGTGGCAGCAGCGCACCTGTGCAGAGAATCTGTCCTGGTTTATACTTACCTCGACGACTGGCTCAGAACAGGGGAGTCCTACGGAACAAGCCTGTTGAACACTCAAAAGACAATAGACCTCTTATTTACCCTTCTCAGGAGAGGCCATAGTCTGGATACAATCATTCCTCAGCGACAGGACCATGAGGGTATTCTCCCCTTCAGCGGCAGCAGACCCGATACCAATCGCCTGCGGAGTGCCCCAGGGATCATGCGTCTCGCCAACACTCTACAACATCTTCACCAAGCCACTCTTTGACGATCTTGACAATCTGGGTATCACCTATACTAACTATGCAGATGATACCCAGATTCTCCTACCACTTACCAGGGATTATGGGGGAAGATCTGGCTTTGGTGAACAGTCTATAGCATTGTTCAAGCATGGATGGCCAACCACGGCCTTTGCTTGAACGATGACAAAACAGAGCTTATCATCTTGGGCACTGCTGCCCGTATCTCTAAACTCAACCAAAACTATTCTGCATTTATCATCGATGGGAACACTAAGGTCGCTAAAGAAGTAAAAACTCTAGGTTTTTACCTTGACTCGACTCTCTACTTTACCAAGCAGGTGAATTCACTGGCCTCATCCACGGCCTATACATGCAAATTAATACGAGCCGGTAAACAATTCTTATCAGAAGACAGCCTTCTTATCCTAGCTAGAGCCCTCATCTTATCAAAATTAGACTATTGCAACTCCCTCTTTATAGGGACTTCCAAACAAATAATCAACAGAATACAAGTGCTCCAAAACAATGCACTCAGAGCGGCCTTAAGCATCCTGAGAAGAGCACATTTCGAAGGGATTGTGTCCTCCGACGTATTCCTCATCTTAGATATATCCTTCCAGCTCTGCTGGCCTCGGAAAATTTTTTCTCCAGAGGGCGCTGCGCGTCGACGTCCCTCGAGTCGATGACCCTCGACAGCCGCCGTATCGACGCTCGATGTCATCCTGCCTATAAAGGCCGCGCGCAGCGTCCGTTGCTCAGTTCCGTTTTTCCGCGCTACTCGGTGCCTCGGAATACCGTTGCTCAGTTCTTAGTAATATTTACTTCAAGTTATTCGAATCGTACTCGATGGCTTCCTCGTCGGAACCGACAACCCCTCGATCCGGCTTCAAAAAATGTCGAGATTGTGGGAAAAAGATGTCGTTGACCGATCCTCACAGAAATTGTCTGTGGTGCTTGGGAGCCGAACACCATTGTTCGGAGTGCGAGGACTGCATGTCCATGACAGCTAAGGCCCTGAAGGAGCGTAGGGGGAAGCTGGAGAAAGGTAAGACTTTTAAAGCTTCTTCTTCGACGAAGTCGAGACATTCGTCTCCTCGTCACCATTCACGCTCCAGGTCTCGGAGTGGGTCTCATCACTCCTCGAGATCGAAACACTCGAAGAGGAGACGTCGAAGATCCCCTTCTCCGTCTTCCTCTTCCTCTGTTTCGCCAAAAAGAATCCCTTGCCCCACGAAACATAGTTCCCGGGCTGAATGGGAGGAATTCAGAAAAAAACATGATGAGCGTCTTCGAGAAAGCGGCCTCGACCCCCTCGAAGACTGCCGAGAGCGATGCTCTGGTCGAAAGACCCGAAGGTCAAAAACGCCGCGAGTCGCAGTACCCGGCGAAAGAAACCTCTCGAGCGCGTCTCGAACCCTCGAGTAGGACCATGACCTCCAAACCTTCCTCGAAGGTTCCGTCGACGCCGTCGACGAAGGTTCCGTCGACGTCGAGGTCTTCGACGCCGTTGTCGAAGGGACCTTCGACACACAGGTCTGTCGCCTCGACGCCGGCCTCGACACCGGCCTCGACACCGGCGTCGACGCCGAGAAAAGTCACGATGACCACACATCCAGTGACGATTCCCAGGCCCTCGACGTCGATGGCGTCGATATTGTCGAGTAAAATTCCAATTCTGTCGAGGTCCTCGAGGCCTCCACCTCTGTTTTCGACGCCACGCTCGAAGCCTTCGGCGTCGGCGACATCGACGTTTTCGAGGCCAATAATGACAAGTTCAGCACCCTCTGCCTTGGAAATGGGATTTACTCCCTTTATTAATTCAGAACAATTGAGAACTATATCCTCAATTTTAGAAGAGGGTGATTTGTCAGAACAAGATGAGTTACAGGGACCTGTAACCCCAGTTAGAGAGGAATTTTCCTCTGAAGAGCGCAGATTAAAGGATCTTCATGATTCTTTACATGAGGCAAGTGGTTTAGACACTTCCCCTGAGGTGGATTTTGCTAAACCAGACCCGGGGGAGCATGCTGAAACCCCCTACAGAGCCTTAATGGCCAGAATTAGAGTTCATGGGGTGGTCTACACCTTCACAATCTTTCCAGCAAGATGACCTCACGGATATTCTTGACAAAGGCCCACAAGAGGATCCAGTGGTGCCCTTTCATAAAGCTCTTCAGAGAAAGATCATGACAAACTGGGAAACCCAAGATGTAATACCAGCAGTAAATAAAAAACTGTCTGCAAAGTACAGGGTATCTTCCACAGACCCAGAGTTCTTGTCTAAACATCCATCCCCAGAAAGTCTGGTGGTACAAGCAGCATCCTCTACCGACGTCAAGACGGCTTATCCTACTGTCCCACAGGACAGGGACGATAAAAAATATGATGCTATGGCTAAGAAAGTCTTTTCAGCATGTAGCATGGCGTTAAAGTCTGTTAATGCTACTTGCACCCTTGCTAGGTTCAGCCATACACTTTGGGAGTGTGCTTCTACAGCGGCTGACTGCATCCCGGAGGGAGAAGAAAGGGATGCGTTCCTGAATATTATACAGGACGGTAAAAACGCTATGTGCGAATCCCTCCAGACGGGCATTGATTCGGCTGACAGTATCAGCAGAGCAATGGCGGCAAGTACATCAACCAGGCGGTTCGCTTGGTTGAGAAAGTCGGGTTTTGCCCCAGATGTGCAAGCCAGGCTCTTGAACATGCCATTTGATGGCTCTTCTTTGTTCGGGAAAAAGGCGGATGACAGTTTAGAGAAACTGCAAACTTCAAAAGCAGCAGCAAAATCCCTAGGAGCTGCAATCCGTCGGACTCCTTTTCGTCCCACAGGAACCTCTGCGAGGGGCAAGTCCTTTCGCTTCTACTCCTCATTCGGAAGAGGTAGAGGACGACCGGCTCAAAGGGGTCAAAGAAGAACTACCCGAGGTGGACGGGGTAGATATTCTAAAGCCGCAGCAACAGCAGGTGCCTCTTTACCATCGGCATCTGCATCAGCCGCCCCAAAACCACTCTGAGGACTTCCCTCACAGGACACCTGTAGGAGGCAGGTTGACTCAACATCTGGCGGAATGGCAGGCTATCACGTCAGATGCTTGGGCATTGGAAACAGTTGCCCAAGGTTACTGCCTACCTTTCCTACGTATACCTCAGAGTCATTCACCGGGGATCAGCTCTCAGAAAGCTCCAGATCCGCTCCTCTTGCAGGAAATTATAGACCTGCTAGAGAAAGGTGCCATAGAACCGGTACCTGTAGCGGAGAGGAACAAGGGCTGGTACTCCCCTTACTTTCTCGTTCCAAAGAAAGACGGAGGACTGAGACCCATCTTGGACTTGCGAGAATTGAACAAATTCCTCAGGAAAGACAAATTCAAGATGGTCACTCTTTCTCAGATCCTCCAGGCCCTTCAGTTTCAGGACTGGTTGGTATCTCTGGACCTTCAGGACGCTTATTTCCATGTGCCTATCCATCTCAAACACAGGAAATACCTGAGGTTCGCAATTGGCAACTCTCACTATCAATTTCGAGTACTGCCTTTTGGGCTGACCTCCGCCCCGAGGGTCTTCACCAAGTTAATGTCGGTAGTGGCGGCAAGTCTAAGGAGGGAAGGGATTCACGTCTACCCCTACCTGGACGATTGGCTGATCAGGGCTGTTTCTCCAGAGCAAGCTCAGATCCAGCTAAATCACGTATGCTACTCCCTTCACAAGCTGGGCTTCTCCCTCAATTTTAAAGAAGTCTCAAATGATACCATTGCAGAGACTCCAGTTCATAGGAGCGATCCTGGATACTTCCCTGGGAAAAGCCTCGCCACCAGAGGTGAGGGCTCAAGATATTCTACAGATGGTTACCAAGTTCCAACTTGCCCAACGTCTCCCAGCTTTCGACTTTTTGAGGTTGCTAGGCCTCATGGCATCCTGCATTTTCCTTGTGCCAGAGGCTCGCCTGAGAATGAGATCCCTCCAGTGGGCACTGAGGACTCAGTGGTCACAATTCTCAGGGAGAATGACAGATCTTCTTCAGGTTCCCGGCAGGGTGGCTCGAGACCTTCAGTGGTGGGCCTGTCAGGAGAACATTCTGAAAGGAGAACAGTTTTGGCAACCCTGGCCGGAGATAACAGTAGTCACGGATGCCTCACTCACGGGGTGGGGAGCCCACGCCAACGACTTGACCATCAGCGGTCGTTGGTCTCCATCGGAGTCCAGACTACACATCAACCTGTTAGAGCTGAGAGCCATCAAACTTGTGTTGAAGGCTTTCCTGCCAGTTGTACAAGGGAAGAACGTCCTGATAATGACGGACAACACGGTGGCCATGCATTACCTCAACAAAAGAGGAGGCGTAGGATCACTACCCCTGTGCAGAGAGGCGATGCAGCTCTGGTTTTGGGCAATCCAAGAAGGAATCTCTCTATCGGCAGTTCACCTAGCCGGAGAGAAGAACTTGACAGCGGACGCTCTGAGCAGGCAGAACACAGTCTCTCACGAGTGGGAGCTAGCTCAGGAAGTCCTTCAAGAGATCTTCGCCCTTTGGGGAACCCCTCAGGTAGATCTGTTCGCCACCAGCCTAAACAGGAAATGCGACATGTTCTGCTCAAGGGAATTTCCTCCGAGAGGAGCTCTGGGAGACGCGTTCATAGTGGACTGGGAGTTTCCGCTTCTGTACGCGTTCCCACCGGTCCCTGTCATTCCTCAAATGATCAGGAGGTTGAGAAGATTCCGGCGAATCATGATCCTAATTGCCCCGGATTGGGCCAGGAGAACGTGGTACCCGGACCTTCTAGACTTGTCCATCTGCCCTCCATTTCGACTTCCTCTCAGAGAGAACCTACTCTCACAGAAGGGAGGTCAGGTTCTCCATCCAGACATCAAAACCCTCAACCTTCACGCTTGGCTTCTGAACGGCTGAGGTACAAGGATTGGGACCTCCCTGATGATGTTATGGAGGTGTTGCTTTCGGCAAGGAGGCCAGCAACAAAGTCTTTATACCGCTGCCGTTGGAACAGATTTTGCAGCTGGTGTAGAGAACAGAATATCGACCCATTTTCATGTGGTACACCAATGGTTTTGTCCTTCCTACTATATTTGGCAAATTCAGGCCTTCAAGTTGGCACCATTAAGGGCTATCTCGCAGCGCTATCTATCTTTAAGCGTACTGCGGAGGAACCATCCTATTTCAAATTACCCTTGGTAATACAGTTTCTAAAGGGGTTAACCAATGTTTATCCCCCAAGACCATTCCAAGTTCCCCTATGGGATTTAACCTTAGTATTAACTTTCCTGATGGGGACACCTTTCGAACCTCTCCATTCTTGTTCGTTAAGATTCCTTACCCTTAAGACTGTTTTATTAATAGCACTTACATCTGCTAGAAGGGTGAGCGAATTACAAGCTCTTTCTTGTAAACCCCCTCATACAATCTTTCACAAAGACAAAGTTGTCCTGCAAGTGAAGCCTAATTTCCTCCCAAAAGTAGTCTCTGAATTCCATATCTCTCAGAAGATTATCCTACCATCTTTCTATCCTCCTCCTCACCCGGGGAAAGAGGAAGAGAGGTTACACAGACTAGACCCTAGGAGGGTTTTAAGTTTTTACATTAGTAGACTAGCCAGGATAAGACAGGCAGACCAGCTGTTTGTAGGCTACGCAGGTCACAAGCTGGGGTTACCAATAACTAAGCAGACCATTTCCAGATGGATCATTCTAGCCATTCTGGAATGTTATAAACTGGCAGGGAAAGAGCCCCCTCAAAACCTTAGGGCTCATTCGACCAGAGGTATTGCAGCTTCATCGGCCCTCAAAAGAGGCGTGCCGATTAAAGACATATGTGCGGCCGCTACATGGTCGTCTGTCCATACCTTTACACGTTTTTACAATCTGGATTCCTCCTCTAGTCAAGAGACTAGGTTTGGAAGGGCTGTACTGCATTCTATTCACCAATAGAAGACAGCGGGAAGTCAGTACTCCCTCCTCCGAATATAGAATACTGCTATGGGAGCCTATCTAAGATGAGGAATACGTCGGAGGACACAATCCCTTCGAAGAACAAGTTACTTCTTACCTTGTAACCTTCTTTCGACGGGATGTTCCTCCGACGTATTCCTCATCGACCCTCCCATCCATCCCCGCAGTTTTACTTCCCTTGTTGTTGCAGCTTACGCTCCTTCAGGGTGATTAGTCTAGTCCAAACAGTAATACTGTGGGCTACAAAACGGAACTGAGCAACGGACGCTGCGCGCGGCCTTTATAGGCAGGATGACGTCGAGCGTCGATACGGCGGCTGTCGAGGGTCATCGACTCGAGGGACGTCGACGCGCAGCGCCCTCTGGAGAAAAAATTTTCCGAGGCCAGCAGAGCTGGAAGGATATATCTAAGATGAGGAATACGTCGGAGGAACATCCCGTCGAAAGAACGTTACAAGGTAAGAAGTAACTTGTTCATCTCTGAAATAAGACGCAATCACAAATGGCGCTCTACCCAAGAAAAAATCAACCTTAAAACCGCATCCCTCATCCATAAATGCCTAAACAAAGCCCCCCAATACCTTATAGAACGATTTACTAGAGAAAACCATACTAGACTCACCAGAACAGTCAGCCCTAATTCCCTTTTAGTGCCCAGATTTAAACTAACCACAATCGGAGGTTCCAGCTTCCCTGTCAAGGCAGCTCTACTGTGGAACTCCCTACCCAGGCACTTAGATCTGACCTAACATTCAACAAATTCAGAACAAACGCTATAAAATGGCTTACCGAAAATGCCATATAACGGTCACTCTCCCACCCACCACTACATGCATTTCACCTGTTATAGACTGACCTGTTACTATGCAAACGTTAGTTATAAATTGAATGTGTGGCTGTGCATTTTCTGTATTGTACATGCCTCAGCCTGTGGAGCCAAAATATCCTGTTTTTCTGTCAAATGTTGTAACCGGAACCTTTGTATTTGTATTTATTTTATTTATAAAGCGCGGCCAGGCCCAAGGGCATACGGGCGCATAAGTTAGATCTGGTTACAATTGCAGTTGAAGGCATTCAATAGGGTTACGTTACATTGCAGTTACATTGCAGTTACAAGTGGGTACAAACTTAGTCATGCAGATGCATATATACATAGTCTAGTATAATTATATTAATTACCCGAGTGTATAGTGACAGTTGATCATGCTAGAATCAGGCAGTTAGGCTGTCATAGAGTCCATGTTGTGAAGCCAGCGCTTAGTGTTATGTTTAAATAGGTTAAATGACGGTTCTGCTCGCAAAAGTGCTGGTATTGTGTTCCATAATTTGGAGGCTTGTACAGGGAAGCTAGCACCGCCCAAGTTGTGAAGTTTAAATCTCGGTATGGACATAGTGTTAGCTTGTGCTGCTCTAAGTGGTCTTGATGAAGTGTGAGGTGTAAGTTGGTTAGTGAGGTAGGCTGGTGCAAGGTTGGCCCTGGCTTTATGTGTGAGGGCAAGAGTTTTAAGGGATATTCTGTGCTTGACTGGAAGCCAGTGTAGCATGCGTCTGGTCTCCGAAATGTGCATTTTTTTGGGGATGTTGAGGGCAGCTCTAATGGCATTATTTTGAATTACTTGTAGTTTGTTGATATTCTTGTAGCTAGTGCCTAAGTAAAGGGCATTACAATAGTCTATCTTGGAAATACCTAATGCTCTGGCAAGAGTAATGCAATTGGGTGAGGAGATGAATGGCCTACATGCAGTGATCAACTTACAGGTGTAAGCGGCTGATGATGCTACTGCATTAGTTTGTTTGGACAAGGATAAGGTGGCATCGATGTAGACCCCAAGGGTTTTAGTGTTATTTGGCACGGGGATGAGATTGCCATCAATGGTGAAGGAGTTAAATGCAGGATTGAGCTTTTTGAGTTTGGCGTGAGTGCCAAGGATGATCAACTCGGTTTTTTCGTCATTAAGACATAGTCCGTGAAGTGCCATCCAAGCTTGAATTACTGAGTAGATTTCATTAAGGGTTTTGCTGTCTGTTTCATAGTTACCCGAGATAGGAATGAGCATCTGGGTGTCGTCCGCGTAATTGGTATACGTGACACCCAGATAGTCAAGGATATCAAAGAGGCTTTGTGAATATATTATAGTGTGTCGGGGACACGCAAGAGCCTTGCGGGACTCCGCAGGGTACTGGAGAGGGTTCAGCAGAATCAGTGGGAGAGAAGACCCTCATGGGTCTATTCTCCAAGAAGGAGCTGATCCAGGCTGTGGCTGCGTCTGAGAAGTGTGCTGCAGTTTTCAAGTGGTGGCAGAGTGTTTGATGGTTGACCAGGTCAAAAGCTGCTGACAGATCAAGCAATAAGAGGAGTGCAAGTTTACCATTGTCTTTCAGGATTTGGATCTGGGTAGTGAGATCTATTAATGCAGTTTCCGTACCGTGTCTTGGTCGGAAACCTGACTGCCTAAGTCCTAGGAGATTGTTTGATTCTAAGTAGGCCTGTATTTGTAAGTATGCTGCTCTATCCAATATTTTTAATAAGAAAGGTACAGTTGTTATCGGTCTATAGTTAGACGGGTTGGCTGGATCAAGAGTAGGTTTTTTTAGGAGTGGGATGACCCACGCATCTTTTAGGTTATCAGGCACTACTCCAGTTTTGAAGGAGGCATTGATGAGGTTGGTTATAAATGGTGCCAGGTCGTGTGCTGCAGCTTTGATGATCGGGGCAGGGCAAGCATCACCTTGGCAGTTAGATGGCTTAAGTTTCCTGATGTTTTCTACTTCCCAGATAGAGGGGGGTGAGAAGCTGAAAGGTTTAGAAGTTGATTTAACGGTAGGTGATTTGTTAGGTATTTGTTTGTAGTCCGGGTCAGCAAGTAGCAGGGATTTTTTTGCGTTGATTTTAGATTGTAGGCGAGCTATTTTATCTAATAAGGCCTTCTGAATATTACTACACCATAGTGCATCTGTAACACATTTGTCTATGGGGGCAATGGGGGATTCAAGTTCTTTCAAAATCTTAGAGTTCCTTTGTGTTGGATTCCGCTTGTATAATCCTTTTGTTATATGTGTCCTTTTTAGCAATAAAGATGGCTTCTTTGTAACTAGCGGTGGCAAGGGTTAGTTCAGTCTTATTGGAGGCTGTGGGATGTTTCTTCCAATGTGACTCTGCGGTTCTCTTAGCTTTACGTAATTCTCTTAGTTGTGGCGTGAACCAAGTGTTGAGGTGACGCTGTGGTTTGGGTTTCCGCAATTTTAGTGGGGCAATGGTGTTCAGTGCTTTAAGTATAGCTTGGTTGTAGATGTCCACTAGGACTGTAGGGTCGACCTCTGGGTCGATATTGTTCAGGATGGGGAGTAGTATAGGTAAGAGTTTGTCAGGTGTGATATCTTTCTTATTTCTCGTGCTGGTGGCTGGGGCAATGATTGGCGCCGGGTGAGGTGTATTGGCTTTGATAGAGAAGGTTATTATGTGATGATCAGACCAAATGCATGGGTCATTGGATAGGAGGTCAATAGGGCAGTTGAGGTGAGCGATCCAGTCCAGTGTTTTGCCTTTGATGTGAGTGGGCTCGTGAATAATGTGCGTGTGACCCAAATCCGATAGGGTGTTAGCTAGGTCATGGGCGTTAGTGTCTTTAGGGTCATTGAAACCAAGATTAAAGTCTCCAAGTAAAATCGTTTGAGAGTTGGGTTTGGTGTCTATGGTTATGAGTGATGTGATGTCTTCTATAAAGGAGGAGATGGGACCTGGTGGTCGGTAAATAAGGTGTAGGGATGCCGTGTGGTTAGGTGATAGCGGTAGCTTAATGGACAAGGATTCAGCTGAGGGGATTTGAGCGTCCTGGATGACTTTGATGTCGAGTGTATTTCTGAATATGAAGGCAAGTCCACCTCCCTTCGTTTGAGTGGAGTTTCTGTCGCATCTAATAATAGTATAATCATTGGGTATAGCAAGGGCCAGGGATGGGCCAGAGGCAGCATTGAGCCAGGTTTCCGTGACTGCGAGGAAGTCGAGCTTTTCGTGAGATAAAAGGTCAGCGATGTCGAGAGCATGGGCAGGAAGAGACCTAGCATTCACCAAGGCTGCTTTAATGGGCTTGTCTTTATGGGAAGGTTTTTCAAGTGGTATAGGTAGGTCGTGTAGATGGGTAAGGGCTGACTTGGCTGAGTCAGTGGTCGAATTAGCATGGTTGTGGCCAGTATGCGATTGTTTCATGCTGCGGACTCTTAATCTAGAGTTTCTGGATAAGATGCTGGGGTGGTGGGTGCATGGGAAGGTGGGTAGGCTAGTTCTAGAGTTCAATCTAGTGTTTCTAATGGCCGTAGTACAAGGTTGGTTAGGTGTTGGTCTGGTAGCAAAGTGGCGTATCCAGAGTGCTGGATCATTCAAATACGGGTTAGCAGGTGTCATGGTGATAGGCCACGGGGTGGTGGTTAGCATGAGTAAGCAGGTGTAAGTGTCTTGATAGGGAAGTGGATTAGGTTGACTAGTCCAACATCTAGTGTAGATATACAATAGGTGAATGACAGTAGATAGGCACCAATACATGATGTGGGCAGTGTTGCTAGTAAGCAGGGGTTGCAAATAAGGTATAGAGGTGACCCTAAGGCACAGCACAAATCAGTCAAATGTGGTCATGTAGGCGACCATAAGGCATTACACAAATCAATCAAATGTGGTCTTGTAGGCGACCATAAGGCATAACACAAATCAATCAAATGTGGTCTTGTAGGCGACCAAAAGGCATAACACAAATCAATCAAATGTGGTCTTGTAGGCGACCATAAGGCATAACACAAATCAATCAAATGTGGTCTTGTAGGCGACCATAATGCATAACACAAATCAATCAAATGTGGTCTTGTAGGCGACCATAATGCATAACACAAATCAATCAAATGTGGTCATGTAGACGACCATAGGGCACAACACCTAGTGTAGTGTAGCGGCATCAAAGTACACAGTAGTGCGTAGGCTGAAGAGGAGTTAGGCATCGCCTGGGTTTGGGTAGGAAAGCCTAGAGTCAATGACAATAGATATAGGGTCTAGTGGGACCACTGGCTGATCTGTGTGTCGTGACAATAGTTGTTTGATAAATCTTAGCCATAATATAATACATCATACTATGTAGATATCACAGTGATCAAATGTTGGTGGGTCATGCTCCTTTGGCAAATACACCTCAGCAGGTAGGTTTTGTCTGATTACGAGCAGTGAGTACATTCACACATTGCCATCACATTAGGGTTGTGCACATGCATACAGGACATGTGTCAATCAGGTGAGGTTTAGCATTAAGAGCAAGTGGATTGTTCATGAGAGTATGCAACGTTATGATCCTTTATAAGCATGCGCTTTACCCAGAATAGACTTGCGCTTAGAGAAAGATAGGCAGTAATGAAGAAGGGTATAGCAAAGCTAGATTTTTGTAGGCTGTGCCGGTCCTAGTACGTAGTTTACCGTCTGTGTGGAGCGGCGCTCAAAGTTAGTGTTTGTGCCGATCGTTACTCCAGGTTGGAGGTGCGATAGCAGTATAGGGCATCCAAGCGGTGTAAGAGGTGGCCTAAACAAGTCTGCTACCTGGCAGGATCTGGTAGCCTAGTCCTGGCGTCCTGGGGCGAACAGGGGTGGAACAGGGCCTTTTTCTTCGGGCCTTCTTCCGAGTGCCGGCTTCCGCCTACCGGCGGCGAGGATTGGTAGAAAAACGAGAAAGTTGCTTAGCAACTCAAGGCAGCCTCGTTTTCGTGCCGCATCGCGACCGCCATTTTGGGGTCAGGCCGGGCGTCGGGACAAGATGGTGGTGCTTAGGAAGCAACGTGTGCAGATGCACTACCGGAGCTTCTGGGCCCACAGCAAAACAGATTGAAGGGGCTGCAGGCGTCGAAGGGGCTAAATGTTAATTGAATAGCCTCACCAGATAAGATGATCATGCACGATGCAGAGTGTGTGAAGGTCAGGCATCATGGATTTCTAAGTTGTAAACCTCCTTGTCTTATGCGCCCTGCTACTCGAGGGTCCGGCGCGCACAACAAATAAACCCTGGGATTCTCCATCAGCGAGAAGAAATCCAGCTTAGACCCCAGTCAAGTCCAACTGTTTCTAGGGGCTCTAATTCAGACAGACGAGAGGGTTCAGAAAATGTTTCAGATCCCTCGGTATGTAGCCAGTCAAGAGGTGACAGTACGCAAGGCCATGCGACTGTTAGGAATGATGGCGTCCGGCATTTACTTACCATGCAAGAGTGGCTCAACAGCCAGTGGTGTCAGGCCAGCGGACAATGGGAAGATATGGTAGTTGTCTCGCCAGCCCTCGTTCTCTCTGCAGTGGTGGTCGAGGGAAAACCTCTTGAAGGGGAAAGCCTTCACCACCCCCGCAGTAGAAGCCACTCTCACGACAGACGCATCGCTCCCAGGGGGTGGGGGGGACTCGCCTGCTTCAGCAGACGGCGCACAGCGTGTGGTCCCCAGAAGTAGCATCCAACTACATAAATCTGTTGAAACTATTAGCTGTATTCAAAGCACTATAAGCCTTTTAGACACAGTTACAGGGGAAGACAGTCCTGATCCTGACAGACAGGACAGTACCACGTCCATGTACTACCTGAACAAACGAGCGGGACACACTCTCCAAGGCTTTCCAAGCTGTCCCAAAACATTTGGAAATGGGCTCTCAAGCAGAGAATGTTCCTGTTTCCCCAACACGTTGCAGGGAAACTCAATCTTCTGGCGGATGTGCTCAGCAGAGACTTCCCACTTCCCGTAGAGTATGAATGGCGATTACACGAACAAATCATCTCCAGCGTTTTCGCGCTATGGTGCTTCCCAGGCAGCGATTTGTTCTCGCTCAATGCCAAGATTACGCCTCCAGGTACCCACAGAACCGATCCAAGGGGAAAGGTCTCTGGATTGCGCTGTCAGGCAGATTTGTTTACGTTTTCCCCGACTCCCCTACTCAACAAGATTGTGCACAAGAAGCACCAGGAACCAGTCACTATGCTATTGGTGACCCCAACCATAGTTCTCATCTGATGGAGCTGTCCCCATCTCCTCAATTGAAACTGCTTTGTCCGTACAACATGTTATCTCAGGACAAGAGAAACACTCCACCCATGCCGCAAACCCTGTACTTAGCGGCCTGGCTCCTGAGGTCATAGAGATCGGGCACCTACAACTCCCTCAAAGATGCATAGACATGCTTAGGGAGGCAAGGAAACCGAACACCCGATATTGCTACTCTAGTAAATGGAAACGCTTTATCTGGTGCAAATCCAAGGGCATCACTCCCATTGACTGCTCTCCTGCACACATTGTGTTGTACCTGACTCACTCACTGGACTCAGGTCTGGCTTTTAATTCCCTGAAAGTTCATCTCACTACCCTCTCGGCCTACACCACACCACAACAGAAGGTATTGTGGTGGAAAGTACCAGTTATTAAGGCTTTCATGGAAGGGGTTAAAAGAATTAACCCTCACCCCCCATTTCTAACCCGCCTTCGTCCTTAAAAACTGAATACATGTTTGATTATATTTTGTTTGCAATTGTTTCGCTAACAAGGCTCCGCTCTTGGCCCGCTGCTTGAAGCAGTGTTGCCTAGATCTAAGTAAAGCGTGTTCCACCCCTGTTCTTTAAATTGCCCTCTGACTGCCACAAACAACTTCTGTGTGTCTCTTGACTCGTTCTTGTGCTGATTCTCAAAGGCTGCTGCCCGGTTTCCCACGTTAGTTTCCAGAGACTCATGCTCCAATCCATTGGAATGTTCTATAAAGTTCCCTTAAGAACAGCCATCAGGCTGTTCCAGTTATTTGACTGGAATGTTTTTTCTAGGTTATCTACTCCTAAAAGTAATTGTTCTTGATGGCCTGCATATGTAGTGGGTCCCTCAGTCGATGGTTTTCTGATCTCCAAGCACCACCTCCCCTCTTTCTCCACACTGGTATTTCTATCATCATTGGAGCATGGTCTGGCCATACTGTTGCACCCTTCACAGCCCTATTTACTTGGTTAACAGAAAGGAAGATCATGTCAGTGCAGGAGTATGAAGGGTGGACATGTGAGAAGATCGAGAAATTCTCTGTTCGGATGTAACCGCCTCAAACCTCGTCCTAAGTATATGAATTTTGTTTTGAGTGTAGCTGGCATGCCTCTATGTATATTCTTCTCCCAGTTTTATCCGACTCTGGGTCGGTTAACATGTTCATGACTCTAGCAAACATTACTTGCCCCCTCTGTGCTGTTTTACTATCCTTAGGCATCTCTTTATGAATCATTCTTGAGCTTGGTTGGGAGCACAGATCACCATGATGGTGATCATACGGTTGCCTATTTTCCCTTTAACAGAGCGGTAACGGCCCATAGGGTCCATTATTTCCTTTTGCGCACTAATGGTGCAGATAATCGTTATTTCTGCTTTCTTGGATCTGGCACAGGCATAACATTGCTGTGGGTATATATGATGTATTGGACTCATTTATGCCCTCTCATAAACGAGACTCTTGAATCGACGATTTAGGACTCATGAGATTAGACTCGCTGAACAGGAGTGGTGTTCAGCTCTGGTCCATCCAAAGACCAAATAAATCAATGTCACATATCTTGTCACAGATGCCCTCAAGGACCAACTCTCAGACGTTTCAAGGGTTTTTATAATGTTCTTGAATAGGGTGCAGCTAAGCCCCGTCCCGCTCTGTAGTCTACTCTGGGTTTTTTCATCCTACCCCAGACGTTCCTTAAATCCCAGGTGGTCACGAGATTGGTAACCCCGGCGGCAAGGGGATGAGCTGCAGATTCAGTTGCAGTGTGGAAGGAGATGCCGGGGACACCACAAAGTGTGCAGGGCTGGAGAGGCAGAGGCCACTCTGAGAAAGGCAGACCACAGGAGGTGGTGGCCCAGAGCCTGCAAACCGATGCAGACTGCATGGACGAATGGAGGACCAGTCTTCCATTCTCAGACGGAGAATAGAAAGATGGAGCAGGAAGACCGCTATCTTCCAGAGCGTAAGATCGGCATATCGTGGAGGTTGCTTAAGTCACTTATGAGACACACTCACTGGAGCAAGCACTGCAAGACGGGTACACAGGTTGCCCAGGACGGAGGGAGAATGATTGGGGAAGCAGGAAGGACTACTGTAGCCAAATCCACGTGCCACTTGGAGAGAGAGGGAGACAAGGAAAAGGGTTGGAGGAGCCAGAGAAACCAGAGTAGCCTAAACCTCCAGATGTTGGTGGAAAGGGATTGGGGAAACCTCTCCACCTAAAGAAATGTAGACATTTTGTTTTGTCAGGAACTTGATAATTCTTTTTTTTTTTTTTTTTTTTTAATAGAACTGTTTAGTTCTAACCATTGGATCTATACCCAGGAGGGACTACTGGGACAGTCGCAGATGACTTGGTGAAAAAACAAGAGTGCAGGGCACACAACCAATTTCTATTATATTTTACTAAGTGGTCGGGCCAGTGTAGTGGGTAGGTTTGGACTGAGGACTTAGTTTAGTTTTGTTGGGAAGGGGCAGTTTTTATTTTAAATTAATTTGTCAAACATTACCTCTGGTTCAAGTCCTTCTTCTGGCTTGCCACACTACTCACCTTGCTGCTGCTTTCATGTCGCTGTTGCGCTCAGCTCCCTGTGCGCTTTAAGCAGTGAAATAAATAAAATAATCTCCTTAAACCAATGGCTTCCAAGGCAGTGTGTTCCAGGATTAAAAACATATATATAAACCCTCTTCCACCAATACTCTATATATACACAGAGGAACCCCATCCAATATTCCTTAGTGCAAACCACAGCCCATCATTTGGGGAATGATACCCCTTCATTTCAACTATCTAGCAAGCTCCAGATGGAGAGTAGTAAAGTTGGCTTTGTGTGAGAAATTGCCACTTCAGTGTGATGCCACTGCATTGATACCTTGCTGCAATAGAGCCCAGTGAGATGAGATGGAGCTCTTGAGTAAACACATCCCTGATGCACCCAATGTTCAAAATAATTTTCCCAGAGGGAAAGCAGGCACACAGTCAATAGAAGTTCAGGAAGCTGGGTGAAGTGTCTTGCGTGGCTGCAAGGCACAGGCTTCAAACCACAAACTCGGTCCAATTATTTAGACCGGTGTAGGACTATGCATTTTGGGACGGCCGTAGACAATGCTTTGCGGCACATAAAGAGCATGATGCATTGAAAACGCTAGGACAAATTGCCTGCAGGCCATACAAGCAGTGCGGTATGGCCTCCAACCGTTGCTCTGTCATGCTCAGCCCTATAGCAAAACGACAGAGCTCTTTAGTCAGCCTGGAAGCGACATGAAGTTGTCTCGTGCGGCAACACAGCCTCTCACCTGCACCTGAGCAATGCAGCAGTTGTGGCGGTCCAAGCCTCTACTTCCAAGCAGTGGTGTCAGAGTACCTGTCCTCTACCATGTTTCCTGGTAGGGGAAAGATTGTTTTCTAACCACATCTTGGAGGGGAAACGCATCCAGCAGGCAGGTTCTATGTACTGTAAAACTAGGATGCTGTAAAGCTGCAAAAGATCTCTCGTAACTTTCAAACAAGAGCATGAAGGATGTCAGGTAACACCTGGCCCTGCTAGAATAATTTTCTGGCACTACTTCAGAAGGGAGTGATTGAACCTGCACCATCAGACAAGGTAAACCAAGGAATTTATATACGTATTTCAGCTCCTCTTCTGAGGACAAAATGGTTCACATAACCTGTTTGATGGGGTGTACCCCACTCAGGAGGGTCTACAGCCACTTTTCTAGCTCACTGCACCCGTCACAGAGAAGAAAAACCCATTTGCAAATCCATATGGTCCCACCCACAAGCCCAGCCAAGCGCTGAAATGCTAGGCAATTCTCCTCTGAACAAGAGTACCATCAGGAGCCCTGGACACATGTTTCCGTCTCGGCAGGATAGCTCGGGGGCAACATTCTGGCCTTGAAAGCAAGACGACACGGAGCACCACAGGTTAGTTCCCAGGGGTCTGCTCTTAGAAACCTCTGGGTATTAAACGCGTTATCAATACCCTATCATATCATATCCAACACAGGAATTTACTCTGTATTTTCTACTGTATCCTTCGTAATTGTCATACAAAAAACCCACAAATTGTATATTGGTTTGAATATTGGCTGTTTGAAATGTTTGAACAGCCGAAAATGTCAAACAAATATACCAATCAGTGCCATTATAGTGAACAAGGGAAGCAGGGGTTGTTTGGGTGCCCCCTGCTACCGATTTAATAGTTAAAAGAAAAAAAGAGGACCCTGCGGTGCCGGTTCCCATCCACATAAGTGAAGGGAACCGGTGTCAAAGGGATGGGGGGAGTTGGCGTACGACGAGGTGTGCCGCCAACAGGCAAGTTGGTGGGGGGGCAGTTATATAATCGCGCATTTTGAATTCAGCATTTCCGAATTTGGCAATGTCGAATTCTAAATTTCATGCCTCGGTTAAATCCTGCATATCCATTTTCTAGTGCCCCAGAAGACCCAAAAAACTGCCCCACCCCCCTTTCCAACACAAACACATTCTCACGGACAACTCACTGTGAGGGAAAACGGACTAACACCCGAGCTGTATACCTGATGTTTCGGCAGGGTCAGGCAATTACTGATCATTACACACACCTGACTTTATCACACTTCCCCACACAGATAAAAGGCAGAGAACGAAAGCATGCTCTGAGCAAGGCAAAACACACAAGGAAGCACAAGTTCCAAGATGTCAGTTTAATACAAGGTGGAAGATGGCAAGACAGAAGAGGATTGCAAGGAGGGAAAGTACCCTTGACCTTTTGAACGAAAGACTGCATCTTTCATGAGCCTTTGAGAATAGGATACGCAAGACCTGGAATTAAACCTAAAGAATCCTGCATTGTGTGTCTAAGGTATCGGGGGCTCTCCTGACATAGTCAAGGCGGGGAGGGGGGTTTGTCACTGTGGTGCTGTCCTTGGCTCCTACAACAAAGCAACACCCGTGAAGTCCGCACAGTCAATGAGATGGGGAGACTGATACCAGACCAATATGTGTGGAAACCAAGGTTGCAAGCAACATTATATAAAGATTATTAAGACAGCAGATGAGTGAATGAACTTTGAAGCTAAGAACCGATACCGTAGACTGAGTGGTCCGGCATAACGTGGGTGCTTATACCAAAGTCTTTTGGGTATCCAACCGAAAGGGTGCAAATGTTAAAAGAAAGAATTGTGAAATCGTAGCAGTCCTGCTGCGGGTCAAACCAAACCCAGTGCACATTTGAAAGTCTCAGATACTTATATAAAATTGACATTGGTCTGAACCCGGCTGAGGCACACTAATGGTGTTGAAGGGATCTGAGCCTGGCAGAGGGGGATCCGGTGTGAACCGTGAGTCACCCGAAAAAGAAGAACCCATGAACATTGTGCGATAAAGTGAAAGTTGAAAGACTGGCTTGAGCCCGGCAGAGGGAAGCCTGTGCAGAACATTATACTAAAAGGATCTGAACCCGACTGCGGGGTCGGGGGTGAACAGTGAATCACCCGATGTGTGAATACTTCTGAAAATCTAGAGGAAAAAAGAACTTGCTTTTTATTTGGTTGCATCAGGCCCTTTGAGTTAAGAGATTTTCAGAAGCAAGGAGACTTGCGCTCCGAAGGCCCTGATGCGGATGAGTGAACTGTAACCATGTGCTAAAGAAGCCAGAGACTGCTATGCTCGAGTGAACCTCCTTATCCCATGCTGAAAACGTGGGAAAGGGAGGCCAACGACCTGAAAACCTGACAGATAATTTTGAACACATCTTTCGAATGGATTGTGTCCTCCCACGTATTCCTCATCTTGTGATAAATTGTTATCTCCAGCTTCGCTGCTTCGGAAAAAAACATTCTCGGCAGAGGGCGCTGTGCTCGAGGTCGTGGCGTCGATTGTCCCTTGATGTACTCCGTACTCTGTCGACGTCACCGATGGTAAAATCTCGAGCTGCGCCCGTTGCTTCAGTTCCGTTTTCCCGATCGCTTCGCTATCGAGAACGGCGCGCTTCTATTTTCTGTGAAGAAAATGTCATCTTCAACACCTTCGACACACAGAACTGGGTTTAAAAAGTGTGCAGATTGTGGGTCTAAGATGTCGATTACCGATCCCCACCGGATTTGTCTCTGGTGTCTCGGTTCCAGTCACCGAACCGACGACTGAGGCTCCTGCCAATCGATGACCGAAAAAGCTCTTCGTGAGAGGAGAGGTAAACTGTCGGTGGGGAGGGAGGCCTCAAAAAAGGTTTCGTCAAAAAAACATAAGAAAGCGACTGATTATAAGGGATCGGATCGCCATAGGCACTCAGATCTCGATCTACAAGTAGATCGAGACATTCTTCGTCGTCATCGAAAAAAATGAAGAGGAGACATAGATCTCCCTCATCTTCTTCAGAGTCGACCGAAGAAATTCGTTGTCCGACTAAATCGGATTCTCCCAGTAAGTGGGAAGAATTCCGCAAAAAGATGGTTTTCGAGAATGCGGCCTCGACCCCCTCGAAAGAATCTTGAAAAAGCCATACCCCTAAGGTCGCTCCATTGGACGACAAAGGGAAGTCCAAGGCTAATATGACTAAGACCAGTAGCATCGAGGAATACAAAAAACCTCGAGTCGACGTAAAACCGTGAAGAAACTTCGAGAGTCGAGCACCTCTCCAGTGCCGGCCAAGAAACACAAATCGTCGAAGACTTCGACTTCGTTGAAGCCCTCGATGTCGATAATTTCGACACCAAAGCCACATGCGTCATCGACGCCATTATCGAAGTCATCTTCGGAAACCTCGAAGACACCCTCGAAAACACCCTCGAAAACTTCGAGGGATTTGCCATTTCCTTCGAAGCAGATGGAAGAGGAAGAAAGGAGATTCACTCCTTTGCCCAGATCAGACTTTTTCAAATCTATGTCTGCAATCTATGAAGAGTCTGCTGGGAGTTACTTATGGTATAAGACAAGTTCCTGAAGAACTTATTGACCAGGAATCTAGAATGAGAGACCTGAGTGATACTCTACATTCTGCCAGTGGAGTTGACACATCCCCAGAATTAGTTCGCCAAACCTGATCCTGGAGAGCATGCAGATGCTGGGTACAGGGGTCTTATGACCAGGGTACTTGAATACATGGGTTGGGGTAATACTTCACCCATTTTTTAACAAGATGACATGACGGATATTATCGTCAAGGGACTTCAGAAGGATCCTGTTCTCCCTTTTCACAGGGCCCTTCAAAGGACTGTGGAGAAAAACTGGGAGAAACCAGAAACCATTGCTGCTGCAGACAGCACTTTTCCAAGAAAATACAGACCAGCTGGATCGGATCCTGAATATTTGAATAAACATCCGACTCCAGAGAGTTTAGTCATTCAAGCAGCATCCACTTCAAAACAAACTGCTTATCCAACTATCCCTCCAGATAGAGAGGATAAAAAAATTGATGCCTGGGCACGTAAAGTTTTCACGTCAGGCAGTATGGCACTTAAGTCGGCAAATGTCACCTGTACCCTAGCCAGGTTTACCCATACCCTGTGGGACTGTATTTCGGCGGCGGCTGATCATATTCCGGAAGGCGAGGAAAGGGAAGGCTTCCTGAATATAGTCAAAGATGGGAAGGAGGCAATGGGGGAATGCCTCCAGTCTGGACTGGATACTGCTGATAGTATCAGCAGATCCATGGCTGCAAGCGTTGTGCTACGCAGATTTGCGTGGTTGAGGAAGTCTGGATTTGCACTGGATGTGCAAGCTAGACTCCTCAACATGCCCTTTGATGGCTCGAGGCTCTTTGGCAGACAGGCTGATGAAAGCCTTGAAAAACTTCAGACCTCGAAAGCGGCAGCTAAATCACTTAGCGCCTCCTTGCGCCAGCCTCTAAAACCCTATTCTGGCTCATCTTCCTGGAGGGGTCGTTCTTTTCGATACTACTCCTCTTTTGGTAGAGGAAGAGGACAGGCCTTTCAAAGGGGCAAAAGGAACTTCCCTCGTGGAACACGGGGAAGAAGTGCAAAATCAGCCTCAGGAGCGGCATCTGTACCCTCAGCCACTCCTGCAGCCGCCTCCAAATCCCTCTGAGACCTTGTTACACAACACCAGTGGGAGGCAGGATCTCAACATCTGAAGGAATGGCGGGGCATTACCTCAGATGCTTGGGCACTGGAAACAGTAGCCTAAGGTTACTGTCTCCCCTTTCTAAAAAGGCCTCAGAATCATCCACCGGGAGCCAAGTCCGTCAAAATTCCGGATCCGCTCCTGTTGCAGGGAAATTTTAACCCTGCTTGAGAAAGGTGCCATAGAACTGGTACTTGTAGCGGAGAGGAACAGGGGTTGGTACTCCCCATATTTTCTCATCCCATAAAAGGACGGAGGACTGAGACCCATCTTGGATTGAGAAACTTGAACAAGTTCCTCAGGAAGGACAAGTTCAAGATGGTGACTCTTTCTCAGATCCTTCAGGCTCTCCAACTCCAAGATTGGTTGGTATCATTGGACCTTCAGGATGCTTACTTTCATGTGCCAATCCATCCAAAGCACAAAGTACCTGAGGTTCACGATTGGCAATTCTCATTATCAGTTTCGAGTTCTGCCATTCCGGTTGACCTCCGCCCGAGGGTTTTCACCAAACTGTTGGCGGTTGTGGCAGCAAGTCTCAGGAAAGGAGGTATTCACATATATCCCTACCTGGACGACTGGTTGATCAGAGCAAGTTCTCCAGAACAAGCTCAGGAACATCTTTCGATCACCTGCCACTTCCTCCACAAACTGGGCTTCTTCCTCAATTTCAAGAAGTCTCACATGATACCAGCCCAGAAACTCCAGTTTATGGGAGCAGTCTTGGACACTTCATCGGGAAAAGCCTCGCCTCCCGAAGTGAGAGCTCTCCTCATCCAGCAGATGGTAACAAAATTCCAGAATGCCCAACGTCTACCGGCCTTTGATTTTCTCAGGTTGCTCGGCGTCATGGCATCCTGCATTTTCCTAGTACCAGAGGCCAGGTTGAGAATGAGATCCCTTCAATGGGCACTCAGAACTCAGTGGTCCCAGTTCTCAGGGAATATGTCGGATCTTCTGCAAGTCCCGAGCGCAGTTGCTCAGGATCTTCTATGGTGGGCTTGCAACGACAAAATTCTCAAGGGAGAGTCTTTTTGGCAACCATGGTTGGAGATAACGGTAGTGACGGACGCCTCACTCACGGGGTGGGGAGCACACACCAACGATCTGACAAGCAGCGGTCGTTGGTCTCCATCGGAGTCCAAACTACACATCAACCTATTAGAGCTGAGGGCAATCAGACTAGCTCTGAAGGCCTTTCTGCCCTCTGTACAGGGAAAGAATGTTCTGATAATGACGGACAACACAGTGACCATGTACTATCGCAACAAGAGCGGTGGTGTAGGGTCACTCCCACTGTGCAGAGAGGCAATGCAGCTCTGGGTCTGGGCAATACGAGAAGGAATCTGTCGGCAATTCACCTAGCCGGAGGGAAGAACATGGCGGCAGACGCGCTGAGCAGGCAGAGCATTGTCTCTCACGAGTGGGAGCTGGCTCGAAGTCCTTCTGGAGATCTTCGCCCTATGGGGAACCCCTCAAGTGGATCTGTTCGCCACCGCGATCAACCGGAAGTGCGATCAGTACTGCTCAAGGGAATTTCCTCAAAGAGGAGCTCTGGGAGATGCATTCGTAGTGGAGTGGAAGTTTCCACTGCTGTACGCGTTTCCTCCAGTCCCCGTGATTCCTCAAGTAATCAGGAGGTTGAGAAAGTTCAGGAAAACCATGCTCCTAATTGCCCCGGATTAGGCCGGAGGACGTGGTACCCGGACCTTCTAGACATGTCCATCTGCCCTCCAATACGTCTTCTGCAAAGAGAGGATCTTCTCTCGCAAGAGGAAGGTCGGGTTCTCCATCCAGAGGTCAAGACACTCAACCTGCACGCATGGTTTCTGAGAGGTTGAGATACAAATATTGGGATCTTCTGGATGACGTAATGGAAATCTTGCTTTCGGCCAGAAGACAGCAACAAAGTCTTTGTACCGATGTCGCTGGAATAGGTTTAGTAACTGGTGCAAAGACAAGGATGTGGACCCTTTTCAGTGTGGCACCCCAATGGTGCTTTCCTTTCTGCTACATCTAGCTAATCTGGAGCTCCAGATAGGAACAATAAAAGGATACCTTGCTCTGCTGTCCATTTTCAAGCGCTCCTCGGAAGAGGTTTCATATTTCAAAATACTGTTAATAATTCAATTCTTAAAGGGGCTCACTAATGTATACCCTCCAGTACCTTTTCATGTACCAGCCTGGGACTTAAATTTAGTATTAAAATTCTTGATTTGCATACCTTTTGAGCCTCTGCACTCATGTCCATTGAGGCTTTTAACTCTAAAAACTGTCCTCCTTGTGGCCCTATCATCAGCCCGCAGGGTTAGCAAACTTCAGGCTCTCTCATGCAAACCACCATATACTATTTTTTATAAAGATAAGGTAGTCCTTAAAGTTAAACCTTCATTTTTGCCAAAAGTAGTCTCGGACTTCCATTTGTCACAAAAAATAGTACTTCCAACGTTTTATCCTCCTCCTCACATGGGCAAAGAAGATGAGAGATTACATAGATTAGATCCCAAGAGGGCTCTTAGTTATTACATCTCTAGGATGGCAAATTGAGACAAGATGACCAACTGTTTGTGGGTTACACTGGTCAAAAATTAGGCTTATCTGTAACAAAACACACCATTTGTGGCTGGATCATATTAGCCATAGTTGAATGCTACAGATTAGCGGGAAAAGAACCACCAGATGGCTACTTCTGCGGCTCTAAAGAGGGGAGTCCCGGCAGCAGACCTTTGTGCAGCTGCAACCTGAAAAACAATACATACCTTTGTTAAACATTATTGTTTGGACACTGCCTCCTCTAACGAGGGTTTATTTGCAAAGGCAGTTCTGCATTCTGTCCACGAAAACTGAAATGGTACTCCCACCTCCAAAAATTGATACTGCTATGGGAGCCTATCACAAGATGAGGAATACGTGGGAGGACACAATTCATTCGAAGAACAAGTTACTTACCAACTGTAGCGTTCTTTCGACTGGATGTTCCTCCCACGTATTCCTCATCGACCCTCCCATCCAACCGCACAGTACAGTTTACGTTTTCTTACACTTTCCTCTCACGAAGAAGGTATCGGTCATGGGACACGCCTCGGTGTTCCTCCTATATATATTTCATCGAAAAAACAGAACTGAAGCAACGGGTGCGGCTCGAGCTACTTATACCATAGGTGACGTCGACAGAGTACGGAGTACGTCGAGGGACAATAACCTGGATCCCTAAGTAGCTGAACATGTCCCCCTGTACTCTGAAAGGGAGCCCAACCACAATTTCTCCTGCTGTGCTTCACAGTACCCCTACTATGAATGCCACAGATTTCTGAAGGTCAACCTTGAAGCCCGACATCCCCCCCCCCCCATATTGCTCCAGGCTTCGAAGCATGGGTGGAATTGACTGCGATGGTTTGGTGATATAGAGCAGTGCATAGTCTGCAAATAAGCTCATCTTACAGTGTGTCCCACCCACCACAACACCACTGATCTCCCCATTTTTCCCAATCAACGCCACCCACCGTTCCATCACCAGGGTATATATAATCGGGGATAGAGGGCATCCCTGATGTGTGCCCCTTCCCAATGAGAAGACTCAGATTCTCTTCCATTAACTACAACCCTCGCCGTTGGTTTTGAGTATAGTGCCGATATCCATCCCATACACGTCAGGCCCAGCCCCATGGTCGAAAGGGCCTCTCCCATAAAGGCCCAGCTCACCCGGTCAAATGCCTTTTCGGCGTCCAAAGAGCACCCTCGTCCCGGACTGTCCGCATGCTTTGCCCATGGAGTCTCTTCCTCGTACTGTCCACTCCTTATCTATTCAGGACAAAGCCCACCTGGTCCGGGTGGGTCAACGCCAGAACCCTAGCAAAAATATTCGTGTCCACATTTAAAAGGGAGATGGGCCTATATGAGGTACACTCTGCAGGATCTTTCCCCGACTTTAGAATTCCGGCGATCAGAGCCTGGAGGAACGTTGGGCGGTATTGTAGCTCCCCCATTATTTGATTGAACAGTTTGGCAAGGGGCCTCGCCAGCAGGGACTGAGTCTGCTTGTAAACGTCAGCCATGAATCCATCACCCTCAACCCCCCCACCCGGGCGCCTTCTCTGTCTTCAGCCATTTAATGGCTTCCACCACCTCTTCCCCGTTCTCTCCCCCTCCAGGGCCTCCCTGTCTGCATTCGTGAGCCTAGAAAGACTTTTGGCAGCCAGATATGCTGAATGTCTTCCAATGGTTGCCCCTTCTCCCTAACATACAGCTCTTATAGAAACTTGCTAAACGTTCCGTTATGGCGGACCCATCTTTCCCCCTGTGTCCCTAATGCCTTCCACCTTACGGTCCACACTGGTGCCTCTTCTCCTGTTAGTCAGGAGGGTCCCCACCTTATCACCCCTCTCGTAGTTTCCTCTGTCTGGTGTATCTCATTTTCTTGAACTTCTCCGATCAGAACCGTATGGAGTGCCTGTCTTGTCTTATTTCCCCAGAAGAGCCACCCTGACCACACCGCCCTGATTCAGTCTAGCCCGCATAGCTGTGAGCTCCTCCCGTAGCTTACCCTCGATCAGTGTTCTTTAGCATTTCCTGCAGGACCCCGAGCGTGGCCTTGGTCTCCTCCCACACCGTTGCCGCACTAGTCTACCCATTTTCATTAACCTCAAAGTAGGCCTGTATCTCTTTCCTCAAACTCCCTGAACACCTGATCTTAACAGGATGTCATTGCACCTCCACCTGTAATTCCGTGGGGTCTGTAATATCCGCCAGTAGACCACCACCAGCTCGTGGTCTGACCACTTGATGGCCTCCACCCTCGCGGTTCCAACCTCTTCTTCCCCCTCCTCCGACATTAGCAGATCTATTCTCGTGTAGGATTGGTGCGGCAGGGAGAAAAATGTCTAACGCCCGGCCATGATCTATGCCACACATCTACCCAAAAGTGGTTCATAGGTCTCCCAGGGCTCGGTTGTCTTTCGTGGGTCCCCTAGCCCCCATACCCTTTGCCGACCACCAGTCCAACTTGGGGTCCATAATTAGATTGAAGTCCCCGCCCAGCATCATGGAACCTTCTGCCCACTCATCCATAACCCGGAAGAACCAACTCAAACTCCATCTGGCCCGCGTTGGGCGCATAAAGAGTGGCCAGTGTTACTCTTCCACTGGCATGTCCCCTTTATTCCCACGAATTTGCCCCCCCCCAAAGCCTCTCTTGGTCTCGATCTCCTCCATGTGAAACGACATGCCCAGGAGTATGCCCACACCCTCCTTTTTTGAGGATCTATGGGAGGCCCAGAAGCTGCTTCCTATTTCTTTGCCTTTTATTGGAAATTCTTCCCCCTGCCGCTAATGTCTCCTGTAAAAATAGTACTAACTGGTGTTTGCGAAACATGTTTCTGGTAAGGGAGCGTTTATTCTGGGAGTTCAAGCCCTTAACTTTTAGTGTACCAATCCTTCCCTCAACCATTGTCTGTTTACCCGTTGCTCATGCAGCTTCTTACAACCCGTTAGGCCTGAGATTTCCCCCACATTAAGGGCCCATGGCACGTCTGGTCCACCGCCCCCATGCCCTCTCTTCACATCCCTCTCCCACCCCTCCCCCTAAAGTGAGCCATTCGTCTCCATCTCCCAGTAAAATTGGGCATGGTTAATGAACCACTAGGGGCTCGTCCCTGACCCCGGGTAGCCTATAAGGCAGCCATATCGCTTCTGAACCCATTTGCCAATCTGGGGGGCAACCAGTCCCCCTTGGTGCCATAATGAGGCCCTCCGTCCCGCCACCACCCCACCCACCCCCTGCGATGCCCCATTTACCCTCTGCCCGCCCCCAAACAGCCAACTCCACACAGTGCGACCCCCGCCACTCTACCTCGCGCAACCAAGCAGCAGGAACTCAACATCTAGTATCAAACCAGTAACCCCCATGAAGACCCAGGGCAGCGCAAATGGGTTCAACTTCTGGAATTTTCAAACCCCTTTCCCCCTCTGCCTTCCTCGGATTCCAGTCCTCTAGGCAGTCTGGCAGGGTCCAGTCCACCCTCTGAGCGCTCAGTTGAAGAGCCCGTCTGGATGCCGACCAGCTCCTTTGTGACCCTCTGTCCTGTTCGGCCACTAGGTAGTGTATCTCGCCATCCCACTCAAAAGCTAGTGCGAATGGATGACCCCACTGGTATCTAACCCCCTTCTAATCTGGTAAGGGCCCAACATTTTTTCCTTCTCAACAAAGTGTAGGCTGCGAGGTCCTGGAAAATGGCCACTTTCGATTCCCCGTACTGTTTCCTATCAGTGTATTGCTTTCTCCAGGATTCTTGCCTTATCTCTGTAATAATGCTTCTGATGTTTGTTAATCTGCTTAGAATCACATGCTGTGCATAGGTCCGACATCCAGTGGTCACTGCGGAGTATTGCATTTTGTTTTTCGTAGTCGAAAAGGGGACGTCGACAAGGCGTGTCTGTAACACTATCCCTATAGTGACGTGCGTTGTACCCACAATCCCTCACGCGTCGAGGTCCCTCAGATTGTTTTTTTCCGCCCAGTTTCTGGTCGCCTTTCGCGGAGCTCCTAGAGAGACATTGCTATACTTACCACGGACCTCGGTCCTTTTGTCATAACTTAATATACTGGTAACGATCCCTCCCCCTCGACGTTAGCTGTGAAGCTGTTTCTCCGCCGAACTATTTTCGACGGAGAGGAAGAGCGGAGGAGATCCTTCGGCGCTGCCGAACACGTGGCCTGGCCTCGACGGCCAACTTACAGTAGGGAGAGTGGGGGTTAGAACTTTGTCTCTTCTCTTTGAGAATGTCTTTCTTTCTCCCTTTTCTTTCCCTTGGGGTTGTTATCGCCAGCTATTATTGCCTCAGCTATGGAGAGGACACCATTTAAGTTTTGCCCACGCTGCAGGGGCAAATATACTTGGAAAGATAAGCACAAGCTCTGTAATCGTTGCTTACCCCTCGATCACATAGAGAACAGCTGCGCAGCCTGCAAGCTCTTAAAACCCAGGACTCTTAAAGAACGTAGGGTTAAGAGGTGGGCGGACTACGCGATGTCGAAGTCAGTTTCCTCACCCGCTGCCGCTGTTACTGAAAGTGACGAGGAGTGCGATAACTTGACGTCCGTTACGGAAGTCATGAACCCCCAGAAGGAGCGCTCCCGCTCCTCGTCGTCCGTCCCCGGCCCCGACGGGCTCGGCTCACGCCCTGCTTATGGGGATGAACACCCCGGCGACAAGGACGCACACAAACCCCATAAGGCTAAACACATTACCCACGGCTCTTCTTCGTCGAGAACGAAGGATCCATCAGCGCCGAAGGGGACGCAGGGCACTCCGGCGTCTACCGCAGACCGTAAAGGTCACAAGCCCCACCCGCAAACGCAGCCGCGACCAGCGATTGGGCTTCCATCTAACACGGGCGCTACCCCAAAAACATCCGACGCAACGCTCCTTAGAGCGACCGTCGAGGTACAACGCGCAACGCACACAACGTCGACACCAAAGCCCTCGACGGACAAAATCGTGGCCGAGAGCCTAGCGAGAATTGTCGCCGAAGACGAACGTACGCGGACGACGAAACAAACGTCGAATACCGCGTCGAAAAAACACAAAAGTAGCCAGGAACTGCCCCTTTCTCCAAAGGACGCTTCTGAACTACCTGAAGGCTTTTCAGAAGGAGACGGGAACCTCTCGTCGACGTTGTGGGAGCGTTCGAAACGATTCGAAGGCGAAAACACTAATTTCCCCCCTCTAGACTATTCAGGGGTACCCCATGAGACCCTTGAAAGACTCCATTCTTGCATGGAGAAAATGGAAAGGTTTCTAGGAAACCAAGACCCACCCACTCTCAAAAGACAAAGAGAATGGCCACAGGATGACCCTAGAGTCAAGATTCCTAGGCTGGTTGACCTCACTGAGGAGGAGCAATACCTCCAAGAAGATGAGGAGTGTTTGGGTGGAGAAGAAGAGGTAGAACTTGAGGAAGAGGGGTTCGAAGAAGATCCTTACACCACTCCTACAGGGTTTGAAGAGGATACAGCTACCTCGCAGCCCTGGCATTCACCGTCAGTGCAGCCTTGGCAATCCCCATCAGTACATTCAGACCCTGATGCCTTTCTCCCTTCTCCTCTCAAGGATTCACATGGGAACTCCTCTCCCATAGATGACCAACCTTCCCTCAATGCACTATTGCGCAAGGCAGCAGCGCATTTTGAGATTGATACAGGGGAAACTCTTCCAGACATTGACTTTGTAGAAAAAGTCATCAAAGAAAAAGCCCCTGTTAGCCAATCTATTCCACTCCTGGCTTCTATTAAAAGAAGAATTTCTCCTTCCCTTACTAACCCAGCTTTAGTAAGAGGGGTCAACCCTAGAATAGAAAAGCTCTTCAGCCCTTCATCCTCTGACCCTTTATACATCAGAGGACACTCTATTCCGGACTCCCGTGTGGTTACCAACACAAGAAAAAGAGCAGGGGTGCCACTATCCACTAGTGAAGCACCTCCAGACAAAGAAGGCAAAAAACTCTACGCACTGGGGAAGAGAATCACGACATCCGCCGCCTTCTCTACTAGAATTGCTAATAACAACTCACTTTTAGCTAGCTACGCAGATGCACAGTGGAACAAGCTGCGCAGCGAAGCAGAGGAAGCACCTGAACCTCTGCGTTCTCGCCTGCTAGCTATAATATCAGAGGGCACACTGGTAAACCAGGGCATCGTTAAGAACTCCCTAGATGCCGCTGAGACGGCTGGCCGCTCCCTAGTGCAGGGAATACTTCTCAAGCGCCACGTTTGGCTACGCAATTCAGGTTTTAAGCCCGAAACCCAAGCCTCCCTCATAAATAAACCCATTGAACAGACGCATCTGTTTGGGAAAGCAGTAGATGAGGCCCTAGAACATGCTAAAAAAGAGTTTGATACCATCAAGACTCTTGATCAAATTTCTAGGCCCCCTAACAGGCGAGGCTATGGTAATAAACGCTCCTTTCGTGGCCAAAGACAGCAGCAGAACCAACAACAATATTACTCTGGCTCCAACTGGCCCACCAACCAGGGTAACACCCAGTTCAGTCAAAGAGGCCAACGCCGTGGCAAAGGAAGAGGTCGTGGCTCCAGCCCCAGAGGTTCCACGCCCAATACCAGCAAATGACCCGAAAATTCGGGTCCCCTCCCATGCATCACCGGTCGGGGGCCGGCTAACATCGTTCCTTTCAGCATGGGAGGGAATCACGTCAGACCGTTGGGTATTATCCACCATAGCCCACGGATACTGCATCGAGTTCAACGGTTCCCCGAAGTACAAACCCCCACGGAACCGGCGCATGACACCACAACACCTCTCATTCTTCAAGAGGTGGAAGAACTACTGAAGAAAGAAGCTATAGAGCCCGTCCCCCTATCACAGGTAACAGAAGGTATTTATTCAGTGTACTTCCTTGTACCCAAAAAGGACTTAACCATGCGCCCTGTATTAGATTTGCGCCCAGCGAACATATTTGTCAAACCCCAAAAGTTTCGTATGGTGACCTTACAGGAGGTAATCCCACTGTTATCACAAGGGGATTACATGACAACACTGGACATGAAAGATGCATACTTTCATATTTTAATGTTGACATCGCACAGAAAATACCTCAGGTTCAAAATAGAGGACAAACACTACCAGTTCAGAGTACTACCCTTCGGGATAGCATCTGCACCAAGGGTATTCACGAAAGTACTGGCAGTGGCAGCGGCCCACCTGCGCAGATTATCCATCCCGGTATACCCTTACCTCGACGACTGGCTCATAACAGGGGATTCTTACGAAACATGCTTCTCCAATACCCAAAAGACCGTAGACCTTTTGTCCCAACTGGGCTTCTCCATCAACGAAAAGAAGTCCAGCTTAGACCCCAGCCAAACCAAACAATTCCTAGGGGCTCTAATTCGAACAAGGGACGGCCTCGTATTCCCCTCCAACGAGAGGGTCCAAAACATGCTGTTTCAAATTCCCCATTATGTAGCAGGCCAAGAGGTGACGGTACGCAAAGCAATGCGCTTGCTAGGGATGATGGCGTCATGTATTTATTTGGTACCTCACGCGCGCCTGCGCATGCGCCCAATGCAAGAGTGGCTCTACAGCCAGTGGTGTCAGGCCAGCGGACAATGGGACGATCTAGTGGTGGTCTCGCAGGCCTTGGTTCTCTCGCTACGGTGGTGGACAAAAGAAAACCTGTTATTAGGGAAAACTTTTGCCACACCCGCAGTGGAAGCCACTCTAACCACAGACGCATCCCTTACAGGATGGGGGGCTCACCTATCCCATCAGACGGCACACAGAGTGTGGACTCCGAGTTTAGCATCCAAGCATATAAACCTGCTGGAACTACTAGCGGTGTTCAAAGCACTGAAAGCCTTTCAGGAACACTTACAAGGAAAGACAGTGATGGTCCTCACAGACAGCACCACAGCCATGTACTACCTCAACAAGCAAGGGGGCACTCACTCTCCAGGACTGTCCAAGCTGTCCCAGAATATATGGAAGTGGGCTCTCAAACACATGTTCCTACTAGCACAACATGTACCAGGGGAACTCAATCTGCTAGCAGACAAACTCAGCAGAGACTTCCCCCTGCCCGAAGAGTACGAATGGCAATTGCACGAAGACATCGTCTTAGACATCTTCACGCAATGGGGATTCCCGGAAATAGACCTGTTCGCAACCCTGGAGAACTCACAATGCCAAAGTTACGCCTCCAGGTACCCCCAGAACCAGTCCAAGGGGAACGGTCTGTCGATTCAATGGTCAGGGAAATTTGTTTACGCCTTTCCCCCCGACTCCCCTTCTCAACAAAGTGGTGCACAAGATGCACCACGAGCAGGTTACCATGATACTAGTGGCCCCAATGTGGGCACGGCAACCTTGGTTCGCTCACTTGATGGAGATGTCCCTATCTCCCCCAGTGAAACTTCCCTGCCCGTACAACATGCTGTCACAAGACAAGGGCAGGACACTGCATACATGCCCTCAGACCATGAACTTAGCAGCCTGGCTCCTGAGATCATAGAATTTGGACATTTACAACTCCCACAGAGATGTATGGACATCCTCAGGGAAGCCAGAAAACCTAATACTCGACACTGCTATTCTAGCAAATGGAAAAGATTCGTTATCTGGTGTAGAGGTACTAGCATCAACCCAGTTGACTGCTCTCCTACTGACATTATTCTATACTTGACCCATTTACTGGATTCAGGTTTAGTGTTCAATTCCATTAAAGTCCACCTAGCGGCACTTTCTGCATACACCACTTCCCAACTTAGTGTCGTGGTGGAAGATACCAGTTATCAAAGCCTTCATGGAGGGGGTAAAGAGGATACACCCTCCGATAGCTAACCCAGCTCCCGGATGGGACTTAAATGTGGTACTTTCCAGACTCATGGGCCCTCCCTTCGAACCCATGCACAAGCCAACTCTTAAAGATATCACCCTTAAGACTGCTTTCCTAATAGCTATCACCTCCATTAGGAGAGTAAGTGAACTACAGGCTCTTTCTGTACTAGACCCCTTCGTAACAGTTCACAAAAATAAAGTGGTTCTACGCACACACCCAAGGTTTGCACCTAAATTCATCTCGAAATTTCATGTAAACCAAACTATAGAACTACCAACGTTCTTTCAAAACCCTTCCAGCTCGGGAGAAAAAAGTCTGCATACACTAGATGTACGCAGAGCTGTCATGTTCTACATGGAAAGAACCAGACCACTGAGAAAGACTAATCAGTTCTTTATCTCGGTGGCAGCAGGAAGAGAAGGAGATGCGGTCTCAAAATCCACTATATCTAGATGGATTGTTCAATGCATCACTCTCTGTTACACTCTTGCTAAGAGAGAACTACCCTTCAAGCCAAGAGCACATTCCACTCGAGGCACTGGGGCTTCCATAGCATTCATTGCAAATGTTCCCCTTGAGTCCATCTGCAAAGCGGCTACCTGGAGTTCTGTGCACACCTTTACAAAACACTACTGTCTAGATGCACACTCTAGATCTGACTCCCAGGTGGGACAGGCAGTATTAAGACATCTTTTCTCTACTGTTCCTTCTCATAACCCACCGCCAACTCCGGGTACTGCTCACTAGTCTATGCACAGCATGTGATTCTAAGCAGATTAACAAACATCAGAAGACAATGCATTACTTACCGTAAAAGCATTTCTGATGGTTGTATCTGCTTAGATTCACATGCGCCCACCCTTCCTCCCCGCTCGGATGGAAGGAACATAGACATCCTTTATATCTCTTTTCTGTACTCACTCACGTCTATAAGGCTCCCTCAGGGCAGAAAAATACAAACAGAGGGACCTCGACGCGTGAGGGATTGTGGGTACAACGCACGTCACTATAGGGATAGTGTTACAGACACGCCTTGTCGACGTCCCCTTTTCGACTACGAAAAACAAAATGCAATACTCCGCAGTGACCACTGGATGTCGGACCTATGCACAGCATGTGAATCTAAGCAGATACAACCATCAGAAATGCTTTTACGGTAAGTAATGCATTGTCATACGTGCTTGGACTATCTGTGGACCCTTTGCTCCTCTACCAGCTCTATGAACTCTGTCGATCATAATCTCCTTTCCTGTGTCCGTTCCAAGAGCTATCTTTATTATGTCTTGCACCTTGTGTTCCAGACCGGACAGCGTTTCTCCCTCCAATTCCACCAGACTGAAGAAGCAGAGATTTTATCCTTTCCCAATTTTCCATATCGTCCACCGAGACTCGTCGCCTCTTCCCGGTTCTCCATCGCCATAAAGCGTGCCTCCATCTACTTTTCCAGTAGCCCAGTAGACGTTTGGTTGGCCTGAACTCACGTCCATTCTGTCCTCCAATGTGGCCACTTTGATTGAGAGGTCGGCCAGTCGTGCACCCATTTCCGTTCTCATTCCCCGTATTTCCTCAAGGATGGTTTGAGTGTCTGTTTTAATGGCACCCAGCTCCGGTGGGTTGGGGAGGGGGGACTGGGGATGGAACATTCCCGTGGTCCATTGCTGCGCCTTCCGCCTGGAATTGAAATTTCACCAGGGATTCCCTACAGCTCATGTGCCCTTCACTGCCCGTCTTCCCGAGGTCTTCAGTGCGGGTCTGCCTGTCAGCAGATGTTTTGCCCAAAGGCAATGTCTCAGGCCGCTGGTCGTGTGGCCTTCAGTTTCCAGGGGGCTGGGGGGAGCTGTCAAGATTCGAGGTCTGCATAGACTATACTTCTGTCCGCAAGCACCGGTCAGCAAGATGCAGAAATACTTGGTGACCAGTTATTGAGGCCACAGGTGACTGGAACAAGTTTCCCAGGTAGCTGCAGTGGAAACGGGCATGGTATGGGTTAAACAGTACATTGCAGGAAAATCAATTACGTGACACAAGAACAAACTGCAGGGCACCTACCAGTGTTCTACGTGGGAGATGAATACCTGGGGAGTAGATGAGCCTGGCCCCCCTCTAGATGATGCGAGTCTTGTTCCCAAGGTGTTGGAATGTAGAGTCACCAGAAGGGACCAGATGTTGTAAGTCCCAAGGGCATTGACGGGGAAGTGACCCAATTGTAGAGTTTCAGAAGGGCGGCCCCAATGGTGGAATAAGGGCCCTTGTGACACCAATGCAAGTAGAGCCCAAGTTTGTAAACAAAGTCGTCTTTGCCTGCATCTGCCATCAGGAACAGTCACGGAGGACAGGAGCCCTCTGACTGCACCATTCTGGACCCCAGCGCCAGAGATCCAGACGCCGTACCCCCGATGAGTACAACACAAATTGGAGCACTAGCATCTGTGCTACAATATGAGCCGATGCCTGCTGACCTTTCTGCTCCTTCTGCCCAAGATCGCACCATTGCGTGCCCCATCTACATGATCAGCTTGGTCATTCCACACGAGAAGCTCTCACAAGATGGCGGCATCCTCGCCCTGCATCTGTTGATGCGCGCTACCAAGCAACCTACAGTCAGCTGATTGGCCGACCGCGGGTCCACCTGGTATTTCCCAGGACGCCCGGTACCGGAAGGCGACAGCCGGATCCATCTCTAAGGATCATATCTAAGGATCGCAACTCGGATGCGACCCTGTCTTTGCCTGTCTTGCCGTGTCTGGCCGTCGGGTGACATTCCACCGCCTACTCTGAAATCCCTACTGGTAAGCACCTCAGCATTTAAGCTGCCCATCGGCATTGTCCTGCCTGCCTGCATCACCTGATAGTCGCTAACCTATTACAGACATTACCACTGCTTGCCTGAACTTTAAGCATGCACACTGTTGTATCGAACACTTTTCTATTTTACTACTGTGCTGCATACCATGTTGGCCCAACTACTGATCTTGTCTATACCGTCATCCCACAAATGCTTTGTGGTGTAACCTACTCAACGTCACAAGTTGTTACTGCCAAACGCTACGCTCACGGAGCCAGCGCTACCTTGCTGCGCCCAACAGACACTGCCCTTAAAGCTCACCACCGCTCTATACTAACTAGTCACAACAATGTGTGGCCCAAATCCTGTTGCACCTCTACCGCATCTGACTTTGTCCCCTAGTCTACCTGCAAATATTAATATGCATGCTGCATCATCCTTGTGCAAACATTAATCTACATGCTGCCACTCTATACTTGCACTAGCCTATCTGCCAATCACTATATTTTATGCTGCCACTCATACTTGCACTAGCCTATCTGCCAATCACTGTATTGTATGCTGCCATTCCATATTTGCATCAGCCTAAGACATGATCACTTCCATCGCAACCGAACGATTAGCTAAATTGCTTGAATTTAAGGCTTACCGTGATAAATGACTATTAGGCCTATAGGGCCCCACACCACAGGCTCCCTTAGTCACTTTTGCTTTGCCATTGTGTCGCATATTACAAGCATTAAGCAACCAAGCCCCTCCAAATAATGTTGGACATCCTGACCACCATCATGTTCCCGTTCTGTATAATCCCACACTCTGTAATGTGCACAGGAGGATTCTTAATAAAGTCCGATGAAGGTCTAGCCAGATTGGGATGTTGGCGCCACCACCCGATTCCCCTGCCCAACCCTGTTCCTCCCTTCCCCCATTCCCCTACGGCACCCGGAACCAACAAAGCAGTCTTAATTGGCCCCAGTCACAATCCACCCACCTATTGAGACAAGCAATAAGTCAACGCCTACTGTAGGTCTCAATAGACTCAACAGACTCGGGGCTAGAACCAAAACCCTCCACATAGCTACCAAGTCCACCGATACCACATATACTCTTCCTAAATCTGATACCATCACAAATATCCAACACAGACTATTCCAAAAAACTAATCAAAGTCCACAACCAACACTCACTCTCCCAACCTAGGTAACACACCACCCCTAGACCCCACCCCCACGCTCACTTAACGCGCGCTCCCTAGGAGCACATGCCACAGAAATCCACGACCACATTGTGGATCAACAACTTGACATCTTGGTAGTCACCGAAACATGGTTACATCCTGCCGCAGGCCCACTCCTAGCCCTTGCTATCCCCCCAGGATATACTATCCTTAGGACAGACAGAACCAACACCCAAAGAGGTGGAGTAGCCCTAATAGCAAGAACTAATCTGCAAATCAGAGCCTGCCCAATGGAACAAACACAGGGGTACAAACTCCTATTAGTCAAATTCACCTCCAATCCCAAAACCACCACCAATTTTCTGGTAGTGTATAGATCACCAAACAAAAATACTCAACCCAATTTAGACATCCCTCTACTACTAACACCGATCATCAAGCCCAACACCAAATGCATCATTCTCGGTGACCTAAACCTAGGCTACAGTGATCCCCTTGATCTTGACGCATCAGCCTTCCACATAGCCGTGTCAGACATTAAATTCACGCAGTTAATCAACAAAGCCACCCATTCCAAAGGCAGAACTCTGGACTGGATCTTCACTCTCAACTCTCAAATCACTATTGATTCCATCCTCCCTGTAGATTGGTCCGACCACTTTATCAGCTTCACATTGGAAAACAACATTATAGACCTCACTACCCCCAAAATACCCGACGCCTTCTTAGCCAGAAATATCAAAAAGCTCTCAGCAGATAACCTCGCCCACCCTGAGTACAGCCCTAGCTAATATAACTCCAGATACAAATAATCCTGATTACTTAGCAGAATGCTACCAACAAAGCCTCACCCATACTATCGATTCACTTGCCCCCATCACCACCAAATCTCGGAGACCAGATAAACGCTCCTGCTTCTGGTTCAACGAGGAACTAGTCACCCTGAGACGTGTAAAAAGATCACTCGAGCACCTTCACAGAAAAACAAACACCCCAGAATCAGCCAAGGCATTTGAAGAAGCTAACAAAAACTACAAATCAGCTATAATCTCCCATAAAACAAATGCCTTCAACCTTTGCATCGCCAATGCCACCTCCGACAGTAAAAAACTGTTTGCCATCCTTAGAGAGCTAGAGAATCCCTGTTAAGTCCTAGCACCCACCAATGCCAGTAATGCCCGTTGCACCACAATACAAGACTCCCCAGCCTCCCAAATCTCACTACTACAAGAGAAAATTGACAGCAAAAAAAAACACTCCTAGCGGAAAAAACACCTACCATCATAGCCAACCCATCCAGCACCCTTCCGGACACTCCATTCCACTTCTCACCGGTCTCTCACAAAGAAGTGCTAGACACTATAGCCAAACTCAAAGCTTCCAACTGTAAAGACCAATTCCCAGCCCACCTAGTCAAACTATGTGCCCCCCTACCCTATCACCCTTCATTACCGAATGTGTCAATGCGTCCTTCAACACAGTCCCTACCAGCATCAGAAAAGCATGGTAACCCCCTCCCAAAAAAAAACCTTACACCCCACAATCCCCATCAACTGCCGACCTATTACAACGGTCACATTCCTCCTGAAAATAATTGATAGAATAGCATATTTCCAACTACAAAACCACCTAGAACACCACCAATTATTGGGGGACCGACAGTCAGGATTCCGCCCTAACCACAGCACAGACGGCCCTGCTCGACCTAAGGATCCAAATGGACGCCTCCAGAGAAGCAGGCAAACTCTGCCTACTAATGCTACTTTCTCTCTGCAGCTTTCGATTTAGTCGACCATGACGAACTCTACGCGACACTAGCCAATAACTTCAGATAGGACCTCAAGAGTGTCCATCGGCAAAGAATCAGCCGACCCCATACCAGTTCCCGTAGGCGTCCCGCAAGGCTCATGCCAATTTGGCCAAACTCCAATTTATGCAGAATAAAGCTCTCCGAGCTGCACTAGGCATAAAAAAGTCTGAACACATTTATAACATCAGGAGAGACAACCACTGGCTCCCCATCAAAGCTAAGATTCTATTCAAAACCTTTAGCATCACTCAAATGTATTACCAACAAAGCACCCAAATACCTCCTCAATACAGTTATGACGAAATCCCATCTCAGACTCCTCAGATCTAACAACAACGCACACCTCGAAATCTGAATATAGAAAAGGGAGAAAGCGGGGGCAGTACCTTCAAAATCCTTGCCCCAAGACACTGGAATGCTTTACCCACCAATTTCAAGAACGAGACATCTTACCCACAATTCAAAAAATCGCTGAGAACTTGGTTATTCAACCAATACTAATCCGTACCAAGCCCCCTCCCACCCTGACCTCTACCATCATATGTATATATAAAGTTTGTAAATTCATTTTTGCTTTTAATGGGTTTCAATATAATATAAAGATTGTATCAGCAATGTCTAACTACGCCGCCATACCTCCGGGTCTGGGCGTAAAATAAATGTAATAAATTAGGCAGTCTGAAACAATGCAGAAGTCAAGCAGTTCAGCAAAATCCAAGAGTAGACGCGCCGTAGCAGAGGGTCAAGCAGAAGAAAGAACCGTAACGGAAATCCGACGGTCGAAGTCCAGGAAACACGAAAATCCAGAAGCGCCACTTGCCGTTACGAATCACAGCTGAGAAGCATGGCAACCCGCGTTTTTATGCTGCTGTCATGGAAGCACGTTGACGTGAGCGGGTCTGCAGAGCTGATGAACAGCTCTGCAAGCGGTAATTGCCGTATTGCCTCCATGGCAAACTCCACCGTGACCATAGCCGCCAGGGCAACCGTCCCTGCGCCGAGGAGGAGCCGCAACCCTGGACAACCGGACGTGCCACTGCCCCGTGATCGTAATTGGGTGCCGCGCAACTGGCACCAGTGACCTGCCGTGTTGAGTGTAAAGCTGTATGCTGTTGCGCTCTTCGTGTGTGCATGACAGAACCCCCACAACCCCCTAAAAGCCCACGACCCCGTGGGCAAAAGGGATTGGACCTGTGGAAATGGGCAACCAGGACAGGGGCATGGACGTTCGCTGCAGGCTCCTAAGACCTCTCCTCGGGACCAAAACCCACCCAGTCTTCCAGGTAATGCAACGACCCCTTATGACGTGGGAGCCAAGAATCTCATTGACGTCATACTCATCAGAGGAGCCCGGAAGGACTGGTGCAGGAGGTAGGACAATACGTGTGGAAGGCTGGCATGGTTTCGGAAGGGAGGTGTTAAGACAGGAAGGATGCGCCACGCAGCAGGTAAAGAAACTCGGTATGCAACAGGGTTGATTATCCTGGTGATTCTGTAGGGTCTGATGTAACGAGGAAGGAGCTTCCTCTAACCAGGGATACGAAGATGTCCAGTGGACAACCAGACCCTGTCGCTGAACCCATAGGGAGGAGCAGCAGCGCGTCTCTTGTCAGCTGCGTGCCGCATAATGGATTGAGCCTCTTGGATATGCGAGATGGACTGGACCTGGATAGCAGTTAGATCCCTAAAACATGCATCCGCTGCGGGAGTAGGGGAAGCACGGAGATCTGAAAAAGGGATAACTTGTGGGTGCTGACCATATAACACAAAAGGGTGAAAAGCCTCTGGCGGTATGTGGGGCATTGTTGTAGGCAAACTCGGCTATGTAAAGTAGGTGGTACCTTGACTGTTGGTGCTGTAGGGATAGGCATTAGGGATATTGCTCAAGCGTCTGACTCGTTCTGTCTGGCCGTCAGACTGCGGGTGGTAAGATGAGGGTACCCGAGCATCAATACCTAGGTGGTTCTTGAGGGACCACCAGAACCTGGAGGTAAACTGGGTTCCACGGTCTGTGACTATGACAGTGGGAAGACCAAAGAGGCAAAAGACTCAATGGAAAGAAGGAATGCCTGAGCAAGGAATAAAGCGAGCCATCTTCGTGAAAGAGTCCACTACCACCCATATGGTATTGTACCCCTGTACCTGCAGCATGTCAGTAATAAAGTCCATGGTTATTGTATGCCATGGCCTGGGTGGTAGGGGCAATGGTTGCAACAAGCCCAGCTGGTGCCCTTTGCAGTGTTTGCACTGGGCACAGATAGAGCAGTTGCTAACGTAATTCCGCACATCCTTATGCATAGTAGGCCACCAGCACCATCGTTGTAATAGAGCTAGTGTGTGTCCCTGACCCGGGTACCCATTGATGGGGGGAATCGTGTGACCACTCTAGTGCGTGTCTACGGACGTCATGGCTTGATAGGTATAGTTTTGTGCAAAGAGTAGGCCATCCACGAATATCGGATCCCACTCGCGGGCTTGTTCGGGATGAAGCGAAACCTACTGACGGAAAGTAGTTAGCATGCAAGCAGGAGGGGTACACAGGCATATAACGTGTTTTTGTTGAACTGTCTCAGGAAAAACGGGAAGTGATTCACCACCTGGCAGACGGGAGAGGGTGTCTGCTTTACCATGGGTAGATCCGGGACGATGCCTAATGACGAAATCTTAAGAGAAGAGGTGCCACCGGACCTGATGGATATTGGCTAATTTCAGTGCCGCGAGGTCCTGCAGATTACAATGATCAGTATACACTGTGATCTGGTGCTTGGCTCCAAGTAAATGGTACCTCCAGTTCTTGAATGCGTCTTGAACTGCTAGGAGCTTCTTCTCAGTGACTGTATAATGGGCTTCACTGGTTGTGAACTTGCAGGATTGGTAGGCCACAAGGATGACAGAGACCGGTGGCAGGGCAAGTCTGTGACAGGACAGCACTCAAGGCGTAGGAGGAGGCATCTGCCTCTACCACAAACGGCAACTCCTCGTTTTGGGTGTTGGAGTATATGGGCTATAGTGAAGGCGGTCTTCAAAGCCACAAACGCCTCTTGGTGGGCTTGGGACCAAACAAAAGGTATACGAGGACTGGTAAGCCTGGTTAATGGGGCGGCGATGGCTGAGATACCCGAAATGAATCGACGATAAAAGTTAGCAAAGCCAAGAAAAGATTGTAGTGACTTTACTGTCCTAGGAGCGGGCCATTCAAGCACTGTGTGGACTTTGGTAGCATTCATAGAAAGTCCCCCCAGAAGTTATATGGAAGGCCAGGAAGTCCACAGCCGTGGCATGGAACAAACATTACTCGGGTTGCACAAACCAACTTTAAGAAACTACACCAGGAGAATGCATCCTTCTTAATAGATGGTAAACTCATCAAGGTGGCCAAGGAGGTGAAGACTCTGGGGATTTACCTCGATTCCACACTCTCCTTCGCTAAACAAGTAAAGGCCATGGCCTACACATGCAAGCTCATTAGGTCAGGCAAACCATTCTTGTCCGATGACAACTGCATGATTCTAGCCAAAGCCCTCATACTCTTCAGGTTGGATTATTGTAACGCCCTACACATTGGGGCCAACAAAGCAACCATTCAGAGGATACAAATCCTTCAAAACGCCCTAAGAGCGGCACTCGGCGTGGCAAGAAGATCTCACATTTCTGCCATCAGGCACCATAATAATTGGCGCTCTATTCCACAATAAAATCATGCGTAAAACAGCATCACTCGCCTATAAAGCTCTAAACAACGCTGCCCCCACTTACCTTACCGATAGATTCCACAGGAAAATATCTATCGGACCCATGAGACTAGCCCACACCAACTGCCTCACCATCCTAAGATTTAAGCGCTCTAAAATTGGGGGTTGCAGCTTCCTCGTCATATCGGCTCAACTGTGGAACTCCATGCCACACCCCATTAGAGAAGACCAATCTTACCAGAATTTCAGACTTTAGTACATTAACTGGCTTAAATCCACAGATCAGTAAATCCCACACATGCTTACAGACTGTCCAGCCACACCGGCTCACCTCCATCTTTCCTCCCATCTAGCTCCACTAGATCTGTAAATAGAATGCATATAATTTATGTATATAATCTTCTTGTTGTATGTCAATGTATGGTGCACCCATATTTGTTTTCTGTAACTTCTGTACTCAAGCTTTGCATATTCTTGTAACTGCTGCACCCTGATTCCCCTGGGTCTGGAACGCATTACAAATTATTAAACAAACATTCGCCCGCAGGGTGAGTGAGTAGCAGGCATTATCCTGTGAACCTCAGTTTACACTTTTTACAAGGATAAGGTTGGCCTTAAGGTCATAACTTTTTTTTCTACCCAAGAGTGTGTCAGATTACCATTTAGCACAGAAATGTGCGCTTCCAGCTTTCTAACCTCCACCTCATCCTGGTAAGGAAGAGGAAAGATTCCATAAACTCGTTCTGAGGAGAGCTCTAAGCTTTACTCTTACGTCCCATCCCCTTTCCTCGATACTGTATTGGGGCATCCCTGGTGAGGGACGGGAGACAGAACCTTTTTCCCCAGAAAAATCTTCTTCCCCTTTATATTTAGAGGCACGGCCCTGGGAGCATGCGCTCGCGTGTCTCCGCCCACCAGGGCCCTTTTCCGCGTTGACGGGAACAAGCTGAATTAATCAGGGCTCCTGGGTTTGGCTTTGGCCATATACCACACGCTCTTCCCCGGATATTCTATCTTTGTCTTTTTCTTTTCAATTAGGTACTTGGTCCTCTGACGCCACTCTCCTCCTCGGCGCATGTCGACTTCAGCAGGCTTCAGCAGGTGTCCAGCCTGCAACAGGCTCTTCCCTACATCTGATCCCCATGCCCTTTGCCTCCGCTGCCTTGGCCCGACCACGGCTGGGAAGGTTGATCCGCGTGCGACACACTGACTCCACGGGCACTGAACAGGCTAGCTGGGTGGAGAGAGCACTTCCAGAAGTCGCCTCCGTAGGACCTGAAGGACTTTGTCAAACATTGCTTGAGGCCGAAGGAAAGCTTCTGTTCACCATTGCATCCCGTAAAGGCGACTCCTTCCCAAGGAAGTGCCCGACCGGGAGGAACCTTTTGGGTTCTAGCACCAGCACACGTACAGAGGCTAGTCCAGCTACTGGCCTCAAGGCTGAGGGGTGTCTCCAGATCCTTCCGGGGTCGGTGCTGAGGGACCGCAAGTTTCTTTGACCGGGGTTACTTCCGAGGGGCAACGCCCTAGTACCGGCATCCTGTCCGAGAGGGCGCCTTCACGCAGCACTACTGGCAACTCTGCCGAGGGCATTACCCCTTTCAGGTCACAGCCTGAGGTGCAGCATAGGCCTTTTGTTCCAACACCAAGTGTCTTGGACGGGGCTGGTTTCAGCGAGCCAGGCAACACAACTTCGGCACGCAGCTCGACAAAATGGCTTCCGCGCCAGACAAGATGGCACTCATCCGATGCCCCCTCTTGCGCAGTGGGTGGAGGAAAGAGTCACAAGGTGGGACTGGTGTCAACCAGGTACGTGGCCTACAGTTTATCCATCACCAGCGCAGGACAGTTTTCCCTCTGTACCTCAGGCAGTGTGCCCCGGCCCCAGTTGCCCTTAGCCACTGCGTCAATATCACTTGCCACCTCTATAGTCTACGAAGACCGGTTCTTCAAAAGGTTCCTAGGGCTGATGCAAACTCCCCAGATGGGGACCATCCTCCGGGATGCCATCGGGGACATGCTCCCCCAGGTCACCCCACCGGCAACCATAGTCAATCCTCCTATGGCTCCAGTGCCACAGGGTCCAGCGCAGCCACCGCTGTCCCAGCTGGCTCCTCTGATTCCGGCTTCCCTGCCTCCCACATTACAGGCGGCCCCACAACAGCCTCCTCGGCAGCCACCGGCTCCGGTATCCATACCGCAGCCCATGGCACCCCGCACCCCTCCACCAGTTCCGGAACCTCCGAGCACTCTCGTGTACATGGACAAGGAGGGCGACCATGACATGCCATCTTCAGCCAGGGCCTTCCACAAATTCCTTGCAGGTTTGGCAGAATATTTGGGCCTTCCTCAGCCCAAGGTAGAGCAGCCAGAGGAGGGCATCTTGGTAGAGATCCTTGCCATAAGAGCCTCTGATAGAACGGGGATCCCGATGCAGAAAGACGTAGTTGCCCTGGCCAAGAAGGGGTGGCTCAAGCCGCACTCGGCCCAACCTGTAAATCGGCGCCTCGATGCCAAGTATAGGCAGATGGAGGGGGAATACACACTTGCTTTCGGCGCATCCTCAACCGCACTCTTCAGTGATTGTTGAGGCATCATGCTACTAAGCCTCGGTCGTCCTCGGCCAACTCGTCCTCAACGCTGCTAGACAAGGAGAAGATCTTGGAGGCGTACGGGAAAAAGATGTACTCCAACGCCTCCTTGCACTTGCGTCAAGCCAAAGCGTATGCCATGCTGGCAGCCGTTAACCAAAGGCTCTGGTGGGTAATTGCAGACTTCCTCCCAGAACTTCTGGCGCAGAGCCAAGCGTGCTTCAAGGTGGGCCTAGGAGAAGCCAAGCTGGTGGCGCAGAACATCATGGAGTCCACCGTGGCCCACATAGATATCTCTGGCAAGGCCATCTGCATCGCCACAGACGTGAGAAGGACTGCCTGGCTCCAGGCTAAGTTTAACCCTGACATCCAGGAACGCATATTGGACCTTCCATTTGAGGGTAGTGACCTCTCACTCCTCCACGGATGAAGAATTAGATAAAAAGAACAGCTCGCAAACCGCAAAGTCTTTATTTATGCTTATGAAGGCCAAGGCCTACACCGTCACAGCAACGCTCTGACAAGGGGCGGCCTTTGGTAGGTTCTGGGGCTTTCAAGAACGATGGTCCAGGCAACCTGACCGTTCTCCGAGTCGGCACCGGAGGAAACGACAAAAGGCGGGGGCGGGCAAGGAATTTTTCCAATTCCCCCTCCGCAACAGCCAAGGAGGGAAAGAAGGCCATGTGTCTCCGGTGGGGGGCAGGCTTGCCTTTCACATGCAATTTTAGGGCCAGAATGTTTCAGACCCCCTGGATCCTATCCGTGGTCTCCATGGGGTACCGCCTGCCAGTACCTTCCTTTCCTCTCCTCCCTCCTCTCCCACAGATTGGGACAGCAACACGGCTGGCGGAGATCCGATGGCTTGTCGAGAGCCAGCCTGTGGAAGAAGTTCCAACCTTCCAGCGAAGCTTGGGCTTTTATTCCAGGATTTTCGCCGTACAGAAGAACTAGGCTGGCCCGAGAGTTGTGTTGGACCTTTCCACCCTCAACCTCTCCCTTCCTTTGCAAAAATTCATGATGGTTACGCCAGCACTTATTGCGGAAACACTGGGCAGGGGAGACTGGATGTGCTCCCTGGATCTGAAGGACGGGTACCTAGACGTCCTGATTTGGCAGCCCCATCGTTACTGTGGTACAGGATCATGGGCTGCCATTTCCAATACAAGGTACTACCCTGTGGCCTCAACTCAGCCCCCAAGGTCTTTAACAGGTTGAGGAATGCAGTGGCGGCCTTCCTCCGGGCCCAGGGCCACCATGTCTACCCATACCTGGATGACTGGCTCGTCCGGGCTTCATCTCCGGAAGCGGTTCAACATACCTCCTCTGCACTGATGAATACACTCCAAGACCTGGGGTTCTCTATCAATCTCAAGATGTGTCTGCTGCAGCCCACGCAGACCCTGACCTTCCTGGGCCTCATCTGGGACACTAGCTCAGAGAGTCTTTCCCTTGGAGGACAAGATAGCGGTCATCAAGAAAGCCACCTCTCTTCCTCTCCAGGGCAGTGACCTCGGCCTGGTGGTACTAGCATCTGTTTGGTATAATGGCAGAGGTCCTGTTGGCCGTACCCGACACAAGGTTCAAGATGAGATTACATCTGCACTTTGCAGCCTCATGGAATCCAGAGAAGGGCTCCCATATGGTGGTCCGCAGACTTCAATCTGCGGCAGGGCAAGCCCTTCTGGCAGCCGGCCCCTCGGGTCACAGTTACTACGGTCTCCTCCCGAGGGCTGGGGAGCCACTCTGGACAGCCACAGCGTCCATCGTGTCTTGACACAGCAGGAGTCCCACATCATTTGGCTGGAATTGAAGGCCATATGGCTGGCTCTCAAGGCCTTTCTCCCTCTCCTAGAGGGCAAGACGGTTCCTATCCAGACAAACAACTCTACCAGCATGTACTATGTCAACAAGCAGGTGGTACCAGATCCCCTTCACTGTGCAATCTAGCCATCAGCATGTGGGAGAGTGCACTAGAGAACATCTACCTCACTGCAGTCCACCTTCTGGGGGAGTCCAACCTGGAGGCGGACAGGCTCAGCAGACTGGGGGCAGACAATTACGAGTGGCAATTGAATGACCTGGTACTGAAGGAGATGTTTCCCCGATGGGGGCATCTCCAAGTGGCTCTGTTTGACTCCTGGGAGAATAGTAAATGCCAGCAGTTCTCCGGCACCCTGGGCGATGCATTCCAGATACGGTGGAACAACATGACGGCATACGCCTTCCCGCCCACACCCCTGGTCCACAGGGTGATCTGCAAGATAAAGGACTCTCGTCACCTCGGCATCATTTTGATAGCGCCATGGTGGCCGGCGTGACCGTGGTTCTTCGTGCTACTCAGCCTATTGGACAGGCCACCCATTCACCTCCTGCTGGGTCCAGCTCCTCTCCTGGCCCAGCAAGGGGGCATGGTACTCCACCCCGCCTTACAAACTAGCCCTCGCAACGTAGTTCCTGACCAGGTCATTTTGAAACACTTGTACCTCTCTCAAGATAACCTCAATCATCTAAGGTGCTAGAAGCAAGGCTACTAGATGCCAAAATAGGAGTAAATGGTCTAGATTCTGTCATTGGGCCAACTCTAAGAGGATCGATCCTCTTAGGTGCACCTTGGACGACGTGCTCTCCTTCTCAGCACACCTCGCCCACTCCGACGTACAGGTGGACACCTGTCGCTCCTATCTGGCAGCCATAGGGGCTTACAGGAATTCGGAGGAGGGTCTCTTCTCTGCCAACCCGGTGGTCAAGCGGCACCTGGTGGGCCTCCACAGACTCTACCCGCCTATAAAGAAACCACACCCTGAGTGGGACCTCAATGTGATGTTGGGAGCCTTGGCGCACAAACCTTTCGAGCCAATGTCGCCGCCGGACATCAGGCTGGTTACCATAAAAATAGCTCTACTCGTGGGCATCACCTCCGCTCGCAGAGTTGGTGAGATTCAGGCTCTGGTGGCATCAGAGCCATACACCACTTTTCACAAGGTGGTCCTGTGAACGCACCCCGCGTTCCTACCCAAGGTGACCTCCTCCTTCCATCTCAACGAGGAGATAGTCTTACCCACATTCTTTGCCGACCCCTAGGATGAGCCTCAGAGGGTCTTGCACTGTCTGGACGTCAGACGCACCCTGAAATACTACCTGGACAGGACCAAGGACTTCCGCAAGTCGGACGCCCTGTTTGTCACTTTCAGTGGTTCAAGGCCTGGTTATTAGGCTTCTAAGGCCTCCATAGCAAGGTGGATGATCGCGGCCATCAAGGAGGCCTATGAGGGGCAGCACAAGCCGGCACCAGTTTACTTGCATGCCCATGCGGTCAGAGCCAAGGCCACGGCCATCGCATTCCAATGGCATGTGCCATGGCAGGTCATCAGCAGGGCGGCCACCTGGGGCTCCCCTTCGACTTTCTGTAAGCACTACTGTTTGGACGCCGCCTCTAGGTCTGACGGGGCTTTTGGGCAGGTGGTTCTAAGAAACCTGTTTTCTTATGGAGGGTCTCCTCTCCACCCTGGGTCTACATTCAGTGGTAATCACCCATACAGTATGGAGGAAAGGGGACAGGATGCAAGAGTAATTAATAGTTAGTCATCGTAGTGACTAACGTACTCTGGCCATAGTCCCCTTTCCTCCACACGTCCCATCCCCCCCAACAAAACTGGTGTCATTATGCAGATCTGAATATTGTCGATGCGTCAATGGGGACTGAGGAGTGGCGCCGGTGGGCGAAGTCAGGCGAGCCCATGCGCCAGGGCTGCACCCCATCTAAATTTAAAGGGAAAGAAGATTTTTCTGGTGAAAAAGGTTTCGTCCCTCGTGAAGGACGCCCATACAGTATGGAGGAAAGGGGGACTATGGACTATTAGTAAGTTAGTCATGACGGTGTGTAACTATTAATTGATCATGGATGGCAAAGTTGCGACAGCACAACCAACTTTTAATTGGATATACAGGACACAAACTAGGTCAGCCAGTCACCAAACGGACCCTATCCAGGTGGATCATACGGGCTATTTCGGAGTGCTGCTACAGGCGAGCTGGGACAGATCCGGGCTCATTGCACTACGGGCATGGCAATTTCCTCTGCACTTCAGAGGGAAGATCTGATTAGACATCTGCGATCCAGCTACCTGGTCCACCTGCCACACGTTCACAAAATATTAATGTTTGGACACTTCTAACAATAAAGGAAGATTTGGGGCGGCAGTACTATGCTCCATGCTGGACAAACGGTAACTTTCAATTCTTACTCCCTCCTTCAAAAGAACCGAAGACTGCAAGATGAGGAATATGTAGGAGGACACAATCCATTGGAATAATAAGTTACTTACCCCTGGTAATGTTCTTTCGATTAGATGGTCCTCCCACATATTCCTCATTGCCCTCCCAACCTACCCCACTGTAGAATTGCCAAACTTTGCACCTTGCACTCTTTTAAGTTCTGATAATTTAAAGGCACTTATCAAGGCCGTTAATTCTGCATATGGTGGGGAAAAAACAGAACTGAAGCCAACTGACACTGCGCGTGGTATGTTCTAGACAATGACATCAGCCAAGATGGAAGCCCTGGAGGGACATGGAGTCGACAGTCTTGACGCACTGCACCTTCATTGCGAGGACAAGGTCAATCTTCTGTGGGCTATAAATGTGGAAGAATTATTGGCAAACCTGTACCAGATAAGTGTATCCAGTAGTCTTAAATCTCTGTACTGGTGCCATCTTTGGTGAATAGCTTAAAGAAATGTTGAATCAGACAAGATATTCTGCCAGGCTTTAAATCCTGATGGGATAACACTATGATCCAGACACTTGCGAGAGCCTCGTTAATTTACCATGCTGGTTAAGCTTAATCTACCTTTTTAACTTGTACAGTCATCCCCTTTCAGATTCTACGTTAATGCAGCATACACCTAGCATTTGTACTTTTCAGTGTAGCATCTGCTACCTTTTGTTCCCAGACATCCTTGGATAAACTAGAACTGACACTGGTACAGCAGTAATGCAAAACAAGAGGGGATGGCTGATATGATATGGTATTTATTACGCGCCTATACACAAGTGTTTCAAGGCTGGAAGGTTTGGAATTAATTCTAACCTCTGGCATTGCTCTGGCCAACCCTCCAGACAATCGTTCTTCAGCCTGCCTAGCCATTACCGAAGGGGAAAGACCATATGTAAATCAGGCTTGATACTAACCTAAAAGGAACAGTCCAGCCCAAACTGCTAGGTAACAGCAGTTTCTACAGTATTTTTACCTTGGGAGTAAAGAAATCTTCCCTGATCACATGCTGGATCTCTTTAGAGGTAATTAAGAGGCAGAGGCAACCATGTTCCTTCATAAATGTCTTAAGCCATTATCCTACTGTAAGGGTTGTATGACCCCGTTTTAATAACTTTAACCCAATCCTCAACTTTCCACATACAGTTCTCATACAGAAACTCGCACATCAATCTGCATGCACTTCACCACACTGGCAACAGACTAACACATAACCTGGCACAACAGCACATGGAAACTCGCACAGACCGGTAAACTGCATTGAAGCTCTGCGAAAGGTGCCAACAGGACATCACAACTCTCACTTTCCTATTTACAGTACACCCTACTAACCCCTCCAATCCCCCCCCACCCCTTTCTTCACTTTACTTTTCCGATCTGCCAGAGCACCTGTGGACCACTCAGGTGGTGATGGTGTGTGATACAAATACCTTTTTAACATTAACATGTCAGGCCTTCACTACTGCAATCCCCCAAAAGAAAGTGGGGAGTACTGCACGTCACTCGCCAAGTGGCTCACTCATTTGTTGAAGATCACAAAACCTTTAAATTGCATTTCTATGAGCAAGCGAATTGCGAAATTCACACTGTTTGTTTTTGGTGTGCATTGCGCTCTGTCCACTCTGTCCTCTGTTATATGCATCTGTTTGTAGTCTTCTATTTGGTCTTAAAATCAGTTCTCCATATTCACACAGCACATCATTTCTTAGTTGGTAGGATTCAATTGCCAGTGGCGAGTGCAGATTCTGAGCCCTCCCCTAATGTGTTTTTGAGATCTTGTTTGTCTGCTACCTAATTGCTTTGAGGCTATGTCCAGCTACTGCTTGTTTCCAGACGACTGCTTACTTTGATCTGTGTATAATCTTTTTTTTTTTCTTCCTCTCGCCCCCCAGAGCAAGGCTTGGATCACATAGCAGAAAATATCCTGTCCTATCTTGACGCTAGATCTCTGTGTGCAGCAGAGCTAGTGTGCAAAGAATGGCAGAGAGTAATATCTGAGGGAATGTTATGGAAAAAGCTGATTGAAAGAATGGTACGCACAGATCCTCTGTGGAAAGGACTTTCTGAGAGAAGGGGATGGTACGTTTTTCCTACTGAAAATCTAGTCTTTCATGTGTTACAAGTTTAACGTGCAAATAAAAGGTAGTCTGTTTTTTTTTCTTCTTTTTTTAAAGGGATCAGTACCTGTTTAAAAACAGACCAACAGATGGCCCTCCAAACTCATTCTACCGGTCATTGTATCCAAAGATTATTCAGGACATAGAGGTATTTTTTTTAGATCACCTTATTGTATCTTAAATGTCTGTTACACAAAAGAGTACCATTTTAAGTGCTTATGGTCAATCAATTTATGGCTCTAATTTGCCAAAAGGTATTCGTTTGACTGGTATTTCATGTATTACATTAACCACCACATAATGCTTTCAATAATTGAGAGGAAGGAAGAGAAAAATGACGAGCGACCATATTCTTCTGGGTCCTGCCATGAAGCCGAACACCATGGGACCAGCAGCTTTGGCATAAGCAGTATGACATTAATGTTCCTTGCACTCTTTCACTGACACATTCAGTGAAATACCAAAACAAAAGCCAGAGCAGATAGTTGAAAGGCCAGGCTCATGTTTGCCAGCATTACCCACAGTATGCATGCTCATCTCTTCTAGTGCTCACGATTGACACCATCCACCTGGTTGTGGAGATCTTTCCATGGCTCTTGGGGTTATGACACTATCTAATTAAGGGCTGTACGTAATTCCAAAAGAAAGATAAACTAAACTTTCGGTGCAATGGTGGAACAGTCATACCTGACTCAAAGTAGGGCAAAAGGCTGGTCTGGAATAATATTACTTCACAAATAAGTCAACAGCAGTGTTCCTTCCATTCCTCATTTCCCACCTAGGGTTGGTTGCAGTTGTGGAAGTGGAAAGACCAAATGCTAGTCCCAGAGGGAGGCAGCAGGATGACTTCATGCAATGGACCGATTAATGGAAGTTCTCAGCGGCTGAGTCCAACTTCATTCCGGACACACTGCACAGGATGCTTGGGCCAAGTTGCATCACCAGACTGACGGAACTGTTGCTTTTGGCCCCCAATCCACTGAAATAGTTTCCTTTTATGGAGAGAACAGCATTTGTTTTGCCCTCAATTGGCCTTATGTGCAATGTATGAAATCAATGACTTATGCAAAACAAGAGGTGATGGCTGGAAGATTTTGAATTGATTCTAACCTCTGACATTGTTCTAGGCAGACCTACAGACATCAGTCTTCAGCCTGTCAAGCTATTACAGAAGGGTAAAGACCACATGCCTTGTGATCATGGGGAAATCTAATGTGCAGCATTAAACACAACCTTTAAAGAGCAGTCTCTCCTAACGTTGGGAGGCATAAGCTATGGAGGCAACCCAGCCTAATGTTAGACGTAGTGCCAGTGGAGGAGGGTTAGTAGTCGGACTGTAAATAAAACCCAAATCCAGCTGGCCCCTCCATTTCTCTACAGCTGGCTGTAAAGCGTAATCAGAAGTTTTTTCATGGCATCCGATTGGTTGAGGCAACCACTAAAACCTGGGCCTAGCATTCCACTACTTGCCAAAGCGACTGGTACAGGAAAATAGTGTTTCCCCCTTTACCTCTAAAGTTGTGCTGACATTGCCTGATGTCTTCTTACCTACAGAGCACCAACAAAACTGCCCAAAGACCAAAACCACAAATGCAATATCTAAAACCAAACCTGGTGCTGAAAAAGATCAAGAAAAGAAAACGCATCAAACAGGATGAAAAGCAACATACGGCGCTGCTAAGCAAACGTTCAAGCATGATGCTGAGGCACATCTTGCCAGAATGTTGACTTTGAAACCAAGTGCCAAACAGGCTGTCTGGGATGAACTTATTCTGAAACACCTTGTAAATGGGTGCCTTTTAAAACTTAAATACCGAAGGCAGGCACCGAAAGGTAAACCTCACACTGACTGCTGAAATGCCTTCAGTACAGGCAGAGTGAGGTAAGAAGATTTCATTGCCCAATCAATCACACAAACTGCCCAAGGAAACAGAACTATTTATCATTCCTTTCTTCAACACCCTTCAGATTTCCCTACGGAAGACTAAAGGACTTATGGTGCATTGCGCAAACATGCTGCTATATGCTTTTTTTGTTGTGCTTGGAAAGAGTGATTCGCCTTGGGATGCCTGGCTCTATCCCTGCCCCCGGTTTCCTTCTCGACAAACTATGCATGGCTGTTCTTGGTGTTAATTAACAGAAGGCTTATCTGTCTTCCCTGTGCTTTGGGCCTCAACATGTTTTGACGTGTATGGACCCCAATGCAACGTTGAACAAGCCGTGGAAGTGACTATTTTTGTTGCATGTCACATACCCTATCGGCTCTCTATTGTCCTGATGATGGCTGGTCCTAATTCTATTTGAAACATCATCTAAGGCCGAAGGTTGAGTCGACAGATCACATCTTTGAATCTATTGGCCTTTCCGTGAAATCATAGATCCATCGCTTTTGGATCCTGACCCTGTGGGGTGGATATGCGAGTGAGGATGACCTGGGAGTAGGAGAGTTTGGGAGCAGCACTCTTGAGAGAGACACACATTATCCCCCATTTCCCTTTCATCAGGAATCCTATGTCCCCAGGCCTTTATGGGGTATTTCGAATCCCTTCCCTATTGTATTTGAATTTGATTTATTTGTAGAGCACGCCTGGCCCAACGGCATCTGGGCGCATAGCTTATGTTACAGAGAACAACAAGGTACAATGAACACGGTACAGATATACATATTTACAAGCATTAAGAGCACAGATCTTATGTTATAATTTACAGATGAACAGCGGGGTACATATACACAGTCATAGTTTACACAATGAGTAACGTATGACGGCTTACACATCAAGGGACACCATTGTATTCGTACCATATTGGTATATTTTGGGAGATGAATTTCTAAGACGAAGAGGCAGCATAGGAACAGACATACATTCTTTATTAGCTCAAACACACACACACACAAACACTACTCTATTACAGAGACGAGGAAGACTGATGCCTGTTACCAAGACCGTTGTGTAATTAACATGAATAGCCTGCACCTGGTGCCCAAAGGGCGGTAGAACTGGCCCGCTCAGGTGAGGCTAATGGAGTGAAAAGGCTTTTCTGTGGAATGTTTGCAGACAGAGGCTGGATGAAATGGGGAGATGCATGTTCGAAGCGCTGTAGTGCTGCAGAGTTGTTGCAGCAGAAGTACTGTGGCTGGCGTTGTTGGAAGGTCTCTGGTGAAATCGGCAGGCTGCTGTCCACCAGGAGTCAAGAGGACTCCATCAACAGTATGATGTGCCGGAGACCCGAGAAGAGGGGCCTGCTGAGCCGGGAGCAGCAGCCACGAAGAACCGAGCGGAGAAGGGCACCCAAATATAGTGACCCTGGTGAGTCAAGTGAGGCTGTGTGACTCCGGGATGCTGTGGTGTGAGCCACGTGCTGAAGAAAAGTCTGAATGCTCACGAGTGAACAGAAGCAGAGGCAATGGAATTGATGCTTCGGAAAGGTAAAGCACAAATGCTGGATGCATACAATGTTGTGAAGGTTGATGAACTTTATGAAAAGAGCCGTTCTCCAGCATGGGGTCTGGCATGGATTCACATGCTCATGAATATTCCCCTTTGTCAGGCCGGGAATCCTCGGTAAAAGAAAAGTTTCACTTTCATTTATAAACTGTCTTTCTCCTATAATCCAATCACTGAGCTCTGGGTCATACTGCCCCCAGCCAATGACTGCCTTCTCCCTAAGCCCCTCCTCGGACAGCCATCTTCAGATTTTTACCGCACGTTCAAGTGTTGGGAGTCCTCGTGTTTTGCTCTTCGAGCCTTTTTGGCTAGGAAAACCCTATTTTTGTTTCAATCAAGCCCCTTGTGCTCCATCGTCTATTCATATGATTAACGGGGACCCATTTTTCAGCATCTTTAATTGCCCCTCAAGGACAAAATCGTTGTGTGGTTTCTTCTTGGAAGTTTCCAGAAGGCTCTCGGGTCTACACCGCACCGGATGAGGATGGGGCTTCCTTCTTCAAGCTCTGCTGCAGTTTGCAGAATGTTTTCACAGACTATAAACATTCCTAGTTTGTAACGCTCACTTGATTCCCGTAGAGGCGCCGGTCTTGACTGGGCGTATACCGTATCTGCAAAGGTGATGTGTAACACACGGCTGGCTCTTTGGGCTGGACCTCTGTGCACTGTATGTCTGACTTGAAGGGTAAGATGTCTGCAGATAGAAAATATGGGATTAAGGAACTGGGTTATTGAATGTCTCTCTCTTCTTCCCTTTCTCTTCTCCTGTAGAACCCCAAAGGTTAACGCTCTCACCTTAGGTAAGTGAACGCCGTGCTCTCCATCTGCCTCGGGGCAGGGTGCTGTAACCAGTTTCTTCACTGGATAAGGGGAGCAGGCCTCTTGACTTCAGAGGACTGCTGTCCGTCGTTTACTGCACGAACGGTAAGTTTCGAGTAATCCTAATGTCTTTAAAGTCTTTAGTAATGATGTTTCTTGTTTTGCAGGGTTCCGGCGATGGCGGATGACGGGCTGAAGTGAGTTGAAGATGGAGCCCGTGTGATGAATAGAAGCGCCTGGAAGCACCTAAGTAAGCGCTTGTTGCCTGCTTCACGATGCGCTCTAACTGTCTTTTTATTTTGCAGGTACAAGTTCGGAGCGGCTGCAGTGTGCCGGAATACCCACTGGGTTAGATGTGGAAAGGAGTAATGGCACGTGAGTATTAAAGTTCCCCAATGTCTTTAAACGCACCTTGTTTTGTCTTTCAGATGCCGGAATGCAGCGCGAGGAGTTGGTGACAGCCGATGGACCAGGTAAGTGAAGAGCTGTCACTGAAGACCGTAATGCTAACCTGTTCTTTCTTGTCTTTATAGGTGTTGCTGAAGACTGGATTCAGGATGGTAAGCCTTTTTCCTTAGGCCCAGGATCAGATGCAGAAGACACGATGAGCGTTCTGCTGCAGAGGATGCAGAATAATGCAAAGCAAGATTCATCCATCGGGTGTGGTTTAAATAGCCTCCTGTAGTGCTTAGGTGTCCCCTTCCACAGCCACGCCTAGGTAAGAAAAGAGTTCCTGCTTTCCAGAAGAGTTCCAGTGTTCTGAATCTAGGGAGTGGCTCCTGCCCCACCCAACAGGAAAAGTAGTTCCAAACAGAAGAGGATCAGAGGCTCAACTGGCAGGCAAGTAAGCAGCATGGTCTGCTGCAGGTAAGTCCACCCAAGCATTATGAGCCCGGCGCTTCCAGCGCTGGGACTGGGCATATTTATGAGCCTGGTGCCACTGGCGCCAGGACTGGGTCCAAAAGGTCCCAATTGGGACTGGTTGGCACTCGGAACCTGGGTTATGGATCTGCTTCCAAGGGAGTTGGGAAAACCCTGACCTTTTGGAAGCAGAGATCATGACATAGTTGCCTGTATTGTCTTCCCCCGATGCACAAGGATGAAGATTGCCAAATCTGCCGTGGCTTCTCCAAGCACACAATGAAGGATTGGCACTTCCGGCTGGCGACGTGGCTCAGGGCCGCTACCCCATGTGGTCCACAGGGGTATGCCGCATCCGGATCCAGCCAACCAGAGAGGGCTTCGAAGTCCCTTGAGGGTGCTCAATCCATGGGGGCCGAAAAGGCCAAGAATTGCGAGTCCGCATCTGTCAGGGTCGCCCCGCAATCGGGTCCTGCGACGGTGAGGGCACGTTCATGGTCTTCATCAGCCTCAATCTCCAGCCATCGCTCTAGCTCTTTGTTGAAGAGAAAGGCTGCTACCCTGGGGAAGCTGTGAGAGAAGCTGGAGAAGGCCAGGCAGGATAAGGTGTCCAACCTGCCAGTTAAGGCCCAGATGATCCAGACCAAAACCTCCTGGTCGATCGAGCTGGTTGCTGCCGCCCTATTTAAGGCAAAAGGGGCTGACACGGTCCAGGGTACTATGGTGGAGGTCGGGGTGGCTCTTCCAGGCGGGAGGCTTTGACCAAGCCCGTGGAGAAGACGCCGGAAAAGAGTATGCCGGACCTCAGCCCGAAATTGACCCCTCAGGGCTCGAAGGACGGGGGAGGGTGGAGGAGCTCCAGGGCATGGATAGTTCTTCGCCTAACGAGTAAGAGAGAGTTTCTGTCCACACCATTCAAGAGGAGGGTGGTTAGGATGAGAACATCGAGGAGAAGCTCACCGTAGGTGGCATTGACTATATCGGCGGGGGACGACGACCGTTGCTGGGCCCAGCGATCCTATTCCCCAGGCACCTCCCAGAGATCGATCTCGTGATATTCTCTTGATCCTCCACACACTGGTGTTGGAGATTCAGAAGAGGATGCCAACGACACCACCAGCGACGACCCCGTTGAAGAAAAGGAGGAGACAACCTACACCTTCACTTCAACCGTCCCCGTCACCCCCGACCCTCCACACCTCCAGGGACACTGGGACGGACACAGACGACTGTAGAATTTCTCAGCTACTAAGGACTTCTCCGCTGGATGAAGTGTGCTCACTCTGGAAAAGAGGGTTTCCTCTATCAGCACCGGGAGGCGAAAAGGAAGACCATTATGTCAGTACTGCTCCTGGACGACGTCTGGGATTAGGGGCTGGCGCAGCTCAAGAACCCTGCCTCGGGCCCGGCAAAGATGCACCGGCTATAGAAAAAGTACCGGGTGCCGGATTCAGCACCCTAATGCCTGCGGGCTCAACCATCGCCGGACTCTGGTCTCGGCTGCGGCTAGGAAGAAGTCAAATCCATCGTCTACCTCGGTCACCCTGGACACCGAGGGGAAGAAACTGGACGCTGTCGGATGGAAGGTCATTACTCAGCAGCTATGACAGTCAAGGCTTCCAACGCCTTAGCGATCTTGGCCAGGTAAAACCGGGAGCTTTGGTACAAGATAACTCAGATTCTGTACTTCCTCTCCGTGGACAAGCGGGTAGAGGCAATGGAGATCCTTCAGGAAGGCGAGTTGGCGTCGGACCACGGCATGCCAAATAGGAAATGGGGTTTGCCTCCATTGTCGTGGCTGGCTGAAGGCCACCAACTTTAGACAAGAGGTCTAGACGAGGGTCCTGGACATGCCGTTCAGAGACTCTTTTGGGCAAGGCAGTCGATTAATCTCTTCAGGCCATCAAAACCGACAGACGGCCTGTGCCCTGGGCACGCTGCAACAGCGCCGTCTGTCCTTTCGTCCCTCAGGAGGGAAGTCGGATAGGTCTTCGAAGAGTTTCGGCGGTGGAGAATACTCTTACCGCCAACCCTCCCGTTTCACGACCCAGGAAGCCTACAGGGGTCGTTCCAAGGCCTTCGGAGGTTGCCGCTGCCGTCATCCAGGCTCCCAGGCGTCAGGCCCCCCCACCCCTGCACTCCGGTGAGAGGCCGGCTGGCGAACTTCGTCAGCGTATGGAAAAACATCTCTTCTGATCGATGGGTGCTGGACGCTCTCGACCACGGACACACTTTGGAGATTCAGCCGAAGTGTCCGCGAATACCACCAGTGGCCCGACAGGAACACATCTCTCAGCTGCTGCTGGAGGTTCGGGCCATGTTAAGAAAAGGGGCGATAGAGCTGGTTCCGAAGCGACTCCGGGGCTCCCGAGTTTAGTAAAGATACTTTCTGTTTAGAAAGAAGGCCGGGGGCTGTAGGCCCATTCTCGATCTACGACGATCAAGTCCCAGAAATTCAGGATGGTCGCGTTGCAGCACGTGATAGGCCAACTGGAGAGGGAGACTGGATCTGGAGGAAGCTTACCTCCACCTCCACGTCCCCATTCACGTAAAACATTGCAAGTTCCTGCTCTGTCATACAGGGGAAGCACTAGCAGTTCAAGGCTCTCCCCTTCGGACTGAAGTTGGCGCCCAGAGTCTTTACGCAGTTCCTGGCTCCAGTGGTGGCCCATCTGCGACTACAGGGAATTCATATGTGCCCATACCGCGACTAGCTCATCCGGGCCAAGTCGAAGGGCATAGCCGTCAATTACAGAGAGAAGATTGTCTGGCTGCTGACGGATCTGGTGTTCTCAGTGAACTATACCAAATCCTGCTTGACTCCACTGCAGAACGTGCTGTTCCTGGGGTCCAGGCACAAGATACAATCCTGCTGGCGGCACCATCGGAGTAGAGTATAGCGGCCATTTTGGGCAAGGTGCGACGGCTGTTAGCATTGAAGATCGCCACGATGAGGACTATCAAGTCGCTGCTCGGCATGATGTTGTCGTCCTGGATCTACTTGGTCCGGCTCAGCAGGTTGCGGATGCGACTGCTATGGGAATTAATGGACTCCCGTTGGATCCAGGTGTCCGGAAGCTTCAAAGACAGGATCGTGCGCTCCAACATCACCGGGGGCAGAGATTTCCAGGGCCCTCCATACCAGGAGACGGTCACGACAGAAGCTTCCCTGGAAAGGGTGGGGAGCATGCACCGGGCATCTTCACGCCAGAGGCCTGTGGCTGCCTGAGAAGGCGCTACACATCACCGTCCTGGAACTGTGGGCTGTGTTTTGGGCCCTTACGGCATTTCTTCCGTCCCTCAAGGGCAATGTGGTGAGGGTCTTCAAAAACAGTTGCTGACTCCCTCAGCAGGGAGCTGCGCTTTGGCAGGATCAAGTGGACAACCTCTTCCTCAAGTGGGGCAGTCCCCAGATCTATGTGTTTGCGACAGCGACGAACACCAAGTGCCGGAGGTACGCCAGCAGGTTTCCCCACCCGGGGAGCATCAGGGACGCATTCTCCTTCCCTTGGGAAGGCCTGTTCTTGTGGGTTTTCCATCTGTTGCAGCTGCTATTACGAGTCATCAGTCAACTCAGCCGGTTCAGGATGATCCTTGTCGAGCCAGCGTGGCCGAGGAAAATCTGGTTCCCAGACCTTCTCAGCATGTCAGCGTCCCCTCCAGTCAAGCTACCAGTGATCGCCGATCTTCTCGCCAGGGAAAGAGCCGCAATCCTGCACCACGACCCAGGATTGCTAAACCTGAAAGCCTGGCTGCTGCAGCAATAGAGTTTGGGGGTTATGAGCTGGCTGCAGGGAGGTCCTCGCCAAGGCCAGGGTTTTGTCGGCTCTGAAGTGTTAAGGACATAAATGGAAGCATTTCACGACTTGGTGCCGGTCGCAGAAGATTAACTCTGAGTCACGGCCCCCCATGTCCTTCTACTTGTTGTCGTTGGGTAAGGCGGGACTGGTGCACGCATCCATCAAGATGCATCTGGCGGCTATCTCCCGTTAAACCAGGTCTCCAGGACGATCTTATCTTTATTCGCACCGTCTAGTGAAGGAGTTCATCAAAGGACTGTTGCGTTCGTTCCCGCTGGTGAAGACGCCTGCCCTGGCGTGGGTACTCAGTTATGCGGACTAGGCTCATGGTGGGGGGGGGGGGGGGGCATTCGAACTGATGCATCAAGCACCGCTCAAGTTCCTGTTTTGGAAGACCGCTTTCCTTGTGGCCATCACCTCTGCAAGGAGAGTGGGTGAGATCCAGGCCCTGTCCTGCATGCAGCCTTACTTGGCTTTCCACAAGACGAGGGTGGTGCTGTTGATGCACCCCTCCTTCATGCCCAAGGTTCTGTCCGAATTTCATCTCAACAAGCCCCTGGTTACCTGTGTTTTTTCTGATGCCTTCATTGCCAGCTGAATGGACTTTGCACTCGCTGGATGTGGCCCGAGCGCTGAAGTTTTATGTGGCCCGCATGAAGAGTTTCCTGAGAACTTCTCAGCTTTTTGTGAACTTTGGTCGTGTGAACCATGGGAAGGCCTTATCCAAGGCTTCCATTTCCACGTGGCTCCCCGGCTGCATCACTCATTTTCACTGGTTGGCAAACTGACCGCTGCCTGGCTGTCTGAGAGCCCATTCTACCTGAGCGATCGCTGCAGCAACAGTGTTCCTGTCTGGTGTACCCCTGATGGACGTCTGCAGAGCTGCTACGTGGAGGTAAACTCTAGTGCGTCGACAGATTCCATGGAGGAGCCAAGAGTCGGCCAAGCAGTGCTACACACCATGTTCGCTTGAAGGTAAGCCTGGTGAGGAAGTAAGAGTAATTGCTTCTGTTGAGCCTTGCCACCTCCCGTGGTTGTGTATGTATTTTCTGCTATGTATTCTTTATTCGTGAGCATGTGAATCCATGCCATACCCCTTGCTGGAGAAGGAACAAGTTACTTACCTGTAAGTGTACTCAAGCATGGGTCTGACATTGATTTGCATGAAAACACTATGTCCTGCCCCTCTTGGTCCTGGTGCCACTTTACGTGCTACCAAATCTGAAGATGGCTGCCAGAGGTGGGGCTTCTGGAGAGGGGAGTCATTGACTGGGGGCAGTGTGACCCAGAGCTTGATTCGTTTATAAACGGTCTTTCTCCTATAAACCAAAGTGAAACTGTTTTTTCTTTTACCAAGGATTCCCAGCCTGACAACGGAATATTCAGGAGCATGTGAATCCATGCCAGACCCATGCTGGAGAACAGTTACAGGTAAGTAACTTGTTCTTTTAAGAATACTGAACTGTAAAGCAATTGAAAAGGCTATGGAAGGACCAGAAAAACCAGTTAAGTTGAATTGAAAGTGAACGAGAAACCCGTGAGCAGGGTGAAAATTCCCAGCAGGTGAGTGAACTGGGAATTTGCAATTTCATTGTTTTGGCGATGAATTAAAAGCCTTTTTGAATACCAAACCAAAGGAACGTTATAATGAGTGAATTCGCCATGCATGGAAAGCAGAGGAAAACGTTCCATGATGCAAAAGAACTGTGAATTAGACCGAAAAATGCTACCACCAAAGGTTCGAACACCAAAAGTTCGAACCTTTGGTGGTAGCATTGCAGGTAAGTAAAAAAAACAGACTGCGGGGGCACCGCCGCAGCACACCTGCAAACATTTTTTTTTTTTAAACGGGGGCTGCAGCGGTGTTCCCCGCAACATCCCGCTCACTATACTTCACAGTACAGTGAGCGGAGGTTGCAGGGGTCACCCCTGCAGCCCCTGTAGTATGTAAGTGTGTTCACATGAGAAAGGTGCAAACTTTTGGTAGTTCGCACCTTTCTCATGCGAACATTCCGGCCTCAGCAAAATCAGCTGCGGCCTGATCACTTAGAATCAATCAGATAAAGTAAAGAGAGCAAGCATCTGCAATGAATATGATGAACTGTGAAATGTTGTTGATGAGAAAAGCAAACATTGGCTAAAGCCATAAGTAAAAGAGGAATTGTTCAAGTTGTGTAAAAACTATGATTGAAGTATCATAGTTTTGCCACAACTTGAACAATTGCTACAAGTGTTCGAATCTCAGAATATAAATCTGATACCACTGTTGTGCCGAAGCACTGGTGGTACAACTGTGGAGAAAAAGCCAATCCGTTGTCATTTGCGTGACCTGTAATGGGTGGACCGTGTGGTCAGCCAACTGCTTCTAGACAGAATATTCACTCCACTCAGAAGAAGCCACTTGAATCATCTAAGTTTATGGTTGAACATACAGAAAAGCCTGTGCAGTCTGTACTTGGTATTGAACTGTATGATTTAGATGGAAGAGCCAAGTGCCTGAAAGCTGGGAAGAATCCTGAGGAATTGTGGTGTTGTGAAAACAGTGAGAGACTTGAAAGCTTGCGAAAGGGATTGACTTTGAACTATTTGGAATCCTGGGGAAGTGACACCTCCTTCCTGACGAAGAGCTGGAAGATGCTCTGAACGTTTGTTTAAAAACTTAATTCATTTGAAGCTGTGATCTGTACACAGTTTGAACAAATGGATGTGAGGGCAAGTGTAGGTTTTTTGAAACAGATGGACATTTACTTTGGACTTCCTGATGCAGGCTATCCTTAGTTTTATGTAGTTAGGCAAATCCCTCCTTAGCATAGAGCAAGGTAGGCCTTATTCCCACCTCATCGTGATTTAAAAATACATTTCTGATGCTTGTTAATCTGCTTAGAATCGCATGCTGGGCATATAGTCCGACATCCAGTGGTAACCACAGAGTATTGCATGTTAGGGGACGTCAACATAGGCGTGCCTGTAACACTATCCCTAACGTGATGTGTAGTGTACCCAATATCCCTCACACGGAGAGGTCCCTTCATAAAACATTGCATTAGGGTTCTAATTCTTTTCCTTTGGTCGTTTATTCTCCTTGTCAATCCCTTCAATGGCTGATTCATGTGCCACCGCCGAAGACTGCTGACGAAGGAATTTCGGCAGCCGTTTATACGGTTGCGCTGCGGACCACTTGGCCCGGCCTTCTGGCCGGCCTTTCAATAGGGAGAGTGGGGTTGAGGTGGTCATATTCTTTTCAAGAATACCTTTCTGTTTCCCCTCCCTTTGTTCCCTTGGGTTTGTCGTCGCTAGAACGATCCTGCGCTATGGACAGGACTCAATTTAGATTTTGTCCTTCCTGTAAGGCGAAATACCTGTGGAAAGACGAGCACCGTTGGTGCAACAATTGTCTTCATCTGTAAACTCCTACGGCCCAAGACTCTTAAGGAGCGCCGTTTGAAGCGGTGGGCGGCCTACGGTATGTCGCAGGCTGAAAGTAATTCCCCCGCCTCCACAGCCGCTGAGTGCGACGAAGGGATTAGCGATGACCAAGGCTCCACTTGGAAGGCCATTGACCTTAACACAGAAAAGTTCTTATTCCGCAGCGTCCGTCCCCGGTCCGGATAGGCACGACGTGAGGCCTGCTATGGGGACAATACATCCCGGCAACGGGGATGCACCGGATTCCCACACTAAGCACACAACCCACGGTTCTGCTTTGGCAGTCCAGTCGAAGCGCTCCAAAGCGCCAACGGGCACGTCGGATACTTCGGCAGTGCCCGCTGATCCTCATGATCGGCACCCCTCCCCGCAACCGTGACAGCGGCATACGTCCGGGCAATCCAGAGTAAGGGCGCTAGCACCAAAACACACGCGGCCGTCGAGATGCTTCAGAATAAGGCTCCGACTCCACTTAAAGCCCCAGTGGCGCCGCAAACCACAGCGCAGCCACTGGCTCAACACCACACCTCCCTGAAACCCAGAGCATCAGCGATGGTATCGCGAGGATCGCTTCGGTGGTTAAAAAAAAGGAACTGTCCTAACAGACATTGAAACAAAACAGCTTAAGGACGGGTCTAAAGACACGTCATAACGGCCAGAGCCTCAGAGTACTCGGAGAGCTCTTTTTCTTTATCCAAGACCTTAGAAGGAAAATCATCATGGTTTGAGGGGTGCATGAACAGAATTTTCAGAGAGGTTTTCTCCCAAGAGGCCTCGTGAGGAACTTCGTTTTATGCCTATGTGCCAAGTTTCAGAGGACCTTTGAGGATCCTCAGGAACAGAATGTTTTTGACCTTACAGATGACAAAGTGCCTATCGATTCCTACATATAGTATTATGATACCTTTGGGAACCCTATGGATGTTCCTGCTGATCCCATGGACAATTGGGAAGACAGCCATCCAGTTGATAATCCACCCTGGGCCTGCCCTACTCCTACCCCGGACCCTGATGCTCTGTGTTTGGATTCCCCTCCTAGCACTGCAATCAGGCCTCACCTGTGGATGATCAAATGGCGTTCAACGCCATCTTAAAGAAGGTGGCTGAACATTTTCAAATTGCCACACAGGAAGCTGTGCAGGCTTTGGATTTTGTAGAGGAAAAGGAAAAGCCTCCCGCCAGTCATGCCATTCCCTTACTGAACTCTATTAAGAGACGTCTGGTGGCTTCATTGTTAACTCCAGACCTGGGGGTACACTTTCACTCACCCCACTTCAGTCAAAGGGGACCCCACTCCAAAAAGACTCAAACGGCTGGTCACAAAGGTTTATTTGTCAATCTTTCGCGGAAGGGCATGACTTCAGCGTCCTTGAGAGAACGGGGAAGTGAGCTGATGAGCATTAGGTCTGCAGGGTTTATATACATTTTCAAATATCATTGGTTCCAATCTCTAGCACGTGCACAAAGGAGTTTACATTAGCATAGCAGTTAGTCACGTAATCTTCCTTCCCCCCAATCCCTCCTTCGTGCAGAAGAGTTCCTCGTAAACACACTCCTGGGGTGACCTGATAAGCCTAAAGCTGCACAGTCATTACGCCCTTCTCGGCATCTCGGGGGCCCTCTTCAGGGAATCCACTTCTGCTGTTCATGACTATCTTGTATCTGTCGTGCCAGGCCTTTGCCACCCTCTGCCCTTCCCTTCTTCTTGGAATTTGACATCTGTTAACAAGAAAACTAATTTTGCAACACTGCCTAGTCGCACCGAATTTCCCTTTTCTACTCTGGGGCTCTACAGGATTCATCTTGCTACAACATGTGCATGGACTTACTAATTTTTGTATCCACAATTTGCCCCTTTTGCTCATGTTGAGCAAGATTATATGTCATTCTTATTCAAATCCTCAATTTCCTTCAACCACATTATCCGCAAATGCTACTTTTCCTGATGAGAGGGGGTATCCTGTACCTTGCGGGCTGTCCTGCTACAGCAATCCATACAACCTCCAATAAGCATTGGAGAACATTGTATGCATAGGCAGCAAACCAGGACTAAGCCTATCACTACCAGTATTGGGGTTAGCAACTTCCAACCAAGATCTTTCAGTAACTTCATCCACCAACTATCTCCAACCCCCTCCTCATAGTGGATTGTCTCAGCTATCTTATGTAACCTGGATATCCCGGACAACACTCCCTCACTTGCATCGGGAATATACATGCAACATTGGGACGCACCATAGTGCAAACTCCGCCCCTTTCTGCTGACAACACATCCAACACGTACCTATTCTGTAATGCAACTAACCATATGGCCTTCATCTCATATGTAATATTAGTGAGTATATCGGCTGTTTCACTAATCATGGTCTCCACTGCCCTACTTAGTCTGCGTACCTCTTGGGAGTTCAGGAATATTCCTAAAGGGAGTGTCATTGCCTTTACTATGTCAATAAATCTATCCAGATCAGTGTCTGATTGGTCAAGCCCTTTCCCCGTCTCTCTCTTATACCTATGTTTAGCATACATTTCTTTAGGGGTATAAGTCATAGCAGCAGTTATTATCCTTGCAAAATAACATGTTCCCGAAAAGTTCCTGGGAAGCCATAGATAAGCCTTTTTATTACAAACATAAGCATACCCTTCAATCGCACCTATATCCCTACTATACCTAGAAAGATCGTATATTATACTACATCCCAAAATAGTTTCTCCTTTCATTCCCTTGAAACAAATATTCTTCCTTGAGTACTCTCTGGTTACCATCAAGAGGAGGTGGAGGTAATTTCCCTACCCTTATCTGACCTACAAGGTCTCTTGAAGAGTATGTTACTCCCTCCTGTTTCATTTTATGAACTATACCTGCTGATATGTCGGACCATTTCATTGTAAAGCATCTGGAAGTATTTGGCATATACTTGTCTAGTGAGAGAACCCTCATCCAAAGCAAAATACAACTGTCAACTTCTGGTACTGCAAAAGCATACATAGGTATTCCATCTTCTGTATGGCGGGGAACATGACTACATATCCAACAATTCGACAAATCAACGCCTTCTGTGTTGTGTTCATTAAGCGTATATATGCATTCCTACTATACTCTTCATCTACATGACCATCATGCTCATGCCTATCTATACATAAGTAATATTGGTATCATTTGGGGAGTTCGCCACAGGAAATATATTCTTAAATTCATACATTGAAGGGTGTTCCAGATACCATAAAAATACAACAAGCCCTGTCACCACCAAAACACCTGCTATACAAAAAAGTATTTTCCTTCGTTGTACACCCGTATTTGTCCACCTTCATCCATCCACTTGGGTGGGCAGACAGAGCTAAATCCTGCAGTTCCATCTCACTTATCATTGCTTCTGCCACCTTACCTGAGTTTATGCTGACACTTGCAGGTTAAGTTCCGTGGCTTGGCTGGGTCCTAGCGCCTACCGTTCTACCCTAGTGAGCAGCCTCTCACTCTTACAGCTTACGTTCCCAACCCTTTTAAAAGCTCCAGTGTCTTTGTACCCTAAACGTACAGGGTGCACCAGCGGCCCTTGCACCGATCTGTCCCACGCCTTGTTGTGCCTTTTCCAGGAGGGACGCCGGAGGCCCTTCAAGCAACTGCTCGTTGTCTTCGGCAAGGCTGTGCACTGCTCTGACCGACAAGAGTTTGTGGCTCTCTAACAATCAAAGTTCAATTCACAGTCCTTACTCGTTGCCTGGCACATATACTTTCCGTGATCTCAGGTTGTACCTGAGGACATCCGTTGGGAGAGGGGTCTGGGATGATTCCAACAGGCTTGTTTGTACCCTGGTTGATTGCAATGGTTCTATAGCAGCAGCTTTCTTCACGTGACTTGCATGGTACCAGTGTGGTTTGACGTCAACTTTCAGTGCTGTCTGCGTTGTCGACAACACCTGGTAGGGTCCTTTCCAGCACGGCTGCAGGCCGCTAGTTCTGTCAAAGGCTTTAATTATAACCCAGTCCCCGTGTTTCACATCATGGCCTGGCCCAATTGGTGGTACTGTGGCTACATTTTTCATCTGCGTATGTATAGAAAGAAGCCCGTTAGTCAATGCAATACAATATTGTTGCAACGCTGGCCAGGTTTGTTCAGACAATCTTTTTGGGTTTACAGGAGTACCAATGCTAGGTGGCCGGCCCATTACTATTTCGAATGGGGATAGTCCATGGGTGCGTTTGGGCGCAGTTCTCATGATCAGCAATGCCAATGGCAAGGCATCGGGCCACTTCAAACCTGTTTCTGCGCATGCCTTTGCCAATTTGTTCTTCAATATCTTATTGGTACCCTCAATAATTCCTGCTGGCTGGGGATGGAATACGGTATGGAACCATTGATCAATCCCCAGTGCTTTGCATACCTTCTCACCACCTCCCCCGTGAAATGTGACCCATTGTCTGACCATAAATAGGTAGGGACCGTCTACAGGGGTACCCAATGTTTCAATATGCATTTTGCAGTTGAGGTTTCACTGTTGTCTCGGAGGGGAAAGGCTTTCACCCATCCTGAATAACCACATTTCATTACCAGTCAATAAGCAAACTTGTTTACAGGTTCCAAATGTATAAAATCCATATACACCACTTCAAAGGGTTGTGTGGGCAGTTCACAGTGTCCTGCTGGGGCCGGCACACCCTTTCCAACATTGTACATTAAACAGATCTTGCACTGCTTTGCCCATTGCCTGCAATAGGGACCAATTCTTTTGTTCCCAGACAGTTTTTAGCACACCTTCCATTGTTCTAGAGTTTACATGTGTTGGTCCATGTGCCACGCTTACTACAACAGGGAGGTATGCATCTGGTAACATCCACCTCCTTGTGTTCACATTTGCCCATGCACCACTCTCCAGTTGTCTTATATTTTCTTCCGAGTGCCAGGTTTTCCTTTCTTCTTCTGTTGCATCTTCCTGGATTCTTACTACCTGCTCCCCCACACCCAATTCCCCTCCTTCAGTTTTACTCATATATTGTCCAAGCTCATTATTTACACAATTTTCTACTTCATATTTTGCTGTCATGTCTGCTAAATTGTTACCCTGGGATACATAATCAAGTACTTTCCGGTGGGCTGCGCATTTTACCACTGCTACCCTTGTGGGTAATGTCAAAGCATCCAGGAGTTCACATATTAATGCTGCACGTTTTACCTTTGTACCATGCGATGTTAGAAATCCCCTTTCGGCACAGAGCCTCCCAAAATTGGTTACCACCCCATGTGCATAAACTGAATCAGTGTATATGGTTACACATTTTCCCTCACTATGTCTTAGTCCTTTGATTACCGCATGCAATTCTGCCGCCTGTGCAGATTTCTCTGGTACCTTTCCCATGTCTACTATAGTTTCACCTGTTGTCACTGCGTAACCTGCCACTGTGTCCCCTGAATCTAATTTATAGCAAGACCCATCACAAAACAATATACCCTCTCCATCCTCCAGAGGCCTGTCCTGTAAATCAATCCTCCCTTTCGTACTTTCTTCTGTCCTGATCACACAATCATGCATTACTTCATCCCCATTTGCTTGCAATGGTAAAAAAGATGCTGGGGTTTAACACATTGCATCGTTCGATCTTGACGTTCCTACTGAATAGGTACATCTTGTACTGTGTCAATCTGGCAGCCGTGAGGTGTTGGGTCTGATTTAATAATACATCTACAGCATGTGGTACTTTAACAATGACATCATTCCCTAAAATTATTCCTGCGCTTTGCTTGAGCGCCAGGGCTGCCGCTGCCACCGCCCTCCTACATGGTGGTAGTCCACGAGCAACTGCATCTAACCCTGTCGAGAAGTAAGCACAAGGCCTCTGCCTCCCACCCTGCTCTTGGGTCAACACCGACACAGAACACCCATCTACCTCATCTACAAATAAATAAAACAATTCCCCATAATCAGGTTTTCCCAGAGCTGATGCGTTACATAGGGCACTTTTCAGTGTGCAAAAGGCCTGCTCCATTTCCACTGTCCAACAAAATGCTCCATCCTCTTTTTCTGTTTTGAGTGCTGTCAATAATGGTTTTGCTGTTACGGAAAACTCAGGTATCCAATGTCTACAATATGACAGTACTCCCAATACTTTCCGCAAATCTTTGTCTTGGGATATGGTATAGATTGCACTAATGATATGCGATCAATTGACAATGCTCTTCCCTCTTTTGACAAAACATAGCCCAAGTAGTCAACCTTTTGTTGTACATACTGCATCTTTGCCAGGGACACTTTATGATTATGCTTCGCCAAATGGGACAACACCAAAACAGTTGCTTCTCGGCACCCTTCCTGTGACTGCACTGATCAATATATCATCCACATACTGAACTAAGGACGTCCCTGTTGGTAGCATGAGTTCATTTAACTCTGCTTTTAATACCTGGCTAAAGATAGCTGGGCTTTCCATGTAACCCTGCGGGGCTCTTGTAAAGCGGTATTGCCTTTGTCTCAAAGTAAAACTAAACAGATATCTTGACTCTGGGGCAATGGGCAAACTAAAAAACGCGTTTTTCAAATCAATTACACTGAACCATTCAGCCGTGCTTGGTATTAGGGTCATAATACTGGCAATACTAGGCACCACTGGGAATCGTGGCTCCACGATTTTGTTACTCTCTTAAATCAATAATAAACTGATAAGGCAGTGTCTCATCCCCTTTCTTGTGAACAGGAAGAACCGGAGAGTTGCAAGGACTATCATTACACTCTTCCACCACTCCCAGGGTTGTCATGTCACTCACAATCTTTACAAAGGCTTCTTCTCCCTCCACAGATATCTTATATTGTTTTACTCTGGGGAGTCTAGCATCCTCTGAGTTTTATCACAATCGGGTCCACCAATAGTGTTCCTACGTCATTACCATGTGCCGCTCATAGATGCTCTGGAAGTTCCTGCAATTCCACTGGTAGAGGCTGACTGAGTGCCATTACAATGTGGTTACCTGGGTCATTTATGGTTATACGCACTCCGCTTGGAGAACAGTAGATGGTTGCGTACAGTGCTTTTAATGCATCAATTCCCAATAAGTTTTCTGGACATTTATCTGTCAGCAACCACCCATTGCTCCATTTCACCCCTTCCACCTCTGCCTCTATCGCCTTACTTACTGGGGTCACTATGGGTTCCCCGCCAAACCCAATGGATGTTTTACTTGTTTCCGATAGTGGCGCTGAGGGGATGGTTTTAATATCTACCGAGCTGTTTGCAGCACCAGTATCCACCAAACATTTCACTACAGGATGCTGTCCCAGTCGCACCGATACATATGGAATCCTCTGATCGACTAGCACAAACACCGCTCCCCCAGCTCCACCTCGGCCCCTTCACAACAGCCCACTAGACGGGTCTTGAAACTTCTCTGGTCTTTCCCCAAATAAAATGCAGTCCTCGCCTTCACTGTTCAAACTGTGCCATTTGCCTAAGGCCCTGATCAAACACGTTTGGCCCTGGTGGGGAGAAGTTCGCTCTTGGTCCTGGTGCCATCCCTTGCTGTTGCATGGTCTGCCCTGGTCCTCCTCGTGGGACGCCCCTCCCTCGTCCTACACTTGCCGGACACTGGTTTTTCCAGTGACCTGGTTTTTTACAGAAGGCGCAAACATTTTGGGCCAGTCCATCCGGCCGTGAATATGTACTTACCTGCCCTCCGCCCATACCTCGAGCGTTCCATTGTTGATTTCCGTTCTGCTGGTTACCCCTAAACCCTTGGGAGCCCTGCTGTAACTGTTGCATTAATACCCTATTTTTAAGTTCCTTTTCTGCCCGCGTCTTTATCTGGGTTTTTACTTGTTCACTACGCTCGTAATATCGTGCCATTTCTAGTATATCTTTGGGTGACCTCGACTGCCAAGTAGACGCAGCGCTCCTCAAACCTTTCTGAATCGGAGCGTGTAATCCTTCCACAAAACTCCCAGCAAAATATCTCTGCCCTGTTTCAGTCGCTAAGTCCGATCCGCTGTGAGCTTTGAACGCTGCCTCGAATTTCAGGAAATAAGCTGCAACATACTCAGCAGGTCTTTGCGTTACTGCGGCTAATTTCTCCACCTTCACATCTTGGGGTTTTAATATCTCCTCAAGAGCTTTTAATACCCGTAACCCATGCCCTTTTACATTGAGAGATAGAGGTTCTTGTGGTTTCCTGCTATTGTCGTCTTCTATGGTTTTCCATATTATTCCTAAATCATTTCTCTGCCTAAAGGGTACCCATATTTCTTCAGGGACCAACGCCATCATGATATTATCCACATGGCCTAAATAGTTTCCTCATCTCCTTGTAAAACCGAGCAGGGTCTATTCGTGGGTCAGGTATACTTTTAGTTATTTGCATAAGTTCCATACGGATTAAGGGAACATATACATAGGTCTTTACTGGCTCATTATTGGGGTTATTACCTGGAGTGGGCTGACATTCTCGTAGTGGGAAACTTTTCTCGTGCCTATTTCCTTCTTCCTGTGTAGCTCTAGATTTCAGTTCTACAAAGGCTTTCAAGACCTTGTTGAACTGCCCCTTTCTTTTGCTTTGCTGGGGCTTAGCATTCAGATCCACATACAAACTTACCTCAGTTCCTAAGAAACTTCTGTTCCTGTCAAATCATATTTTTCCTCTTGCCCTTCCTGTTCAACCAAGTCTTGAGTGTCGTTAAACAGATGCTGGAGGCATGCTAATTGTTCTGCGCAGTTATGGGTCATTATTTCTTCCCCCGCTTTAGTGATGGATTAATTGCGCATTTCTCTATTCTGTCTGCCAAATCCCTGCCTAAGGGCTGGGCTTCTTCTAACCTCTTCTTCCTGTCAGCCCGTTTCTCTGTTTTCTTTCACACGTTGATCCTGCCTTCGCTCCCCTAGGTATATTTCTGTCGTGATAACTTCCATGTACTCCCACAACTGTTTATTAGTACGGGCTACGTCTATTCCCTTTGTAGCATCACGGTAACTCCCGGGGAGATCTTCACTTACCCCACATTGTCTCATGTTATAATCATAATCTTCAACTAGAGTTGTAGCTACTTGTTTAAATTCCACAGGCCTTAGTCTTCCCAGCATGTTCTTAACATAGTCTCCTATCCTTTCCTTATATATATCGTGCGCTATGGTCTTCAGCTCCTTTCGCCGTTCCTCACCTATCTGGGTGGTCCTTGTTAAACCTACATCAGTGACATCCGCACCATACTTCATGGGGTACTCGCCCTCTTCCACGGCTCTAATTATTATAGCCGGGGCCGAGGCCCCCGGGAATAATAAGTCATTTGTAATTATTTTGACTTCCCGTGCTATGTCCTCATAGCGGGGCGCTGGTACGGATGGGTACATACCTCCACTTTCCTTTATGAACATAGGTCTATCCATTTGTTCACACTTCTCCTGTATTTCCTTATTGTCTTACTCCCTCGCCTTCTGATTTGCAGACCGCTTCTGCTGCTTTCTCTCATTTTTATTCCGTGCATTCTTCCTCCTAATCGCCTCTACCCGCCACAATCTTATAGCCTCAAACTGAGCCGGACGGACTCTTCGTTTTGCCAGTTCTATTTCTACGGTCGCTATAGCGTCCAAGTCAAATGTTCCATCCACTTGTGTTCAAGCAACCCTTTTGTATTGTTTTAGGAACAAATTCGAATTCAACCCATATTTGATCAGCATTTCAAATGCCATAGTGTGGCTTCGCTATTCCCCTCCCGCGGGAAGTCAAGTTTCCCATGATCCTTAAACCTTAAAGAATCAATATATATGCTACTAATTCCTTTTAACGGACTGGTTCTTACTTAAACATATTCATTTCATCCATTAATTACCCTTTTCATGAACGATCTACATAACAGATCTCAGACTAATACGTACCATATAACTGATACTCCTTTCTTTAACGGTCTTACCAACCGTATCCCTAAATCACTCACCTCCTATGGGGTCTTCGCCTCGAAGTCTGCTGGACCCAAAGGGCGGCAGCCTGCTGTCCTGTCGTCCAGCGGGGCTGGCGGAGGAAGGGTAACGCGTTTGTGCAGTCAATGGTGCTTCTTCATTCATTGGGGCCCGATACCTTTTACCCCTCCAGCCTCACCCTGGAAGGCCTCACCCAGTGAAGGGCTGCCACACCTTTGTCACTTTGTGTTCGCCAGTAAATGGGGGTACACTTTCGCTCACCCCACTTCCGTCAAAGGGGACCCCACTCCAAAAAGACTCAAACGGCTGGTCACAAAGGTTTATTTGTCAATCTTCCGCGGAAGGGCATGACTTCAGCGTCCTTGAGAGAACGGGGAAGTGAGCTGATAAGCATTAGGTCTGCAGGGTTTATATACATTTTCAAATATCATTGGTTCCAATCTCTAGCACGTGCAAAAAGGAGTTTACATAAGCATAGCAGTTAGTCACGTAATCTTCCTTTCCCCCCATCCCTCCTTCGTGCAGAAGAGTTCCTCGTAAACACACCCGTGGGGTGAGCTGATGAGCCTAAAACTGCAGTCATTACGCCCTTCTCGGAATTTCAGGGTCCCTCTTCAGGGAATCCACTTCTGCTGTTCATGACTACCTTGTATCTGTCGTGCCAGGCCTTTACCACCCTCTGCCCTTCCCTTCTTCTTGGAATTTGACATCTGTTAACAAAAAAACAAATTTTGCAACACTGCTGAGTCGCACCTAATCTCCCTTTTCTACTCTGGGGGTCTACAGGATTCATCTTGCTACAACATGTGCATGGACTTACTAATTTTTGTATCCACAGACCAGGGCAGTTAAACCCAGGGTAGAGAAGTTGTTTTGCTTTTCTCCTACTAACCCCCTTTACATTAATGGGCAGCCACTCCAGATTCCCTGGTAGTTATGACTACGAGAAAGAGGGCAGGTGTCCCCCTGTCTACAGGGGAGGTACCACCTGATAAAGAAGGGAAAAAGGGTCACGACTGCTGCTGCATTCTCCACCCGTATAGCCAACACCACCACTCTGTTGGCTAGCTACTCGGATGTACAGTGAAATTTGTTGCAAGAGGGCCTTCAAGAGGTCCCCGAACTAATGCGGGCTAAACTGCTTGCGATTGTATCGGAAGGCAAGCAAATCTACCAAAACATTATGAAGAACACTTTGGGCGCTACTGAAACAGCAGGAAGGACCTTGCCCAGGATACACTACTAAAATGGCACACCTGGTTGAGGAACTCCGGTTTTAAGCTTGAAACCCAAGCAGCCTTAATAAACAAGCCGGTTGAGGAGACCAACTTGTTTGGCAAGGCCATGGACAAAGCGCTTGAGACCGCTAAGGAGCATGAGACTCTCAAAACCTTAAACCAGATTACCCAAAGGCCTTCACAACAGAGAGGGGGCGGTTCTCGTTCCTTTCGTGGGCAATCTCACTCCCCTCAAAACCGGTATGGCTCAGGAAACAACTGGTCTTCAGGACAAGAATCCAACACCACTACCACCTATCCACCTACAGGACAACGCCGTGGAAAGGGTAGAGGCCGGAATTCCACTCCCAGAGGCTCCCCGCCCTCAGGTCAGATAAAACCCTCAGATCCAGGTCCCCTCCCCGGTCGGGGGACATCTAACATCATTCCTTCATGTATGGGAGGGGATAACAGACCAGTGGGTGCGCAAGACTGTCGCCCACGGCTACTGCATAGAATTTTGCCGACCACCTCAAGTCGGACCACCAAAATCAAGACGCCTGATGCCGGAACACCAAAGCATCCTGCTGCAAGAGATCGAGCTCCTGCAGGAAAAGGGCGCCATAGAAGTCGTCCCTCTTCTACAGGTAAACAAGGGTATTTATTCAGCGTACTTCCTTGTACCCAAAAAGGATCTCACCATCATGCGCCCTGTGCTAGACTTGCGCCCGGCAAACAAATTTGTCAAACCTCAAAAGTTTCATATGGTCACGTTGCAGGAGGTTATTCCTCTGCTGAAACAGGGGGGGTTACATGACAATACTGGATATGAAAGATGCATACTTTGATATTTCAATGTTGTCGGCACACAGAAAATACCCAATGTTCATGATAGAGGACAAGCACTATCAGTTCAAAGTACTCCCCTTCGGCATTGCTTCAGCACCAAGGGTGTTTGCGAAGGTAGTGGCAGCAGCACACCTGCGCATAGAATCCTTTCCGGTTTACCCTTACCTCAACGACTGGCTCATAACAGGGGATTCCTACGGAACATGCCTGTTGAACACCCAAAAGACGATAGACCTCTTTTTCAGCCTGGGATTCTCCATCGAGAAGAAATCCAGCCTAGACCCCAGTCAGGTCAAACAGTTCCTAGGGGCTCTAATTGGAACAGAAGACAGCCTTGTCTTCCCCTCCAATGAGACGGTTGAAAACATGCTGTTTCAGTTCCCTCAATATGTAGCCGGTGGAGAGGCGACGGTACGCAAAGCCATGCGACTGCTAGGAATGATGGCGTCATGCATTTACTTGGTTCCTCATGCGCGTCTGTGCATGCGTCCTATGCAAGAGTGACTCAACAGCCAGTCATGTCAGGCCAGTGGACAATGGGAAGATCTGGTGGTCGTCTCGCCAGTCCTCGATCTCGCTCTGCAGTAGTGGTAGAGGGAAAACCTCTTGAAGGGAAAAACCTCACCACCCCTGCAGTAGAAGCCACTCTCACGACAGTCGCATCTCTCATGGGGTGGTGGGGGGGCCCCTCGCCTGCTTCAGCAGACGGCGCGTGGCGTGTGGCCAACAGAAGTAGCATCCAACCACATAAATCTGTTGGAGCTGCTAGCCGTATTCAAAGCACTGAAAGCCTTTCAGACACAGTTAGAGGAAGACAGTCCTGATTCTCATAGACAGCACCACGGCCATGTATTACTTGAACAAGCAAGGGGGCACACACACTCCAGGTCTATCCAAGCTGTCCCAGAACATTTGGAAATGTGCTCTCAAACACATGTTGTTCCTGTTGTCTCAACACATTCCAGGGGAACTCCATCTTCTAGCGGATGTGCTCAGCAGAGACTTCCCACTACCCGTAGAGTACGAATGGTGACTACACGAAGACAGTCTCCAAAGTTTTTGCACAATGAGGTTTCCCAGAGATCGACTTGTTTGCAACTCTGGAGAATGCCCAATGCCAAGATTACGCCTCCAGGTACCCCCGGAACCGATCCAAGGGGAACGGTCTCTGGATAACTTGGTCAGGAAATTTGTTTAGGCTCCCCCCCCGCCCACCAACTCCCCTACTCAAGATCGTGCACAAGATGCACCAGGAACCAGTCACCATGATATTGGTGGCCCCCATGTGGGCCCGGCAACCCTGGTTCTCCCGGCAACCCTGGTTCTCCCATCTGATGGAGATGTCCTATCTACTCCAATGAAACTGCCTTGCCCGTACATCATGTTATCTCAAGCAAACGGGGGGAAACTCTTCACCCATGCCCGCAAACCCTGAAGTTAGCCGCTTGGCTCCTGAGGTCATAGGAGTTCTGGCACCTGCAACTCCCTCAGATATGCATGGTCCTACTTCAGGAGGCGAGAAAATCTAACTATCAGATACGGTTGCTCGGGTAAATGGAATCACTTTATCTGGTGCTATTCCAAGGGTGTCAATTCTATTGACTGCTCTCCTACTCGCATTGTATTGTACCTGACTCCCCTACTAAACTCAGGCCTGGTTTTTAATTCCCTGAAAGTTCACTTAGCTGCTCTCTCAGCCTACACTACGTCACAACAGAAGGTGTCATGGTGGAAAAAATACCAGTTATTAAGGCTTTCATGGAAGGGGGTTTAAAGGATTCATCCCCCCCATTTCTAACCAAGCTCCCGGATGGGACCTAAATGGGTTATTGACTAGACGTATGGGGTCTTATTTTGTGCCTATGCATAAGGCAAGTCTCAAAGATCTTATCTAGAAGACAGCCTTTCTAATGGCTATCACCTCTATGGAGCGTTAGTTAAGTACAGGCCCTTTCAGCTTTCATTTCTAGACCCTTTTGTTACAGTTCAGAGGTAAGGTGGTTCTGCGCACTCGCCCTTGATTTGCGCCTAAATTTAGTTCCAAGTTCCATGTGAACCAATCAAAAGAATTGCCTACTTTCTTCCAGAATCCCACTGTGGCCGAGGAGCCTACACACATTAGATGTGCGGAGGGCAGTCATGTTTTACCTGGGAAGAACTAGACCACTGAGGAAAACAAACCAATATTTCGTTTGTGGCAGCTGGTAGAGATGGGGATCCTGTCTCTAAATCAGCCATATCAAGGTGGATTGTCAAACGCTTCACACTCTGTTTCTCTGTTCCTAAGAGAGAACTGCCCTTCTAACCTAGAGCACATTCTGCTCTAGGCAGTGGGGCTTCCATAGCTTTCGTTGCAAATGTTCCCTTAGAGTCCATTTGCAAAGTGGCAACCTGGAGTTCCGTACACACCTTTTACAAAACACTATTGCCTAGACACTCATTCTAGGTCTGATTCTCAGGTGGGACAAGCAGTATTAAGACATGTTTTCACTACTGTTTTCTCTCAACCCACCTCCAACTCTGGGTACTGCTCGCTAGTCTTTGCACAGATTGTTATTCAAAGCAGATTAACAAGCATCAGAGACATGCATTGCTCACCGTAATAGCATTTCTGATGATTGTATCTGCTTAGTTTCAGCGCTCGGGTGGAAGGAACATATACTTCTTTCTACTTTATCTTTTATTTTCTCCCTCACGATAGTTATTGGGCTCCCTCATGGCAGAAAAAATACAATCGGAGGGACCTAAACGCGTGAGGGATTTTGGGTACACTACACGTCACGTTAGGGATAGTGTTACAGGCACACACATGTCGACGTCCCCTTTCGATTCCCGAAAGACAAGATGCAATACTCTGCGCTTACCACTGGATGTCGGACTGTATGCACAGCATGTGAATCTAAGCAGATACAATCAGAAATGCTATTACGGTGAGTAATGCATGTCGTATAGCCCAAACTTTACTCTACTTCCTGATTGCTTTACATTTCCCACCTCCACCAGTTGTCTGCCCCCTCTCCCGGCACTGGAAGACTGTTCCTTGTGGACACTGAAGAGGCTTACAATGTGACATTTGTGAGCGCATCAACCATCATGAGCAAATTAACCTAGTCCATGGGTTGCTATGCAGGAACTGCTTTAGAATTTACCAGACTGTATTTGTTCAAATGTATAAACCATCAATAAACATTGTCAGTTGGCCACAAACAAGGGAAAGAAAAGCCTTAACGCAGGTAAAACAAAGGGTCTACAAGCAGCCAATGCAACCGTTTTTAAAAGATGCACATGGTTGAAAGTCACAGGATTCAAACCAGGAACTCTGGTCCAGTTAAACTCTTAACCGAATACTTTTTTGGAAAGGCCAAAAAGGATTTACATACACTCAGGCAATTTTCAGGGTGCATGCCTTTTCATAGACGGGCATCACCTTACAAGAAAAGCTTCAGAAAACGAATGCCACAGTTCTTCCAGCAATCCCATCAAGCTACCCTGTTTGCATCCACTACATGGCCTCAAGGAGGAATGGAAGACTACTTCGGAGGATGTGGTTGTAGATACAGCTTCCCCACCTATGGTGAAGGCACAATTAGACGGTGACTACCCTTTCTCCTATTCTCCAGTAGGCTGTTGCATGCAAAACATTACCAAGGCATTGGAGGTAATCACTGCAACCATTTGGGTATTATGCACAGTAAAACAAGTGTACCTAAGTGAATTTCAAGGAATGACCTATACAATACAACAAAGAGATAGCCGCAGCAAACCAGAACATCAGATACTAATTCATAGAGGTAGCTGCACTTCTGCAAAAGAGGGCCCACACGTTCATCCCTCTGCGTTAGAGGAACACTGGAATATATTCCATTAACTTCCTGGTGCCCAAAAAGGACAGTTGTAGGACACTGCATCGACCTACAGTTAGCAAGCGGATTCATAGAACCTCAGTGTTTTGAAAATGACCACTCTACATGAAGTCGTACTTCCACAAAAGAAGGAAAACTGCATGGCGCCTTTCGGACAGATGCATACTTTCACTGATGTGAGACCATACAAATGTGAATAAGGTCATGAATATTGGTTCAAGGTTCTTCCTTTTGGAGTGACATACACATGTTTTGTACTGTCACAGATTGCACAATAATCACTCCAGATTCAGGTTTTTTTATTGGAATCGATGCGCCTATAGCAGTTTTTATCTCATCTCAATTCTCCTTCTCTCTAGCCCAAGCGTCCCTAGCCCCAGGTTGCTTTATAGCGATTGTACCACTTTCAGTATGCTAAACGCTAAATGAACTGCCATGTTGACCTAAAGGCCCTTGGCCTTATCCCATTAGACTCCCTCAGGGACTTCCTTAATTTCCCTATTGTAGCCGGTCATCAGTGTTCTAAAGGGTTATGTGCTTTGCAGACACCCTGGTTGACTTGGTCTTCTCCTCTCACACTTACTTTCCCATCTTCATCCCTTTTAACTAGTTACTACACTCCCCCTCCAGTCCACCTACCTCGGTCTTCCTTCTCTGTCCCTCCAGTGTCTTTTGTACATTCTAGGTCTTGCTTCCACCCTTGGTTACTCATCCTCCCTCCACACTATTGCTCCCTCCTACAAACTACCACTCCTCCCTCCAAACTCTGGCATCCTCTTTCAATCGCTTTCACTCCTTCTCCTAGTCTGACTTAGCATACTTGCACCCACTCGCAACGCAGTTCCACTTTCACTCACTAGCCAATACCTCACCTTCTCCAGCATGGGGTCTGGCATGGATTACATGCTCATGAATATTCCCCGTCTGGCTGGGAATCCTCGGTAAAGATAAAATCAGTATTGGTTTCGTTTCTGATCTGTCTGTCTGTCTTAGTAGTAACCAATCACTGGTCTCTGGGTCATACTGCCCCCAGCCAATGACTGCCATCTCCCTAAGCCCCTCCCCTGGCAGCCATCCTCATATTTTTACTGCACGTTCAAGTGTTGGGAGTCCTCGTGCTATAACTCTCGAGCTTTTACTGCGTTTTCGCACTTTTTTCAAAGAGATTTTCTCATTTTTCGGTTAAATCGAGCCTCAAGCTCCACCGTTCTACTTCCGATCAACTGGGACCCATTTCAGAATTTTCTACGCCCCTCAAGGGTGAAGTTTTCATCGCGTTACGCTTCTTGGAGGATTCCAGAAGATCTGAGGCCTACCATGGACATGGCGCAGGACAAGGGAAGCTCGGCGCCCGGATCCAAGCTGTTCCGGAACGGCCCTGGATGCGGGTTACAGAATCTTTTCAAGGAGGACGAGCATTCGAGATGTCTCTACTGCCTTCATGAGGACAAGACGCACGTGGAGAAGGACTGTGCGTTCTGAAAGAACCTATCGGAACGGACCATGAGGGATCGTCGTTCCCGCCTCGCCAGCTGGCTGTAGACGGGCCCAGCAGGTGAGAAGAAGAAAAGGTCTGAGCGGTCTTCTAAGTCCTGTGAGGGCGCCCCGGCGACGGGGGCCCAACAGAAGGCTAAGCACCGCGAGTCCGCGGGCACCGGGAGTGCCGAACGGTTCGGCTCTTCAGCTGCCAGGCAGGGCGCGCCTTCCCCGGCACCATCAACCATGAGCCAACCCTTTAGTTCGGGGAAGAGGAAATCTGAGAACCCGGGTAAGCTTCTGGAGAGGCCCCGGTCGATCTCGAAGGATTCGGCCGAGAGGGAGCGAGGCAGTGACCCCCCCCCCCCCCCCCCCCAAAAGGTGAAGGCCTCAAGTGCGCCCAAGGTGGCGAAGGCCTTGATTCACCCGGCTAAGGTGAGGGTTTTGCGGTGGCCCTGGCGAAGCCTGGGGAGGCTGCACCAGTGGAGGCCATCTCGGGGCCCAGAGTTTCCCTGCCACCGTGGAGGGAATCCTCTTTCCAGCCCATTGACAAGACCCCCGTGAAGACCCCGGTGGAAAAAGGGCGGGGGGGCGGTGGCCATTACAGACACGGATTCAGCCTCTGAGGAGGAGCTGGTGGAAACCGTGAAGAACCTCAACGAGAGGTTCGAGAAGGTACGATCCCACGGGAGGGATCCCGAAGAAGTGGTCAAAGAAAGCGACAGTGGCGCCGACAATGGCCCCAGTGGAGGAGCAGCCATCCCTCCCGTCGCAGCCATTGGCCGAGCCTCAGGACATCTCAGCAGCAATTTTGATGGCAATCCAAACCTTATGCACGGAGATGAGGTCTAGATTACCACGAACCCCGGCGGACGATCCAGAACCGGGCCCGTCGGGAAGCCCTCCGAACAAGCGGAGGAGAGTTAATTCCCCCCTGCCCTCCATGCCCTCATGACCCGTGGAGTCCTCATCCCCCTCACCGGACCCCATGGATGACACGGCGACTGATAAGACGACGGGGACGGATGACGACGACGGTGGTGACGACGGGACGGACCTTCCATCAGCACTCCCTCGGGCCTCCCCACCCGACGAAATTGGATCCTCTCACGCTCTGATCGCCAGGGCATCCGAGCTCTTCGAGCTCTGCCTCGAGGAACAGAAGGAGGGTTTCCTCTATCAACGGCGAGAGGCCAAGAGAAAAGACGGTCCTCGCGGTACCCTTACTTGACGATTTCTGCGACGAGGGACTTGCGATCCTGAAGAACCCGTCCACGACGCCTGTCAAGAGGGACAGGTACGAGAAGAAGTACCGGGTCCCCGACGCCGCCCCCAGGATGCCCTGGCGATCAGAGCGTGAGAGGATCCAATTTCGTCGGGTGGGGAGGCCCGAGGGAGTGCTGATGGAAGGTCCGTCCCGTCGTCACCACCGTCGTCGTCATCCGTCCCCGTCGTCTTATCAGTCGCCGTGTCATCCATGGGGTCCGGTGAGGGGGATGAGGACTCCACGGGTCATGAGGGCATGGAGGGCAGGGGGGAATTAACTCTCCTCCGCTTGTTCGGAGGGCTTCCCGACGGGCCCGGTTCTGGATCGTCCGCCGGGGTTCGTGGTAATCTAGACCTCATTTCCGTGCATAAGGTTTGGATTGCCATCAAAATTGCTGCTGAGATGTCCTGAGGCTCGGCCAATGGCTGCGACGGGAGGGATGGCTGCTCCTCCAATGGGGCCAACCTACGCTGGATTCGGTCGTCTCAGCGGTGGCCAAGAAGAAGGCGGCGGGGGCGACAGCCTCAACCTCTACTTCCCACCTGACGGCGAGCCTAAGAAATTGGACGCCATAGGGTGACGGGTCATCTCGGCGGCGACGACAATCAAGGCGGTCAACGCCTTAGCGATTGTGGCCCGTTACGACAGGGAGCTATGGTACAAGATAGCTCCCCTACTGGACTTCCTACCAGACGACAAGAGGGCGAAGGCCCTGGAGATTCTGCAGGAAGGTGAGGTGGCGTCGTACCACGCCATAACCGTGGCAAAGGACATTGCCGACACCAGGTTTCGTCAGTTAGGCAACAGTGTTTGCCTTCGATGTGGCTGGCTCAAGGCGACAGACTTCCGTCAGGACGTGCAGACCAGGGTTTTGGACATGCCGTTCGACGGCAAAAACCTGTTTGGGAAAACGGTGGACGAGTTGCTGCAGGCCATCAAGGCCGACACTGAGACGGCCCCAGCCCTGGGAGTCCTTCAGCAATGACAGCCCTTTCGGAGCGCCAGAGGCAGACAGGGGGCCTCCAAGGGATAAGGCAGTGGCTCCTCTACGTACCGCCAGGCGGCCCGCTCCTCTTCCCAGGAGGCTTACAGAGGTTGCGGTAAGCAAGGAGGATCTCAGTGTCGTCGCCAAGGAGGCCAAGGCGTCAAGGCCGCCTCCAAGCAAGATTGAACCGGCCGTAGCGTCGGGCCCTCACCGAAGCACCCCGGTGGGAGGCCGGCTGGCGAAGTTCGTCAGTGTGTGGGAGTCAATCTCCACCGACCGTTGGGTGCTGGATGCCCTGGCCCACGGGCACACTCTCGAATTCCAAAAGAAGTGTCCCTGCATTCCTCCCGTGGCCAGGAAGGAAAATCACGTCCCTCAACTGCTGTTGGGGGTAAAGGCGATGCTCAAGAAAGGGGCCATCGAGCTCATCCCCAAGAGGCTCCGGGGCTCCGGAGTATACTCAAGATACATCCTCGTCAGAAAGAAGCCTGGCGGTTGGCGCCCCATCCTGAACCTACGTTGGTTGAACAAATACATCAAGGCACAGAAGTTCAGTGGTCACCTGGGCTGGGACAGCTGGAGGAGGGTGACTTCCTATCGTCGTTGGACTTGGAGGATGCTTACTTCCCCATCCTAAAAGAACACAAAGTTCCTCAGATTCGTAGTCCAAGGACGCCACTACCAATTCAGAGCTCTGCCATTCGGATTGAAGTCGGCACCCAGGGTGTTCACCAAGTGCCTAGCACCAGTGGCGGTGCGGCTGCGCCTGCAGGGGATCCGCGTCTACCCCTACCTGGACGACTGGCTCATCCGTGCAAGGACAAGAGAACTCCCAGTCGAGCACACGGCGAAGACCGTCCGCTTACTTCGGAGCTGGGTTTCTCCATCGACTACCCGAAATCCCATTTGGTTCCGTCACAGGTGGCACTTTCTGGAAGCGAAGCTCGATACAGTGGAACGATTGGCGTCTCCGTCGGAGGAAAGGACAAAGGCCATCTTAGGCAAGGTGCAGCGCCTGCTAGCCACGGGCATGGCCAGGGTGAGATCCATCAAGTCCCTCCTCGGAATGATGTCCTCATGCATCTATTGCACCTGTGCAGGCTACGGATGCGTCCTCTACAGGAGTTCCTCGACGCCCGCTGGATGCAAGCGGCGGGCAGCTTCGAAGACAAGATCCCGCTCAACAAGGTTTTCCGTCGGGCAATTCAGTGGTGGGGTACCCTTGCACACCTCACGGCGGGCACGGACTTCCAGACCCCAGCACATCAGGAGACGGTGACGGACGCCTCCCTGGAGGGAATGGGGTGCGCACACCGGAGATCTCCACGCAAGAGGCCTTTGGCTCCCGGAGGAGAGGTCTCTCCACATCAACATCTTGGAGCTCCGCGTCGTTATCTGGGCGCTGAAGTCATTCCTCACGTCCCTCAACGGCAAGGTTGTGAGGATCTTCACCGACAACACCACCACGATGTTCTACATCTGCAAGCAAGGAGGCCCAGGATCTGAGGCACTGGGCCGTCGCCCAGGGGATGTTTCTGGTTCCCTTCCATTTGGCAGGAATAAAAAACACCATCGCCGACTCACTCAGCAGGGAGCTGCGCTCGTGCCACGAGTGGGAACTACGCCAGGATCAAGTGGATCGGCTCTTCCAACGATGGGGCAAACCCCAAATCGACCTGTTCGCGACGGCAACAAACTCCAAGTGCCAGAGGTTTGCCAGCAGGTTTCCCCAGCCGAGGAGCATGGGCGATGCTTTCTCGTTCCCCTGGGACGGCCTGTTCCTGTATGCGTTTCCTCAGCAGCCGCTGCTGCTTCGACTTATTAGCCAGCTCAAGAGGTCCCAGTGCAGGATGATCCTTGTCGCACTGGTGTGGCCGAGACAGATCTGGTTTCTGGACCTCTCGGCGTCCCCACCAGTCAAGCTGTCGACGGACGCAGATCTTCTCTCCAGAGAGGGAGGCGCCATTCTTCATCACGACCCGGAGTCGCTGAACTTACAGGCCTGGCTCCTACAGCACTGTAGTTTGGAGGGTACAATATCCCGGCAAACTGCACAGAGGTTCTTTCAAAGGCCAGGGCGTCCTCCACTCTCAAGTGCTACGGACATAAGTGGAAGAGGTTCTCTGTCTGGTGCTGTGCACAGAAGATCAACCCTCTACGGATTACGGCACCTCAAGCGCTACCCTACCTACTGTTGCTGGCCAAAGCTGGACTAGCTCACGCTTCCATCAAGATACATCTGGCAGCGGTCTCCCGATACACCAGAACTGCAGGACGGCCGTCCTTGTGGTCTCATCGACTGGTAAAGGAATTCATGAAGGGACTGTTCCGATCGTTCTCGCCGGTGAAGGCTCTAGCCCCGGCGTGGGAGCTTAACGTGGTGCTGACCAGGCTCATGGGGCCGCCATTCGAGCCTTTGCATTCGGCTCAGTTGAAGTTCCTATCGTGGAAGACAGTGTTCCTTGTGGCCATCACCTCCGCACGACGCGTGGGAGAGATTCAGGCCCTATCCTGCAAGCCTCCTTACTTGACTTTTCATGATACGAGGGTGGTGCTGAGGACGCACCCCTCTTTCATGCCCAAGGTGCCGTCGGACTTCCATCTTAACGAGCCCTTGGTGTTGCCAGTTTTCTTTCTGTCGCCGGCCGAGAGGACTTTGCACTCGCTGGATGTAGCTAGAGCGCTTAAGTTCTACGTGGACCGAATGAAGAGTTTTCGGAATACATTCACAGCTGTTTGTGAACTTTGGACCTGTGAACCAAGGGAAGGCTCTCTCGAAGGCTTCCATTTCCACACGGCTCTCTGGCTGCATCATGCACTGTCATCGGTTGGCCAACCGACCGTTGCCCGTCCGAGAGCCCATTCGACCAGAGCGATCGCTGCTACTACGGCGTTCTTGTCTGGTGTGCCCCTGCTGGACATCTGCAGGGCTGCTACGTGGAGGTCGACGCACACCTTCACGAGATTCTACTGTCGATCGGGATTCCAGGGAGGAGTCCAGAGTCGGCCAAGCAGTGCTGCGCAACCTGTTCGCCTGAAGGTTGGCCTGGTAAGAGTTGCTTAATGTTGAGTTTATGTAATGCTTAATGTTGAGCCTTTTGCCACCTCCCGTTGGTTGTGCATGTGTGTACTGCTATGTATTCTTATATTCATGAGCATGTGAATCCATGCCAAACCCCACTCTGGAGAAGGCACAAGTTACTTACCTGTAACTGTTGTTCTCCAGCATGGTCGGGCATGGATTCACATGCAAACTCTCCCTCCCCTCTGCGGCTCTTCACTTGGTCATACTGCCACTTTACGTGCTACCAAATCTGAGGATGGCTGCCAGGGGAGGGGCTTAGGGAGAGGGCAGTCATTGGCTGGGGGCAGTATGACCCAGAGACCAGTGATTGGTTACTACTAAGAAAGACAGATCAGAAACGAAACTGATACTGATTTTTTTTCTTTTTTCTTTCTTTACCGAGGATTCCCAGCCTGACGACAAGGAATATTCATGAGCATGTGAATCCATGCCAGACCCATGCTGGAGAACAGTTACAGGTAAGTAACTTGTTCCTTCTCCAGAATTTGCCACACTGCGCTCCTCCCTCCTGCTGGTCTCTTGGGCTTTCACCTCCTCTGACCTCTCCCGAATAACCTACACTCCCTGCTTCCTGCGGTCCGGTTTAATCTCCCTCCCCTTCTGAATTGTTTCCCTGGACAATGTGGCTCTAGCTTACCCCCCAAGCCCTTGCCCTCCTTCAGATGTGATCCACTAAGTTACAAGTAGCAGGCTAAGGCCCTCCTACTTTCTCCATGCAGGACCTCTGCGAAACGGCAATTGTAGCCATGAAGTTGAAAAGCCCTTGTTTGTGTTAAGAGCCTGGTTCCTGACTCCCCTAAGGGAACCAGCGTTGCTCTGGTTTGTTTCCATCCCTAGGTCCCCCCCCCTATGCTGTGCGTGCTCGCCAGAAGCACTGTGTGGCTTTGTAGACTGCTGAGCGTAGAAATGGTCGCTGTGCACCTCGATCTGTGGCGAAAGGCTCTCTTGGATGGGTTTTGTTGCTTTAATGGTTGCTCACTAGAATAAATGCAAAGCCTGACCAGCATCTTGCCAAAGAGGTATGGCATAAGACTAAGGTGGACGGGTCAAAAATAGACTAGCTTTGGGGTTTCAGGGAGGCAGCAATTGGGAACCTCTCAGCTGCCACAGTTTACCTCTGCAGTAGGATTGGCTCTGCATTTCTTTCTGGTAGGCCTCTCACCCCTGGCTGAGGGGTTCCCGTCTCCTTTTGACATAGCCATGGTGACGTTTTTCCTGCTCTTTTCACCACTTGGAACGCCCTCACTTGGCAAATATTGTTAAGTACAGTTTATTCGGCATATCCGGTTTGGATTTTTTACCTTTTCGGATGTCCAGTCCGTGTTGGCAAATACTCCTGCCGACTCCTCACATCAGTTGGGCTGATCCCTCCACCTTTGAACAGTTTTCTGGGCTGCTATTTCTTGGCAGGGTTTTCTGCTTGGCTGTGCCTCGCTGTTTATGTCATGTGTTGGTGAGACTTCACCTCACCAATTGTTCAGCTTAGTCTGTCTTGAGGGTGTTGGGACAGTTTTTCTGAAGTCCAACGAAGGGCTTAGCAAAACCATTCAACTGAGACAGTACAAGACCCCACTCTTGGCATAAGGCTGTCTTATTTTAGGAGGAAGAGAGTACTGTAGGAAGTACATAGAACCTGTAGTACACCAAGGATTCAATAGAAACACTTGAAACCAGATCTATCATAAATAATAAAGGTTTATTTTAAACACAAGTGGGCCAAGTTAAGTTTTGGGGTAAGTACTGTCATAAACACATTTCTGATGTTTGTTAATCTGCTTAGAATCACATGCTGTGCATAGGTCCGACATCCAGTGGTCACTGCGGAGTATTGCATTTTGTTTTTAGTCAGACCTTATCATACACTAAGTATAGGCCTCACCTATTCTCTGGGAATAAAACCAATGTTACTTTTAGATTACTTTCTGTAATACCAGGGTAGTAGACCCTGTCAGTTATGCAGTGACACGCAACAAAGCAATTGCATAGTAAACTAACTTGCGAATATACTTTTCTGACTAGTGGAATAATCATGGCAGGAAAAGTAAAAACCTAGAACTAGTATTCAGGATAAGTTATACAGGTGATTAAAACCTATATACTTTTTAAAGGAGCTACCAGCAACTTAAAGATGAGCATAACCCTAAGACTGTTAAAGCATCTGTATAAAACGGACCAGGGAAGCAAAACCCAATGTTACAAATTATGAATTAGTCAATGTTATTCTAGTTAGGTAAAGCAGACTTATTCTAAACAAGCTATACAGTTAGGGGAAGCAAGGCCCAGTTGGGAAGTAAGAGGTTTCCTATAATTTTCAGAATGGCAGGACATTTTCAAGGTAAGTAAAATAAACCTTTCATATACTTTTAGAAGTGGAAGAACACTTTCAAGGTTAATAAGAAATTTTGTAACTGTTCACTCTGAGTTAGTTACCAGCTACAACCTTCACAAGTAAGTACTTTTTAACACTAGTTATACTTTTCAAGGCAGAATACTTTACTTATCCAGTCTTTCCCTATTCTATAGCATGAGTTCACTCTGGTAGATTAGGGGCCCTTGTGGTCTAGGAGCCAGCTGTAGGGTGAGATGGGCATCTGCTGCAGACAAAAGTTAGAGTTCCTGTGAAAAACGGTTCAACAAGTAAGTGGTTAACTTTAAAGTTAGCATCCAGGGACTTCTGAGAAGACATCATAGGAGGATTCCAGCAGGGGACTTGGTTAACTGGACAGGAAGGCTCCAAATCACAGGAAACATCCCAAAGCTACATCTTGGCGTGCAGGTAAGCACTTCATCGTGGTGCCTCTGCCCCTCTTAGAACATCTTTGGAATTTCTTTTTTTCACCCATGGTGGCCCCGCGGTCCGCGATTATCCAATGCTGCTTCCTTATTCCCGCGCCCTCCCACCAGCTCCTATTGGCTAATTACACCTTTATCCCGGGCCTGACTTGGGCAGCCCACTGCCCGGCAGCCTCCTCGGCTAAGGGCCTCAAGGCAAAGGGCGGCTTTTGCATTAGCGGCTCCAAGATGTGTCAGCAGGTGTCCACAGGGGAAGCCAAGGAAGCCAGCAGAGACCAACAAAACTGCGAGTGTGACATGGGTGGGGTGTAGAGCAATTACTCTACTCCAGAAAGCCCCTGTCACTCTACCTTACCTTCCATAGCGTAGACTGCCATAGACTTAAACAATACATACTTAGGAAGACTTGTGACCACTGTAAATGGATTGTAAATGTTGCCTTGGGAAGCATATGCTAGTGCCACACATGTAGGGAACTGAACTTTAGCTTGCGCCGCATCTAGATAGAAATGTGACTGTTAGCATGCACCACACCTAGAATTATGAACCCTAGCTTGCGTCACATCTAGATACAAATGTGATGGTTGGAATGTGCCACACTCGTATGGAATTAACTTTAGCTCGCAACGCACCTAGATCGAAATGTGAATGTCAGCATGTACCGCACCTAGATGGAATCCCATAGTTGCAAGGACAGCAATGCCAACTAACCAACCTACTAACAATTCCATCCCTCTGCATACATCTCTCAAACTCTAACCAAACACAAATTTCACGCAGCAATACGCACACATTTCACAACAATGCAACAACAAACCACACTTGCACAACAGCACACGACTACGGACCGTAAAACACCCCAAGCCCAGCCAACGGACCCACCGGGATGAGGCTGCCAACAGCACATCACTGCTCTCTTGCACTTTTCCAGCTTATTCCCACTAACCCACCCCCTCTCCTCCCCTTTTTCAGAGCCGCCAGAGCACCAGGGGACCACTTTGGTGGTGATAGTGCGCAGTACAAATGTCCTTTAACATTAACATACACAGGAATCACAAGAGACTTAAGGTAAGTAATACCCAAGCCAGCACAGTACCTCAGCACGTAAGCGTTTGCAGCAGGACGACTTCAGGATCTGCAGCCTAAAACCTGGTCGTTGAATTCCTTTATCCTGAAGACAAGACGTGACACTGGAAGGACTTTTGCAGCAAGGATCGCTGGGGGAAGGCTCTAGGCAAGAGCTTATTTGCGTCTGGATGCTGTTTTGTGATCTTGGCACCCTTTTCAGGAGCCAGTAGAAGACTTTAATATCGCTTGTCGGATTCTTGTAGTTTGCAAGGTCCATCACTCTTCTGATTCGCTATACGTCTCTGGAGGTCGTGCAGGATGCCCACAAAGTTTCGGCAAGATTCGGAATTCGAAGACCGTGCACCACACAATGGCTCGAGGTCCCAGGGAATTGGGGTATTGCAGCCCGCAAGGTTGCAGGACAACCTGGGATGGCTCAAAATGTAGGTTGTCTTGAGTCTAGTGGATCTCCCCAGGCTCTGGGTTGTTTATTTTTGGAGTCCCCAGGTTGATTTGAAGGAAGGGTAACAGCAGGCTCCAGTTATACAGCAGGCCCTGCAGTCGCTGGAAATCGTCTCAGCCGGGTTTTCTTCATCTCCCTCTTCGGATTGGTTTCCAGTGGTCGACTACCTCTTCAGCTTCCAGGATCAGACTTTTAAGCAGGAACCCAGCCAATCAAACAGCCATGCAACATTCAAAATGGGGGGGGGGGGTTGGCGGTCCTTTCAGGACAGCTAGCCTCCCAGTTTGAACTGGATTTTCTCAGTCAGACTTGAAGACCAAGGGCTGCAGAGTTTTGGACTCCTCATTCACTTCCTGCCTTCAGGCACACTGGAGCCTGGGCGGGCTTGACCAAGGTCTCCCACCGAAGATCAAATTGACACAAAGGATTTTCTCCCCTGGGTGTCAGGGGAAAGAACCAAAAAAGGACAAGGAGCACTGAAATGGCAAATAAAGACCAAAGCCATTTTGGTAAAATAAGCACCCATGGGTGCCTTTCCAGCATGGTAGAAACAGCTTGCGGTAAAGGTGCACCAAATTAGTAAAAAGCGTCACTGCCACCAGCCGTATGCTTGTCACTGTAACAGAAATGTTACAGTTGGAATGAGAAAGGATATATGGTATCTTCCCAGCACTCCACATAAGGTGGGTGTGTGCTGGTTTCACCTACCAAAATGTAAAAGGGATCCAAAGATCCTTTCTGCCCTTGAACTGTGCTTCTCACAAGGTTAACCAGAGAAAGTTAAGAAGGGGTGCCCCAAGGGCAACCCAGCAGTTACAGGCAGTATGTGCCAAATGTTGTCAAAGAGTTTAACATTAAAAAGACACCCATAAAAAGAGTAAAAGTTTTAGTCTCCCACTCACTGAGGTATAGGGGAAAAATAATCCACCAGTAAAGGAAAAGGTTTTGGGGGTTGACCGGTCACGAAGATTTATCCTTGCTATGAAAATCGTACCCAACAGAAGGTGCCTCTAGCTGTTGTGCCCATCCTTTGATCATTTACTGCTGTGCTGTCTTGATCTTTTGTCAACCTGGGCTACTGGAAACTGTCTTTCTGGGTACCCATGTCTTCCTGAAGTCTCCCTTAACCTTTCCTTTTCTGGCTTTACGGTCAGTGCTGTGGGAGGATCCTTTGTTCCTTTCCTAAGTCGCTGGGATGGTCCTCGGCTCAGGGTGCAAGACCCACGGAACCAAATCTTGGAAACCTCACATGTGGAAGGGAATTCTGTACTTGGCAGGTTCTTTTGTGCTGCTGGAACCATTTTCGTGAAAACTGTGGACACAAGTAGTCCTAGGGTGGGTGAATATTTGTGATGCTGCTTCTACAGGTCATTGGTCTGCGGTAGAGTTTCTTGGGAGACGTGTCTTTAACACTATTACCATAGACATCTGTATGAGGCCTCCATGCTCTGCTGCATCTTCCATTGGGTTCTTGATCCATCTTAGTACCTCACGTTTTAGGGGTCTCCTATGGCCTTCCCTGGACTAACCGCCACTTGGCCCACTGATTCTTCTCCCATTATTTCTTTTGTAATTTTGCACCTGCGCTGGAACTCTGTAAAATTGACTCTGGATACTTACCTGTCCCTAGAAATGTTTCCTGGATCCCCTAGGGATTTGGTAAGGGCTGCGTTGGGGAGAAGTATAATTTGTATGCTTCATTCCTTCACCTAGTGAGACCCTCAGCACGTTTTGTTCGACTTCTGGACCTTTTTCTTTCAACCCTGAATGAGTAGAGCCTTTTTCCATCATTCAGTCTTGTGGGCCGTCTTTCGGAACTGTATTCTTTGTATTCTACCTGTACTTTGGTGTCTGTCTGCTCCGTAGCTCTTACAGGCATCTGTGTTTTTACTACTGCAGCACACTGCTCCTTATGGGCAGTGTTGCTGGGGACCTTTAAGATTCTTTTTCTATATCCTCAAATAACTACAGTGCTCGAGGATAGAGAGATATTTAGTATCTCTCCCAAAACTCAATAGTTTGAGAATGGCGCACACCACTTTCAGTGGAGTGCAAAAAGGATGCCTAGTATCGTCGTCCTCCCTACTCCTGTGATTTTATTTATTTTTATTTATTTTTAATTATTTTTTTGTCACATGGACCATCTCCTAGTTATGGCTGGCGGCAGTGGATGTGTTCTACGAACTATTGTGTAATGATTATACTGTAGACTATGCCCATAGCCTCGGTAGTGTACATTAGTGGCACCCAAGTACCAACTCGGGGCCTTCCTTCTTTTTCTAGCCATTACTAGTGCAGTTGTTCTTTGTTAGCCCTTCTGCCATTTTGGGAGGGGGCAGTCTGTGTGTTTTGCCTTTGGCTGGAACCCTTGGGTATCCCCGCATACACACCAATGTCTGGGCAGACAGGAAGTGGGGGAGGAGTGTTCCACCCTGTCATTTGTCTGCCAAAGTGCCTGAATAGGTCCAGCTCCCACGGGGGGGAAGGGGGAGGGTGTCTGGCTGTCTTGATTGGACAGCCAAATGCCTCTTTATGTAAAATGCTGAGAGATTGCAGAGGAGTGTGTGCTGGAACTGTATAAAAGGTGAGGCTTATGGAGTGAAAAGCAAGTCGCCCACTGGAAGCTGAAGCAACCGAAGACGACAACCAGAGATGCCTGCAGACCCTTTAACACTGTGACGCGACCACTGCGGTCCTCACCTTGTTCTCTAAGTGACAGAGCAGCTCCGAAGAGGGCAGCTCCTTCCCTGTTACTGCTGGAAACAACCAGTCCCAAGACTAACTTTGACTTTAGCCCTGTCCCGAGGTCCTAGGAGTTTCCAGAACTGCAAACCCCAATACCGGGAGACCTGCTGCCCATTTCGAGTGCATCGTCGTGGAAAGGGCGAATCCGTCCAAATCTTTGCTGAACCCATAGCGAACCTCCAGAGATCGATCCAACTCACCCAGACCCCCTCACCATAGTGCAGGACTACAAGAAGGGAAGAGGATTGACCGGATGATCTGTGTCCTTTGTTGGTGCTGCAGAAACAGCACCAAAACCGCAGAGTGAACCAAGAAGTTGCCGAAAGTCGTGCCACAGGTCCTCCCTCCAGACTGCAGCTGAGATCCCATCCATTGCCCTGCCTTCAGTCAACAGACCAAGGAATCCGGAGGTCTGGTCCATAGCTGCAACATCCCAGAGCATCCAGCACAAACGTTTGGTTCAAACCTAAGGTACTGTGGAGAAAAAGGTATTGCTTAGCTGATTGCAAGAAGTCGTTCCAGAGCGTTGGAGTGCACCCAGAGGTGTGCAGGTTCACCCCTCTTACCTCCAACTCAAGCCGCTTCTTGTGTCCCTTTGAGTCCTTTTACTGTTCTCCCATGTTAGTTAACTTGCTGCTTCTATAACACTAGGGACTGGAAGAAATCTGCAGGAACTCTTCGTATTCTGCTGCTTGTCAGGACTTTGAGCCCTCTCCAAACTGCCTTTAGCTAGGGTTGTGTTTTTGGACTTAAGACTTGCTGTCCGAAGAAACACTCTCTAGAACCTTGAACCAAGCTGATGTTTCACTAACTCGCCATGTTCCTCCCTTAAAGTAACTTAACTATGTGTTTGCAGAGTAAATGCATTACTGTATAAACAGTTACAAACCGCTGGTGCGCGTTATAACCAATAATACGATAACCTTGTCTTTTCCCTGTCTAACGTTGCTACAAATGTAACTGCAAATAAACACGAAAGTGAGTTCTTTGAAGTGTATTCTCAAGTATTCTGAAGTATTCTAGTGTAAACGTCTAAAGTATTTAAAGTGATTCTGGTGTATATATAATACACATATAATTTTATATAAATTATACGTGTACATTTCTTTGGTGTGCATGTCCAACTAAGGTTCACTGTACTTGACTACAGCTCACATCGTCCTCTTAAAATAAGCCTGACTGCTCTGCCACTCTAACAAGGTCCTGTGTTAGCACAGACTAACACTAAGAGTTTGGAGATCTACAAACCACTGAGGTAGCTTACTAAAGTCTTCGTGTCAGTAGGATTTTAGGGAAACTCCCATAAGTCTGGACCAAGTATTTTGGTGCTTACCTTTCATTGTCCTTTTTAAAATCCTGCTCTGTGTTGCTTCAATAGGACTCTATTTTTTTTACATTCTGGCTGATTTTGGTAACTAAGTACTTTTCCCTGCAATGTATGACTAAGGCAACTCGTGCTAAAATGTTCTAATCATTTTTGAAAGCATTTAGCTTTGGTTTGAAACTGTACTCCGTTCCCTCTAAGGCTTTGTTTTTATTATGTATGAATGATCTTTTGTATTATGCCATAGTGTCCAAATTAATGTGTAGTATTGTTTTAGATTTTTGGAATATTTGGCATATTTTTCCTAACAGGTAAAATTGTTTTACATTTTTCTCTCATATCCTACGTATGTTGTGCCCTGACCATCAGATTTAAGGTCTTCCACATAAGTGTTTTGTGTCTTTAGGGAACTGTATGGAAGTGCAAAGGCCCATAGTGGGTGTTAACTACTTGTTGGGTATGAGGGTTCCCTTAGCTAATTTAGAGGCTTTGCTTACCTTTCTTGTCAGGTGTTGGCCTCACATTAGGGTTAGTGGTTGTAGGAGAATAGTCCCTACAGTCTGTGTATATATATATTTGAGGCTTGTGTACCTGTTTAGATCACATCAGGTGCTATGCATAGGCCACATCTAGTGCTAGTTGTGGAATATTACGATGATTTGTTTTTTAAACTAGAATAGGGACGTCGACTGGACGTCCACTGTACAATGGTCCTTCATGTATTGAGGTCCATCAGATTGTTTTTTGTTTCTGCCATCGTAGTGGAATGCCAGTTTGCCGAGTTCTTCAAGCTGATGCCTTTGATTAGAAAACGTTTATCATAGACTTTACTATTCGTACGCTAACCGCCCATCGATTGTTGCAAGGTCTGCGGTGGAGTTTGACAGGCGGAGCCGTCGTTGACGACCAAACAATTGCCTAGACACACACTGACCCCGGCCTACACATGCCTTACCGGGCCTCGGCCAATCACATTAGGGCGAGTGGGGGGAGGCCATACTTCTCCTTTTCGAGAATGCTAATCTCTTCCCCTCATTTCCTTCTTTTCGCTGTGCTGCCATTTCCACTAATCATGGAAAATACACCTTTATAAGTTTTGCCCGTCCTGCAATAGGAAGAACTTCTGTGTATATACACACAGGGTGTGTAACCACGGTCTCCCATGGGATCACTTTGAAAACACATTTCGACCGAAGACATTAAAGGACTGCAGAACAAAACAATGCGCCGCCCACGCCATGCAGGCGGATGCCTCCAATGGCATGGTGGGAGCTTCCAGTGTTAGCAGTGTCTGTGTCCTAAGTGATGCTGAGGGTGAACAGGGTTCGTCAGACTCCCACATGCGAGCCCCTGACTCCATTAAGCAGGTCGGTGGTCCTTTTACACAGACTACACCCAGCGACAAAAGCATGCACACTTCACGCCACACATCCCAAGGCCGACCGTTGACCACGCTGTCGACTGTTGAAAGCTACGTGGTTTCAAAGGAAAGGTCCTCTCACATCCCTGTCTTCTGGGCCTTTGCGCTCGCCGCATGAAAGCCTACCGAAACAGGCCTCAAGTCAGTTTCCGAAACCACGCATAAAACAAACGCCCTTTCACGTGTCAAAAAAAATGCATCGAAAGGCAATTCAGCCCCTTCCACTACTGCGAAAATGAGAACTCTATTAAACACGTTCCAGGCCCCCTTTTTACAAACCAAAACATTGAAATCTACAGAAAGTTAGACGCCTTTACTGTCTAAGCCTTTTACTTTCCACGATAGTGGCCCCTCTAAGCCCAAGGACACCTCTAAACCTTCAGACACACTTTCAGGGACCATGCACCCCAATGAGCCTACACCTTTACAAGGCACTCTTAATGTATTTCCAAGGTCATCTGAGTGGACCCCAAAGAGCTTCTATAGGGTCATGAGGAACAGGTCCTCCTTTGTACATTTCATGCATGGCCACCCTGCAGAACCTTTAACCTTCAGGGCCCATCTCACACAGTGGTAGCTCGGGATCAACCAGCAGCCAAGAAGGCACGCCTGGACACTTTGTAGCCTAGCACCTCCACCCAGAGCCAGGCGACCCCTCGGCTCCCCCTCCCCTCTCAGGACTTATATTTTGTAGACACCTCAGGTTCACTTGACCCTGGCTCTCAAGGTGATCAGTATGATCGGGACCAGCCTGACCAAGACCAATGCTACAACAATGACTACATCATCCAGTCACCAGATCAACAAGATCAGCCAGTGGTTGACTCCCCAGTCGACAACCTGCTCCAATACAATGAGCTGCTCCTCAAGGCAGCAGAACATTTCAAAATAGACACCAGGAGACCCGCCTGAAACACTTGTGTATAGGCGTGTTATAAATGCCATATCATATATCATAAGGACTTTGTGGAGGACATTCTTGGAGACCAGAAGTCCACAACACAATTCGTTCCCCTCCTGCAATCTATTCAGAGATGCATTAAACCCTCTCTCCTAACGCCAAACCTTTCTTGAGCAGTTAAACCCTGCATCGAGAAGGTGTTTAGACTGGCCCCTGCTGACCCTCTATAAATCAGGGGTCAGCTACCACAACTAGGAAGAGGGTAGGCACATCTCTAGCCTCTGCAAAGGCTCCACCAGATAAAGTAAAAAGATGTAGTCTTTTGGCAGGAAAGTGACTTCCTCAGCTGCCTATCAGACTAGGATAGTGTTAGGCAGAATCCTGTGCAGTTCCCTTAGGGGGCACTACAGAAGATTAGGACTACAGGTGAGCGCAATAAATCACCTTTGGTATCAGTCTGTACCACAAAGATTTAGTTGGTAGCTGTGGCTGAGCAGTCAGACTTACCTCAAGAGGGGAGATGAGCAGTATTCAGGGTTTACACAATAGGCCTTCAGTACTATGGAACAAGGAAACACTGACCAAAGCTTTGTAGTAAAAGAATATATATATATTTTATACACTTCTAGTTAAACACATCTATCACAGTTCTTAAAGCAAGTTACATTCGGTCAAAGAAAGAATACACCACTCCCTAGGTAAATTGTAGACAAGTTTGAGCAAAAGTGAAAACTGAGCAAAACGGCGCAGTGTAAACCAAACACAAATGGCACTCTAACAATTGGGAAAGCACAAGTTATACAGAAATTCCTCCTTACTCACCCTAGCAACACTTCCCATAAATTTGTGAACCAGTTTAAGCAAGGCAGTGCATCAGTATAAAAAAATACTTAAATGGAAACTGAGCAAAATGACATTTCACAAGGTTTAAAAGTGGAGAGGAAAGGGTAGTTCTAAGAAGTAGGTGCACCAACACATTTCTAGTTGAGAAGCAATCTAGAGAAGGCAGTTCTAACAAATTTAGCCAGAGTCAGTAGGCCTGTGCCAGAGTCAGTGGTAGAGGGCAAGGGCCCATGAGCAAAATGTTCTTGTAGCTGCAATCAAGTCTTTGGTTAACGATTCGAAAAGGTGGATGCAGAATGTGAAAGACGATGTTAAGAGAGGGGCGGCTACCCAACAGGTAGGTAAAGGATTTAAAACACCTTTAGCACTACCACGCAGAAAGGGTAGCCTAGCAGAACAATGCACCTTAAAAATGAAGAAGTGGCTTCTGCTGTGGCGGTTGTTCCTGGTAGTTCCTGCAGTTCGGGTGATCCAGCAGAGGAAGAGAGGCTCTCGTCGTGGAGGAAGGTTCGAGTTACTGCACTACCCAGGGATGAAACCAGCCACGGTGCTGCCCGACGAATAAAAGGTACGCCCCTTTAAATCGCGGCCCGGATGGACTGGTGCCTGGTTATCCGGTCTCCGAGTACAGGGTACTGGCGATTCGACCAAGGCAGGTCCGGGGAGGCGATTGGCAAACTGGTTGGCCCCACCAGCTCAAGGGAAGAAGGCTCTTGCAGATGAAGATCTTCTCTCGTGTGGAGAAAAGTGGTGAGACGCTGCAGCAGGGCTTCACCGGGGGTTCAGTCGTTGCAGATGTCTTTGGCTTCTCTTCTTCGGCTTCTTAGTTCCAGTGGCGGCGTCTTGCTCTTCCAGTCCTCAGGACCCTGCTTTTATGCAAAAAGATCCCCATTCATACAGCCTAGCTGTCAATCACACAGTGGAGTGGTCATCTTGGCGGGAGACCCTCCAGCCTATCAGGATAGAGTGCGACATGGGTTGCCGAGGCAACCCTGTCCGGGGGTCCTACTCCCCCCTCACTCCTCCCCCTTCCCACACAATGGACCCACCCCAGACTCAGTGGTGCCGAAAGGAGTTCTCGGCAGAAGCCCGCCAAAAGGATGAACAAAGGATCCCCGACTTGGATTAGGAGTTTAGAGAAGGACTCGAGAAAGAAGTTATATTAAAGTTCTGGCAAATGAAACCTACCGGAGTAAAGTTAATATTAAAATAGACCGGCGGTATGTTAGAGGCTGTCAGAAAATGTGGTAGCCTCGAACAATGGGAAAATTCCATAGGAAAATATTTGCGGTTGAATATTTATGGTAGCAACCACTGCCACCAGCCAGAAACTTTTGAGGGACTGTACGGTACCCCCTCGAAAATGAACATAAGGGAAAAACTATTAACCCTTCCCAGTACCTCCATAGTAAGATGGGTTGTATTGGCTTAGTTCAATGGGGACTTTACATGCCCTGGGAGACAGTGGTCAGTCCCAGGGTATGGAGTCTGTTTGGGGGTCGCTACGACACCCCTGTATCACTGCACGGAGGGTGCTGTGTAACACATGTGAATAAAGATGGTTCCTATGGAGGTGAGAGAAACCCCATAGACATTAAACACAAAAATAGCCTAGAACACACATGGCAAAAATGCCTAAGAGTAAGAAAGAGTCTCGCTCATAGCAGGAGAAAAAAACAAACCCTTCAAATCCAGCAAAGCTGCTAGGGGACTCTATAGGTAAGGGAAATTAGCCATAAGGTGATAATTCTCCCTAACAGCTAACAATACTACCCTTTTAGCTAGCTACAGTTGCCATAAGTGGGATGACTTGCTACTACAAATTGACAGTCCCATAGCCCCTAAAATCTCAGCTCCTAAATACTATAACCGAAGGCAAACAAGTAGCCAACTGCATCCTAAAGAACAACCTGGATGCTGCGGACAATGCAGACCGTATCATAGCTGAAGGCTTGCTCACCATTCGTCATGCCTGAGTTAGGTAATCCGGTTTTAAACTTGTAACCCAGGCTATGTTACTCAACATGCCTATTGAACCCAATCCTCTGTTCGGTAAAGGATGCCCTAAAAAAGTGACAGAGTATGACGCCCTAAAATCTTTTAGGCAGCTGTCCAACAAAGGGGGTGGGGGGGTCTACCAACACAAGGTTTTGTGGGCAGGGCCCTCAATGCTGCTCTGGTTAAAGTCTTCATCCTGGTGCAACTCACAGGGACAATCCTCTTCGAATTTTCAAAGAGGCTATAAAAGGTCCAGAAGCAGAGGTAGAGCCTCCACCCCACCCAAACAATGAAGCCCTGCTCCAGGTCTCTTCCCATACCACTGAAGTAGGTCGCATTTCACAAATGGCCCACGCATGGGAGGATATCACGTCAGACAAATGACCCCGGAAGAGAGGCGCATACTATTTTAGGAAGTGAAAGCCCTGTTGGAGAAAGACGCCATAGTTTGTCCCAGCAAACCAGGTAAACAAGGGTATCTATTTGACGCAGTTCCTTTGTGCCAAAGAAAGACCTGACAATGCGCTTGGTACTAGACCTGCGCCCAGCAAACAAGTATTTCGAGCCACAAAAATGTTGCATGAGAACACTTCAGGAAGTGATTCCCTTTCTAAAGCAGGGGGACTACATGGCGAAATTGGATATGAAAGATGCATACTTTCAATTTTAATGTTCACAGTGCACAGAAAATACCTGCGCTTCCAGATAGCTGGAGAACACTGCCAATACAAGGTGCTCCCCTTTGCCCTAGCCTCGGCTCCAAGGGTGTTCACGAAAGTGCTAGAAGTAGTGGTGGCGCACCCACGCAGATTCCATCCTAGTTAACCATTATCTAGACTACTGGCTGAGGATAAGGGAGACACCTCAAATTTGCAAATGGGAACCCCTTAGAGAACTATCAAACTTCTGTTCCAATTAGATTTCTCCATCAACGAGAAAAAATCAACTCTCGTACCCAGTCAAACAAAACAATTCCTGGGTGCAATTGGAAAGATCATGGAATGTCTGGTCTTCCCCTCAAACTAAAGAGATTGAATATGCTGCTACAGATACCTCACTATCTAGCCGGTCACCAGATAACCGTACTCAAAGCATTGCGCCTACTTGGGATGATGGCCTCATTCATCTACCTAGTATCGCACGCACGGCTGCGCATGCGCCCAATGCAAGAGTGGTTAGCAAAACCATGGTCTCAGTCAAGCAGACAATGGGACAATCTAGTGGTTGTTTTGCTAACCCTGGTACAGGCTCTTTGCTGATGGTCCAAAAACAATATAGTGAAAGGAAACCCTTTCACAATCCACTAGTTCAAGCAATACTAACGGACGCCTCACTATCCGGTTGGGCAGCCCATTTTCTTCACCACACACCTCGTGTGCAGTGGACAAACACCACAGCCCAAAACCACATCAACCTTCTAGAACTTCTAGCAGTTCTCAAGGCCTTGCAATCTTCAACAGCATCTTCTGGGTCAGACAGTAGATGTTCTCACAAATGGCACCACTGCCATGTTCTAGCTAAACAAACAGGGAGGCACACACACCCTCTATCCAGACTGTCCCAAAACAATGTGCAAGTGGGCACTCGAGCAGAACCTGTTCCAGGTCTCTCCGCGTACCAGGGGAACTCAACGCTCTAGCAGATACTCTGAGCAGAAATCCTCTTCCAGAAGAACACGGGTGGCAGCTCAACAAAGACTTTCTAGACTATATCTTTTCCCTGTGGGGTTTTCACCCTTTAGACTTGTTTGCCCAACCAAACAATGCCCTGACTCCACATCCAGGTTTCTCCAACCAGAGTCCAAGGGGAATGCAGTGTGGTTGAGTTGGCCAGAGATATTTGCTTGCGCTTTTCCCCCAACACTACTCAACAGAATGGGGCACAAGACGCACCAGGAACAAGCCATGCTAATCCTGATGTTTCTAATGTGGTTATGGCAACCATGGTTTCCACACCTGCTCAAACTGGCGATTTGCAAACCAACAAAACTATGGTGCCACTACAACATGCCGTCCCAGCACAGGGGACAACACTCCATCCACATCCTCGTATGAACTTGGCAGCCTGGCTCCTGAAGTCATAGTTCGGGCACTTAAATCTTCCCCAAAGATGTATGGATATCCTAAAGGAGGCACGAAAGCCCAACATCAGACGCTGTTACTTCAACAAATGGGAACATTTTTGTAATATGATGCCAGTCACAGTCCTTAAACCCAATTGAATGTTGCTCTCGCAACATAGTACTCTACATGCTTCACCTACTAGACTGTGGCCTAGTATTGAACACTCACTGACTTTGTCCGCGTTCTCCATTTCACAAACCAAGGTGTCTTGGTGGAAGGTTCCTATTATTAAAGCTTTCATGGATTCAGTAAAGAGACTATTCCCCCCCTCCACCGGGTTTGGACCTTAATGTTGTGCTCCCAAAGCTCATGGGTCCACCATTGGAGCCCATGCACAACCTAAAACACTTGCTCTACAAGGCTGCTTTTTATTAGCCATAACCTCCATTAGATGGATTAGTGAGCTACAGGCACCGTCTGTACAAGGCCCTTTCTTTATAATCCACAAGGACAAAATTTAGAACACATTCTAGGTTTTCACCTAAACCCATATCCAAGTTCCATCTCAATCAATCCATTGAACTACCTACTTTTTTCCAAAATCCATCTAACTTAGCTGAAAAGAAACCTCAATTCACTAGATGTTTGGAGGGCGGTCTTGTACTATGTAGACAAAGCCTATAAGGAAAACAGACTAACTCAGAAACACAACACTCTGAGGGACCTCAACACGTGAAGGACCACGGGGTACAATGGACATCACACTAGGGATAGTATTACTGACAGGCCCAGTCGACGTCCCTTTTTGGAGTTTTGAAAACCATGTTATATTACTACTAGATGTTGCCTATGCATAGCATGTGAATCTAAGCAGGTACGGAAATAAAGTACGGTGAGTAATGTATCCCATATATCTTGTTTATTTTAAAACCATTTGGTGAGAGTTGTAAACAGTGTATCCCAAGGAAGGGGACACATGTTTCCAACCAAAAGTAGTAGAAAAAAAAATCATTACGTTTAAAAATATCGGAAAACCAGCTTCATATATAAACAAAACACAATTATGCATTACAATGGACAAGGCTGCAGTGTGCGCGATAAAGGTGACGGAGGAGGAGCGGCGCAGTCATCGACCAGCAGCGACCGAAAAAAAATAAAAAGGGTGCGTTAAGTGGGAGCAGCCACTACTCTCTCTACTAAACTTCCTGGCCTTGGCGTGTACTTCCACCTGACCCTCTGACGTATCGTACTGTCTCTGCGAAACCTTAGGATCTCCCCTTAGTGGTTATCCGTACTTGTTTTGTGTCCTTTTTCCTTTTTCTAGGTCCCCTTTCAATTGCGGTTACTGTTGCTCTGTGTACTGTCCCTTTTGGCTTTTTCGCACTTTAGGTCCCGACCTAGCGGGGTGTACCGTTTCTACTTTTGTGTGCCACCTGTTTGCTCCTCCTGTGTGACCCCTCCCCCCGCCCCAGCCCACTCTGCGTACCCTGTGCTGTGGGGTGCTGGGCTGTGCATCTCCCCATTCTCACTCCCTCATCCTACTTTCATCCTTTAACCCCTTATGGTGCTCTCCATTTCTCACATCTTCTCTAATTGCTACTCTAGCACCTAGCCTATCCCTCTTACTTCCTGGCTTAGTGAGATGTTCAAGAGTGACATCCTGGTCTCCAACCCAGCCCTCCCGATAGCTGATGTAGGCATCAGTGCTTCCTCCAGACCGACTCTTGGGGATATCCTTTGTTGTTCCCTCACCAGACCTATGGAGCCTTGATATGGTTTTGGCCTCTCCTATCGCTTACCTCCCATTAATGGTGGCACTTGGTGGGAGTGTATAAAGGAGGGTAAGTCCCAATTTTTTGGTAAAGGGGGATTGAGCTGAAAACGGGACTTGGTTCTTACAGAGGGAACAAAGGGACACAAGCTCAATTACCCCTCTTTTTGTCCGCCTCGCAGTAGGGCAGGGACAGAGGGATTTTTGGATAGATATATTTCTTGTCTATCTGAGAGTCGCATAAAAATATTTCATTATTCAGAGGGTAGTCACAGTAAAAAACATATTTTAATAGTATAATTTATACACTTTTGTAGGTGGTTGGTGCTGTCCACCAGGCACCTCCAGACTTAGAAAACAATACATACAACTAAAAAGTCCAAACTAACACATACATATTCTGCTTGTGGTGTCTAGGTTAGTAGAGTGACAATTCTAATGATGGCCTTCCACTCCAAGATCGTCTATTTGAATGGCACGGTCTTGGTTCAGGGTCCTCAGCCCAATCGCCTCCTTTTCGATGGGCATCTCCAGTATCTTATAAACTTTCTTTCTTCTTCTCCTCCCTAGCACCTCTCGGGCTCCTCTGCCACCTCCTTCTGCCACCTCTCTGGCACCTTCCTCTTCATCTCTGGCTACTATGACACCTCTGCCCACTCTCGGGACCCATCCACCTCCTCTGCTGGGTGTACCTCAAGCCTGTACCCCACCCCCGAAGTCTTTCAAATGCGGCAACCTATTCCACGTCGTTACTCTTGACTCTCGTTCTCCTGTCAAACACTCCTCTCACACCCACCTCCTCGACTTGACCTGGATATCCTTGGTCTCACCGAGACATGGTTCATGGTCAGCTCTATCACAAGTTTTGACACTCTCCTCCCTGATGGCTACAAGATCCCCTTCGAACCCAAAACCAACTGACCAGGAGGTGGAGTATCCCTGATCTTTCTGGAGTGAGTCCCTGCTTCTGTCATTACTACGCAGGCCTACTCCTCCTTTTGACTGTGCCTGGTCTGCATGCTCTTTATCTCTCCTGGCCTCTCTGGCTGTGGCCAGCCTCTACAGGCCACCTGGCCAGGTTGCCCTCTTCCTCTGAGTGGGGTGACCTCTCCTCTCCCTCCCGCTACCTCTCAACATCTTGTCAGGGACTTAAGATCCACCTGGATGCTGCGTCTCCCTCCTCTGTGCTCTTCCGCAACCTCTGTGACACACTTTCCATTCTACCCTCTGCTCCGACACACCATGGATGTTCTCATCTCTTCAGATGCCCCCCCCAGCCCTCTCAGCACTCCTCTCTCTTGGCTTGACCACTTTCTGCTCTCCTCTAACCTGAAACTGTCCCTCGGCCTAAGCCTACCCCAGCACTGCACCGACCTTCTCTGTATTTGGCCCATGAAGTGTGCCAGTGGATGCCTTTGCTGCTACTTTCTCTGCTCCTCCTACGCCTGACTCACACTCTGACAGAGCCCTCTCTAACCATCTCCAACACTCTTGAGGTCCTGGCCCCTGTCATGAGAATCTGTCTGAAGCCTACCTCCAAGTGCACTCTTGATAGGACTCTGACCTTGCCACCCTGAAAACGCAAGTGCAGGGTGGCCGAGAGGAAGTGGAGCTCTTCGGTGCATCCTCTGATAAACTGGCCTGCTCCCTGCTCCAAAGGCAATACAGACTCCCGTCCAAGACGAGTTCACATCCAAGCCTGCGTCCTTGCAGCCTCTAGCAGCACGGCTGAACTCTTAAACAATGTACAAGGAGCTGGCCAATCCTTCTGCAGTTTCCACCTCGCCTGTTAGCTCCCAGGCCCTGGCTTCTCATTTCACCACTAAAATTCTCTCCTTCCTCTCTCGCCCCCCATTCAACCTCCCCCCTCCCCCCCTGGCAGCCTCTTACTCTCCTCCTGTCTCCTCTTTCTCTCCAACACCTGACTATGTTTCTATATAAGTGCACTCTATGAAAGTGTCGTCCAAACAGGTGATTCCCTACTCCTCCAGAACAGTCAAGGACCACATTGACACCCTCGTTCCAGCCCTGGGCGATTTCTGCAATCACTCTTTCACAGCTGGATCCTCCCTCCCTCTCCTCAAGCACTCCCTCCTTAAAAATCCCTCTGCCGATCCCATCTTTCGAGCAAACAGTTGCTTGATCTCCATCACTCCTTTCCTGGGCAAACACTTGGAAAAGCTGGCCAACTCCCAGGTTATTCTACACTCTGAATCTGTTGGTTATCTCCCTGACCATCAGTCTGGCTTCAGAGCAGCCAGAGGCATGGAAACTGCTCCCCTGAACACCTGTGTAGATCTGTTCATGAATCGCGACTCTAACCTTCATTCTGTCATCCGCTTTGACCTTTCCTCTGCCTTTCACACGGTCAATCACTCCATACTAATCAATCGACTCTGTGAGAACCTGGGCATCCATGGATCAGGTCCTGGAGAGGTTGACCGTCATCCTGCCCGGTCCAACTTGGGTCATTTCTCTCCACCGCCTCTCCACATGTTGTGTTCCTGAGGGTTCTATCCCCTCATCCTGGATCTTCACTGTTTGCTTGGCTCCTTTGGCCCGCTGATCTCTACCTTCTGCTCTAACTTTCAGTGTTATGCTGATGACACTCTGCCAGCTCTTCAGGCCCGCCTCAGCCTCCTGTTCTCTCTTTCTCTCTCTCGCTCATTCCCGACTGTGTATCCACGATTCAGGATTGATGCGCCTCCAATGATCTCTGCCTTAATGCCAGCAAGACAGAAACCCCTGCTCCCGCTTTCCCTATCTGGCCTATCTCCTTGGGCCCTCTTCCTTTGCCTTCCTGTGTGGCTAAAACCCTTGGTGTCCTCTTCGACACCACTCTCCTTCTCTCTTCATATCAGACCTTGCCATGAAGGCCCACTACCGTCTGCACCTCCTCAGAGGTATTCTTCCTTTTCTCACTTTCTCCCAGGAGCTCTGGTTCTCTAGGCTGGACTACTGCAATAGCCTCTTTCTCAATCTGTCATCCTCTACTGGCCGCCCTTTGCAACTTATCCAGAACAGGCCTGCAAGACTTGTCCTTGGCCTCGAGCCCGGGGACTGGCTCTCCTGCCCTGAAGTCACTGGCTCCCAGTGGCAGCAAGGATCAAGTTAAAGACCCTCTACATCGTCCATAAGGCTTTCTGGGGCCGGGGCCCACACTACATCCAACTTTCTCTTCCAAAGTACCTTCCTTCTCGAGTCCGTCACTCAGCTACCTCAAACTGAGGGTTAGGTGCATCTCCAGGCATAGAGTGGTCTGGTAGATCTCCTCTGCATGTGCCTCCCTCTGGAATGACCTCCCTGCCCCTTTCAAACTTGAGCCGGACCACCTGAAGTTGTGGAAGCAGTTCAAGACCTTCCTTTTCTTCTCCTGCTTTCTCATCTCTCCTCTGCTGACCTACCGGTCTCCTGCGCCGACTGGTTGCTTGGCTACCCTCATAGTCTACTGGGTGCCAGGTTCCTCCATGATCAGTGTGAGAAACTAGGTGTCTCACTTGCTAGTCCCTAGGGATCTGTCATCCAGGTCGTCGGGACACGCCCATCGCTATTGGATCCAGTTCCCGGGGTTGGACCAGTGCGGGAATATTACCTGGATGGGCGGGTCCTCGGCCAGTGAAAGTGGGACACCGATGGTTGAGACGCAGTATTCTCCTTCTCATAATACCTTTTCCCCAATCCAACCACATAGGATACTCCGTCTACACCCCCTGACCCCTTTCCTGACACTTCCTCATGACCTGAAAGACAACGGACTAACACAAGAGCCATTTACCTGACCTGTTCCAACACAAGGGTCGGGCAAAGTCAGGCAATTGACGAGAACCACATACACCTGACAGCCCTTTCTTTCCCCACAGGGATACAAGGTGGAGCACGAGAGCACACTACGAGCAAGGCAGACCGCACAATGAGACGGCGATCGCAGGGTGGCAGTTCAAGAAGAGGAGAAAGAGGGCGAGAACTGAAGGGGTGACAAGATGGGAAGCGACCGTGCCCTTTTCGAGCCAGAACCACGAAGCCTCAGTGAAAGGAAGCAAAATACTGTGAACAATAGCCAGCGTGTGTTGCAGCAGATGTCAACGGCACACAGAGAGCTCCTACACTGATAATCAGGGCAGGGAGAGACTGTTGCTACCGTGGTGCCGTCCTTGACGCCAAAGACCAGAGAAGCCAAGCAGTTCCTAACAGCCGGTGAGTTGAAAGAAGAACCTAAAAGAAACCGCACTGTGTTGTACGAAAGTTGAGAATGCAAATTAAGGGAAAATCAAAGAACTGTTAACACCTCAGGGGAAAACCAGCTGCAGAAGGGTCCGGCACCATGTGGGTGCTCACTCGAAAGACACTGGTTGATTCCCCTATTGAAACTACCGATAACAGAAGGCCTTAGGAGAGCCGTAAGGAAAAGGTAAACGTTTTCATACAGGGGTATAGCAAAATCTCCTGTACAGTCGAAAGTCTTTGACCGACAAGTAATTGGAAGACGAAGGGAAGCAACTCCTGCATAGTGAGAAAGTAGAAGGACAATCCTGAAGCAGACGGAGGGATGCCTGCAGAACAGGACGAAGCATGATGCCCCAATGAACATTGTAATGACAAGAGGGAACCTGACAGAGGGATGTCCACAGTGCATTGTCTAAGAGGACATTAAGACTTGTGAATGCAACAGGTGAAATAGTTTAGGAGAAAAGCCGTAGTGAACTCGATGGAGGGAGGCTAACATTTGAGAATGGTGTGATCCTGTAAGAGGGGAGCCAAGGGTAAAAAGTCATCACCCAACGTACATACGGAAATTAACTTTTTGTTTGTTTATTTTGAACACGTTAGGTTCTCGAAGGTAAGACTTTTTTGTATAAAGCACTTAACCACCGAAGATCCTGATGCCTGAGAACAGAACTGTAGTCTCGCACTGGGAAAACTCGAGTGTCCCATGCTCAAAACATGGGGATGGGAGATCCCTGGCTACTGAATCCTGACTTATTTTGTGAACACTTCTTTCTTATGAACCCTACTCCACTCTTTTTGTACTTGGTTGTAAGGATTGGCAATCGTTTTTTCATTAGTACATGTGTTGGGTAAGAATTGGTGCAGTCACACTACACAACTTATCTGCTTGGTATTGGGTAACCCACCTTTTGGTATAGCTTTGTAGTACATAAGTTGGTAGTGTGACTGAGCAGCCAGGCCTATCTCAAGCGGGGTAAATGTGAGCTGTAGAGCAGTACAATTGTAATTCCAAGTAGCCAAGTTTGTTTGTATGGCACACCCAACTGGGTGCCTTGCATAGTGAAGGTTACAAGAACACTTTAGACTTAGTTACAGGCGTTAACAGAAAAAAGAATAGCAATAGGAATACTTACAGGAATATTATAGGCTAGGTTAGTGATATTCCGGGGAAATAGATTACAATATAGACATATGTACAAGGTACAAGAATACGTTAGGCTTAGTTACAACAATTTATAGGAATAAGAATAACAAGAACGTAAAGCAGTGAAAGATGACCACTCTACCAAATACAAATATAGGAAGATATATACATATGAATCAGTGCAGGAAGCTATTAGTCAGTCTGGGAAATGATTACAGTCAGGGCAGAGGGGATTGTCAGTCATGTTTGATCCTGGGTATCATTATTCACAAGCCATGCCATGTTACGTCTGAATATGTAGAATGGTTGCTCAGCTGTCAGTGGGGGGAGGTAAGGCGTTCCAGGCCTGGGCTGCCATGGCAGGGAAGCTTATTCCTCCTGCCTTTTCAATTTGAATCTGGGCACAATTAGACGTTGATGATCCCGGTGGGGCATGTGGAGCATTGTTTGGTGAATCTCTTAGTAAGATAGACGGGTGCTGAGGTTAAGGCATGTGTGCGTGATGGCTAGGATTTTTAGCGTATTTATATCTTTGGTGGAGAGCCATTTGACCCGTATCCTGTGATGAGATGTGGTGTTGCCTTGGAATACCGGGTGCTGCTCTTCAGGTGTTATTTGTTGGCTCCCAGATACAGAGCATTACAGTAATCCAACTTGGATAGTATGAGGGCTCGAGCAAGGGTAGTGCAGCTTTCTTTTGATAGGAAAGGTCTACAAGCTCTGATCAGCTTAAATGTGTAAGTCTGAGCAAGTAACCATTACACTCAAGGTTTCAGTTATAAATATTTATTTACCGTCCGTTTTAAATAAGTATTCTTTAAAAAGATGATTTGTTGTAACAATTAAAATGAACTTTAAAATTACTTTTCAGAGTCAAAGCAGTGGATAATCTTTGGATATGCTTGATACACTACTCCTACACCCTGAGGTGACTTCAATCACAAGGATAGGATTTGCATTTATATATCACACACCTTTACTTTTGTTGACTCCCAGTTGAAGAAAGGGTTAGGGAAGTAAAAAGCTTAAAACAATTTCTCAGAAATTGTGAGGACAGCTGAATCCGCCAATGAAGTCTAGAGAAGCCTTTCCCAGCAGTACCAGAATACAACAAGCTCTCACCTATGGGGGACAAACTGTATCAGTCAATGGATTTAGAAGGCTAACTTTAGGGAGCCAGGACAGCCAAAGCCATTTGGAACAGTCTATGGTTCTGATGCCCTTCTTGGATAAAAGTCTGGCACAAACTTGGAGAGTTAAGAAAAATCACTTGTAGGGCCACAAGCTGTTAGACCTGTGAGAAGGGAGTTGAAATAAACTCAAAAAAGGTAAGCTAATGCAATTCCCCAGTGAGAAAAGCGCGGCTAAAGTCAAGAAGGTGAGTACCCCAAGCCTAAACAGTACCTCTGGTTAGAAGTAGAGTGGTCCAGCTGGATTCAGTCTTGCTGCAGCGGTGCAGATCCTGGTTTCTGAGCCTCAGTCATGGGGACAAGAGGGAGGATGTCTGGAGGGTTCCTGCGGCAGTATTCAGGAGGTCGTCTGCAGCTACAGGCTCTTTTCGATTCTGCAGCACTTCGTGGTTTCAGCACTTGGCAAACTGCACTGATGCAGATCTCGGACACTGGTTGGATTTCCTTCACTCCCTCGGTCCTACACTCTGGTGACGGGACTCTGGATCTGGAGGTCCTGCTTCTGGAGGGTCCTTCGGAGGCTCCTGGAGCTTCTAGCTGGATTAGTTCTGTGGCAGATGTTGCACTGTACTACGGGCACTCGTCCCTTGGCAGGAGGCATTGGGCTCCCCTCAGCAACAGAGGCGCACAGAAAGTCGGGGATGGTGGTCCAGTGGAGTTCGTCCGGGGTTAGTTGGTCCCACCAGCCCAAGGGGAGAAGTCTTCCGTCCAGAGCGTCTGAGGTCAGCACAGCAGCAGGGCTTCAGCGGGCAATTTAAAGGTCCAGGAGTTTGCAGCAAACTTCGTTCACGGTGTCTTCCTGAAAAGGGACTGCCAGCTAGCCAATTGGGACTAGTCGCATTGAGGCATTCCTAGAGATGAAGGATGGGGGAGTTTCGGGACCCTCCCTCACAACCTGTCCTTCCAGACACACTGGAGCCAGGGGTGCCCGCCAAAGGCAATGCAAACAAAGGGCTCAAACCTGTCTCAACCCACAGAGTAAAACCCAAGAAAGACCTCACAAACAGAAAATGTCGAAAAAAGACGACTGGGGCCATTTTAACAAAATGGTCGCCAATGGGTGCTGTACTGCAGCTGAGGGTTCAGCTTGCAGTAGAAAAGCACAATGGTAGGAAAATTAAACCACTGCCACCAGCCATTTAAAGTAGTGATGGTAACATACAAATGTTACATGACAGTAGGATAAGGGGCTACCAAGTAACCCCCCAGCACTCCACATAAGATGGTGTGTGCTGGACCCACACAGGGAAAAGGTAAGTAAAGTCAATTTCACTTTACTATTCTGGGGAACTGTAGTTCACTCAAGAAACAGTATTTAAACCTCAAGAGAAAGCTAACAGATTTCTCAGCGACACTGCAGTGAAGGTGCTGTGTGCCACCATACAAAAAGCAGATGCCTATGGAGTTTGTCAGACTATAAAAACAGTGAAAACACAAAATCCAAATCGGGTAAAAACACATGAGTGAGAAAAAGGTCTAACTCACTCCAGGGTTCAAATGAAAAAGTCCCAAGTCCAGCAAATTAGCTGGGGGTCTCCAAGGTTGAAGTGAATTGGCACAAATGAAAATTCTCCCTAACAATAGGCCCTTTTATTTGACAGGATGCCACTAGGACTGCCTTATTATTTGATGGTCGTAGCTTGCTCCCGTCTTAGGTTTAGATTAGGCATTTTTCCTACCTACATATACAGTTTAATAAACACCATTGAACTGTGCTCACTTGGGTCTGTTTTTTTTTTAAAAAACCTTTTTCTTGGCATTTTACTCAACAATACAAAAAACCTACAGAACCCCCTCACTCCTATCACTCCCCCACCCCCCAGTGCATTCACAAAGGTATGGAATCATTCCACAACAGATCGTTCGGAAGGAAGGAAGGAAGGAAGGAAGGAAGGAAGGAAGGAAGGAAGGAAGGAAGGAAGGAAGACCTTATCAATCGGCAGTACGAGTCCAACACATTAAGAGTGACAAGCCCAATGCCCCCCATCTAACACTTCCAGGAGCGCCAAGTCACTCCATAGCATCCGTTTAGTCCCAAGTCCGAACACCAGCGCGGTCCCACATCTCTACTCGCCATGGATCTCAAGTGGAACACCGCTTATTAAGCGAGCTAGTTCCTACGGGTTAAGACGAGGCAGCATTCCTGCGGTGAAAGGGGCCTGGAGCTCCCTCCATTTGGCTGCTTGAGAAGATACAACGTATATGCATCCCACATCTGCCTATCACTCCAGCACTTCCCTTTCATTGCACCCCATCTTGTCTCCGTATCATTACAATACAAAACATCTTCAGTCCATTGATTGTCGGGCCTAGTTTCCTACCCCACCCCATGGCCACTTTGCGTTTAGCCAGGATCAGAAGGAGACCCATCAGCTTCCTGGTCTCCTTAGGTATTTGTTTGGTATACCCCAATAGGGCCAGCACGGGATCAGGCGCCAGCTGCTGCCCCACAATGTCACCAATCACCACAAACACCTGCGCCCAAAAGTGCTCCAACTCCACACATTCCCAAGCTACATGCAGAAATCCTTCCTCCTCATGCCCACATCTGAAACAGGCCCCCGACCTATAGGGAAAGTAATCTTTCAGCTGAGCCGGGGTGTAATAACATTGATGCAAAAACTTAAAGTGAATCAGCTTAAAATTGGTGTTGACAGCCCCTTTCCTAGTCATTTCACAACAGTAATTCCACGTAGCTGTCGTCCGTATAACACGAGATCACCACTTTGTGAGTATACAACTGGACTCCCCGGTGTAAATGTAGCTCCCTAACCCCCTCAACCCAAGGCTCTATTGCCAGGGCAAAGAGTAAAGGGGACAGTGGACAACCCTGGAGTGTCCACCGTTCAAGTGGTATTAACCCGGTGGTCTGCCCATTCACCCTCACCCTGGCCACTGGTTTTGTATACAATAATTCCACCAAGGAGATGAAGAATCTACCCAAACCCATCCTGCGCAAAACCGTGAATAAGAACGGCCATTCAATGGAGTCAAATGCCTTAGTGGCATCCAACAAGACTGCCACAACTGGATCATCCCTCGGTAGTGCCGCCATCCAGCCAAACACCCTCTGCAGCCCAAATGAGGTCGACCGACCAGGAATGAATCCCGCCTGATCTACCCTCACCATAATAGACATCAACGGCGCAAGCCTTGCTGCTAAGATTTTGGCCAAGATCTTATCAAGATTGATAAGCGATATCGGGCGATACGAGGAACAATCTCCCCCTGGCTTCAACAGCACAACCACCACCACCTCTTTGAGAGAGTCTGGCAACAGACCCGCAGCTACTGACTCCTGATATACTCGCAGCAGATATGGTGCTAGTTTGTCGGCAAAACATTTATAGAATTCGGCCGTAAAGCCTTCTAGACCCGGGGACTTCCCACCCGGTAATGATTTAATGGCCTCAACCACCTCCTCTAACGTCACGGGCCTATTCAGCCACTCCCTTTGTTCCTCTGAACACCAATACAGCCCCACCTGATCAAGATAACCCTCTATATCCACCTGCGCCGTCTGAAACTGGGATGCATACAAGTGAGTATAACATTTCTGAAACTCATGAACTATCCCCTCATCCTCAGTGATCCACCCCCTGCTCATCTGTGATCACCGCTACCCTGTTCCCTTTGCCACGCATCCGGGTGGCTCTAGCAAACGACCGCCCAGGGGCCTGACCCTTTCCATACTTCCAGGGGGCTGCCCTATCGCACATATATTTCACCTCCCGTTGGGCCAGAACGTGAAATTCCTGTAATTTCTACATAATGTCCCCCTGCTGAACTTTGGACAGGGCGAGGGCCCCCCCCTGCAAGACACGGAACTCCCCCTCCACCACAGCCAGATCCCTCCTATCTTCAAGATCCCCAATTACCTAGGTTTGCACTCTCCCCTTATCACGCATTTGAATCCTTCCCATAGGATGCCTGCCGGCCGAAGCCACCGACCCGTCGTTAACCTCAAAATATCCATCTATAGCCCTCGCCAATTCCTCCCTGAAGATCACATCCAGGAGCTCATCACTATCGCCATAGGGGTCTCTCCGCCCTCTGACCCCGCATGCGGAGAGACAGAAGAACAGGGGCATGATTTGAGAGAGTGCGGGCCATGATATCCATCCCCACGGACCGGGCCATGACCGCATGAGATACCAAAAAATAATCTAACCGAGCGGCTGAGCCATGCGGTGCAGAATAGTGTGAGAACTGGCTCACACCCGGATTTCTCACCCTCCAAATGTCCTCAATAACCCACACCGTGAGCATGCCCCAGATTCTCTGAGCCCTTGCTACTCACGTTGCATTGCCCACTTGATCCCGTATCGGGTCTAAAACCGAGTTAAAATCCTCATGCCATATAATTTCCCCATCCGGGAGCTCCCCCAACTGCCTCTCCACCCAATCTAACGAGTCTGTCATATCCAAATTAGGGCCATAATAGCAAATCAGCGTATAGAGCTTCCCTTGAATAACCCCCTGCACCACCAGGGCCCTACCCTCCTAATCCTTCACAATTCTCGTCAGTCGGAATCCTACTGAGCCATGTAGCAAAATACAAACACCCCTGGAGTAGGAGGAATAGGAAGAGAAGTACCTATGGCACCCCAGTTCCTGCCGAATTTAGATTCAGTAGCCACTGTCAAATGGGTCTCCTGGAGGAAAGCCACCTCAACCCAATGCCGCCTCAGGTACTGGAACACCTTCCGAGCTTTAGGCTGGCTGTTAAGGCCCCTAACGTTCCACGTCATAAGATTCAGTGTCGCCATTAAGGAATATCTTGATATATACTAACCAGTCACCTCTTACCCTCCTCAACATCCACACCTTCTGCACTGATAAGCCCTCCCCCACCTCCCCCACCCTTGCCCGTCCCCAACATAACCCCCCCCATCCCCGCTGTATACCCTAACCTTGCAGCACTCCCACCGCTCTTAGCATGTAAGCAGCTGGCTTTCGCTCAAGGGCTGACTACGAGCCCGACCCTGCCATGCAAGGAGCCCCATCTCCCAACATATGTATGCTCCAATTGTACAGTGATATCATGCTACCCATACTACACCCATGCTTAAACAGCCTCATTCATTATTTCTTGACCTGGGGGGATTTGGCAACATATCAAGGAAGGAGGCAGCTTCATCCGGGGTTTGGAAAAACAGTGACTTTCCTTCATACACTATCCGCAGCTTGGCCAGAAATAGCATACATACTTTATGTCCCTGTCCCGTAACCACCTCTCAACCTCCAGGAAAGTTTTCCTAGCCGCTTGTGCTTTATCCGAGAAGTCCGTGAAGAACTTGATCACATTGCCTTTGTAGGGTACCGCTCCCTTCTCTCTAGCCTTTCGGAGTGCCGTATCTCTATCCCGGTAATTCAATAGCTGGGCAATCAGTGGACGCGGAGGAGTGCCCGGGATTGGTCTCCTTCCACTCGGGATTCTATGCGCTCTCTCCACGACATACAATGGGGAGAAGCCGTCAGGCCGCAGTGCTTCTTGCAGTATGTCCTCCACCAGAGCCTCCATGTTCCTTTGGCCCTCCGACTCAGGCAGCCCCACTATCCTGATGTTATTCCTACAGGATCTCGATTCAAGATCTTCTTGCTTCTCCTTAAGTTCCCGCAGGGCCTTCCTGACCACGGACATCTCTCCCGAGACTGAGGCTGTGCACACCTTCCACTCCGGATATTCGCCCCTCCGCCGCATCCAGTCTCTCCCCATGCTTGTCCAGGTGGACCTGCATGTGGTCCACTTTGCAGGTTAATGTGTCAAGTTTGCCATCCAGGGACTGTATTCCGGACTGCAGCTGTGTAAACATGGCTTTTATGGCCTGGAAAGCAGACGCGGGATCCGGCTCGGACACTACTGAGTTATCCATTGTCCCATTGTTTTTGGCTGGAGTGGCCATCTCAAAGTGCATTTTCAACTGCTGCTTGCCACCTTTGCCATGACTTAGACATGGCGCACGGGACAGATGGGTGAGCAAAGCAATCCACTATATGGGATGGCCAGGCCGATGGTGCCCCTGTAATAACCACCTCTCTCCTCTCGGGGGTTCGGGCCCAGCCCCGTGGCCAATCCCAGGTTCTGCTGCAACTGATACAGAGGGGAAGAAGCTCGCCAATCTGCAGTGTCCTTACACTTATAAAAGCGGGACTCCTATGATTCCAAATCAGCCCCACCAAAGGTCAGTTCCTCCAACCAACACAGCGAGCAACCAACTGTGTTCCCGGGCTCCAGGAGTACCGTGCGTCCACTCCAGTGGCTGTCTCAGTGCACCCACAGTCCATATGATGGATAGGCTTTGTCCATATCTTGCAATTTTGGGTGAGGCACCCACCTAGTTCAGGCCGGACACTCCTTCTGTCCTCAGAACACCAGAATCCGCAGGTTGCGGCACAGTTAACTCCAGCGCTTCACCAATTGCTGTGCCAGCAGCGCGCCCCTCGTGCCCGCTCCTAAAGGTCCACAGCGGGACTCGGAGCCCCCGCCAGCTCTCCTCCCACTATAACTTCACTGATGGCCGCCTCCACCCTGGGGCCCTGCCGGCACAGCCCCACACAAAGGACCGCCACTGCACGCACCAGCCGCCCCACGGGGTCCAGTACGGTCCTGCAAGTCCCTCCAGGGAAGGACCAGATCCCACCAGCGCCGGCTGCCGAAGGCAGATGACCGCCACCACTAGTTCAACCCGCGCAATGCTGCCAAGTCGCTCCTCCCACCAGCCGCTCGCACTAGTCCTCCGCTCCTCCGGCACACTCCGCAGCCCGGCGCCGCCGCCTCTCGAGCCACCCCTGGCCCACCACCAGTCACAAGGCGCAGCGGCGCCTCCTGGCTCCCTGGGCCCCGGGCACGCACCCCCTCAGGGCGGCAGACTATCTCCCCCTCACACCGAAACAGCCATCCGCTCCAAGAATGGGATCAGGGCCCCCGCCTCACCAGGCTCACAGCGAGACTGCACCCCCCCCCACTCCTTCCAGCGCGGCCCTTGGCTGCAGCTTCGCCACACTGGCCTGCGGCAATTATTGCACTGTTCAGCCCAAAATAATGTCCCCAGGGCCCCAATGCAACCAGACAGCGTGATCATCAATTCCACCTCAGAGACCGCCGGATGGCAGACTGGATTTTTGTAGTTCGGGAGAGCTTCACGGGCCGGCGGCCATCTTTGTCGGGCTATTTAGCGCCCCCCCACTTGGGTCTGTCTTTACTGTTGCCACCATGGGTTCCTTACATCAGTCTCCCCTGCACTGCCTACGGGCCTACCGTGTGCTTAGAGGCTGTAACATTTCCCCCCAGTCCCCTGCTTCCTTGCACTTACCCAGAGCCGCGCTGCCCTGATTGCTCTCCCCTAACCCCCTTCCCTCTCCCTGGCACTTCTCCTTCCTCCCACCCACCGGCACTTTACGTCGAACTTGCACAATGTGTATGACACAAGGCCTAGTAAGACTGTTTGTCTTGTCATCCCTTTGTCTTCCCTCCTTTGTCTTTTTGCGCCTTGATACACTTGTGTACAGGTGCATTATAAATGACATATAAATAAACTTAATCTAAACCACACACTCCAGAATCACAACTATACATCAATAACAAAATACATATGTTAATAAAATCCAAGTCTTGTGTTAGGCAAGATTTGGAGCAATACCCTTTGGGTGCACTACAATAACCTTGACCTCCTGGCAATAGGGACCCAACCTTTGGTATAACTCTGAACTACATAGGTTGGTAGTGTGGCTGAGCAGCCAGGCTTTTCTCAGAGGGGTCAATGTGAGCAGTAGAGGAGTTATACAGAAATCCAGAGTGACGAGTATCCAAATAAACTTACACACAAGGTTTCTTGATTAAATAATTAATTTATTGAACAGTCATTTTGAGTAAGCAGCCTTCAGAAGGGGCAATATAATAGTAACACACAAATACACTCCAAAATACACACTCTGTTTCTCTAAATCAGCAAGTACCCATTTGGGATGGTACACACACTTCCTACACCATCAGGTGATTTAAATAGCTAGGACACTGTGGACATTTAATATATCACTGGTACATTTAGAGCAATACTGAGATGAGTGTTTAAGTAAAGAGATTTCAGAATAAAAGAAGATGTCATACATAGGTTCTGAAGCAGGTAAGTACTTTTAAACCCCCCAATGCAAAGTAAATTAACCCTTTCCTGGAGGGAAAGGAAGACACGAGGACAGAAGAGTCATTCAGGGGGCCAGGCCAGCCAATGTCAATTGGGCAAAAGTCTAGGTGAGCTGAAGCACTTCTTGCAGGTAAGTCTTGCACAATGTTTTAGAAGTCTTAGTAGAAAAAGTAGAATCAATGTAGGGTCACAAGCCAGGAGGCTTGTGAGGGGTATGGTGGGCAGAATTGCATGCAGTACCCTCTAGTTCCACCACATACAATTAGGACTACAGGTGTAAGCAAAACCAACCTGTGGTAGAAGTCTGTACTACAGTTTTTGGTAGTGAGCTGAGCAGCCAGACTTATCTCAAGAGGGAATGTGAGCAGTAAAACAATGTTACACAGAGGTCTTACAACCACAGTGGTTCAAGCAGACACTTACACTCAATGTTTCTTGGTAAAAACATATTAATTTATTACACAGTCATTTAGAATAACATTCACTTCAAGGAGGCAACTTAATATCATACACAAACACACTTCAGTATCCACCGAATACGTTTCTGAGTAAATTAGGCTCCCCTGAAATAGGAGCAAAATGGCATTTCAGTCACTTTAAATAGGAGTACAAATGCACAAGTGAATGGATCACAAATACTTTCTTAGGAAGTGCAAATAGTTTTAGTTCACTAGGACTCGATTCAGTTCAATAGGCCTAGGCCAAAGTCAATGGGCTGTTAAGGATTTCAATCAGGCGACAAACATCTTGGTCTCGGCCTAGTATGCAGCGCACGACTGAAATGCTTATATTTTTTTAATTAAATATTAATATACCACTCGTATCACACCCCCTTTTCAAATACCCTGGGTCACAATGGACCATGAACCAAGCTGGTTGGTAAACTGCAATATTTATTTGAAAATTCAAAAGAAATCATACTTTTTAATATGGGGCAGCAATCACCAATGGGGTGATAACAAGGAGAATGTGAGCAATGCACTCGGTTTAACTTACTAGTGGAACATATACACAGTACAGCAGAATAGGAGCACTTTTGGTTTAGTTAAGATAGCACTTGAGTTAGAATTTTCCCCTGCAATGTTCCCTCAACCCACAAATCAATTCTGAGTGGATAAACAGAAGCAGCAGGTAATCAGGAATGACAAATAGGAAACAAAATTCAAATCTGCGATTCCTTCCGCAAATAAGAGAAACTGATTTTAAACCCCTTGCAATGTTATAAAAGGACACTCGGAAATGGACAATTAGATAATGAATGTGTGTTAAAAACCTTGAAGCAAATACAATTCCTCCCTAAAGCCACAATGCAACTACACTAACAATCACAAAGAATGGATTACCAAAAAACATACAGTTTGAAAATGAGTGGCAGGGTTTAAAACATGTTGCAGCAAATGCCACGTTGGAAACTTTGCAAACTTTGAAATTCCCACCTGAAATTACCCAAACGCTTTGTAATAAAAACGGGTAAAATACACTTACTTGGAGTTTGGGTGTAGCTATAGATCACAGGTGTACTATGGAAGTGAAATTAGGTCTCTAGCTGGTAAATTGAGAGATATGGAAGGTAGAGTGAAGTTTTTTTTAGGAAAATAGAGCAGTGAAAAAAGGAATCGGTTTTAAAATTGAAAGGCAAATCTTACTGAAACTAGATTTAATGGCTACAAAAAGAGGAACGCCACCCGTGAATATCAAGTTACGCTGCAGTTGTAACCCTTCACGCAGTGTACCCCTTTCCTTAAGGGAACATTTATTTAAACACAATATCGCTAATGACTTAGGATCTATGCAAGACAGAAATGAAGAAAAACGTTGCGCTAACACTAGCAATCAAGGGCAGGGTTGCAAGAATGATTGTGATAGTTTGAACAAGGTATCCGGATAAGGATAGGGTGACTTAGAAAGTGGGATAAGGACAAAGACAAGATAGGCTATAGGTTTAGATGGGGTGGAAATTGATACTCCGTCCACTTTTTCACTACACGGCAGAGCGCCTGACAAACAGTGGGGTAGTGCCGGGTAGCACTTCTGGACTGGCAATTCTGGTCACCGGATACTATAGGTTAGCTGGATGGCAGAGGTACCTCTGGATGCAGTTATTGGGATCAGGATGCTTCCCAAAAACCCCACAGCTTTCCCCCTTTGGTTATTTGGGGATTTTAGTGGTTTTCAGAATGTAGGCCTTGCTGGAGCAGGATCAGCAATGTTTGGGTTTTGAAGTGGGCCCTGGAGTAGGGTCAGCAATGCTTGGGCCTTGTAGTTGGGATATGGAGTCTGGATGGATGGATGAAACAGGAACAGGACGCCGGCACAGGAAAATCAGGAAGTGTGTGTCTGTGTGTGTCAAGAGTCTTGTCAGGGACTCTTATTTATAATGCCTAATGACATCATCAAAGTATATGACTGGGGAGGCTTAACTAAACGCGGCTCTAACAACGGATTGGACAAGGGTGATGCCCTCCGCTTCGCGCTCAGCTGGTTGGGTTTCAGAAAAGTGATGTCAGATTTATGGTGTGAGTTTTACAATATCCAAAAACCTTCCACAGTTACTTTAACTGAAATCAGATTTTGCTAAAAACATATATTTATACAATTGCAATCTCTCAACAAATTATATACACAGATTACATATTTTGCGCAGCACATTGCAGTCCAATCCTCCAGTCTGTGAGACCTTGTTTCTCCCTTCTACCAGTTTTTTGCACTTTTCAATGGGATTTATATTACTCAAACTTCTATAACTTTATACATGGATGTGGATGATCATCGGGGATGTATGTACAATAATTTGCATTTGCAACATGGATGCTTTTGTGGTAATCCACCATATTCTCCCATTTCTGTCCCCAAGGAGTCGGTGAATTCTACCAAATCGTAAAAGAAAGCCCAAAAATTCACTATCATTTTATTTTCCTTCAACTGCAACCAACTGTCATTTCCTTCAAGCAAGGTGGGGGTTTCCTATCTTGATTGGAGGTTTTATTGTCCATTCACACTTCCAACTTCCTTGCCCTGTGAGTCCCATTGTCGGTGGTTTTCTCTAGACTAGGTTCTTTCCCACCCTGTAATTATCCGTGGGTTGTGAGAGTTTATGATGTGACTCCCTTTCTCGGGGGGGGGGGGGGGAGGGAGGAAGTTTCAGGGCTGACAACTGGAATAACTGTTTTTTGGGAGCTTGCAAATTCAGCCCATGTGTTTTTAAAACCTTTTTCTTATTTTGGGTCCTGAATTAAAACAAACCTGTGAATGAAAATAGCATATGTGTGTACTATCACCAGCAACACAACCCCTTCACATTGCTAAATAAGCAGGCTTTCATTCATCAGTTTATTTTGAAACAGGCCATTTTTTTTTCTTTAGTTTTGCAAAAGCCCATTTCCACATGTGTTGAAAACTGCTAGCATTTTTTTCTTTGAATTCGGTTTGGCAGCTCAGTCAGATTCCCACACTGTCTTTGCAGCCATAGTCATTTTCTTGAAATCAGGCGTTCTGTCTGAAGCACTGATATATTGAAAGTGACTTGACTCGGAGAGTTATATTCTCTTTGAACTGCAGAACTTTCTTTACTTTTGTAAAGAACCGCGTGTTCCCGTGCGAGTAAAAGTAAAGTTCCTGGTTGATTTCTCTCAGGGTTGGTTTGACTGGGCCTGTCATTCATCAATTATGCCTGGTTCTGCTGAGGCACAATCAACTATCCTGGGCATGGCAGGGCCTTTTTATTAACAGTAGTTTGACAGAACAGATTGGATTAGCGTCAAAACCGCATTTTTAAAGGGTGGAAAAGTTTCATTTTGAAGGAGAATTTTGGGTTTTCAGCAACGCAGTGCTGTCTTTTCACTTCATTCCGTTTATATGTTTCAGAACACACTGGCACGCTCATTCAGTGTGTCCCCTTGTTCCATCCTGTCTCAAGTGTGCTTGGCAGGACGGTTCAGCCATCTTTTTGGTGTTGCTGCCAAAACGCATTTTTGAGGTCCTGGTTGCACAGGAGCCAATGCAGGCAGGTTGCCGTTTCTTGCACAAATGCAGCTTGGTGATGTGCGGAAATGCTGTTGAGTGGGCCAATATATCCCACAGGGCTAGGGTCTTGGATAAAAAAGAGCAGTTCTTGTAGTGAACGGTAAAGTCTTTGCCAAAGTTCTCAGAAGTAGTTTGCATGAAAAAATCATATGTTGGGTCACAAGCTGAATAGGCCTGCAAATTGGTAAAGTTTCACAAACTTTCACTGCGAGAGGTAAGTTCTCTCAATCGGGTTGGCACAGTACCTTCAGGCCTCCAGATAAGGTGCATACTAGGTCTTTTTGAGCATGAAAATCTTGTAAATATGACAGCTTTATTATTTTCCTGTGTACATTTACACACAGGCTTAGAGCAGAGGGCAGTGCAAAGGTCAAGTTACTTGACAGAAACCAGAAGGCTTCTTTTGATTATGTATCTACATGGATGTAATTGCAAGCCATCTCTGAAACCGAATGCATTTCTCCGAAGTCTATAAAAAAAACTGCACACTGTGATAAAAGGAATGCTTTCTTTCCATTCGGCTTGTGCTGTGTTGATGCTCATGGAGCAAACAGAAGCACTGTGCATATTTTCCTAGAATGTTAGGATTGTATAATTAAGAAGAAGAAAACTAAGTTGCCATTGAGAATTAATATTTTGTAACAAATTATACTTTTTTCCAGTGCAAGCAAACCAGTATTGCACAATTGTATTTTTGGTGCTGTGTGCATAATCATGCGGAGGTGAAGCATTTTTACACTTATTATTTAATATGCACTCTAATTATAAAAACAGTGTGTAAAATGATGACTATGCACAGTCTAGTTTACATCCATCCAACCTTGTAGTTAATGGGGTACATTACTATAAATGGTCAGTAGCAGCAGTCTTTGCTCAAGGGTGAGTGATTGTCATTACACCAAGCACAGGTGTTCTAGCCTTTCAAAACTTCAAGCCAATGAAAAAGCCCAAAACCTGACTCTCCAGGAAGTGCAAGTGCTGTACAAAAAAACCTGAATTTGTTACATTGATAATTGAAATGGAAACTCTGCAAAACCTGTCCCTGTGAAAATCCAGAGAGGTATTTAACTTTATGTAGTGCTTCATGAATGGTTCATCCAACATCTAGGTACTGTGATTATTATCCCTCAGTTTATACTCTATTAACCGACCTCTGAAGGATGTTAGCCAATAAGATAGCTCAGCCAGTTGAGCACTCGCTGCTGCAATCTGTGCGTGATCTGCAGGTTCGAATCCCGGCAAGGCCAACTCAGCCTTTCGAGGTCGATAAAGAAGTGTTGACTTTGGTTTGTTGATAATTGTGATAAATATGTAGCCCCTTGCCAAAAGCGCTGTATAAATAACCATTTGACCATTAAATTAGATATAGAATTTAGCATCTAGTCCTTGCTGCCCTGCACTCTTGTATCATAACATTGGCATACCATTAGGTAGTAATAGCTCCAGGAAATGAGGACTTTTGTTAAACTTCAAAAGAAAATTTTGCTGTAGAATCTCAAAACACACAATACAATTCATGTTTGCTTTACTATATAATTGGATAGGTTTTTGTGATTTCAACGTTTAAATACATACAGGAGAGATCAAATGGCCAGACCTTACAGAAATATTGAAAGGAGTCTTCTGTCGCAATGCAGAAAGCTGCCGTAGAGTAATGATTTCCATACAGTTTTTGCACACGTCTCCTGGATATGTCATACATTTTACTCTCTTGCAAAGGCGAAAAGTCATTTTTACTCTCTTAAAATCGCATTTACTCTGAGTTTAAAAATAGGGAGTAAAATACTCCCACCTCAAAATCTTATCTGGAGCACCGAGTACCTTAATATGAAGAAAAGATGCAGCTGAAGACGTTGGTTCCTGGCCGTTCCTGCAGATCTCACTGTTCCTCAGTCGTGGGGACAAGAGGGAGGATGTCGGGGGACTCCTGCACTGCACAGGGACTGGTCAAACAAGCTGGAAATGGAAGATCTTCGGTTCGAGTAGCTGTAGTCTAGCACACAAGCTGGTGTCCTTCCCCCTGGTTAAACATATCCAGCTCAGAGAATGGTATCCAGGTGGCTTACGAGTTGATTGGTCCCACCAACTCAAAGGAAGAAGTTGTCCTTGAAGGGGCTTCTCTGTCGAGATGAACTTGACAATTTGGACCTGCAGCTGGGCTTCACCGGGTAAACCAATGGTCCAGGAGCCGTCCTCTTCGAGCTAGTCTTTGGTTCTTTTGTACCAGTGGTTGACTCTGCCTTCCAAGCCAAGAAACTCGCCTTTTAAACAGTTTCCTCCCTTTCATTCCATCCTAGCTGTCACTCACCCAGCAGGGTCCGTGCCGGACAGCCAGCCGGCCAATAACCTTTGGGTGCATTCCTGTAACCAAGGGGATTAAGCACAGGGAGATTCGGGCACCTCCCTCACTTCCTGCCCCTGCCAGACATACTGGAGCCAGAGGCGGGTTTCACTTGTGCATCCTGCCAAGGACAAAATGAACAAAGGGACCAAACCATGGTTTGGCACGTAGAGTAAATCTCGAGAAGGACCTTTCCAACAAGAAATGGTGAAAAAAAGACCGGGGCCATTTTGACAACATGGGCAGACATCGGTGCGCTACTACCGCTGCAAACACTGCCTGCGGTAACCGCACCCAACGGTAGTAAAGTAAACCACTGCCACCAGCCATTAATTGTAGAAAGGGTAACATAAAAATGTTACATGAGAAACTAGACAAAGGGGATACTAAGTAACCCTTCCAGCACCCTATTGTAAGATTGTGTGCTGGGTCTAGAAAGTTACAAATTGTAAGTAGTCAATTTCACTTTACTGTTCTTGTAAACAATAGTTAATCCAAGTGAAGGTATTTAAACCTTTTGGAAATCTGAAAGACTTCCCTGTGCCACTGCACTGACGGTGCTGTGTGTCGCAATGCAAAGATGATGCCTATGGAGCTTGTAAGACTCCAAAACCAAAAAGAAACCGTGTTAAATCACAGAAGAATACATGAGTGGGGAAAAAGGTCTAACTCTCTCCAGGTTTAAAATTAAAGTCCTAGAGTCCAGTGCTGGGGGTCTCCAAGGTAGAGAGGAATTGGCACATTTATGAGAATTCTCCCTAACATCTTGAGTCTTTAGATAACCCTAATGTATAATTCAGATTGCATTACTTCAGGCTACTCTTAGTAGGTACACAGGTTTTACACAGCACTTAAACTTCTCGGGGTGGGGGGGGGGAGGAGGCAATCCCTTGCATAGAAGGGCAGCTTATTCCACAAACTACATCCACACACCTTAAGGGACTTTTCCCCCTAGGTCCACTCTCTGAAATGTGCCCACAGGGAGTAACTTCAGAACCGTAGAAATAAATGTTTGCTTAGGGACACGGAAGTCCATGATATTTGACAGGTAGTTTGGAGCAAACCCATATAGAAATTTGGAACATGCTTGAGTTTGATCTTCAATTGGCATCCAGCCCAATGAGCCTTGAGCTAAAGACACATGATTATGCTTCCTTAGCAACAAATTCGCCTAGCCTGCTCCATTTTGGCCCACTTGGAGCTTGATTAAGCATTTCTTGGTACTTTCCTAAATGAAGTTGCCTGCACCAAAGTGTTGTGCTTATTCTCTTTGAACAAATTGTCTGCTGATGTTGTAAAGATGAAAATGAGAATCCTTCAACACGCCTTCCACCTGAGGGGAAAAAAAGTGACGGCTATCAAATAGAACTCCTAGCAGGTTTCATTGTTCTAGCCTAGCGATGCCGGTCAATTTAATAGAAAAGCTGGGCTGGGTCCTGTTAACATGACTTCATTCTTCTGTACATTTAGAATCAGGCTGCTGTCTTGCATTCAACTGTAAAAGATGGACCAAATGCTCTTTATTGGTTGCTAAAGCTAAGGGGAGCAATAATGGGTGGTGTGTATTTACAGTTGGCCCCAAATTGTTGCCCAAAAGAGTACATTACACAGGTATACTGAAATACACACACAGAAATAAACTTAGTGCACCCAGTAGTTGGAAAAAATACTTTTGGATCAACATAACAGTTAGTAAAACAGAGTGCATGAATAACAGTAGTGTGCCAAGGACAGACCCGTCGCACACCTTAGCTAAAGGTATGACTAATACCTGGTGGTAAGCTCCATTCCTGTAAGGCTAAGGGGTTGTGCACCAAAATAACTACTGCTCTGCAGCAGTGCATGGATGAGTAGTCGATAGAGCACCCCCCCCCCCCAGTTGCGATCTACTAATCAGCAGCGATCCCAGTCAAAGGTGAAAATGGCACTGCCTGACCGGTATACCTCCTTTAATGTTTGGGATAGTGCAGTCTGGGACCAGGTTGTACATTTGAGGTGGGACATTCAACCTCAAGTAGGTGTTGAGACTAGTTGGTCCCAAAAGCCTTCGGCGGTGTCGCTGGACTGCCCGGTGTACTGGTGAGCTCCCTCATGGGCTGCCCTGCTGCAGCAGTCGTCTTTCTGCATTAAATCCTAGAACTTCAGTGGTTACCAGTGTTAGGCCAGTTTCCTACCAATGACTTTATAAAACCATACCTTTTGGCAATCCAATTCTCCAACTCTTAGTAAAAGTCTGTACCACCTGAGATGGGGGTAGCTTGGCCAGAGCAGCCAGGCTTATCCTAGGAGGGAGAGAGGGCTACATATGGGTACAAAGAAATTGTAGCATACTTCTGGTCTAAAACACAGATAAACGTTATTTATTGTAAAAATGTTTTCTTTTTATATACATGTAGGCAAAGATAGATCTTTGGAAAGGTAAGTACTAGTTCATAAGTCATAAACGCAATAATAAAAACCAACTCAATATTATGGTATGCAAACTTATTTAGTTCAGTAATATGCAGTCAAGGTGAGTAAAACCCAAGGATACACATTTAGAATGGCAGTCGGCTATTCCTGGGGAGAAAATCCAAATAAGACCTTTAGAATACAGTAAGTAACTAAAGGGCAGCAAACCCTATTGCTAATATCCTGTATTGTTCTGTTTCAAGAATCGCCTGGTTAGACCAACACTGTTACATATGTTGCAAGTTGTATACTTATTCTTCTGTTAGGAATGGATACAGTTACACACCTATTGTTTATATGGCGCTCCAAACCCTCAGGTATCTAGGTGCATTGCAAAGTTACAAAGGTGGGTACATAAGCATAGAAAAACATATACAAGAGCTTGAGCACAATACATTAGACATATACAGGAAAGGCAGTTTAATGCATTAATTATGCTTCTTGTGAGAAGAGCCAGATGTTATCATTTTTTTCTGAAGCCATAGTAGGAAGGTTCAGAAATGTAGCATCTTCTAGAACACAGTTCAAATAACAGACTTTTTGGAGGGGGGAAGCCAGCTAATCGTGGATAAGTAAGAACTCAACACTGTTTAAGAAGTGCATTAAGCAATTCAAGTTCAGCACGACCCAATGTTACCTTGAATAGCTGCTGCCATTCTTTTTTTTTTTTTTTTTGACACATTTTATTATATTTTATGCAATGAAACAACAACATACCAAACCTTAATTGTAAGACTTCGCATACAGGTGACAGAGTAGCACGGATAAATACATTTAGATATAAGCAATCGCAGAGATACCAGTAGTTTAAATACATTGGACGGTAAGATAGCTGGCAGTTTGTGCGTCCTGGTACTGTTCAAGACTTCTGAGAGGATGGTATTAGCGGGTCTAGGCCTTATACACTTTCACAACAATACAATTTGACGACATTACAGCAAAGTTACATAGTCTGTTCCCATTTCCCCAGATCTTATCTACTTTGCCCGGGCAGCCTCTAGCCTGGTAGACTCGGCGTTCCATCAGGATGACTAAGTCCACGTCAGTTATCCAGTGATCATATTTTGGGGTGTTTTCTGAGCCCCACAATTGTGCGATGTTCCTTTTAGCAATTCCTGTGGCTGTTGAAACAAGTAGTTTTTCAAATCGTGACAATTCTTTTGTATCACCGATGCCCAATAGAAGGAGTTTGGGCTCCGTTGGAATTGGGCGGCATATGGCCCAGAGGATATGATAGAAGGATCCTTCTGTTTGTTTTCACCGTAGGCAATTGGGATCGGATGTTCTGCCCCAATTGAACAGAGCTATTCGAGGATAGTATATCCTGTGGAGTATCTTAAATTGTAGTAACCTAATGCGTGCTGAGATTGCGCATTCTCTAGGGTACATCAGGATTTCAATCCAGTCTTCAGGTAATATAGGGCCAATATCAATTTCCCATTTCGCCTTCAGATTCAGCAGTTCCTTTGTGGCAAATGAAGAAATGGCATTGTACATGGTAGATGTAACTTTGTTACTCACACTGTCAACAACTAATATTTCTTTCTATTGGCGTGCATTCTGGCATGTCCACAAGTTGGGTCCTGTGCAAAGCTAGTGCGTGCTGCAATTGCCCATAGTGATATTGTTCAGTCTCTGGGAGGCCATATGCGGTAGCGAGCTCAGGGAACTGTATTAGTTGGTCATTCACGATTATCTGTTGGATTGTCTGTACATCAGCTGCGGCCCAGTTTGGCCATTTCGGGAGATCGACAAGATTTGGGAGCCTAGCATTGTTCCATATGGTTTGGACTGGGGTAATTTTGTTGTCCCAACCTAAGTGTTTATGCACTTCTTTCCATACCAAGGCTGTATGTACTGCTATTGTGCATTCGGGCGGGTTTGTTTACAGTAGAGGCTTTCAAGTGGGGACATACCGTGTTTCGCCGCTAGCTCTGCTCTTATGTGTGGGATGGTCGGGTCTCCGTGTAGTATGTCATTGACTGTTGCCATCTGAGTCACCCAATAATAGATCTGGATATTCGGGAGTCCGATTCCCTCCTCCCATATCGAGCGCTGGAGAGTTGAGAGGGCAATGCTCGGGCGTTTCCCACCCCACAGGAGTATACGTGTTGTATCTATTCTGTGGAATTCCGCAGTGGGAACATGTAGGGGGGCGTTCTGGAGAATGTATAAGAAGCGGGGTAGGGACAACATCTTGAAGAGTGTCGCCCTTCCTAACAGTGTCAGTGGTAGCGCCTGCCAGTGGACTACGTCTTGTTCATATCTTCTGATAACTGGATGTAAGTTTTGTTTTATGTAGCTATCCAGCCCGTTGGTTATTAAAATACCCAAGTATCGGAACTGATTGGTTTCAACCTTATATGGGGAGCCGGATGTCGGTATACAGTCTACCCCTTTAACTGGAAACAGCACGGATTTAGACCAATTTACTTTGAGTCCGCTGAAGGTTCCATAATCTATTAGGAGTTGTGTGACCACAGAGCAGGAGGCCGCTGGGTCGCCCAAGTATATTAGGAGATCGTCTGCATAGAGGGATACTCTATCTTCCCAATTCGGGCCCCATCTAAAGCCAGTCCACGTGTTGGTGTCTCGCAGGAGGGCTGCTAATGGTTCTATTATTAGTGCAAATAGCATTGCCGAAAGTGGGCAACCTTGTCTGGTTCCCTTGCCTAATCGGATGATGCGCGACGGCCACCCATTTACTCTAACTTCGGCCAGTGGGTTATTATACAGGAGTTGTACCCAACGTATGAACGGTTCCCCGAATTGCATCTTGCGCATTATGGCCCATAGTGCCTCCCAATGAACAGAATCAAATGCTTTTTCAAAGTCTATGGCCAACAGAGCCAGGGATTGGTGTAGGGCCGGTGCTCTCTCTAATGCGAGATGCAATCTATGAATGTTCATTCTGGTCGACTTCTGGGGCATGAAGCCACATTGGTCCGGATGGAGCAGAGATGTAATGACTACTTGTAATCTATTAGCTAGTATTTTAGCTAGTATCTTAGCTTCACTATTAATGAGGGATATGGGCCGAAAGGAGGTGCATTCTTCTGGGGGCTTATCCTTTTTGGGTATTACTATGATGCTGGCCTTGCGGAGATCTGTTGGGAGCTCGCCATGTTTTAGGGAGTATTCAAACACATTGAGCAGGTGAGCGGGTATATCTAGATGGTTTAGCTTTTTCCAGATGTCCACCGGAAACCCGTTCGGGCCAGGGGTCTTGCCTGCTTGGAGTTGCCCGATGGCAGTTGATATTTCAGTAGTAGTGATTTTGCTGTCTAGAGCGGAGATTTGATCAGTGGTGAGTGTTGGGAGGGCAATATTGGTTAGTATAGTAGTATCTGTGGCAATGGTGGGAGGTTTGTATAGGTCTTCATAGAACTCGGCAAAGTGTTCTGCAATCTCTACATCAGTGTGAACTAAGTTTGCGTCTAAAGTTCTAATATGGTTCACCTTCTGTTGTCCTTCGTCTCGCTTTTCGAGCCACGCAAGCATTTTGCCTGCCTTGTCTCCTGTCTCATATACACGTGCCTTCATTGCAGCATGTGCTTTCCTAGCACAGTCCAGAGACAGATTGTGCAGCTTTTTCCGTGCCAACAATAGTGCCCTATTCGTCTCTGGGGTGTCACTGGCTGTGTTCCATCTCTTTGGATACAACCACACTCTCCGCCTCGATGAGTTTTTCACTGTGCTTCTTTTTTTTATGGGATGTCCATGATATAATTTCTCTGCGAAGAACCGGTTTATACGCCTCCCACAATGTATTGGGATTATCCACCGAATCTGCATTAAGTTCGAAATAATCGGAGGTAGTTGTCTCCATCCTCTCCTGAAATTCTGGGAATCCTAGGTAGTAGGAGTTCAACCGCTATGAGGGTGGCGGTCGTGGTCTTGCTGATTCCAATTCAAGCAGGAGTGGGGAATGGTTGGAGATTCCACGCGGGAGGAAGGATGCACTGCTTAGTTTGTGGATAGATTGATGTGGGAGGAAGAAGTAATCTATCCTAGACATCGAGGCATGGGCCCCCGAATGGAAGGAGTACTGTCGCGTCTGAGCATGAAGGGCTCTCCACGCATCACATAGGCCCATTGCTGACACGAAGGAAGCCAATCTAGTCGTGGTGGCCGGGTTCCTGGCCCTCAGGTGTGTACGGTCCAGGGTATAATCCATGACCTCGTTGAAGTCACCCCCAATCACGATTGTGTCTGCAAGTCCCGTTGCCACGATGGGGGTAATTTCGTTTAGCAGGTCATTAAGGAGAGCTGGCGGGGAGTATACTGCCATGAGTGCCAGTGTTTGATTCCATAGCTTTGCTTGAATGTACACATATCGGCCTCCTGTGTCTTGCAATGTGTTCGTAATTGCCAAAGGGAGCTTCTTGTGAATTAGTACAAGGACCCCTCTCGCGCCCATAGAGAAGCCAGCATGTACCGCGGTGCGGTAGTTTGATCTTTGGAAGAATTGGCATAGGTTTCCGGCTAGGTGCGTTTCGGTCAACATGGCTATATCTGGGGAGTGTCTGTTTAGATGCTGGAGGACCAGGCGTCTTTTGATGCTATTACCTAATCCATTCACATTCCATACCAGGAGTTTGAGTTTTCTTTGGTTTGGAGTGTTCTCAGCCGCCATTGTTGTTCTGGGATTTGTTTTCACAGGTGGATCTCTTCGGTCGCATACCCGTCATATCCATCCCGCTTAGTCTACATATCGTACCCCTCTTGCCTCTGTATGCTGAACATTGAATACTTATAATAAATCCAACTCCCCCCTCCCCATACTCCACCCACAACTGAAGCATCTGTCGACCCATTGTTTAACTTTTAAAACAATTTAACTGTAAACTACATCAATCTGCCCTGTGACAGTCCGAGTCCAGAGCACAGGTGTGCCAGGTGTCACTGAGAGCAACACAGGGCAGGGCAGTGGAGCTCCGCTATGGGCGCTCCGAGTCTACTTAGTGCCCGGTGGGGGGGGACCGCCGTGTGGGTGGCCGCCAGCCGGGGTTGCCGACGTTGACACTCTTGCAGTGTGCGATGCAGCATTTTGCGGTATATTTGTAGTGATGTGGACGTCCAGGATCTTGGCGATGTTTACTAATCCTCCACCTGTTGTGGGATTCCCATCTGCTGTTGTTGCGGTACATGTTCAGGTGGTCGCTCAGGACGAGGCCTATTCCGTTCTCCTCTCCGTCTCCCGTCGGCACTCCAGTCGCCTTCTATATGCTCTTCAGCCCAGCTCCACGCCTCCCTTGGATCAGTGAAGTGTACTGTCGTATTTTTGTGAAAAATCTTAAGTTGGGCGGGGAATACGAGCCCATATTTAACTCCCATTGCTTGGAGGCGTTTTTTGAGGGGGTCAAAGGATTGACGCGCTTTCTGAACTTCCCTGGTGAAGTCAGGGAAAAAGGCAATTCTTGATCCATTGTACGTGATAGTTCCTTTAGACCTCGCCAGCTGCAGTACTGTATCTCTATCTCTATAGTTTAGGAACCTTGCTATAATTGTACGAGGCGGTGCTCCCGGTGAGATCTTGCTGGTGGGAATACGATGGGCACGCTCAATGGAAAAGAACTTGGAGAAGGACTGTGCGTCATATATGTCCGCGAGCCACCTCTCCAGGAAGAGCTCCATACAGTCTCCCTCTGCCTTTTCTGGAAGGCCGAGAATACGGACATTGTTGCGCCTTGATCTGCCCTCAGTATCATCTGCTCTTGCTTCCAGGAGCTTTATTCTTGCCATCATGCCAGCCATCTGACGGTTAACTCCACGGAGGTTGTCCTCAGTTTCGGAGATCCGCATCTCCGCCTCCCCGGTGCGTGACGTTAGCTTCTGGAGGTCATGTCTAAGCAAGGATACGTCTGCACCTATACTGTCCATCTTTTTCTCCATGGACGTTCTAGAGCTGGCAATGGCACCCATAATGTCTCTGAGGGAGATATTCTCTTCCATGCTATCTGAGTCTTGTTGTAGTGGTCTCTCTGGGGAACGAGACATTGGTGTAGTTGCATATTGTTCAATCCTGCTTTGTGTGATGGTCTTTCTGGGCTTATCTTTCCCCATTGCAGGTATTTTGGTGAAGTGGCTGTGTAGGTCCAAGACCTACCTGGAAGGGGGGGCCCGCTGTAGGGCAGGGAGACAAGTATTGCTGAATGGGAGGGAGATTCCGGTATGGTAGGGCCACTCTTTCAACTCTATGCAGTAGGGATGTTTACAGTTCCTGTGTGCGTGTCAGGGACAATTTTACGCACTGCGATTCCGTGGGAGTTGCTTCCATTGCCTCTCACAATGGTGAATGGGAGCCCTATGAGTGCGCACAGGGAGGACAATGGTGCTTAGTTTCCCACAGTTGCGTTTATCGGGTGGGAAAAACGGTGCTGTCCAAGCTGAGGAGGCACAGGGGTAGCCGTCGCTCAGGGCCCCGCAGCAATGGCGTGGTTGTTTGTTGAACGCCTTCTGGTGTATAGTTAAGATAGCTTGGACTTTCTCGCCGCTGCTTGCTGGCAATACGTGCTAGATTGGTAACTTTTTGGGGCTGGGAGCGTGGTCTTTGTTCATGTACGTCTGGGCAGTGTCACACAGGATGACCGGGTTCTATCTCACGTCCTCGAAGCTCTCAGCACCACCAGGGACGACGGCGAGATGGGCAGGAGTTGGCGTAGGAGCTGTTGGGGTGCTCCCGTGGCACGGGGCACCCGCGTTGTTTTGCAGCTTCACTGCCGTGCTGAACTCTCCACGTGTCTCGTGGCGATGGGATTCCTGCGGCCTATGTGGGGAACAGCGGGGTCCGCCTCGAGCTGCGTTGGTCCAGTGCCACCCGCCAGGGGACAAGGATCAGTTCTCCTCCCCTCCCCTTACCGGCATAGGATTGTCCGCAGCATGGCAGCCGGGGAGGACGTGCGGGCGCTCTACGAGGAGCGGAGCACCCACATCTGCAGCACAGGGGCCGGATTCCGGGGTGAGGGGGCTCTCCGGCGCTTTCCCATGCGCCCGTTAGGGTGACAGCTCGATTCACCTCAGGCTCCCTCCGACGCAATGGGCACCAGGCTGTGTGTCCCGCACGTCCGCCGGCAGCCGCCTGGGTCCGTTGCTGTCCAGGTGCGGCGGGAGGGTCTCCCCTCGCAGTTGTGCGCGCAGGAGCGCCCGAGACCGCCTCAGATAGTCGGTGTAGTCCAGCAGCTGGGGAGGCGGGCGACCACCGGCTCGAAGCAGTTGATTCCCTTTCCGGAGCCGATGGGTGGGTGATTGCGCGTCGCTCGTTCTCTCCTGGGCCTGATGTAGCTCCAGGCCTCGCGGTCTCCGCCTCTCGTGTCCTCAGGCGGCCATCTTGGTCTCCCACCACGGTTTGTTGTCTGTGATCTTCGCGGGTTATATCTCGCACAGCTCGCACCGATTCTGATCCGGGATGTTCTGGATCGAAGCAGCAAAGTTTGGACGTCTCTGCAATAGTTTTGGGACTCTGCAGTAGTATTTTAAGAGCAGGATGAGTGAAGGATTGGGCTGGCGGCCGGGAGCGGCGAGGGATCACGTCCTCATCTTACGCCTGCTGGCCACGCCCCCAGATGCTGCCATTCTTAAGTGTAAGTAAAACCTATTGCTATATAAACCCAACACTATTTCTGTCCACTAAATAGTTATACCAAGAATACTTTTCAGAAGTTTGGAATACAATTCTAAGACGAGTAAGAACTCAGACTGTTTACAAAAGCAATCAGCAGTTCAAGGTAATGAGAATGTATATACTTGTCAGAGGGGCAGTATGCAACTCTAGGACAGTTAAGAACTGTCAGACTATTTTAGATCTGCACTAAGCAGATCAAGGCAAGCAAAACCTAATGGTACATTTTTAGAATGGAAAAACCTATTTAAGTTGAGTAAATCCTGTTGGTAAGCTTTTACGCTCATTCTGTTTCAGAATAATAAAACAATACTGACTCAATTACTTTTTACAATAGTGAGACGCAGTTCAAGGTCAGTAACTCAAATATAACTCCAAGACACTTTAGTTTATTCTGTTCAGGAATCGGAAGTTACACAAACACATTTACAAGTAATTACTTTTCAACACTTGCTATATTTTCAAGTCAGAAGCCTTACCTTTTAAAGTTCTTTCCTTCTATAGGGTAAGAGTGATCTCAGAGGCAGAAGAGGGACATTAGTGGTCTAGGAGCCAGCAGTAGGCAGGTCAGGATAGGGTTCAGATGCAGGAAAGTCAGAGTTCCAAAGGCTATTTTGTTGAACAAATAAGTACAGACTGGAGTTAGTAGAAAGTTTTCAGGGACTTCAGAGAAATCTCCCTATATGCATTCCAGCATTAGGCCTGGGCCAACGGAATGGGCGAACCACCAAATGCACAAATCACCCACTCAGCCACACAGGATCGACACAAGACTTGCAGTAAATAATACCCAAGCCAACACAGTACATAAGCAGCGAAGAGGAGCTTTGTGATGGACGCCCATGCGATGCAGCAGCACAGTAATCAGTACCTGGATACTTGGTGATGAAAGAGCAGATGCTGGAAGCGAACTTGCATCAGCAGTCGACCGAAAAGGCTTCAAACAAAACATTATTCAAAGTTTCTTGCGGCTCTGTGGATTTTGGACCCTTTTACAGGTCCCCGATGAATGGTCCTGCACTCTGGTAAGGGGACTTCGGGATTCTAGTCGTGTCTCTGGAGGTGCAGCAGGAGTCCACCAAAGTTTTGGCGAGAATTATACTTCGGAAAACCATGCACTGCACAATGGCACGAGGTACCCTTGTATTGGCGGTTTGCAGCCCAGCAAGGTCGCAGCACATCGAGGGGTGGCTCCAAATGCAGGTCTTCTCCTGACTAGTGAGTCATACCAGCCTCTGGGTAGAGGTTGTCGTCTTCGAGACCCACATGTCACTTAGAAGTGTCAGAACAGGCTCTGGTTACACTGCAGGTTCTCTGCTCGCTGGAATCAGTTAGTTGTTTCTTCATCTCCTCTTTGGATTTGTTACCAGTGGTCGACTTGTCTTCAGCTTTCAGAATCGTTTATCCAGGAACCCAAGCACAACATCTGAAAACTCTTCCTGCAGTTTACAGAAGGGGACGGGTGGCTGTCGGTTCAAGACAGCCAGCTCCCCAGTAGGAACGTGTTCCTTTCAGGTACACTGGAAGATTAAGGGCTGTGGAGTTTCAGACTCCTGCCTCGCTTCCTGCCTTCAGAGACTCTGGAGCCTTGACTGGAAACATAGGGTTCCTGCCGAAAACAAGACTTCAGCCAGGACCTCCCCCGCCTCGGACGGCAAAGGAAGACGCAAGAAGCAACAAGCACACTACGAATGGGGCAAAAAGAAAGAAGTCATTCTAGCAGAATGGTGACCCCTCTGTGCATTACCGCTGCTGGTTTAACAGCCTACAAGTAATATAGACTAAAAAGTTAAAGTAGATTCACTGCCACCAGCCATAAGGGTTTGCTTGCCATTGTAACACAAATGTTACTAGGTCAGTGAGAAAGGGGATACCGCGTATCTCCCCAGCACCCCACATTTGGTGGGTTCTGCTGGTCTCACAGATAAAATGTAAAGGGGATGGACATCTCACTATACCCTTGTGAACAGTAGCTCACCCAAGGCACATTAAGAGAAAATAATAAAGGGAAGCCCCAAGGGCACCCCAGCAACACTGCACATAAAATGCTGTGTGCTGCCGTAGGAACATGGTCAGCCCTAATGTTATTGGGAACTATGCATCCAAACATATACTATGGAGAGACATAAAGGTTCACCCCTTAAAACAGTAAGACAGGGTGAGAGGGGAAACAATTTCCCACTCACCTTGGAACAAGGAAAAAATAATCACCAAGTCCAGCAAAAAAGCTCTGTGGTTGACACGGGTGAGGAAGATTTATAATAATATTGAAAACATCTTACTCAACAGCCAGTTTCTGCCTTAAGTTGCTTTCTCCCAAAATTTCAGCGGGCCAAGCTTGAGGTTCTTCTATGACCGTGCCTGAAAGATCACTTGCTGCCACCTGCAAGTGGTGGCTGCTGCTGGAAGTAGTCTTCAACCCTGTGAAGTGTCCTGAAGGGGTCTGCACTGCAGAAATCAGCTTCTTCATTATCTGGTGTTGCATCTTGAAGTTTGACCCGACTGGAAGGAACACTTGAATCTGCACCCTCTGGGAACCCCTCACCTGGCGGAAGATCCTGCTCCAAGCGACCCACAGGTGCTCTTAACCTCACTCTGTATTTCCCTTTTGGTCGTTGACACTGGGACAAGTATTCTACCCCTGCGCTAGGGTACTCGCCTGTCTTTGGACAAATACTTATTGTGTGGACTAATTTGGGCCCTAGACCACTCTCACGTCTAAGATTACGCCTTGCCTGCTCTCACACAAGACCTTGATAGGGTTTTGGCTAATTTTAGAGACTACCTGTTCAGTATGACTAGGGTGGCTTCCTAGAATCTTTTTGTCCGCGTTGAGTTTATAAATCCATCTTAACAAAACGTTTTTAGGGGCAATCCTAGACTTGGGTTGCTGTGGCATATACTTCTTAAGAAAGGGTGCCAGCTCGAATAGCGCTAATTCCAGGTTACAGAGCCAGCCATCATACAAGTCAGAAGAGTTATGAAACTACTTGGCATGATGGTATTGTGCATTTACATAAATCCATATGCAAGACTCTGTATGCCGCCATCACAGCAATGGTTAGCATACCAGTGGTCTAAAACTATAGGTGAATGGGACTATCTGGTGGTGGTCTCACAAACTAGTATCTCACGTAATGAACAAAAGAAAACATAATAAAGGAAAGGGCTTTTGTCAACCCACCAATTCAAATGACTATCATAACAGACACATCCATGACAAGATGGGGGTGCATTGCCTGCACCTGTCCACAGAGAGAAAGTAGGTGGTCGGCACAACAAGGCCAAAACATGTTAGAAATTCTGGCAGTAAAAATGGCGTTTAATTCTAAGTGTTTGCTAAAGAAAATATATGTTCATTATTACAGACAACACTAACATTGTTTTATATCAACAAGGAAGGCATAGCACAATAGGTAGTTGTCGCAGTTTGCGCAAAACTTTAGGCAATGGTAGCTCAAAAGACCCATACATATCCAAGCACCGCACGTTCAAGCGGAACACAACTCTCTGGCGGACGGCCTCGGCGGAGCGTGCTGAAACCCGATGGGAATTGAAGACCAGCACTCTAGCAAATGTTTGCAAATTGGGGCAAGCTAACATTCAATCTATTTCCAACCACAGACAATGTAAATTGCCCTAGCTTTGCAAACAAGTACCCTGAACAGGGGGTATCCAGGGAATGTACTATGGATCAGTTGGTCAGGGACCCTTGCATAGTTTTCCCAAACTCCATACTCCTACGTGCCGTTCCGTTACCTCCAAACTGTAAGTAAGGGCGGCCCTCGCTAGGGATGGGGAACTAAACCTTTTTCCCCAGAAAAATTGTCTTCCCCTTTAAATTTAAATGCACGTGGTCCTGGGAGCATGCTTTAACCTGACTCCACCCATAGGTGCCACTCATCTGTCCTCTTTTCCGCGTTGACCGGAATTGACTGCTTTCTCCAGTGTTCCAAGGTTACGCTCCAGCCTTTTAATTCCACGCGCTCTTCCCCCGGATATTTTCTTTTCCCTTCTTTCTTTGTAGCAATTATCAGACAATAGACCTCTGGTGCCACGCTCTTCCTCAACGCATGTCGATGGCGGGTTTCAGCAGGTGTTAAGAAGAATTATCAGAAATGTGCAAATTCCCTTCTACCTTGGAGACCCCTAGCTCTTTTTGCTGAACTTTAGGACTTTTAATTTCGAACCTGGACAGTGACCTCTTTTCCACTCTCTCACGTATCTTTCTGTGATTTGGTTTGTGTTTTTTTACTTTGGAGTCTGACAAATTCCATAGGCATCATCTTTAAATTGACACACAGCACCTTCAGTGCAGTGACACAGGGTAGTAGTTTAGCTTTCCCAAAGATTAAAATACCTTCTCTTGTTGAAACTGTTTCCAAGAGCAGTGAAGTGAAATTGACTACTTATATTTTGTAACTTTATAGACCCAGCACACACTATCTTACAAGAGGCTGCTGGAGGGGTTACTTATCCCCTTTGTCTAGTTTCTCAAGTAACATTTTTATGTTTCCCTTTCTACACTCAATAGCTGGTGGCAGCGGTTTACTTTCTCCTACCATTGTATGTTTTAACTTGGGTTGCAATTGCTGCTGCAGTAAAGAACCCATGGGTGCCCATTTTGTCAAAATGGCCCCTGTCTTCTTTTTTCGCCATTTCTTGTTGGAGAGGTCCTTGAGATTTACTCTGCGCGCCAAACCATGTTTGGGCCCTTGGTTTGTTTTGTCTTTGGTGGGATTCACTGGTGAAGCCCGCCTCTGGCTCCAGCCTATCTGGCAGGGGCGGAAGTGAGGGAGCTGCCCGAAACTCAGTGTGCTTAATCCCCTTGGTTACAGCAGTGCACCCAAAGGTTATTGGCCAGCTGGCTGTCCTTCGAGGACAGCCGCGCTGCTGTGTGAATGACAGCTAAGCTACGAATGAATGGGAGAAACCTTCATAAAAGGTAAGGCTTTTTGCTTGGAAGGCAGAATCGACCACTGGACGAAAGAATCCGAAGAAGAACTTGGAAGAGATGCTTGCTGCAACTCCTGGACCGTTGGTTCACCCGGTGAAGCTCTGCTGCATTGCTGAAACTCCAAATTCGCCTAGAGAAGCCTTGCAAGGGATGACTTATCCCCTTGGGTTGGTGGGCCCAATCAACCCCGTCTGGACATCCTCTTGGAGCTGGCTGTACTTCCATTGTTGCTGCAGGAACCGATTGCCAGGGAGAGGAACATCTGATCGAGTGCATCATTTTTAAATCTAACCTGAGCTCCAGGAAGATCCTCCGGACTCCCATGAAGCAGGACTGACCAAGCCTGAGCCACCTCAACAGAGTGCTGGACCCCAGATGCGAGGAAGGTCCATAAAGGTATCCGAGAACTGCAGTGGTGCGGTTTGCGAGAGCCGTGAGAAGCTGAAACCGCGAAGTGCCGCTGATCGAAGTTTGCCCATTGCGCCGCCAACCTTCCATTCGTAGTGCAGGAGTACCCAGACATCCTCCGTCTTGTCCCCATGACTGAGGCTCTGGAACAACAGGATCTGCAGACCTACACAGGAAGGGAAACCAGCTGGAACTAGTTTTCTTCCAACAAATGGTACTGTAAAACTAAGGGGTTGCTTACCTCTTGTTGTGTAGCCTTGCTAGCGCTCAGTTGAGACTTGTCTTGGTTGCTTTGCAGAGTTGTTTGCAGCTTTGTCCCTCACAAGCCTCCCAGCTTGTGGCCGTACAGGGTTTTCATTTTTATGCAAAGACTTCTTAAACTTTGCAAGACTTACTTACCTGCAGGAAGTGCTTCAGTTCACCTAGACCTTTGCTTACCTAACATTGGCTGTCCTAGCTCTCTGAAAGACTCTTCTTACCTCTGACTTTGTGTTTTTCATTTCCCCCAGGAAAGGGTTAATTTACTTTGCATTGGAGGGTTCAAAAAGTACTTAACTGCTTAAGAATATTTAACCATTGTTTTATTCCCCTCATCTTTTCCTTTTGACACTAATCTCATTATTGCTTTAAATGTGCCAGTGATGTATCAATGTCCAGTGTCCTAGTTATTTGTCATCTGAGTCTGTGAAGTATGTGTGCCATCCCAAATGGGTATCTACTGATTTATTGAAACAAAGTGTAGTTTTGAAGTATGTTATTGTTACATATATTTGCTCCCTTTCTAAAGAAGTCTTATTCAACGGACTTGTAAATTAATAAATTGTTTATTCAAGAAACCTTGAGAAAGTGTTTATTTGGATACTTGTCACTGTGAATCTCTGTAATAACCCTACAGCTCACATTGACCCCTCTTGAGATAAGCCTGACTGCTCAGTCACTCTACCAACTTGTGTAGTACATGCTTATACCAAAGGTTGGGTTAACTATTGCCAAGTGGACAAGGCTGGTGCAGTCTCCCACAGGGTACTGCATACAATCTTGCCTAACCGGTGTCCTTCCCCATGCACTCTGCCTCCCGTGCTTTGGCCTCGACCACGGCTGGGACAGCTGTTCTGCATGCAACGCATTGACCCCCGCGCTCACTGAAGAATCGTTTAGCCAGGTGGAGGGAGCTGTTCAAAAGATCACCACCAGAAGACATCAAGACGTATGTGAGGAGGAAGACCAGGCCCTGTTCTCCTCTGCACCCCGCAAGGGTGACTGCTTCCCTGGCAAGTGTCCAACTGGAAGGGGCCTTCCAAGTCCTAAGACCAGCAAGTGGATGAGGCTCCGAGAGCTACAGACTGAGGCGTCCCAGGATTCTCCCGTCCTGCCGCTGAGGGGCCGCAAGCCTCTAGTACCGGGGTTCTCCCTGAGGCGCTCTGCTCTAACACCAGGCTCGTTCCCAGGGTGGGGGGGGGGGGCAAACACAGCAGTAGTACTACCGGGGTAATGGCCGAGAGCACTCCGCCTCCTAGGTCTCTACCTGAGGTGCAGGGAGGATCAGAGCCTTCACTTCTAAGCATGCAGGCGGAGACTGTGAGCCCAGCTCATCAGGCACCACACAGTGGCACGGGGAATGACAAGATGGCCACCAGGCCAGACAAGATGGAGGCGCACCCGGAGCTGCCTCAATTGAGAGAGTAGGCATGGGAACGCACTTTGAGATGGGACTGGACAACACCAGTTACCTGGTCCACATCATACCCATCCACATTGGCAGTACACAGACCCCAGTTTAGTTCGTCAAGGACTGGCAACAGTACAGCAACCACAGGGCCCGGCGTCTATGCAGCCAATCCATGCACCTGCATGCAAGGATAAGTTCTTCGAAAAGTTCATTACCCTCATGAAAGCGCCTCATGGGCACCATCCTCAGGGGGTGGAGAGGTCGTCAAGGACATGCTCCCTCCTGTACCACCTCAAGCTCCGACCATGGTTCAGACCTCGGTTCCAGTTCAGGCCCTGGTTCCTTGCTCACATCAGTCACGGTGGCTGCCAGTCAGCACCCCACAGCTGCCCGCACCCAGCACACCTCCAGCAACTCCCCACCTGCAGGACACAGTGGGTGACAAGGAGGATCAGGATACTTCCCCCCCCCCCCCCCCCCACTCCCCCCCCTCCTAAGCTAAGGCTTTCCATGAGAGGCTGTCGGGTGTGGCTGAGAACTTGGGGATCACGCAGCTACACATTGAAAAACATGAGGCGGTGGTCTTGGCTGATGTGTTAATCATCTGCCTGTTCACAAGAACAGGAATCCCTCTACAGAAGGATGTAGAATCCTAGGCCAAAAAGGGCTGGGCAAGGCTGCATTTCACACAGCCTACGAATAAGCGCCTTAATGCCAAGTGTAGGCAGATGGAAGGGGATTCACTCATACTATCAGTGCACCCAACCTCATTCCTCTGTTATAGCTGCGGCCTTCATTTACTCTAAACTAAACCGCAGGCTTCTTCATCTGCCCCCCATCAGCCCTCCTAGGGAAGGATGAAATACTGAAATATACTCTACCTGTGCCAGGCCAATGCAGACGCTATGTTGGTAGCAGTGAACCAAAAATGTTGGTGGGAAATTGCGGACTTTCTCCTGGAGCTCCCCGTGCATAGTGCGGCGCGGTTCAGGGCAGGTTTGGCAGAGGCAAAAATAGTGGCCCAGGATATTATGGGAGTCCACGTTGGCACACATTGATACCACGGGCAGAGCTATGTGTAGCCACCGATCTGACAACATCTTGGCTTAAGGCGACCAAGTTTAACCCGGTTGTGCAGGAGCGCATTCTCGACCTGCCATTTGAGGGGTAGGGGGGGGTGGGGACTTGTTTCACTCTAATAAGGACGAGGAGCATGACAAAAAGAAAAAAGCTTGCAAACAGCTAAGTCCGTCAATCTTGACAAAATATGCGCCCAAGGCCTATAGCCAAAGTCACCAACGCTCCGCCAGTGCATTCGGAGGCTTTCAGGAGCGCCACTCTAGACAGCCCGACCGGCCTCCTAGCCAGCACAGGCACAAGCAAGACCAATCTTCTCACAAGGGTTATTCCAGTCCCCCTCCCAGGCACCAGCTTTGGAGGGTAAAAAACTGACTGTGCCATCCAGAACCACTAGTCTCCGTTGGGGTGGGGGTGCAGCGTGCCCTTCACATCCATACTTGGTGGGCAAACTTTGCGGACCAATGGATCCTCTGTAGTTTCCACAAGCTTCTGTCTTCCAATACCTCCATTTCCTCTTTGCGCCTCCCCCAACCCCTCACACCCGCAAATTGGGACAGCAACTCTTCTGGCGGAAATCCGCTCGCTCATTGCGAGTCATCCGGTGCAGGAAGTTCAAGCTTCACAGCGAGGCATGGGCTTCTATTCCAGGATGTTCGGATACTCTGGACTAAATCATTCCTAGCAGACAGAACAGAAACGGTTGGGATTAAACCCTTCCAATCCACTCCATGAGTTAACGACTGTGGAGCGCCACAAGGATCTTCACTATCACCACTATATTTCAACATCTACCAGACTCCGGTCATCAAAATCTTCATAAAAATACAACATTACTTGCTACAACTACGCAGATGACACTCAAATCATCTACCAAATCAAAGACTCCGAAGCAGATCATTCAGCTCTAATCAACTGTCTGAAAGAAATCTTCAACTGGATGACTGCCAACAACCTGAAAATCAACCCAGGAAAGACAGAATTCATGATCATATCCAAAGACCAAGAGAACGGAATCGTCACCCCGTGGCCAAAGGAAATGGGAACCACACCAACACCATCTAAGGTAGTAAAAAAATTTGGGAGTTCTGATGGACAATACCCCAACCTTAGAACCACAAATAAATGCAACAGTGAAGAAATGCTTTTTCCTCTTCCACACGACAAGAAGAATCCTACTTTTCCTCTCCTTCACGCACAAAACCTTCACTATCGTCGCCCTCGTCATGTCAAGAATCGACTATGCAAACAGCCTCTACCTATTAATACCAGAATACCCCCTGAAGAAACTACAAAGGATCCAAAATGCTGCAGCCAGACTACTCTTCAAACTATCCAGAAGAGACCACATCACTCCTGCCCTAAAAACACTACCCTGGCTTCCAGTAAAACATTGCATCACCTTCAAAACCATGTGCATAACGCGCAGGGCAATCAGTGGACAAGGAGCAGAATTCCTACAAAAGAAAATAACAATCTACAAAACAAAGAGGCCCCTCCAATCCAGCAACGAAATCCGCCTGGAACTAAACCCATACCTTAAGAAAAAACTTGGAGGCGCCTCCTTCTACCACTTAGCCGCAAAAACCTGAAACAACATCCCAAAAGAGATCAGAAACCCTGAAGATCACCACAAATTCAGGAAATTACTAAAAACCTGGCTCTTCAAGACCACAGACTCAAACTGAAAACCGAAACAGAGAAAGAATGACGGAACTGGAAAGGACACTGACAGCCCCGGAACCGACAGGGAAGCTCCTGCAATGCCGAACCAGTGACACCGGATAGACTGAAACACAGGTGACACCCATTGAGACAGAGCCAACTATCCCAGCCAATCCCATCTCCACCGCACCTTAGTTGCTACCAGGTACCAGTATCAATTGAATTGCAGAGACACTGGCAATCACCACACTAGCTGAGTGGTGGACATTGGCAGGTGCACTGGCCACGAGCAGGAAAAGAGGACAGGTGGGGTTGTGATGGAGGCTCGTTGAGGTGGAGGCCAGATGTGAAAGGGACCTTGGTGCAAGATGGGCCCAGATCAGGACAGAGGAGCATCAGGAGAGACTTTGCAAACCCAGTGCCTCAATTCAGGATAGAGATGCCAACTAACCAATTCTACTAACAATTTCCACCTCTGCACACACCTCTCAAACTCCAAACCAAACACAACCACAAACCTACAGCACAACAAACTGCACAAACTTCACTACATTGCAACAACAAAACAAAAACGCACATAGACTTCCCCAACAGTACACGACGACTACCGGCCGCAAACACCCCAGGCTCGGCCAACGGATCCACGGGCTGTGGCCGTCAACAGCACATCACTGCTCTCTTGCACTTTTCTTGCTTCCTCCCACTAACTCACCCTCCCTTCCTCTTTCAGAGCCGCCAGTGCGCCAGGGGACCACTCCGGTGGTGATAGTGCGCGGTACAAATGTCCTTTAACATTAACATATTCGCCATACAGAAAAAGTACCAGGCTGGCCTGAGAGTGTTTCTAGACCTTTCTTCCTTAAACCTTTCCCTACACCTTCAAAAGTTCAAGATGGTTACTCCAGCACTCATTGCGGTGACACTCTGTGGGACACTGAATGTGCTCCCTGGATCTGAAGAATGCTTAACTGCACGTCCTGATTTGGGAGCCCCATCGTTCCTTCCTAAGGTTCAGGATCATAGGCTTCTATTTTCAATAGAAGGTCCTCCCTTTCGCTTTACAAGTTAATGACTTTGATAGCAGCCCTGCTCAGGGTGGAGGCCCACCACCTTTATCCATACCTCGATGACTGGCTGGTCTGAACGGAGTCGCCCGTGGCAGTACATCGCACTGCTTCATCATGTATGCACATGCTATACGATCTGGCGTTCTCTATCAACCTCAAGAAGTCGCAGTTACTCCCCACTCGGTCCTTAACATTCCTGGGCTAATTTGGGATACGAGGGTGGAGAGGATCTTCCCCTCAGTAAAGATCACAGCAATCCGAAAGGCCACCAGGCATTTTCTCAGCAGACCGGTGACCTCAGCATGTTGGTACCTGCACTTGCTCGGAATAATGGTGACTTGTCTCCTGGCTGTACCACACACAAGATTCAAAATGAGGCTGCAGCTACATTTATCAGCCTCTTGGAATCAGGAGACGTGCTGCCAGGCAGCCCTAGTCAGCATTCCAAAGCACCTCCACCTAGACCCGGTGTGATGGAGTGCAGAGACCAACCTGTTGGCATTCAGGCCGTTCTGGCAGCCTTTTTCCGGAGATCACCATTACCACAGACTCGTCCCTAGAGGGATGGGGATGGGGTTGAGGGGGGGGGAGGCTCACTGGACAATGTTATCCTTCTCTGTACATCTGGCTCACTCGAGGTTGCAGGTAGACACCTGCCGTACATATCTGGCGGTCATTGGGGCCTACAAGAACTCTGGAGACGTCACATTCTCTGCCAATCCGGTGGTTAAAAGTACTTGCCGGGTCTGACCAGATTACATCATCCTGCCAAACGTCCACATCCGGTCTGGGTCCTTAATGTGGTGCTGTGCGCCCTGGCATACAAACCCTTCGAACCCATGGCATCAGCAGACATCAGGCTGGTTACTGTTAAGACTGCCCTACTGGTTGGCCTTACATCGGCACGACGGATCAGCGAAATTCAAGCCAGAGTGGCTTCAGATCCCTAAATAACATTTCACCGGAACAAGGTGGTTCTTAGAACGCACCCCACTCCCTAAAGTAGTTTCCTTTTTTCTCCTTAACGAGGAGATGGTACTCCCAACTTTCTTTGAGGATCCAAAGGATGAGGCTCAGAAGGTATTGCACTGTCTGGATGTCATGCTTTTATCAGGACAGTGCAAGAGCTTCTGTAAGTCTGATGCCTTATTTAACACTTTTGGCAGGTCAAAACCATGCTGTGAAGGCTCCAAGGCTTACATAGCAAGTTGGATGTGGATGGCCATCAAGGAGGCATATGAGGCAAAGCAATGGGCTTTGCCAGCAAACATGCACACCCACGCCATCAGAGCCAAGGCCACACCCACGGCAGACTATCAGCAAGGTGGCTCCTTGGGCTTCCCCATCAACCTTTTGCAAACACTACTGCTTGAATGCCAGCGCCAGGTCGGAGACAGCATTTGGCCATGCAGTTTTGAAGAACTTGTTTTCTTAGAGGGGCAACTCTCCTCCCCATGGCTGCATTCAGTTGTAATCGCCCATACAGTATGGAGGAAAGGGGATGTAGGAGTAATTATAAATCACTCACCGTAGTGACTAACATACTCCTAGTCTATAGTCCCCTTTCCTCCATGCATCCCGCCATCCTCCCCCATAACATCTCGGTGTCATTAGGCAATCATAATATTGTCGATGCGTCAAAGCGGATTGAGGAGTTGCGCCGGTGGGTGGAGTGAGGGGAGCGCATGCTCCCAGGTATGCGCCCCCACGCGCATCTAAGTTTAAAGGGGAAGATAACTTTTTCTGGTGAAAAAGGTTGTTTCCCATACCTAGCAAGGGATGCCCTTACAAACGGTATGGAGGAAAGGGGACTATGGCCTAGGAGTACGTTAGTCACTACAGTGATAAACTTTTTTATTGTACTAAGTAGTGCACAATTTGCACCAAGAACATGTTGGGCAAAATTTGTATGCAGTACCCTCTGGGACCACTACACACAACTAGGACTACAGGTGTAAGCAAAACCAACCTTTGGTATAAGTCTGTACCACACAGTTTTTGGTAGCGAGCTGAGCAGCCAAGCTTATCTCAAGAGGGAATGTGAGTTTATAAGGGTGTTACACAAAGGTCTACAATGACAAGTATTCAGATAGGCACCTATACTCAAGGCCTCTTGGTAAAACACTTCTTAATATATTACTCAATCATTTATAAAGCATTCACTAAATGAGGCAACCAATATCACACAAAAATTATACTACAATACTGATTACTAAGCAGTTGAGCTCCCTTGAAGTCGGAGCAAAATAGCATTGAAGTAGGAGCAAAAAGGCATAAGTTAATAAAACGAATATTAGTTACTTTAAAACAGTGCAAATAGTTTGAGTTCCCTGGAGGTGTTGATTCAATGCAATAGGTAGGCCAAAGTCAGTGGGCTAGTGTCTTGTATAAGTAAAAGCGGTTCTAGTATTTAAAACGGAAAAGTCTTTGCCGCGGTTCTTAGAAGTAGTTCACGGAAGAAAGGTTTGTATGTTGGGTCACAAGCTGACTAGGCCTGCAAGTTGCCAAAGTCCCAAGAACTTTCGCGGTGAGAGGTTGGTTCTCTCGGTCGTGTTTTCACAGTATCTTTATATTGAAGAGAGATGCAGTTGAAGACTCTGTTCCTGGCAGTTCCTGCAGGTCTCGCTGTTCATGAACCTCAGTTGTGGGGACCAGAGGGAGGACATTGGGGGGGACTCCTGCACTGCACGGATCACAACGCCGGCAAATTGACAAATCTTCGATTCCGATGCTGTTCTTCAAGCACACCAGCTGGTGTCCTTCTCCCTGGTTAATCCTAACCAGCTCTGAGAATGGTATTCGGGTGGCTTACGAGTTCATTGGTCCCACCAACTCAAAGGAAGTCCTCGTCCTTCAAGGGGCTTCTCTGTCGAGATGAACTTGGCGACTCGGACCTGCAGCAGGGCTCCACCGGGCAAACCAACGGTCCAGTAGTTGCAGCAGCCGTCCTTGTAGCTCGTTTTCGATTCTTTCATTCCAGTGGCCGAACCTGCCTTTCAGTCCAAGAGAATCGCCTTTTAAACGGTTTTCTCCCATTCATTCCAGCCTAGCTGCTACTCACCCAGCAGGGTGGCTGTCCTTGCCGGACAGTCAGCCAGCCAATCACGCCAGAGTGCATTTGGGTCTCCTAGGAGACTAAGTACAGGGAGTTTCGGGCACCTCCCTCACTTCCTGCCCACCCCAGACACCAGAGGCGGTCTTCAGGCCTGAAGCCCGCCAAAGGCATAGAAACAAAGGGACCAAACCTAGTTTGGCATGCAGAGACAAACTCAAGAAGGACCTTTCCAAAAGGAAATGGCGTAAAAAGAAGACCTGGGACCTGTTTAAACAAAGGGGGCTCAGGCGCCATCTTCAAAACATGGCTCCTGTGATTTTTAGCTACTGGTGTTTGCGGTCGGGAAAGATCATGGTAGTGCGTTGTAAAACCACTGCCACCTGCCACTTCAATAGAAAAGGGTAGCATTTGACTGCTACGTGAGTTTCTAGACAAAGTTGCTGGGGGGTCTCTAAGGTAAAGGGAATTGGCACGTTTATGAGAATTCTCGCTAACGTGCAACAAGGATACTCCTTGCACCATTGTGGGCATCTGTCACTTTGCCCACCATTGAAACTACTAACCTTGCACAACCTGTTAGCAGCTCAGCAAATCACACACCCAGCACCTACTTTTGCTCCTCAAAATAGTGTGTATTGGCGCATTTATAAATACCAAATAAACATTCATCTTAGCAGCTTAGCTCCTGAAGTCATCATTTGGTCATTTAAATTTAGCAACACACTGTATGGAAATATTAAGAGGCACGAAAACCCAGCACCAAATATCGCTTTTTATACAAATGTAAATTGTCATCTGGTTTTCCAAAAATATTGGTCCCATTGACGGCTCGCCCCCCTAATATATTATGTATCACCACCTTTTATTAGACTCTGGTCTAGTATATAGTTCACTTAAAGTGCATAAAGCAACCGGTTCCATGTGTTGACTAATTAAAAAATAACGAAAAATGGAACGAATTTAAAAGCATCAAAAGTTAGTTTGTATTTTCTCCTATTTGGGGGTTCCCCCCAAGCCCCTGTTTCTCTATCTTTACCACACCCAAACACCCTCCCCACCCATTTTAATCCCTTACCCCACTCAACACATACTTTAAAAATACAATTCGACATTTTTTATTTGTTTAATTCTAAAATACATTATTTTTTGTTAATACGTTATTAACACTGTATACCAAAGCAGCCTGGTCATACACAACATCTTAACACAAGGTATTGTGATGGGGAATTACAGTAAGCAAGGCTTTTATGGAAGGGGTAAAACACATTTACCCACATGTAGCACATCACCACCAGGCTGGGGTTTAAACATTGTGTGAAGCAAAGTTTTGGGGATAACTTTTGAACCTATGCAAAAGGCTTCTATAAAGGACTTTGCATACAAAATTGCATTCCATGTTGCCATCACTTCCATCAGAAGGATGCGTGAATTACAGGCGTTCTGTGCCGGAGCCATTTGTGTCCCTACACAAGGAAAACCTGTTTTTAAGAACACTGTTTTCAACTAAATACATTTAAAAATTCATGTCAATCCAAAGCTACCGGCTCCCCTCCCCGCACCCCCGACTCTCGGAGCAGAGGTGAAAGGGCACCTAATACACTTTATGCATGAAGAGCTGCCATGTTCAACCTCAATAAAACAAAAACTTTCAGAATGTCTGACCAATTCTTTGTTTTGATGGCAGATTGAAGAGGGAAGATGGATTGTCGGGTGCATGAAATTAACGTGCCAGCAATTGGGGGGTGTTCTATGGTTTGTTCGAGAACATAGCGGATATTTCCTTGAATCCATCTTACACATTTACGAAGTAAACATTCAACCACTGTTACTCTATTGCTTAGGAATGTGGGGTGCAATACATTTAGACAAAGAAGAAATCTAAGGGAAGTTCCTTCTAGCCATCATCAAATGCCCTAGCCACACTCCCGTTGAATGCATCTTAACTGAATTTAGTCTTCCTAGCATTTGGGGAGCACTCAATTTGCAGTGTGTTGCTGTACTGGAAACCGATAGTATTAAGAATTCTCTATTACATATCCCCTCTGCAAACAATCTCTGGTGGTCTGGGTGTTGCGTGCCTCACATTGCTAGTGCACCTTATATCGACACATTAGTCGTGTTATTAGAAGCACTTGCTATTCTCTTGATCCAGAGCTGAGATGGGTTGACTTGGTGATCAAATCACACAGTGGTGAATATCTCCTTCAACACAGCAAGCTTGTGTCCCATCCTTGTTAACTTTTTAACTATCCGAATAACCAGATTGTACTGGAGTACATACAGATCAAGTTCAATTTGGTTAATACACTTGAGATTATTGGGATCAGGAACAGCCTGGCAAAAAAACCTCAGACCGTGCAGGTCATGGTGGCAGGACAATAGAGACCACTGTGAAAGTCTCGCCAGCATAAAGGAAGAACATTGAAACGACAGACCGAAATATGGGAAGTATTATTCAGTGCCAATGATTTTCTGATGCAGTATAGTTTAGTAAAAATGCAGAATATCATCACATTTTAGATATCTTAACATTTTAACACTGGCTATTATGATTAACCATAGAAATGTACTGCAAGACTAAGATCATGCAATAGCTTTGCTTTATGATGCCTTTCTATTACTGAAATTATATTATTTTTCATATAAAAAATGTTGTTGGCTGTTTTATTGTAAACATAACGTAGGGGTGCAGAAGGAGGCTGGCACTAAGGTTGCATGTTTGGGGCTAAATACTTTTATTAATCAAGAGAAAACCTATCGGTCCCTATTACTAAGAGGGGTTTCCCTGCCTCAACTAAAGAGAAGGTGTAGGCCAACTCAATTGTCCACATTCCTGTGTCAAGAAAACCTTACTACTTTCCCTTATGCTAGAAACTACAGAATAAGGCAGAACTGTTCCGGTCCCTGGAGAATGACTCCATTCTCCCGAGTTGTGGTTTGTTGAAATAGTTCCCAAATCTTAGAACAGTCTTGTCTCTCGTGTCTCGCATGTTGTCGGGGGGGGTCGGGGGGGGGGGGGGTAGTGGCTCACTTCCCCTGATGGTAAAGTTCCAAACAAAACCTTCTTGGTGGCCCAGGCAAATTACTTTCTTCTCCTGATGTCCAGTCTCCACCTGATGTAATGACTCCCTTCCCCAGGCCTTTTTGGACCTTGCTGCTGGTCTGTTTACTAGGAGAATGAGTCACTTCTCTTGGTATCTTATCAGTTCCTTACAACCAGCGGGAATTACTCCCTTCCCCATGTCTTCTTTTTATGGGGCTTCACACCTATAACGCCCAAGTCTGAACATTAGGAGGGTCTGCGACCTTGGCTTCTCTTCTTCTTTGATCTGACCCACTTGGTTTATTTCCTTGCCAAGTACTACCACAAAGACATTAACTTGTATTACTTTCTTGCTTTCGGTCTCAGGCCCTGGTTTCTCCATCAGTGAGTTGTTGTGTGGAACTCTTGCTAAGTTCTTTATGGTACTAGGGGTACCTGGTGGTCAGCTGTTTTCGTTCCACCACTGCAATGAGGAGTATGTTCGTAGGCTTCTTGCCCCTGCTGTGCTACCCAAGAGTTATGGTTGCTTAGGGATCTAGTGACTGCATGCACCCTCTTGGTAAGCCGCCTCACGTCCCCTCTGTCTCCCATGCCACCCTTTACCTTGTTGGTGTTTTTGGCATTTTGCTGGCGCTTCCATGAATGACGGGAGTTGGGTTTAGCTTTTCTGGCATCTTGCTTCACCTGTGGCTGTGCGACTTCGTTCCCGGGTGCCATCCGCACTCTGGCCTCCTCTTGGCACTGCTGGGCACCGGTCTGCTCCTCCAGACCTTACGATCATCAGACGTGGCAAACTACCAGTGTCCTCGGAGCCCTCACTGCGGATCAGCAAAGCAGATTTGTATCTCCTGCGTTCCGTGCACAGCACACCTGCAGTCTTTCATGGCTGCTTGAGACAGTTTATTCGATTTTTATACAATGTTGCCAGCAGTGTTTGGGCCCATTGTACAAGTCCTTTGTATTCACAGGTTTCATCTTCATTGCTCCGTGGGGCCAAGTCATTCCCCCCCAGCCCCTAGTGCTTGATTTACCTATGTCCCTTTTCTTCTTCGTCTTGGTATTGTCAAGAACCTTGAGGTACTCTGTAGACAGTAGACCTATGTTCTGTTTCAAGGCACATAGTTTAGTAGTGAAAAGGAGAGGCTAGAGTATGTGGGGTGAGATGTTCTCATAAGGGCTGTACCCTAGATGGTCGTCCTTATCCCTAGAGGGGTAGTCCCTCCCCATGAGATCCTCCTGCATTATACCACCCGCAGAGGGACTATCAGGTAGCAGCCTCACCTCTCTGGCCTTGTGCGAAAAGGCTACCCCCCCTGGGAGAAGTGAATGCATCTATTGAATCATCACAGTAAATAAATTAGTTATACATCCAGTATAACTCTTCCTGTCACACCAAAAGCACACTTAACATGTAGTTTAGGACCAACACTCCCGTACATTGCTAAGCAATTTGTAAAACTGCTAAACTGAGCTCGAGCCATACATTTGCACATCGTTATTGTACAGATACTTGAGTACAAATAGATTCACAAGTGGGGCAAGCATTTTTAAGATGTATTTGCAACTATCCCTTCAGCTCCCCCACCACCTTCTTCAGGTACTGATTGCTAATCTATGCATAGCATGTGAATCTAAGCAGATTCACAATCCTCAGAAGACAAACATTACTTACCATTCTGGATGCTTGTGGCATAGATTTACACACAAATCCAGTTCACATACCTCAGGACAGAAAAACAATCTGAGGACATTGAGTGAAGGAGCATGCATAACGAGGTTAGGGATAGTGTTATAGGATCTCCTTGTAAAATCCCTTTGCAATTTGAAGACACAAGAAGATGAAATACGCCAACATCCACTAGACATCGACCTATGGATAGCATGTTATTTTAAGCAGATACAAGTCACAAAGGCTACAGGGTAAGTAAGGTCTGCATATGCATGCTTTGCATAGGCCACCATCTAATGGTTGGCTTGGAGTATTAAACCTTTTTTTTCCATTCGAAAATGGGGCATTGATGGGGACATCCTGTCACACTATCCCTGTTCTATGAGTACAGACACCCATGATCATTCAGGCATTTGACGTCCTCATTGTTTTTTTTCCTCACTGTCGGTTCGCTGCCAGTTTGAGGAGTGGAGGAAAATGTTACTGTCCAAGACTGATTAACCGCTTATAGACACCAGGAAGAGATTCCAGGTTGTTGCACGAACACCGCTACAGAAGAGTATGGTAGGGCGATTGAGAGGACATTTTACAATATTTATCCGGGCCTACAGAATGCCTCTATTCTCTCCCTTCTATCTCTGGAATGTGCTCAATTCCTGAAACCCTAATGAACAAACACCCCATTTAAATCCTGTCCTGGGTGTAACTAAACTCTTGGATGTACATGCACAAAGTGTACAATGCATGCCTGCAAAGCGACTATGCCTAGGGAAGGTACTGGGCATGCTAGAAATTCCACCGCAAAATCCTTGGAACAGTGCAGTCAGAAGCGCTCGGTGACATATACCATGCACTCAGAAGTGACCCAGGACTGGATAATGGCTTCCGGACAGGCTTTTAACATTGAGATTTTGTTTGCTGGTATTGACGGCAACCCCTGATGAGCCATGTGTAGAGGTGCTAGCAGGCAATGGCTTGCAGCTGGTTCTCAACTTCAAGTTTTCATCAGAGGACGTCTCATTTGTGCAGAGAGGCTTTGTGTGCCCATAAATGCAAAGATCTACATTCTCGTGAAGGTAACTGCTCAAAGAGTGTTAGTCCATCCGGTTCGACCTCCCGCCAAGCACAAGGAGTCACTTCGGACCCAGGTATCAAGTATGGTAGCCGCTGACACTGAAAAACACATACCCCACTGTTGAGATGGATTTCAAAATCTGCCCTGTGGACAGATTGAGAGGCCACCCTATTCTCTATAACTGGGATAGACCCTTGTGTGTAGCCAAACTCTATTTAATATTTGTAAAGTACCAAAAGACCAGGCCCATAGGCATCCGGGCGCTATACGAACACAACCAACAAAATATGCAAATAGTCAGGCAAGCACTAAAACTAATCCAAGTCCAAAAACGGAAAAAAGTCTCAACCTCAAACTCACCATGCCCAATTTGGTCCTGTGTACCAATAGAAGGCTGGAATTTTTTGATTGCAAAGTCATGCAGTTGGGGAGCCTTGACAAGCTTTCAGACAAATCTGGGCTTGTCACAGACACACTTGTGCGTAATGTGATCTAGTATCAATTAAAAGCCAGTGCAAATCCCTTCTGGCTTGTGACAAATGTTCATGCCTGCCTAATTCTTCCATTGCCTGTATCGTGCTGTTTTGAATTACCAGAAGCCTCGCAATATCTCCCTTACCAATACCATGCTGCAAAAATCTAGATTGGTGCCAATGATGGGCCGTGCGATGGTGGAACAGTTCTTTTTACTGACAAACAGCTGTAACAAGTTTGTAGTATGCCACAGACACTGGATTGGTTACCTGCACTCATGTCCATTTGTTGATTGAAATTCATTCCCAACGTTTTCACCTTAGTTAGGGTTGCTATCTTACATCCTGAAATAACAAAATACTGATACTGTGGACTAAGCATTCTATCTAAGCTTGGCAGCTGTTCTGGCAATCTTATGTTCCATTGTTCAAAGCCTGGCCTTTCTTCACCCAGCATTGGATAAGGGAGTACATCCTATTTATGTCCTCAAGATCTTTTTGACAGACACCAGACAGAGGGATTAGGGACTGAATATCATCCGCATAGTTGGTATAGCTAATCCCCCTGTCATCCAGTAGCTGAAACATTGGCAAAGTAAAGATTTTGTGCAATGTGGGTGAGAGGCAGGATCCCTGTGGAATACCAAACTGGATCTTGACCAGGTCTGCCGATGCCTCACTGCTGCATACTCTGGCTGAGCGGCTCACTAAGAGTTGACTCACGCTGCAGCGGGTGCTGAAAAAGAGACAACCTGTTTGAGTCTCTCGGTCAGAAGAGTGTCATCAACTAGATCAAACGCAACAGAAAGATCTAACATCAGGAACAGTCGGTTTAGTAACAAATTGCAAGATATTGGATTTGAGATCCAGCAATGCTGACTTGGTGCCATGGGCGGTTCGGTTCTGAAACCAGATTTTCTCCTGCCCAAGACGTTATTGGTTGTCAAATGCTCCTGAACCTGCAAATAAGCCTCACGGTCCAAGATTTTAAGGAAAAATGGCACATTTGTAATTTGCCTATAATTAGTTGGTATCAGAGTATGGTGATGAATCCTACAGTCCTCCCAAAAACCCTACCTAAAGTCTCTTCTCAGGTGACCGGGAAAGGCAGACACTTCCTGACCCTGGGAGCGGTGTTGGCTGGGAGGATCACCTGGGAGAAGGGCCCAAGGTAAACAGGACGACTTTGTGGGATGAGATGTTACTTGCCTACCTTAAGTAAGGGAATATCATTAATGCCAGCTGTTTGTGAGATTTATCATGTTTATGCTTCATCCACTCTCCTAGTGAGACCCCCAGTGCTTTTTGCTGGACTCCTGGACCTTTTTCTTTATATCCTGAATGAGTGGAGCATTGTTCCACTTATTCATTCTTATGTGCGCCATCTTTTGGAACTCTTATGCGTTTTACCTTTACTATGGAGTCTACCTTCCACCATCTCTTCATTAAGGCATCTGTATTTTACTTTTGCTGCACACAGTTTATGGGCAGTTTTGCTGGGAACCCTTTGGGTTCTTCTTTGATATTCTTTCTTTATCCTTACTATTAAGTTTGAGAGATTCTTTGTATCTCTCCTAACACTTTATATTCTGAGAGATTGGCGCACACCACCTTGTGGAGTGCCAAGGGGATGCTCAGTATCCCCATTCTCTCTGCTCATGTGACTTGCTAGTCACATAGACCATCCTCTAGTTATGCCTGGTGGCAGTGGATGTGTTCTACCAACTTTTGTGCTACTTTCTACCGCAGACTATATTCACAGTCCCAGTGGTACACAGTAGGATCACCTAAGTACGAACTCAGTGGCTCCTTTCTTTTTTTGACATTTCTAGTGTGAATTGTAATTTCTTAACCCTTCTACCATTCTGCTAGGGGGGAGGTCTGTGTGTGCGTTTTTGCCTTATCGGGAACCTTTGGGTTGGGTGTCCCCATCTAGGCTTCAGTGTGTCTGAGCAGGGAGGAAGTGGGGGAGGAGCTAGTCACGCACCTGCTCTTTGTCTTCCCGAGTGCCTGAATGGAACCAGCTCCCACTGGGGGGGTGGGGGAGGGGGGGGTCTGGCTGTCTGATTGGACAGCCAACCGCCCCTTTCTGTTACCTGCTGAGAGATTGCAGAGGAGTGTGCTGAAACGGAATAAAAGGTGAGGTTCCTGAGGTGAAAGGCAAGTTGACTGCTGGAACTTAAAATAACCCAAGAAGATAACCAGAGATGCCAGCTGACCCATTGCAACACCATGAAGTGACCGCTGCTGTACTGACCCCATTTTCTATGTGACAGAGGAACTTTGAAGAGGACGGCTCCTTCCCTTTGGCTGGTTGGACCAAACCGCCCTGAGACGAACTACAATCTGAGCCATCTCCCAAAGTGCTGTGATGTTCCAGAGCTGCAGACCGCGAATACCAGGAGACCCATGAACCAATCGTAGTGAATCATCTTGCCAAGTGTTTGAGCTCCATGTAAACCTCCAGAGACACAATCCGGCTCATCCAAATCCCCTCATCAGAGTGCAGAACTCCAGGAATAGAAGATTGACTGGGTGAATTGTGTCCTTTGTTGGTGCTGCAGAAAACGCACCAAAACCACACACTGACCAAAGAAGCCGAAGAAATCTGTGCCAGAGGTTTTCCCTCGAGACTGCTGCAGAGAGATCCTGTTCATTGTCATGCCTTTCGTCATCAGACTAAGCAATCTTGAGACCGGGTCCAGCGCTGCTGCATTGAGGAGAATACAGCCACGAACATTTCTTTTAACCTAAGGTACTGCGGGGCGAAAAGGTATTGCTTACCTTGATCCAAGAAGTCACTGTAGAGTGTTGAAGTGCAGGTAGAGGTGTCCACTCTTAACTCTGACCCAAGCTGTCAGCTTGTGTCCCTTTTGCAAGTCCTTTAACAGGGTCTCCAATGGTGTCAATTCTTCTAGCATCTTGAACTAGAGACTGAAAGTATCTACAGGAACTTTTGCTGTTCTGCTGCTTCCTGAGACTTTGAGCTCTCTCCAAACTTACTTTTCCAAATGGTTTGGAATCAGACTTTTAAAAGTGTTAACTTGCCCTAAAATTGCCTCTTCGAGCTTAAGCTCTGCTACGGTTTGACTAACCAACTGTTTTCCTTCCATCAAAACTTGACCTTATGTGGTCTTGCTAATTAAATACAATTACTGTATATCTTTGTCTATGCGCGGTAATACTGATAATACCGATAATACAGTAGACCTGTCATAAGTGTAACGGTTGTAACCATGAACAACTGCAAACTAAGAGGTGGCCTATCAAAATAAGTATTTTAAGACATTTCTTGTGTAATTATGAGCTATATTTCAATACAAATGTGTTGGTTTTTCCTTGATCTACTTTACCAACTGGGATCAGTGTACTTACATATAGCTCACATCTTCCTCTTATGATAAGCCTGACTGCTCTGCCACTCAAGGTGCCATGAGTAGTGCAGACTGATATTAAGAGTTGGGGATCTATATACCGTTGGGGTAGTTTTATGAAGTCTTACCTCAAGTGGACTTTAGGAAAACTCCCCTAACACCAGCACATAAAATGGCATGTTGCCAAAGGGAACGTTTATTGCCTAAAGTTAATTGTCGGAGTGTGAGTGAAGACAATCCTAAACGGTTATGTATTAGAAGTGAGAAAAACTCTTGTAAAACGTAGAACACTCCTAGAAATTAGAAACCCTATGAGTCCCAAGAAAGGCATGCAAAGAAGTCTTTAAAAGCTACCAATTTAAATCTTGAAAAACCTTATTCCTCTGTAAAACCAACTATAGCTTGTAATCCTTAAAATACGACTTTAAGGAATATGCTTAAGGAGAGAAAATCTTAGTGAGGAAAAAAACCATTGAGAAAACTAATTATATTGTTATGGACTTGGAGTCCCAGAATTCTGAGTACTGGGATGAAGAGGGATGCAGAGGCACAAGGTTGCAAAGTGCAGCCCATTAAGTTTGATGACCCGCACCTGAGGGTGTCTGAGAGGCATAAAAGGCCCCCTCAGATGCATTCCATTAGACCGAAGTGGAAGAAGCAGGAGGGCTGTAGTAGTCGTGTGTGGAAGAGTTTTGAACCATCCACAAAGCAGCAGAGGAAGAAATTACGGAAGAGCTAGGACCAGAGTGGCGAGAGAAATTGATGCCGGTCCTGAGAGGGTCATATGGGCTTGAGATTTCAGTACAGAGGTCACGTAATGGAAGGCACACCTTTATTGTAACTTTCCCCACTGTAAAGCGTTCAGCAGGGGCAGGCGAGCATCGGCTCACTTGGAGACCCGCGAGGGCTCTGAAAGTAGCAGACGTGGGCCGTGGGAAGCCATGCTGGAGAGGTTGCCAGGCAGCCTTGGAGAATAGAAACGGATGCGCACGCCAGTCCCAGGGAGTTCACTATTACATTTTGACACTGGAACGCTCCGTAACTGCCCGCTAACCGAATAGACTCCTTTTTTTTATACCAAACTGATGTAAAACAAGTTGATACTTGTGATGCATTCCAAGCTGATTTAAACCAAAGTAGTTGGCATAATAAGACTTTAAAGATCCAACCTGTAGGTAGTGATTGTTAAATATTGGGTTATAATAAAAGCCAAACACACAAAGGGGCATACCTCAAGAATGGAACACAAACCAGTATTGCCAAAGAACTATGAAGGAGAGTTATTAGCATTTGGTTAATACAAAGGTGAAACAAGATTGGCAGGAGGGCTGCCCTTCTGAGAAGAGGTTCAGAAGGAAGGAAGCATTGCCTGTCTTGTGTGTGGCAAACACTCAGGTATAGTTAATAGCACCAGTGTAATGCTAATTTCCCTTGAAGAAATTAAAACCTTTGAAGTTGACCTTTACCACAGAAGTACTTTGAGTTAGCAGTTTGGCCTGGCAAGGGAGCGTACCAGGTCATATGACTTTATTCCAATTGCTTCTGTTCGGGCAGGAGAGTACACCCGAACAGAGAACTGCAGTTTGTCTTGGCTTACATGAGACGATACCAGGTCAAGAACGGTTTACAACCATTGGTTCTGTTCTGGCAGGAGTACACTGGAGCAGAGAGTTGAAACCTGGCATTAGAGTAAACCAGGTGGAAGTAAATGAAGTACTATTGTGGGGTAAAACGTATGAAGAAGCAGTTCAAGAATCACTGAAGTGTTTTGGTGAAGTACTGAACTAAAAGTGGTACCAACATATCCAGACACAGTGTTTTGAAACTAAGTTCTGAAATATTTTTTTTTGATGACAAACATTTTCAGGACCTTGGCTACAAGTGGAAAGCTTTGTTAAACAATTGGAACGGTGTGTTGTCAAGTTAGATAAAGAGAACTGATGTGGATCCTTTTTGAACAGTGAAAGTAAAGGCTGATTGAATCTGGGGAAGGCGAGTTTGCCAAGGTTATCTGAAGCAGCTATTGTGGTGTGAATTATATCGTTATACATGTTATACTGCCATATAGTTCCTTACAGATTTGATCTGTAGACCAGTGTGAGGGACAGAAACCTTAGGTTAGTGTTAACTTTACCTTATTTTAGGCAGAGAAATCCTAGTCTGCGTAGGGGTAGTCCAACCTTTTGAGTTAATAAAATGGCATCTTTTGAAAAACTTCACAAAGTAGCAAGCCTCACATTTTTGACACCTCACAGTATCCAGCATGGGCATATTTAGAAGTGGTGTAATCCAGACTTGCTTAATGCACTGTGGGACATGTCTCTCGCCCCCCACACCCCCCCAGCGAAGGATTGATTGACAAATTTAGTAATATATGAAATACCCCTTGACAACAATTACAGGAGAGTTGTCCCCCTGGCATTTAGGTTTCAGCTGCGAGATATGTCATTTCCTGCTGCAGAAACTGATCTAAAATTGGAGGGTTTGTACTTTACCCAGCAAGCGGTGCGACCCTGTATCCGGTAGCCCAACCACTTTGTGTGCGCAGTCAACATTAATCAATTTCCGTTTCTCACTAATGTTTTGCCTGATATTGTGCAGCGTTCCAAACATAGTATCTTGGATGAAGGCACACCAAGAAATATCCTTTATTTTAGTGGATTCTCTAGTAAATGGGTTTTCTAATTTTTTGAGTATTTTAAATGGCTCCTGTGTATCGGAACCCACATTCAGAGTTCTGGAATTGGATTTTTTTACATTAATAATTCCCTGTTTGTGATCTTTAGCTGCCCTGGTGTATACATGTCTCTTTGATAGCCAAGATTGTATGTAGTAACCCTGTGGGAGACTACACCAGCCTTGTCCTCTTGGCAATAGGTAACCCAACCTTTGGTACAGGCCTGTACTACACAAGTTGGTAGAGTAACTGAGCAGCCAAGCCTATCTGAAGAGGCGTCAATGTGAGCTGTAGAGGGGTAACAGAGATTCACAGTGACAGGTATTCAAATAACACTTATACTCAAGGTTTCTTATTAAAATAATTATTTATTAATTTAACAGCCAGTTTTAAAATAGCCTTCTTTAGAAAGGGCAATATGCAGCAATAAAATGCACTTCAAAGATACACTACTCCCGTTTCAGTTAAGTAGATACCCTTTTGGGATGTCACTCGCACACTTCCTGCACCCTGAGGTGACTTCAATTACAAGGACAGTGTGGACATCGATATATCACTTTTACACTTAATGCAATACTGAGGTTTGTGGAAAAAGGAATAGGTTAGGGGAGAAAATGAAGGTTAACCAGTTTCTCCAAACAGATAAGCACTTTACAATTCCCCATTGAAATATAGGTTAACCCTTTCCCAGCTATACAAGTAATTTATGTATGACTTTTCTTGAGGGACAGATAAACACAAGGTCAGAGGGTAAGAAGAGGCTTCAAGGAGTAAGGACAGCAAATGTCAATTGAGCAAAGTCTAGGGAAGCAGAGGCACTTCTTAAGGATGGCACACAAGTCTTGCACAATGTTAAAAAGAGGTTGTGGTAAAAAAGAATCACTGTTGGGCCAGAAGCTGGGAGGCTTGTGAGGAGCAAAGATGCAAGCAACTCTGCAAAGTGCAGCAAATAGAAGTCTCCAGTGAGAGCAAGCAAGCTACAAACAACAAGAGGTAAGTACCCCTAGTTACACAGTACCTTGAGTCTGAAGAAAAAGGTCCAGCTGGCTTCTGTTCCTGTTGTTCCTGGGCCTCAGTCGTGTGTACAAGAGAGAGGACGTCTGGGGACTCCTGCACTACAGTTTGAAGGTCGGTGGCAGCAATGGGCACACTCTAGATCAGCAGCACTTAGTGGGTTTCAGCTACTCGCAAATAGCACCACCGCGGTTCTTGGACACCTTGTGGGCTCCCCTTGCTTCAGAACATCCAGCACTCAGTTGTGGCTCAGGCTTGGGTAGTCCTGCTTCGAGGTATTCCTTAGGATCTTCCTGGAGCTCAGGTCCAGCTTAAAAACGATGCACTCGATTCTGGTGTTCCTGTCCCCTGGCACTCGGTTTCAGCTGCTGCAAGAATTACAGCCAGCAGGGAGAGGGGTTTCAGTGTAGTTCGTCTTGGGGTCAGTTGGTCCCATCAACCCAAGGGAAGAAGTCGTCCTTTCCGGGCTTCTCTAGTCGATTCGAAATTTGGAGCTTCAACACTGCAGCAGGGCTTCACTGGGCAAACCAATGGTCCAGGTGGGTGCAGCAAGCTTCTCTTTCAGTTTCTCCTTTGGTTACTTCTTCGGTACTTCGTCCAGTGGTCGAGACTGCCTTCCTTGCAAAAGACCTTGCCTTTAATGCAAGTTTCTCCCATTCATTCGCAGCCTAGCTGTCTGTCACACAGCAGGGTGGCTGTCCTCCATGCATGGACAGTCAGCCTGCTAATCACCTTTGGGTACATTCCTGTAACCAAGAAGACTAAGCACAGGGAGGTTTGTGAACCTCCCTCATTTCTGTCCTCCAAGACACGCTGGAGCCAGAGGTGGGCTTCACCAATCTCGCCAAAGACAAAACTAACAAAGGGACCAAACCGGGTTTGGCGCGCAGAGTAAATCTCCAGAAGGACCTTACACACAAGAAATGGCGAAAAAAGAAGCCTAGGGCCATTTTGTAAAAATGGGCATCCATGAGTGCGATACTGCAGCTGAGGATTCAGCCTGCGGTGAAAACGCACAATGGTAGGAAAATTAAACCACTGTTACCAGCCATTATTTGTAGTAAGGGTAACATAACAAATGTTAAATGAGAAGGCAGACAAAGGGGATACGAAGTAACCCCCCAGCACTCCATATAAGATGGTGTGTGCTGGGTATACAAAGAGAAAAAAGTTAAGTAACATCAATTTTACTTTACTACTCTTGGCAACAGTAGTTTATCCAAGAAAAGGTATTTAAAGCTTAGCAGAAGTTCAAAGGATTTCTGAGACACTGCACTTACGGGGCTGTGTGTCACAATGTAAACGATTCCTATGGAGTTTGTGTTGGCTCATGTGCATGGTGTGTGAACCTTAAATCCTTGAGACAAATCCACATGTAGCGTAGACTGATCAGAGCTGTCCAATAGCCAAAGATTTGAGTCACCCAGAATAATGAATTTGGATGAGGGTTTGAACAAAGGGAGCAACATATTGGTGAACTGATCTGGGAAGTCGGGCATTGCCATGGGAGGTGAATACTAAAGAAGAAAATGGACTGTGTATTGGGGTCAGTTAGGACTTTGATATGAATAATATCACAATCGGACTGTCCTTGGATCTTGACTTCGTGCACATTCAAAGAGGATCTGCAAATGAGAGCAACCACCCCTGCCCCATCCCTCCATCTCTTGCCTCTGACCGGATCTGCCCGTAAGATAACATAACCTGCTGGGATGACCAGGAAAGGAGCTGGACCAGCTGCATTATGCAGGCATGTTTAAGAAATGGGGCATATATCAATATGGTGGCATATGAAATAATCTGCAACTTCAGTTGCAGGTTTCGCTATTCAGCATGTATTGAGTAACGCACATTGAATAAGGTTGGACCTGGATATTTCCCAGTTCACAACAGAGCTGGCACAATCGCATAGACTCCCTTCTACTCTGCTCCCAGTGTGCAACACTGCGGAAGTGGGCACTTTGTGATTTAGCCAAACCTGACGTGGCTGCATTCATACTTGTGGGACTATCAACATTTAAAGCTTTACAAGCTGGCTCCTGAACCGGTGATAAGACACAGATTTCAGCTCAACATTTGAAGTGGTAACATCCTCTACATCTGCTACCACACCTATGGTAGCTGTAACTGCATCTGTGTCTGCATACATACTTGCACGACTATCAACATTTAAAACTTTACAGACTTGTTCCTGAGCCGATAACAATACATCCAATTTTAAATCAACATTTGAGGTGGTAACACCCACTGCATCAGCAGGCCCCCCAGTGATAGCTGCGACAGAACATTCTCCCCCTGTATACAAGTTTTAATTCTCAACTAAAAGAAGCATTAAGTGGGGCTAGGCCGTCGGACAGATAGCCTTGTAACACCCCATCCCAGATTTAAGTGAGATCTTGCGTATGAGATCCGTCCCTCTTCCGTAACTGACAGCGCTTAGATTCTGTTCATCTTTACATGCAGTGTTGGGCGAGATATCCATAGTTTTTTTTTTTTTGCAATCCCTGAGCTGGACACCAATACAAAAAAGAGAAGGAATGGGAGTAGATCAGGTGATAGCAGAGATCAGGGCTGAACGACATAGCCAGATGCTAACCAGCTCACCAGCACGAACGCGCAACCAAGGTACAGAAATGGGCACTGGGGAGATCAGGAAGTGAAGTTTCCAAGCACTTCAAACAATGCAACACCCCACATACGCGCGTAGAAATAAAAATACAATATCTCAAAATGTTTCCTTGATGAGGTCTTACACTTTTAAATCCTATTAAGTATCTGCAACTAGCCAATCAAAAATTTCACAAAATACACAACTTGAATCTGAACAGCACTCCGCGTATCACACTGAGTAGTGTGGCTAAGCAGCAAGGTTTAAACTTGGGAACTGAGTGATGAAAGGTTCAATTAAGTGCACACAGAGCACTCTTAAAAATACAAGTTGGGCAGACTGTATACAAAATGCTGTCAATTATTTAGGATTTAGGCAAACTTGCCAATGAAGAAACGCAGGTAAGAAACACACTAAAACATTCACTGCTAATGTATACACATTTACTTTCGTGTGCGTGAAGGTTGATTTAATAAAACGGGACTGATGGGAGGATTTTTGGAGGCCACCCTATTGTGGTGAACCCGGATGACACTCGGGGTTTAGCCAAACCCAATCAAGGTGAGGTAGAGCGGCAGGGCGTAGTCTCAGGAAGGGTGAGAGTGGTCTAGGGCTACAATAAGTCCACAAAGAGCAACACTGGTAATTACAGTTGCAGGCAAGTCTGCTGTAGCACCTTGAAGCTTCTTTTGTGCTAGATGGAATTACAGTTATGGTCACAAACCAAATAGGACAGACTATGGGAATATAGTTTAACAATCCAATACAGCAGGGTCAACTGGCAGACATCGGACTGATTCCTGCACAGTGCACACTCACACAGCAGCTTGGTTACATGGAGGTCTTCTACCCCAATATGCGTCATCTATAAGGTCATTCTACGTAGCAAAATACAAAACCTATCAAGAGTAGGGATTGGTGAAGGGAACCGATTTACTCATAGAACATATAAGGATTAGTGCATCATTGGCTAACCTTTATCTGTAAGCCATGCGTCGAACTACCTCGAAACATATAGTACTGATTATAATGAACATAACTGTGGATTGTTTCCCACAACATTTTATTTTGGGTTGTCCCCCAACCCTCCTGATTGGTTGGCATCCTATCCCAACCTTGGAATTTTGGCTCTTTAGCAGCACGTATGTAAAATAAAACCTAGTTGTTTGAATCCTGTCAGAATACTCACCATTTTCCCAATTAGTCCCTTTGTCACCGGTAGGCCATCAGCAAATTCTTCAGTTTGTAGTTGACCTTGTTGTTGCTCACTGCCTTGAAACTTTCAAGGGAGTATGAACACCATTAGCATAGCTTAAGGCTCCAGTGAATACTTTGTTTTCGACTTCTGAGTCGCATGTGAAAAGACCACAAATGTGTCAATTTCAGCCTTCCATTTACTGCTATTTGATTTAATTATCTAGGGTGCTGTTGCTCCTCTTGGCTTCTAGAGACCTGCTCACTCTCATATGAACAGTGTACACTTTTAATCGACCAGCAGTTTGGCTCTCAGATGTTTACCTCTCCCATCTAAGAAGAATGTCCCACCTTCAGAGCTTATCCATGTACTCCCTTTGTGCTCTGGGCTTATCCTTTAAAAATGGCATCTTGGCTTTGGGCCAACCTTGATTCATCGTTGTCTCTGCGCACTAAACTATTTTCCTGCGTCTCCTGATTCTTATAGCCACGGCCTGTCTGGGGTAGCTTGGTTAATTTCAACGATAGCCAGCGTCTATTTTCTTGATATGGCGGTCCTTGCCATGTTATATATTCCTCTATAGCAAGCTTCTATGTTTTCTTTCTACCATGTGTTACTGCATATTTACAGTTATTGGTCAGTAAATTACTTCATCTTCTTTAGATCCATGATTATTTTAGCTTTAGGTGATGTTACTCTTAATGCTCCAGTTACGTTGTTACTTAGTATTTTCATATAGTTTCAACATGGGCCCGATTATCTTCATGACACCACTTAGTCCTTGTCAGATTTCATTTTGAAGTCCATCCATGATATTCTTTAATGCATTCTGACATCTTGGCAAGGAATCTTCTTCCATGCAGTGTTTTTCCATGCAACATCCTTCCACACTTTCAGTGTAAGGGTACATTCATAACGTCTCTTATACACTCAATGCGGTATAGGAACGATGCAAGGAGCAACTGGGGAGCAGGTGCAAGTGGCTCTAGGTCACCTGGCCTAAACACCACCCACCTTCTTAGCCCTGCCTCTTCCTTCCTGGCCTTAACTCTTAGATCAAGGGCGTCTCTCGCCCGGGCGTCCAAAGCGAAGGGCTGCCGAAGAAAAGGGTGATTCCTGTTTGGACCAGGAGTACCCAGGGCCCGACCCCCTGCTCAGACGACAGGTAAGCATGCACCAACATGTGTTTACACCCTCTGTCCCTACAGGCCATCCCCGCCCCTTCTGGCCCCCCATGTTGTTCCCATGTGCCCCCCCCTGCTTGCACATAGGTGTTGCCTGTTTTTCTTGATTCTTCTACCCTGTTTCTGCCCTCCAGGCTATTTCTGCAGGAGTCTGTCCTAATACATTCTGGTTTCACCATCACCGTCTTGTGGCCAATGCTGGATTTGACATTTATGGACTTCATTGATTCACTGTGCGTCACCCTTTCTCAACTCTCATGCTGGACTTCCTTTGCATCTTGAACTCATGGTGGCTCAATCATGTTCTGAAGATGCTGTTCCCATCTTAATCGTGTATCCTGGCTTGCAACATTATGTGTTGCTACTGACTGCTGCAATTGTATTCGCTCTCTCCACTTGCTTCTCTGCTTCTTTTGACAGCTTACTCTCTGTTCTCTCCTCTCCCTTTTCCCATCTCCTCCCTTCTTCCCCTTGCTTTCTTCTATGCACTTTATCAGAATTGTCCCTGGACCTAGTATGATAGCAACCTCGTCTGTCTCTCTCGCCCTCCCCCTACTGTCCACCCCCGCCCCCCAGCACTATCTGAAATGTTGTTGGTCCTAGTACGGTAGTCGCTTGTTTTGTTCCTCCCCTCCCTTTCTGCACCCTTCTCCCTCACCTTTTGGTTTTCTCCGGCTCTACTAGAAATGTCGTCAGGCAGAGTATGGTAGTCGAATGTTAGTTTCCATTTCCTTCCCACTCTCCCCCTCCCTTCCATATCTATTTCTTAGCTCTTGCACTATCTGAAATGTTGTCAGGCCGAGTACGCTAGTTAATTTCACATCCTTACTGTTCAAGGCCTGTAAGAATGTCATTGTATTTTGCTGTGTTCCGTTCCTTGCCTTGAAGCGCTTTGAAACAAATTGTGTATATGTGCTTTATAAATAAACTATTGTATCATTTATGGCTCTTTGACTGTTCCAATATGACGGTGGTGAGGGGCGGGAACTGGCAAGAAAGCATGTACCTGCTCCTCTACACAAGTATGCAGTAGTTTGGGAGTCCACACACTGTTTCCTGCATTGCCGGCTGGACACATGCCTTACACTTTAAAGGCTGAGAGCTGCCCCGCAGGTGATTGGCACCCTGCAGGGTTTTTGGCACCGTCAGGAGGGGTGGCCGAATCGACACAGCTCTTGCCCTCATGGATTATGCAGCATTGTATTGCACAGCACTCGCATCACCAACTACAAACAGGGAAGACTGAAGCAGACGCAGGTGAGAAGCAGGGTTGGGCAGTGCTGTGATGCCTACTATTGTAGATTAATTCGCCTGGCAGTGACTCTGTATCAAGCTGCCTCTGACCGGAAAGTGAGTGAGTTTGAGCTGCCCTTTTATTGATTATTGAACACTGAATCTGACTTGGATTCTTTAAGAGTACTAGTAAACATGTCAACTTGCCTCATGCTGGAATCCCCTACAGCATTGTCCGCATTTACATCTGATCCCCTAATTAAACGCAAAAGGCTCAACTGTTCACAAAATTAACCAGTTTCTGGGCTCATTTTAGCTCTCAAGTTGAACTGGACCCCTGGGGTGGGGGAGGCACCATTGCACTCTACTCTTGGCCACTCCTTTGCCCATTCTCCCCCCCCACCCTCCTGCGGCCTACTCCTTCTGAAGCCCCCAACATCTTCCAGCCCCTAGATGCTTCCCAGGACTACTTCAGTCAACAGAAGGGTTGCACAGAGTCTACAAATATGGCTGAGAGGGATCGGGCTAACTCGTCATGGAAAATCTGCGATACCCTGCTGTATGAAATCCTGCCGCCATTACCGGACCATGTGTTAGAGGTCAAGCACTTCTTGGAACAGCCGGGAGATAGGGGCCCAGTGTCAAAGTAATGTTCTAGTAGGCTCCTACCTGAACTTTTAATGATTAAGAACCTAGTTCTATCCGTAATGGAAGCAGTTGGAAAGGGAGTAGCAGAGGGAGCCACTTGCCAAAGGGGCCCCAAAAGATTTGGAGATAGTTGGATACTGCGCACCAGAAATTAGTGCCAGAGATTACAGAGAGCCCCAGGGTGGAAGACTCCCTATAAGCGATAATACAATAAGGAGCAATAATGACATCATCCACGTGGGTAAAGGACTGCCCAAAACTGTCAAGCATTCATGTCCCTTTTGGGAACCAGCAATCCCCTGTCTCGCCGCGATTGAGACGGACCTTTGGTAGGAAGTCAGTTGGAAATCCAAGGGTGCATGCCGCACACACTAAGGTATCAACTAGATTGGGCCATGCTCAATTTATTCCCACTGTAAAGTTTTGCAGGCCTCCAGCACCACAGGTAGGGGGGTGGTCAATTTTCCTGCATGGGGTTCCCTAAACTGGTCCCACACCGGCATGAACCCAGGGAAGTATGTTAATAAAGCTATTCACTGGCTCCGAACTGGGAGGGTTTGTACTTTTGCATCCCCGAACAAATTATCAACTGTATCTGGAACACCCAAATGGTGAGAGTGAATACAGTTACTCTTAGAATGGACCTTGGTTATCCAATTTTGGCCTACGATCTATTGAATTTTGGCATGACAGGTCACCCCTATAACCAGCTTAAGAGAGCTTAGTGCGCATCCCTGCTAGAATACGCAGGGGAGGTCTGTGTTCTAGGGAGCAGATGCTGTTCCATTGGGGAAAAGGGCACTGAAGTCCAACCCTCACCCGACTTCCCCAGCCCCAACCCACCCCGAGTAGAACACAAACAACGACCACAGTGGTGTATATTTTGTTTTTTCAGAAAATGCCAATAAAATGATGTACAAAGACACCTGTAAGAGCAAGGAACACATGGTTTGCAGTTATTAATTCCCCATTTTCCTAGCTTTCAAGAACATGTTAAGTGGAAACCAGAAACCTATTTTTCATAAGGTTACGATCAAATTTCTGAGGTAGGCGATTTATTTATTTATTTTTTCTTTTCATTTTTTTGAATAGGACATGCTTGGATGGAAAGGAAGATGGTAGGAAAGCTCAATGGGAACATACGCAGAAAGGCATACATTTCTGAAAAGTAAACACATGGCGGTTGGGGGTGATGTTGCCGGCTTTGGGTGTCTGCCTCGCACGTGGGTCGACTGTCCCCACAGCCCAGCGGCGGTCCCAAGGAGCCCCCGCACGGACCCCATCCCTCTGCAGAAGAAAAAGCTCCTACGTGGCCCAGCCAGAGATCCAGGACGGCTGGGGGTACTGCGACAGTCAACGGGCATGAAACAGCCCCCCAACTCCAATTTTTCTCTGGTGGCTTAGTGCTCCTTACTGCTTCCGAGGGTTGGCAAAATGGGAGCAGAGCCTCAATTAGGCCCTCTGTGGGGGCGATTCTGTAGGGGGCTGTCCCTACAGGCATAGGGCCAGCCCCCTTATGTCCCCAAGTGTGCCTTCGGTCAAATTGCCCTATGTTTTGTTTCTTTGGGGATTAATGGGTGCAAAACAGAGAGCAACATTGTCATCTTGTTGGCATTTTTGGTGTGGTGAGTGTGGGGGCCAGACTGACTTGGAGGGGGCCCACCCAGAGAGCCCATCCAAAGTTCATATCACTGGTGGCCTAGTGGTCCTTGCTGCTTCCGAGGGGTGGCAAAATGGGGCCGGAACCCCAATGTTGCACCCCCAGGGAAGCAGCAAGTGTCTACCCATCCTTACGGGGTGAGGGGGGAAGAGGGGGGAGTCCTAAGGGGGCTAGGCCACTGGCACGGAGCCAGCCCCCTGATACCTTCAGGCGTTCCACTATATGTGGAGTGTAATGTTTTTGCCTTCCTTGGGGGCAAATCGGTGGAAAAACAGCACCATTTTGCCCCAAAGAAAGTAAAGTAACATTATGCCATCTGGTTGGCATTTTCAGCGGGTGGGGTGCTGATTGGCCTGCCTGCACCCTAACTACAAAACGGCACCCATCTGCCCCCAACTAAGGCAAAACATTATGCCATTTTCTTTCTGGGAGCTGTTTGGCCTGTTAAGGGAGGGGGACCCCCCAAACTCAATGTACTCGTGATCATTGCTAGTCGAGGATCAAATGATCCTCGATTAGCAATCTTTCAGTGAGGGCTTGTTGGAAAGGGCAGTCTCTCACCTCCACCTACCCCCTTCCAACGAGTCCCCACTCAAGGAAATTCAGTGTTAAGTGCTCTTGCAGCACGCAAAAGCGTGTCTGCGAAATTTACATGGTGAAGCCTTTTGGCTTCAGCATGTACATTTAATATCCTGATGACGTCGGTGCATATAGCATGCACCAACGTCATCACTGCTGCACCCCAAGCCCCAGGCACGGAAGGGAAGGACCTCACCTTCACAGCCTGGGGTCAGGGATTAGCGCAGCAGCAGGGGGGGGCGATCCAGCCTCCCCAGAGGTGAGTAGCGCAGAGGATGAGCTGTATCGTCTTCCGCACTGTGAACGTAGTGTGGAGGACGATATAGCTTGTCCTCTGCACTTCATGGGTTAAATGTCGTGCTGGTTCTAAATTAGTTTGCTATGTTTCTCATTTGCATTAGGTCACATTCAGTGTTGCGCTTGAACTTTATAGCTATTGCATAACTGTTTCTAAAGGTAAAATATTGTTCTGTTAGCAGAACCCCCCAATAGGGAATGTGCACATGCATTTATGATATTTCGTTTGTAACACGCCTGATTACATGGGTTTCTAGGCACGATAAGACAAGGGAGGGTACAGAAGGAAGACGAGACGAACGATCTTAATAGGCGTCATTGAGATCATGCAAGTGCGGTAGCGCAAGGTGTAGGGGCAAGTGGAGGGAAAAGTGCAAGGGAGAGGGAAAGGGAAACTGCGTTCTGGGCACTGTGCTGTGTGTAAGCGCCAGGGAACTGTAGAGGTTACAGCCCCTAGTGCGCACAGGCAGTGCGGGGCAGACTTGTCCTAGGGGAGCCTGTTACCCAGTGAGACTGAGGGTATCCAAGCAACCAATCAGCGTAGCATGCAGATAGGTCGGCAGGGGAGTGAGGGAGAACGAGAAAGCAGAGGAGAAAAGAAAGGTCTTGAGCTGCTCCTGGAACTTAAGGTGGTCCGGCTCAAGTTTGAGATGGGCAGGGATGCCGTTCCAGAGGGAGGCATCTGCAGAGGAAAGTGATCTGACCCCTGCTCTCTGCTTGGCGAAGCGTCTGATCCTCAGAGTTGGAGGCCACAGAGCAAATGGCTGGAGAAGAAAGGTATTTTGGAAGCGAGTGTTGGTTGTTGTGCGGGCCCCAGCTCCAGAAAGCCTTGTCGATGTTGCAGAGGGTCTTGAACTTGATCCTTGCAGTCACTGGGAGCCAGTGGAGAGATTTCAGGGCTGGAGAGATATGGTCCCTGGGCTTGAGGCCAAGGATACGTCTTATAGTCCTGTTCTGGATTAGTTGCAGAGGGCGGAAAATAGATGACGGCAAATTGAGAATGAGGTTGTTACAGTAGTTCAACCTAGAGAACACCAGGGCTCTGGAGACGATGAGCTTCTGGGGTGAAGTGAGTAAAGGAAGAGTACCTTTGAGGAGGTGCTGCTGGTAATGGGCCTTCTTGGAAAGGTCCGTAATGTGAGGAGAGAATGGAGTCGAAGATGACCCCAAGGTTTTTTGCCTCACAGCAAGGTGAAGGAAGAGGGCCCAGGGAAAGCGGGAACAGGGGTCCCGATGAGCAGGATCTCCATCTTACTGGTATTAAGGCAGAGATCATACGATGCTAGTGTGGTCATTCTCTACAGAGCTTTTCCTGGCTTACAATGTATTCAAAGGCCTAATAAAGAATTATAGATGTGTGTACATCTTCTGTCTAATTTGAATTCTTGGAGTGCTCTGTGTATCTCTCATTGTAGCTCTAGACCACTCAAATCCTCCTGAATCCAAGCCTTTCTGCTCTGCTACTCTGCCGTGACTGGGCTTGGCCAGACATCAATAGCTGGCCTCTTAACTGTAATGGGTTGTCCTCCCAGAATTCACCCCTCAACATTGGTTCTTGTTTAGCCCTTTCTAGGCCACCCCTTACACTGTACAAATAAGACCCATTTTTTTCAATGTCGGCATACATCGCTTTGCCTTCTTGCAGCCCCTGCACCCACTTCAGACCAAGTGATGGTGCACCCAGCTTTGTGTTTTTTATTTTAGCAATCCGCACTTTACCTATTCCTGTGCCTCATCTAATCAACCTTCCTGATCGGAACCGCTTGCAGGTTTTCTGAACCATTCTGAAACTGTACTTTCAAATGGATTGTGTCCTCCAACGTATTCCACATCTTTGAGATGTAATGTCCACAGCTGTGGTACTTTGGCAATTTTTCAGCAGAGGGCGTCCTGCGTCAATGGCGTTGGGGTCAATGTCCCTCAAAGGCCTCCGTTGAGGGTGATGTTACAAATAGGACGCACTGCGCCCGTAGCCTCAGTTCAGTTTTTTCCGCAAACGTGTTTGCTTCGAGAACTCGGCGCGCCTTGTGTATTCTTTGAGAATGTCCTCTTCGTCTACCCCTCTGACTCCGTGGTCTGGCTTTAAGACTTGCCGGGACTGTAAGTCTAAGATGACGATTACGGACCCACACCGCATATGTGTTTGGTGTCTGTACGAGAGTCATGACACCGTCAATTGTTCAAAAGGCCAGTCGCTGACTGCTAAGGCCTTGCGGGAGCATAAGGGGAATGTACAGGTAGGTCGGGGTACTAAACCCAGTATGTCCCGAAAAGCTACAAAAGGGGTGTCCACCGACGATTCGAGGGGTGACTTTCCTCGTCGGAAGGAGTCCCGGGGTATCTCGATCCCAGAGTGGTTACCGCCACTCTTCCTCGTCTAGGCACTCCCAGAAGCGGCGTCATCAGTCGCCTTCCTCGTCTGAAGATGGTGCCGCGAGGAAAGTGGCTTGTCCCACTAAATCCTCGACCCCTGAGCAATGGGAGGCCTTCGGGGAGCAAATGCTGGCGATTTTTTTTCCAATACCAGGGCACAGTTCTGTCCGCGCCTTCGGAGGAAGCCGGCAGGGATTGGTCTTGGTCCAATGCTCGCGCGCCTTCAGGCCCGGGTCCTCGGCGCTATACTCATCGGGAACCGTCGAGGTCCCGTTTGGACAAGGTTCCGGTTGCTCGCCAGAGATGTGCTAGGTCCAGGTCTCGGTCTTCGTCCCCGGCGAAACTGCAGAAATCTTCTAAGGGCTCGAGGTCGGAGTTAACGCCAACGGCGCCGTGCCCATCGAATATGAAGGTCATTGCTTTGCCTTCACCGGAGCAGTCGGCGCCCTTGATGCCTGCGGGGCCATTTGGCTGAAATTTGCCAAGGGCGGTCCCTGGTACTGTGGATCCTCCAAGGAAGCCTACTTCCAACTCTGTGAAGCCTGTTAAGGATTCTAGACCCACTTCATTCCCTAGGCAGGAGTTCTTTCTTCCTCTGAATGCTATCTGAGGATGAGGGGTCAAATTTGGAGGTTGACCCTGTTGAGCCTGATGTGAGGTGGAGTTTGTCAGATCGGAGCCTGAGGTTCATGCCGAGTCCTCTTATAGGAGACTGATGGCTAGGGTTACTGAGTATCTTGTGTGGTCTAGGCATCCGGATGACTTGACTGATATTTTGGATGAAGGTCCGTCCACTGATCCTGTGTTGCCTTTTCATTTGACTTTTCAAAAAAAGGTGGCGGCTGCTTGGCAGACTCCAGACTCTCTTCCGGCACTTAACAAGTCATTAACAAAAAAATACTGCCCTTCCAATAGCGACCCCAGCTACCTATCGACTCACCCCACTCCCGAGAGTTTGGTGGTTCAGGCTGCTACGGCCACCTTGAGGCAGGTGGTGTATCCTACCATCCCTCCTGAGAGGGACGACAGGCACTTTGATGGTTGGGCACGCAAAGTGTTTTCTGCAGGGAGTATGGCGCTGAAGTCCACCAACTCCACTTGTGCCTTGGCAAGATTTTCACTCTGTGGAATTGCGGCTGAGCATAGTCCCGAGGGGGAAGAAAGGGATGGGTTCCTGGCTCTCGTGCAGGATGGCAAGGATGCCATGTGGGAATCCCTTCAGTCTGGGTTTGACACGGCCGACAGTGTTAGCCGGTCCATGGCTGCAAGCACAGTTATACGAAGGTTTGCATGGTTCTCCAGCATGGGGTCTGGCATGGATTCACATGCTCATGAATATTCCCCGTCGTCAGGCCAGGAATCCTCGGTATAGAAAAAATCAGTATCGGTTTCGTTTCTGATCTCTTTCTCAGTAGTAACCAATCACTGGTCTCTGGGTCATACTGCCCCCAGCCAATGACTGCCCTCTCCCTAAGCCCCACCCCTGGCAGCCATCCTCAGATTTTACCGCACGTTCAAGTGTTGGGAGTCCTCGTGCTTGGCTCTCGAGCTTTTGCTGCGTTTTCGTGCTTTTTTCAGGAGATTTTCTCATTTTTTTCGGTTAAAAGAGCCTCAAGCTCCACCGTTTCTACTTCCGATCAACGGGGATCCGTTTCGGACGTTTCTACGCCCCTCAAGGGGGAAGATTTCGTCGAGTTACGCTTTTGGAGGACTCCAGAAGTTCCGAGGCCTACCCCAGACATGGCCTAGGAGAAAGGGAGCTTGACGCCCGGGAAGCTATTCAGGACCTGCCCTGGATGCCAGCTTCAGAACGTTTTCAAGGAGGACAAGCATTCGTTATGCCTCTGTCTCCATGAGGACAAGACGCACAAGGAAAAGGACTGCGCGTTTTGTGGAAACATGTCGGAGCGGACCATGAAGGATCGCCACCTCCGTTTTGCCAACTGGCTGGAAGGTAGGAGCCCGGCAGGCGAGAAGAAGTCGGAGCGGTCTTCTAAGTCCTGTGAGGGTGCTCCGGCGACGGGGGCCCAACAAAAGGCTAAGCACCGCGAGTGCCGAACGGTCGGGCTCCTTGGCTGCCAGGCAGGGCGCACCCTCCCCGGCGCCATCGACCACGAGCCAATGCTCTGGCTCGGGTAAGAGGAAGTCCGAGAACCCGGCGAAGCTTCTGGAGAGACCCTGGTCGATCTCGAAGACTCCGGCAGAGGGGAAGCGAGGCTCGGATCCTCCCCCGAAGTTGAAGGCCCCAGGCGTACAGAAGGTGACGTTGGCCGTGATTCACCCTGCTAGGACCTCGATTGAGGATGTCGCCGCGGCCCTGGCTCAGCCTGTGGAGGCTACACCAGTGGAGGCGCCCTCAGGTACCAGAGTCTGCCTGCCACCGCGGAGGGAGTCGTCTTACAGGCCCATCGAGAAGACCCCCACGAAGTCCTCGTTGGAAAGGTGAGGGGGGGGGGAGGTGGCCGTGGCCGTCGTGGATACGGACACGACCTCTGAAGAGGAGCTCATCCAAGTCGTGGAGGAGACCCAGCCCATCGTGAGGGATCCCGACGAGGGCGACGGTGGCGCAGACGAGGCTCCTCAAGAGCCCTCGCGCCCGTCATTTCCGGCGCCGCAGGACTCCTCGGCGGCCATTTTGTCAGCCATCCAGTCCTTATGCTCGGAGATAAGGACTAGGTTGCCCCTTCCCCCGACGGAGGAGTCTGAGCCAGACCCGACGGAGGATCCGGAGCAGGACCTTCGGGGAGCCCACCGCCTAAGAGGACAACGCATCCTAGGCCTCCTCTCCTGCCTCTGCGGCCTTCTCTGCCTTCCCCCCCAGTCCACTACCCACGGGGATGATACAGGCATGGACACGACTACGACGGGTGGAGGCGACGACGGGACGTGTCCCCCGTCACCCCCTGTCCGGGTGCCCCCGCCCGACGAGATTGGATCCTTCCATGCAATGATCTCCAGGGCATCCGAGCTCTTCCAGCTCTGCCCCGAGGAAAAGGAGGGGTTCTTTTACCAGCGGTGCGAGGCTAAAAGGAAGACGGTCCTTGCCGTACCGCTTCTTGATGACATCTGGGATGAGGGGCTCGCCCTCCTCAAGAACCCTGCCACGGCTCCTGCGAAGAGGGACCGGTACGAGAAGTAGTACCGGGTCCCCGACTCTGCCCGCTTGTGCCTTAGGGTGCAACCTACCCCGGACTCGGTCGTTTCGGTGGCGGCCAAGTAGAAAGCGGGGGGGGGATGGGCATCGGCCTCGACTTCAACCTCCCCTCCGGACGGCGAGGGTAGGAAACTGGATGCAATGAGACGACGGGTCATCTCATCTGCAGCGACGACCATCAAGGCGGCCAACGCCCTGGCCATCGTAGCCCGCTACGACAGGGAGTTGTGGTTCAAGATCGCCCCTCTGTTGGACTTCCTTCCGGATGCCAAGAGGGCTGAGGCACTGGAAATCTTGCAGGAAGGTGAGATTGCCTCGGACCACGCCATTACGGTGGCTATGGACATCGCTGACACCGGTTTCCGTCAGTTTGGCAACAGCGTTTGCCTGAGACGACGAGGATGGCTCAGGGCGACGGATTTCCACCAGGACGTTCAGACCAAGGTTTTGGACATGCGCTTCGATGGGAACCACCTTTTTGGCAAGGCGGTTGATGAATCCCTTCAGGCGATCAAGACGGACACGGAGACGGCCTGTGCACTCGGTGTGCTCCAACAGAAACGGCTGTCCTTTTGGAGCTCCGGAGGCAGACAGGGTGCCTCCAAGGGAGCCGGCAGCAGCTCCTCTACTTACCGTCAAGCGGCAAGGTCTTCGTCGCAGGAGGCCTACAGGGGACGCGGCAAGTCAGGTGGATTCCGCCGTCGTCGCCAAGGTGGTCAAGGAGGCAAAGCGGCCTCCAAGCAAGATTGAACCGTCCGTCGGGTCGGGCCCCCGCCGAAGCACCCCGGTGGGAGGCCGGCTGACGAAGTTAGTCGGTGTGTGGGAGTTCATCTCCACCGACTGTTGGGTGCTGGACGCCCTGGCACTGGGGCACGTCTTCGAGTTCCAGAAGAGGTGCCCCCGCATTCCTCCCGTGGCCAGGAAGGAAAATCACGTCCCTCAACTGCTGTTGGAAGTACGGGCGATGCTCAGGAAAGGTGCCATCAAGCTCGTCCCGAAGAGGCTTCGGGGCTCCGGAGTTTACTCAAGATACTTCCTCGTGAAGAAGACAGGAGGATGGCGTCCCATCCTGGACCTGCGACGACTAAACAAATACATCAGGACACAGAAGTTCCGGATGGTCACCCTCCAGCACGTGCTGGGACAGCTGGAGGAGAGCGATTTCCTGTAGTCGTTGGACTTGGAGGATGCTTACTTCCACATCCCTATTCTAAAGAGGCACCGAAAGTTCCTCAGGTTCGTGGTCAAAGGGCGGCAATACCAGTTCAAGGCCCTTCCGTTCGGATTAAAATCGGCGCCCAGGGTGTTCACCAAGTGCCTAGCACCGGTGGCGGCATGGCTGCGCCTGCTGGGGATCCACATCTACCCCTACCTGGACGACTGGCTCATACGGGCAAGGACAAGGGAGCTCGCTGTGGAACACACTGCGAAGTCCGTCCAGCTGCTCACGGACCTGGGGTTCTCCAACTTTCCAAAATCCCACCTGGTCCCGTCGCAAGTCGCCCTGTTTCTGGGAGCACAGCTCGACCGTGGCACGGTGGGCCTCACCGTCGGAGGAAAGGATAAGGACCATCCTAGGAAAGGTGCAACATCTACTGGCCACGGACGTGGCCAGAGTGAGGTCTGTCAAGTCCCTCCTCGGAATGATGTCCTCCTGCATTTATCTGGTGCCCCATTGCAGACTTCGGATGCGGCCCTTGCAAGAATTCCTCGACGCCCACTGGATCCAGACGACGGGCAGCTTCGAGGACAGGATCTCTATCGACGAAACGTTCCGTCAGGCGATACGATGGTGGGGTGTCCGTGCTCATCTGACAGCGGGAACAGGCTTCCTATCCCCGGCCCACCAGGTGACGGTGATGACGGATGCCTCCCTGGAAGGTTGGGGAGCGCACACCGGGGGCCTTCACGCAAGAGGCCTTTGGTGCTCGGAGGAGAAGACTCTCCACATCAACATCTTGGAGCTCCGCGCAGTGTTCTGGGCCATCAGGTCCTTCCTTCCGTCCCTCAAGGGCAAGGTGGTGAGGATCTTCACCGACAACACCACCACGATGTTTTACATTCAGAAGCAGGGCGGAACCAGATCCCCTGTCCAAGGAAGCCCAGGATCTATGGCATTGGGCCATCGCCCAAGGGATGTTTCTGGTACCCTTTCATCTGGCAGGGATAAAAACACCATCGCCGACTCACTCAGCAGGGAGCTGCGCTCGTGCCACGAGTGGGAACTGTGTCAGGATCAAGTGGACCGACTCTTCCGCCGATGGGTGAACCCCAGATCAATCTCTTCGCAACAGCGGTGAACTCCAAGTGCTGGAGGTTCGCCAGCAGGTTTCCCCAACCGAGGAGCATGGGCGATGCTTTCTCGTTCCCCTGGGACGGCCTGTTCCTTTATGCATTCCCGCCATTGCCGTTGCTACTCCGGCTCGTCAACCAGCTCAAGAGGTCCCGGTGCAGGATGATTCTCGTTGCACCGGCGTGGCCGAGGCAGATCTGGTTCCCGGACCTTCTGGACTTGTCAGCGTCCACACCAGTCAAGCTGCCGACGGACGTGGATCTTCTCTCCAGAGAAGGAGGCGCCATTCTTCATCACGAACCAGAGTCGCTGAACTTGCAGGCCTGGCTCCTGCAGCACTAGAGTTTGGAGGATACGACATTCCGGCCGACTGCAGAGAGGTTCTTGCAAAGGCCAGGGCATCCTCAACTCTCAAGTGCTACGGACACAAATGGAAGAGGTTCTCTGTCTGGTGCCGGGCACAGATTAACCCTCTGCGGATTACGGCCCCTCAAGTATTGCCGTACCTACTGTCTTTGGCCAAGGCTGGCCTATCTCACGCTTCCATCAAGGTACATCTGGCTGCCGTCTCACGTTACACCAGAACTACAGGACGGGCGTCCTTGTGGTCTCATCGTCTGGTGAAGGAATTTATGAAAGGACTGTTCAGATCATTCCCGCCGGTGAAGGCCCCTGCCCCGGCGTGGGAGCTCAACGTGGTACTAACTAGGCTCATGGTGGGGCCCCATTCGAGCCTATGCATTCAGTGCCGTTGAAGTTTCTGTCGTGGAAGACAGCATTCCTCGTGGCCATCACCTCTGCACGACTAGTGGGAGAGATCCAGGCCCTGTCTTGCAAGCCTCCATACTTGACTTTTCACGACACGAGAGTGGTGCTGAGGACGCACCCCTCCTTCATGCCCAAGGTGCCGTCGGACTTCCACCTCAACGAGCCCTTGGTGTTGCCAGTTTTCTTCCCGTCGCCTTTGTCGCCGGCTGATAGGTCTCTGCACTCGCTAGATGTAGCTAGAGCGCTGAAGTTCTACGTGGACCGCACGAAGAGTTTCCGGAAGACGTCACAGCTTTTTGTGAACTTTGGACCTGTGAATTAAGGGAAGGCTCTCTCGAAGACTTCCATTTCCAGATGGCTCTCCGGCTGCATCATGCACTGTCACCGGTTGGCAAACCGACCGCTGCCCGGCCGTCCGAGAGCCCATTCGACCAGAGCGATCGCTGCTACTACGGTGTTCCTGTCTGGTGTGCCCCTGCTCGACATCTGCAGGGCTGCTACGTGGAGGTCAACGCACACCTTCACGAGATTCTACTGCGTCGACCGGGATTCCAGGGAGGAGTCCAGAGTCGGCCAGGCAGTGCTGCGCAACCTGTTCGCCTAAGGTGAGCCTGGTGAGGAGGTAAGAGATGCTTAATGTTGAGTTGTTGTATTGCTTGATATTGAGCCTTTTGCCACCTCTCGTGGTTGTGCATGTGTATACTGCTATGTATTCTTATATTCATGAGCATGTGAATCCATGCCAGACCCCATGCTGGAGAAGGAACAAGTTACTTACCTGTAACTGTTGTTCTCCAGCATGGGTCTGGCATGGATTCACATGCGAACCCTCCCGCCTACCCCTGCGGCTCTTCACTTGGTCATACTGCCACTTCACGTGCTACCAAATCTGAGGATGACTGCCAGGGGTCTGGCTTAGGGAGAGGGCAGTCATTTGCTGCGGGCAGTATGACCCAGAGACCAGTGATTGGTTACTACTGAGAAAGACAGATCAGAAATGAAACTGATACTGATTTTTTTTTTTCTATACCGAGGATTCCCGGCTTGATGACGGGGAATATTCATGAGCATGTGAATCCATGCCAGACCCATGCTGGAGAACAGTAACTTGTTCCTTGCCTGAAGTCTGGTTTTGTTCCGGATGTACAGGCCCGTCTTCTGAACATGCCCTTTGATGGCTCTCATTTGTTTGGCAGCAAGGCAGACTAGAGCCTTGACAGGTTGCAGACCTCCAAAGATGCTGCCAAATCTTTGAGTGCAGCAGTGCGTCAACATCTGCCTTTTCTTCCTAGGGGACAACAATGGAGGGGTGGTGCCTTTCGTTACTACTGCTCTTTTGGTAGCACGCGAGGAGCCGCCAATCAAAGGGGTCAGCGAATAAGTACCTGTGGTGGTCGGGGAAATGGAGGTGCCAAAGCCACTCAAGCAGCAGCATCTTTGCCTTCAGGCGCTGCAACAGCCGCTCCAAAACAGGCCATGTTCCATTGTTCACCGGTTGGGGGCAGACTGTCTCAGCATCTCGAAAAATGGCGAGCTATTACTTTGGATGCGTGGGTTCTGGAGACAATAGGCCACGGCTACTGCCTTCCCTTCCTAAAGGGGCCTCAAGACAATCCACCGGGGAGTCTCTTTGAAGCTTTCGGATCTGCTCCTTGTGCAGGAAATCTTGACCCTGCTTGTCATGGCCACTGGCCAGGAACCACAGACCCCACAACATAGAGGGTTCAGTTGGACCCAGTCCTGGAGCCTTTGGCTCATGAATATCTTATTTTTTGTGCAAGGTGCTCGTCTCCCTTGCAGGGGCCTCCACGTGCATTCAGTTGGGGCGTGGCCTTGAGAAGGAGCTGGGCTATTTAAGCCTGCCCCGCCCGCATGCAAGCGCTTTGTGTTAATCTGCTTATGGCAGCGTATCCTTACCTGTTTTCAGCTACCAGCCACAGCACTTACCCGGGAATCAGTTTACACCCAGCATCATCATAGACCCAGGCATTCTTCCTCCGCTTGCAGGCCTCCCGAACGCAGCATTCACACCAACATCATTTTACCACAAGCAATCCATTGGAAGACGGAACCTGGAAGAGAAAAAGATAAAGACTGGTTAGAATTCGCAAAAGACATTACGTTTAAGGTCGCGCTTTGACAAATCCTCGCGCTAGATGTTAAATCAACACAACTTTCGTCGGAGCATTGCGAACTCTGTTCTCTTCTCATTGGCCCTGCTACATGCACCGCAACTACCGCTTGGCTGCATATTAACTATAGGGAGAAAGAAGAGTAAAGACATTCTCTAAAGGATACGAACAATGTTCAAGAATCAATACTACAATATATGAAAGCCATAAGAAACTTACCTTAAGAGTGGTTCAGCCACAGCCGTTCTGAGCTGCCACGGCCCATGGGCCAGTGAAGGAACTTGGTCCATCAAACGCGCCCCTGCAGTGAGAAACAAGACGGAGAGCTCGCCATCATCAATAAACAGGTGAGACTATATGGGTCAGCGCATGTTCACCACATATGGGAAGAAGGGTTCGAGAGAGACAGTCATATCGTAGCATTCTCACGCTCGCTCTCATATCCTTGCAGGGGCAGTGCCAACAACCAGCGCAGTCCATAGCACACAAGCAGGGGATGAAGTCGGACAGGGGGAATCCACTTCAAGGGAGGGCTGCAACCGTGCCCCAACGACCCCACAGAGACCAGGTGAGCGTAACCCTGCTGGAGAAAGGCGCTATAGAGCTAGTGCCTGTAGCAGAGAGGAACAAGGGATGGTATTCCCCATATTATTTGATTCCAAAGAAAGACCGCAGACTGAGACCCATCTTGGACTTGGGTTGGTTGAAAAAGTTCCTCAGGAAGGACAAGTTCAAGATGGTCACTCTTTCTCAGGTCCTTCAGGCCCTTCAACTTCAAGATTGGTTGGTGTCTCTGGACCTACAGGATGCTTACTTTCATGTGCCGATTCATCCAAAGCGCAAAGTTCCTGAGGTTTGCGGCTGGCAGCTTGCACTTTCAGTTTAGGTTCCTGCCATTCGGATTGACCTCTGCCCGAGGGTCTTCATCAAGCTAATGGTGGTGGTGGTGGCAGCGTATCTCAGGCGATGGGGGGGGGGGGATTCACGTCTACCCCTCTACCCCTATGTGGACGACTGGCTGATCCGAGCACGTTCTCCCGAGCAAGCTTTGGATCATCTCAGTTCACCTGCTGCACCCGAGACAAACTGGGCCTCTCCCTCAATTTCAAGAAGTCTCATCTGACGCCTTCTCAAGAGCTCGAGTACATCGGGGCTGTGTTGGACACGTCCTTGGAAAAGTGTTCGCCTCTCAAGGTGAGGGCTCATCACATTGTACAGATGGTGGACAAATTTCAACATGCCCAGAGTCTTCCGGCTTTCGTATTCTTAAGGTTGCTCAGCCTCATGGCACTCTGCATTTTTCTGGTGCCAGAGGCCAAACAGCAGATGAGATCACTGCAATGGGTCCTCAAGATGCAGTGGTCCAAATTCTCAGGCAAGATGTCGGATCCCGTTCAGGTTCCTCTCTCGGTCTCGCAAGATCCTCTGGTGGGCCAGCTAAGGGAATCTGATGAAGCGTGAGCCACTTTGGCAACCTTGGCCAGAGGTGACGGTGGGAATGGACGCTTCCCTCACAGGATGGGGAGCTCATGCCGACAATCTGACAACCAGCAGTCGTTTATCTCCGGAGTCCAAACTCCACATCAACTTGTTGGAGCTGAGAGCCATCAGGCTGGCCTGAAGGCTTTTCTGCCGTCTGTGCGGGGAAGAGTGTCCTGATCATGACGGACAGCACAGTGGCCATGCATTACCTCAACAAAAAAAGGGGGGGTAGGGTCACCCCTGTTGTGCAGAGAGGCAATGCAGCTCTGGTTCTGGCCAATCCAGCAAGGAATTTCACTCTCGGCAGTTCATCTGGCTGGAGAGGACAATGCGGCGGCAGATGTTCTGAGCAGGCAGAGCACGATCTCTCACGAGTGGGAGTTGGCTCAGGAAGTCCTTCTGGAGATTTTCGTCCTTTGGGTAACCCCTCAAGTGGACCTGTTCGCGACCAGTGCCAACCGGAAGTGCGAGAGATTCTGCTCAAGGGAATTTCCTCTGAGAGGAGCTCTAGGAGACACGTTTGTCGTGGATTGGTCATTCCCACTTACGCGTTTCCTCTGGTACCGGTCATTCTTCAAGTGGTAAGGAGGTTGTGGAAGTTCAGATCCCCCATGATCATCATTGCTCCGTATTAGGCCAGGAGAGCGTTGTACCCGGATCTTCTAGAGATGTCCATTTGTCCTTCACGCCGGCTTCCCTACTGAGAGAATCGTCTCTCGCGCATGGTGGGTCCGAGTTCTCCATCCTGAGGTCAAGACTCTCAACCTTCACGCTTGGTTTCTGAAAGGTTACGATATAAGGATTGGGACCTCCCAGATGACGTAATGGAGGTGTTGCTTTCGGCGAGGCGGCCGGCAACCAAGTCCCTGTACCATTGGCGTAAGTTTTGCGACTGGTGCAGAGGACACGATGTCGATCCTTTTCAGTGTTCCATTCTCATGCTTCGGTCTTTCTGCTTTCTTTGGCCCACAGGCGTCTTCAATGGGTACCATTAAAGGTTAACTGGCGGCGCTGTCTGGCTACAAGCGCTCCTCTGAAGAATGTCCTTAATTTAAGAATCCTTTGATTTCCCAATTTCTTTAAGTGTTGACTAATGTGTTCCCATTGTCACCGCTTCAGGTGCCGGTATGGGATCTAAATTTGGTCTTGAAATTCCTGATGGGTGCTTTGTTTGAACCTTTGCACTCTTGTTCTTTGAGAGAGTTGTCTTTCAAGACGGTTTTCTTGGTTGCAGTTACATCCGCTCGCAGAGTGAGTGAATTGTAGGCCCTTTAATCTAAGCCACCCTTTACTGTGTTCCACAAGGATAGGGTTGTACTGAGGGTATGTCCATCCTTTCTACCTAAGGTAGTGTCTGAGTTTCATTTAAGCCAGAAAGTTGTACTTCCTGCTTTCTTTCCTCCTCATCCTGCTAAGGTAGAGAAGCGACTCCATAGCTTGGTCCCTAGGAGAGCTCTGAGCTTTTATATTTCTAGGAGATCAAGAGTCGGAGTGGACAATCAACTCTTTGTGAGGGTACGCTGGACACCGATTGGGCCAGGCTGTTGCCAAACAGACCTTGTCCAGGTTGATTATCCTCACCATTACTGAATGTTACAGATTGGCGGACAAGGACCCTCCTGAGGTTTTGCCAGCTCACTTCACTTGGGACGTGGTTACTTGCACAGCCCGGCAGTGAGGAGTACCTATTAGGAATATTTGTGACGCAGCTACATGGGCTTCTATCCACACCTTTGTCAAACATTAGTCCCTGGATATGCTCCATGGTCAAGATATGGCCTTTGGTAAAGCGGTTCTTTATTCTGCCATCTGATTGGGTATTCTAAATTCTTCACCCTCCTCCATTTTCTGGTACTGCTTTGGGAGTCTGCCAAAGATGTGGAATACGTTGGAGAACACAATTCATTCGAAGAACAAGTTACTTACCAACTGTTAATGTTCTTTCGACTGGATGTTCCTCCAACGTATTGAACATTGCCCCCCTGGCCTGCCTGTCTGGAGAATTTCCTATGCTATTGCAGCTTGCGTTCCCTCAAGGCTATGTGCAGTCACGCAGACGTGTACGAGCAGGTCACATGTTATGGAGGAAAAAACATAAACTGAGCCTACGGGCGCCGTGCGTTCTATTTATAACATCTGGTGATGTCACCCTCGACAGAGGCCTTCGAGGGACATCGACCCTACGACATCGACGCAGGACGCCCTCTGCCAAAAAATGTCAGAAGTAGCACAGCTGTGGACATTACATGTCAAAGATGTGGTATACGTTGGAGGAACATCCAGTTGGTAAGTAACTTTTTCTTCGAATGGATTGTGTTCTCCCACGTATTCCTTATCTTTGATAAATCCATTTCCAGCTTGCTGACCTCGGAAAATATTTTCTCAGTAGAGGGCACTGCATGTACATGTCCCTCGAGTCGGTGTCCCTTGAAGGCCTCCGTATCGGCGTTGACGTCACCATAGGTATAAATAGTCTTGTGCAGCGTCCGTTGCTCAGTTCAGTATTTCCGTGCTTCGTAAGGCTCAAACGCAACCCTCGGTTCTACTCATCGAAAAATCTTTGAAAAAATACTATAGCCTACGATAGCATCTTCGTCCGAAATATCGACGCCACGGTCCGGCTTCAAGAAATGTTGTGATTGTGGTAAAAATGTCAATAATGGATTCTCACAGGATCGGTTTGTGGTGCCTGGGATCAGAGCATGTGAGGACTGCATGTCGATGACGGCAAAAGCCTTGCAGGAGCGTAGGGGGAAGCTAGAAAGAGGTAAGACAGTTAAATCTCTCTCTTCAAAATTGACCTCGGCTCAGTTGAGACATTTGTCTCCTCACCACCGAAAGAAACATTCCCCGATCGAGATTTTGAAGCGTTTCCCATCACTCTTTGAGATCGAGACACTCTAAGAAGAGCGTCATAGATCTCCCTCTTTTTCATCCTCTAATTCCCCAGAAAGGGTCACCTTTCCCACTAAACACAGCTCTCCAGTTAAGTGGGAGGAATTTCGCAAGAAAATTCTTATGGTCTTCGAGAACACGGCCTTGTCCCCCTCGGAGATGCCTAGAGGTGATACTCCGGGTGAAAGACATGAAAAACAAAAACGCTGTGAGTCGTCCAACCCGGCGAACAAACGCTAGAGAGCACCATGAACCCTCGAGTAAAGACAGTCATCGGGTGAAGCTGCGTCATCGACTCCATCATCAAAGGTACCTTCGACGCACAAATCTGTATCGTAGATAATATCGACGACACAGAGTAGGGTTCCGGTCCTCAGGAGTACATCGAGGCTATTTTCGAGTTTTTCAACGCCATTTGTGGGTTTGTCATGACATGTAACGTCTAAATCAACAACAACCTTTTCCCAAGCAGTAGCCACTAATTTGGCGGCTTCTGCTCTGGAAATGGGTTTTACCCCTTATCCAAGATCTGATTATTTCAGAGCTTTGTGAGGTAGGGGAGGACTCTGACATTGAGACCTTTTGGGTTACAAAGAACAATACCCATTCCAGAGGAACTAATTTCTCAGAATAGATTGAACGATCTACAAGAATCTTTACAAGATGCCAGTGGCATAGATACCTCTTCAGAAGCAGAATTTGCTAGACCAGAACCTGGAGAACATGCAGAAATGCCTTACAGAGCCCTTATGGCTAGAATTATGCAATTTATGGGGTGGACAACACCTGCACCCTCTTTCCAGCAAGATGATCTTACTGTCATGTTAGATAAAGGGCCTAAAGAAGACCCTATAGTCCCTTTTCATGCTGCATTGCAGAGAAAAATAGCTGCAAATTGGGAGACACCTGAAGTTATCCCTGCAGTAAATAAAAAAAACTCTGCGAAGAACAGAGTATCCGCTTCAGACCCTGAATATTTAAGTAAGCACCCAACTCCAGAGTTTAGTAGTGCAGGCAGCGACGTAGTCGAATAGTAAATCGGTATACCCCACTATACCAAAAGACTGAGACGACAATAGATTTGATGCCATGTCTAAAAAAAAAAAAAAAAAAGTCTTTTCAGCATGCAATATGGCACTTGAGTCTATCAACGCCACTTGCACACTAGCTAGATTCTGCCACACCCTTTGGCAGTGCGCTTGATCAGCGACTGACTGTCTCCCAGAAGGGGAGGAATGAGACGCATTCTTGAACATCAAGGATGGGAAGGATGCAACGTGTGAGTTCCTCCAAACCGGTATCGACACTGCTGACAGCATCAGCAGAGCCATGGCGGCGAGTACCTCAATCTGCAGATTTGCGTGGTTGCGGAAGTCTAGTTTTGCTCCTGACGTGCAAGCCAGGCTTCTGATGCCCTTTGACGGCACCTCTCTATTTGGCAAAAAAGCTGAGGACAGCCTAGAAAAATTGCAAACATCAAAGGTGGCAGCAAAATCACTTCGGCTGCAATCCGTCAAACTCCAAGTCACCCCACAGGTACGTCCTCGAGGGGGAAGCCCTTTTGTTTTTTTCCTCATTTGGAAAAGGCAGAGGGCAGCCAGCTCAAAGGGGCCAGAGACGATTCACCCGTGGTGGACGGGTCAAAGGGACTAAACCCGCATCAGCAGGTGCCACTTTACCCTCAGCATCTGCGTCAGCCGCTTCTAAACCCCTCCGAGTTATCCCCAAACAAAACGCCAGTAGGAGGCAGGTTAACTCAACATCTGACTGAATCGCAGGCTATTACGTCAGATGCTTGGGCATTGGAAGCAGTTGCCCAAGGTTACTGCCTGCCTTTCCTACACACTCCTCAGAGTCATCCACCGGGGAACAACTCTTTGAAGCTTCCAGACCCGCTCCTTATGCAGGAGATTTTAGACCTACTAGAGAAAGGTGCCATAGAACAGGTACCTGTAGCGGAGAGGAACAAGGGTTAGTATTCTTCCTATTTTCTAATACTGAAAAAGGACGGAGGATTGAGAGCCAACTTGGACTTGAGAGAATTAAACAAATTCCTAACGAAAGGCAAGTTCAAGATGGTAACCCTTTCTCAGATCCTTCAGGCCCTCTATCTTAAGGACTGGTTGGTATCTCTGGACCTTCAGGATGCTTACTTTCATGTGCAATCCATCACAAGCACAGGAAGTACCTGAGGTTCGCCATTGGCAACTCATCAATGTTGAGTTCTGCCATTTGGGCTGACTCCGCCCTGAGGGTCTTCAAGCTAATGGCGGTTGTGGCTGCAAGTCCAAGGAGGGAAGGGATTCATGTCTACCCCTACCTGGACGACTGGTTGATCAGAGAAGTGTCACCGGAACAAACTCAGATTCATCTAGATTGTTTGCCACTTCCTCCACAAGCTGGGCTTCTCCCTCAACTTAAAGAAGTCACAGATGATACCATCACAGGGACTCCAGTTCATTGGAGCAGTCCTGGACACATCCCTGGGAAAAGCCTCTCCACCAGAGATGAGGGCTCAAGATATTCGACATATGGTCACCAGATTTCAAAATGCCCAACGTCTACCAGCCTTCGACTTTTTGAGGTTGCTCGGCCTCCTGGCATCCCGCGTTTACCTAATGCCAGAGGCTCGCCTGAGGATGAGATCCCTCTAGTGGGCGCTAAGGACCCAGTGGTCACAATTCTCAGGGAGGATGTCAGATCTCCTACTAATCCCGGTCAGAGTAGCTCAAGACCTTCAGTAGTGGGCCTGTCGGTAGAACATCTTGAAAGAACCGTTTTGGCAACCATGGCTGGAGATAACAGTAGTCACGGATGCCGCACTCACGGGGTGGGGAGCCCATGCCAACTACTTGACCATCGGCGGTCGTTGGTCTCCATCGGAGTCCAGACTACACATCAACCTATTGGAGCTGAGAGCGATCAGACTAGCGTTGAATGATTTCCTTCCATCAGTACAGGGAAAGAATGTCCTGATAATGACAGACAACACAGTGGCCATGCACTACCTCAACAAAAGAGGCGTAGGATCACTGCCGCTGTGCAGAGAGGCAATGCAGCTCTGGTTTTGGGCAATTCAAGAAGGAATCTCCCAACGGCAGTTCACCTAGCCAGAGAGAAGAACTTTACGGCGGATGCTGTGAGCAGGCAGAACAGCCTCTCATGAGTGGGAACTAGCTCAGGAAGTCCTTCAAGAGATCTTCGCCCTTTGGGGAGCCCCTCAGGTGGATCTGTTCGCCACCAGTATCAACCGGAAGTGCCATCAGTATTGCTCAAGGAAATTTCCCCCGAGAGGAGCTCTAGGGGGCGCGTTCGTAGTGGACTGGGAGTTTCCACTTCTGTACGCGTTTCCGCCAGTCCCAGTCTTTCCTCAAATGATCAGGAGGTTGAGAAGATTCCGGAAACCCATGATCCTAATTGCCCCAGATTGGGCCAGGAGAACGTGGTACCCGGATCTTCTAGACATCTCTATCTGTCCTCCGATTAGTCTTCCTCAAAGAGACAATCTTCTCTCGCAGAAGGGAGGTCAGGTTCTCCATCCAGATATCAGGACCCTCAACCTTCACGCCTAGTTTCTGAAAGGCTGGGATACAAGGATTGGGGATCTCCCGGATGACGTAATGGAGGTGTTGCTTTCAGCCAGAAGGCCAGCCACAAAATCTTTATACCGCTGCAGTTGGAGCAAATTTTACAGCTAGTGTAGAGAAAAGAATATTGACCCTTTTTCATGTGGTACACCAATGGTGTTATCTTATTTGCTATATTTGGCAAATTCAGGTCTTCAAGTTGGCACAATCAAGGGCTACCTTGCAGCGCTGTCAATGTTCAAGTGCACTGTGGAGGAGCCTTCATACTTCAAATGGCCCATAGTGATTCAATTTCTGAAATTATTAACTAATGTTTTTCCACCAACTCGTTTTCAGGTTCCACTGTGAGACCTAAACCTAGTCTTGAAATTTCTAATGGGTACTCCATTCGAACCCCTTAATTCCTGTTCATTACTGTTTCTCACTCTTAAAAACAGTCTTTCTAGTGGCTTTAACTTCTGCCAGAAGAGTGAGCGAATTACAAGCTTTGTCTTGCAAACCTCCAAATACTATCTTTCACAAAGATAAGGTAGTTCTCCAAGTGAAGCCGAATTTTGTCCCAACGGTGGTCCCAGAATTCCACATCACACAAAAGATAACCTTACCCTCGTTTTATCCTCCTCCCTATCCAGGGAAAGAAGAGAGATGGCACGGGCTGGATCCAAGGCGTGCCTTGAGTTTTTACATTAGCAGACTTGCAAGGATTAGGCAAACAGACCAATTGTTTATGGGGTATGCAGGGCACAAATTAGGTTTACCTATTACAAAACAATCCATCTCAAGATGGATTATATTAACCATTATAGAGTGCTATAAATTGGCAGGAAAAGAGCCCCCTCAACATCTCAGGGCTCATTTAACCAGGGGTATTGCTGCCTTTTCAGCTCTCCAAAGAGGAGTTCCAATTAAGGACATATGTGCGGCTGCCACATGGTCGTCCTCACATACTTTCACTAAATTCTACAGTCTTGATTCCTCCTCTAGCCCGGAGACAAGATTTGGAAAAGCTGTGTTGCACTCTGCATCTTTAAAGGGAAGCATTTAATTTTACTCCCGCCTCCTCTAAACATTACTGTTTTGGGAGTCTATCAAAGATGAGGAATACGTGGGAGGACACAATCCATTCGAAGAACAAGTTACTTACCAACTGTAAAGTTCTTTCGACTGGATGTTCCTCCCACATATTCCTTATCGCCCCTCCTATCCTTCCCCGCTGCAAAACTTCCCTTGTAGTTTCAGCCTACACTCCTTCAATGGTATTAACCGTCTCACACAAGGCAAAACAGCACCTCAAAACTGAACTGAGCAACGGACGCTGCGCGATATTATACCTATGGTGACGTCGGCGCCGATACGGAGGCCTTCGAGGGACACAGACTCAAGGGACGTTGATGCACAGCGCCCTCTGAGAAAATATTTCCGAGGCCAGCAAGCTGGAAATGGATTTATCAAAGATAAGGAATACGTGGGAGGAACATCCAGTCGAAAACGTTACAGTTGGTAAGTAACTTTTTCTTCTGAGCTCCCTCAACATCTGTGTAGGACGACAGGGGAAGGAATTCACTTCTGTCATGTTGCTCTGTACTGTGATGGGTGTTTGAGCCCTGTTGGAGATACTGGGGTAGATGTCTGGGAGAATCGACCAGGCATTTAGCCCCCTGCCAAATGGACTGACCACACCCAACAAACACTCTTCTCTACCTGGTAGATGTCATTTGGACAGGCAAACGTCCCAGCAGGTGCCACTGGGCACAGCACTTAAGCAAGTTAGTGAGGAATGATATAGCGCTCATTCTTTACAATCGACATGCTAAGGAAGGTGTAATGTGTGGGTTTTTTAGTTATTGCCAAATGCCACTTGAATGACATTCTGTCCCCATTGTTGGAAACATTCTGTTTGCAGAATGGTCTCTCCTCATATGTTGAAGCGAAATGGTGGATGTCTTTTACTACCTGCATTGCAATAATGGTCATGTTGCTTTAAAGAGGGGCCTGCATCACCTCCTCGCCTGCTTCCCCCTCGAAACACACACCCTAATACTTACTTTCCTGCTTCAACCCTGGGTCTCATTTCTTCTAATTCTTTCCCCTGCTCACAATTGCCCGTTGTTGGATTCTGCTCCCGACTGCCACACCAAGCCTTCTGTCTCGTCTGTGTTCAGTGTTTCTGCTCTGTCAAATACAGTCATGGGAAAGTATAGTGGGGCCACAAATAATTTTTTATATGCATGGTGGTGGCACCATTTCCCCTGCGCTCAATTGGTATACAAAACAGGCATTGCCTGCGTCCACATATGGCAGAGTTTTGGGGTTGTGGTAATATTGGGTTTTTAAACTCCCTGGAAAATAATTTTCTGAAACAACTATGACTCCAGAGTACCCCATCTGTTTGTTCATCTAGAGCTTGATGTCCTTGCTGTGGGCAAGCAGTCTGCCCTGAAATCGGCTCTGTATTGAATCAGATTATGGAGAACAGGAGGCCTCAAAATATTGCGAGTCCCTGATCATCTTATGAGCCTGGGTGGTGGCAAATATATTAGATGGGCCACGCATGTGAAGAACACCTTATTCACCTTTTGAAGAGCGGCATTTGGGAACATTCCCGTAGACTAGATGGTTTGGCTCCAACCAGACTGAAGAAAGCCACTTCCATTAGATCAAAGGAGCAATTGATGGAGAATGCGACTAGACTCAAACTGGGAACAGATTATCTTCTACATAAAACGGTGCACGGGTATGAATCAGATCTTGACTTAATTACACCTCCTTTCATAAGGTTGCTCGCTGTTTGTGCACTTTAGGCTGGGGTTATTGCCCTTGGTATCTTTTACAAGAGCATGAAACGTTACTGGGAAACTGGTGTGCCCACTTTGTGGGGCAGAGGGTGAAACAGTTTCAAGTTTTCTTTTTATATGTGCTGTGCCTTAACGTAAGATGTAGTTACCGAAGATCGATCCCAAGGGCGGCTGGGATTCCTTCGACAGGTGATGCTCAGAATTTTCTTTGACATTTCTTTATGCCCCATGTCTTTAACAGCGTGTTATATAGACCGAGCTTGGATACAAAGAACGTGTACCCTGACAACGGCAGCCCATGAGTGGTGTAGGAAGGTTTTAGCCCTCCTGATGTCTATGATCATTTATCAGCAAATGGGTCGCTTATCTCAATTCTGCGAGGCTGCGCGCATGTTCTTCTCGCATTGTTTTCTTTTTATTTGGGTACTATGTAAAAAATGAATTATATTGTAATCTAGTCTGTGATGGTGAGTTGATGTCTTTTTATCAGGACAGTTTGTTTCAATCCTTATTGATAAATCAGGTAATGAGTCTAAGAGCCTTGTGACAAACCTGAGGGTATTCTCACTCATATTCCCCCTGGATCTTCTCAGGTGGCCAGGGCACAGCCATTGCTGTTGGATCCAGAACCTAGGGGTGGATAAGCGGGTGGAGGGTCCCTGGGGGGATTGGGAGTGAGGTATCCACAGGCGAGATGCGGTATCCCAACGAGACTGTAAGGGAAGGAGATGAAGTCCTGGAAGCCTTTATGGGATATGCTGATGCCTTCGTCCCTGATCCAGGTCTCATTGTCCCTATTTCAAGTCCAATTATCCATGATAGAAGAGGGAAGAGGAAAAGAGTTAATTACATAAAATTGGGTGAGAAGAAAAACCAAATAAGAGACAGGAGTTTATTAATATCCATTCATCTTCTACCAATCTAGCCCACAGGGAAAACTATCGGTTCCATGTGATATTAATGAATTAAAAACCTTTTTAACAAAACATTTTATTTGGGGGTGGGAGGGGATCCCCCCAAGCTCCGGTTTCCCTTTGTTTATAACCCCAACACTTTCCCCACCCGTTTCAACCATATATATATATATATATATATATATATATATATATATATATATATATATATATATATATATATATATATATATATATATATATATATATATATATATATATATATATATATATATATATATAAATATATAATTTTTTTTTTAGTCTTGTGGCATCTGCTTAGATCGCATGCTGTGCATAGGCCGACATCTAGTGAGTGGAAGCTGCAGAGTATTCGTTGTTTTTTTGGAAACTCGAAAAGGGATGTAGACAGCACGTGCCAGTAATACTATCCCTGGTGTGACGTTCACTGTACCCATGGTCCCTCACGCGTCGAGTTCCCTCAAATTGTTTTTTTCCGCCATGCTAGACGGATGCATATAGAGGAGTTCCTTTAGGCGATAAGCCATTGACTTTATGTAATTACGATAGTTTTTCTTTCTATCCTTTCATCGACTGCTGTAACACCACGCCCATGAAAGGGAAAACTACCGTCGGAGACCATTGCGACGGACCGTACAGCCTTGGAAGGCTGCCCCGGGCTTCGGCCCAGACAGTAGGGAGACTGGTGGAGGGGGGGGGGAGCCATTTTAGAATTCATATTCTCCCCTTCCTACACTTTGTTAGCCCAGCTGCCATTTCCATAACCCGTAATTATGGAAAATACACCATTTAAGTTTTGCCCTAAGTGTAATTACAAATTCCCCATGGTCGACAAACACTTAATGTGCAATTTGTGTCTCCCAAGAGACAACGTCGAAGCATCTTGTTGAGCGTGCAGGCTCGTCAAGCCTAAAACGTTGAAGGACCGTTCCACAAAATGCTGGGCACACTACGCCAGGCAACTCGAGGCCATGGAAGTAAAGGGAGCCTTCAGCGATGTCGTACTTTCGGACGGCGAGGGCATGGGAGTAATTTTGGCTACTGAAGCGCAGGCCCCAGACCCTGTAGGACATGCTGGTGGCCATGTTGTGGGGACTACACCCGCCGGCGGGAGCGCTACAAAAGCACACACCATCAAACACATAAGCCCCAGTCGCCATTCGACAGATGAGTTGAATACTCAACAATGTTCGACAACCTGGGAGCGGTCCACAGAGTCCCGGTCCTCTGGGCAATCTCGTTCAAGATCGGCACAGGACAGGGATCAGATGTCGAAAGACAGCAAGGGTGTCGCACGAAAGCACCTTTCAAAGGCCGTTCATCCATGGATGAAGCCTCGGCCCCTACACTCGAAGTTTGACCTTCATCTGATAAGACGTCGGGCCCCAAAAAGTCTGTTACACACTTCTCTGGGCCCCAGTGTGGGAAAAAACACCATCAAAAATCATCTACGACTCCTCATAGGGACAAGAGTCCTACTAGGGACAGGTCTTCACAAAAGGGAATTTTGTCCAAACCTATAGAGAAACCTAAGGACTGTAGACCAAAGGTTATACCTCCTACTAAAGAATATATGGGTATTCCCACCATTGTAATCCCAAGTTCAAAGGAATGGTCTTTGCAAGATATAGATAGGGTTATGCGAATAATGACCTTTATGGCGAATTTCTTTGAAAAATCCAGATTACCTTTAAGGTTTTCACTCCACTCTCCTCCAACATCAGCCCCTTCTGGCTCTCAAACCTCTGCCTCTCAAGCCTCTGCCTCTCTACCTCCTGCTAAGAGGTCTCGCTCTGATATCCCCATACATGGCAGAGTTCTAGATCTATATGACCCTGAGAGAGATCCAGAAGAACGAGAAGATCTTTCATTTGTGGAAACATCTTACCCTCAACTTGTTGGGGAGGATACAGACGAACTTTATTGTGGGCATGATGAGGACACAGACCATTAGGCGAACATGTACTCCTTAGATTCTATTAATCGGGACCCTCCAGTGGTAGATTCCCCCATCGACAATCAACCCCTCCTCAATGAAGTCTTAGCCAAAGCAGCGGAACACTTCCGTATTGACACACAGGAAGTACAAGAAGACCGACTTCGCTGAACAACTATTGGGGGACAAAAGGACAGTAGGCCAGTTTATCCCACAGCTAAAATCGGTGAAACACAGAATTCAACCTTCCTTTAGAAGCACCCAATCTCACACGGGCCGTTAACCCGCGTGTGGAAAAACTGTTCAGGCCTGCACCTTCAGACCCCTTATACATAAGAGGCCAATTAAAACCAGATTCATTGGTTACCACCACAAGGAAAAGAGCAGGCACACCCCTTGCTTTCTCTGAGGCACCACCAGATAAGGAAAGCAAGAAGATATATGCAATGGGTCCGCCCTGGAGCCACTTGAATCAGAACTAGCTAAAGTGGCCGCAGACAGATGGGTGTGTCTACTTGTCTCCTCAAGTCAAATTTCGGTGCAGCTGACAATGCCGGGAGGGTGATTGCAGAGGGGACTATCATTAAAAGACACGCATGGCTTCGCCAGTCAGGCTTTAGGCCAGAAACACAAGCCACTCTGAGTAATATGCTAGTCGAACCTAATGTGCTCTTCGGCAAGGCTGTGGAAGATGCACTCAAGACAGCAAAGGAGGGGTATGACACTCTTAAATCTTTAGGTCAGCTCACAAACAAACCTAATGGTCAAAGGAGTAACAGTAATTTTTGCCATTTATGGGGCCAAAATTCACAGAGGATCCGGCTATAATCAAGACCAAGGTTCCTATGGCAACAATAAAGTACAAGCCTTCCAAGGCTATCCAAGAGGACAACGCAGAGGTCGTGGTAATCTGGGCAGAGGCCCAGCTCGAGGTGGCACCCTACCTCAGAGCAAGTGACATTCCGCTCCAGGTACCCTCCCATGCATCTCCAGTAGGACGCATTTCGAACTTCACCCACGCATGGGAGGGTATCACGTCAGATGGTTGCTGTCCACGGTAGCAGGGAGCTACTGTATAGAACTACTTCAGCGTCCTCAGGACCACCCCCCACGACAGAAGGTCCACTCGGAGGAACATCAGCAGATCCTTCTGGAAGAAATAACAGCGCTTCTATTAAAGGACACCATAGAAGTGGTCCCAATCAACCAGGTAAACGGGTATTTATTCAATGTATTTGCTTGTGCCAAAAAAACAATCTAACAATGCGTCCTGCATTAGATTTGCGCCCTGCAAACAAGTGTGTCAAGCCACAAAAGTTCTGCATGACTATGCCACAAAAGGTAATCGCCCTACTAAAAAAGGGGTATTACATGGCAACACTGGATATGAAAGATGCATATTTTAATATTCCAATGTTCCCAGCGCACAAAAGATTCTTGCGTTTCAAGATAGCGAACAAGCTCTACCAATTCAAAGTGCTGCCCTTTGGAATAGCCTCGGCTCAAGGGTATTCACAAAAGTACTGGCGGTAGTGGCAGTGCACCTGCGCAGGGGAGCAATCCCTGTGTACCCTTACTTGGACTAGCTTATAACATGGGAATCGCCTCTGATTTGCAGACAAAACATCCAAACCATCAACCTTCTCTTCCAATTGGGCTGCTCAATCAACGAGAAAAAAATCAAGCCTAGTGCCAAGCACTTCCAAACAGTTCCTTTGAGCTATACTAAACTCAGAGGAAGGATTAGCCTTTCCCTCAGAGGAAAGGGTAAAAGGTTTGTTGCTGCAAATACCTCATTATCAGGCCGGCCGCCAGATAAGGTTGCGCAAAGCAATGTATTTAATTGGCATGATGGCATCTTGCATATACCTGGTTCCTCAAGCGCGCCTGCACATGCGTCCCAAACAGGAGTGGTTGGTGAAACAATGGTCTGAGGCAAGCGGTCAGTGGGACGATCTAGTGGTCGTTTCGCCAACACTTGTCCAAAATCTCTGCTGGTGGATGAGAGAAAATCTGACGAAGGCGAACAAAACCCTTATACGACTCACAGATACAGGCAGTGGTCACAACAGATGCCTCACTACCTTCACCACACAGCTCAGGGTCTGTGGTCTCACACTGAAGCTCAGAACCACATCAATGTGCTGGAACTTCTGACGGTATTGAAATCCCTTCAGGCGTTCGAACCCCATTTAACGAACCTGTCGGTGCAGATCCTGACACAGCAATGTTTTATATCAACAAACAGGGGGGGTACATGCTCTCCAAATTAATCCAGACTTGCACAGAAAATCTGGAAATGGGCACTCAGACGGAAAATGTTCCTGTCAACACAACATGTTCTAGGGGAACTCAATGCTCTAGCAGACTCATTGAGTAGAGATCCCCTACCAGAGGAACACGAGTGGCGTCTACACGAAGAAGTCATAGAACACCTTCTCTCAATGGGATTTCCCAACTATAGACTTATTCGCCACAAGCGAAAATAGTCAATGCCCAGACATCGCGTTCAGGTTCCCCCAGCCAGGCTCCAAGGGGAACACCCTATGAATGAACTGGTCAGGGAAGTTTGCTTACGTCGCAAACACCCTCCCGCCCCCCACACCCGACTCCTCTCATGAGGAAGGTGAAGGTAGTCAACAGGTTACACAAGGAACCGATGACTCTGATCCTTGTTGCTCCTATGTGCGCAAGACAACAGTGGTATCCACATCTACGCAGACTTGCAATGTGCGATCCCATTGAACTTCTGTGCCAGTACAACCTACTCACCCAGCACGGAGGACTAACGGTGCACCCACAGCCACACTCTATGAACTTGGCAGCATGGCTCCTGAAGTCAGAGTTCAGACATCTCAATCTACCACAGAGGTGTATGGATATCTTGAAGGAATCAAGAAAACCGAACACTAGGCACTGTTACTATGATAAATGGAAACGATTCGTAATTTTGTGCCAAAATAAGCAAATCCACCCCATTGATTGCACTCCTAACATTCTAACCTATATGCTCCACTTACTAGATGCAGGGTTGGTGTTTAACTTAACTCCCTAAAAGTACACCTGGCGGCTTTGCCAGCCTACACCACTTCCCATAACAAGGTGTCCTGGTGGAAGGTACCAGTCATCAAAGCATTTATGGAAGGGGTAAAGAGACTCCACCCTCCAATCTCTAACCCACCGCCAGGTTGGGACCTTAATGTGGTACTTGCTAAGCTCATGGGACCCCCTTTTGAGCCTATGCACAAATCTAGTCTCAAACACCTGACTTATAAAACTGCTTTCTTAGTAGGCATCACTTCCATAAGAAGGGTCAGTGAAATCCAAGCTCTGTCAGTGCAGAATCCTGTCTTTACTATACATAAGGACAAACTGGTTTTACGCACTCACCCTAGGTTCTCACCTAAATTCATCTCCAAATTCCATGTAAACCAGTCTATTGAGCTACCGGCTTTCTTCCAGGAACCCCAAAGCTCTGCTGAGGTGAAACTCCACACACTAGATGTGAGGAGAGCAGTCCTCTACTACTTAGACAATACCAGACCGCTAAGAAAGACAGATCAACTGTTTGTCTCCATAGCGCCAGGCAGAGAAGGAGACAACATCTCTCATTCTAAAAATGCCTTATCTAGGTGGATAGACAGATGTATCCAACTGTGCTATTCCCTATCTTATAAAACACTGCCTTTTATGCCAAGGGCCCACTCCACAAGAGGTACTGGAGCCACTCTGGCTTTCATTGCAAATATATCCCTTGACACCATTTGCAAAGCAGCTACATGGAGCTCAATACATGCTTTCACTCAGCACTACTGCATTGACACTCATTCCAAGACAGATACACAAGTGGTACAAGCGGTTCTGAGACATTTATACTCTCATGAACCTTCTCACATCCCACCTCCTTCTTCCACTGCTCGCTAATGTATGCACAGCATGGAATCTGAGCAGATTCCACAAGCCTCAGAAGGGATACATTACTCAGCGTAATCGTATTTCTGATGCTTGTATCTGCTTAGATTCACATGCAACCCACCCTTCCTCCTCTCGGAGAGAAGGCGCATGGATGCTTATGAGCTTGTCTGATACGTAGCTGCTTGGACACCTCATGCTACCGCATGTCAGAAAAATAACAATCTGAGGGACCTCAACGCATGAGGGATCAAGGGTACAGTGGATGTCACACTAGGGATAGAATTACTGGCACGCCCTGTCGACGTCCCTTTTCGAGTTGTGAAAACAACTGTAATGCTCTGCCGATTCCACTAGATGTCGTCCTATGCACAGCTTGTGAATCTAAGCAGATACAAGCATCAGAAATATGATTACGGCGAGTAATGTATATTATATATATGAAATTCGGCAGTAATGGTAAGCTAAGGAACCACAACTCGCGCCACCACCGTGCACTGCTAAGACTTACTTTACTCTCCATATATAAGCCATATTTGTATACATTGTAGTCGATTTGTTTTGTGTGTATTAGAAATATGTAGTAAGTGATGCATTATTAGCTATTTAGTACATGTTTCACAGTACGGAAAAGTCTGATACAGAAGCATTCACTGTTTTATTATATAATTTTGGAAAATTACAAATATAGCACCTCTGTGGTGTATGCTGTAGCCAGTACCTTCATTTCTGTATGAGTAGGTTCCTGTACTAGAAAGAACACTGCAATGGAATGTTCTTTAGAACACTACATTGCGTAATTAAGTATGTAGTTTATTACACATCTTCCGATAATCCCCTATACTGTTTTGCCAACATTACATTCACAACCCCTTGTATGAAAAATAAATGCACATGTCATGTCGTTGGTGATGTCATCAATGATATTTGTGATGTCATTTTTGATATCCTGGGTGTTAGTCTTAGCAGTGCACGGTGGTGGCTCAGGTTATGGTTGCTTAGCTTACCATAACTGGCGAATTTCAGGGGTTTTTCGATTTTACTTGTAACCATAACATCCTTTTTAACGTTTTTTTTTACTGAATTTCATAGGTTATTAGTGCAACTTAACCATAACGCCCCTTTTAACAACTTTTTCAGTGAAATTCATGGGTTTTTACCAGTGCATGCTATTTTCCTACAACTTACTATCATACTTCCCAAATATAACTATTTGTTTCCAATTTACAAAGTGTCACCTTAAAACTCTGCCATTTCCCACCTTCTAGAATAATTTTTATCACTTCTATACACTTTTTGAAACTATTTCAACTAGTTTTGTGTTCGTAGACGTCTACGAACATCTGACTTCATTGCGGACCTTCCGGACAGTGCCACATGGCCATACGCTGGCGTGCGCAATGATGACATTTTTTCGAGAACCTGTCCGCACTTCACGATAAGATCTGTGCTTCGCGGACAGTTCGGAACTGCATTTTCTACTGATCTAGGAACTTTCAACTTCAAAATTTCCCTTGCACACCTCCTACACCTTTTCGTACTCATTATCCATTACCAATCTAGTACACAGTACATACTTGGAAGAATTATATCAAAACTGCTATTTATTTCAAAAATGGTATCAGTTATTGCCATCCCTCCCAAAGGTTGTTCCTTTCTCAGCAAGTAGTAAGCGGTCTTCCTCCACCTCATCTTCCTCAACAAATACTGTAACCACACAGCCTGATGTCTGCGGGCATTGGTGCGTTCTAAATAAATTAGGAGGGCTACGGACCATTATCGTCCATTGCAGCCCCTGAAATGGGGGCTAAAGGCCATTGGCACCCCTGATTCCCAAAGCGGGAACCCGGGGTGCTAAAACATAGATTTGTCTTCCTATAGCAGGACGCCGTCCCGCTGTAAGAAGGAAGGATTATTCTTCATACAGCGTGTAGGAAGGAAAATCCTTTTCCAAGACAGCCAACGTGGAAAGAGAAGGCAGTGCTCCGTGCACAGCCCCCCTTCCCTTGCCATGGCAGCCTGCAAAACCCTATGAACATATTACCACAAGCACTTTTCCCTTTCAAACCTATCCTACCTTCGAATAACTCTACCACATAGCCGGTCCCAGGTAGACATAGCCACTTTAACACCATTTTCCGCCCCTAGCGGTTATGGCCAGTAGCCAGATTGTCCGCGTCGTGACCTTATGCCATGACCCAGACAATCTGGCTACTGCCCATGGCCACACCTCAGTCACCCAAGGTATATGACTATTTTTTTGTACCTACATTATTACACTTGTAAACAAAAAAAAGGGCATATTTGCACAACCATGCTTTAATGTCCTTGCCAATGCTCCTCACGAGTTTGCTTGAAATCCGCCCATATTTTTTTTTTTTTTAAAGTATCAAAATGTATACATACAATAGTCATATAACTAAGCCCCCACTTGACAAAACCCATTCAGTTTTTACACAAACATTGAAGGTTGGGGTCTATAATAGTTCTCAACTTTTGTCCACATTCGTCAAATAGCAACAAAGTTATAAGCAATCTAAAAATGTTGAGACCCCCCCTCTAATTTCGCCCCCTCTTCAGATAATACCACCAAATTTTAGAAAACCAGTTATATCTAGATCCAAAATCGATTTGCCAAATGTTGTGCAGATTCGTCAAATGACACCACATTTATGCCTTTATATTTTGGGATCTCTAACCCCCCCCCCCCCCCCCCTGTAATTTTTCCCGTTCCTGACAGAATCTCACAAATCTTTACAAACCATTCAGGATTAGCTCTAGAATAAAATAGCAAAATTACATGCAGTTTCATTGAGTGGCGCAAAAGTTATAAGCCATCCAAAAACAGCTTTTCCCCAACCCTGTAATGCAGAAATAGGTACAGATGTCCTAGGACATCTGAAGTGTCCGCGAACACCACAGGACTGCCCCAGGACATCTGGAGTGTTTGTGTACTTTCGGGGGTGGGGGGGGGGGGGGTTTGGTAACAACCTGTTTTTTTGGCTTCTTATGGCCATATCCAATCCTCACCCCCTCCACATCCCCAGCGATTGTTGAGTTTGACAAGTACAATGCTGCTTTTTTTTTTTTCTTTCACCGTGCTGTCCGTGGAGCCCAAAAAAGTCTGTGAATCCAAGATGGCGGGCATTTCAGGGAAACCAACGCATTTCACATTTTCTCACCACCGAAACAGCTTGCCACGCTACTGATGAATGAATTTCACGAGACAGAGTAACTCAGTAGCGTGTGGGTGGCTGGAGAGGCAACAGGAGTGTTGAAAGAAGAGCCTGGTGAGTAAAAGCAAGAGAAAGGTAAAAGCAAAGCGAAGCAAGCGAATGCTGAGTAGCTGTTCCAGAAAGCAAAGCAGAATGACGGAAAAGGTGCGTTAAAGGCACAATAGTAATGAAAGACGGCAACGTTCGCTGGCACCGCGGAAACAGCCAAGAGTGGATGCGAGAACGACGTGCAACAGAGACAGCAAACGGTGAGAAAGAAAATTGACAGTCAAGAGGGTGCAAGCAACCCGAAAGAAATAGTGCACGAGGCACATTAAAGGGCAAATGAAGGTGCAAGAGACCACTGTGAGAAAGTAAGGAGAAGTGTGCAAGAGGCAGAGAAAGGTGGGAAAAGGATGCAAGTGTGCATGACGGAGGGCATGCAGGAAGCACGGTAAAGTGGAAATGGACAGAGTGAAAGGCACAGAAGAGGAAAAGGTACGAGAGAATAAGGAGAGGGTTTAGAGGTAAGAGTGGTTGTGCCGGGGAGGAGCAAATAATTCTGCGTTCTTGAATGTCTGATACTACCCCATGAAACAACTGTAAAGTGACAAGAGGAACCTTTTTGTTTGTTTGAGACCAGCTGGGATTAGGCTTTGAGAAGGGAACCCTAAGAGCCTCACAAGAGACATGAACTTTGTGGAGAGGCCTAGATTTGGGGAAAGGGAATCCTGAGAGGCCTAAAAGGAACTGTTGGTTTGTTTTTGGAATTGGAAGGACTGACGCTTGGGGAAGGGAACCCCAAGAGACCCGGAGACAGTGAACTATATTGACTTGCTGCAAGAGCCCTACGTGGAAGGTTCGAAGGGCAACCATTTTGAGTTGAACTATTTTGAGCTTGCAGAAGTACACCTATTGGTAAGACTACCTGAAACCAGCTGTGGTTTACATGTCCTTTTGAATCCCCATGTTTGCTTAAGAAGATCCTCTATCCCATTTGGTTTAAGAGTGAGAGCAAGCATAGGTTTGGACACATACTAACTTTGGTTTTGGACTTAGACATTGGCGGCCCTTTGAAACATCATTGAGGGAAAATCCCCCTTAGAGTTTGGGCCAGATAGGCATTACACCAACCCCACAAAGTGTGATAATACATGTTTTCAAACTCTTACTTTTGACTATCACCCTTGATACCATGCCCGTCTCATATCCTTAATCACTTGGCATACATTGCAGATGGTGAATGATAGTCACCATCCCCCATCCTAGCAGCCCATCCAATAACAGCACCCCAAACACTATGGTTTAATCTCATCTTCACACCCCCCAACTTGTCTGCGCCTTCCACCTTCTCTACTTCCCACCTCAAAGCATCAACTGTAGCTCCACCGGTCCCTTCAATGGGGGTGTAAGTCTGGGTCCAGTTCTAACTTGTCCGAGAGCTCGTGCCAGACTGTATACTGTGGCTCTGTACCCTCCTTCCCCCTGCAGCTGGGCACTCTCATCCCTCTCAGCTTGCACCTACTTCCCCCTGGGACATTGACCCACCTTCGTGCCGTCCTGTGCCTTCTAGGCCATAGCTATCACCCTCCTAGCCAACAGTAGTCCCAATGCTAGAGCCCTGGCCAGCGCCTTCCAATGCTTGCCCTTACCTACAGGCGTTAAACCCAGCAATTAATCTTTACTCTTGACTTGTGGACTCAACCCAGTCCATGCGGACAAATCCTCGCATATGTTAGCCAAGAAATCCTCCACCCGGTAGCACTTCCACCACATCTGTAAGACAGTGTCAAACTCCTTCCTACATCTCCAACAAGATGGGTCCTTCCCAACAACCATTTTAGCCACCCTCACCGGCGTGATGCCGGTCTGCCGGACAATTTTATATTGTAGCGATTGGAATTTTGTGTTACTGAATACCAGTTTTGCATGCTCAAGAGCCCTGTCCCATTCACCTGCCGTGAGCTGTTGCCCCATATCGATTTCCCAATTTTAGGGTAAATCCCTACCGTTGCAATGTCACATTCCCCTCGATTAGCTGTGAACAGTTCCGTCACACTTTCCCCATCCACCAGTTGCATAAGAGTCGCGTTCATCCCGTGAGTGCAGGTAAAATTTTCTCCAGGAATTCCCCCATGCTGCTCACTCCTGCCATTGAGTAGCCAACTCCAGGAAGTTCAGGCGACTTAAGGGATGAGCAGTCCTGAATTCAGCATACGTAATTGCCCTGATCTGCACATACAAATAGGCTAGAGTTGCTTCCCCCACCTCCTCCCCAGCCGATGAATAGTAGATCTTGCCTTGGTTTATGTATGCATTTATATTCATATTCGCAACTGTCAGTTATATTTTTATTCCTTGCATGCCTTGGAAATGAATGTACTTGTACTTGAAGGTTTTTATGCTGAATAAAGTTAACGGACTGTTTCTACTGACTGTGCAAGTGTCCTTCTGGTGTGCAGATCTAATATGGGGTTTTCATATCTTGGCAGCTTTCTCCAGACCTATATGTTTGTGCCACGTGTTTGGTAAGATTTTCATGATTAATCTTCATGATCTGTCAACCCTGAACGTTTTGCTTGGACTTGGTAACTGTTTTACCTTATCCCTGGGTGAAGGGGAATCTTGTTCCCCTCTCACCTAGCCTCTTACTTTTTTTTATGGGTGACCTTTTTATTTCTCTCCATAGTGTATGGTTGAAGTTTCCTACAACTTTTGGGCGTAGGCTGGGTTGCCCCTTTTGTGCTCCCATATTAATTGATTTCATAAACATGGGTGAACTATTGTTTCCAAGTAGTATAGGGATTTTCGTCCCCTTTACATTGTAAGTGAGCCTGCACCCCACCACCTTATGTAGAGTGCTGGGAGGATAAAATGTATCCCCTTTCTCACTTACCTGGTAACATTTTGTTACAATTGCTATTTTACATGAATGGCTGGTGGCAGTAGTTTTACCTTGATGACTTTTAGTCTTTATTATTCGCAGGCTGTTAATTCGGCTTCAGTAAAGCACAGAAGGGCCACAATTTTGCTAAAATGGCAGGCTCCTTCTTTCACCATTTCTAGTGGGCTTTCTGTTTCTGAGGTCACCCCTTGCCATTCTAGGCAGGAATGACCTCCCCTCCGTGGAAGTTTTGTCTTCGGCGGGAATCCTTTTGTGGGGTGAAATCTAGGCCCTGAAGGCCAGAATTGGAGAGGCCCGAGTCATTTGTGAATGCACACTGAAATGTAAGAAATGATGCCAGACATGAGGCCTATTGACTCTAAATCTAATGGTAGGAAAGTGGGCCTAAAATGAAAGTGGGAAGATGTGCGCAATGCCTGTAAGGAAGGAAAAGAAAGACTTGTGGCAATGTTTTGACCAATTCATGGAGAGCTGCACTGACATAAAGAAACCGCAGTGCACAGTATCTACAATGGGATACCAGATTGTGCTCCAAGCAGCTTGTTTGTTTATTTATATTGCGCGATCATACCCTCAGGTAACAGGGCGCAGCAGTTACAGGAATATGTGAAGCTTAGTTACAACAACAAAATTATATACAAAATATACATACAGATAATTACAACATAGCATTATTATATACAAGATTATATACATACAAATTATTAGAACGTGGTTATATAATGTATATGCACAGGTATATTACATATATATATGTGTATATGGTTATTTACGTTTATACACAAGTGGTTACAGTAAATAAAATAAGAGGGGAAAAAGGGGACTACAGCTGGCTTGGAATTGAGCGTAGGTAAGAGTAAGGCAATGTATGTACATGTAGGAATAAGGTGGAGTGCTATACTCCTCGCGGTAAGGAGTACATTTACATCATGTGGCGTTTAAGAGCCTATGTTTTCAACCATAGGACAACCTTAGACCGGACGTAATGATAGGGCAAGTCCATTCTGAGAGTGGGAGGTAGGGAGTTCCACAGTTTAGCTGCTTTCACTGGGAAGCTGTTGCCCCCTATGGTGGAACGATTGAAGATAGGGACAGAGAGGCAATCTTTGTAAGCTGTTCTTGTGGGTCTCAAGGAAGTATTTCTTTGGAATCTGTCGACCAAGTAGATAGGAGCAGCGTTGTTGAGGGATTTGTGAGTAAGTGACAGGGTTTTTAGGAGAATTTAAAGCTAAAGTGAAACTGAAGATTTCATGTGAAATAAATAAAATAATGTAATTTCATTTTTCCCCCATCCAAATTGACAGCATGCTAAGCGAAATGCCCACTAAACCTTCAAGCTTGGGCATGGTGTTCTCATATAACAGCCTGATATACATGTACATTCTAGAAGTAATATGCAGGTATTTTGAAACTGTGTGCCTTTAGAAAATGTCATTTACACATTGCAATTATGTGTGAGTTTAAAGGCTATTTGCTGCAGGGTACATGGATGGTTATTTCTCCCAACATGAAACTAAGCTTCAGGACCTCCCCTCTGCTGTCCTGAAGAAAGGCCTGGTTGTCCTCATTAATCAGAGCTATTACTTAAAAATATAAGAGAATAACATGGCTTAAATCGAAAACACAGTGAAGACCAGATAAGCCATGCCTGTTCTTGCAGCAGGAGTGACCTGGAGGTCACAATTACCATAAAGTCCATTAGTGTGGCTATCGGGCTTTGAAGGGGGAGACGGACCTAAACACAGACCAGGCTAGCCACATGCCTAAAAAGAGAAATGAAACTTAAAAAAAGGTGGGGGCCAGAGTGAAAATGATTTGCAAAACTTGTGAAACTGCAGTTTGATTAAAATGGGAGAAATACATAACTGTCATTCCAGACTTTTATTCAAGGTGACAGTCAGCCCATTGTAACCATGCTACTACGATTTTGGTGTGATAAACATAACTAAAGTTAAGGAAAATGTGAATTTTGCCTTCCAATGTTTCAGAGAGGTGAAAGTTGGTATGCGTGTGCAGGTCATAATTAACATGTAAATGGTAAAGTGGCCTATTTTTCACTGATATGGCTCCTGAGGAAATTAAGAAAAACTATCTCTGCATAGGAAGGGCGTGGGGTGTTCAGACTAGCCTTATCTGATTCACCTTAAATATAGTTCTCAAAAATATATTCATACATGTAAAGATTTGAAAATGTAGGGTACCTGCCATGTTGAGAGATGTCTGTGTCAAAACATGACCAAGCCCATCTGTCAAAGTGGGTTGATGCTTTCTCCTCCCACAGCTGTCCCAAATCACTCCCCCATCCCCTTATCCTATCAGTACACAGGTGGGAATTTGGTAGTGGTGATCAACCTATTCCTTTCCCGAGAATTATGACATTTGCCCTATAGGTAGATTAGTTTGCATTGGAACTAGACTAGTTCCAAGAGGCGAACTGCTACTGAAGTCTGACCAACAACATCCCAGCAGAGAGGCCTAATTGTGAATTGGAGACAGGAGCCAGGAGACATGGAAGCTGATTGGGACCCCTTGGAGTTTCCTTCATGCTTAGTACCAGACCTCTGCTGCAAGTAAGACTACCCCAAATCCATAGATTGTGTAGGCCCTAGATTTAACCAAAGTAAATGAATTGATTTCCCTATTGAAATCACGGGATCTGTTTGTTGGCGTTTGAAACTAACCAACTCTACCCAGTGTCGTGAGCCGGTATAGACAAAGATTTGCCCAAAGAATCCCAAAACCCTGTTTCCATGTGTGTGCGCAGGGTGTAAAAACGAGATTCCCCATTAATCCCCTTGATTTTAAATCAAAAGTGCGAAGCCTGGTAGTGCCTTGGCATACACCAGGTGCAAAACGAAATTGTCTCCGTGTACCCATTGTGCTCTGACTAAAACTGCAAAGTCCTGCCTGTTCTTTTTAGGTGTGGCAAAACTAATTTCCCCTTGCTTTTTTTCATGCTTTCACATTGCAGCTGTGCTTATAGCCCAAAACCGATTTTCCCATTGTGTTCCCACTCTCTGCCCCTGCCTTCCATTCAAAGGAGTCAAGTGTAATTGGGAGAAAGCATAACAATCTGCAATCACTGTGTTGAATTGTTCTTTTTTTGTATTGCTGGGTGATTTAAAACAAAATGATTGTAACTGCATATCCTAGTATGATCTCTGGTACAGTGGACGTCACACTAGGGATAGTATTACTGGCACACCCTGTTGACGTCCCTTTTTGAATTTTGAAAACAAGGTTAATATTCTGCAGCTTCCACTAGATGTCGGCCTATGCACAGCATGTGAATCTAAGCAGATACAAGCATCAGCAATATGATTACAATGAATAATGTATCCCATATTTTGAATACACACCAGCATGGTTCCTAGTCCATAGTGGCACTGGGTACTTGTTGGGGTTTGGTGCAAGACTGGTTGGAGGCCTTACCACTGTGAGCCAAGCAAAAAAAAGTGCTTTATTGTGCGCCACATTCAGTGTGGGGAAAGGAACTGCATGAGTTGGGTGTGAACACGTTATAAACTGCATCACTTTGGTTTCCCTGCCCAGGCTCCACAGTGTCGGAGAAGGCAGGAAGCGAGGGAGGAGTCTACAACTCTGCAGACCTTGTCTTTCACCTTGACTGAAATGAACCAAATCCCAGTGCGGGGCTGGCTGTCCTTATTGGACAGCCAGAGAATGCAGAGGTTGTGCTGTAGTTCCTGTTAAATACTCCGAACCTGGAAGCTGCTGACAAGTCGACCACTGGAGCTGAAACCGAAGAGAAAGATGAAGGAAAGATGGCCATAGCGAATTTCAGCGACCGGAGAGCCTGCTGTGTAACCGGAGCCTGCTGTAACCCTTACGTTCAATGGTCCGGGGGTCCTGAATGCACGACTCCTACCCAGAGGTTGATGGGGATCCACTAGTCTCGGGAAGACCTGCATTTTGAGCAATCCCACGGCATGCTGCAATACCCTGTCACCTCCAGCCATTACGCGGTGCACGGTCTTCGGAATCGTGCTGAAACATTGGTCGCATCCTTCTGGACTTCCAGAGACTTGATCTGAATCCTTGAAGTCCCCTCACCAGAGTGCTGGACTAGATTAGCAATGACAATCCGACCAGTGATATTCAGTCTTCTCCTGGCTCCTGAAAATGGCCCCAAAACCACAGAACTGCATGCAGCCGCGAAGAAAATCTTGCTTGGAGTCTTCCCTGTTGATCCCTTCTATAAATTCCCCTCCAGTGTCCTGTCGGTTATCCAGACAAGGAATTCATAGACTGGGTTCTTTGCTTCAGATCCTGAAGACGTCCAGCTGTAAACTCTTGAGGTACTGTGTTGGCTGGGGTTATTACTTACCTTTTGTGATTCATGTGAAGCTTTTGGGGTGATTAATGTGATTGGGATTCCTCTCATCCAGTTCACTCAGGCCCATTGCTGGAATCCCCCTCTGGTCCCTCAAATATTTCTATCACTTTAAAGTAAAGGAATTACTTGTTTGAACAACTTACCTCAGGAACTGACTTCCTACATCTGTGCCTATCCTATCCTGACCTGTCGGTTGGCCACTAGAGATCTAGTGACCCCCTCATGCCACTGAGAAAACCAATGCTGCAAGAATAGGGAAGGATTTATAAGGATAAATGCAACATGTGTTTAGAAGTTACCTACTTGTAATAGAGTTGGTTGGGTAAATGTCCATCTGAAATATGAGTAGTTTAGTTTATTCATTTGTATTGCGCACCAGACCCGAGGGTATGAGGGCGCATGAGCAGCAAGGTGATTCAAAGCTTGGTTACAGGTTGCTTATACTTTACATTACATAATTGTACTTTACATTACATAATTACAGTGTGACGATGAAGGAACATGTGTACAGTTTGGCAGGAGAGAATGCAGTAAATGTATTTAAAGAATTACAAATATATACAAGTTTAGTATTACAAATTTACAGATTCACTTAATGCATGCAACGCGGAGAGCAGCTGTGTGGTGTTAGAGGTGTTAGTGGTTCGTGTTCTTTAACCAATGGATGTAGTTGCGTCTAAAAAGTGAGTAAGGTTGGGGAGTTCTGAGCGATGGTGGTAGGGAGTTCCAGTGTTGAGGTGCTTTCACCTGGAAGCTGTTGCCACCCATTTTGGTGCGTTTAAACCTGGGGACGGTGAGCAGATTAGCATTGGAGGTTCTGGTGGGTCTGATGGGGGTGTGTTTGCATATTCTGTCTGCCAGATAGCGTGGGGCAGCATTATTCAGGCATTTGTGGGTGAGCGATGCTACTTTAAGCAGGATTTTGTCTGTTGTGCTGAGCCAGTTATGGGATTTCCTGATATTGGAAATGTGTTCCCTCCTGGGAATATTGAGTGCTGCCCTAAGGGCGTTGTTTTGAAGTGTCTGAATTTTGTTGGTGATTTGCTTGGTGGCTCCTATGTAGAGGGCGTTACAATAGTCCAGTTTGGATAATACCAATGCTCTGGCTAGTGTAGTGCAGCTGTGAGTGGAGAGGAAGGGTTTGGCTGCTCTTATGAGCTTACATGTGTAGGCCGTAGAGGATGCCATCGAGCTAACCTGTTTGTGGAAGGTTAGGGAGGAGTCAAGGTATATTCCTAGGGTTTTTACTTCTTTCGAAACCTTGATTAGGTTCCCATCTATGATGAAGTTGGCATAATTGTGGTCGAGTTTGGTTAGGTTGGACGTGGAACCAAGGATGATGAGTTCAGTTTTGTCATCATTCAGGCATAGACTGTGCGAAGCCATCCATGCCTGGATGATGAGATACACCCTGTTCACCAAGGCCAAATCCTGGTTGTAATCTCCCGTCAACGGGATGAGGATTTGTGTATCATCGGCGTAGTTAGTGTAGGTGATACCCAGGCCATCTAGATCATCAAACAGGGGCTTTGTGAACACGTTGTACAGAGTGGGGGAGACGCACGAGCCCTGTGGGACTCAACATGTGTAATGGGGATGGGTTCGGCGGCGGCAGAGGAGGAGAAGACTCACATGGATCTGTTGTTGAGGAATGACTCAATCCAACTGATGGCTTCTTGTGAGAAGTGGGCAGCTGAGTCTAAATGATTACATAGGATTTTATGGTCAACTAGGTCAAACGCCGCAGAGAGGTCTAGCAGGAGTAGTAATGCAGTTTTCCCGTTATCTCTAAGGACGTCTATTTGGGCTTTCAGATCTATCAGGGCTGTTTCAGTTCCATGTTGGGGTCTGAAGCCGGATTGTCTTATTCCTAGAAGGTGGTTTGTTTCAAGATACTTTTGGATTTGTTGGTATGCTGTCTTGTCTAGTATCTTGAGCAGGAATGGGACGGTGGTAATCGGTCTGTAGTTGGTTGGGATGGACGGGTCAAGGGAGGGTTTTTTGAGGAGAGGGAGGACCCAGGACTCTTTAAGGTTACTGGGGACTGTTCCTGAGGAAAAAGAGGCATTGATGAGTCTGGTGATGAATGGCGAGAGGTCTCGTGCCACGTCTTTAATGATTTGTGGGGGGCAGAGGTCACCTTTGCAGTTGGAGGGTTTAAGGCCAAGAATTATTTTTTCTACTTCGAGAGAAGAGACTTTGGAAAAGCTGAAGCGAGCAGTGTTAGGTGTGTGGTGTGAGGGTGGAGGGCTCGAGTGGGCGTTGATGGGGTTGGTAAGATTGGTGAGGGAGTCTTTCTTATTTTTAATTTTTGTTTGAAGGCCAGTGACTTTGTTGTTTAGTGCATTTTGGACACTGGTGCACCATTGTTTGTTTTTAACGCAAGTATCTGGGATTGTTACCGGGGTTTCCAATTCTTTCAGGATAGTAAATAATTCTCTGGAGCTGGAGTTGGATTGGGAGATTCTCTGGTTATAGGATTCTTGTTTGGCCGCTATGATTTCTTTTTTATAGTTGGCCGTTATTTTGTTAAGCAATAGTTTGTTGTGGTCATTCGGAGATTGTCTCCAGACTTGTTCCAGTTTATTCTTTTCCAATCTAAGGGTTTTAAGATGGCTGGAGAACCATTGGTTGAGGTGCTTTTTTGGTTTGGATTTTCTAAGTTTCAATGGTGCAATGGCGTCTAAGGCTATGCGCATGGTGTTGTTGTGTGTGTTAAAGTTCTTACTGTCCTTATATAGCTTTTAAGAATGGCAAAACCCATTCTAAGCTCACATGTGAATTGGGTGTCCCCCACTTCTTAAAAGTAATGCTTTTGGCTTCACCTAACTATATAAGCATATACATTTACCAACTGGGTCTTGCTTCCTTTGACCTGCTGTATAGCCTGTCTAGAATAAGTCTGCCTTGGGTCTTACTTAACTTAAATAGCTGTGTGCAATTCTTAAAACGTGCATTGTGGGTTTGACTAACCTTGGTCTCCCTTGTGCCTTCCTAAAATAAGTTGGAGTTCTCCAGCATGGGGTCTGGCATGGAGTCACATGATCAGGAATATTCCCCGCCTGGCTGGGAATCCTCAGTCACTTTAACTTAGTGTTTTCCTATTGAAAACATTGACACTTCAGTGTCCTATCAACGTCGTTTTTGGGTACTTTAGGCCCCCCCAATAGGGCGCATGGTATAAATAGCCCTGGCCCCGCGGCTTCGCTTCAGATTTTAACCTCCAAAGTAGAGGAAACCCGAACCAGGTTTGCCTGCAGGGGCGACTGGCGGGCACATGTGAATCCATGAAAGATACCAACGCTGGAGAAATGGAGTTACAGGTAACAAACTACTCCCTGCTCCAGCATTGGATCTTTCATGGATTCACATGCTGTGAATAGATTACATAGCAGTACAACAGATATGTGGCAGAGTGCAACAGGCTAATCAATAATGAACCCTTAATCACATACATGAGACAACAACCCATCAAGTGACAAAGTTCAACAAAAAAAAACACCCCCAAGCTGCGGGGCTTACCTTATTGGAACAGGAGCTTCAGAACCGCACGCCCCACCTGCACATCCACATTCTGCTGCCCCAATGCCGGGTGAAAGTATGCAGCATCTCCCAGGAGGCCGTCTGGCAAATCTCCACCTGTGAAATCCCGGACCATAACGGCAAACATGCATTTTTTGGTATCGAGAGCTACAATGGCATCGGCTCAGAAGAAGTCTCTTTTTCAGCCTTGTGTTACCTGTGGCTTGAAGGTGTACGAGGGTGACGGCCATATGGATTGCCTCTACTGCCTTTACCCCCAACACTCGGCAGACACCTGCGAGATTTGTCAGGGGTTCTCGCAAAAGACTCTGAAGGACCGCAATCGGCGGCTTATCTGTTGGCTCAATGAGGGTGCGTACCCAGCTCCAGAGGTGGGGTCGGGGGGCGGTGAAGTCCACTGAACTTTGCTGGGCGGAGTCGGCTGTACCTCCGGCGAAGAAACATTGTCCTTCTTTGCCAGCGTCGGAGGTGGGGAAGAGCATTGTCTTCATCCAGCAAGCCACAGTCGAAGGGTGCGAGTGCCTCTTCGTCCAAGCATGGTCGGTCGGACCATTCCTGGGGGCCTGGTTGTAGGCCCGAAAAGTCGATGGCGCAGGAGAAAGGCTTGGCCAAGCTGAAGGGATAGTCATCGAAGCGCTCGTCATCCGGCGACCATCACCGGTTGTTGTCCAGCCAGGAGTCTTCCAAACATCGGTCCAGTTCGTCCAAGAAAGCTGCCTTTCTGGTGTCGTCGTCGAAGGAAGTGGTTCAGTCAACGACCTTGTCAACAGTGGTTCCGTCTTTGACGGTTGGGCTGCAGTCTAAAATCCCGTCGTCGACAGTGGTGGTGTTGTCGGCGCCGGCCACGACAGTGATTGACAGTGGACCAATGCTGTTCTCGTCCACGCGAGGGGACACGGAAGGATTGTTGTCGACAAGCGGGGCATGGCAGTCCGCCGCAATTGATGCTCTTCTTCCAGACAGCATTCTGCACCAGGATCCGGCGACTTTTTCAGTTTCATCGGAGGTTGAAGATGACCAGGAACAGGTGCTGGGCCCATTGGCTTTGGGTCTACAAAGTGTGGGGCCTTCAACGTCAAGTGGACTGGGAGCTGGTCCAGCCAGTTATCCGCTGGTTAACCCGCAGTCTCTTTTGTCATTACAAGTCCTGTCTACGCTTCAGTCGTTGAGGCAGCTGGATGCGAGGTTGCCTCCCCCGAATGTGAATCCAGCGGTGCCGGTGGTAGAAGTACCTGGTGTAGTGCTGAGGAAGTCTGCTCTGCCACGGTTGCCTGTGCCATTGCCGGTGGGGGTAGGCCGTCCACTGTTGCATCCAGAAGAAGGTCAGCTACTAGAGTCTGCGCCAGAGTGTTCCGCGGGACACGTTTACTGCTTCGTCTTCGCCAACCAGGGACAATGCGTGGGACACGGACGGAGAGGTGGAGCCACCCCGGAGTCCGGCGCAACCCTCTCCACCTGAGGATATTGGCGCGTTCCACGCCCTGATGTCTAAGGCATGTGTGGAGTTTAGACTGGCTCCAGAAGAGGAGTGGAAGGACTACTTCCTATTTGATCATATGGGCAAGAGGCGGAAGGCTGTCTTCTCCGTGCCCATTCTTGATCATGTGTGGCAGGAGGGCCTGCACACGATGCGCCATCCGTTTTCGGAGCCGGCTGTCAAAGGTAGTCTTAAACAAGTTCAAGGCACCAGAGTCTACCCCAAAATGCTTGGTGTAACTGCCCACGCTCGAGTCTGTGGTGTCGGCAGCGGCCAGCAGGAAGGCCAGGAGTCAACACAAGTGCGTGACGCCCCCCCAGAGTGAGGCCAAGAGGCAGGATGCCTTTGGGAAGGTTTTGAAGGTTGGGCCGACGACGGTCAGGGCGGCGAATTCCCTGGTGATCATGGCTCCATATGACCGCAAAATGTGGCATCAACTGGCCCCAATTCTAGAACATCTGCCGGAGCATCACTGCAAAGACGCCATGCTGTTGGTGCGTGAGGGTGAGGAGGCCTCCAACCACAGCATAAATATTGCTGTGGACCTGGCGGAGTCAGGATTTAAACAAATTAACAATGGGGTAGTGCTGCGATACCAGACCCGGTTAAAATGCACTGACTTTCGGCCGGAAGTTCAATATAAAGTCATAGACCTGCCCTGTAAAGGGGAGCACTTGTTTGGTGAAAAGATCGATGAAGCCCTGAAAGGGATGGAGGAGGACACGGAAATGTCTAAATCCTTAGGAGCCTTACAGAGTGGGTGCTCTTTTCGCTCCTTTTGTCCATTTTGGGGGGCTTCAGGTAATGCGCCGGTTTGCTTCCTCCAGCGACCGTGGGTACAGTCGAGCCAGTTGCTCCTCGCAAGGGTATCGACGGTCTGCCCAGTCGGCGCAGAGAAGTTGAGACTTCCAGGGTCAGCGATAAAGGGTTGCAGTCCTCCGCATCTAAAGGGAGGCCAGCTAAACCGGAACAATGGCTGCCTTATGGGCAATCTGCTAGGGGGCAGGGTGGGGATGCACGTGGATGAGTGGAGCAAAATAACATTGGATCGTTGGGTGTTGGACACGGTGCGTTTAGGCCACTCGGAGTTCAAGTGGCCCCCGGTTCCTATACCACCGGTGTATGTCTTACAGCCACATCTTCACATCCTGCGGGAAGAGGTGGTTCTCATGCTGGAGCAAGGGGCCATAGAACCGGTGCCGGTGGCAGGGCACAGCGGAGCCAAGGGGTTTATTCCCGATACTTTGTGGTGAAGAAGCCCAATGGCAAGTGGAGGCCCATTCTAGATCTTTGGGCGTTGAACAAGACTCTGCAACGCCTGAAGTTCAAGATGCTCACTTTTCAGGAGGTCATCCGGTCGGTGCAGCCGGGCGAGTTTCTGGCAGCGTTGGATCTACAGGATGCATATTTTTACATTCCCATGCAGCGAAGCGCCGCAAGTTTCTGTGGTTTGTAGTCGGTGGAAAACACTACCAGTTTCGGGTCCTCCCGTTTGGCTTGAAGTAGTCTCCAAGGATGTTCACAAGTGTTTGGCACCAGTGGCAGCGTTCCTCCGATGGGAAGGTCATCATGTATACCCCTACCTGGACAATTGGTTGGTGAGAAGTTCGTCACCGGGGAGGGCGCAAGACAGTCGCGTGGCAACCGTGCAGCTTTTGTAACGGCTGGGATTCGCCATCAACTTCAAAAAATCTTTTTTGACGCCGTCCAAGGATTTGTTGTTTCTGGAGGCAGAGTTTCTCACCCGGCACAATCTGGTGAAGCCCTCCAACGCGTGTCAAGAAGTTGTAGGTAAGAGCAGGCGAGTGGAAGGAGGGCACAGGGGTGCCGGTCCGAAGTTTCATGTCGCTGTTGGGGGCCATGGCTTTGAGTATCCCGATTCTGCCAAATTGTCGGCTCTTGATGAGGCCTGTGCAAGAGTTCCTAGCGGACTGATGGGCGCAGAGTCGCGGGTCATGGTCGGACAAGTTGGCGGTCAACAGAAGTCTGGTAGATGCTCTTCACTATTGGACATGCACAGCCAATCTGGTGCGGGGCATGCGTTTGCTGGACTCGGAGTTCCAGTTTATGATTGTGGCAGACGCTTCTCAGACAGGATTGGGAGTGCTCATCTCGACGAGTCACAAGTGCGGGGACTGTGGTCTCGGGAGGAGTCTGTTCCACATCAATGTGCTCGAGTTGAGAGCAGTGCACTGGGCCCTCAAGTCGTTTCTACCGTGCATATGCGGTTCGGTGGTGAAGGACAATACCACCACAATGTTTTATCTAAGCAAGCGGGGGGGCACACATTCCAGGGTCCTGCCGAAGGAGGCGCAGGACGTTTGGCATTGGGCTTTGGCTCAGGAGATCGGCATTGTGGCCTATCGTCTATCGGGGGTGTTGAATGTTCAGGCAGACGCACTCAGCAGGGATGCCGGCCAGCTGGACGAGTGGAGGCTGAATGAGCAGCAGGTGTCCATGAACTTCCGGCGATGGGGCCATCCTCTGTTGGATCTGTTTGCAACTGTAGAAAACAAGCAGTGTCAGGAGTTCGCCAGCAGGGGGGCTCTGCCAGAGTCTCTGGGCGATGCGTTTTTATTCCCGTGGACGGGCCAGTTCGCATAAGCATTTTCCCCGTTTCCGCTCATTCGGCGACCCTCCAGTGGATCGCGAGATACAAATGCTGTGTGACTCTGGTGGCCCCGTTCTGGCACAGACAGACGTGGTTCTCCGATCTGTTTCATATGTCGATGGAAGAGCTGATTCGGTTGGGGGCGGCTCCGAATGAGGGCAAGGTGTGGCATCACGATCCGGGATCTCTCAGCTTGACAGCTTGGCTCCTGACCACTCAGAGTTCGGACATTTAGGTATTTCCCAGAGTTGTGAGCGGGTTTTGGAGGCCGCAATGGCGCCGTCTACCAATGTTTCCTAAGGACGTAAATGGAAAATGTTTTGCGAATGGTGTAAGGCCCAACCTGGAGTTGACCCTTTGACCATTTCTCCGGCACAGGTTCTCACATTCCTATTGCATTCGGTGGACGGAGGCCTGGCATTGTCATCCATTAAGGTACATTTGGCTGTGATATCCAGGTTCACTCGGAGACGACATGCTGCTCCTCTGGTCGGTTAGCAAAACCTTTTTTGAAAGGTGTTTCAAACTTTTCCTCCTATGAAGAAGTTTGTGCCGGTGTGGAGCCTTAATGTGGTACTTTCGGTTTTGATGAAACTGCCTTTTGAGCCTATGTCGACGACTCCGTTAAAGTTTCTATCATGGAAGGTGGCTTTTCTGGTGGCAATTACTTCAGCCAGCCTTTGTCACTTGATGGGTTGTTGTCTCATGTATGTGATTAAGGGCTCATTATTGGTTTGCCTGTTGCACTCCGCCACATATTTTGTTGTACTGCTATGTAATATATTCACAGCATGTGAATCCATGAAAGATCCAATGCTGGAGAAGGGAGTAGTTTCTTACCTGTAACTCCATTTCGAATGGATTGTGTCCTCCAATGTATTCCACATCTTGGACATGTAATGTCCACGATGTGGAAAACGGAGGAACATCCAGTCGGAAAAACATTACCAGTTGGTAAGTAACTTGTTCTTCTCCAGCGTTGGTATCTTTCATGGATTCACATGCGCCCGCCAGCCTCCCCTGCAGGCAAACCTGGTTCACGTGGGGCTATTTATACCATACGTCCTATTTGTGCGGCCTAAAGCACCCAAAATGGACGTTGATGGGACACTGAAGTGTCGAAGTTTTCCATAGGAAAATGCTAAGTTAAAGTGACGGAGGATTCCCAGCCTGACGGGGAATATTAACAGCATGTGAATCCATGAAAGATACCAACGCTGGAGGAATGGAATTACAGGTAAGAAACTACTCCCTTCGCTTTCACTTACAAACTGTATTTCGAAGGGATTGTGTCCTCCGACGTATTCCTTATCTTAGATAGAAATCCTTCAGCTTTGCTGGCCTCGGAAAATTTTTTCGCCAGAGGGCGCTGCGCGTCGATGATCGCCGAGTCGATGACCCTCGACGGCCTCCGTGTCGACGTCATCCTGCCTATAAAGGCCGCGCGCAGCGTCCGTTGCTCAGTTCCGTTTTTCCGCGCTTCGTTGTGCCTCGGAACACCGTTGCTCAGTTCTCGTCAAGAATAACGTATATAATAACTACTATTTACCTCGATATCGATGGCATCCTCCTCCGACCCGACGACCCCTCGGTCCGGTTTCAAAAAGTGCCGAGACTGCGGGAAGAAAATGTCGTTGACGGACCCTCACAGGGTCTGTTTGTGGTGTCTGGGAATCACGCACCAGAGTTCGGAGTGTGAGGAATGCCTTTCCATGACGGCGAAAGCCTTGAAGGAGCGTAGGGGGAAGCTCGAGAGAGGTAGGTCAACTTTAACTTCCTCGAAAGCTTCTTCGGTAGAGTCGAGACGTTCGTCTCCTCACCATAAAAAACACTCTCGATCTAGATCACGAAGTGGCTCCCACCACTCGTCGACATCGAGACACTCGAAGAAGAGACGTAGGAGATCCCCTTCGTCATCTTCGTCGAGTTCTCCTGAGAGAGTTCATTGCCCCACAAAACGCAGCTCGCAAGCTGAGTGGGAGGAATTCAGGAAAAAGATGCTAAGCGTCTTCGAGAAAGCGGCCTCGTCCCCCTCGAAGACAGCTGAGGGTGATACCCCGGGTAAAAAACCCAAAAAATCTAAACGCCGCGAGTCGCAGTACCCGGCGGAAAAGTCAACCCGAAAGCGCCTCGAGCCATCGGGAGATAAAGCATCATCGACGCCATCGTCGAAAACTCCTTCGAAACAGAGGTCGGCGCCATCGACGCCGTTGTCGAAGGATTCATCGGCGCATCAGTCGATCGAGTCGACGCCGACGTCGACGCCGATATCGACGCCGGTGAAGGAAAGAACCACGGCTACTCCACAGCCAACGGTTAGACAAAAGACCTCCGACTCGACGCCGAGAACGTCGACGTCGTTCTCGAGCAGGACTCCGATCCTTTCGAGTTCTTCGAGGCCTAGTACACATTTCTCGACGCTTTTCACGGCGCCTTCGAGTACTTTCACGTCGGTGTCGACGACATCGACGTTTTCAAGGCCTGTGATGATGGCTCCTTCTGCATTGGAAATGGGGTTTATACCATTCCAAAAACCAATGTATCCCCCTTTAACCTCGATTTTTGAGGAAAGGGAGGATTCAGACCAAGATATTGATTTACAGAGGACCACATCACCAGAGCCAGAGACTTTCGCCTCTGAGGAAGGAAGATTAAAAAATCTTCAGGATGCACTTCAGGAAGCTAGTGGCTTGGACACTTCTCCTGAAGCAGAATTTATCAAACCAGACCCAGGAGAACATGCGGAGACTCCATATAGAGCTCTGATGTCTAGAATCATAGAATTTATGGGTTGGTCTGCACCTTCTCCTGCCTTTCAGCAGGATGACCTCACTGACATACTGGACAAGGGCCCACAGGAGGATCCTGTGGTTCCATTTCACTCTGCTCTACAGAGAAGGATTTTGACAAACTGGGAAACGCCAGAAATTATCCCGGCAGTAAATAAAAAACTGTCAACAAAATACAGGGTGGCTAGTTCTGACCCTGAATATTTGTCAAAACACCCTACTCCTGAGAGCTTGGTTGTACAGGCTGCAACCTCATCAGGCAGCACATCTGCATACCCCACTGCTCCGCAGGATAGGGATGACAAAAAGTATGATGCCATGGCTAAGAAGGTTTTTTCTGCCTGTAGCATGGCGTTAAAGTCTATTAACGCGACCTGTACGCTCGCTAGGTTCAGCCACACCCTTTGGGAGTGCGCTTCATCAGCGGCTGACTGCCTCCAAGAAGGAGAGGAAAGGGACGCATTTTTAAACATCATCAGGGATGGTAAAGATGCGATGTGCGAGACCCTACAAACTGGCCTAGATTCTGCTGACAGTATCAGCAGGGCCATGGCGGCAAGTACCACAATCCGCAGGCATGCGTGGTTGAGGAAGTCTGGTTTTGCCTCTGACGTGCAGACCAGGCTTTTGAATATGCCCTTTGACGGTTCTACCCTCTTTGGAAAGAAGGCGGATGACAGTTTGGAGAAACTGCAAACGTCCAAGGCAGCAGCCAAGTCATTGGGAGCTGCTATCCGTCAGAATACCTTTCGTCCTTCGGGATCATCGTGGAGAGGACGGTCCTTTCGTTACTATTCCTCATATGGAAGGGGCAGGGGACGACCGGCTCAAAGAGGCCAAGGAAGATTTACCCGTGGTGGACGGGGTAGGGGAAAGAAAGCCGCACCCGCAGGAGCAGGAGCCACTTTACCTTCGGCAACTGCATCAGCCGCTTCAAAACCACTCTGAGGTCTCCCCTCACAGAACACCAGTAGGGGGCAGGTTAACTCACCATCTGACGGAATGGCAGGCTATTACGTCAGATGCTTGGGCTCTGGAGACAGTGGCCCAAGGTTACTGCCTGCCCTTCCTACATATCCCTCAGAGTCATCCACCGGGGAACAACCCTTTGAAGCTTCCAGATCCGCTCCTCTTGCAGGAGGTTTTAGACCTGCTAGAGAAAGGTGCCATAGAACTGGTACCTGTAGCGGAAAGGAACAAGGGTTGGTACTCCCCCTACTTCATAATACCGAAGAAGGACGGAGGACTGAGACCCATCTTAGACTTACGGGAATTGAACAAATTCCTCCGAAAGGACAAGTTCAAGATGGTGACTCTCTCTCAGATCCTTCAGGCCCTCCAGCTTCAGGACTGGTTGGTATCTCTAGACCTCCAGGACGCTTATTTCCATGTGCCGATCCATCCCAGGCACAGGAGATACCTGAGGTTCGCAATTGGCAGCTCTCATTATCAATTTCGAGTTCTGCCATTTGGGCTAACCTCCGCCCCGAGGGTCTTTACCAAGCTAATGTCGGTTGTGGCTGCAAGTCTAAGGAGGGAAGGGATTCATGTCTACCCTTACCTAGACGATTGGTTGATCAGAGCTGTATCTTCGGAACAGGCTCAGAGACAACTAGATTATGTTTGCCACTTCCTTCACAAGCTGGGCTTCTCCCTCAATTTAAAGAAGTCACAGATGATACCATCACAGAGACTCCAATTCATTGGAGCAGTCCTGGACACTTCCCTGGGAAAAGCCTTGCCACCAGAGGTGAGGGCTCGAGATATTCTGCAGATGGTCATCAGATTTCAGAATGCCCAATATCTCCCAGCCTACGACTTTCTGAGGTTGCTAGGCCTCATGGCATCCTGCATATTCCTCGTGCCGGAGGCTCGCCTGAGAATGAGATCCCTCCAGTGGGCACTGAGAACTCAGTGGTCACAGTTCTCAGGAAGGATGACAGATCTCCTTCGGATCCCGGTCAAAGTAGCCCGAGACCTTCAGTGGTGGGCCTGTCGGGAGAACATCCTGAAAGGAGAAATGTTTTGGCAACCATGGCCGGAGATAACAGTAGTCACGGATGCCTCACTCACGGGGTGGGGAGCTCACGCCAACGACTTGACCATCAGCGGTCGTTGGTCTCCATCGGAGTCCAGACTACATATCAACCTGTTGGAGCTGAGAGCCATCAGACTAGCGCTGAAGGCTTTTCTGCCGTCTGTACGGGGAAGAAACGTCCTAATAATGACGGACAATACAGTGGCCATGCACTACCTCAACAAAAGAGGAGGCGTAGGCTCACTACCACTGTGCAGAGAGGCGATGCAGCTCTGGTTTTGGGCAATTCAGGAAGGAATCTCTCTATCGGCAATTCACCTAGCCGGAGAGAAGAACTTGACAGCGGACGCTCTGAGCAGGCAGAGCACAGTCTCTCACGAGTGGGAGATAGCTCAGGAAGTCCTTCAAGAGATCTTCGCCCTTTGGGGAACCCCTCAAGTGGATCTGTTCGCCACCAGTATCAACAGGAAGTGCGACAGATTTTGCTCAAGGGAATTTCCCCCGAGAGGAGCTCTAGGAGATGCGTTCGTAGTGGACTGGGAGTTCCCACTTCTGTACGCGTTCCCTCCGGTCCCTGTCATTCCTCAAATGATCAGGAGGTTGAGAAGGTTTCGGAAGACCATGATCCTAATTGCCCCGGATTGGGCCAGGAGAACGTGGTACCCGGACCTTCTAGACATGTCCATCTGCCCTCCAATTCGACTGCCATACAGAGAGGATCTTCTCTCGCAGAAGGAAGGTCAGGTTCTCCATCCAGCCATCAAGACCCTCAACCTTCACGCTTGGTGTCTGAAAGGTTGAGGTACAAGGATTGGGACCTTCCGGATGATGTTATGGAGGTGTTGCTTTCGGCCAGAAGGCCGGCAACTAAAACTCTATACCGCTGCCGTTGGAACAAATTTTGCAGCTGGTGCAGAGAAAAGAATATTGAACCCTTTTCTTGTGGTACACCTATGGTGTTGTCATTCTTACTTTACCTGGCTAATTCAGGCCTACAGGTTGGCACAATTAAGGGCTATCTCGCAGCGCTATCAATCTTTAAGCGCACTGCAGAGGAGCCTTCATACTTCAAAATTCCATTGGTAATACAATACCTAAAAGGATTAACTAATGTTTATCCCCCGAAACCTTTTCAAGTTCCCTTATGGGATTTAAACCTAATTTTAAACTTCCTAAAGGGTGCCCCTTTTGAACCACTACACTCTTGTTCATTGAAGCTTCTCACCCTCAAAACTGTTTTGCTAATAGCATTGACATCTGCTAGAAGGGTTAGCGAGTTGCAAGCCTTATCGTGTAAACCTCCACATACAATCTTTTACAAGGACAAAGTTGTTCTTCAGGTGAAGCCTAACTTCCTCCCGAAGGTAGTCTCGGAGTTTCACATCACTCAGAAGATTATATTACCTTCTTTCTACCCTCCTCCTCATCCGGGGAAGGAGGAAGAGAGACTGCACAGGCTGGACCCTAAGCGAGCCTTGAGCTTCTATATCAGCAGATTGGCTAAGATCAGACAAGCAGACCAACTCTTTGTAGGTTATGCAGGACATAAGTTGGGCCTTCCAATAACAAAACAAACCATCTCCAGATGGATTATTTTAGCCATTCTGGAGTGCTACAAATTGGCAGGAAAGGAGCCTCCTCAAAATCTAAGGGCTCATTCTACCAGGGGTATCGCAACATCCTCAGCCCTTCAAAGAGGGGTGCCAATTCGAGATATATGTGCGGCTGCCACATGGTCGTCCGCACATACATTTACCAAATTCTATAGCCTGGATTCCTCCTCTAGTCAAGAAACTAGATTCGGCAAGGCTGTGTTACACTCTGTCCATTCTGGAAGGGTAACATAACTTTTATTACTCCCGCCTCCAGTCACAATACCACTGCTATGGGAGTCTATCTAAGATAAGGAATACGTCGGAGGACACAATCCCTTCGAAGAACTAGTTACTCTTACCTTGTAACGTTCTTTCGATGGGATGTTCCTCCGACGTATTCCTTATCGACCCTCCCATCCATCCCCGCAGTATGACTTCCTGTGGGTTTGCAGCCTATGCTCCTTCAAGGTGATTAGTCTAATCCAAAAACATTACTGGGGACTACAAAACGGAACTGAGCAACGGACGCTGCGCGCGGCCTTTATAGGCAGGATGACGTCGACGTCGGCACGGAGGCCGTCGAGGGTCATCGACTCGGCGATCATCGACGCGCAGCGCCCTCTGGCGAAAAAATTTTCCGAGGCCAGCAAAGCTGAAGGATTTCTATCTAAGATAAGGAATACGTCGGAGGAACATCCCATCGAAAGAACGTTACAAGGTAAGAGTAACTAGTTCTTCTCCTTTAAACCAATCACTGTCCTCTGGGTCATACTGCCCCATACAATGACTCTCCTCTCCCTAAGCCCGTCCTCTGGCAGCATCTTTAGATTTGTACTGCATGCTTCAGTGTTTGGAGTCGTCCAGTTTGGTCTGCGATGGACTTCCACTTTTTTTTTCGTGTTTTCAACAGTTTGTTTTTGTTCCAAAAGAGCCTGTGCTTTTTTCTCCATCTGCCGACAGCAGGCGAAGATGGTTGAAGTTTGCAGAAGGCCACTGGGCCTACTTTGTGCCCTCCGACCACGACGGAGGAGGAGGAGGGAAGGTCCCTCTTCAAGCCCTGCGCGTAGTGCGGGCTACGGAATGCATTTGTGGAAGATGATCACCTACAATGCCTCTACTGCCTGCATCCGGACCATAAGGACATGGAATGCGAGATATGCCTCGGTTTCTCCAAGAAGACGAGGGACACTTACAGCAGACTGTTAGCGTGACTTGCCACTAAGTCCTCTGCTCTCTGCCCAGAGCAGGGTCATGCTTCACCCAGGACCGGCCGGTCCAAGGAGCGGCCTTCCAAGTCCTTTGAGGGCACCTCATCCATGGCGGCCCACAAGAAGGTCAAGAACTGCAAGTTCGAGTCCACTGGGGTCGCAGCGGAAGCGGGTCTCCAGGTGGATAGGGTGCAATCGACATCACTCTCCATCTCCATTGGCAGCCGGCAATCGAGCTCCTCCTCAAAAAGGAAATCTACCCTGGCTAAACTGCAGGAGAAGCCAGAGAAGCCGAGGAGGGAGAAGGTTGAACTGCCCAGGCAGGCCCAATCGGCACAGGCTAAGTCTTTGTCAAAGATAGTTGGTGGCAGCTGCTCTCTTGACAGCTAAGGGAGCTGACCCTGTGAAGGTAGCCCCCACAGCACAAAGTATATTTGCCCCCTAGGAGTGAGACCGCTGCAGTGACTTTGGCAAAGTCTGCAGGCACGCCAGAAGGGGGGGAAACCAGCTCACATCCCGGTGCAAGCCCCACAGAGGAGGTGCTGAGTAGGTCCTGAAACAGCCCTCCCAGACCATGGCTGAAGCCATGGACTTCTTGTCCACAGACTACGAGAACCAGGCGTCCTTGCACACGGCCCACCAATAAGTGGAAGAGGACAGCGACGACGGCGCAGGGCCTAGTTTTCAAATTCCGCTGGCTCATCCGTGGGATGGGTTTCTGGAAATTCTGTTGGCCCATCACACCTTGGTGTCGGATAGCCAGTACAGGATGCCACCGGGCCCGGTTCCAGTGGTCCCCTAGGCCCCTGTTCAGCCCCAATTAAGAAGAGGAAGCAATCGGACGCCCACATTTCAGCCTCTTCACCCGCATCGGTCCCCATCCCCCAGTAGACCCAGCCACAGACGGATACTGCCAAGACTACAGACGAGGATATCGTTGCAGCGGGTCTCCACATTTGCATAGTGTCCCCATGGGATGAGGTGGGGTCGTTCCACTCCATGATTGCCAGAGCCTCAGAGCTTTTTCAGCTTGTGCCCGAAGAAGCCAGGAAAGAGGGCTTCTTGTACCAGAGGCGCGAGACCAGGAGGAAGACTATCATGAGGTTCCCCTTCTAGACGACCTGTGGGAAGAGGGCCTGGCCCTCATGAAGAACCCCTGCACGGCTCCAGCTAAATGATAGACTGGAGAAAAAGTATCTTGTGGTGGACTCTGCACTCAAGTTCCTGAGGTCGCAACCAGCGCTGGATTTGGTGGTATCGGTGGCTGCGAGGAAGCTGTCGACTAAACCATCCTTGTTATCTTTAATCCCTCTGGACAGTGAGAGGAAGAAGTTGGACGCTGTGGGAAGGATGGTGATTTACACTGCGGCGTCCACTATCCAGGCACCCAACGCACTGGCAATCCTGAATGGATGGAGGCAATCTCTTTTCCTGGAGGGGGAAGTTGCGTCTGATCGTGCCATTACTGTGGCGTTGGACATCACCGACACAGGGTCCCGGCGATGGGGAACAGTGTCTGCCTTTGTCAACTAGGCTGGATGAAGGCCACAAATTTCTGGCAGGAAGTCTAGGCGGAGGTGTTGGAGATACCCTTAGACGGAGAGAACATGTTTGGGAAGGTCGTCGACTAGTCCCTCTAGGCCATCTAGGAGGATACGGAGACAGCCCGTTCCTTGGTAACTCTCCAGTAGCAGCGCTCTTGTTTTTGCTCCTCCAGGGGAAAGTCGAGTAGGTCGTCCAAAGGCTTCTTCTCGTATCGCCAACCTTCCAGATTCATGACCCAAGAAGCCTACAAAGGCCGTTACCAGGCCTATGGTGGCGGAGGACAGCGTTGCCTGCAGTGCAGGACGCTGGCTCCAAAACGGGCCTGAACCGGCCGGGATGTTGTGCCCCACATGTGCACCCTGGTGGGTCGCCGCCTGAATAGATGTGTCAACGAGTGGAAGATCATCACCGCATCACGTTCTGGAGGTGTCCCTGGATACCTCTGGTGTCCCATCAAGAGCAGCAGGTTCCTCAGCTCCTGGAAGAGGTGCGGCCCATGCTGCAAAAGTGGACGATGGAGCTAGCTCCCCACACGGCTCCAGAGTCTATTCCAGATACTTTCTGGTCAGGAAGAAGACAGGGGGCTGGAGGCCCATCCTAGTCCAGCGACATCTCAACAAATACAAAAAAGTCCCAAAAGTTCAGCATGGTCACGCTACAGCACATGCTTGGCCAACTGGAGGAAAGAGACTTCTTGGCTTTGCTGGACCTGGAGGACGCCTATTTCCACGTACCCATTCACAAATATCGAAAGTTTGTGTTTCGTAGTGCAGGGCCACCACTACCAGTTCAAGGCCCTACCTTTTCGGATTGAAGTCGGCCCCCAGTGTTCACAAAATACCTGCCTGGTGCCGGTCCTTCTACATGTATGCGGTCTACACATATACACATGCCTCGATGACTGGCTCATCCAGGCCCACTCGCGGGAGCTGGCCATCGTACACACAGATGACCGTCCAGCTACTGATGGATCTGTGATTCTCCATCTATCCGAAATCCTGCTTGACACATCGCAGAATCCAGACTCGATACAGTGTCGTGCCTGGCGTCGCCCTCGGAGGAGAGGATAGCGGCCATTCAAGGGAAGGTGCAGCGGCTGTTGTCGAAGACGGCCACGGTTCGAACCATTAAGTTGTTGCTCGGCATGTCGTCCTGCATCTACGTCATCCGGCGCTGCAGGTTGCAAATTCCTGGGTGCTCGCTGGAAGTTTCATGGACAAGATCCCGCTCGATGACGAGTTTTGTCGGGTGGTAAGGTGAAGGGGGATCCGCCCCATCTGCTCCAACATCGCACTGGGTTTCAAACCCCTCAATTTCAGGTGACAGTCACCACGGACGCTTCCCTGGAAAGTTGGGAGCCCACACCGGATGTCTGCATGCCGGAGACCTGTGGCTTGCCGAGGAGAAAGACCTCCATATCAACATCCAGGAGCTACAGCCAGCGTTTTGTGCTTTCAAGTCATTTCTTCCGTCTGACGGGCAAAGTGTTGAGGATCTTCAAGAACAACACCACCACCATGTTTGACATCGGGAAGCAGAAGGTGCTCAATCCCCAGCGCTCTCCAGGGAAGCGCAGGACTTGTGGCGCTGAGCCATTGGGCAAAAGATGTTCCTCTTCACCTTGCAGGAGCCAAGAACCCCATCACATACTCCCTCAGCAGGGAGTTGCGCTCTTGCTACTCGTGGGAGCTGCGGCAGGATCAGGTGGACCACATCTTTGTCAAGTGGGGCAGGCCCCAGATCGATCTGTTTGCGACGGAGGCAAACGAAAAATGACAGAAGTTTGCCGGCAGATTCCATCAAACGAGGAGCCTGAGGGACGTGGTGTTCTTCCCGTGAGAACTGTTTTTGTATGAGATTCCTCCGTTCCCTCTCCAGCTAAGAGTCATCAGCACACTCCGTGGCAATGCAGGATGATACTTTTCACCCCGTGGTGGCCAAAGCAGATTTGGTACCCAAAACTTCTCAGCCTGTCTGTGTCGCCTCCGGGCAAGTTTCGGATCTTCTCACCAGAGAAGGAGGTGCAATCCTCCATCATGACCGAGGGTCGCTGAACCGGAGGGCTTGGATCCTGTAGCCCTAGAGTTTGGAGGATACGAGTTGCCAACCGACTGCAGGGAGGTCCTTGCAAAAGCCAGGGCGTTGACCTTGAAGTGCCATGGTCACAAGTGGAAGCATTTCACTACGTGCTGCCGGTCACAGAAGATTACCCCTTTTGACAGTCACGTCTCCAAAGCTACTGCTGTACTTGCTACCCTTGGCCAAGGCTGAACTGGTGCACGCCTCCGTCAAGGTACATCTGGCGGCCATCTCCTGCTACACCAGATCGACAGGAAGATTGTCGCTTTGTTCCATATACTCGTCAAAGAGTTTCTTAAAGGACTTTTCAGATCTTTCCTGCCGGTGAAGGCTATTTTGCCGGCATGGGAACTCAACGTGGTCCTGATGAGACTCATTGAGGGGGGGTGGGGACCCTTTTGAGCTTCTGCATCAAGCTCCACTCAAATTCCTCTTTTGGAAGACTGCTTTCCTAGTGGCCATCACTTCTGCCAAGAGGGTACGTGAGATCCGGGCCCTATCCAGCAAACGGCCATACCTGACTTTTCACAAATCAAGGGTGGTGCTACGTACGCACCCCTTCTTCATGCCGAAGGTTCCGTTGAAATTTCACCTCAACAAGCCTTTGGGGTTACTGGTTTTATGCCCGAAACCTTTGTCACCCGTGGAAAGTGCCTTGCATTCGCTGGACTTCGCTCGTGCTCTGAAGTTCTAAGTCACGTGCATGAAGAGTTTTCGGAATACTTCACTACTGTTTGTAAACTTTGGGCCTGTGAATCATGGGAAGGCCTTTTCCAAGACTTCCATTTTAAGATTGCCTTCCGGCTGCATCACGCACTGTCAGCGGTTGGTTAACCAACCGCAACCTGGCCGTCCCGAGAGCCCACTCCACCAGAGCGATCGATGCGACGACAGCCTTCCTATCTAGGGTGCCCATGCTTGTCATCTGCATGGCTGCTACGTGGAGGTCCACCCTCACCAAGTTCTACTGCATCGACAGGGATTGCAGGGCAGAATCCAAAGTTGGCCAAGCAGTGCTACGCAACTTGCTTGCTTAAGGTGGGTCTGTTCCAGGGGTAAGTGTAATTGCTTCTTTTGAGCATAGCCACCTCCTGTGGTTGTGTAATGTTGTACTGCTATGTATTCGTTATTCATGAGCATTTGAATCCATGCCAGACCCCATGCTGGCGAAGGAACAAGTTACTTACCTGTAACAATTGTTCTCCAGCATGGGTCAGGCATGGATTCCCATGTGAACCCTCCCTCTGACCCCTCTGCATTTGTTCTTGGTCATACTGCCACTTTACGTGCTTACCAAATCTGAAGATGGCTGCCAGAGGAGGGGATTAGGGAGAGGACTGTCATTGGATGGGTTCTTTGGATGAAGCTTGTAATTGTAAGTGAAACTGTTTTTCTTTAACTGAGGATTCACAGCCTGACTGGGAATATTCATGAGCATGTGAATCAATGCCAGATCCATACTGGAGAATAATCGTTACAGGTAAGTAACTTGTTCCTTATTGCTTACTGCAATCTGTGATCCACTTGTCTGAAAAGCAACTGTAATAGTTTATTACAATATTAGGTCTTACTCACCTGTTATAACTGAGGGTTATACTGAATGTAGTTATGTTTATGCTGTTGCATAAATTTGTTAGACTATCCAGAAAAGTGTCTTTTTAACAGAGTTGGTTTACTATGCAATTTCTTAACTGAGTGTCACTGCATAACTAACCGGTTCTACTACCCTTGAATTACTGTAAGTAATCTGAAAGGAACTTGTGGTTTTGCTTCTGCTGAATGTGTATTCTGTTCTAAATGTGTAGGATTAAGTCTGACTTGCTTAGAAATACTGTTAGTGGTTCTGAACTATGGTCTGTGTACCTTAAGCATTGTGTTGTGTTTTTATATTGTTTTTATGATTCTATGACAAAGTACTTAACCACCAAGATTTACCTTGACTTATTTGTTATAATACTTCTGGGTGTTCTTGTTAACCATTTGTATGGTACAGATTCTTTGTACCTTCCTACAGCCCTCTCTCTCTGTTTATGCTACGAAATATTCTCGGTTGGTTCAGAGTGGATTTATGTACTGCCTCTAGTGTATGGTTTTATGAAGCCTTTAGTTGGACTTTAAATAAACTGTTCAAACATCTTCCAGCACTTTCCTTAGGATTACCAGACCGGAGGCAGGACCCTCCAACCATCTCCCCCACCCCCAGTTGCCTGATCTTTATTGCACACTGGAGAATATATAACGATTTATGTGAGACACAGGATTTCACATTGGCAAAGAGAGAAAGTCAAATGGACGCTTTCTGCAAAGGCCAGTGTAGGAGTGTAGCGAGTAGACCATATTTTTTCCTTAGTAGACCTTTTCATGCCTTGCCAATGACATGTGATGCTTTGTAGTGCCTTTTAATGATCTTTTTGCGGCCGTCAATTATCTGCACATCCATACTATACTGCTCCCATTTGCCACATTGCAATTCTGCATCTAGTTGTCTTCCTGTTTTTGCTCCGACACAATACTCTTTAGCTCTGCTTCTAGGTTTCACACTGATTCTGCCAGCTTGAATTTTGCTCCCATTTGAACTTGAGGGTATTTCCCCTTGACCCTTTTCATTCCACTGTTGTCCGAGTAGACGTTGCCTGCTCCCGTGTGTACTTCGTCATCTCCAGCCTTTCTCCAATGTGATTGAGGCGTAGATGCCGTATGTTGTCCTAGGTACTCCAGCCCATTCACTTGTACCTCACTACTTATCCTCACAATTGCACAAGCATCAGTTTCACTAATAGGGCAACGGATCAGCCGCTTTGATTGAATGCTCTTACTGCCCATCAGTTGCCACACATTTATTGTACATTTTCACACAAGACAGAATGTTCATATCAACTGAGGTACCCACACATGGCAATTGAGCACACCCAACAGACAAACCTCAGAATGCTACCTCACCAACTTGTATATCCTTTCCAACCAATGCATCCTTGCGTAACTAGCACACTAGCAGCCCCTCTAGACATGTATGCCTTAAATGCTTGCGACATGAACCACTTAGAAACCCATCAGAAGCCAGTTATCTTGGTCATCAATCCGCTGAAAAATGTTTAAATTCAATGATTGACGTGTAGTCTTAAGGCATTTGTCTTTAATGCAGTGCATGGCAGGCTTTGTACTGTAACCAAGACCAACAATGTATAGGTACAGCATCTTGTTGGTTCCTGGAGAATGTTTAGGTTATGTTTCAAGGAAATTATGGTTCATAATAATTCAGCACATCAGTAAGCTATTGGTCTAATAAAGTGTCCATGTTGTGCTGGACTTTTTTTTCCATTTTGTATTTAAGTGATGTGCTTTAATTTTTGCTAGACTATAGAATCAAATTGGAGATGCGGAAGGCACAATCTGCAAAGAATCCAGTGCCGCTCTGAAAATAGTAAAGGAGTCTACTGTTTACAGTATGATGATGAAAAGATTATCAGCGGTTTAAGGGATAACTCTATAAAGGTATGAGCTTCAAGTTACATTTACAATTAATTATAAATGTACAGACTTATTTTTTCTTAACTGTTGGATTTGTAGTCTTCATTGCATGTGCAAAAAGGTCATCCAAAGGATTGGAACATGTATATTTTACCTTTCTGGTTGTATTTTGTATTGTTTGTTTGCTTGTTAGGCGCTTATACAATTAATACATATTGTTTCAAAGCTCCCACATGGGGGCAGGATTGGGAAATGCATTAAAATACATTAAAAACACAATCTATAAGAATAGTGTGGGGTGGGGGGGAGAGAAAAACAGGACAAACCTACTATGGCTTGTGAGTATTCAGAATGTCAAAGTGCTGCAAGGAAGAAGGCAAGGTGTCAGTGCTGTGGAGTTTGAGCTCTTGGGTAAGCCACAGATTAAGTGCTAAGAATCGCAAGGGTGTAAGTGTGCATCACCAGGGCGGATGGTGTAAGTGGAGCTGGGCCGATTCGGTTTGGGAGGTCGGGGCCCTGAGGATGCATAAGGGGCCAGTACACCAATCGCAGTAGCTGTGGGATTAGCAGGAGAGGGAAGGAGGAGGTAAAGAGTGTCTTAAGGAGCTTCTGGAATTTAAGAAGATCCTGCTCAATGCGCAGAGGGAGGGGGAGGCTGTTCCATAGGAGGGAGCCACATGAGGAAAGCCAATTACCACTTGCCCTAGCCAGAGGAGCTTAGTGGTCTAGAGGGGGATTATTTAGTAAGATAAAGTTGAAGATGGTGTGGTCCCTGGGCCCAGACCACCTTGTGGATGATGCAGCGGAATTTGAATTTAATCCGTGTATCAACCGGGAGCCAGTGAAGACTTGTTAGTGCTGGAGAGATGCAGTCCCTGGGCTTAAGGCCAAGGATTAGTCTTGCTGCTCTGTTCTGGATTAGCTGGAGAGGTTGCAGAGTGGAAGATGGTAGTTTCAGGAGGAGGCTATTGCAATAGTCCATCCTAGAGAGAACCAGGGCGTGGGTCACATTGAGCCTTTGGGGGAAAGTGAGAAAAGGGAGAATTCCTTTGAGAAGGAAGAGCTGAAAGTGGGACTTCTTGGCAATGTTTTGAGTGTGAGGGAGGAGGAGCAAGCAGTCGACGATAACTCAAAAGGTTTCTGGCTTCAGAAGAGGGTGCAGGGTGAGTGCCCAAAGAGTAAGGCCAGAGTGAAGGGAAGGAGGGAGCAGGGGTCCCGATGGGAGGATATCAGTTTTACAGGTGTTTAGGCAGAGATAATTGTCCGTGCACCAGGACTGAATGGCAGATAGGCAGTCAGGGATGATGGAGGGTGCAAGCTGTGTGTCTGTAACATTAAGTTGGAAGAGGAGGAGGAGATGAGGCGTGCAAGCAAAGCAAGGCAGATGTTAAAGTGCGAGGGTGAGAGGATAGAACCCTGGGGGACACCACAGGTGCAGAGGGAAATAGGAGAGAAGGTGCCCAGGATGACTTGCGAAGAGCAGTCAGTAAGGAAGGACGTCAGCCACTCCAGTGCCCATTCCGAGATACCAAGGGTATCGTGGAGCCTTTGTATGAGGAAGGAATGGTTGACGCTGTCAAAGGCAGAGGAGAAATAGAAGAAAAGGACAGCTGGGTAGTGGAGTCCAGAGATGCAAGCAGTTCTTCACGGGAACAGCAGTTTCCGTGCCTCTGGATGCTCAGAATCCAGATTGGTCGTGGAGCCCACTAACAAATTCAGTGTGGGAGTTGAGTTGGGGCAAAACCAACTCCTCCAGCCAGGAAGGGGGTGATGAAAATATGGCAGTAGTTGGCAGGACAGGTAGGATCTGATGTTTTTTTTTCAGAAGTGGGCGCTCAAGGGAGTGCTTAAGGGAGGAGGGGGAAGATCCTGTGACGAAAAAGTGATTGCCGAAATCAGTGAGAGCAAGGGCAATAGAGTTATCCTTGATGGTCCAGAATGAGCAGGGGGAAACCTGCTTAGGAAAGGCCTTCATGGAGCAGACCACTCTGGTACCTTCAGGGGTGGAAGACGATGAAGGAAGGAAGGAAGGAGGGAGGGGGGGGGAGTTGGAGGTGAGGGGGTGTGGGACGGGTTAATGAGGGAGAGTAGCAAGGGTGGTAAGGATGTCCTGAGTTTTGGAGGCAAAGTGTGAGGCCAGTGCATTGCAGAGGGTCTGGGAGGGAGAAGGGGAGGAGGAGACTGAGGGGTTGGCTAGTTCCCTGCAGCTCTTGAAAAGTTCAGGCATGTTTTTGGATGCACCGGAAACCCGTTTCTATATCTGGGGTCTTTTCTTGGCGAGGATGGCGTGTCTGTATTGCCTTCGGATAAGGCGGCTGGCCAGTTTGACAGGATGAGCCTGAGGTTTGCCACTTCAGTTCTACTGCCCTGCACTTAACTTTTCATGGCCGCAATTTTGGTGTAGTACCAGGTGTTCTTCCTAGATGCAGTTTTCAGGCAGATCCTCATGACTGAGGCAAGAATGTCGAGTATTGGTGATGGAAAGGTGGAGGTTGCCGAGGGCAGAGTCGGAGGTGGAGTAAAAGTGAGGGGGGGATGAAGGTGGAAGCAAAGGCAGCCACAGACACTCGTTTCATCGGGAGGATGTTATCAAACGAGGTTGGTGGGACTTTTGCGTGGGGGGCTGTCAGGGAGCCACGGAATTCAAGTGGGAGGAGAGGAAAGAATGGTCAGTCCCAGAGAGAGGGATGACTAGTGTGGGAGATAAAGAGGTCAGAGGGTATGGGGGCATCCAGAGTGTTTCCAGCTGAGTGGGTTTGCCCAGGAGGGAGAATGGAGAGGGAAAGTGAGATGCAGAGGTCAGTGAAGAGGTGACGATTGTCAGGGTGGCAATGGGAGAGATGACAAACTTGCAAACTAGGCTTTCAAAAGACGAGTAGAGCTGGGTAGGTAAGATGGAAGCAGAAACCCACTCAGGGAAGATTAAGTCAACCCGAACCCCCACCACGTCGCCCCCGCACCCACCCCCACCCCTGCCAGTGCGGTGAGTTTGAGGCTTGGAGATGATGTTGAAACCTTCAGGGAGGAGGAAGTCAAAAGCAGTGATTGAGCTGGCATTGAACCAAGTCTTGGTAAGAGCGAGAATGTTGAGGTCAATGTCCTCAAGAAGGAGACCGATATCAGCAGAACGTTATTTAGCCGAGCAGACGTTAAGGGTTGCTAGGTAGAGGTGGTTGGCGCCTTTGAAGGATTTCTGAGGTGGTGTACAGGGGCGTGGTACATCAGTTAGAGAAGGGGTATAGAAAGTAGAAGGCAGAGATGCAGGAGAAGGGAGGAGGTTAATGAGAAAAGGCAGGATCCGGTCAAAGAGGAGGAGGAAGAGGAGGAGGCTGGGTTGTGGGCCCCGAACAAGGCTAGTGCCAGCGTGATTTACATTAACGTATCAGCGAGAGGATGAGAAGCCGGCCAAGAGGACTTCCCACTTGGTGCCACCGTTAATGGTAGAACATGTGGAGGGAGGGAGAGTAGAGATGAGATGTGGGGATAGTGGGAGGGGGTATCCGTAGATCTGGAGAGGGGGACACAGAAGAGATATCAGTGAAAACATCTCTAGAGGAAGCGCTGACATAGGTGTCTGCAATGGGAAGTCCAGGGTTTGCACTCGGTGTCTTTTTTTGTGTTTTTTTTCTACCGGTCTTTGTGAGTGAGGGGTAATAGGTGATAGTGTAGCAATTAGATAATATATGAGAGATGGAGAGAGCCATAGGTCTGCAGAGGTTTGGACAGGAAAGAAAGGAGACTGAATGCACAGTACAATTCTAGCTAACTCATCAGGAGGCCTAGTAGGAGACGTCAAAATGGAGGCACAACAGTGAAATGCAGGAGGTGCACAGATGGAATACAAACGCAGCTGGAGGTGCTCAGGTGGAATGCAAGCACACCTAATCTGACGCACCCAGTAGTCACAAGTGCACTGATGGAAGATGAGTGAGTGCAGCATGGAAAGGAAAAGTGAAAGGCACAGAACGTTGGGAGAGATTAGTGGTGGGGGTCAGCCAAACTCACTTATGACTGCAGGGAGCATAGATAGGCTCGGAACCCATGACCTGGGAGAAGTAGTTGACCAGGAGGACGGAGCATAGTTAGAGGGTTAAGGCCCTCCAGGTCCCCCTCTGCCCAAACGGGGCCTAGCTGTGGGCCTTCGGTGCAGGCGCGGTCTCCCGCCGCCCCTGATTAAGTACAGTGAGGCAGCCAATTGCATGGGACCAGGCTGAAGATAAACGGGTGGCTCCACTGCCTTATACAGGGGTGGCTATCTTGGAGAGCCCACAAGGGGAGAGTCAGTGGAGGCAGATGTAAATGGGCCCCTCAAACCATCATAAGCAGCACAGATGTATTAAAAACAAACGCTTTGCTCTAAATTTTATTTTCCAACGCATGCTCATTGCAACATTGTTAGTAAGTCTGCAGCCTTGGAGGCATTTTTACAAGTTTTACTTTTTAATTCGATGAATTTCTATTGTCTTAAGTTTCTTAAAATCTAAAATACTGTACAGCACATGCATGCTTAGTCTATTAAATACATATAAATGTATACACCTTTAATGGAACATTTTGTAAGCTTAACCTGCCCACACTCTGGAAAGAGGATACATGGTCATAGTCTCAATGTGAAATACGCAATTGTTGGTGATTAATTTATCTCTGGATGTTTAGATTGATTTTCCAAACCAGCCCTGCGGCAAGGTTGTGATAGGCCACACTAGTTAGTGGACAGGGATATTTACACTTCATTCTAGCCAAACCCTATCAAGGTAAATTAGACTGAGCAGTAAGTCTGACTTTGAAAGATATTGTGGTGGTTTAACAGTACAAGTAGCCACATACAGAGCAGCAAAATTTGTCCAACAAAGGTGCAAAAAATATACTGATTGATTAGGCCTTTAACTATCGAACAGCGATCACGAAATCACACTTAATAATGTGTGTGTACAGGGTTCGAAATTGATGGGAGCCATTTAGCTCCTGCTTGTAGCCTAGTAGAGCCTGGTTAGCTTGGCACCAGGATCTACCAAGAGCTACTTTTGGCTCCCCAAACCAACAGATGCTTAACAAACACAACTATGTGCATTTAAATCTGTGCGATTGGGACAATCTATACATAAACCGTAGGACAGCTCTTTTAAACTTTTAAAGTTTTAAGGGTAATACATAATGGACACAATTATAGATTTGCATCTTATGTGGAAGTTGGTTTTGGGGAATGCAATGTACTGGATCCTCATTCCCCAGTGGTAGCTCCTAGATAATGAGGGATAGCCAGGAGTTACTTTTAACTCCTACTTATCCAATCTGAATTTCTAACCCTGATGTATATATATTTCTGAGGCATGTGGATCTGCTATAATTTTCATTATCCTACTGTGCCCCAGCGCTAGTCATGGAAAACACTTAAAGTTCTGTCCCATGTGTAATGAGACATTTCTGTGGAAGGACACCCAGATGATGTGTAATTATTGCCTTAATTGCGACCACTGGGAAAAACGATACTGATCGTGTTGCCGAAAACTCTCAAAGATCGGTGTACGAAATGCTGGGTGGCGTTTGTGATGCCGGCTGAAGCACGTTCGATTACCCAGCCGGTGCAGAGGAATCGGAGCCTGAACAAGATGAGTGTTTGCATCCTTTTGGACGTCAAGGATATTTCGGATTGTGAAACCGAAGGTTTTCGGGAGCAAGTTTTCAGCTCCGGACGAGATGCCTCGTTCTGTTATGGAGGCTCCACCTGGCAACCTTCATATGGTTAAAAAAAGCACACGGGCTGGCACCTACGTTAGGGGCACAGAGTAAGGATAAACACACAACCCCAAAGACAATTGACACATTTATCAATCTGCTAAATCTGCAGCGGAGGAGAGGTTCCTTAGTGTTGAGCATAATCCACTGCAGTTCCCTTGGGGAGCACTACAGCAGATTAAGACTACAGGTTGTTAGGCAGAAACCTGTGCAGTTCCCTTAGGGACCACTGCAAAAGATTTAAGACTACAGGTGTTGGCAGTAAACCCACTTGGTAGCAGTCTGTACCACCCAGATTTACCTGGTAGCTGTGGCTGAGCAGTCAGACTTCCCTCAAGAAGAGTTAGGCAGTATGCAGAGTATACTCAATAGGCACTCAGATACAATAATACAAGCAAACACTGACCAGAGCTTTGGTATCAAAGTATATAATTATTTATTTAAAAACACACTGTTTGAAACACTCCAGCACTCTTATTGTAAAATATTCTAAACACAGTTACTATTATGATATATACACCCCTTTTTCCCTATTAGAAAATCACAGTAAAACACCACTTATTTTCATACAGAGGTGAGCGCTTAACTAGATTGCACGCTAATAAGTTTGTGAAAAAGGGAGGGAAAAAGACAGAATATGTAGAGGTACACCACTCTACGATTCCAGAACACTGTTAGCAAGGCAGAGAGCAAAAAGTCACTGGTGAGCCAAAGTCCAAAGGCTGGGCCCACTCTTAGAGAGAGCAGAGCACAAATGCGCCCAAGATCACACAGTTACACTCGGCTTAGAAAGTCTTGCAGAGGGTTCAGAAAAGCGTTGAGAGGCTTAGAAAAGTTTAGCCAAGGTGTCCCAGGCTAACCCAGGTTCGAAAGCCGGGGGCTAAATCTACCCCATACAGTCGGTAGCAAGGGAAGCCAGGCGGGACACGGTACCTTAAGTGGGAAGGATCCTCCAGCAGTGGCAGTTGTTCCTGGTAGTGGGTGCAAGTTGCGTCGTCGTCCAGGGGAAGAGAAGATCTCGACTTGGAGGAAAAATGAAGGTCGTTGCACTACCAGTGCAGAAACCAGCCGTGGAGTTTTCCGGTTAAAGGTGGTACCTTTGTTTCGCGGTCGTGGTAAAACGTGGTATCCCGGTTGCCGGGGTGCTTGGCACGGGCAAGGCGGCCACGAGATACTTCGGGAAAGCGAAAAGACGGTGAAACTGGTTATCCCCACCAGTTAAAGGAAGAAGACTCTCGGGCGGGAGATCTCCTCTGTCGTTGGGAAAAAGTGGTGAGACGGTCCAGCAGGGCTCCACCGGTAGTGGTGTCGTGGCAGGTCGGCTCAGCTTCTCCCTCGTCGGATTCTTAGGTCCTGTGGCGACTTCTGAAGTTCCAGTCCCCAAAGCACTGCTTTTATGCAGCAAACCCCCATTCACTCAGCCTATCTGTCACTCAAACATGCTAAGTGGTGAGCCGGCCGGCTCACCACTTGGGCCAATCAGGACGGAGAGCGACTTGAGTTGCCTAGGCAACTCAGTCCAGGGTGCCTAAATTCCCCTCCACCCCTCCTAAGTACTCCAGACACAGTGGCACCACTTTGGAGGGCTTCTGTGGAGAAGCCCGCCAAAAATTGGAACAAAGGGCTCGACTTGGGTTGGAGTCACAGAAGAGAACACAAATGCCATTTTAGAATCAAGTTTTGGCAAAAAATACCAACCGGAGAATTAATATTAATTAAATAAACCGGCGGTATGTTGGAGGCTACCGTAAATAATTAAATAAAGGTAGTAGCCTAAAACAATGGGAAATCCCATAGGAAAATATTTGCGGTTGAATATAAAAAGTAGTATCCACTGCCACCAGCCAAAACTCGATCAGGGGGGACGGAGACGTGCCCCCTCGACTAACAAACCCCGGGGCAAGTGAATTGCCCCAGCCAGTACGTCCACAATATGATGGTTTGTACTGGTTCTGTTCAGAATTTAAGACTAGTAAAGTCAATGGTGACTTTACATGCCCTGGGAGACGGTAGTCAGTCCCAGGGTATGGAGTCTATCTGGGGGGTCACTATGACACCCCTGTGTCACTGCACTGAGGGTGCTGTGTAACACACATCACAAAAAACACATGAAGCCCTATGGGGTAAAAGACCCCATAGCCCATTAAACACATCTAGATTCAAAGAAACACACTCAAATCATGCCCAAGAGTGAGGGTACAAGAGTCTCACTCTTGGCAGGAGAAAAGAAAAAAATAAACCCCAAAAATCCAGCAAAGCTGCTGGGGGACTCACTAGGTTAGGAAATTCAGCCTAAACAGAGCATTCTCCCTAACACAGGTATATGCAATACATTCCCATTGGTATAAGTCTGTACCACAAAGATTTAGTTGGTAGCTATGGCTAAGCAGTCACTCATCTCAAGAGGAAGATGAGCAGTATTCGGGGTTTACACATTAGGACTACAGTACTATGGTACAAGGAAACGCTGACCAAAGCTTTGTATTAAAAATAGTATATATTTATTTTACACACTTCTAGTTCAACACATAAATCACATTTATCAAAGCAAGTTAAAAACGGTCAAAAGTATACACAACTCCCTATTTAAATTATAGACAAGTTTGAGCCAGAGTGAAAACTGAGCAAAATGGCACTCTAATAATTTCTCAAAAGGGAGGGAAACGACAAGTTATACAGAGTTAACCTCTTAAACACACGAGCAACACTTCCCAAGTGGATTGTGAACAAGTTAGGCAAGGTAGCACTTTAGCAATAGTCATACATAGGTGTAAACCGAGCAAAATGGCACTTCAGCAATACTTAAGAGGGAAGGAAGAGTGTTTATAAGAGTTCTTGGTGCACCAACACAGTTGAGGATTAAAAGCAATCTAGTGAAGGCAGTTGTAATAGGTTTAGCCAAAGTCAATAGGCCTGTGCCAGAGTTAGTGGTACAGGGCGATGTGCCCAGGATCAAGCTGTTCTACTAGCTGCAGTCAAGTCTTTGGTTTACGATTCAAAAGGAGGGTACAGAAGGTAAAAGATAATGTTAGTGGATAGGGGTGGCCAACCCAGGAGGTAGGTAAAGGATTTCAAACACCTTTAGCAGTACCCCGCGAAACGGGAGGCCTGGCGGAACAATGTACCTGAAAAAGTGGAAGCTGCTCCTGCGGTGGGGGTGGTTCCTGGCAGGTCCTGCAGTTCGTGTTGTCCAGCAGAGGAGGAGAGGCTCTGGTTGTGGAGGAAGATTCGAGTTACTGCACTGCCCAGGGAAGAAGCCAGCCGCGGTGTCGCCGAAATGGATTAAAAGGTACGCTCCTTTAAATTGCGGTCGTGGTGGACGGGTGCCTGGCTATCCGCTCTCCGAGTGCAGGGCACTGGCGATTCGACCAAGGCAGGTCCTGGAAGGCGATTGGCAAACTGGTTGGCCCCACCAGCTCAAGGGAAGAAGACTCTTGGAGAGGAAGATCTTCTCATGTCGTTGGAGAAAAGTGGTGAGGATCTGCAGCAGGGCTTCACCGGTGGTTGTCGTTGCAGATGTCTTCAGCTGCTCTGCTCTTCGGTTTCTTAGTTCCAGTGGTGTCGTCTTGTCCTCCAGTCCTCTGGACCCTGCTTTTATGCAGCAAGACCCCCATTCATACAGCCTAGCTGTCACTCACACAGTGGGGTGGCTCTCCTGGAGGGAGAACCCCCAGCCTATCAGGGCAGAGTGCGATTTGGGTTGCGTAGGCAACCCTGTCCAGGGTGCCTATTCCCCCTCCCACACATTCTGTCTACCCCACTCTCAGTGGCGCTGAGAGGAGGGCTTCTGAGCAGAAGCCCGCCAAAAGGATGAACAAAGGATCCCCGACCCGGGTTAGGATTTCAGAGAAAGACACGAGAAAGAAATATTATTAAAGTTCTGGCAAAAAAAGACACCTGATTAAAGTTAATATTAAAATAAACCGGCGGTATGTTAGAGGCTGTCAGTAAAAGTGGTAGCCTCGAACAATGGGAAAATCCCATTGGAAAATATTTACGGTCGAATATTTATGGTAGTACCCATTGCCACCAGCCAGAAACCTTTGAGAGGGACTTTACGTTACCCCCTCGAAAATGAACACTAGGGAAAAACGTTTAACCCTTTCCAGTACGTAAATTTTAAGATGGGTTGTACTGGTTTAGTTCATAATTGACTAGTAAAGTCATTGGGGACTTTACATGCCCTGGGAGACAGTAGTCAGTCCCAGGGTATGGAGTCTGTTTGGGGGTCGATATGTTACGGAGGGTGCTGTGTACCACACATGTTAAGATGATGATTCCTATGAGGGTGAGAAAAACCGCATAGACATTAAACACAAAAATAGACCGATTGCTGATGTGTGTTCTAGGCTAAGAGTGGGAAAAAGAGTCTCACTCTTAGCAGGAAAAAAAAACCCCTTCAAATCCAGCAAAGCTGCTGGGGGACTCTATAGGTAAAGGAAATTAGCTATGGAAGGAGAATTCTCCCTAACACTTAGCGCCTACCAGGTGGCGTGACTCAAAACATCCCTGGGTTTAAAACACTCAACGCATAAAGGGACTTGTACGCCAGCCGCCTCTGCAAACAGGATCGTCGGGGTTCAAACATACCAATGCCACAGATGCCAAAACCACCCATTTCAACTTACATAGAAAAGACAAGAAATAGTAATGAATCAGGGCAGGTACACTAGAGGGGTGGGGGGAAGGTGAAGTTTTCACCTCCTATATATTGGTACTAGTTGTTCAGGGGGTTGGATGAAAAAAGTTTGTCCATTATGAATAAAATGACTACATTTATGTATTTTATAGACGCACCTTATTAGACTTTGTTGAAGTCAGAAGCAGATTTAGTGCTGGCAGAGAAGCAAACCTGTTTCGGGCAAACCATGTGGGCACACCCACGTTCAAAGGACCATGGGCCTGTTGAGTACCCTTGGATGCAGGTGGGTTTACAAGTGGACTCCAAGGGAATCAGGGAATGGTTGGAGAGGGAAAGGCCAAGTGTGGAGACTTCTTGGAAAGAGACTGGAGCGAGGAGGTACACATAGCTGGGGGAAGTGGAAGGAGAAGAGGCACTCTTATTCTCTAGGGTCGATTGTTTCAGCCACTTCTTCCTGGCCACAGGCGCACTTAGCTGGGGCCACAACATGTAGGCCTCCCACTGCCTGACGGCTGAGTTCCATTCCTCCCATTTAAGAGCCTCACGCACCACAGCAATTTGAGACTCATCAAAGTACCTTCTAGGGACCAGACCAGTAGGCTCTGGCTCTTGGTCGGTTTGTCATACTGGCATCCATCTGGCAAGATGTGGGCCGTGCACTATGCCCATGAGGGCCACAGGGGAAACGCTCACTCCCTGGCTTGAAGAACTTTGCCATTATGATGGCAAAAAGACGTTGTACATGAACTAAAATGTCTTCAAGTTTCTCTGGAGGAATATTAAATCACTACAGGACGTAGGTCGACCCCACTATTCTAGTCTGTCAACCAGGGTGATTCTAGCAATCACAATTGCTCACAGGCATTCACAGATGTACTCTCCCAGGCACTGAACTGGGGAAGGGGTTGGATGATATAAACGTGAAGGACATGGGGTACAGTGACGCCAAGCTACTGCCCTACTTCCAAAAGTGTTGGGTACAATTCCCTGGTGTCCCTGGAAAACTACTCCGATTTAGGCAGGTCAAGCACTCTAGCACAAGAGTTCCAGGCAAAGACTATCTCTAGAGGCCCACTCTCGTGGTCCTAAAGAAATGCACGGTTCTCACGACCAGGATGTGGACACAATCAATCTGGATTGGTGGATGAGGTTGGGCGCTCTACTATCCTTGCTCACGCCTAGTGAGTGTCTAGGAGATGATTTTGGTACAGACATGGTGGCCTGGCACTAGTAAACTGAATGAAGTGTTGGATAGCACGCTCTAAATTGAAACTGCAGGCGGACCAGTCCCTAAATTCAGCAATGAGCCGCAGCTACCCTTGTACACCCTCCTGTATTGACTTAGAAGTTGAGTTTATTACAGGTTAGGTGACTCCCCTCCCCTGAGGAACACGCTGGATAAAATCTGAACACCAGATAAAATAAGGCGTTGAGATCTGGAGGCTGTGACTAGTTGGGTAGATTATCTGGACAGGTACATCCTACAATTTGGTAGTACAATTGTGTAGGTACTCCTCTGACCGTGGCAATGCGCTAGTGCCTGACCATTGTGGGAGTGGGGCCTAGTTTGACTGGATGGGTACGCTTGCCTACCCTGAGTGTTACCATCCCCCTCAGAGACTAGGAGACCTCCCCACAAACTACAAGCTGGCAATGTCAGTGTGTGTGACTGGTGCTTCAGTTCTTACCTTGCTACTTGATCCGGCAACCAGGCACGGGGTACATCGGGCAGCTTGGAGGGCAGGAACACCTTCTGTGGGACTGGTAGGTTCTGGTCTGTAGATTATGAAAAAGGGGCAGTTGGAACCCACATGGATAGAATGGCTGTTGCTGAACGCAGACAATGGTGAGAGGAGTGCAGTCCACAGAACAGGGGTGAGTTCAGTCGGAGAAGGTGCAGACGTTTGGGTGCTCTTCACGTGATCAGAGGACCTAGACCAGGTTGTAGACCCGATGTGGTGATTCATGGGATCTCAACACGTCTCCCCCACAGGGGAGCCCTTCTCTGTGTGGCTAGGGAGGTGAACAAGTTAATTAGCATTCCCCTTAGTGGTTGTGGAAAGCAGCACCTTGCAGGGAGAGATTCCCGTCTTGGGGGACAAAGACTCTTGTTCCGTTCAGGAACTCTGTAGGCCCCCTTAGGAGGATTTGACAAGGACATCTGAAGACATCTCCCCCCTCCGCCAATTCATTCTCAACCAGTCTCTTTCTGTTACTGCAATACCTCCAAGAATTCATCCCCTCAGCTCAAATGTACTGGGATGAATATGATGGTTGAAACATGCAGAGTACGCAGTGGTTGGCAGCCAACTGCACTGGGACGAAGATAAAGGAGCCGCAAGTCCTCAAGTGAAAGAATCCAAGGGCTGTATGTCTACGCTGGTCAGGACCCAGTATAGGCTAATAAACGGCACCAGTGAAGTGTGCCACTGAAGCCCGGGATGTTTTGAATCAGGGCTGTGGAAGAAGCCAGTAGAAGCTGACGCGTCCGGAGCAGAGAGGATGCTGGAGAGCTGAAGAAGCAAACCCTGAGGAAGACTGAGCCGAGCTGTCGACCTAGGAAGAACCTAGAGGCAGTGGCGGGACTCAGAGAGGGTGGACAGTGTGATTCTCAAACGGCGCCCATACCATGCCAGGAAGGGCTTTTAAAGATGAATGAGGAAGAAGCGAACAACCAAAGCGGTTGTACCAGAAACCGGAGCCTCGCCATACTGGAAGAACCAGTGATGCCTACCTGATTCACAAGGGTTAACTGGAACGGCGGGAGACACCAGTGGGGGACAGGATGGGAGAGTGAAGATTACCAAGGGACCAATCGCACTCGTCCCCGTGTATGTCAGTATTGGGAAGAGAATAGAGACTGTCAAAGGACAAGCCCGACCCATCCCAGTAAAGAGGAATACGATAAAACAAGTAATGAAAGCCACAAAACCTATTCAAGGCACGTCTATGAAAAAATAGACACTGCAAGGTTTAAAGAAGAATTGGAAAACGGACATTTCTTTGTTGAATCAAGGAACTGGTTGTGTAGAGAACAAGGCGAAGCCCTGGATGGGTAGAAGCTGCCCCCCCCTGCCACCTCCGAAGCTCCCTCCTAAAGAATTAAAGGAACTCCTAAAGGACCCTTCCCTAAAGCCATTCCAAGACAGAACTGTTGAGGCTATAGGAGCCTGCCAAGGAGGAGTCCTCATCCCCCTTGGCTTCCAATATTCATGATCTGGATTAGTAAAATAGGTGGGGACCGAGGACGACTATTGATTTGGACATTCTCACAGGCAAGCATCCAAGTTAGCTTTGTGTTTGGTACGGCGAACACCTTATTGGGGATTGATGGGCCTTTTATTTATTCTTTGAATAAATAAACCTGTAGAAATGCCACCTATTGGTCCACCTCTTCCTTCTGACCTACCACACAGAGTTCCAGCACCAGAAAACTGGACTTGGGAGGCAGGCCAAAATGGGGAAGGCCATGTGGAAGACTCCAGGCAGAGTCATAGTTTTGGGTGAGGGATGAAAGGATCCTATGAGGGTGCGCTGTGTATGCAGGCCGACTCATCCCTCCTCTGGCAATAATAGGCAGGCTACACCGAATCATGCAAACACCTAATGACCGCACCAAGGTCTTTGTTCAGTTCAGAAATCGGGAACAGATACAAAAAAAAGTTTAAACAAGTTGGTTTATTTTTAGAGACCGACATCCGGCAAAGCAAAGTCATTAAGTGAAGACCTTGAGTTCATAGACAATTCAAGCAAGACAAGACCACCAGACCTTCATTTTACATTTGAACAGGAATGCTGCACCTAATTAATAAATGGGAGCCATATTGCAACATAGGATGCAGATCTCTGTGGCCAGTGCTCTGATTATTTTTCCACAGCACGAGTCTCACATTTTCCCCCACCATATTTGAATAAGCGGGCCCTCTGAGTGCTTCCAATTATGAACGAATGAGATCTTGGCAGCCAGAAGGAGATGGGAGAGTAGGTTTGTTGTCTTCTCATTAAGTGGAAATACCCCATCTCTGCTTTCACTCAGAACTACTTAGGGATCTAACGGAAGAGATATGGTTAGCATGGCTTTAATATTGGAGAGAACTTCCTTCCCAAAAATGTGAGCCTTGGGGCACAGCCACCACATGCGAAAGGTAGTGCCTTCCACACTCCCTCCAGAAACTGTCGGGATTGTCATGGTTCCTGTGATGGAGTTTGTGCACATCTAGGTGCCATCTATAGCAAAGTTTCAATTGGTACTCCTTATCTGTGGTGCACCTGGAGATTTTGTGGTTATGCTCCCAAATGCAGCGCCATGGGTCTTTGTCAATGCTGATTTGACCCCCACCCCACCACAATTCATGCTCATAGCTGTGCATGTAAGGCAAACATTCCTTTGGGTCATAGCAATTGAGCAGGTTATAGAACAGATTCTCCCCTTACTGCACCAAGCAATGTACTTGCATTCCAAACCATTGTGGTCTTTGGTACCGCTCTGTTTAATCGTGGGTTGACTAGCCCAGTGGTGCAGCGTAGAGTAGCAGAATCTGTCTCCTCTAGGGAGAAAGTGAGTGGGGACCTGTTCTTGTTTAGTAGTCTCATTCTCCAGCATTGGATCTTTCATGGATTCACATGCTGTGAATATTCCCAGTCGTCAGGCTGGGAAATAACTTAAGTAGTTTTCCTGTGGAAAAAATGTCGACACCTTGAGTGTCCTAGCGACTTGGTTATTGGTGCTTTAGGCCAGTGGGACGTCGAGAGAATAGCTCCGCCCCCGCGGCTTCGCCTCCGATTTCAACCGTTCTCCAAACTGTTGAGATTACCTAGTTCTCTCCAGAGAATTTCTTTTTTGTGTGAATACTTCGGTTTCTTCACCTCAGCTTTTGCAGTTTTGTTTTTTCTCCAACAAATGTGGTCTTGAGGGTCCCGTTTTCCCATCTTCGGGTCCGAGGAAGTTTTTATTCAGGCCGTGTGCGACCTGCGGCCTCAATGTGTACGATGGGGGATGGGCATTCGGAGTGTCTGTACTGCTTATCACTCTTTGACAACTGCAACATCTGTCGGGGGTTTTCCCAAAAAACCCTCAAGGACAAACAGGAATTTGTTTTCAACAAGGGTGCCTATCCGGCTTCGGAGGTCGGCTCTTCCCGCGGGGGCAGCTCCGCCATGTCCTCGGTCAAGAGGTCGCCATCGCGCCAGAGGGCTAGTGTCGGAAGAACCTCTGCCTAAGAAGCAGCGCGCAGGTGAGCCCAGGCTTTCATCTGATTTGGAAGCCAAGACATCTTCTGCTGCTGCACCTCCTTTGTCGGATGTGGAGGGGTTGCATATTACCTCCTCAGGGCGCGTCGGCATCACGCTCAGAAAAATTGAAGGCGAGGGGCTCACACCAGCAGAGATCCGCAGATCCAGCCTGCAAGGCTTAGTCATCGTGAAGGCCTCATTCTTCCTTCTAGTCAACAAAGAGATCTTCGTCCAAGGACAAGCAGCACTCCTCCTCCACTTCCCATAGGTCATCTTCGGGCCATGAATCGTTGAAGCACAGGTCCAGGTTGTCCAAGCGTTCTACTTCTCAGTCTACGGTGACATCGGGGTTGCAGACGGCGTCCAAGCCACACATCGACCGCTACGCCAACGGTGACTGGTTCATCAGCGACTCTACTGGTGTCAACGGCCCTGCCATCCGCTGTCCTGTCGACTACCATGCTGTTGACTGCTCAGTCGTCGATGGTGAAGACTAAGGCCCCGGAAACGCAGACTTCCACTGCTAGGCCTGCTCAGCCCGAGGTGGTGGTGGAAGTTCTGCCTTCCAGGAATATCTCGAAGCAGGCCGGGGTGGCTCCGGAGCACAATCTTCTCAAAGGGTTTCCAATCATGCTGCTCGAGCCCATGCTTCAGCATGACATCGCCACAAACTTTGGGGCTCCAGTCTACGACGAGTGTGCACCTTTGGAATCGTAAGAAGGGGGTTCAGATCAACCTTTCCTGGATCCGTCTGTTTTGGGCCTGCTGTCTGCCCCCCTGTCTAAGTCAGCGGGTCTGCGGTCTGTGCTGCCTCAGTATCCACTCATCAACCCACACTCATTGCTCTCGATGCAAGTGCTCACTACTTTGCAAATTCTCCTGGGGCAGTTTGACACCAGGCTCTCTGTACCTCAGGCCCCATCAGTCTGTGTACTGCTAAACCCGCCTGCCGTGCCGCCTCAGGATACCTCTGATTCCTCCCGCAGCAATGCCTCGCCGCAGGAGGTCATCCCCGCCTAGACCTCTTCCGCCTTCCCCTGGGGTTTTTACTCCTGCCCGAAGGGATCTGGAAGAAGGGGAACTTTATGATTCAGAGCATGATATTGCTCTGCAGGACACTCAGCAATGTCTTCTTTTCCCAGAAGGGCGGACAACTGGGATACAGACACTGACCAGGATGCTCCCGAATAGTCCGGCCCAACTATCTTGACCAGAGGACATTGGAGCTTTCCGTGCCATTATGGCTAAAGCCTGTCAAGAATTTGGTCTTATCCCGGAGGAGGAAAATGACGGTTTTCTGTTTGACCACATGGGGAAGAGAAGGGAGTTTTTTTTCAATCCCTATATTGGATCACGTATGGCAGGAGGGGCACAATGAGGCACCTGTTTACAGAGCCGGCCGTCAAGGCCCGCTTGAGTTCAAGGCTACTGAATCCACTCCAAGGTGCCCGATGTCACAGCCTATTCCAGAATCTGTTTCTGAAGCGGCTATTTGAAAGGCTCGCTCCCAGCACAAGTGAGCCATTCCTCCCAAGAATGAGAACCGATTTGCTCTTATGCTAGCCAAGATCATGCCATGTTACGTGGGGATGTGTTTATTGATTATTTATAAATTGTACTACCAAATGATAGTTAGATATTCTTCTGTTTCATTCTCTTCTCCTTTTCTGGTCTTTTCAATTTTCTCTCTTCTACTTGTTCTCCTTATTTATGTTGTGTTATGCATTATGAGATGATTTTTTTCTTCTCTTTTGGACTCAATCTTGTGACCAGGTTTGTATTTTTATGAAGCTTGTTTATTTCTAATTGTATTGCAAACTTTATTGGTGAAAATAAATAAAAATGATAAAACAATAAAATAAAAAGAGTGAGAACCTTAAATCGAACGCTTTCGGTAAGAAGGTCCTCACTGTCGGAGCCACTACGGTTAAGGCTGCCAAATCCTTGGCCATCATGGCAAGGTTCGACGGCGAGATGTGGCACCACCTGGCACCACTGTTAGACCACCTACCCGAGCAGCAGAGGAAAGGAGTGATGCTGTTGGTGCGGGAGGGGGAGGAGGCATGGAACCACAGTATAAATATTGCGGTCGACCTGGCAGAGACTGGTTTCAAACAGATTAATAATGGGGTGGTTCTCCGGCATGAAGCTTGGCTTCACTGCACTGATTTCCACATCGAGGTACAACCCAAGGTTGGGGACATGCCTTGTGAGCGGGGGGCGACATATCTTCGGGGAGAAGATCGACAACGCTTTGAAAACATGAAGGTGGACTCCGATACGGTGCAGTCCCTTACAGCCCTCCAGGGCAGAAGATCTCTTCGCCCTCTTTGATCATTTCGTGGCATCTCAGGAAACAGAAGGTTTTCGGGTTCCCGAGACATCTGATACGGCAGAACCACCTACTACTCCCAAGGGTACAGGCGTTCCTTCCAGGCCACTCAACGGAGCAAGGAGTACCAAGGCCAGAGGAAAAGGGAATCCTCTTCTTCACAAAGAGGCCGTCAAACCAAGCCTCAACAATGACTGCCACATGGGCAGTCAGCTGGGAGGGAGGTTGGCGTTGCACAGTGACAAGTGGCGTTCCATTCTCCAGCATGGGTTCTGGCATGGATTGACATGCTCATGAATATTCCCCATCAGGTTGGGAATCATCGGTAAAAGAAAAAACAGTTTGTTTCTAAACTGTCTTTCTCCTACAAACCAATCACTGAGCTCTGGGTCCTACTGCCCCTAGCCAATGACTGTCCTCTACCTAAGCCTCTCCTCTGGTAGCCATCTTCAGATTTGTACTGCACGTTCAAGTGTTGGGAGTCCTCGTGCTTCGCTCTTTGAGCTTTTTGCTGCGTTTTTTGCTTTTTGAGAGTTAATCTTTATTTTCCGGTCAATTGAGCCTGTGTGCTCCAGCGATCATCCTTCCAACTAATGGGGACCCGTTGTTTCAGATTTTTCAGCACCACTCAAGGGCTGTTTCCGTCGAGTGTTCTTCTTGGAGGCTTCCAGAAGATTCTTCAGGCCTACACCGCATGGATCATGTCAGAAGAGAAGGACGCACTTCCCTCTTCAAGCTTTGCTGCCCCTGCGGTTTGCGGAATGTATACATGGATGAAATGCATTCCCAGTGTATGTATTGCCTGCACCCAACACATAAGGAGGAAGATGGTGTGATTTGCTGTGGCTTCTCGAAGCGCAAGTTGAAGGATCGACACCAGTGGTTGGAATCGTGGCTGCAGGCCAAGGCCTCTGGACTGGGTGGTACCCAGGGACATGCCTCTCCTGGATCCAGGAAATCTGAGCGGGCTTCTAAGTCCTTTGAGGGCGCCCCACCCATGGGGGCCCAACACAAGGCCAAGCACCACATTCTGCTTCTTTCGGGGTCGCCGCTGCTGCAGCATCCGCGATGGTCAGGGCACAATCGTAATCCCCATCTGCATTGGTTTCCAGTCAACGCTCTGGTTCTTCATCAAAGAGTCTGATAACCTGGGTAAGCTTAGGGAGAATCCAGAGAAGGCCAGGCAGGAAAGCTCTAAGCAGGGTGCGGTGTCTGGCCTACCCACGACGGAGAAGCCCAAAGGAGACAAGGGGTCAATCCGGCCCCGAAGGCTAAACAGAACAAGGCTTCCGACCCGGCCGTTAAGAAGAAGGCCAAGCAAGACAAGGGATCTGGCCTTTCTGTGAAGGCCCAGGTGCACCAGTCGAAATAGTCACCCTCCCTTGAGGTGTTGATGGTGTCACTTTTAAAGGCCGTAGGGGCAGACTCGCAGGGTACACTGCCGACAGTAAGGGTCACCCTTCCTCCCAGGAGGGAGGCTTCAAACAAGCCAGTCGAAGCCCCCAGAGAAGAGGATGCCGGACCTCAGCCCGAGACAGACCGGGGCGACAACTACGGGGTGTTCGGCAGAATCCTGTGCAGTGCCCTTAGGGACCACTACACACAATTAAGACCGCAAGGGGTAATGCAAGTTCACCTTTGGTACAAGCCTGTACTACTATGTTAAGTGGTAGCAGTAGTGGAGCAGCCAGGCTTATCTCAAGAGGATATGAGCAGTAGCAGAGACTCAAGGTTTCAGGTAAAAAAAATAGAAGTACATTTATTTTTAAACCATCTGTAAAACATAACACTTCTATACATTCAAATCCACATGACATATACACTACAAACAACCAATTCTCTTGGCACAGAATAACTCAAGGTAAGTACCTTATGTTTTGGCGGACCGGTGTTGTGAAACAAAAGATGTTACCGGGAATACATATGCGATCACTTTTTGACAGCTCGGTCGTATTAAAGAAACGCGTATCCGCGGTAAGAAATGTTACCGGGGCAAAAACACACTTAGCACTTGGGCTAAACAGAGTAGTTGGGGGCAAAAATTAAAGGCAATACTTTTGTCAAGGCAGACAGACTCAGAGAACACTCGCTGACAGAAATACAAAAGTCAATAGGCCGGAGCCAGTTTCAAGTGGAACCGGGTTCCTGTTGTCGAGGATCACATTCAGTTCAAGATTCACCGTTGCCAGGAGTACTTGGATATTGTCAACAGAGGAAGCAAAAGTTATAAGAGGGAAGGATGACGAGGGCAAGCCTTGGATGAGGAGAAATGCGGTTCACCCTAGTTCCTCGAAGCAGAACACAGTACCTTATTCAAGGAAGAAGCTGTTGCCACGGCAGTTGTTCCTGGTAGTTTCCTGCAGACCCACTGTTCCTGGAGCTTCGGTCGTGGAGATGAGAACGAGGACGTCTGGAGGGGTCTGCACCACGCAGGGATGAAGCCAGCAGCAGCAACGGTGAATAAAAGGTGCGCTCCTTTAAAACGGGAGAGGCTCTTCAGATGGCTATCCAGCTCACTAGAGCAGGTTGCAGCAATTTCGACCACGAAGAGGATCCTCTGGCTGTGGAAGATGAGCTGGTTGACCCCACCAGGCTCAAGGGAGGAAGACTCTTGACTGGATCTTCTCTGGTTGTCGAAGGGTAGATGGCTCGGACTGCAACAGGGCTTCACCGGGACGGGGTAGTTGCATCAACCGTCTTCTCCGCTTCTCTTCGGTTCCTTGTAATTCTAGTGGCGACTCTGACTTCCAGCCCAAGAGTCCTGCCTTTTTATGCGCAAAATCCCATTCACACAGCCTGGCTGTCAATCACGCAGCAGGGGGGGTTGTCCAGCCCAGACAACCACCTCAGCCAATCATGGCAAAGTGCGACTTGGGTTTCCTAGGATACCCTGTGCAGGGGGTGACTACACCTCTCCCTCACATTCAGCCCACCTAGACACCCAGGCGCCCAGAGGAGGGCTTCTTGGCAGAAGCCCGCCAAAAGACGGTGAACAAAGAAGGCAAACCTGGTTTGCCGCGCATAGTGAAACACATGAAGGACTTTAACAAAAAGAAATGGTGAATGAACCCAACCGGAGCCAAAAGAAAGAGTATTTGGTCTGGCGGGTTTATGATCGAGGCTAATAGCCTAAAACAATACCACGTTTGTATAGTATAACCGCGGTAGAAAAGTTAGGGTAGATAACACTGCCACCAGCCAAGTCTAAATGTTAAAAGAGCAAAACAATGCTCTAGGAGGGACGGATATAAAAAGGGCCAAGGATTAACCCTTTCCATTACTCCATGTAAGATGGGGTGTACTGGATCTGTGGTTATTTGAGTTGGTCCCTTCATCCAAAGGATCCTCATCACAAGGAACATTTCCTGTCTGGAGCCTGTCCGGAGGCACCTGAGGCCTGGGCCAAGGACTCTGCCCATTTTCTGGTAAGCCTGCCCTGACCCCGCAGCTTGCCCTCACCTCCCCAGAACCTAACCTTTCCACCTAATACCTTCATGCGGTGCACCTCGTGGGTGCCTCTGCTTTTCACTGACTTTGGACAATTGCTTGCTATCACCTGGTCTATTGTTGATATATAATATCTCACTATACTATTTAGCGCATTTACCAGTATTGCTTATCCGCTTGTACTGTATCCTCTTGTGCAGCCAAATGCTACCTATTATGCCTTGCCACCATTTAGCCTCTGCCTGCCCCACTTAGAAAATCGAATGTAGGCATTGTATTTTGTTGAATTGTGACCCACTTGTGACCTGCCTCAGAACTACCTAGTACTAGTCGCACAATCCCCGTCATTTCTGTCAAATACCAGCGAGAGAGCTATATGATGCCCAAGAGTGCACCTCCCAATCATAGCATAGTTTCACTCTCCCTGCCATGCTCAGCCAGCCTAACCGCCATCCTTATAGCCCTCAATATAATGGCCTCTACGCCTCCCCACATATTACCAGCACACCTCACTAAATTCACATGCCGCAGCACCAGACTACAACATCAGTCTTAGCCGCCTAGCCACCAGACTCTGCAATCTCAGAAATCGATCACTTCCTAGGTATTTATTCTGCTCACCCACACCCATCGCGACTAGAAACACCAGACTAGGCACCCGCACTGCACCACTACCCCATACTAAAATGAGCATAGGCACTGCCCCTCTCCCCCCACCACCCCAACATGCCTCTACACTACTTCGCACTAAGCCCCTCACTACCACACACCACAACAAACACACTTCACCCCATACTAGTACAAACAAAAACATCAAAGGCACACAACACGCACCTTTTTAAATGTGCACTTATGAACGTACGCTCCCTACCTGCACATGCCTTCGAGATAAATGATCTACTATCCACACTTAATCTGGACTTAAATTGCATTGCTGAATCCTAGCTCAATGATGCCTCCTGCCCAGGCATCGCACTAGCCCTACCCACAGGCTACACCATCCTTAGGCAAGATAGATGTAATAAGATTGGAGGGGGAGTCGCCCTTATCCCCAAAGACTCACTATCCATTAGATTAGTAGACCATAGTACATGGGGTGGTAATGCTGAGATCCTATCAGCCAAGCCTACGCTCTCCCCCATTAATCTAATAAACATCCACATCCTATACAGACCTCCCGGACTCCCAGCTGACTTCAAGAGCACCTCTCCCATTGACTCAGCAAAAACATTAAAAAATCCAGACTTAAATTTAGGATACAATGATCCTAAGGATAAATCCGCTGCAACCCTAGCTAAAGAACTCGCAGACTTGGGTTGCTCCCAAGGAGTCCTCACCACCACTCACTCCAAAGGCCGCACCCTTGCTGGGTCATGGATCACAACTGTGCATCCAACATTACTTCAAACACCACACTTCCATGGACGGGACCACACATGCATCGAATTCCTCATCCCCACCAACCCTAAACCTAAGACTCTCACCCACGCACCACCTGCCACAATAAGTTCTAAAAAAACTCAACGCAGACAACTTGCATCCCCACCTTTAAAAGCCCCTGCCTAGCACCAACTTTCTCTCAGGACCCAAATATACTATCAGCTATCTTCAATGATACTCTCACCAATGCAATAAACTCTATAGCCCCATTTGAAAGCAAGAAGGAAAAAAAATAATTTCCTTGCAACTCTTGGTTCTCGGAAGAACTCCAAACCCTCAAAGCTCAAAAGCGTCAGTCACTTAAACTGGCAAACGGATCCGAGTGATCTAAATAAGAGTCTCTTCAAACAAATAGCCCTCCAATATAAAAAAGCCATTTTAGCAGCAAAACTCCTTCAATGATAGGATCTCAAAGGCCAACTCCCAAGCTAAAGAACTATTCGCAATCTTTAATAAATGAGTTACTCCTCCGGCTACCGCTGACGAGATAACTAAAGACAAAGCCTGGTGTGCCAGCATTCAGTCCGCCATGCTCAACAAAATAAAACTCCTCCAGAACAAAATCCAAAACCACTGCAAAGCCCTCCCAAACCAAAAAACCAACCACCCTACACAAGACAAGCGTAGTAATCTCAATCATGCTCAATTCTCCTTCAGAGACATCACTGAACCTGAGGTCCTTAATCTCATCAAAAACCTCAAACCATCCCTCTGCAAAGCAGACATTTGCCCTCCCAAAATCATCAAGGAATGCGCCAATGTCCTAGCACCCCTGATTACTGCCTTCATTAACGCATCTTTCCAAACAGGAACTGTCCCAAACAATCTCAAGGAAGCCTGGGTGCTGCCAATTCTTAAAGGCCATACGACCCAGTGCAACCCAACAACTACAGACCGATAACGACAGTCCCGTTCCTCCTAAAAATCCTGGAAAAAAGCAGCTCACATCCAGATTCAATCATACATAGAAGCTTACTCCATACTAGGCAAAAGACAATCTGGCTTCCGTGTCGGGCATGGAACAGAATCCGCCTTATTAGACCTAAAAAATCAAATCTCACAGATCATGGACAAACCTGCCTTGCTTCTACTTCTCGATCTATCAGCTGCTTTTGACCTGGTAGATCACCAAACACTCACCACCCACCTCTTCCATGCAGCCCATTTCTCTAATCAAGAAGCATCTTGGATCGATCACTTCCTTCCTTTAAGGAAGAGCCATGAAGGTCTACTCCAACACAGCCAACGCAGATCCTACCACTATAAACTGTGGTGTCCCCCAAGGATCTTGTACAGCCCCCACCCTCTAGAACCGCTTCACAAAACCCCTCTTCGCCCTACTCGACTCCATGGGTGTTGGAAATACAAACTATGCAGACGACACAAGTATTTTTACCCTTATCTGGACTCTTATCACCAAGAAGCCACGGCCCTTCACAACATCTATGCCACTATCCATGCTTGGATGGCAATCAATGGCCTCTGTCTTAACGGGGAGAAGAAATTCTCATCCTGGGCCAGACAAACACATTATCGAAACTAAGCCCCCAATACAACAACGTCAACATAGACAACTCGACCATCTCCGTATCATCCTCTGTCAAGACTCTAGGTATTCACATTGATGCAAATCTATCGATGAACAAACAAGTGAGCGCCATAGCCTCTGCATCAGCGTTCAGCACCAAACTCATCAATGCCATTAAACCCGACTTAGCCACCTCCAACCGCTTGGCCATAGCTAGAGCAACTATAGGAGCCAAACTAGATTATTGCAATGCCCTTCTAGCTGGCACCTCCGACAAAAACATTCACAGACTGCAAACCACACAAAACAATGCCCTCAGAGCCGCCATGAGCATCCCTAGAAGAGACAAATATCCCACGACAGACGTGAAGTCCGGTGGCTCCAGATCAATGACCGTATTACTTTGAAAATCCTCACCATCACTCACAGATGCATCAACAAAACCGCTCCAGCATACCTATCTGAAGCAAGATCAAGGACCACATCCACTCGCCCGACCAGAGCTCAGTACACCAACCAGCTACACATACCACGCATAAAGAGAGCCATAGCGGGAGGTCTAGGCTTCTCCTATATTGCACCAAAACTCTGGAACTCACTCCCTGCCACCCTTAGAGCTAAAACTTCCATATCTGTCTTCCGCAACAACCTCAAGGCCACTCTCCTCAACTAGCAAGTGGAGGACTGCCTCCTCCACTTCTGCCATGTATATTGTAATATAACACAAATGTAATATAACTATATTGCAACCTGTATATATATTGCTAATGACATGTGACTAAGTAACTAAGCTTTGTACTGTAACAAGTGCCACGATGTCCTCAGGCTGTTGTGCGCTATATAAATACGAATAAAACAAACAATAAAATAGTTAATGGCAACTTCACCCTTTTTGGATGACAGGAGTCAGCCACAGAAATGGAGTCGGTGGGAAGTCTCAAAGAAAACCCTGTGTCACTGCACTGAAGGTGCTGTGTAACACACAAGTGGACTACTGAAGTGGTGTGCTCCAGAGTCCACAATAACAAAAACAGAGGAGATACACATGGCAAAAAACAGGTAAGTTCGGGGAAAAAGCTCACACTCTTACCAAGTGGAAAAAAGTAAACTCCAGAAATCCAGCAATGCTTCTGAGGGACTCGCTAGGTAAGGGAAAATAGCCATTTAATGAGAATTCTCCCTAACATGGGGTTACCGTTGATGGAGGCGATGACTAGGGCCCAGACACTACCCCTTATGCCCCAGATACCACCTAGAGACCCTTTACTGGACATCCTCGCGACCCTTCACACGCTGGTGTCCTAGATACAGAGGATGATGCCAGCGACCTCCACCGCCTGCTCCTCCCTCTACGCCAGTACCGGCGGCCTTGTTGACACCGGGGGAACCACCTCTGGTCAAGAAGAGGAGGCACCCTACACCTCAATGCCCCCCCCCACTACCAAGGGAGACGGAGTCCGGAAAAGCGACAACAGGCACGGATGGCGGACCTCCCGTCTCCTCCACCCAGAGCCTCTCCTCTGGACGAGATAGGATCTTTCCATGCAATGATTGCCCGAGCATCGGAGCTTTTCCAGTTCACGCCGGAGGAAAACAAAGGAAGGCTTCTTATATCAGCAGCGGGGGGCAAAGAGGAAGACCATCCTCTCGGTTCCACTCCTGAGCGATGTTTGGGATGAAGGGCTGGCTCTAATGAAGAACCCCTCTACAGCCCGGCTGGAAAAGAAGTACAGGGTGCCGGACTCTGTACCCAAGTGCTTGCGGTCTCAACAGTCACCGGACTCGCTGGCCGCCAGGAAGAAATCTGCAAGTTCAACGTCTTCTGCATCGTCCACCCCTCAGGACAATGAGGGGAAGAAATTGGATTCGATGGGTAGAAAGGTTATTAACTTGGCAACAACGGTCAAGGCTGCCAACACCCTTGCGATCGTGGCCAGATACGACCGGGAGCTGTGGTTTAAGCTGGCTCCGCTCCTGGACTTCCTCCCTGACGAGAAGCGGGTAGAGGCTTTGGAGATCTTTCAAGAAGGCGAGTTGGCGTCAGATCACGCCATCACAGTGGCCATGGACATTGCGGTTGCAGGATTCTGACGGATGGGAAACAGCGTCTGCCTTCGCCGTCGTGGCTGGCTCAAGGCCACCAACTTTAGGCAGAAGGTCCAGACAAGGGTTTTGGACATGCCCTTTGACGGGGGCAACCTGTTCGGGAAGGCTGTAGATGAATCCCTCCAGGCTATGAAGACGGACACTGCGACGGCACGTGCCCTAGGCATGCTACAACAACAACCGTACTTTCCTTCCTCCGGAGGGAAGTCTAGCCAGTCTTCGAGGGTTTTCAGCGGGGGCTCCTCTTACGGTCAGCCCTCACGATCCTCTACTCATGAAGCCAACAGCGGCCACTCCAAGGCCTTCGGGGGCGGCAAAGCGGCCTGTCTACCTCCAATCAAGATTGAACTGGCCAGGACATCGGATCCCCACCCGTGCACCCCGGTGGGAGGCCGGCTGGCAAACTTCATCAGCATGTGGAAGACCATCTCCAGTGACCATTTGGTGCTGGACGCTCTTGGCTATGGACACAAACACAAGATTTCCAACAAGTGTCCCCAAATACCAGCGGTGGCCCGGCAAGAAAACCACATCCCCTGCTGCTGGAGGTTCGGGTCATGTTAAAGAAAGGGGCGATAGAGCTAGTTCCAAAGCGACTTTTGGGCTCCAGAGTTTACTCAAGGTACTGCCTCGTACGAAAGAAGACCGGGGGGGATGGAGGCCCATTCTTGACTTACGATGACTGAGAAAGTTAAAGTCCCAGAAGTTTAGAATGGTCACGTTGCAGCACGTGCTCTGCCAGCTGGAGGTGGGAGACATACTGATGTTGTTGGACCTAGAGGACGCTTACTTACACGTCCCCATCCACAAAGTATACTGCATGTTTCTGCGCTTCATCGTTCAAGAGAAGCATTACCAGTTCAAGGCTCTTCCCTTCGGACTGAAGTCGGCGCCCAGAGTCTTCACGTGCCTGGCGCCGGTGGCGGCCCATCTACTACTGCAAGGGATCCAAGTGTACCCTTACCTGGACGACTGGTTCATCCGAGCCACATCCAGGGACGTCGCCGTAGACCACACGGCGAAGACGGTCCAGCTGCTGATGGAACTGGTGTTCTCGATTAATTATGCAAAGTCCTGCTGAACTCCATTGCAGGATGCGCTGTTCCTGGGATCCAAACTGAACACGGTCGTCTGCCTGGCTTCGCCGTCGGAGGAGAGGATATCGCCATCCTAGGCAAGGTGCAGCGACTGTTTGCATTGACTGTCGCAATGGTGAGGACCATCAAGTCACTACTCGGCAGGATTTCATCCATAAACCTGATCATGAGCACGGATTTCCAGATCTCCCCCCCCCCCCAAAACCCCCCCCCCCCCCCCCCCCAACCCCATACCTGGAGACAGTCGGAAACAACGCTTCCCTGGAAGGATGGGGAGCCCACACCGGACGTCTTCACGCCAGAGGCCTGTGGGTGCCAGAGGTGAGGACGTTGCACATCAACATCCGGGAACTAGTGTTTTGGGCCCTCAAGTCGTTCCTGCCGTCCCTCAAGGGCAAGGTGGTGAGGGTCTTCATGGACAATACCACCATGATGTTTTACATCCGGAAACGGGGGGCACCAGATGCCCAGCGCTCTCCAAAGAGGCGCAGGACTTGTAGCACTGGGCCATCGCCCAGGTGATGTTCTTAATTCTGTTTAACCTGGCAGGAGTAAAGAACACCATTGCCGACGCTCTCAGCAGGAAGCTGTGCCCTTGCCACGAGTGGGAGCTTCGGCAGGACCAATTGGACAACCTTTTCCTCTAATGGGGCAGTCCCCAGATTGACCTGTTTGTGACGGCGACGAACACCAAGGGCCAGAGGTTTGCCAGCAGATTCCCCCAGCCGGGGAGCATTCTCACTCGCTTGGAAAGGCTTATTTCTGTATGTGTTCCCTCCATTGCCATTGCTGCTTTGAGTCCTCAATCAACTCGGACAGTACCGGTGCAGGATGATCCTCGTCACACCAGCGTGGCCAAGGCAGATCTGGTACCCGGACCTTAACAGCATGTCTGTGCCCCTCCAGTCAAGCTGCCAGTGGTCGCAGATCTTCTCGCCAGGGAAGGAGGCGCAATTCTGCACCATGACCCAGTGTCGCTGAACCCGCAGGCTTGGATCCTACAGCGCTAGATTTCAGTGGCTACGATCTTCCGGCGGACTGCAAAGAGATTCTCGCCAAGGCCAGGGCGTCTTCTACCTTAAAGTGCTACGCACAAAAATTGAAGCACTTTACGGTTTGGTGCCGTTCACAAAAGATTAACCTTCTGAGGGTCACGGCCCCTCAAGTATTGCTGTATGTACTGTCATTTGCTAAATTGGGACTGGCTCACAACTCCATCAAGAGTCATCTGGCGGCTATCTCCCGCTACACCATATCTACTGGACGGTCTTCTATGTGGTCGCACCGTCTGGTCAAGGAGTTCATCAAGGGACTGTTCAGCTCGTTCCCACCAGTGAAGGCTCTGGCTCCAGCGTGGGAGCTCAATGTGATGCTGACAAGGCTCATGGGAGCTCCATTCGAACATATGCATTCAGCTCCGCTCAAGTTTGTCGTGGAAGACAGCTTTCCTCGTGGCCATCACATCTGCAAGACGAGTAGGTGAGACCCAGGCCCTGTCATGTATGCGGACATACTTGAATTTTCACGAGATGAGGGTGGTGCTGTGGACGCACCCCTCCTTCATGCCCAAGGTGCAGTCGAATTTTCATCTCAACAAGCCCTTGATGTTACCTGTGTTTTTTCCAACGCCTTTGTCGCCGGCAGAAAGGACTTTGCACTCGCTGGATGTGGCTAGAGTGCTAAGTTTTATGTGGCCCGCACAAAGTTTACGGAAAACTTCTCATCTTTTTGTGAATTTGGTCCTGTGAACCATGGGAAGGCCCTGTCCAAGGATTCCATTTCCAGGTAGCTCTCCGGCTGTATCACCCACTGTCACTTGGCAAACCGACTTCTGCCGGGCCATCCGAGAGCCCATTCTAACAGAGCGGTTGCTGCTACAACAGCGTTCCTGTCTGGTGTGCCCCTGCTGGACATCTGCAGGGCAGCTCTGTGGAGGTCGACGCACACCTTCACGGGAGTCTACTGCGTCAATGGGGATTCCAAGGAGGAGTCCAGAGTCGGCCAAGCAGTGCTGTGAACCTGTTCGCTTGAAGGTGAGCCTAGTGAGGAGGTTAGAGATTGCTTCTGTTGAGCCTTGCCACCTTCCGTGGTTGTGCATGTGTGTACTGCTGTGTTTTCTTTATTCATGGGCATGTGAATCCATGCCAGACCCATGCTGGAGAACAGTTACTGGTAAGTAACGTGTTCCTTACAACGGACAGTCCAATAGCAGTCCAATACAGCCACTCGAGGTCAGGCTTACGCAACTCCCAATTCCTTAGGTCAAAACTTCTCAGCCTTACCTTCACGTCTTGCGCCGGAAGGTTCCTCTCTTGCGGCAAAAAGGGCCAATAGAGAGGGTTCCCCCATTAGAGAAAGGAAAAGGTACCTATTCCAGGTTTTTTGTGGTCAAGAAACCAAACTGAAAATGGCGCGCCATTCTAGATCTGCGGCCACTCAACAAGAACATAAAAAGGCAAAAGTTCAGGATGCTAACGTTGCAAGACATTCTAAGGGCGGTTCAACCCCGGTTTTTGGCATCTCTAGATCTCTGACGTTTACTTTCACATACTGATGCAAGTGTCTGTCTCCGGTGGCAGCTTTCCTCCGCAGGAACAGACCCCATGTTTATCCGTACCTGGAAGACTGGTTGGTCAGGGGGACAACTTACCAGCGGACGTTGGAGAGTCTCGACACCAGCTCCTTCTGCAACGTCTGGGCTTCGCCGTCAACTTGGGAAAATCCTTTCTGATGCCCTCAAAGGAGTTGCTATTTCTGGGAGCGCAATTCCAGATGGCTCTCAATCTAGTTAAGCCATCGAAGGAGAGGATAGACCAGCTCTTGTCTCTGGCGGGCTTTTTTTCACTAGGGACGTCGGTCACGGTCGGCTCGTTATGTCTCTTCTCGGCACCATATGGTCCTGCATCCCACTCATTCCCAATTGCTGTCTCTTCATGCGGCCAGTGCAGAAATTTCTCACTTCCAGGTGGTCCCAGACCCAGGGCTCGTGGTCGGATATGGTGATCATTTACCGACCTCTGGCAGACAACCTACAGTGGTGGACTCATCCCGTCAACGTCGAACAGGGCATGCCCCTGGTGGAACCAGATTTTCAGTTCACTATTGTGACTTACGCCTCGCAGACCGGATGGGGTGCTCAACTGCAACAGTTCCAAGTCAAAGGCCTGTGGTCTCCCACGGAGGTCTCACTACATATGAACGTCCTAGAGCTGAGCGCGGTACACTTGGCACTCGAGTTGTTTCTTCCTCTCATCCAGGATTCTCTAGTAAAGAGTCTCACCAACAACACCAGGGCCATGTTCTATCTACGTAAGCAGGGGGGAACACACTTGTGTCTCCTTTCCCGGAAGCCCAAAACCATCTGGCACTGGGCCATACCTCACATAATTCAGATCTTGGTTTTTCATATGCCAGGGATTCAAAACATACAGGCAGATTCTCTCAGCAGGGGCTCTTCTCGGATGCACGAATGGCAACTGAACTACTCATAGGTGACAAAGATTTTCGAGAAATGGGGCACTCCTCCTTTGGACCTTATCTCCAGCCCTGAGAACAAGCGGTGCCTTCATCCGGATTCCAGGAGGGACACATTCTTTTTCGTGGATGGGGATGTTCACCTTCGTGTTTCCTCCTTTTCCCCTCATATGGAAAACAGTTTAGATGATTCGCAGGGTTCCCTGCAAAATAATTCTGGTGGTCCCGTTCTGGCCCAGGCAGACCTGGTTCTCCGACGTTCATCTAGCGAAGGCCGACCCTCTTCACCTGGGTTCCCAGCTGGATGTTCTCTAGCAGAACAAGGGGATGGTGTGGCATCACAATCCCGGCTCCCTCAACCTAGCGGCATGACTCCTGACCAGTCAATAGTTCGGCAACCTAAATATATCTCTGGATTGTTGCCGCATTTTGGCTGCAGCCAGGGCTCGATCTACCAACACATCATATACCCGTAAGTGGAAAAGGTTCTGTGTCTGGTGTTCTCAACAACCTGATCTACAGCCATTGCGGGTATCACCTTAACTCCTGCCTTACCTTTTGCGGTTAGCAATGGAGGGTCTCGCAATTTCATCTATCAAGGTTCACCTAGTGGTGATTTCCAGTTTCCAGATTCACGCGAAAAAGGAATTCTACGCCTCTTTTCAGCGATAGATTAAGCATTTCCCCAAGGGTCTTTTCAGGACTTTTCCCCAAAAGAAAAGGTTCCCTTCCGTTTGGAGCCTCAACCTTGTGCTCATGAAACAGCAGTTTGAGCCTATGTCTACAGCTGCGATAACAATTGTCACTTGGAAGGCTGTTTTTCTCATGGCCATTACATCCTCCAGCTGAGTATTGGAAATGCAGGCTCTGGTCATTGACCCTCCATAAATGCGCTTCATGAAGGACACGGTTCTTCTCTCTACGAATCCGCATTTCATTCCGAAGATTCCATCAGATTTTAACAAAAACACTACTGTTGCCTTACCAACTTTTTTCCCTAATGCGTTGACTCCAGCGGAAAGAGCCTTACATTCCCTGGACGTCAAGAGATTTTAAGTACTATCTGGATCGCAGATCGTTCAGAGCATCCAAACAACTTTTTGTGGCGTTCGGCCCCTCCAATAAAGAGAGGCCAATTTCTAAGCAAGGCATGCGTCAACTATTTCTTTCTGCCACGCTAATGCCAAAACCTTTACAGTCGGCCCCCAGGGCTCACTCGACGTGGTCCATGGCGACTGCAGTGGCTCTTTGGGTCGGCATACCGATCGGATATATTTGCTGGGCAGCGATGTGGGCAGTGCCCCACACGTTCACCAGGCATTACTAACTGAATCAATAGCATGCTGAGGACGTACAGGTGGGACAAGCAGTGCTCCAACACCTGTTCCAGTAAGGTAAGCACTGCAGCTTCTGGGATTTCATATTGCCTTACGTCTGTCATGTTTGCCTGTTCTGCACCTCCAGGCTCTTACTGCTACAAAGTTTATTTACAGCATATGAATCCATGAAAGATCCAATGCTGGAGAATGGAGTTCTCACCTGTAACCCCATTTCTCCAGTGTTGGTATCTTTCATGGATTTACATGTGCCCTCCAGCCTTCTCCTTCAGTGAAGCAGTCCCTTGGACATCCTCTTTTTGGAGAAGTTAGAATCTGAGGGGAAGCTGCGGGGCGGAGCTATACTCTCGACGTCCCATTGGTGCGGCCCAAAGCACACATAAGGACGTCGATGGGACACTCGGGCGTCTACGTTTTTTTCCATAGGAAAACTACTATACTAAAGTTACCAAGGTTTTCCATCCTGACGGGGCATATCCACAGCATGTGCATGCATGAAAGATACCAATGGTGGATAAATGGAGTTACAGGTAAACTACTCTTTTCCTTAAGCCCTCTCCCAGTTCAATGTGAAAAGGCAGACTTCTGTAAACCCCTGGTGAAGCCTGGGTTGCCTACAATGAGCGAAAATGGGCCGAGACCAGGAGCGCCGTAACCCCCCCCCCCCCCCCTCCGCCAACACATCTGTCGCTACAATCCAGAATGCAAGGGTGTGTATAGTAGAGGACAAAAGGGAAGAATCAGAAGGGTGGGGGTTGGAGTGTGTGTCCTGGGAGGGTGAAATGAAAGGGAGCCCTTGGAGAGGGACCTTGGACAGAAGTTGCTCTAGTCAGGCCCAAATTGGGGAATCTCCTAGTTGGGACCGTGAGCAGACATGTGCTGCCAAATAATACCTATAAACATCTGGGACTCCCAAACCCCTAGACGTTCCCTTCTCAAGAGGACCTTCGCTCTCGCTGCTGCCAGATGAAGGTCGGAAGCTTTCTCTGCAGCCCATGAACCTTGTATAGGGATACCACTCAGGGGGGGTTGCAAAATGATAAAGGATTTTAGGGATTGTGGTTATTTTGATTGCTGTTACCCGCCCCAACCATGAGATTAGTTGCTTGTCCCACTACTTCAAGTCGGCTTCAATGCTGGCAGAGAAGGGGGTAGTTCACGTCATAGGTGTCCTTGACTCTACTATGTATTTTGATGCCCAAGGACCCAATGCAATCCTGTTTTCAAGCGATCAGACATTGCTTATTCTAAAGCTTGAAGTTCTTTTGGCGGGAGGCCTATGGCCCGACTCTGGTACTTGGAGTAGTTGACTACAAATCTGGAGACCTGGTCAAAGCTAGCAAGTTCTGCCATAATGTTGGCCACACACGTCTCGGCCTTTGGAATGGTGACTAGGACGTCATTGGCATCAAAGAGAGCTTATATTCCGGGCCCTGCACTTGGATCCTCTGATGGCGTGGTTATTGTGGACTCTGATAGCCAGAGTCTCCATTGTGAGGGAAAAGAGAAGAGATGACAGAGGGCACCCCTGTCTGGTACCCTTGGCTATCCTCACCAGGGTGTGGTTGGGGGGGGGGGGGGAGGAGGGGTATTTGTTACCATTAATCATCTGGGTGGTAGGTGTGGAGTAATATGCTGTCAAATAGGCACAGAACGCCAGGCCAAAGCCTAGTGGATATGATAAATGTCATTTCTCCAGCATTGGATCTTTCATGGATTCACATGCTTAGAATATTCCCAGCCTGACGACAGGGAATATTGTAAGCATGTGAATCCATGAAAGATATCAATGCTGGAGAAATGGAGTTATAGGTAAGAAACTATTCCCTTATAATACGCTTGTACATAAATATTTCTAGGCGCGACCAGATAAGGAAGGGAGGACAAGGAAAACGATCTTACTAGACCTTGCGTCATTCAGATTGTGCAAGTGCAACAACGCAAAGTGCAGGGGGAAGGTTGAGGGGCAGTGGGGGGAAGGGAGTGGTGGGGAGTGCCAGGGACACAGGGTAAGTGCAATCAGGGCAGCATTGCTCTGAATAAGTGCAGCATTGCTCTGAATAAGTGCAGCCAGGGCAGTGTTGGGGAGAATTCTCATTCAATGGCTAAATTCCCTTACCTAGTGAGTCCCTCAGCAGCTTTGCTGGATTTCTGGAGTTTTTTCTTTCCACCTGGTAAGAGTGAGCTTTTACCCCACTCTTAACTTTGTCTTGCCATTTGTATTTCTACTGTTTTTGTGATTATGGACTCTGGAGCACACCACTTCAGTCGCCCCACTCTGTGTGTTACACAGCACCTTCAGTGCAGCGACACAGGGTTGTCTCTTAGACTTCCCACCAACTCCATTTTCTGGGGCTGACTGTCCCCCAGAAAAGGGTAAAGTTGCCATTAACTTTACATAGTCACTTTTAACCACGGATCCAGTACACCCCATCTTATATGGAGTATTGGAAAGGGTTAATTCTTAGCCCTTTTTAGATGTACCTCTTGGAGCATTGTTTCGCTTCCTTAACATTAAGACTTGGCTGGTGGCAGTAGTACCTACCCTAATTTTCCTACCGCGGTTATATTACATAACGTGGTAACGTTTTAGGCTATTTTAGTAGCCTCGAACTTTAAATCCGCTTGCCCAAATACTTTTTATTTCGGCTCTGGTTGGGTTTAATCGCCATTTCTTTTTGTTAACATCTTTCTTGGGTCTTTCTTTGCGCAGCAAACTAGGTTTGCCTCCTTTGTTCGCTGACTTTTGGCGGGCTTCTGACCAGAAGCCCTCCTTTGACATCCGGTTGTCTAGGTGGGCTCAATGTGAGGGAGGGGTGTAGTCACCCCCTGCACAGGGCCGCCTTGGAGACCCAAGTCGCACTTTGTGTTGATTGGCTGAGGTGGTTGTCCCGGCTGGACAACCACCCTGCTGAGTGATTGACAGCCAGGCTGTGTGAATGGGGGACTTTGGCATAAAAGGCAGGACTCTTGGGCTAGAAGGCAGTCGCCACTGGAACTGCAAAGAACCGACGAGAAGCGGAGAAGAAGACGGCTGCTGCAACCCCGAATCCCGGTGAAGCCCTGCTGCAGTCCTGAGCTATCTACCCTTCAACGACGAGAGAAGATCCAGTCCGGAGTCTTCTTCCCTTGAGCCTGGTGGGATCAACCAGCTCACCCTTTCTTCAGTCGGAGAATTCTCTCCTGGGTCGAAATCACTGCTGTGCCGTAGTGGTCCAGATAGCCATCAGAAGATCCCTCTTCTGATTTAAAGGAGCGCACCTTTTATTCATCGGTGTCTTTCGCTGCTGCTGGCCTCATCCCTGGGTAGTCCAGATCGCTCCAGACATCGTTCTTCTTGTCCCCACGACTGAAGCCGCAGGAACCGTGAGTCTGCAGGAACTATCTGGAACAACTGCCGTGACACCAGCTTTTCTCCAATGGAATAAGGTACGGTGCACATTTGGTCGTTCTCTCTGACTGACCATCCGGAATCGGGGTGAACCCTTTTCCTCCACGATTTGTACTTTCTTCCTTCCCTCTTATAACTTTTCCTCCCATCTGACAATATCTAAGTACTCTTGGCATCTCGAATCTCGAACTGTTCAACGTGTGATCCTCAGCAACTGAGCATCTGCTCCATTGACACTGGCGCAGGCCTATTGACTTTAATCTGTATCTTTGAACGAGTCCTCCAATTCCCTTCCCTAGACAAAAGTATTGCCTGTGATTTTATCCACTTTTCCCTTGTTTGAAATTCTGAAGTACAAAGTGTTTTATAACTTCATGAGCATTTCTATTTGCAGGTACGCGTTAGTATCGCAAAACACTGGTCTGTTAAATCCTAATGTACTTAGCTTGAATTTGCTGCAACAAGTGGAAGTGTTTGTGTGTAGTGTATTTTATGTGTGATTTTGAATTTATAGCAGTGAAGTGTTTTATGAACAGATGGTTTAAAAATAAATGTACTTGAGTCCGTGTTCGCTTGAGTCAAAGTAATTGTGGTCCTTTGTGTAATCTCTGCTACTGCTCATTTACTCTTGATGAGTCTGGCTGCTCCGCTACTGCTACCACTTTAACAGTGTAGTACAGGCTTGTACCAAAGGTGAACTTCTATTACAAATTGTAGTCTGAATTGTGTGTAGTGGTCCCTAAGGGCACTGCACAGGATTCTGCCTAACGGGCAGAGCGGCTCTGGGTAAGTGGAGGGCAGGGGATTGTAGGGTTATTTACAACCCTAAGTGTGCAGTAGGCCCAGAGGCCATGTAGTTGACTGATCATGGAAGCGCCTGGTACCCAGTGAGATTCAGAAGGTAGCCAAGCAACCAGTCAGCGCAGCAGACTGGTAGGTCAGCAGGGGAGAGAGAAAGTAGAGGAGAAACCGGTCTTGAGCTAGCTGCTTCTGGAACTTCAGGTGGTCCGGCACAAGTTTGAGAGGGGCCGGGGAGTCCATTCCAGTGGGAGGCCACCTGCAGAGGAGAGCGATCTACCCCCCAGTCTCTGCCTGGTGAAGCATCTGACACTCAGAGTTTGAGGTAGCTGAGCGAAGGGCTGGAGAAAAAGGTATGTTGAAAGAGAGAGTTTGATGTAGTGCAGGCCCTGGCCCCAGAAAGCCTTGTGGACAATGCAGAGTGTCTTGAACTTGATCATTGCAGCCATGGGGAGCCAGTGGAGAAATTTCAGATCTGGAGAGATACGGTCCCTGGGCTTGCGGCCAAGGACAAATCTTGCAATCCTGTTATGGATTAGTTGCAGAGGGTGAAGGATAGAGGAAGGCAGATTGAGAAAGAGGCTGTTGGAGTAGTCCAGCCTAGAGAGAACCAGGGCTCTGGAGACAGTGAGATTCTGGGGGAAAGTGAGGAAAGGAAGAATACCTCTGGGATGTACAGCTGGTTGTAGGCTTTTTTTTGGCAAGGTCCGAGACGTGAGGAGAGTAGGAGAGTTGAACATGACACCAATGTTTGTTTGCCGTGAAGAAAGAGCGACCAAGCAAGGCGGCCAGAGTAAGAGGGAAATCAGGGCCAGGAGTCTCGCTGAGAAGGATCTCTGCCTTACTGGCGTTAAGGCAGAGATTATTGGAGGTGCACCTATCTTGAATCGTGGATAGACTGACAGGAATGAGCAAGAGGGGAGAGGAGGCGGGCGTAGGGAGTCTGAAGGAGAGCGGCGTGTCATCTGCATAACACTGAAAGTTAGAGAAGGTAGAGATCAGGTGGGCTAAAGGGGCCATATAGATATTGAAGAGCCACAGAGGGAAGTTAGAGCCCTGGGGAACACCACATGTGGAGAGAGGTGGTGGAGAAAAAGACCCCATGTTGGACCTTGGATGTTGGTCCAGGAGGAAGGATGTCAACCACTCCAGGGCCAGAGCTGTGATGCCCAGGTTATCACGGAGTAGATTGATCAGGATAGCGTGATAACCATGTCAAAAGCAGAGGAAAAGTCCAGGAGGATGAGGACAGTAGGAAGGCTGGAGTCAAGATTAGAGACCAGATTTTCACGGGTGTTCAGGAGAGCAGTTGCCGTGCCTCTGGCTGCTCTGAAGCCAGACTGATGGCCATGGAGACAACCAGCAGCTGAATTGTGTGGAGTAAGCTGGGAGATGGCCAGACTTTCCAGGAGTTTGCCCAGGAAATGAGTGATGGAGATCGGGCGATAGTTTGCCGAACAGTTAGGATCGCCAGAAGGCTTTTTCAGGAGGGAGTTCACAAGTGAGTTCTTGTGTAGAGAGGACGAAGATCCATTGGCTAAAGTGTGATTGTAGAAATCGGGCCAAGGCTGATGCGAGGGTGTCCATGTGGTCCTTGATGGTTCTGTAGGAGTAGGGGAGCACCTGTTTGGACTATGCTTTCATAGGTCGGACTTGCCTAGAAACATAGTCAGGTGTTCTAGGAGAGAAAGCGAAGCGGGAGAGGCGGCCATAAGGGGGTTGAGACATGTAGAGGGAGGACAGGATGTCTTAGGTTTTAGTGGTGAAGTGAGAAGTCGGAGCTGTACAGAGGGCCTGGGAGGGAACAGGAGAAGTGAGACTGCAGAAGTATTGGCCAGCTCCTTGCAGATATTAAAAGATTTCAACCAAGTTGTTAGTGGCTGCCGAGACGCCGGCTTGGATGTGGACTCTTCTTGGACAGCACAGAGTCTGTATTGCCTTTTGGTGCAGGCAGCAAGGCAGTTTCAGAGGGTGTACCTGAAGCCCTCCACTTTCTCTCAGCCACCCTGCACTTGCGTTTCAGAGCGGCGAGGTCGGAGTCGGACCAAGAGTTGCACTTGATGTAGGCTTCAGACGGTTTTTCGTGACTGGGCAAGGACCTTCAGTGTGTTGGCGATCGAAAGATGCAGGTTAGAGAGGGCAATGTCAGAGTGTGAGTCAGCCGCAGGTGTAGGAGGAGAAATGAAAGTAGTGGCAAAGGCATCCACTTGCGCATGCTTCATGGGCCGAATGACAGAGGGTGGGTGGCTGTGCTGGGGTGGGCTTAGCCTGGGGGGCAGAGTTTCAGGTGAGAGGGGAGCAGAAAGTGGTCAGTCCAAGAGAGGAGTGGCGATTTCTCCCCCACCGCCCTCCTCTCTCCAACCCTATTCTACCCCACTTTCCTAGTCTGACCACTCTCTCTATCTCTCCTCTCTTCCTACCTTGACCTACCCTGTCTCTGAACGCAGCCTACACTGCCAGTCTACTTATCTGGCATTTGCCCGATGAAGCGTGTCTCAGTCGTTGCATTTTCCTCTTCCTTCATCCCTCCCCAGCACCCTTTTTTGACTCTCCTGACTCTGAAGCTAACCTTCACCCTTCTATCTCTAAGCCTGCCTCCAAATGCAACTCTTGGTATGACTCCGACTTGGCCCTTTGAAACGCAAGTGCAATGCTGCAGAGCAGAAGTGGCAGGTGTTTGGTAAGAATTGATGCAGTCAAACTGTGTGACTACACTACATTTGCTTGATATTAGCTAACCCTCCTTTTGGTATAGGTCTGTACTTGACTAGTCGGTAGTGTGACTTAGCAGCCAGGCCTATCTCGAGGGGTAAATGCAAGCTGTAGAGCTGTACAAATTAAATCCGTAAATACAAATAGCCAAGTAACACTTACAATTGAGGTTTCAGTTAGTTATTTAATTAACATACATTTTTAAATGACCGTTCTTTAAAAAGACAATTTATGTAACAAGGTAAATGTTTTAAAATTACTTTTCAGAATCGGATCAAGTTAGTGGATAATCTCTGTATATGCTGTTTACACAATACCTACACCCTGAGATGACTTCATTTGCAGATTCTGAGGTTACAGAAAGGAAAGATTTAAGGAAGGAAAATAATAAAAATGTTCTCAGTAAATTTGAGGACAGCTGAATCTTCCAGTGAAATCTAGACAAGCCTTTCCCAGCAGTAACAGTTCACAACAAGCTACCACCTATGAAGGGCAAACAATATCAAAATCAATGAACTAGAAGTGTCTTCAGGGACAGCCAATGTCAATTGGGGTAGTCTATGAATCTGAGGCACTTCTTAAATCAAAGAGTTTGTAGAAAAATCACTTGTAGGGTCACAAGCTGTTAAGACGAGTTGGACTCAATGCAGAAATAAGCTAATGCAATTACCAACTGATAAAGCACTGCTAAAAAGGCAATGAGGTAAGTACCCCAAACCTAAACAGTACCTCTGGTTTGAAGAAGTGGTCCAGCTGGAGTCTGTCCTGCTACACTGATGCTGACCCTGTGTTCTTGTATCTCAGTTGTGGGGACAAGAGGGAGGACGTCTGGAGGGCTCCTGCAGTGGTACTTGGAGTTCGTCTGTAGCTACAGATTCTTTTCGGTTCAACAGCACTTCAGTTTCAGCGCTTGGCAAATGGCACCGTCGCAGATCTCCGATACTGGTTGGTCTTCTTTCACTTCCTTGGGCCCTGCACTCTGGTGAGGGGACTCTTGTTCTGGTCGTCCTGCTTCTGGAGGGTCCTTAGACTCCTTGAGCTTCTAGCTGGATTAGTTACTGCATCAGACGTTTCGCTGCACTACGGATTACTCGACCCTTGGCATTCGGTTCTTGCAGCAACGAAGTAGTACAGCTAGTCGGGGAAGATGTTCCGGTGGAATTCGTTGTGGGGTTAGTTGATCCCACTAACCCAAGGGGAGAAGTCATCCCTTCCGAAGCTTCTCTGTTGAAAAGAAAGAGTTTCAGCACAGCAGCAGGCTTCACCAGGCCATTTGAAGGTCCAGGAGGATGCAGCAAGCCTTGTTCACGGTTTCCTCGCCTGGTGTTTCTCCCAGTGGTCGACTCCACCTCTAGTCCCAAAACCCTTGCTTTTTAAACGGGTTTCTCCCATTCATGCCTGGCCTAGGCTGTCAATCGCACAACAGGGTGGCTGTCCTCAAATGACAGCGAGCCAGCTAATCAGGACTGGTTGCATTCAGGCATTCCTAGAGACGAAGGACAGGGGAGTTTTGGGAACCTCCCTCACATCCTGCCCTTCTAGTCAGACTGGAGCCAGAGGCGGGCTGCAGGGCTGAAGTCTGCCAAAGGCAAGACAAAGGGCCCAAATCTGCCTCGACGCACAGAGTAAAACCCAAGAAAGACCTCACAAACAGAAAATGGCAAAAAAAAGAAGACGAGGGTGGGGGGGGGGGGGTCATTTTGACAAAACGGTCACCCATGGGTGCTGTACTGCAGCTCCGGGTTCAGCCTGCGATAGAGAAGCACAATGGTAGGAAAGATTAAACCACTGACATCAGCCATTTAAAGTAGTGAGGGTAACATAAAAATGTTACGAGAGTAGGATAAGAGGCTACTAGGTAACCCCCCAGCATTCCACATAAGATGGGGTGTGCTGGACCTACAAAGAGAAAAGATAAGTAAAGTACATTTCACTTTACTATTCTTGGGCACTGTAGTCCACCCAAGAAAAGATATTTAAACCTTATGGGAATTCTGAAGTATTTCTCTGGGACACTGCTCTGAAGGTGCTGTGTCACCATACAAGATGTAGATGCCTATGGAGTTTCTTAGACTCCAAAAACAGTTAAAACACAAAATCCAAATCACACAACTACATGAGGGAGTGAGAAAAATGTTTCACTCACTTCAGGGTTAAAAAGTCCTACGTTCCAGCAATACAGCTGGGGTTCTCTACTGTTGAAGGGAATTGGCACCGAAATGAGTTCTCCCTAACAGCAGGCATCTTGCTAATCCTCTGATAGACTGGCCTGCTGCCTACTCCAAAGGCAATATCGTCTCCATCTGCTCCACGAAGAGGGCTTGTGTCCAAGCCTGTAACTCTGGAGCCACCAATAAGATGGCTGAACTCTTTAAAATCTGCAAGAATCTTGCCAAACCTACAGCAGTCTCCTCCTCTCCTTCTCCCTCTCATGCCCTCTGCTCTAGCTGCACACTTTTCCTCAAACTCTGGACATTCTGTCATCTGACCTTCTCTCGCCTCCCTTAGATCCCCCTCCCAGACCCTCCCCCATACTCTCCTCTTTCTCTCCCATTGCACCAGATGAGATCTCTAGAGTTGTCCATTCTTTGAAAGTCTCCTCTAAACAGGTGCTCCCCTGTTCCTCCAGAACCATCAAGGACAACTTCTCCTCTCTTGGATGACCTCTGCAACCACACATTCGCCACTGGCTCCTTCCCTCAACCCCTTAAGCACTCTTTGCATCCTTTCCTAAAAAAGCCATCTGCTGACCCTTCTTGACTGGCTAACTATCGCCCATCTCGATCACCCCTTTTTTTGGAAAACTCGTGGAAAAGCTGGTCATCCTGCAAACCAAAGTGACTGGCTGCCTTCATGACAACCAGTCTGCTTTCATGGCAGCCAGAGGCACAGAAACTACTCCCTTGAACACCTGTGAAGACCTACTCTCTAACCTAGACTCTAACACTCTGTCTGTTCTGATCCTCCTTGATCTTTCTTCTGCCTTTGACTCAGTCAGCATCTCTATCCCCGTAAACCGTCTCCGATACCCTAGGCATCACGGAAAGGGCACTGGCGTGGCTTACCTCCTTTCTTTCAAACGGACCATCCCAAGTGGAAATATGCCAGTTCTCGCCTACACCACACTCTACCTGTGGAGTCCATCAGGGCTCTATCCCCATCGCCATGGCTCTTGCCCAACTACATGGCCCCTCTGGCCCACCTGATCTCCACTTTCTCCCCTCATTTCCAGTGTTATGCAGATGGCACATCTCTCCTTCAAGCAGTCATCCTCTTCTTCCTCCCTCATACCGAACTGCTATCGGGCATGGTGCTCTGCCAATGATCTCTTCCTTAATGCCAGTAAGACAGAGATCCTTCTCATTAGGATGCCTGTTCCTTGCTTCCCCCTCACTCTCTGGCCAGACTTCTTTGGTCTCCTCTCCTCACCCACCTTTGTGCCAAAAAACTTGGGATCATCTTTGACTCTTTCACTCCACCCATCACAGACATTGCCAAGAAGTCCAACTTTCAGCTCTGACTTCTCGGGGGCATTCTACCTTTCATCACCTTCCCCAGAAGCTCAGCATCTCCAGAGCGCTGGTTCTCTCTAGGCTGGACTACTGCAACAGCCTCTTTCTCAATCTGCCTTCCTTCACTCTTTGCCCCCTTCAACTAATCCATAACAGGACTGCAAGGCTGGTCCTTGGCCTTAAGCCCATGGACCTGAAATCTCTCCACTGGCTTCCAATTTCTGCAAGGATCAAGTTAAAGACCCTCTGCATCGCCCACAAGGCTTTCTGGGGCCGGGGCCCACCTTCAATCCAACTCTCTTCCAAAATACCTTCGTTCTCCAGCCCTACAATCTCTGCACTGTCTTCCGGTGACTGCAAATATCAAATTCAAGACCCTTTGCATCTACCACTAGGCTGTCTGGGGCCTGGGACCTCTTTACATCCAGCTTTCCCCTCCCTAAATACCTCTAAGCCAGAGTCCTTCTGTCCTCTGTCTCCAACTCTCTGCAGGTGATATGCTTCTCCAAGCAGAGAGGGGGCGATACATTCCTTTCCTCAGCTGGCTCCTCCCTCTGGAAAAGCCCCCCTCAGACTTGAGCCGTATTTTCTTAAGTTCTGGAAACTTCTCTAGACTTTTCTTTTCTCCTCTTCCTTCCCTCTCCCCCTACCGTGCTAAGTCTCCTTCTGCCACTGCAACTGTTGTAAAATGCCACTTAATCCAAGATGCTGCCCTTTCATCTGTCTTGTTTAAATGAGGGACCCAGGCATCGCTCTTTGAGAAGACTAGGATCCAATGAAAATGAAACTGCACCCTCATCTCTACATAAATTTAAAACCTAGCTGCAAGGCACCTATTCACAAACACCATTTTTGTTTTGATCACATCTAGTGGTAATCGCAGAGTGTTGCATCTTTTTTTTTTAAGGATCAAAAAGGGACGGCGACATGGGCGTGACTGTAACACTATCCCATATGTGACGTGTAGTGTACCTGTTAGGGAGAAGTATCCGAAATTAGCTAATTCCCCTCTACCTTAGATACCCACAGCAACTTTGCTGGATTTTACAACTTTTAATTTTTAACCTAGAGCGAGTTGGACTTTTTATTCCCACTCTCACATGCATTTTTAATGTGATTTGAACTCTGTTTCTCTTTAAGTATGGAGTCTGACAAACTCCATAGGCATCATCTTTACATTGTGTCACACAGCACCTTCAAGGCAGTGGTTCAGGGAAGTCTTTCAGATTTCTCAAGGGTTTACGTACCTTCTCTTGGATAAACTGTTTGCAAGACCAGTGAAGTGAAATTGGCTTTACTTACATTTGTAACTTTATAGACCGAGCACACCCTATCTTACAATAGGGTGCTGGAGGGGTTACTTAGCATCCCCTTTGTCTAGCTTCTCAGCTAACATTTTTGTTACCCTTTCCTCGATGAATGGCCGGTGGCTGTGGTTAACTTTTAACTACTGTGGTCTGCTTTTACCGCGGGCTGTGTTCGCAGCTGCACTAAAGCACCCAAGGAAGCCATTTTTGTCAAAATGGCCCCGGTCTTCTTTTTTCGCCATTTCTTTGTGGAAAGGTCCTTCTTGAGATTTACTGTGTGCCAAACCGGGTTTTGTCCTTTTGTTAGTTTTGTCTTTGTCGGGATTCAGGGTGTCTGGCGGGGGCAGGAAGCGAGGGAGGTGCCCGAAACTCCCTGTGCTTTGTCTCTTAGGAGACAAGAATGCACTCTTAGGTGATTGGCCGGCTGGCTGTCTGGCAAGGACAGCCAATGTGCTGGGTGACTGACGGCGAAGCTGGAATGAATGAGAGAAACATGCATAAAAGGTGAGACTTTTTGACTTGGAAGGCAGAGTCAACCACTGGACGAAGGAATCCGAAGAAGAACTTGGAAGAGACGCCTGCTGCAACTCCTGGACCGTTGGTTTGCCCGGTGAAGCCCTGCTGCTGTGTCGAAGCTCCGAATTCATCTCAACTAGAGAAGCCATGCAAGGACTTCTCCCCTTGAGTTGGTGGGACCAATCAATTCCAAAGTAAGCCACCTGGACATCCTCTCGAAGCTGGTTGTATTTCCACTGCAGTTGCTGCTTGAGCCGAAGAGCGAGGGACAGGAACACCAGATCATGTGCGTTACTTTTAAGTTGGCCAAGAGCTCCAGGAAGATCCTCTGGACTACCAGGAAGCAGGACTGACGATCCTGAGCCACCTCAACAGAGTGCTGGACCCCAGATGCAAGGAAAACCCATCTCAACAGCTTAAGAGTCTGCAGTGGTGCTAGTTTTGGAGACGCGAGGAGCTGAAACCGCAAAGTGCCACTGAATAGAAGTTGGTCCTTTTCTTTTGCCGACCGTCCCATTGCAGTGCAGGAGTCTTCCCTCTTGTCCCCACAACTGAGGCCAACACAGGATCTGTAGAGCTGCGCAGGAACAGAAGCCAGCTGGAACTGTTTTTCTTCTAACTAAAGGTATTGTAAAGTCTACGAATTTACCTCTTGTTGTGTAAACTCACTTGTTTTCAGTTGAGACTTGTCTTGGTTGCTCCTGTAGAGTTGCTATCAGCTTCTTTACCTCACAAGCCTAATCAGCTCGTGGCCATACTTTGATTTCTTCTTTTCTACAAAGACTTCCAAAACATTGTGCAAGACTTTTAATTACCTGCAAGAATTGCTTCAGCTCACCTAGACTTTTGCCCAATTGACTTTGGCCTGGCCTGGCTCACCGAATGACTCTACTCTCTGACTGTGTGTTTTGCCTTCCTTCCAGGTAGGGGTTAGCTAACTTTGCATTAGAGGTTACCAAAAGTACTTACCTATTTCAGAATATTTGTGAGATCTCTTGTTTTGTTCTAATAACCTTTCTCTTTGACCTACTTCTAAGTAGTGCTCTGAATGCCACAGTAAAATAGGAATCCATCTGGTCCCCCAAGGTGGTGTTTTCGGGGATAAACCAGATGAACTTGATCAGGATGTTATTTACACCGCAGACTAAGTGGGTGACCACCGGGCACGTGGCACACCCCTACCGTGTGACCCTAACACCAACATTTTCTTGGATACCCAGACCGTCTCCCAGCCTAGAGACGCATTGCCCAAATGACATTTAACGCTCTTTTTAAAAAAAAGGCTGCTGATCGCGTCAAAATCACTACACACAAAGCTACCCCTGGTTTGGACTTTGTGGAGGATATTCTTAAGGAGAAGGCCCAAGTCAGTTAGGCCATTTTTCTGTTAAACTCCATCAAGCGACTGGCCCTTTCGTTGCTCACAACTTCACTCACACGTGCTTTGAATCTGTGTAGAAAAAATGTTTAGTCTAGCCCCCTCTTTACATCAGGGGACATGCCTTTCCGACTCCCTTGATTCCACGACCCAGAAAGTGTGGGAGTACCACTCCTCGGCGGAATCTCCTCTGGACAAAGACTGCAAAAAGTTGTACACCCTTGGCAAGCAGGTTACTACTTCTGTGGGGTACTCCACCAGGATTGCCAAAAAAACACACTCTTAGCAAGATATAATGGTGTCCAGTGGAGCCTTGTCCAGGACTGTCTTCAGGAGTTCCCGGAACCTACTTGCACCTGCCGCATGGTGGTGGCCGCAGAGGAAAGGCAAGTCACCCAAAATATCCTCAAGGACACTTAACTGCAGGGTGCAACTTTCCAGGGAACCCTGCTCAAACGCTACGCTACGCTTGAACTCTGGTTTCAAGCCAGAAACTCTGGCTTCTTTAATCAACAAGCCAGTGGAAGAAGCCAACCTCTTTGAGAAGCAGTTGATGATGCTTTGGAAACAGCTAAGAAAGAAAACGAGACCCTAAAGTCCAGCGCAGCTATTTCAACACCCGCCGGTCCTTTCAAGGACAGTCCTTCTCTCGCTCTCCCCATGCACAGTACAAATCTGGAGGATCCAACTGGGCATCATATCAAGGTTCCCCCATTAACTTCCAGTCCCAGCATAGAGGTTCCCATCAGGGAAAGGGCAGAGGTAGGAACTGTGCATCCAGAGGCTACCCGGCTTCTGCCTCCAAGTGACTCAATGGTACGGGTCCCCTCCCACTCTTCCCTGGGGGTTGTTTGACATCAATTGCCCACGCATGGGTCCGGATCACTTCAGATCAGTGGGTTCTCAAGACATTCACCCACCGGTACTGCATAGAGTTCCTCTTATCACCCTGCTACCATCCACCCAAAGCCAGGCGACTCATCAGACCATCTGCGCATCCTGTTAGAAGAGGTTTAGGTCCTACTGGAAAAGGGCGCCATCGAAGTCGTCCCACATCTCCAGGTAAACAAGGGTATTTTTTCAGTGTACTTCCTTGTACCCAAAAAAGAATCTTATCATGCGCCCTGTTTTAGATCTGCCACCAAAGTTCGGCATGACACTTACTTCAGGAAGTAATCCCACTGGTGCAGCAAAGGGATTACATGGCCACATGATTTTCTTATTTCAATGTTGCCAGCGCACAGAAATTACCTTGGGTTCATGATGAACACACACTATCCGATCGATGTTCTCCTCTTTGACATTACCTCAGCCTCAAGGTTGTTCAGAGGTACTGGCAGCAGCTCTCCTGTGCACTCAGTCCATCCCCATGTATCTCTTTATCGACGACTGGCTCATAACAGGGGACTCGTACGGAACATGCCTAGCAAATACCCAGGGGACTGTAGATCTCATGTTCAGCCTAGGATTCTCTATCGGGACAAAATCAAGCCTGGTTCCCAGCCAACTCAAACAATTTCTGCGTTGCTTTGATTCAGACAGAAGATGGCCTCATCGTCCCTCTCCAACAAGAGGGTTCAAAACATGCTGTTCCAGATCCCTCACTATGTAGCCAGTCATCGGGTTACCATTCACAAGGCCATGCACCTGTTGGGGATGATGGCTTCCTGCGTCTTCCTAGTTCCACTCGCTCGTTTGCACATGCGTCCCATGCAGAAATGGCTCTCGAGCCAATGGTGTTCGGCCAGTGGGACGAGCTAGTGGTGGTTTTGCAGGCCTCGTTCAGTCTCTACAGTGGTGGTCAAGGGAACACTTTCTGCAGGGCCAACCTTCACCACCACCGCGGTAGAAGCCACTCTAACCACAAATGCATCTGTCTGGATGGGGGGCCCATCTGCTTCCACTAACATCCCACACTGTGTGGTCCCTGTCAGTACCATCCAATCACATACATCTATTGGAACTACTTGCTGTATTCTAAGCCCTGAAAGCTTTCCAAAACCTTCTACGGGGAAGACAGTCCTGATCCTCACAGACAGCACCACGGCTATGTAATACCTGAACAAACAGGGGCACCTGCTCTCTAGGGCTATAGAGACAGTCCCAAAACATCTGGAAGTGGGCACTCAAACACATGTCCCTCCTCTCACAGCATGTTCCAGGGGAACTCGATCTTCTGGCAGACAATGTTGGGTAAGAATTGGTGCAGTACAATGTCATGATGCCCGCTCCCGGGGAGCCGGTTCAAGCCCGGCGTCCCCGAAAGCGGACATCCAGTCCCCAAGGAAGGACCCAGCAACCCCATATAGGGGCCCTTTGGACAGTGTCCTGGCGCCTATGGCGCCAGGCTCATAAAAGACATCAGTCCTGGCACCATAGGCACCAGGCTCATTATGGGAATGCTTGGGTGCACTTACCTGATGCAGACCATGCTGCAGGATCCCGGCCTCCTTGAGGCCTGAAAGGAACTACTTTACCTGTGGGACTAATTTACCATCCGGGTGTGGTCGGGGAAGGATACATACCTGATTGGAGGCAGGATACATACCTGAAACTTCTTCCAAGGCTATTTAAACCCCATCCGAACAGCCACACGTGCTTCGCGTTGTTCTGCATCTAGCAGCTGGACGCTCACCTTGTCTGCTCCTGCATCCTGACTTCTGCCACACCTGCCAGCATCCTGGATCACCTGCAAAGGAAGAGAAGAAGAGAACAGAAGAAGGAAAAGTCCTTACCTGCTAAAGCCGCATCCCGGAGACATCTCGCCGACAATCCTGAAAAGGAAGACTTTAATTTAAAAGCTCATCGCGTCGATCGCTGCAGCGCCGCATTCCACTCACCTTTACAGGGCGCCTCCATGTTCAGCAGCGATCATCCGGATTCGCAGTCACGCCCCAGCGCCTAGGGAGAAAAACACCAGAACAAAAGGTGAGAGAGAGAGAGAGAAGGGAATAAGGAAAGTTAAATCTCCATGTTAAGACTTACCTGTTGATTCATTCCTCTTCATTTCGGGTCCGCGCCGCATCCTGGCATTTCCGGACCCCGGCCCCTAAGGGGAAACAGAGACATCAGCGTTAATGAGCGAATGAAAAGACATTACCAAAAAACGCTCATTAAAGACTTACCTGATTTCTACAAGGATTTCACCTCTCATCTCGGGTCGGTGCCTGTTCCCCAGCATTCCTTACCCCGGCCCCTATGGGGAAAAAGACACTAGCATTAGTACATTAATGCATGGACACAAGGGGAACCTCTTATCAAAAAACTTACCTGGAAGCCAAGCAAGTTTGGTTCTCACCAATCCGAAAATCCAGTGAAGTAACTGGATACCAACGCGCCCCTGCATCAGAAGCAGGATGGAGAGCTCGTCCTTCCAGACCCTAAGAAGGATACTTCTGCGAGCCAGACAAGCCAGATTTGGGGACCCGGTCCAGTCCGTCTTTCGAACCCTGCACATCACCTTAGAAGAGGTCACAGCAGCGCGAACCAGGCCAGCGCCTCCGTGGGAGTCAGGTGAGCGTAACATCCAACTGGTGTGGGACTACACAAGACTTATCTCTTGGTATTAGGTAACCCGCCTATTAATATAGGCCTGTACTACACAAGTTGGTAGTGTGACTGAGCAGCCAGGCTTATCTTAAAATGGGTAATGTGAGCTCTAGAGCTGTACAATGAAATCAGTAAATGCAGGTATCCAAGAAAACACTTGCACTTTTAAAGTTATAATATACATATTTATTTATATATACACAAAGATATTTAAAGCATTCTTTAAAAAGCAGCAACTAATGGTAACATTAATCCCAAGTGAGGATTCAATTCAAAAAGTGATACAATAAAGCAGGCGATTAATTCTTTCATAGTTATACATTTTACAGCACCAAGGGTGACTTCATTTGAGGCCAGTAATAACACTTATTTTGTATCACCTTTGCAGTATTTAGTTAGGATGGAAGGAAAGGTTAGGGTTAGATCAGAACATACTGGTATTCCACAAAAAGTTAGATTCTCCCAAAAGGATGCAGGCAGTCTTTTATCCCAGCAGTAATTGTTCAACAATTAAAACCTGTAAGGGAACAAGCACTGCCAAAGCCTATAGGTTCAGAAGGTGGTCTTTAAGGAGCCAGGGCAGCCAAAGTAAATGGGCCAGTTCTAAGTTCTGATGCTCTCTTCTTAGAAAATGTGTTTAGTCAGTAGTTCAAATAGAAAATCACAGCAACTCAAGAGTTACCTTGAAGAAGCACAAACTGAAAGGCCAGTGCAAGTGAGTTGAGGTCAACTCAGAGTAGGGTAAAATACCACTCCCCAAGATGTAGGATGCACCCCAAATGGCAAAGGATAATTTACCCCAAGCCCCTCGGTACCTGTGAACTGATGAATTTGTTGCAGCTGGATGCTGTCTGGTTGTAGTGCAGCAGACCCTTGTTCCTGGTACTTGTTCTTGGTGACGAAAGGAAGGACGTCTGGAGGGCTCCTGCGTCAGCACTCTAGAGAAGGACTCGGCAGGAATGGATTCTCCTTGATTCAGCGGCTTTTTGTGGTTTTGGCACCTTTTTTCTCAGTGCCAAGGAAGAACAAACAGCTCTGGTTAGACGATTCTTGATCCCGCATTCCTGGACTCTGGACGTGGATTTCCTTCCTCTGTAGGGTCCTATAGATGCCCACAAAGTTTTGCCCGGATTCGCACTTCAGAAGACAATGCACTTGTAGATGGTGAAGGGACTACGGGTATTGGGAATCTGTAACCTTGGAAGGTCACAGCAAGTCGGGGGTTGCGCCAAAATTGAGCTTGTCTTGAGGCTAGTTGGTCCCACCAGCCTAAGGGAGGAAATCGTCCCATACGGGTCTTTCCAGTCGAAACAAAAACTGGGTTAGCGCAGCTACAGGGCTTCACGGGAACTTGGAGGTCCAGGAGGGTGCTGCTGGTGTCTCCTCATGTCTTCATCAGATGTTGTCCTCTGTTGGTCGGTTCTGCCTCTAGTCCCAAAAACCTTGCTTTTTGTTCAAGTTCCCATTCATTCACAGCCCTAGGGTGGCTGTCCTTCAGGACAGCCAGCCAGCCAATCCGAACTGGTTTCAATCAGGCACACCTAGAGACAAAGGACATGGAAGTTTGAGGACCCTCCCTCACTTCCAGCCTTTCCGGGCACACTGGATCCTGGGTGGGCTTCTTGGCTGAACACAAAGGACTCAAACCCAAATCAAGTAAAAGCCCAGAAGAGACTAATAAACAAGAAATGGTTACAAAAGACTGCTCCATTTTGCAAAAATGGTCACCCTCGGGTGCTGTACTGCAGCAGAGGTATCGACCTACAGATGCATGTCACCAGGTAGTAAAAAAGAAACCACTGCCACCAGCCTTGCAAGTGAGTTAGTATACAAAATGTTACATGAAGAATGTGTTAAAGGAGTTACTATGCAACCCCCCAGCACTCCACAAAGGGTGGTGTGTGCTGGCCCCACGAAGGAAAAGATGAGTAAAACAGGGGTCATCTTACTATTCTTGGGAACAGTAATTCACCCAAGAAAATGTAGTCAAACATTTAAGAGAAGTCCAAGGGACTTCTTAGTGGCACTGCACAAAAGGTGCTGCGTGTCAAAATGCAAAAAGCAGATGCTTATGGAGTTTCAGACTTTATAAAACAGTATGAAACACAGAAAATACTAGTCAGAAAAATACTAGTGAGAAAATCCCATGCAGGAGTTAAAATGAAAAAGCTTAAGTCAGCAAATCAGCTGGGGGTCTCTAAGGTTAAAGGAAATTGGCACAGAAATGAGAATTTTCCCTAACAGACAGGCTCAGCAGGGATTTCCCCTTACCCAATGAGCATGAGTGGCGGTTGCTAGAGCATTCTATTAGACATCTTTACAGAATGGGCTTTCCCAGAGATCCACCTGTTCGCAACTCTGGAGAATGCCCATACTATGCCACCAAGTACCGACAGACACGCTACAAGGGTCCAAGGGGAACGGTCTCTGGATAACAGGATAACATGGTCCGGAAAATGTCTTTGCCCTGCAAAGCCCCCGCCCCAAGATTCCCCCGCTCAACAGCCTAGTGCACAAGATGCCGGGAACAAGCTACAATGATTCTGGTGGCACCAATATGGGCCCGACAACATTGGTTCCTCCATCCCATCTCATGAAAATGTCGTTCCTCCCGCCAATGAAACTGCCATGCCCTTACAACATGCTGTCTCAAGACCAGGGACCGACACTGCACCCGTTCCCTCAAACACTCAATTTAGCAACCTGGCTCCTGAAGTATTTGAGTTTGGGCACCTTCAACTCCCACAGGCATGCATGGGCATACTCAGGTAAGCACATAAACCCAACACTAGACATTGCTACTCTGGTGCAATACTAATGTCAATCCTTTTGACTGCTCCCCTAAAGATAATTGTCCTCTCTCTAACACACCTGTTAAACTCAGGACTTGTTTTTAACTCCCTAAAGGTTAATTGAGCTGCTCGCTCTGCGTACAGAGCAAGGTTTCATGTTGGGAGATTCCTGTCACTAAAGCCTTCAGGGAAGGGGTGAAAAGGATTCCTCCCTCCCTTTTTCCAACCCCACTCCTGGTTGGCACTTGAATGTTATTACCTGATTAATGGGACCTCCTTTTGAGCCCATGCACAAGGCTAGCCTTAAGGCCCTCACCTGTAAGACTGCCTTCCTAGTGGCCATCACCTCTATTAAGAGGGCCAGTGAGTTACAGGCCCTTTCGTTTCAAGATCCTTTTGTAATTATTCACAAAGACAAGGTACGTTTGTGCACACACCCCATTTTGCGCCTGCGTTTATCTCAAAGTTAAATCAATTAATCGAACTTTCTTTAAAAAAACGCACACATTTGGCATAACGAAGACTCCACACACTAGATGTGAGGAGGGCAGTAATTTACTACCCTGAGAAAACTAAACCACAGAGAAAGACAATCAATTCTTTGGCTCTGTGGCAGCTGGTAGAGAAGGATACCATGTCTCTAAATCAGCTATTTCCAAATGGATTCTAAATTGCATCACACTGTGTTTTTCTCTTGCCAAGAGAGATCTACTCTTTGCGCCTAGAGCTCACTATGCTCGAGGCACAGTGGCTACCATAGCATTCATTGCAAATGCTTAGATTCCATTTTCAAAGCAGCAACCTGGAGTTTTGTTCACACTTGCATCCAACATTACTGCTAAGACACTCCAAGTCTGATTCTCAGGTGGGACAAGCAGTGCCAAGACATCTTTGTTGGTGTTCCTTCACACATTCCACCACCATCTCTGGGTAATGCTCGCTAGTCTATGCCCAGCATGTGATTCTAAGAAGATTCCGAGCATCAGAAGACGTACATTACTCGCCGTAATCGTATTTCTGATGGTTGTATCTGATTAGATTCACATGCGCCCACCCTTCCTCCCCACTTGGAGTAGAAGGAGCATAGACTTCGTGCACCTTCTCTCTTCTGTACTCACTCACGCATTCTCTAAGTTTCCCTCACGGCAGAAGAAAAACTACCGGTGTGACTTCGATGGTTGAGGGATCTTGGGTCTACACGTCACATTAGGGATAGTTTTACTGTCCCGCCCATGTCAATGTTTCTTTTCGATCTTTGAAAAAAAGATGCAATACTCCACGTTTACCACTAGATGTCAGACTCCATGCACACTGTGAATCTAAGCAGTGTGATGAAGGCATGGTATTAAAAGTAGACACTCGATGGATACAAGTTTTGAAAACTTTTTTTATTTAAAGTTTTAGTTGGGTTGGTAGAGTTCCTAACTGGCTCCAAGTCTAAAATGGGAGTAGTCTCGACCATTAAATAAATAGCAAACACGTCCACGTCAGTATGGTGAAAATAAAAAGGCCTAGGAAACCCTAACCTTGCCCTCCTTCTCAAAATGCCAAATGTGGTAAGAGAATACAAACAAAAAATAGTGTCTCAAAAAGAAATGTCAGAATGGCATGAACTCCCTTCCTTAGGTTGAACCCCACACGGCCTAGAGTCTCTAAATATATATTTTTTTTAAATAGGTGGATGTTACATCTATCAGTGTTGCACTCCTTGGCTTACTGGCACATTTCAACCTTGGGCTTCCATATTCCTATAGTTCAATCACTTCCTTAAGGCTTCAACTGCCTTGCCAACAATATTCAGTTCACGTTTACTTTCTCAGTTCTGCACAGGCTTCCCTCTGCCGGGCTCGATCCCGTCTCTCCTTTGTGGGGGTTCCCTTTCCCACGTTTCTATCTGAAGTATCTTTTTCACTGTCATAGACCTTCGAAACTGCAAGTAATTCACATCAACATTTGCATGACCACTTCGACCTCTCTGCAACAACAAGGCATAAATTAGTTTTCAAAAGTTGATTAGCCTAGATTGCTAATTAAAATTGTCTTGATTAGCAAACAAACCCATTTGATTAGCAATATTTTACTAATATATTTACTGTCACCAGAAGTTGTGTATCCAAGACACAAAATGAGCAAAAATGCTGCATTTTTGTGCACTGCTGAAGTAAGACATTCGTGAGATGAGTTAGGTCTCGCAAATTCTTTCAAATTTTGCTTGACCTGCAGGTAGAGTAACTTAGTTTACTTACTCGACCTAAAAGAAATGCCCTCGAATCATGGCAACAGATGACAAAAAATATAAATGGGCTTTCTGTAAAATGGTGCATCTCACCACAAACCCACGGTTTGTTTCAGTGCTGCCACCCAGAGGCCAGCCATGCACAGTGAAACTTGTATTTGACATTTAATGCAAACAAAGTAAATGTTCAATAAGTTTCAAACACCCCCTGCAAACTGCAAATGGTACCCTTTCCAAAAATCTACTCGACCGTGCTAGATTTTGCAAACCATGGATGAGTGTCTGTAAAAAGTTAGATGCATGAATGGACACAAATAAATAGATATTCTAAAAAAGGCTCAGAAAACAGTGTGGCCAGCTGTCTCCTGCAGGCGCCAATATATAATGCAATCATAATGATAGAGCAAAGTGAGCTCTGGAGGCCAACTACAGCACATGGCATTGCATTAGATCTGTAGATGTACATACTGGATGGAATTATTAATCACTACATTGTGCAAACCTCTAATTAGCTTTGTGTATTCATTATGTAAGAGGAAAGAAAATAAGACACTAAGCAGATTGGATCGCAGAGAACTGGCAACATTAGGTGGAATATTGTAGTTTGCGGCCATCGCACTTTCAGAGTAGCTGGTATTAAGCAACAGGATAAGAGAATATCAGGAAATATGGAATCAGCTCGTGGGCAGAGCACCAGCTGCACAGAGGACTACAGCCAATAGGTCACAGAACTATGTTTGCAGTGGAAAGCTTTTGGCTGTATGATCATGTACATTTTCAAGTGTTCACTCGTCAATATGATGCATCTTCCCCAACAAAATGAAATAGTTGGCACTATGAGATTTAGATAAACTAACCTAAACTTTACTGTAAATCAGTGTTTTACAGTACCAATACTATCCTTCTGCATTATAGAAGAACTTACATTTTTTAGGAATGGAATTGTGACTGTCAATAAAGTTAAAGCATATTGGTCTTTGCCAGACAGGATATAGTTAGCTTGATAAGAGTATCCTCCCAATTTACTTCTGGTTTGCAATATTTGAAACCGAAAAGAAAATCTTGCCTAGTATTCCCATATAGGCATTTAGCATTTAACAGTAGTGGAGACGATTACTGTTGCACTCTCTTCATTAGCCCCTCTGAACTTGAACACACACAAGAGGATGGAGAGGGAGCCCTGAGGGCAAGGGAGTAATGCAGGGCGAGCTGTGCTTTCATTGAATAGGGTAACTTAAATGGCAAGTTTTGCTACACAAGTGTAATTTTAATTGGCAAACCTACACAATTGCATAGCAAATTGCTATGTGACACTGCTTATTTTATTCCTTGAACAATCATTCAATTCACAATCTTCTCTTGCAGCACTAATGCCACTTGGTACTTGTAGTTATTATTCTCTTTAACTTGCCTTCTTGCATATTTTGCCCTCTTGGTGTATTCACATTTCATATATTTCACTTTTTCTATTATTTAGCTTTCTTTCTTTATCACGTTTACTTTCTTTCCATTGATCTCCGCTGTCATATCTTTCAAAATTCATAACATTACATGGACTTTCAAATGTGCGACTTCTCCTTGCAGGACCACTCTGTTCTCTTCATGTTGTATCAGCACACCCGCAACCTTTCAACTTTAAAATTAGTCACTGTCCCTTTAACATCAACGGGACATTTGCCCCCTTCGATAACTCACTGGTCGTGTTAATGGGATTTCTTTAATTTTCCTGCAGCTCATGGACGTTACCAACGCCTCCTCTGCCTCCTCCCCAACTCTGCCGTTCACCCGGTAGGTTCGCCGGCCGCTTCCTTGAAACTTGAAGTTTTCTTTCCTCCGCTCACTCGGCTTTGTTCTTCGAAAGCTCATGGCTTCCCAACAGCTTGGAAATCTTACATGGCGTTCGCTTGATCCTCTCAACTGCCGATCAGCCCGTTGGCCTTCCGACTTCCACAGCGTGGTTCGCATCATTCTCGGAAGAGCTGTTCCTTGTATTCAACCTCGCTCAGTGTTCTTTTGTGCACCACCTTTTATCTTCACAGGGAGTGTTAAAGTGGCAGGTGTACATTGTTAGAGCTAAATGCATGACTGCCTAGCCTCATTACAGGGAAAGGGCTAATGCAAACCTGGGGAGGTGATCTTTCTAGCCTCATTCCTCATCTTCGGTGCAGTACTGTTAAGATAGAGTGGGGAGGAAGTATGGGAATTGTAAATAAGCAGGGGTAGGGGTTAGATTGGTTGTAGAATTAGGGAATACCATGTCTCACCATTCGGTGCTACTCCCCCACTCCCCAAGGACCCCCTAGCCAGGTGATCCTCCCTCTCTTGTCCACCCCTGGGGTCGGGATCCAAAAGCGATGGCCTTTCCCTGGCCACCTGAGTCCGGGATCCCCGAGGAATAGGTTGTGAAACACCCTTTGGTTTTTCACAGCAGATGCGATCATTAGAAATACGATTACCGTGAGTAATGTATGTCTTTAGCAGGCCCTGTTCGTGACCTGCCGGGGTGGAGTCCAAAATAGCTATTGCACTGGTATTACGAAGCATGCTATAAAATGTACCTTTCGGAGAGACTGCACTAGAATCAATGTCTGAAAGGAGAGTACAGTGGTGCTAACTGACATCCCTTGTTTTCACCTTTATTGGTGAGGGAAAACAATGTAGATTTCCCAGATCTTGTATATGGGACAGACGCTGAGATGTCTGCATATCACATTTGGCTAAGATTTAATAAAACATTAGCGACCCCAATAAAATGTAAATTACGCCACACTGTTTCTATCAATTAAATACAATTCTCCAAATCTGAAAAACGCCCAAAATAAACTCCCTCATTTAACTTTGCCATATTTCTCCTTGATGGTTCTCGGAGAGAAGCAGTGGTCCACTGCACTAAGCCCTCCCCTGAAATCTGTTCTGGATGGCTTCAAGATATTGTTACATTGTGTCCCCTCCTCCAGCCTGAACAACAAACATTTGGAAAATATTTTACTGTCCTGTGAGGATATTTGGCCTAGAACTTTGGGGGTGCTGGTGGTCCTAGGAAGACTAGTTGTCCAAGGAGATGGCATAATGCCTGTATCGACAACTGCATTCAATAATTTGGTTTCCTCCAAAAATGCTCCCATTGGTTTTCAAGAAATTCTTTTTTTGTCTTTTTACAATTTCTTTATGCCATTTTGAAACTATAAATCTGGCCTGCCATATGCACACCATTCATTATATCCTGTTTCAGTTTTCTGTGAGAGATTCTGCATCCAACCATGAGGCCTCCCTTTCTATAACCTGGACCTCCTGAACTTTGGGATGCGTTTCACCAATAGCACTGTCCCAGATAGTTTCAACCAAAGACTCAAACTAACACGTTACTTTGTGGCCTCTGAAATGTTTAACAGTTTTAAGAGAATATCTTAATTTCATGTTATTTAGTCATTCTTTCCAATGTCTCCTTGTCGAGCTTAGGCATCGCCAACCGGCCCCTCTGGCTGTCAGACATCATCTTCTTGTTGCCTACCCTGGCCATTGGAAAATGTACTCAAGAGGATAGTGTTCACTCTGTTCCATCAGAAATGCAAACTTTCATAAGATTACTTAAGAAAAAAATCCACAATACAATATTCAATAACTGGAAAAATATTGCTGATCTTGTATGCTTGGAGTGCACCATTTGCCACTAAAGATCCCAGAAAAAAACAGTTCTCCATTTGTGAGCAATTTTATTGTCCAAACATTTGCACTACATTACTTAAAAATATGTTACTTGAGAACCTGAAACCCCTGGTAATGTTTCAGCACTGCTATATTTCTGAACAATGCGACTGGTCTTATTTGTCTAAAAATGTACTACTTACCACTCAATTTCCTCAACATTTCCTTTAAACAACCACTTAATTATGAATGTTCTTGCCAAATTTAAGTTAAAGGCCTTGCACATTTACTTTTCTAGAATTGCACGTGGTCTGGTTAACTTACGTACTGCAAATGAAAATGTTCTATAAGCCGTCTTAAGTTTATTACATTTCTAATTTGTCCACCAATTGAGCGCCAATATGTTCAGTTGAAAAATGGATTTTGCACACCGGTTTATTTAATCTGCACATTTTGCTAATTGCTCACAAAAGGTTGGGGACCCCTGGTATAGATGATAACTGAGGGTAAACATTTGAGCAATGTGGTTATTAAAAAAGCACTAGATGCCACAGACAGCAGGGAGAATAACAGCATGTTCAAGCATAAAAGGAATTCCTGGCTTAGCGGTTTGGTTTTCAAATCTGAAGCACAGGCTAATCTATTCGACAAGCCCATTGAGGACAAATGTATGGAGCAGCAGTAGATGAGGCACTGGACAAGGCAAACCTTTCCAAAACAGGGGATCTTTCACTGGCAGGCTCTTTTTGAGCTCGGCCCTATAGCGAAATAGGGCATTTAAATTTTCAATAGGGTACCTCTAATTTCCAAGGGAGCTTACAGCAGGGAACTAGTGGATGTTCACCCATGCGCCAAGGCGGCAGAGGGCGGACGCGTGGTGGAGGGCAAGCATCAAGAGACACATCCACAACTATAAAGTGACTTCGCTTTACAGGACCCAACCCATGTGTCATGATGCCCGCTCCCGGGGAGCCGGTTCAAGCCCTGCGTCCCCGAAAGCGGATATCCAGTCCCCAAGGAAGGACCCAGCAACCCCATATAGGGGCCCTTTGGACAGTGTCCTGGCGCCTATGGCGCCAAGCTCAAAAGACATCAGTCCTGGCGCCATAGGCGCCAGGCTCATTATGGAAGTGCTTGGGTGCACTTACCTGATGCAGACCATGCTGCAGGATCCCGGCCTCCTTGAGGCCTGAAAGGAACTACTTTACCTGTGGGACTAATTTACCATCCGGGCGTGGTCGGGGAAGGATACATACCTGATTGGAGGAAGGATACATACCTGGAACTTCTTCCAAGGCTATTTAAACCCCACCCGAACAGCCACACGTGCTTCGCGTTGTTCTGCATCTAGCAGCTGGATGCTCACTGTGTCTGCTCCTGCATCCTGACTTCTGCCACGCCTGCCAGCATCCTGGATCACCTGCAAAGGAAGAGAAGAAGGAAAAGTCCTTACCTGCTAAAGCCGCATCCCGGAGACATCTCGCCGACAATCCTGAAAAGGAAGACTTTAATTTAAAAGCTCATCGCGTCGATCGCTGCAGCGCCGCATTCCACTCACCTTTACAGGGCGCCTCCATGTTCAGCAGCGATCATCCGGATTCGCAGTCACGCCCCAGCGCCTAGGGAGAAAAAGACCAGAACAAAAGGTGAGAGAGAGAGAAGGTAATAAGGAAAGCTAAATCTCCATGTTAAGACTTACCTGTTGATTCATTCCCTCTTCATTTCGGGTCCGCGCCGCATCCTGGCATTTCCGGACCCCGGCCCCTAAGGGGAAAAAGACACTAGCATTAGTACATTAATGCATGGACACAAGGGGAACCTCTTATCAAAAAACTTACCTGGAAGCCAAGCAAGTTTGGTTCTCACCAATCCGAAAATCAAGTGAAGTAACTGGATACCAACGCGCCCCTGCATCAGAAGCAGGATGGAGAGCTCGTCCTTCCAGACCCTAAGGTGAGACGCTACGAGAAATCACAGAAGGGTTTCGAGGAGGGTGAGAGGGGAAAGTGGGAGGCCGATTGCATTACCCCGCAGACAGTTAATCCCCTATTTTCGCCTACAGAAGGATACTTCTGTGAGCCAGGCAAGCCAGATTTGGGGGCCCGGTCCAGTCTGTCTTCCGAACCCTGCGCATCACCTTAGAAGAGGTCACAGCAGCGCGAACCAGGCCAGCGCCTCCATGGGAGTCAGGTGAGCGTAACACCATGCTACTTCAGTAGGACGACGCTTAACATGGAACACCCACACATGGGTGGGGAGAAGCCAGATTAGTGATAAGCGCAGTAAAGGAGGGCTGCTGCATCAACCTACTATCAAGACCGCACAATCAACCCAAGTTGAGAGCAATTTAAAGTTACTGCAGAAAGAGCAATGGAACGGGTACCCAAGCAAAAAGTCCTAAATTCAGCAAAAGAGCTGGCGGTCTCTAGCGTGGGAGGAAATTAGCACAGAAATGGAAATTCTCCCTAACCCTCTGCGCTCGCCGGAGACACGACTCCCGCACCACGTAATTACACTCTGCTTTACTGTGTATGCATTCCTTCAGCATCCCGTTCTCCTTTGGCTTCTCGTGGGTTGTGCTGGCCTTCCTGCTGCTCTCCCCATCCCAAGTTTGTGGGTGCGCCACCTTTTATACACCTGGATCCCATCAAAGGGTTTCCGGTACGATTCACCTGCTTGGTTTGCCTGATAACAATTAGTCCAGTTATTTGGACATGTCTGACCTTCAGCCCTGTAATCTTCAGGAAACCTCTTCTCCGTCCAAGTACTATAATGGTGTTTCGAGGGGATTGGGTTCTCCGACGTATTCCATATCTATGACAGTAATCACCACAGTTGTGCTGCCTCTGAAAAGCTTTCTGCGTCCTGCGTCGATGACGTCGATACGCTGTCCTCGAGGGCCTCCGTCGAGCCGACGTCACCAGATGTTATAAGTAGGACGCGCAACGCCCGTAGACTCAGTTCCGTTTTTTAAACGAACGTGTTTGCTTCGGATATCTCGGCGCGCCTTGATTATACTGAATCCTGTTCTTTCGGTTCTTTGAACATGTTTCTTCATTGAGTTTGTATTATGTCTTCGGCTTCTTCCACCCCGCGGTCCGGGTTTAAGAAGTGTCGGGTGTGCGGGTCCAAGATGTCGCTGACGGATACGCACAACGCTTGCCTCTGGTGCCTCGGGGAGGACCATGATACGGATGACTTTCGACTGCCAATCGCTCACATCGAAGGCCGTGCGGGAGCGTAAGATGAAGCGGTCGGTCGGTAAGGTGGCCAAGCCCCGGAAGTCGTGTTCCACTGGTCTTTCGACGGACGATTCGAGGGGCGATTCTCCGCATAGTCGTCGTGAGTCCGGGGGTTCTCGGTCTGGGAGTTGGTCCCGCCATTCCTCTGCCTCTTTGAGGCACTCTAGGAAGCGCTGTCACAGGTCGCATTCCCCGTCCTCTTCCGAGGACTCCGCCCATCAGCGGGTTGCTTGTCCCAACAAGCATTCCACTCCCGAGGATTGGGATTCCTTCCGAAAGGAGATGTTGGCGATTTTTCAATCGCAGGGCTCCGGTCCATCCGCGCCATCTGAGGACGCCGGTCGTGGCCGTGCTAGAGACACCGCTCGTACGCCTTCGGGCTCGAGCAGTCGTCGTGACCACCGGGCGCCTTCGAGGTCCCGGTCGGACAAGGATGGTCGCTCTAGACATGCCCGTTCCAGGTCCCGGTCCTCAACGCCCTCGAGACCGCGAGAACCTGTGAAGTCTTCGAGGTAGACATCGACGCAGGCGGCGCCAAGGTCGTCGACTGACTCTCTCGAGGCCCCGCCTCCGAGGAAGTCGTCGACTCCATCGGTGCCCAGGCTGTCGAGACACGCTCAGGGCTCCGCCCTCGGACTGTGTCGACGCCGTCAAAGCTGTTGGCGCCGCGCTCTGTCGACACCGATTCCGTCGACGCCTTTCGAGGCGGCCTTGTCGGAGGTACCCCGTGGCACAGTGGCACCCCCCAGAAAGGCGTTGGCCAAGGCTAAACATGTTTGCCTTTTTCTGTACCCTCCTTCCAGCCTCTGGATTATATATCTGAGGTGGAGTGGTCTCAGGAAGGTGAGGTTCCCTCAGGGGTTCCTGATGACATTGTTTCTGGTCATAGTCAACTTGAGGGCCTGCGTCAGTCGCTGCACGATGCCAGTAGTCTAGACACCTCTCCAGAGGTGGAGTTTGGTAGGCCGGAGCCTGCCACGCATGCCAAATCCTCATATCAGCGCCTCAAGTCGAGGGTCACGGATTACTTGGGGTGGTCTGTCCCCCCCCCCCCCCCCCCCCCTGGGGATTTTCAGCAAGATGACCTGACCGATATCCTGGTCCAGGGTCCTCCAACTGACCCGCTGCTGCCATTCCATATGGTCTTGCAGAGAAGGGTGGCTGCGGCTTGGACTGCTCCGGAGAGTCTCCCAGCAGTGAGCAAGTCCTTGCCGAGGAAATATCGCCCAGCCAGTGGCGACCCCTGCTACTTGACCACGCACCCTACTCCGGAGAGTTCGGTGGTGCAGGTGGCTACGACCCCAGCAAAGCGGGCGTCGTACCCTACCATCCCTCCTGATGGGTATGACAAAGGCTGGGCGAAGAAGGAATTTTCTTCTGGGGGTATGGCGCTTCAGGCTGCCAACTCCGTGTGCCTTGTCTTGTTTCACGCACACTCTGTGGAACTGTAGTTCCCTAGAGGCTGATCATATTCCCGAAGGGGAGGACCGGTATGGTTTCCTTGCTATCGTGCAGGATGGCAAGGATGCAATGTGTGAATCCGTTTAGTCGGGTCTGGACATGGTTGATTGCGTCAGCCGGTCCATGGCGGCGAGCACGGTAATACGCAGGTTTGCGTGGTTGCGGAAGTCGGGGTTTGCTCCTGATGTGCAAGCCTGGCTCCTCAACATGCCCTTTGATGGTGGCCATCTTTTTGGCAGCAAGGCTGACAAGTCTTGCGAGGTTGCAGACCTCCAAAGCTGCAGCGAAGTCGTTGGGCGCTGCAGTTTGCCAACCTCTGCCTTTTCATCCTAGGGGACAGCAATGGAGGGGAGGTTCCTTTCGATATTGCTCGTCCTTTAGTAAATCGAGAGGAGCTGCAAGTCAAAGGGGCAACCGTAGGAGTGGCAGAGTTGGAAAACAAGGTACTCGAGGTGTCATGGCCGCGCGAGCAGTTGCCTCTTTGCCCTCAGGCACTGCCGCGTCTGCTTCAGCTCAGTCATGAGGCCCATGCTTCTCCGGTTGGGGGAAGGCTGGCGCAGCATCTTGTAGAATGGCGTGCCATTACTTCAGATGTGTGGGTTCTGGAGATCATAAACCAGTGCTACTGTCTTCCTTTCCGGCAGAGGCCTCACAACAATCCACCAGGGAATCTCTTTGAAGAGTCCAGATCCACTACTTGCGCAGGAAATTCAATCCCTGCTGGAGAAAGGCGCCATAGAACTGGTGCCTGTAGCGGAAAGGAACAATGGATGGTATTCCCCTTATTTTTTTATTTAGAAGAAAGACGGAGGATTGAGACCCATCATGGACTTGCGCGGTTTGAACAAGCTCCTCAGGAAGGACAAGTTCAAGATGGTTACACTCTCTCAAGTCCTCCAGGCCCTTCAACTTCAGGACTGGTTGGTGTCTCTCGACCTCAAGGACGCTTATTTTCATGTGCCAATCCATCCCAAGCACAAGAAGTACCTGAGGTTTGCGGTTGGCGACTCGAACTTTCAGTTTCGGATCCTGCCGTTCGGATTGACCTCCTCCCCAAGGGTTTTCACCAAGCTCATGGTGGTGGTGGCAGCGTATCTCAGGAAAGGGGAGATTCACGTCTACCCCTACATGGACGATTGGTTGATCAGAGCGCGCTCTACCAAGCAAGTCCTGGATCATCTGTCCGTCACCTGCCACTCCCTTCACAAGCGGGGCTTCTCCCTCAATTTAAAGAAGTCCCACTTGACACCTAAGCAGTGGCTCCAGTACATCAGAGCAGTGCTCGACACGTCCCTGGGGCAGTGTTTTCCTCTGCAGGTGAGGGCTCACCACATTCAGCAGATGGTGCACAAGTTTCAAGATGCCCAGAGTCTCCCAGCGTTCGAGTTCTTGAGGTTACTCGGCCTCATGGCATCCTGCGTTCTTCTGGTGCCAGAGGCCAGGTTGCGGATGAGATCTTTGCAGTAGGCTCTCAAGCTCCAGTGGTCAGTCCTCCGGCAGGATGTCGGACCCCGTTCAGGTGCCGCCCTCGGTCGCCCAGGACCTTCTGTGGTGGGCCGTCGAAGGCAATCTGATGAGGGGGGGGGGCCCGTTTCGGCTGCCCTGGCCGGAGGTGACTATCGTGAAGGACGTGTCCCTCACGGGATGGGGAGCTCATGCCAACGAGCTGACAGTCAGCGGTCGTTGGTCTCCGTTGGAGTCCAGACTCCATATCAATCTGTAGGAGCTGAGGGCCGTCCGGCTTGCCCTGAAGGCTTTTCTGCCGACTGTGCGAGGAAAGAATGTCCTGATTCTGACAGACAACACAGTGGCCATGCACTACCTCAACAAAAAGGGGAGGGCAGGGTCACTGCCTCTGTGCAGGGAGGCGATGCAGCTCCGGTTCTGGGCCATCCAGCAGGAAATTTCGATCTTGGCAGTTCATCTGGCCGGAGACGAAAACGAGACGCGGACGCTCTGAGCAGGCAGAGCGCGATCCCTCACGAGTGGGAGTTGGCTCAGGAGATTCTCCTGGAGATCTTCGCCCTTTGGGGGACCCCTCAAGTGGATCTCTTTGCCTCCAGTGTCAACCGGAAGTGCGAAAGGTTCTGCTCGCGGGAATTTCCTCCAAGAGGAGCCTTAAACGCGTTCGTAGTGGAGTGGTCCTTCCCACTGCTGTATGAGTTTCCTCCAGTCCCCGTCATCCCGCAAGTGTTGCAGAGTTTCGGTTCCCGGATGATCCTCATTGCTCCGGCATGGGCCCGGAGGATGTGGTACCCGGACTGTCTCGACTTGTCAATCTGCCCTCCACGTCGTCTTCCCTACCGAGATGATCTGCTCTCACGGAGGGGGGGAGGGTCAGGTTCTCCATCCAGAGGTCAGATCCCTCAACCTTCATGCTTGGCTTCTGAACGGTTGAGGTATAAGGATTGGGACCTCCCTGAAGACGTGATGGAGGTGTTGCTTTCGGCCAGAAGGCCAGCAACAAAGTCCCTGTGCCCTTGGAGAAGGTTCTGCGACTGGTGCAGGGTTAAGAATGTGGATCGTTTTTCATGTGACATTCCAGTGGTTGTCTTTTTTGCTTTCTTTAGCCCACAGGGGCTTGCAAGTGGGTACCATTAAAGGTTTCCTGGCGGCGCTGTCCATATTTAAGCGCTCGTCTGAGGGGTGTTCTTATTTTAAAATTCCTTTAATTTCTCAGTTTCTGAAAGGGCTCAGTAATGTGTTCCCTCCGTCACCTTTCCAGGTGCCCGGTTGGGATTTCAACTTTGTTCTCAAGTTCCTAATGGGTGCTCCATTTGAGACTTTACATTCTTGTCCTTTGAGACTGTTAACCCTGAAAATTGTCTTTTTAGTTGCGGTCACTTCTGCTCTCTGAGTGAGTGACAGGCACTTTCAGTTAAGCCACCCTTCACTGTGTTTCATAAGGAAAGGAATGTCCTTAGAGTTCGTCCTTCCTTTCTTCCGAAGGTGGTGTCGGAATTTCATTTACGCCATAAGATTATTCTTCCTGCATTTTATCCTCCTCCACATCCTGGTAAGGACGAGGAGAGGCTCCATAGGTTGGATCCTAGGAGAGCTTTAAGTTTCTACATTTCACGCATGTCCCGGGTCAGAGTGGACGGTCAGCTTTTTATTGGTTACGCTGGAAGGCATTTGGGACAAGCTGCGACTAAGCAGACTTTGTCTAGATGGATTGTCTTGGCAATTTCTGAATGTTACCGCCTGACGGGTAAGGACCCTCCAGTAGGCTTACGGGCCCACTCGACTAGGGGTATGGCTGCCTCTACTGCCCTGCAGAGGGGTGTTCCGATTCGTAACATCTGTGAAGCAGCCACTTGGGCTTCGGTCCATACTTTGGTACGTCACTACTCCCTAGATTCTATCCATGGGCAGGATCTGGCCTTTGGCAAGGCGGTCCTTTACTCGGCAATCTGATTGATTGGGCATTCTAAATTTGTATATTATAAATTCTTTTCCCACCTCCTTACGTTGGTACTGCTTTGGGAGTTTGTCATAGATATGGAATACGTCGGAGGACCCAATCCCCTCGAAGAACAAGTTACTCTCTTACCTGGTAACGTTCTTTCGATGGGTTGGTCCGACGACGTATTCCATATCGCTCCCTCCCTGCCTACCCCGCTACAGAATTTCTTATGCGATTGCAGCTTACGTTTCAGCAAGGCTTTCTGTGGTCATACTGGCAGAAGACTGGTGCCACACGTTCTGGGAAAAAACTACAACTGAGGCTACAGGCGTCGTGCGTCCTACTTATAACATCTGGTGATGTCGGCTCGACGGAGGCCCTCGGACAGTGTAGCAACGTCATCGATGCAGGCGACGAAAGATTTTCCGAAGCAGCACAGCTGTGGCGATTACTGTCATAGATATGGAATACGTTGTCGGACCATCCCATCGAAAGAACGTTACCAGGTAAGAGTAACTTGTTCTTCCTTTTGGTATTCTGCATTACTCTTTGTGGGTTCTTCCTCCTCTTAGTACTTTGTACTTTGTAGGTATGGAGGGAGAACAACTTTGAGGAAGTCCGTTTTGACCCTGGTTGCTCTTTCTTTGCTCTCCTGTTATAATGGGGTTTGGAATGGGAAGTATGTGGTATTTTGGTTTCCGTTTCTTGTCCCAATATCAAAATGAGGTTTATGATGGGAAGTAGATATTATTCTCAGTTGCCTCTTTCTAAACTCCTTATTTTGTAGGATTGAAGAAGGGGCTATCGGATAGGGTTGACAGTAGCCCATGAAACCTGCGGGAAGGGGGAAGTAGATAAGAATCTGCAAGGGGTAAATACCATGTCTCGCCTTCAGGTGTCCCCTCTCCAATGACCCTCCATTCAGGTGATACTCCCTCGCTAGTCCACCCTGAGGGTTGGGATCCAATTCCTTCCCTGGACACCAGGGTAGAAGATTCCCAAGAAGTAGTTGTGAGAGAATCATCTGATTCCTCTCACACTTCAGTGGAATCATCTAGTGGTAGTCTTGTGAACGGTAAACAAAAGTAGTCTTTGGGGTCAACAGCCAATATGATCAAAACAAGATTTTTCCCTTTCCCACCGCCACAAATCAATAAAACAAATACATCCCTAGTAGATTGTGGAGCACATTCCCAGCACTTCAGAGCTCACGGAAAATTGACAATAATACAAGAGTTATCACACAAACTGGTTGGAACTCCAGGCAGTAAGGATGGGACAGATTTTTTTCCAGACAGTTCTGGAGGGGAAAAAAATCCTCCTACTGCAGACAATACAACTGCAATGTTTTTTTTTATCAACAAGCAAGGCAGAACACTCAAAACAATTGTCAATTCTAGGACAAAACCTTTGGCACTGGTGCATTAAAAGGAACAGATTCATCCAAGCACAACATGTTCCAATTGCACTTAAGTCTGGCATTCTAATACCAGAGCACGAGTGGGAACTCAACACCAACACGCTTAGATATGCAACACGCAACATCGTGGCTTCCAATAGTTGACCTATTTTCAACAAAAGAAAAAGTGACAAAACTGAGTCCAGGTTCCCGCAAGCTGGTCAGGAGGGTTATTTGCACCAATCCCACAACCCCCCCGCCCCCCAGCCCCACACACCACCAATCCACAAAATAACCTACAAATTACATCACACAAGTTGAATAATGATACTCATTGCACCAATGTCGGCAAGACAAGGATGGTATTCAAACCTACTACACAGGTGTATATGCCCACTGATGAAGCTCCAGCCAACACAAGATCTTCTGACACAAAAACAGGCAAATTACTTGCCCAATTCCTCAGACAACCAGTTTAGCAGTCTGGCTCCTGAGGTCAGAGATTTTTGGACATTTTCATCTTCGTTCACAATTTATGAATCATATAAAAGTAAACACCAGACACTGTTATTTTAACAAATGGATAAGGTTTGTCATCTGGTGTGACACACACAAGAACCAGCTCCAGATGTGGTTGTGTACCTTTTATGTATCTATTACACTCTGGTCTAGTTTATAATTCACTAAAGGTACATTTAGCAGTGCTAGCCACATATACCACAGCACAACACAGTGCCTTGAAACACTTGTGTATAGGCTTGTTATAAATGCAATATCATATCGTATCACAACAGAAAATATCATGGTGGAAGATGCCAGTAGTTAATGCTTCATGGAATGTGTCAAACGTATTCCTCCTCCAATATCTCAAGCCCCACCAGGGTGGGATTTAAGCCCAGTACTCTATTAATGGGATGAAAAAATGTGGACCCATAAGCCATGAAAGCAACACTAAAATAAATTACAAGGATGCTTTCCTGGTTGCTATAACATCAATCCAAAGGATCAGTGAGTTGCAAGCTCCATCAGTATCTGACCCCTACATAGAAAAGGTGGTATTAAGAACACATTCAGCGTTTTCACCAAAATTCATATCGAAGTTTGATGTCAACCAATCGATTGAATTACCAACTTTCTTCCAAAATCCACAAATTAGAGGAGAAAAAGCCTTACATAGACTTGATATTCCAGGGCTTTAATGTATTATCTAGATAGAACAAAAATATGAAAAACATTTTTTTTTTTGTGTCCATGTCCAATAGGTAGAGAAGGATATAGTCTCTAAAGCATCTATTGCAAGATGGGTTGTCTGATGGATACAACTGTGCTACTCTATAGCAACAAGTCTTCCGTTTACCCCAAGAGCACATTCCACCAGATCTATGGGGGAAACACCATTTTTCCTTGCTACTCCCCCTCTGGATGGCACTTGTAAGGGAGCTACATTGAGTTCAGTAAACACTTTCACACAACATTGTGTGGACACATCTAGATCCAGACCCTCAACCATGTCAAGAATGTTTGACATTTACTCCTTCAGCTCGCCCACTGTCTTCAAAAAATACTGCTTGCTAATGTATGCGAGGCATCTGAATCTAAGCAGATTCACAAGCCCCATAAGGCTAATACTTAACCAGAAAATGTTTCTGTGGCTTCAACCTATTTGGATTCACATGCGCCTACCCATCCCCCCACACCACAAATGAGCAGTATTATAAAACAATAAAAAGACACAGTTTCACATGCCATGTCAGAAAACACACCATTTATGGCGCCGACGTTCCTAGGATCCTGGATACCCGTGAAAATAGGCAAGGGATAGTTACAGCCTTTCTGTCATCCACATTTTTCTATTTAAAAAAATGTGCTACTCCCCACCAACCACTATATGGCCTATGCAAAGTATGGGATTCTAAGCAGATACAAGCCAGAGACTATTAATGGCAAGTCATTTGCCATATACTTTCACACTTAGGAGAAGACAAAGCATTGGGTGGTGATGCATGAAATTCAGTAAAAACATAGAAATTTCCCAAACAGTCAACTATTCTAATGATTTGTAATGGCATGGCATGCGAAGACTGATGGTCTGGAAGGTTGCCCAGAGCAAGGCCAAAGGTCAGGATTAATTCCAAACCTTCCAGCCATCACCTCATTTGTTTTGCTTAAGTCACCCCGAGTGGGATGGGTATGCCCAGTCGAGGGTCCCATGCCTGCTGAGCCTAGAAGCCCCAGCTACTTTGCACTGATGAGGCCCAACTAGGCTGAAACATGTTTCAGGATGCTTGTGGTCTTGTGCAGAAGGGATGTGACCACACAGTTTAGGCTGACTACTTTGGGGTGGGACTAAGCCTGATTTGCATATGGTCTTTCCCCTTTTGTTATGGCTTGGCTGGCGAAGGATGGTCTGGAAGGTTGCACCCCACCCAAAACAACTGTTTAAACGTTGCAAAAGTTGCCAAGATGTATAAGAAAGCAGTCCTTTCTCAGAAAGCCAACTCGTAAGACACCAGAATCTCCAACGCTAGTTTAAACTAAGGAATTGTTCTCCTAACAGTTGGAAAGATCAGTCCGCTCAATTTGCCATACAAGGTCTGATGAAGATTGGTGCACCACCATTCAAGATGCCCTCAACAACAAAATTGATCTACTATGAAACGAAATCATTGCCAAAAAGACCAAACTAGCAACCAAATCTCCTCAACCGGCCGCTCTGCTGCCATTAGAGCACCCCAGTCACAAAATAACAACTTTCTCCTTCTCTCAAGTGACTGTCCTGGAGACTATCCAATCGCTCAAACTCGCTAATTGTAAGGGAGACTCCTGCCCAGCTCAAATAGTCCCCAATAGTATCTAATCTGCGTTGATTATCCGACTCCTTAAAAGACCGTCCCTTGATCCTGCACAACCCACCAACTGTCGACCCATCACTACTGTCCCATTCTGACTCAAAATTCTACATCGTATCGCCTACTCCCAAGTAAAACAATTCCTAGAATACCACCATCTCATAGGAGCTAGACAATCTGGGTTCTGACCGAAACAACCTTGCTGGACCTTACAATGCAGCTTGATAACATCAGGGGCTCTGGCAATCTTGCCAGCGTCGTCGACTTGTCATCAATGTTCGACTTGTTCGACCATTTCTGCCTCTGACAACACTTTGTATCACACGTTCTATTCGCAGCAAAGGCCATCGCCTGGGTTAAATCCTTCCTCTGTGAACGCACCTTGTTAGGCAAGAATTGATGTAGTAACCCTGTGGGAGACCACACAACACTTGTCCTCTTGGTATTCGGTAACCCACCTATTGATATAGGCCTGTACTACACAAGTTGGTAGTGTGACTGAGCAGCCAGGCTTATCTCAAGAGGGTTAAATGTGAGCTGTAGCAATGAAATCCACAAGTAGCCAAGTAACACACTCAAGGTTTGTAGTTATAAATAATTATATAATAGTTTTTTTAATGAGCATTCTTTATAAAGGGCAATATATGCAGCAATCAAATTAATTTCAAAATACTTTTTCAGAATCAACACAAAGCTAGTAGATACTCTTTAGAGATGCTTAATACACACTTCCTACACCCTGAGGTGACTTCACTAACTAGGACAGTAATGGCATTTGTATATCACTAGTGCACTTTGTAGATTCTGAGGTCGGCAGAAAGGGAAGGTTCGAGGGAGGAAAAAGGTTACAGGTTCACAGAGTATGTGAGCACTTTAAATCTTCCAATGAAGTCTAGATAAAAACCTTTCCCAGCAATATTAGTTTAAAACCAAAGCATCACCTATGATGGACAGTAAGAATCAAAGTCAAATGGAATAGAAGAGTCTGGACAGCCAAAAGTCAATTGGAGCATAGTCTATGGCGCTGAGGCACCTCTTAGATGGTAAATGTCTTGCACAGTGTTAGTTTGTCGAAGAAAAATCACTGTATGGTCACAGGCCGTTACACTTGTGAAGGTTGGTGATAAAATCAACTCTTGAAAAGCAGCTACTTCAAGTCTCAACTGAGGAGCAAGCTACAGACAATGAGTTAAGTACCCCAAGTCAGAACAGTACCTTTGTTTAGAAGAAGAGTGGTCCAGCTGGCGTCTGTCTGCTTGCAGCTATGCAGATCGTGTTCCGGGCCTCAGTCATGGGGACAAGAGGGAGGATGTCTAGAAACTCCTGCAGCAGCAATTCGAAGGTTGGCGGTAGCTACGGGCTCTTTTCGGATCAGGGGCACTTGGCGGTTTCAGCGCTCAGTAAATCGCATCACTGCGGATCTTGGATACCGGTTGGGCTTCCTTCACTTGAGCTCTGGTTGTCCTGCTTCTGTAATGTCCTGGGGAGACTCCTGGAGCTTCTGGCCGGATCAGACATTGCATGCGACTATGGATTTCTCGACCCCTGGCACTCGGTTTCTGCCGCAGCAAAGAAGTACAGCCAGTTAGGGAAGGTCTTCCAGTGGAGTTTCTCGGGGTTAGTTGGTCCCACTAACCCAAGGGAAGAAGTAGTCACTTCCGGAGCTTCGCTTATCGATCGGAAAAAGGAGTTTCAGCACAGCAGCAGGGATTCACTGGGCAATTCAAAGGTCCAGGAGGATGCAGCAAGCTTTGTTCATGATTTCTTCGTCAGATTGTTGTTTCCAGTGGTCAACTCAGTCTTCAGTCCCAAAACACTTGCCTTTTAAGCAGATTTCTCGCATTCATGCACAGCCTAGCTGTCACTCAAACACCAGAGTGGCTTTCCTGAAAGGACAGCCAGCCATTCAGGACTGGGTGTATTTAGGCATTCCTAAAGACAAAGGACAGTGGAGGTTCGGGAACCTCCCTCACTTTCTGCCCTTCCAGACACACTGGAGCCAGAGGCTGGTTTAAGTACTGAAGCTTGCCAAAGGCAAAATTAACAAAGGGCCTTTTTTGACAAAATGGTCACCCATGGGCGCTATATTGCACCACTGCCACCAGCCATTTAAATTGGTGAGGGTAACATAAAAAATGTTACATGAGTAAGTAGGAAAAGGGGATACTAAGTAACCCCCCAGCACTCCACATAAGATTGGGTGTGCTGGACCTACAAAGAGAAGGTAAGTAACGTCAATTTCACTTAACTATTCTTGGGAACAGTAGTTCACACAAGAAAATGTATTTAAACCTTATGAGAAATATAAAAGATTTCTCTGTGACACTGCACTGAATGTGCTGTCACCATACAAAAAGTAGATGCCTATGGAGCTTGGCATACTCCAAAAACAAAGGTAATACATAAATCAAAACACAGAGCGAGAAAAAGGGCTCACTTTCTCCAGGGCTAAAATTAAGTCGTAACGTCCAGAAAAAAAGCTGGGGGTCTCTAACGTGAAAGGAATTGGCACAGAAAGGCATTGTGAATTCTGCTGCTGACCCCATATCAGTTCCCCACCCCACCCCCCCAGATGTCCCCAAATGTTCCTGTCTGTCGCCCACCTTGTACAATGACTATACTAATCCACTATTTGACATCCTTGACTCTCTCAATCTCATACACTAACTGTGCTGACACACAAACTTTCACCCCCTCACAGGTTGCCGCACCGAGGACATTAACAGGATTTACTGTACTATCCAAAATTGGATGGCCACTTAGTCTCTGCCTGAATGAAGATAAAACAGTGACTCATTGGTCTCATTATCTCCTCGAAAAACTTGATTCTGCCTATTCCTCCTTCTGCATCGATGGTATTGTCATCACAGTTCTCAAACAAGTCAAAACCCTGGGGGTTTACTTGGATGCTGAGCGGACCATGACCAAGCATATCAACGCCTTGGCTTCCTTCACAGCGCAACTCCTCTCCCTGAGTAGACCATTTTTGTCACCAATCAATGGTCTCATGCTACTTTACTATTGTAATGTGCTCCTCATGGGCACCTCAGCAACCAACAACTCTTCCAAACTAAAGCCCTCTGTACTGCGCTGGGTCTGCACCGGTCTGACCACATTTCTGCTTCCAGACGTGAAGTACACTGACTACCCTTTAAAGCCTGCATTGATTTCAAAACGTTGACTTTGGCACATTGCTACATCTACTATGCTGCCCCTCTTTGCCTGAGCAAGAATATTTTCCAGAAACACCATTCACATGCTGTCCTTCCCGCTGACGGCATCTCTAGTCACACCATGCTTCAAAACGTCCATAGCTGGAGGTGTAAGCTTTGCTGTCACTGCCCCCTCTCTCTGGAACACTCAACCCCCAGATATCGGAGAATAACGATCCTACACTACCTTCAAGAAGCTTTTCAAAACCTGGCTCTTCCATGAATATGAATGACACTCTTTACTGTTCAACTGCAACCACCAAGGTACTATCAAGCTGTTTCCATAGGTAACTTGCTGGTCTCACTGTTTTAATCATGCCTCTACTGTACAAACACTGATACCCCAGGGTTTGGCCGTTACAAACATGTTAGAAATAAATTATATGTGGGGCGTGGGGGGCTGTCTAGTCCCAGTACACATCCAGTTGACTGGTAGTTTCTGATCAGATGTTGTGGACAGTGACTATCCATGATTGGATAGCCAATGCCAGTTTGAATGATGCAGATCCTTCCCATTGGTGGAGCCAGGCGAGCTGCACTTTGAGAAAGTCACCATTTTAAAGTGACCTACTGGGAACATGTCTTTGTTCCCTGAACTAGTGAAGAACTCGCACAGAAAAAAGACTGAATGGTACCTTTTGGGTATTCCTCCCCTCATGGGTGTCTTGGACACATATGGAGCACATTGGTGTTATTTTGCAAGTGAGACGATGGTGGAGGGCTCACTTAGTGTGCTTTGTGAATTAGTCAACATAAGGAAAATTGTCAAATGGCTTTAGTCAAAGATGAGAACATTTAGACCAAACACTATCTTGCTGTATTGTGAAGAAAGGGTGACAAAGTATTTTGAGAAGGCAATCTTTTGTGGTGCCTGCTATTCACCATTGCAGCACTCTGATGACATAGGTGGTAACTGATCACTAATGCACTCCATGCAAAACATTTGAGTACGAAATAAAGCAATGATTCATGTAGCACTGTGATTAAAAAAAAAAATGTAATCCATAATTTGATCTGCCTTGCTGATATCAGTATATCCCTGATGCAAGGATTGTTTGCCTTCCAACAATTCTTTTTACGGTGAGCTGAGGTCACTTGAAGCCTTATTGTGAAGCAGTAATCTTAGTTCTCCAGCATGGGGTCTGGCATGGATTCACATGCTCATGAATATTCCCCGTCGTCAGGCTGGGAATCCTCGGTAAAGAAAAAACCAGTATCAGTTTCGTTTCTGATCTGTCTTTCGTAGTAATAACCAATCACTGGTCTCTGCGTCATACTGACCACAGCCAATGACTGCCCTCTACCTAAGCACCGCCTCTGGCAGCCATCTTCAGATTTTTACCGCACGTTCATGTGTTGGGATCCTCGTGCTATTGCTCTCGAGCGTTAGTGCTATTTTTTCACATTTTTTCTCAAAAACTTCGTTTTTTTTCGGTCAAAAGAGCCTCAAGCTCCACCGACTCTCCATCCGATCAACGGGGACCCGTGTCGGATTCGTCTGCGCCCTCAAGGGTGAAGATTTCGTCGAGCTACGCTTTTGGAGGACTCCAGAAGCTTCTCAGGCCCGGACATGGCCCAGGAGAAGGGAAGCTCGACGCCCGGAAAGCTGTTCAGGGTCTGCCCTGGATGCCAGCTGCAGAACGTCTTTAAGGAGGACGAACACTCCTTTTGTCTCTACTGCTTACATGAGGACAAGACGCACGTGGAGAAGGACTGTGCGTTTTGCGGCAATATGTCGGAGCGGACCATGAAGGACCGCCATCAATGTCTCGCCAACTGGCTGGAAGGGAAGAGCCCGTCAGGCGAGAAGAAGAAAATCCGAGCGGTCTTCTAAGACCTTTGAGGACGCCCCGGCGACGGGGGTCCAACACAAGGCCAAGCACCGCGAGTCCGCTGGCACAGGGAGCGCCGAACGGTCGGGCTCTACGGGCGCCAGGCAGGGCGCACCCTCCCCGGCACCTTCAGCCACGAGCCAACGCTCTGGGTCGGGTAAGAGGAAGGGCGAGCACCCGGCGAAGCTCCTGGAGAGGCCCTGGTCGAGCTCGAAGGCCCCATCGGAGGGGGAGCGAGGCAGTGTCCCCCCCCCCCTCAAGGATAAGGCGGTGAGCGCACCTAAGGTGGTGAAGGCCTTAATCCATCCGGCCAAGCCCTCTATCGAAACTGTCGCGGCGGCCCTGGCTCAGCCTGTGGAGGCTACACCAGTGGTGGCGACCTCGGGGCTCAGAGTCTCCCTGCCACCTCGGAGGGAGTCCTCTTTTGTGCCCATCGATAGGACCCCCGTGAAATCCCCGGCGGGGAAGAAAAAGGGGGGGCAGGGCGTCGTCGTAGATTCGGCTTCAACCTCGGATGAAGAGCTGATCGAGGTCTTAAGCCACGGCCTTGGCATGGAAGAAGACCGGCCCGTCGGGATGGATCCCGACGCAGGTGACGACGACATCGTCGAGGGTGCCGACGGGGCCCCTGATCGCCCGTCGGATTCCCCTCTGCCAGCGCCGCAAGACAACTCGGCGGCCATTTTGTTGGCTATACAGTCCTTATGCTCAGAGATAAGGACGAGACTACCGTTGCCGACGGAGGAACCTTTCCCGTCGGGGGACCCTGAACCGGGACCTTCTGGTGTTCCCCCGCCCAAGAAAAGAAGGATTCACCCTCCACCTCCTTTTCAGCCGTCGCGCCCCGTCCAGCCCTCCTCCCCGTCCACCCGAGGGGATGATACGGGGACTGACACGGCAGCGACGGGTACGGACGACGAGGTATACGACGAGGATCTACCGTCGTCACCTCCCACCAGGGCTTCTCCGCCCGACGAGATTGGATCGTTCCACTCCATGATCGCCAGGGTATCCGAGCTTTCCAACTCTGCCCTGAGGAGAAGAAAAAGGAAGGATTCTTTTATCAACGGCGCGAGGCCAAGAGGAAGACTGTCCTCGCGGTGCCTCTACTGGACGACATTTGGGATGAGGGCCTCGCCCTCCTCAAGAACCCTTCCACGACGCCAGCTAGAAGAGACCGGTACGAGAAGAAGTACCGGGTCCCGGACGCGGCCCCCCTGTGCCTCCGGGCGCAGCCTACCCCGGACTCCGTCGTCTCCGCGGCGGCCAGGAAGAAAGCGGGGGGGGGGTGCGGCCTCCACATCGACTTCCCCACCGGACGGCGAGGGAAAGAAATTGGACGCTATGGGACGCAGGGTCATCTCGTCTGCAGCGACGACGATTAAAGCGGCCAACGCCTTGGCTATCGTGGCCCGCTACGACAGGGAGCTATGGTACAAACTGGCTCCCCTGCTGGACTTCCTACCGGACGACAAGAGGGCGGATGCCCTGGAGATCCTACAGGAAGGTGAGGTGGCGTCGGACCACGCCATCACTATTGCGACGGACATCGCCGACACTGGGTTTCGCCAGTGGGGCAACGGCGTGTGCCTTAGGCGGCGTGGATGGCTCAAGGCTACGGACTTCCGTCAAGACGTACAGACCAGAGTCCTGGACATGCCGTTCGATGGGAACAACCTGTTTGGGAAAACAGTGGACGATTCCCTTTAGGCCATTAAAGCGGACACTGAGACGGCCCGGGCCCTTGGGGTTCTGCAGCAACGACGGACGCCCTTTCGGAGCAGCGGAGGCAAGGGCGCCTCCAAAGGTTCCGGCGGCGGTTTCTCCACCTACCGTCAAGCGGCCCGCTCGTCGTCTCAGGAGGCCTACAGAGGACGAGGCAAGTCTGGCGGACCCCGCCGTCGTCGCCAAGGAGGTCAAGGCGGCAAAGCCTCGTCGAAACAGGATTGAACCGGCCGTGGGGTCGGGCCCCCACCGAAGCACCCCGGTGGGAGGCCGGCTGGCGAGCTTCGTCAGCGTGTGGGAGTCCATCTCCACCGACCGTTGGGTGCTGGATGCCTTAGCCCGGGGCCACGCGCTCGAGTTTCAAGGAAGGTGCCCACGCGTCCCCCCCCGTGGCCAGGAAAGAGCTTCACGTCCCTCAGCTTCTCCTGGAGGTAAAGGCGATGCTCAGGAAGGGCGCCATCGAACTCGTCCCAAAGAGGCGTCGGGGCTCCGGAGTTTACTCGAGATACTTCCTCGTGAAGAAGAAGACGGGAGGATGGCGCCCCATCCAAGACCTGCGACGTCTGAACAAGTTCATCAAGGCGCAGAAGTTCCGGATGGTCACCCTCCAGCACGTCCTGGGCCAGCTGGAGGAAGGAGACTTCCTGTCGTCGTTGGATTTGGAGGATGCCTACTTCCATATTCCCATCCTAAAGGGGCACCGAAAATTCCTCAGGTTTGTGGTCCAAGGGCGTCACTACCAGTTGAAAGCCCTCCCCTTCCGACTACGGTCGGCACCCAGGGTATTCACCAAGTGCCTTGCAGCGGTGGCGGCGCAGCTGCGCCGCGAGGGGATCCACGTCTACCCCTACCTGGACGACTGGCTCATCCGAGCCAAGACGAGGGAGCTCGCTGTGGAGCACACGGCAAGGACCGTCCAACTTCTCACGGACCTGGGATTCTCCGTGAACTATGCCAAGTCCCACCTGGTACCCGCGCAAAACGCACTGTTTCTGGGAGCGAAGCTCGACACAGTGTCCCTTCTGGCCTCCCCGTCGGAGGAAAGGACCAGGTCCATCCTGGGCAAGGTACAGCAGATGTTGGTTTCCGACGCGGCCAAGGTGTGAGGTCCATCAAGTCCCTCCTCGGAATGATGTCTTCTTGCATCTACCTCATTCCCATGTGCAGGCTCCGGATGCGCCCGTTGCAGGAGTTCCTGGACGCGCGCTGGATCCAAACGACGGGTGGCTTCGAGGAGAGGATCACACTCGACGAGAGTTTCCGCCGAGCGGTCCGGTGGTGGGGCACCCGCACGCATCTGACGGCGGGCATGGACTTCCAGACCCCAGACCACCAGGAGACAGTGACCATGGATGCCTCCCTGGAAGGGTGGGGAGCGCACACCGAAAATCTGCACGCGAGAGGCCTTTGGCTCCCGACGGAGAAGTCCCTCCATATCAACGTCCCGGAGCTCCGTGCAGTGTTCTGGGCCCTCAGGTCCTTCCTTCCGTCCCTCAAGGGCAAGGTGGTGAGGATCTTCACTGACAACACCACCACCATGTTTTACATCAGGAAACAGGGCGGAACCAGGTCCCCAGCACTGTCCAAGGAGGCGCAGGACCTGTGGCATTGGGCCGTCGGCCAAAGGATGTTTCTGGTGCCGTTTCATCTGGCAGGGATAAAAAACACCATCGCCGACTCACTCAGCAGGGAGCTGCGCTCGTGCCACGAGTGGGAACTACGGCAGGATCTAGTGGATCGCCTCTTCCGACGGTGGGGCACACCCCAGATCGACCTGTTCGCGACGGCGACGAACTCCAAGTGCCGGAGGTTCGCCAGCAGGTTTCCCCAGGCGAGGAGCATGGGCGATGCTTTCTCGTTCCCCTGGGAGGGCCTGTTCCTCTACGCGTTCCCTCCTTTGCCACTGCTAATCCGGCTCGTCAACCAGCTCAAGAGGTCACGGTGCAGGATGATCCTCGTCGCACCTGCGTGGCTGAGGCAGATATGGTTCCCGGACCTTCTGGACTTGTCAGCGTCCCCGCCAATCAAGCTGCCGGTGGACGCGGATCTACTCTCCAGGGAAGGAGGCGCCATCCTCCACCAGGACCCGAAATCACTGAACTTGCAGGCCTGGCTCCTGCAGCGCTAGAGTTTGGAGGATATGACATACCGGCCGACTGCAGAGAGGTTCTTGCAAAGGCCAGGGCGTCCTCGATTCTTAAATGCTACGGACACAAATGGAAGAGGTTCTCTGTCTGGTGCCACGCACAGAAGATTAACCCTCTACGGATTACGGCTCCCCAGGTACTGCCGTACCTGCTGACGCTGGCCAAAGCTGGACTGGCACACGCGTCCATCAAGATTCATCTTGCTGCGATCTCCCGATACACCAGAACCACGGGGCGGACGTCCTTGTGGTCTCATCGTCTGGTGAAAGAGTTCATGAAGGGACTGTTCAGATCGTTCCCGCCGGTGAAGGCTCCGGCCCCGGCGTGGGAGCTCAACGTGGTGCTGACCAAGCTCATGGGACCTCCGTTCGAGCCTCTGCACTCGGCCCCGTTGAAGTTTCTGTCGTGGAAAACAGCGTTTCTTGTGGCCATCACCTCCGCACGACGGGTGGGAGAGGTCCAGGCCCTTTCCTGCAAGGCCCCGTACTTGACTTTTCACGACACGAGGGTAGTGCTCAGGACGCACCCCTCCTTCATGCCCAAGGTACCGTCGGACTTCCATCTCAACGAACCCTTGGTGTTGCCTGTGTTCTTCCCGTCGCCTTCGTCGCCGGCTGAGAGGACTTTGCACTCGCTGGATGTGGCTAGAGCGCTGAAGTTCTACGTGGACCGCACGAAGTGTTTTCGGAAGCCGTCGCAACTCTTTGTGAACCTTGGACCTGTCAATCAGGGGAAGGCTCTCTCGAAGGCTTCCATTTCCAGATGGCTCTCCGGCTGTATCATGTACTGTCATCGGTTGGCAAACCGACCGCTGCCTGGCCGTCCGAGAGCCCATTCCACCAGAGCGATCGCAGCTACCACGGCGTTCCTTTCTGGTGTGCCCCTGCTGGACATATGTAGGGCTGCTACGTGGAGGTCGACGCACACCTTCACGAAATTCTACTGCGTCGATCGGGATTCCAGGGAGGAGTCCAGGGTCGGCCAAGCAGTGCTGCGCAACCTGTTCGCCTGAGGTGAGCCTGGTGAGGAGGTAAGATGCTTAATGTTGAGTTTGATGTAATGCTTAATGTTGAGCCTTTGCCACCTCCCGTGGTTGTGCATGTGTGTACTGCTATGTATTCTTTATTCATGAGCATGTGAATCCATGCCAGACCCCATGCTGGAGAAGGAACAAGTTACTTACCTGTAACTGTTGTTCTCCAGCATGGGTCTGGCATGGATTCACATGCGAACCCTCCCGCCTACCCCTCTGCGGCTCTTCACTTGGTCATACTGCCACTTCACGTGCTTCCAAATCTGAAGATGGCTGCCAGAGGCGGTGCTTAGGTAGAGGGCAGTCATTGGCTGTGGTCAGTATGACGCAGAGACCAGTGATTGGTTATTACTACGAAAGACAGATCAGAAACGAAACTGATACTGGTTTTTTCTTTACCGAGGATTCCCAGCCTGACGACGGGGAATATTCATGAGCATGTGAATCCATGCCAGACCCATGCTGGAGAACAACAGTTACAGGTAAGTAACTTGTTCCTTCCTCTGTCAATGCCTCTACAGATGTTACAGCTAAGCTGCACACTTTCCTAGCAGCTTTGGAGTTCTGCTATCTTCAGTAGATGTCATATTGCCCATTATATTGAGGTCACAAAGTTTTTTCTGACTTCTAGCTTAATGGTAATTGATGTATTGATTTGACTAATTTGTTTGCACAGATTTGGGATAAGACGAGCCTGGAGTGCTTAAAAATACTGACTGGTCACACTGGCTCTGTACTCTGTCTACAATACGATGAGCGAGTAATTGTAACCGGCTCATCGGATTCCACAGTCAGGTAAGTACTTGGCCAATTTAATTATGGGTGCTTTGATCAATTACATATTGATTAACCTTTCTAATTGTGTGGTTATGCCAGTTTGCACATTACATTTTATTCTGGTGGTTTAACAAGTTGCAAAGTGTTGTAATATAAATCATTGCATCATAATTTGTTGGCTAGTAACTGTTGGGAAAGAATTTCTTTTTCAATTTTTCCCCATTGATTTCAATGGCATATCCTTTTTGATGATTTTTGATTCTGCCCTGAATGTTAGAATTGAAGTAAAGCCTTGAGCTACTCTCTTTTGCTCATTGTTGTTGGGAAACTGACTGTTCCTTCAGAGTAGCACTACTGAGAAACTTGGTTTCTCTTTGTATTTTATTTTGGCAATTGCACACAGCACCTTGCAATGCAATGGGTATACTTTGTATCCTCATAATTTGTTATCCCTAAAGAGTGAACATATTGAGGTAGTTGACTCATACTTCTACCTAGACTTACTTTCCTTTAAACATGGGAAATCGTCAGGGCATATAAAGGCTATTGCTATGAAGGCTGAGACCAGTTGTTAAGGAGAATTCTCAGAAAGGTGCTAATTCCCCTTTACCTTAGAGACCCCCATCACCTTTGCTGGACTATAGGACTTTTAAGTTTTAACCTGGAGAGAGTGAGACATTTCTCCCACACTTATTTTTCTGTGATTTGAACACTGTTTCTTTTGGTTTTGGAGTCTGACAAACTGCATAGGCATCATCTATTTACATTGTGACACATTGCACCTTTAGTGCAGTGGCACAGGGAAGTCATTCAGATTAAATACCTTCTCTTGGATAAACTACGGTTTCCAAGAGCAGTGAAGTGAAATTGGCTTTACTTACATTTGTAGCTTTCTAGACCCAGCACACACTATCTTACCATAAGGTGCTGGAGGGGGTAGCTTAGTCTAGTTTCTCATGTAACATTTTTATGTTCCCCTTTCTACAATTAATGGCTGGTGGCAGTGATACTTTTAACTACCATTGGGAGTTTTTATCGCAGGCTGCGTTTGCAGTTGCAGTAAAGTACCCATGGGTGCCCATTTTGTCAAAATGGCCCGGTCTACTTTTTTCACCGTTTCTTGCTGGAAAGGTCCTCCTTGAGATTTACTCTGTTCGCCAAACCAGGTTTAGGCCCTTTGTTCGATTTGTCTTTGGCGGGATTCACGAGTGAAGCCTGCCTCTGGCAACAGATTGTCTGGCAGGGGCAGGAAGTGAGGGAGGTGCCTGAAACTCCCTGTGCTTAATCCCCTTGGTTACAGGAATACACCCAAAGGTGATTGGCTGGCTGGCTGGCTGGCTGGCTGGATGGCAAGGACAGCCACCCTGCTGTGTGATTGACAGCTGGGCTAGAATGAATGGGAGAAACCTGCATAAAAGGCAAGGCTTATTGACTTGGAAGGCAAAGTCAACCACTGGACGAAGGAATCCAAAGAAGAACTTAGAAGAGACTCCTGCTGCAACTCCTGGATCGTTGGTTTGCCTGGTGAAGCCCTGCTGCTGTGCTGAAGCTCTAAATTTACCTTGACTAGAGAAGCCCTGCAAGGACGACTTCTCCCCTTGAGTTGGTGGGACCAATCGACTTCAAAATGAACTATCGGATCTGGCTGTACATCCGCTGCTGGAACCGAAGTGCCAGGGAGAGGAACACCAAATCGAGGGCTTAGCTTTTAAGTTCGGACCAGAGCCTCAGGAAGATCCTACAGACTCCCTCGAAGCAGGACTGACTAAGCCTGTGCCACCTCAACAGCGTGCTGGACCCCAGATGTGAGGAAAGTATGGTGTGGTATCCGACAGTCCGCGGTGGTGCTATTTGCTGAGAAGCAAGGAGCTGAAACCGCAAAGTGCCACTGAATTGAAGTTTGTCCTTTGCTACTGCTCACCGTCCCATTTCAGTGTGGGAGTCCCTGGAAGTGCTCCTTCGAATGGATTGTGTCCTCCAACTTCTTCCACATGTAATGTCCACAGCTGTGCACTTTGGAAACTTTTTCAGCAGAGGGCGTCCTGCGTCGATGACGTCGGGTCGATGTCCCTAGAAGGTCACCGTCGAGGGCGACGTCACTGGATGTTATAAATAGGATGCACGGCGCTCGTAGCCTCAGTTCAGTTTATTCCGCAAACATTCTGCTTCGTGAAACTCTGCACACCTTGTGTGTTTTATCGTTGAGATGTCTTTTTCTTCGACCCCCTCCGACCCTGCCGTCTGGCTTCCAGGCATGCCAGGACTGCAAGTCGAAAATGGCGATCACCGACCCGCATTGCATTTGTTTGTGGTGCTTGGGCGAGAGTCACGACACAGATGACTGTTCAAAATACCAGTCGCTAACTGCAGAGGCCTTGCGAGAGCGTAAGGGGAAGCTCTAGGTAGGTAGGTAGGGGTTCTAAGCCCAATAAGTCCCGTAAATACAAGTCGAAATCCAAAGGACTACTCGAGGGGCGACCCTCTGCGTCCGGAGGAGGCCCGGGGTTCTCGTTCCCGGAGTTGTTCCTGCCATTCTTAATCCTCGTTGCGGCATTCTCAGAAGCGCCGTCACCGGTCGCCTTCCCCGTCCTCAGAGGATGGAGACGCAAGGAAAGTGGCGTGCCCAACGAAGTCCTAGACTCTGGAGGAATGGGCTGCCTTTAAGGAACAACTGTGTGCAATATTTCAATCGCAGGGCACGAGTGCGGTCACGCCTTCTAACGAAGCTGACCAGGATCTGTCTCGTACCGTGGCTCGCACGCCTTCGGCTCGGGTCCGCGACACGACTCGCATCAGGAACCTTCAAGGTCCCGCTCGGACAAGGCTTCGGATAGTCGCAAGAGACGTGCTTCTAGGTCTCGGTCCTCGTCCCCAGCGAGACCGCTGCAACCTACTTAAGGGCTCGAAGCCGGCGTTGACACGGTCGGCGCCGTGTCCGTCCTACTCGGATGTCGATGCTTTGCTATTTTATCAGCCCACGGCGCCATCGGCACCAGTGTCGACGCCGAAGCCTTCGACGCTCACGACGTCAAGGTTGTCGACTCTCTCGGCGCCGAAGCCTTCAGCGCCCTTGACGCCTTCAGGGATTTTGCCAGAAATTTGCTGTTGGAGTAGCCCGATGTGGTGGATCCTCCTAGAAAGGCTACTGTGAAGTCTGTGAGGCCAGTATTGGACTCCAGGCCCTCTTCTGTCCCCAGGCCAGGGTTTCAACTCCCTCTGGACGACATTTATGAAGAGGAAGAAAGGTCCGATTTTGAGGACCCTGGTGAACTTGACGTGGCTCCAATTCTTTCTGGAGACAGTCAATTGGAGGAGTTGAGGCAAGCCCTTCATAACGCCAGTGGGTTGAACACTTCTCCAGAAGTGGAATTTGGTAGGCCTGGGGCTCATGCTGAGTCTTCATACAGGAGGCTCATGGCTAGTGTCTTGGAGTATCTGGCTGGTCCAGTCCTCCTGAAGACTTTGTACAGGATGATCTAACGGACATCTTAGATCAAGGTCCGTCCTCTGACCCGGTGTTACCGTTTCATTTCACCTTAGAGAAAAGGGTGTCAGCTGCTTGGCAGTTCCCGGAATCTCTTCTGGCTGTTAATCTTAGACAAAAAAGTACTGCCCTTCCGTTAGCGACCCCAGCTATTTATCCACTCACCCCACTCCCGAGTTTGGTGGTTCAGGCGGCTACAGCCACCTCGAGGCAGGCGGTGTACCCTACCATCCCTCCTGATGGGGACTACAAGCGCTTCGACGGTTGGGCTCGGAAGGAATTTTCTGCGGGGAGCATGGCATTGAAATCGGCCAACTCCACTTGTGCCTTAGCAAGGTCCTTACACTCTGGACTGTTTCTTTAGTGGCTGAGCATTTTCCGAAAGGGGGGGGGGACAAAGAGATGGTTTCCTGGCTCTTGTGCAGGACATGTGCGAATCCCCTCAGTCAGGTTTGGATACGGCAGACCGTGTTAGCCGGTCCATGGCTGCGAGCACCGTTATACGCAGATTTGCGGGTTGCGGAAGTCTGGTTTTGCTCCAGATGTGCAAAGCGGTCTTCTGAACATGCTCTTTGATGGCGTGCATTTGTTCGGTAACGAGGAAGAGGAGGAGGTACTGTTGGCGTAAGTTCTGCGACTGGTGCAGAGGTCACAATGTGGATCCTTTTTAGAGCTCCATTCCTATGGTGTCTTTTTTGCTTTCTTTGGCCCACATGGGGCCTTCAAGTTGGTACCATTAAGGGTTACCTGGCGGTGCTGTCTATATTTAAGCGCTCGTCTGAAGAATGTGCTTACTTTAAGATTCCTTTGATTTCTCAATTTCTTAAAGGACTGACTAATGTATTCCAGCCTTCTCCTTTCCAGGTGCCGGTTTGGGATTTAAATTTGGTTTTGAAATTTCTCATGGGTGCTCCGTTTGAACCTTTGCACTCTTGTCCTTTGAGGTTATTGTCTTTCAAGACTGTGTTCTTGGTTGCGGTAACTTCCGCTCGCAGAGTGTGTGAATTGCAGGCACTTTCCTCTAAGCCACCCTTTACTGTGTTCCACAAGGACAGGGTAGTACTTAGGTAGAAAGGATGGACGTTCCCTAAGGTAGTTTCTGAATTTCATTTTAGTCAGAAGGTGGTTCTTCCTTCCTCTTCCTCATCCTGTTAAGGATGAGGAGCGACTCCATAGTTTGGATCCTAGGAGAGCTCTGAGCTTTTACATTTCTAGGATGTCCAGGGTCAGAGTGGACGATCAACTCTTTGTAGGATAGGCTGGACACCGATTGGGCCAGGCTGTTACCAAACAGACCTTGTCCAGGTGGATTATCCTCACCATTACGGAGTGTTACCATTTGGCGGGTAAGGACCCTCCTGAAGGGTTGCGAGCTCATTCCACTAGGGGCGTGGCTACTTCCAACACCCTTCATCAGTGTGTTCCTATTCTGAATATTTGTGATGCGGCTACATGGGCTTCGCTCAACACATATGTTAAGCATTGCTCCCTGGATAAAGTCCATGGTCAGGATATGGCCTTTGGTAAGGCAGTTCTTTATTCCGCCATCTGATTGGGTACTCTAAATTCTTTTCCCCTCCTCCATGTATTGGTACTGCTTTGGGAGTCTGTCAAAGATGTGGAATACTTTGGAGGACGCAATCCATTGGAAGAACAAGTTACTTACCAACTGGTAACGTTCTTTCGACTGGATGGGGATGTTCATGGTATTCCGCATCTTTGACATGTAATATCCACATCTGTGCGGAATACCATGGAGGAACATCCCCATCCAGTCGAAAGAACGTTACCAGTTGGTAAGTAACTTGTTCTTCTTGTCCCCATGCCTGAGGCCCAGGAACAGGATCTACAGAGCTGCACAGGAACAGAAGCCAGCTGGAACCATTTCTTCTAACCAAAGGTACTGTAAACTAAGGGGAATTACCTCTTGTGCAGATGTCAGAATTCTTCCACTCAAGACTCTTGCTCACGTAGCGTGGACAAAGAGTTCTTCTGACCAATGTACCCCTCTGAGTGATAGAACACACAGAGGAGTTAATTAGCAAGAAGAAAAGTACACCAGACGTAGGCCAGAACAACTTCTTGATCGTCGCACCAATACGGTCTGCAGAATGTTGTCTAGGTGCTGAGGCCGAAGCGTTTACTGCAACAGGGAGCAAAACAATAAGAACCCCAGTGAATGCTATGCCAGAACACTCAAAGAACAGAAGAACTGATGTAACATAAATCCAAGGTCTCAACACAAGGGTTTAGTATATGTATACTGTCCCAGTGCGAACGGGAATGGTATGGTAAACTCAGATGTAATACAGTAAGAAAGAGATAAGAACGTGAATTAGACCTACTAGTGCGCCACAGAACAGAAGAATTCCAAAAACTGCCCAACTGTTGGTAGTAAACACAAAACCTATCCCGACGGCACAAGGACGCCTGGTGCTAGGGTGACCCAGTCACAAGTCCCAGAAGGGGATCATCGGACCAGACGGCACGAGGACGCCTATCAGGAAGCCACACACTATCGGTAGTCTCTTGTCACTGTGTGTGCAAGTACTTGAAGGGCTACCAACAGATCAGGCAGGCGGGCGGGACTTAATCCAAGTACCAAGTCCAGAACATAATCCAAAATCATTCCGGGCAGCAGATCCAGGTGGTCAATAAGCAGGCGAAGAACAAAGACAAAACATGATCCAAGATATGGTCCGTGTGAAATTCCGGGTCGAAATACGTTCCAAGCCGATAGCAACAAAAGCACAAGACAAGCCAGTCCTTTAACAAGCAGGGTCGGCAGCGTTGTATGAATAGATCAAGGGGCAATCCAAAAACAGTCAGGAATACACAAAGGCAAGGTCGACAACAAGGAATCGAGGAAAGAACAGCAAGAACAAAACGAAACTTCCGTAGCGTTGCAATCGGAAGCACCAGGCTAAGGCAAGGAGATTCCTTATTGGCCAGCGGTGTCACGTGATCGGGAAGCGACTATGCATGAGCGTAACGAGGAAGCCAGTCTCGATGGCAACCTCCAATGCTCCCAGTCGGGAACGCCCCGTCACAAAGACCCGTGATCGAAGGTCCCGACTGTGGAATTGGTATGCCCCTTAGTGCTACGGTGATAATTACAGGAGCTGCTCTGCTACCATCATTGGAGCGGACCATGCTGTGAGCGGAGCATTTCATGACAGTAGCCTCACTTGTTCTCAGTTGAGAATTGTCTTGGTTGCTCCTGCAGAGTTGCTTGCATCTTCTACCTCTCACAAGCCTCCTAGCTTGTGGCCCTACATTGATTCTACTTATTTCTACAAAGACTTCTAAAACACTGTGCAATACTTTTACTTAACTGCAAGAAGTGCTTCAGCTCACCTAGACTTTTGCCCAATTGACATTGGCTTGGCTCCCTGAATTACTCTTCTTCTCTCAGCTTGTCTTCCATTTCTTCTAGGAAAGTGGTAACTTACTTTATATTGGGGGGGGGGGGTTTCAAAAGTACTTACCTGCTTCATAATATTTGTGTGCTCTCTTGTCTTATTCTAAAACCTCTTTACTTAAACCCCTATCTCAGTATTGCTCTAAATGTACCAGTGATATATTAATGTCCAGTGTCCTGGCTATTTAAATCACCTGAGGGTGTAGGAAGTGTCTCAAATAGGTACTTGCTGATTTAGAGAAACTAAGTGTGCATTTTGGAGCGTATTTGTGTTACTATTATATTCCTCCCTCTGAAGAAGGCTTATTCAAACGGACTGTTAAATTAATAATTGTTCATGAAACCTTGAGTGTGTTTATTTGGACATTTGTCACTGTGAAGATCTGTGTAACTCCCCCTACTGCTTACATTGACCCCTCTTGAGATAAGCCTGACTGCTCGCTACACTACCAACCTGTGTAGTACAGACCTATACCAAAGGTTGGGTTCCTATTGCCAGGAGGTAAAGGTTGTTGTAGTGCACCCAAAGGGTACTGCACCAAATCATGCCCAACACCAGTCTAGGGGGTGCTGGTTGGATTTTGTCATAAGTGTGTGTGAAGATGCTTGTTGCCTCAGCATTTAAAGTTACACACATTGCTATATGCGAGAGCGATCTCGGGCTACTCTTAATTCTGTCATTGAAGTGACTCAATAGAATTTAAAAAACTATCAGTCCTACCCTAATGTAACCCCTAATTGCATGGCGTGCTGAGGACTTGGGAGATCTAGAATTGCAGCCCAGGTAAAAGTATGCCTGGGCTATTTGGAAAACCCGACTCTGAAGGGGATGGAGAAACATTTTAGAGTGCCCTGTGTCCAACAAATGTTTAGTACAGGGAAGGCTGCAAATTATTGGTCAGTTGGGTAAGATTGAACAGACATCACTCAGCATTCCTCTCGGTTCCATCTGAACAATACTTTGAAACAGAGCACTCCGGAATGATCAGGAACTGAATATACAAGAAGTGGGCACTCTGTCCTTGCTTGAAATGTATGCTGACCTAGGTATAAGTACAGTACATGGTGGTGAAATATGTACTATAAAACCTGCAGAATGTAGCAGATTGGTACTAATGACCAGGCTGAATGAACTTGCTACCTTTTAAGGATAGTAGAGATTGGGGCAAGTCTGTGGCAGATAAAAAATGTTTTAACACAGGAGCGGTTGAGAATAGCAGCCATTTCCTACTGTTTTGTATATAATACTGTGACATGCCCAGTGAATTTTTTATTTTTTTTAATGAAGTATATCTGTCCTATTCTTGGCCGTGACGACAGCACTGGTATGAGCTGGCCTCAGTGCAGTTTTTCTGCATGCTCAGCACACTGTGGACGGTTCATCGCCTCAGCAATTTTTCATTGTATATTTTCAGTAGTTTGGAAGTTTGACAAACATTTCTACACCCAAGACTGGTTCCAAACGGTGCTGTGATTGTGGCACTGAAATGTTCATTAGACCCACATCTGATCTGCCTTTGGTGTTTGGGTGTTGACCAGAGTCGATGACTGCGCTTTCTGTCAGTCGACGACAGCCAAGGCCTTGAAGGAAAGGAAGTGGAAACTCACAGCAGGTAGGCCCCTTTCTAACTCCCTTTCTAAAATGTTGTTCTCTGGCGAGAGGGAGATTCCCCCTATGAAAAAGCGCTCTAAACACTCGAAACGCTTGAGATCCAGATCTAGTCATTCGTCCTCATCACACAAAAAGACGAAGAAACACCGTTGTTCGGGGTCGTCCTAGTCAGATTACTCTCCTGACAGATGGGTAAACTTTCCAAGTAAATCAGCATCTTCTCCTGACTGGAAGAAAAGTAGTCTCCAGATGCTGGACGTTTTTCAGAAGGCACCTTCAATCGCCCCTTTGAAAGATCCCAAGGAGGCATCAGACCCCACTGCGTCCGTTAAGACAGGCAGGGTGTCTCCTGAGACCACAAATCGTGTGCCAAAGAGCTTGAGCTAATTCTTAACATTTGTTTCTCCACAAATTGAAGCCAAAGGCTTTCTCCTTGACTCCTGTAAAGGAGCCGGTACCTGGCCCATCGAGCCAGTGTTGTCGTCAAAGCTGTTAACTGTTGATGCCATTGATGACCTTGAAGACTTCGATTCCTTTTTTTTTTTTTTGTCGAAGCTTTAGAAGCCTCTATTTGCGCCTGACATATTTAAGACCACTGGGTCATTTTTTGGGGCAGAAGAGGATGTACCTTTTAGTTTGGAGTATGGCGTTCCCAATGTACCTGATGATTTAATCTCAGGAGTCCAGGTTGCAAAATCATGTGGACACTTTGAAGGATGTTAAGGGCTTAGATAACTCACCTGAGACAGCTTTTGCCACTCCTGACTCTACAAGTCATGCAGACCCCTCCTATAGATCAGTTATGGGTGAAGTCACGGAATATCTAGGATGGGGAAAACCAGTTGCAATCCTGGAAAAGGATTACCTTCATCCTGGATAGGGCTGCTGCCAAGGGAGCCTCTGTTACCCTTCCACACTGCATTGAGAACCAGAGTGTTGGAAAACTGGTTAAAACCAGATACGGCACTGGTGGTTAATAATTATCTGGCCAAGAAATATAGGCCTGCCACAGTACATCCAGGTTTTCGGTCAAAACACCCCACTCCTGAAAGCTTAGTGGTTCAGGCAGCCACGTCAATTTCAAAGGCTCCTCCTATCCTACTATCCCCCAGATAGAAATTATAATAGGTTTGACGCCTTAGGGAAGAGGCTGTTTTCCACAGGCAGCACGGCCTTGAAGGCCATTAATGCGACTCGTGCCCTGGCCAAGTATACGCATACCTTGTGGAACATAATAGCTTTGGCTTTCCCTGAAGAGGAGGTGAGTGGGTGTCTTAACCTTGTGCAAGACGACCAGGATGCTATGTGCCAATCTCTCCAGTCTGGAGTAGACACTGCAGACTCTGTTAGCCGAGCTATGGCGGGAAGTACTGTCACACAAAGATTTGCTTGGTTGAGAAAGACAGGTTTTGCACCTGATTTCGAATCAAGACTCTTGGACGTGCCATTTGATTGCTCCAAGCTTTTCGGCCCCAAGGCCGTTGAAAGCCTAGACAAAATTAGATGCATCCAAGGTGGCAATTAAGTCTTTGGGAGCAGTAATATGCCAGCCTCAACAATCTCAAGGGTCTTCCTACAGTTGGCGGGGTCAGCCTTTTTGGTTCTAATCATTTGCTAGATGATGAGGCCAGTTTGCGCTTAGGGGCCAAAGAAGACTTCCCCATGGCTCAAGAGGAGGGAGAAACTCCTCTCAGCCTCTGCAACACCAAAACCCCTTTGAGTCCTTGGATCACAGGGCTGTGGTGTGGTGGGGACAGGCTGGCTCAGTTGGCGAGGCATAACCTCTGATGCTCGGGCACCACAGAAAGTGGCTCACAGCTACTGCCTCCCTTTCCTAAAAAGACTCCCGGATTGTTCTACAAGAGGCCAAGCCTTGAAGGATCTGAATCCGCTCCTCTTGATGGAGATGCTCACCCTGTTGGGGAAAGGTGCAATGAAGTCAGTACCTGTGGCGGAGAGGAATCCAGGTTGGTACTCTAATTTCTAATCCCCAAGAAGGACAGAGGACTGCAACCCATCTTTGACTTGAGATGCTTGAACACGTTTTAGATGGTTACCTTTTTCGCAGATTCTTCAGTCCCTTTGACTCAAGGATTGGTGGGTGTCATTGAACCTTCAGGATGCTTACTTTATGTGCCAATGAAACCCAAGCACAAACTGAGGTTTTCCGTTGGCGGTTCTCACCGTCTTTTTACATTTTTATTTTTTAAAGTTTATAAAAAAACTTGCAACAAAATAACTTGGACTTTGCAATCATCAGAAAATGTATAAACTTTCATGCCTATTAACCATCCCACCCCCTCCATCACCAGCCTATACCACTCACCAGGTCTACCCATATCTTGTTTCAGCCTGTTGTACCCGCCTCCCGCTCTTGTCCCTCGGGTTCTAATAGTGCGTGTGCCTGAGTCTGGGTGTCCTCTTGTGCAGGGTCGATCATTTCTTGTATCATACATTTCCAGGCTACCAAATCCACATTCTGTTCCTCTAGTCGCCTACGGGATGCTTCTTGCCACACCGAAGTTTCGGCCAGTGACTATTTTTAGAGGTCCCCCAGCCATACCTTGACTGCTGGACTATTACGTGCCTTCCATCCCATAGCTATCCTATGCTTCTCTAAAATATATGCTAAATCTCTCAACTTACTAACTTGTCTCGCATGCTTAGGTCTTGGGAAGATTCCTAGTAAACACGCTGTGGCGGAAACCGACTGTCGTCAAGCCGGCCCTAGTCTGGGCCTAGGCCACTTCTTCCCAGTACTGAAGTTTCTTTGCGCAGGCCCAGAACATATGCATCAGGTCTGCAACTACCAGACCACATTTCATACCCGATTGTTCTGCTGCTTTGCTGAATGCAGCAATTTTCTTCTGAGTTATGTATGCTCTTTGAGTGATGTATAATTGGATCAACTGCAGTTTTGCATTTCTGGACACCTTTTTATGATACCCCATGACGCTTCCTCAGGCTGCGTCCGACAGCTGTTCTTGCAAGTCTGCCTCCCAGCTCTGTTTCATCTGTACAAGTTGTAGAATGGCCTTGCCAGCAACAATTTATACAGCCTAGACACTGCATGTCCCCCCTCAGAAATGTCAGTGTTCTCCAGCATGGGGTCTGGCATTCACATGCTCATGAATATTCCCCGTCGTCAGGCTGGGAATCCTCGGTAAAGAAAAATCAGTATCCGTTTCGTTTCTGATCTGTCTTTCGTAGTAGTAACCAATCACTGAACTCTGCGTCATACTGACCACAGCCAATGACTGCCCTCTCCCTAAGCCCCGCCTCTGGCAGCCATCTTCAGATTTTTACCGCACGTTCAAGTGTTGGGACTCCTCGTGCTTAGCTCTCGATTTTTTTCCTGCGTGTTTCGCGCTTTTTTCAGGTGAATTTTCACATTTTGTTCGGTTAATCGAGCCTCAAGCTCCACCGTTTCTACTCCCGTTAACGGCTACCCGTTGCAGGATTTTCCTACGCCCCTCAAGGGTGAAGATTTCGTCGAATCAACATCTTGGAGGATTCCAGAAGATTCGTGGCCTACTTCGAGATGGCCCAGGACGCGAGTTCGTCACCCGGACCCAAGCTGTTTCGCAGCTGCCCTGGATGCGGGCTGCAGAATGTGTTTGAGGACGAGCATTCGCGATGCCTCTGTCTTCATGGGGACAAGACTCATGTAGAGAAGGACTGCCAGTTCTGCAAGAACTTGTCGGAGCGGACCATGAGGGACCGTCTATCCCGTCTCGCCAGCTGGTTGGAGAAGGGCTCAACGGGTGAGAAGAAGAAAGGGTCTGAGCGGGCTTCTAAGTCCTGTGCGGGCACCCCGGCGACGGGGGCCCAACACCAGGCCAAGCGCAGCGAGTCCGCTGGCTCCGGGAGTGCCGACAGGTCGGGCTCTTCGGTCGCCAGGCAGGGCACGCCTTCCCCGGCACCGTCAACCACGAGCCAGCGCTCCGGTTCGGGGAAGAGTAAGTCCGAGACCCCGGGTAAGCTTCGGGAGAAGCCCTGTCCGATCTCGGAAGAGGGGGAGCGAGGCGTCGCCCCTCCCCCTAAGGAGAAGGCCCGGGACGCACCTAAGGTGGTGAAGGCCCCTACCCAGCAGGCAAAGGCCTCTATCGAGGCGATCGCGGCAACTCTGGCCAAGCCGGCAGAGACCCCGCCAGCGGAGACTGCCTCCGGGACTAGAGTTTCCCTGCCGCCAAGGAGGGAATCCTCTTTTCAGCCCATCGTCATGGCCACCATGATGGAAGAAGCGAGGGGGGGCACGGTAGCCTCCTCGAGCTCGGAGTCAGCCTCGGAGGAGGAACTGACCGAGGCCGTGAGGAATCTCGAAGTCCAATTCGAGAAGGTTCGATCCCGTAAGGAAGATCCTTGGGAGATAACCGAGGAAGACGATGGAGAGGAAGAGCAGCCTTCCCTTCCGGCGCAGCCGGAACCTAGGCCTCAGGATAGCTCGGCGGCCATTTTGTCTGCGATCCAGTCCTTATGCTCTGAGATAAGGATGAGATTACCACGGCCCAGGCCGGAGGACCCGCAACCTGGCCCGTCGGGAAGTCCTCAGAACAAACGACGGAGGACCCAACCCTCACCTCCACTCGCCCCCGTAAGGCCTACAGTTCCCTCCTCATCCTCCCACGAGTCAGGAGATGATGGTGCGATTGGCTCGACGACGGGTTCTGAGGGCGACGGCGACGGTATGGGTCTCCCGTTGCACGGGCCTCGCCGCCCGACGAGATTGGCTCATTCCACGCCATGATCGCCAGGGCGTTCGAATTGTTCCAGCTCTGCCCGGAGGAGCAGAAAAAGGAAGGTTTCCTCTATCAGCGGCGGGAGGCCAAGAGGAAGACTGCCATCGCGGTGCCTCTAATCGATGACATCTGGGAGGAGGGCCTGTCGGTTCTCAAGAACCCCTCCACAGCACCAGCCAAACTGGACCGGTACGAGAAGAAGTACCGGGTCCCCGAAACCGCTCCCCTGTGCCTCAGGGCCCAGCCAACGCCAGACTCTGTCGTCTCGGCGGCGGCGAAGAAGAAGGCGGCGGGGTCAGGAGCCTCGACGTCGAATTCCCCGCCTGACAGCGAGGGAAAGAAGTTGGACGCCATGGGGCGGCGGGTCATTTCGTCGGCGGCGACGACGATCAAAGCGGCCAACGCCCTGGCGATCATGGCCCGTTACGACAGGGAGCTCTGGTTTAAGCTGGCTCCCATATTGGACTTCCTACCGGACGACAAGAGGTCCGAGGCCCTGTAAATACTGCAAGAGGGCGAGGTGGCATCGGACCACGCCATAACGGTGGCAACCGATATTGCCGATACCGGGTTCCGCCAGCTGGGCAACAGTGTTTGCCTACGACGACGGGGTTGGCTCCGGGCGACCGACTTCCGTCAGGACGTCCAGACCAGGGTGTTGGACATGCCATTCGACGGCAGCAACTTGTTCGGGAAGGCGGTGGACGAATCCCTCCAAGCCATAAAGACGGACACGGAGACGGCCCGCGCCCTAGGAGCCCTTCAGCAACGACGGCCCTTTCGGAGCTCCGGAGGCAGACAGGGTGCCTCCAAGGGATCCAGCGGTGGCTCGTCGTCCTACCGCCAGGCGGCACGCTCCTCGTCTCAGGAGGCCTACAGGGGTCGCGGCAAGCAGGGAGCGCCTCGCCGCCGTCGGCAAGGTGGCCAGGGCGGCAAGGCCACCACCTCCAAGCAGGACTGAACCGGCTGTGGCCTCGGGCCCCCACCGAAGCACCCCGGTGGGAGGCCGGCTGACGAAGTTCGTCGGCGTGTGGAAGTCCATCTCCACCGACCGTTGGGTGCTGGATACCCTGGCACTCTATCGAATTCCTGAAGAAGTGCCCTCACGTTCCACCTGTGGCCAGGAAGGAAAATCACGTCCCGCAACTGCTGTTGGAAGTACGGGCGATGCTCAGGAAAGGCGCCATCGAGCTTGTCCCGAAGAGGCTCCGGGGTGTACTCAAGGTACTTCCTCGTCAGGAAGAAGACGGGCAGCTGGCGCCCCATCCTGGACCTTCGTCGTTTGAACAAATACATCAGGTCACAAAAGTTCAGGATGGTCACCCTCCAGCACGTGCTGGGACAGCTGGAGGAAGGCCACAAAAGTTCAGGATGGTCACCCTCCAGCACGTGCTGGGACAGCTGGAGGAAGGCGACTTTCTATCGTCGTTGGACCTGGAGGATGCTTACTTCCACGTTCCCATCCTCAAAAGTCACCGAAAGTTCCTCAGGTTCGTCGTCCAGGGACGCCACTACCAATTCAGAGCACTGCCGTTCGGATTGAAGTCGGCCCCCAGGGTCTTTACCAAGTGCCTAGCACCTGTGGCGGCGCGGCTGCGCCTGCAGGGGATTCACGTCTACCCCTACCTGGACGACTGGCTCATCCGCTCAAGGACGAGGGAACTCGCCGTCGAACACACTGCGAGGACCGTCCAGCTACTCACAGACCTGGGATTCGACATAAATTACCCAAAGTCCCACCTGGTGCCGTCGCAGGTGGCCCTGTTTCTGGGAGCGAAGCTCGATACAGTGAGGCGCCTGGCGGCACCGTCGGAAGAACGGACGAAGACCATTCTAGGCAAAGTGCAGCGTCTGCTAGCCACGGACGTGGCCAGGGTGAGGTCCATCAAGTCCCTCCTGGGGATGATGTCCTCTTGCATCTACCTGGTGCGCCTCTGCAGACTACGGATGCACCCTCTTCAAGAATTTCTCGACGCCCGTTGGATGCAGGCGACGGGCACCTTCGAAGACAGGGTCCCCCTCAACGAGGTGTTCTGGCGGGCGATTCAGTGGTGGGTCGTTCGAGCGCACCTCACGGCGGGCGAGGACTTTCAGACGCCGGCGTACCAGGAGATGGTGATGACGGACGCCTCCCTGGAAGGCTGGGGCGCCCACACCGGAGTTCTCCACGCAAGAGGCCTCTGGCTCCCGGAGGAGAGGCTCCTGCACATCAACGTCCTGGAACTCCGAGCCGTGTTCTGGGCTCTCAAATTGTTCCTCCCGTCGCTCAAGGGCAAGGTGGTGCGGATCTTCACGGACAACACCACGACAATGTTTTACATACGGAAGCAGGGAGGCACCAGATCCCCAGCCCTATCCAAGGAGGCACAGGATCTGTGGCACTGGGCGGTCGCCCAGGGGATGTTCCTGGTTCCCTTTCTCCTGGCCAGGAGAAAGAAACACCATCGCCGACTCGCTCAGCAGGGAGCTGCGCGCGTGTCACGAGTGGGAACTGCGCCAGGATCAGGTGGATCAACTCTTCAGACGATGGGGCAAACCTCAAATCGACCTGTTCGCAACAGCGACGAACTCGAAGTGCAAGAGGTTCGCCAGCAGGTTTCCCCAGCCGAGAAGCATGGACGATGCGTTCTCGTTCCCCTAGGATGGCCTATACCTGTATGCGTTCCCTCCGTTGCCGTTGCTGCTTCGACTCATCAGCCAGCTCAAGAGGTCCCGGTGCAGGATGATCCTCGTCGCACCGGCGTGGCCAAGGCAGATCTGGTTCCCGCCGGACCTTCTGGACTTGTCAACGTCCCTTCCCATCAAGCTGTCGGCGGACGCAGACCTTCTCTCCAGAGAAGGAGGTGCCATCTTCCACCACGACCCGGCGTCGCTGAACCTGCAGGCTTGGCTCCTGCAGCGCTAGAGTTTGGAGGCTATGATATACCGGCCCATTGCAGAGAGGTTCTTGCAAAGGCCAGGGCGTCCTCGACTCTCAAATGCTACGGTCATAAGTGGAAGAGGTTCTCTATCTGGCGCCGAGCACAGAAGATCAACCCCCTACGGATTACTGCCCCTCAAGTGCTGCCGTACCTGCTATCACTGGCAAAGGCTGGGCTAGCCCATGCCTCCATTAAGATTCATCTGGCGGCGATCTCCAGATATGCCAGAACCACAGGACGGACGTCCCTGTGGTCCCATCGACTGGTAAGAGTTTATGAAAGGACTGTTCCGGTCGTTCCCGCCGGTGAAGGCCCCGGCCCCGGCGTGGGAACTTAATGTGGTGCTGACCAGGCTCATGGGGCCCCCATTCGAGCCGATGCACTCCGCACCGATGAAGTTTGTGTCGTGGAAGACTGCATTCCTGGTGGCCATTACCTCCGCACGACGAGTGGGAGAGATCCAGGCCCTATCCTGCAAAGCACCGTACTTGACTTTCCATGCCTCGAGGGTGGTGCTTAGGACGCACCCCTCCTTTATGCCCAAGGTGCCGTCGGACTTCCATCTTAGCGAGCCCCTGGTGTTACCTGTTTTCTTCCCGTCTCCTTCGTCGCCGGCCGAGAAGACTTTGCACTCGCTGGATGTGGCTAGAGCGCTGAAGTTCTACGTGGACCGCACGAAGAGTTTTCGGAGGACATCACAGCTATTCGTGAACTTTGGACCTGTGAATTAAGGGAAGGCTCTCTCGAAGTTTTCCATTTCCAGATGGCTCTCCGGCTGCATCATGCACTGCCACCGGTTGGCTAACCGACCGCTGCCAGGCCGTCCGAGAGCCCATTCGACCAGAGCGATCGCTGCTACTACGGCGTTCTTATCTGGTGTGCCCCTGCTGGACATCTGCAGGGCTGCTACGTGGAGGTCGACGCACACCTTCACGAGATTCTACTGCGTCGATCGGGATTCCAGGGAGGAGTCCAGGGTCGGCCAAGCAGTGCTGCGCAACCTGTTCGCTTAAGATGAGCCTGGTGAGGAGATAAGAGATGCTTAATGTTGATTTTTTGTATTGCTTAATCTTGAGCCTTTTGCCACCTCCCGTGATTGTGCATGTGTGTACTGCTATGTATTCTTATATTCATGAGCATGTGAATCCATGCCAGACCCCATGCTGGAGAAGGAACAAGTTACTTACCTGTAACTGTTGTTCTCCAGCATGGGTCTGGCATGGATTCACATGCGAACCTTCCCGCCTACCCCTCTGCGGCTCTTCACTTGGTCATACTGCCACTTCATGTGCTACCAAATCTGAAGTTGGCTGCCAGAGGCGGGGCTTAGGTAGAGGGCAGTCATTGGCTGTGGTCAGTATGACGCAGAGATCAGTGATTGGTTACTACTACGAAAGACAGATCAGAAACGAAACTGATACTGATTTTTCTTTACCGAGGATTCCCAGCCTGACGGGGAATATTCATGAGCATGTGAATCCATGCCAGACCCATGCTGGAGAACAACAGTTACAGGTAAGTAACTTGTTCCTTTCTATCTTTTCATCTTCCAGCAATACTCTTCCCACTCCCGGCCATTTCTTCTTTACAATATTAAGCAATGAGGCGTAAATTATATGTTGCCCATCCTGTATTCTGCAACCACTGCACCAAAAGTAATCAGCCTCCCCTCTTAATTCATCCCCTAATGTTGCCACTCTTTTGGGCTCCCAATATTTCCTGACATTCAACCCAAGTTGCGTATCTTCACTCTTTAGTGTTACAAGCGGGATTTTGTGTGAGTATGTGTGTCTGTGCTCAGAATACGGCAAGCTCTTTGCCATATCGTCTTGCCAAGGTTCAGCAACAGTGGAGGAGTGGGATCACATGATGTTGTAGTCCACACAACCTCTTTAACAGTAATGGATGCGGGGGGGGGGGGGGGGGGAAAGCGCAAGCCGGTTGCAGTAACTGTTTCTGATGCTTGTTAATCTGCTTAGAATCACTTGCTGTGCATATAGTCTGACATCCAGTGGTAACCGCAGAGTATTCCATCTTGTCTTTCGAGAATCGAAAGGGTAGGTCGACATGGAAGTGCCTGTAACACTATCCCTAACTTGACGTGCAGTGTAGCCAAAATCACTCGCGAGTCGAGGTCCCTCAGATTATTTTTTTCTGCCCAGTTTACCGGTCGCCTTATGCGTAGTTCTTCAAGAGACATTGCGATATTCTTATATTTACCGACCTTTGGTCGTTTTATCTTCTCATTACTGCCCCTTCCCTCGACCGCTGTTTCCTGACCTCTGCCGAAGCCTGCTACTATGGAACTTCGACGGCAGTTGGTCCTGTCGGCTCTGCCGACCACGTGGCTGGGCCTTCTGGCCGTCCTACACAGTAGGGAGATTGGGGTCAGGGTAGATATTTCCTTTTTAAGAATGCCTTTCCCTTTCCTCTTTGTTCCCTTGGTCTTGTCGTCACTGTTATTCCTGTGCTATTGACAGGGCTCATTTAGATTTTGTCCTTCATGCAAGGCAAAATTCCAGTGGCAAGACAAACGCCTTAAGTGTAATAGGTGGCTTCCCCTTAAAAACGAGGCGACCTGTGCGGCTTATAAGCTCCTACATCCCAAGACCCTAAAGGAGCTCCGTGTTAAGTGGTGGGTGGCCTACGGAATGTCGCTGGCCGAGAGTAGTTCTGCCGCCGAGTGTGACGAAGGGCTTGGTGACGACCAGACCTCACGGCGGAGCGCCCTCGCTCCACGCCGTCCAACCCCAGCCCCAATAGGCACGACATGAGTCCTGCTATGGGGACTGTACATCTCGGCGACACGGACTAACATTCTTTCAACACTAAACACAAAAACCCTGCTCTGTCTTCGACGAAACAGTTGAAGCGTTCCATAGTGCCAACGGGCTTATCGGATAGTTGGGCAGTGCCCGCCGATCCTCATGATCGGCAGCCCTCGCCGCAACCGCAGGTGCGGCATGCGTCTAGGCAGTCTAAATGAAAAGGCGCTACCACCATTGTTCATGCAACCGCTGAGACGCATCAGAAGAAGCCCAGTCCTAACATTTTCCTGTGACGCCAAGTATTACCGAAAGCATCGCTAAGATCGTTTCGTGGCAAAACACAGAACTGTCGAAGGACTCGTCGAAACCTAAAGATAGGCCTAAGGACGCGTCCAAAGACACGCCACAACCACCGGAACCTCAGACTTTCCAGAGAGCCCTGTGTCTTTCTTCGTTAAGGGAAAAATCTCAGCGTTCTAGAGAAAGAGATCAGCTAGAAGAGCCTTTTCCACCCCTGGACTCCTCCCTGGTCCATAATGAGGAACCAGAGAAGGTTGGAGAGATTTGTGGTATTCTCAGAAGTTCACACCCAAAAGGCCTCGGGAAGAGAGCCCTTTTACTCCTGTAGCAGAATTACAAAAGACATTTGATTCCTCTCAGGAGGAAGAGACGTATGACCTCACTGAAGATGAGATCCCTTTGGACCAATTAATTCAAGATGAATATCCCTTTGGGGATCTGTGGATGATCCCATTGACCCTACAGAGGGTTTGGAAGACGACCACAACTGGCCGTTCGACTATCAGCCTTGGGCGTCACCTACCCCATCATCGGCTGGACCCTGACGCCCTGTGCATGGATTCCCCCATCCCCCCAGCCACACCTTCTCTACAGTCCTCTCCAGTTGACGTTTAATGCTATCTTAAGGAGAGCAGCGGAACATTTCTAGATTGCCACTCAGGAAGCTGTGCCAGAGGCTGATTTTTGTCGAGGACATCCTAAAAGAAAAGCCACCTGCCAGCCAGGCTATTCCATTGCTGAATTCTATCAAACGCTTGGCTCCTTGCTCGTTGACACCCGCCCAGACCAGGGCTGTCGATCCCAGAGTCGAAAAACTGTTTCACCCTTCCCCTTCTGATCCCTTCTACATCAGGGGACATGCTACTCCAGATTCCCTGGTGTTAACTACAACCAGGAAGAAGGCGGGCGTTCTTCTGTCCACAGGGGAAGCAACCCCCTGACCAGGATTGCAAATGGTTATACGCACTGGGCTGCATTCTCCACTCGCATAGCTAACACTGCATTGTTGGCTAGCCATTCAGATGTACAATGGAACATGCTACAAGAGGACCTTCAAGATGACCCTGAACCGTTGGGGGCTCGCCTGCTTTCCATTGCAGCAGAGGGCAAACAGGTTAATCACCAGTATTCTCAAAAATACTTTGGATGCTGCAGAAACAGCTTGCAGGACCTTGGCACAAGGTACCCTCCTGAATAGGCATGCCTGGTTACGAAACTCTGGTTTCAAACCAGAAACCCAGGCTTCATTGATAAATAAGCCGGTGGAGGAGACCAACTTATTCGGGAAAGCCGTTGATGAGGCGCTTGAAACAGCTAAGAAGGAACACGACACCCTCAAGTCCCTGGATCAAGTCTCCCAGAGGCCTTCTCAAAGAAGATGGGGCAGTACTCCACGTTCCTTTTGTGGCCAATCTTGCTCACCTCACAACCAATATGGCTCTGGAAATACCTGGTCCTCGCTTCGGAACAAGCTACATCAACCTGTATCCCCTCCCACCCCACCCCCCCCCCCACCCCAAGACGTCAACAACGTGGAAAAGGAAGATGCTGGAATTCCACCCTTGGGGTCTCCCCAGCCTCAGGTCAGAAATGACAAGCAGATCCGGGTTCCCTCCCATGCTTCCCCGGTCTGGGGACGTCTAAAATTTCTTCAATCATGGGAGGGGATAACAGACCAGTGGGTACTCCAGACCTTCGCCCACGGGTACTGCATAGAATTCTGCCGGACCCCCCAATTCAGACCTCTACAATCAAGACGCCAGACGCCGGAACACCTCCGCATCCTGCTGCAAGAGGTCAAGATCCGGCAGGTAAAGGTCGCCATAGAAGTCATACCTCTTACACAGGTAAATAAGGATATTTATTCAGTGTACTTCCTTGTACCCAAAAAGGATCTCACCATACACCCTTTGCTAGACTTGCACCCAGCGAAGAAATTAGTCAAACCTCAAAAGTTTCGTATGGCCAGCGCACAGAAAATACCTCAGATTCATGATAGAGAACAGACACTCAGTTCAGAGTACTACTTGTCGGCATTGCCTCAGCACCAAGGGTATTTACAAAGGTACTGGCAGTGGCAGCAGCACACCTGCGCAGGCTATCCATCCTTACCTCGACGACTGGCTCATAACCGGGTATTCCTACAGAACATGCCTGTCAAACACTCAAAAGACGATAGACCTCTTATTCAGCCTGGGATTCTTCATCGCCTGAGAAGAAATCCAGCCTAGACCCCAGTCAAGTAGTTCCTAGGGGCTCTAATCCAAACAAAGGACGGCCTCGTCTTCCCCTCCAATGAGAGGGTCCAAAACATGTTCCAAATCCCTCAATATGTAGCCAGTCAGGAGGTGACGGTACGCAAGGCTATGCGACTGTTAGGTATAATGGTGTCCTGCATTTACTTGGTTCCTCATGCGCTGTTGCACATGCGTCCAATGCACGAGTGGCTCAAGAGCCAGTGGTGTCAGGCCAGCGGACAATGGGACGATCTATTGTTGTCTAGCCAGCCCTCGTTCTCTCTGCAGTGGTGGTCGAGGGAAAACCTCTTGAAGGGAAAGTCCTTCACCACCCCCGCAGTAGAAGCCAATCTCAAGACAGACGCCTCTCTCACAGGGTGGGGGGGGGGCCCTCACCTGCTTCAGCAAACGGCGCACAGCGTTTGGTCCCCAGGAGTAGCATCCAACCACATAAATCTGTTGGAGCTATTAGCAGTGTTCAAAGCGCTGAAAACCTTTCAGACACAACTGCAGGGAAAGACGGTCCTGATCCTCACAGACAGCACCACGGCCATGTACTATCTGAACAAACAAGGTGGCACTCTCTCTCCAGGGCTGTCCAAACTATCCCAGAACAGTTGGAAATGGGCTCTCAAACACATAATCCTGCTGTCACAACATGTTCCAGGGGAACTCAATCTTCTGGCAGACTTTCTCAGCAGAGATTTCCCACTACCCATGGAGTAGGAATGGCGATTACACGAAGACATCGTCTCCAACGTTTTCGCAGAATGGCGCTTCCCAGAGATCGACCTGTTCTCAACTCTGGAGAACGCTCAATGCCAAGATTACGCCTCCAGGTACCCTCAGAACCATTCCGAGGGGGAACGGTCTCTGGATCACATGGTCAGGGAAATTTGTTTATGCCCCTCCCATGCACCAGGAACCTGTCACTATGATATTGGTGGCCCCAATGTGGGCTTGTCAGCCCTGGTTCGCGCACCTGATGGAGATGTCTCTCTCTCCCCAGTGACTACCTCTTCCATACAACATGTTATCTCGGGACAGGGGAGAAACACTTCAACTGTGCCCGTCAAACTCTGAACTTAGTGGCATGGCATGGCTCCTGAGGTCATAGAGTTCGGGCACTTCCAACTCCCTCAGAGATGCATGGACATACTTGGAGAGGCAAGGAAACCTAACACCTGATATTGCTACTCCAGTAAGTGGAAGCGCTTTGTCATCTGGTGCAATTCCAAGAGCATCAATCCCATTGACTGCTCTCCTACCCACATTGTGTTGTACCTGACTCACTAACTAGACTCGGGCCTGGTTTTTAACTCACTAAAGGTTCACTTCGCTGCTCTCTCAGCCTACACTACGTCATAACGGAAGGTGATGTGATGGCAGATACTAGTTATTAAGGCTTTCATGGAAGGAGTAAAAGATTCAGGCAAACCCTCAACCCCCCTGCCCCATCCTCCCTTATTCCTAATCCGGCTCCCAAATGAGACCTACATTTAGTATTGCCTACACTTATGGGGCCTCCTTTCGAGCCCATGCATAAAGCAAGTCTTAAGGATCTTACCTACAAGATCGCCTTCTTAATAGCTATCATTCCATAAGAAGGCAGTGTACTACAGGCCCTCTGTTCTAGACCCCTTCGTTACAGTTCAGAAATGAGGTGGTTCTGCGCCCTCACCCTAGGTTTGCGCCTACATTTATTTCAAAGTTCCATGTGAACCAGTCCCTAGAACTGCCAACCTTCTTACAGAACCCCTCCAACATGGCGGAAAAAAGCCTGCACACACTAGATGTATGCAGGGCAGTCATGATTTACCTGGAAAGAACTCCACCACTAAGAAAGACAAGGGCAAGGGCTTCCATAGCATTCATTGCAAAGGTTCCCCTAGAGTCCATTTGCAAAGCGGCAACCTGGAGTTCTGTACGCACCTTTACAAAACGCTATTGCCTAGACACTCACTCTGTCGGATTCTCGGGTGGGACAAGCAGTACTAAGACATCTTTTCACTACTATTCCTTCTCACAACCCATCTCCAACTCCGGGTACTGCTCGCTAGTCTATGCACAGCATCTGATTCTAAGCAGATTAACAAACATCAGAAGACATGCACTACTTACCGTAAAAGCATTTCTGATGGTTGTATCTGCTTAGATTCACATGCGCCCACCCGCCCTCCCCGCTCGGATGGAAGGAACATAGAAGTCTACTGATTTTCTCTTTTCTGTACTCACACACGTTAGTCATAAGGCTCCCTCACAGCAGAAAAAATTACAATCGAAGGGACCTCGACGCATGAGGGATTTTGGGTACACTACATGCCACATTAGGGATGGTGTTACAGGCACGCTCATTTCAACTTCCCCTTTCGATTCTCGAAAGAGAAGATGCAATTCTCCAGCATGGGGTCAGGCATGGATTCACATGCTCATGAATGTTCCCTGTCATCAAGCTGGGAATCCTCGGTAAAGAAAAAAATCAGTTTGTTTTGTTTCGGAACCGTCTTTCTACTAGTAACCAATCACTGGTCTCTGGGTCATACTGCCCCCAGCCAATGACTGCCCTCTACTTAAGCTCCTCCTCTGGCAGCCATCTTCACATTTTTACTGCACGTTCAAGTGTTGCGAGTCCTTGTGCTTAGCTCTCGAGCTTTTACTGCGTATTGAGTTTTTTCAAAGAGTTTACTCTTATTTTTTCGGTCAATTCGAGCCTCAAAAGCCACTGATACTTCGTCCAATTAACGGGGACCCGTTTCGGAAATTTCTACGCTTCTCAAGGGCGAATGTTTGTCGAATTCCACTTCTTGGAGGATTCCGGAAGATCTTTGAGGCCTACCCCGCGTGGACATGGCCCAGGACAAAGGAGATTCAACGCCCACTGGATCCAAGCTGTTTAGGAACTGCCCAGGATTTGGACTGCAGAACGTCTTTAAGGAGGACGAACACTCCCGGTGCCTCTACTTCCTGCACACTGACAAGTCGCACGTGGAGGAGGAGTGTGCGTTGTGCAAGAACATGTCCATCCGGACCATGAAGGACCGTCGTAAATGATTTGCTGACTGGCTGGAGGCGAAGAGCCCAGCAGCAGGTGAGAAGAAGTCGGGGCGGTCTTCTAAGACCTTTGAGGATGCTCCGGCGACGGGGGCCCAACAAAAGGCAAAGCACTGCAAGTCCGCGGGCACCGGGAGCGCCGTTGGTTCAGGCTCCTCCGCTGCCAGGCAGGGCGCAATGTCACTGATGCCGTCAACCACGAGCCAATGCTCCGGCTCGGTGAAAAGGAAGTCGGAGAACCCAGTTAAGCTTCGGGAGAAGCCCTGGTCGATCCCGACGGATAAAGCCAAGGGGGAGCGAGGCAGTGACATCTCTCAGCCCCCCCTCCCCCAACCACAGTGAAGGCCTCAGACGCACCCAAGATCGCGAAGGCCCATTTTCACCCAGCTAAGGGCCTCGACTGAGGGAGTTGTGGCGGCCCTGGCGAAGCCTGCAGAGGCGACCCCAGTGGAGCCGACTTCCAGGCCTAGAGTTTCCCTGCCACCCCAGAGGGAATGGTCTTTCAAGCCTATTTAAAAGACCCCCGTGAAACCCCAGGATGAGGAGGGGGGGGAGCCACAGTATCCCTAACGGACTCAGAGGATGAGCTGTCAGGTGTCAAAGCTATCCTATACAAGAAGTTAGAGGGGGTTCAGGACCTACAGGAAGGATCCAGACGAGGCGGACATAGAGAGCGACGGTGGAGCCGTGGGCTGAGGAGGAAACGGAGGACACCATGCCCCGGCTGACACTCCCGTTGCAACCAGTGCCTCCGTCGCAGGACAATTCGGGAGCAATCTTGATGGCTTTGCAGACCCTGTTGACAAGGTTGCCCTTACCTCCAGCGGACGATCCAGTGGTGCCTGGACCGCCGGGAGTTCGAACAAGCGGAGGCGAGTCCAACCCCCCCCCCCCCTACCTTCCATCCTTCACCTCCATCCTCTCCGCCGAGGGACAAAACGGGGACGGAGACGGTAACAACTGGGACGGACGCGGTGGCGACGACGGAATGGATCTCCATCACCTCCCGCCTGGGCGTCCTCTCTTGACAAAAATGGCTCTTTTCACGCCATGATCGCCAGGGCCTCGGAGCTCTTTCAGTCATGCCCCGAGGAGCAGAAGAGGGATTTCTTTACCAACGACGGGAAGCCAAGAGGAAAACCGTACTCTGTCCTGCTGTTGGACGACATATGAGACGAAGGGCTGTCCCTTTTGAAGAACCCGTCCACGGCCCCTGCGAAGAGAGACCGGTACGAGAAGAAGTACTGGGTCTCAAACTCTGCTCCTATGTGCTTCAGGGTGCAACCGACCACGGATTCAGTGGTCTCTGCGGCAGCCAAGAAGAAAGTGGCAGAGGCGACAGCGTCATCTTCCACTTCCCTCCGGACGGCGAGGGGAAGGAGTTAGATGCCATGGGACGTCGGTCATCTCGTCTGCAGCAACAACCATCAAGGCGGCCAACGCCCTCGCGATCGTGGCCCGCTATGATAGGAAGCTGTGGCTCAAGATCGCTCCTATCCTGGACTTCTGTCCTGACAACAAGAGGGCAGAAGCCCTGGAAATCCTGCAAGAGGGTGAGGTGGCTTTGGATGACGCCATCACGGTAGCTACGGATATCGCCGATGGGCAAAGGCGTTTGCCAGCGTGGTTGGCTCAGGGCCACCGACTTCAGTCAGGACGTGCAGACCAGGGTACTGGACATGCCCGTCAACGGAAACAACCTGTTCGGCTAAGCAATGGACGAGTCACTGAAGCCCATCAAGGCTGATGATGAGACGGCACGTGCCTTGGGTTTTCCATCAACGACAGCCATCTTTTCGGACCTCCAGAGGCAAATCTCAAGATGCCTCCAAAGGATTCGGCGGCAGTTCCTCATCTTACCACCAAGCGGCCCTTTCCTCGTCGCAGGAAGTATACAGAGGCCGTAGTAAGGCCGGTGGATACCGTCATTGCCAAGGAGCCCAGGGTGGCAAGGCCTCGCGAAACAGGACTGAACCGGCCTTGACGTCGGGCCTCCACCTGAGCACCCCAGTGGGAGGCCGGCTGGCGAACTTCGTTGGCGTGTGGGAGTCCATATCCACTGACAGTTGGTTGCTGGATGCCCTGGCCCACGGGCACACTCTGGAGTTCCAAAGGAAGTGCCCCCTTTTCCCACCTGTGGCCAGGAAAGAAAACCACGCTCCACAGCTGCTTCTGGAGGTAGGAGCCATGCTGAGAAAGGGCGCTATAGAACAGAGGCTCCAGGGCTCCGGAGTATACTCGCAGTATTTCCTCGTCTGAAAGAAGACCAGTGGCTGGCGACCCATCCTAGACCTTTGCCGCCTCAACAAATGCATCAAATCCCAGAAGTTCCGGATGGTTACCCTTCAAGCATGTGCTGGGACAGCTGGAGGAAGGCGACTTCCTGTCGTCTCTGGACTTGAGGATGCCTACTTCCACATCCCCATATACAAAAGACATTGAAAGTTCTTTAGATTCGTGGTCCAAGGGCGGCACTACCAGTTCATGGCCCTGCCCTTCGGGTTAAAGTCGGCTCCAAGGGTCTTTACCAAGTGCCTGGCATCAGTTGTGGCACAGCTACGCCTGCAGGGTATCCACGTGTACACCTACCTGGACGATTGGCTCATCCGAGCAAAGTCAAGAGAACTCGCCGTCGACCACACAGCAACGAACGTCCGCCTGCTCACTGAACTGGGATTCTCGATCAACTTTGTGAAGTCCCACTTGGTACCGTCGCAGGACGCCCTGTTCCTGGGAGGCAGACTCAACACAGTGGCGCAGTTGGCTTCACCGTCAGAGGAGAGGATGAAGGCCACCCTGGACAAGGTACAACGGCTGTTGACCCATGGAAGTGGTCAGGGTGAAGGCCATCAAGTCCCTGCTCGGCATGATGTCATCGTGCATCTACCTCGTGCGTCTGTACAGGTTGCGGCTTCGGCCTCTGCAGGATTTCCTCAATGCCCGTTGGAGGCAAGTGGCGGGAAGCTTAGAGGACAAGATCTCCCTCAACGAGACTTTCCATCAAGCGATCCAGTGGTGGGGCACCTGCGTGCATCTCGCGGCAGGCATGGACTTCCAGACCCCAGCGCATCAGGAAACTGTGGCGACAAACCCCTCCCTGGAGGGATGGGGAGTGCACACCGGAGATCTGCACGCAAGAGGCCTGTGGCTCCCGGAGGAGAGGTCCCCTGCACATCAATGTCCTGGAGCTCCGGGCCTTGTTCTGGGCCCTCGGGTCTTTCCTTCAGTCCCTCAAGGGCAACGTGGTTCGGGTCTTCACCGAAACCACCACCACAATGTTCTACATCCGGAAACCGGGGGGCACCAGATCCCCAGCCCTATCAAAGGAAGTGCAGGATCTGTGACACTGGGCCGTCGCCCAGGGGATGTTCATGGTACCTTTTCATCTGGCAGGAGTAAAGAACACCATCGCCAACTCACTCAGCAGGGAGCTGCGCTCTTGCCACGAGTGGAAGCTTTGGCAGGATCAAGTGGATCTCCTATTCGGACGGTGGTGCAATCCCCAGATCGATCTATTTGCGACGGCAACAAACACCAAGTGCCGGAGCAGGTTTCCCCAACCGGGGAGCATGGGCGATGCATTCTCCTTCCCCTGGGATGGCCTGTTCCTGTATGCGTTCCCGCTGCTGCCGTTGCTTCTGCAACTCATCAGTCAACCCAGACTGTCCCGTTGCAGGATGATCCTCGTCGCGCTGGCGTGGCAGAGGCAGATATGCCTCCCGGACCTTCTGGACATGACAGCTTCGCCCCACCCCCCCCCCCACGCCAAACTGCTGAAAGACCCGGATCTTCTCGCCAGGGAAGGAGGCACCATCCTACGTCACGACCCGGGGATCACTGAACCTGCAGGCCTGACTCCTGCAGCACTAGAGTTCAGAGGCTACGATATCCTGGTGGACTGCAAGGAGGTGCTTGCAAAGGCCAGGGTGTCCTCGACACTTAAGTGCTATGGACATAAGTGGAAGAGTTCTCCGTCTGGTGCCGTGCACAGAAAATCAACCCTCTACGGATTACGGCCCCTCAAGTGTTGCTGTACTTGCTGTTGTTGGCCAAGGCGGGGCTGGCACATGCCTCCATCAAAATCCATCTGGTGGCTATCTCCCGCTACACCAGAACTCCGGGGCAGTCGTCGCTGTGGTCTCATCGCCTGGTGAAGGAGTTCATGAAAGGACTGTTCTGCTCGTTCCCGACGGTGAAGGCTCTGGCCCCGGCGTGGGAGCTCGATGTGATGCTGACCAGGCTCATGGGTCCACCATTCGAGCCCTTGCATTCCGCACCGCTGAAGTTCCTATCGTGGAAGAAAGCGTTTCTTGTGGCCATCGCCTCCGCACGACGAGTGGGAGATATCCAGGCCATCTCTTGTAAGCCTCCATATCTGACATTCCACGAGACGAGGGTAGTGCTGAGGACGCACACCTCCTTCATGCCCAAGGTGCCGTTGGACTTCCATCTCAACAAGCCTTTGATGTTACCCATTTTCTTCCTGTCACCTTTGTCGCCGGCTGAAAGGACTTTGCCCTCGCTGGACGTGGACTGCACAAAGAGTCCGGAAGACATCACAGCTGTTTGTGAACTTTGGGCCTGTGAACCAAGGGTAGGCCCTCTCAAAGCCTTCCATTTCCAGATGGCTCTCCGGCTGCATCATGCACTGTCACCGGTTGGCAAACCGTTGCCCAGCCGTCCGAGAGCACATTCAACCTGAGCGATCGCTGCTACTACAGCATTCCTGTCTGGTGTGCCCCTGCTGGACATCTGCATGGGTGCTACGTGGAGGTCGACAAACGCCATCACGAAATTGTACTGCGTCGACCGGGATTCCAGGGAGGACCAGAGTCAGCCAGGCACTGCTGCACAACCTGTTCGCTTGAAGGTGAGCCCGGTGAAGAGGTAAGGGATGCTTAATGTTGAGGTGTTGAAATGCTTAATGTTGTACCTTGCCAGCTCCCGTGGTTGTGCATGTGTGTACTGCTATGTATTCATGAGCATATGAATCCATGCCAGATCCCATGCTGGAGAAGGAACAAGTTACTTACCTGTAACTGTTGTTCTCCAGCATGGGTTTGGCATGGATTCACATGCGAACCCTCCCGCCTACCCCGCTGCGGCTCTTCTCTTGGTCCTACTGCCACTTTACGTGCTACCACATCTGAAGATGGCTGCCAGAGGAGGGGGTTGGGTAGAGGGCAGTCATTGGCTGGGGGGCAGTATGACCCAGAGACCAGTGATTGGTTACTAGTAGAAAGACGGTTCAGAAACAAAACTGAAACTGATATTTTTTTTCTTTACCGAGGATTCGCAGCCTGACGGGGAATATTCATCAGCATGTAAATCCATGCCAGACCAATGCTGGAGAACAGCTTTTTTTTTAATACTTTATTTTTGGGATTTGCATACATAAACATATACATTTGCACCAACCGGGTGCACCCGTAACAATAACTTTCAAACATCCCTGCTCGAATTCCCTCCGCCCCTGACGCCCCATTCAGTCAACATTTAGTACTTTGCTCATCCATGCTGATATGGTCGGACACTTTCTTTTTTACCAAGTTGCACGTTCCATTTGCTGTGTTTCTGCTTCTGGGGTTTCTGAGTCTGAGGTCTCAACGCTATTCGGCAGATATACTATGTATGGCCCCCAGATGTCGGGGAGGGGGGGTGTTCATGCATGTAGTGGTAACGTCTTTATGAATTCACTGTCCATGTCTTGGCAGTACAGAATGCAGAATGTCTTTTTTCCAGGCTTCGATCGTAGGTAGTGGGCCACAGCCCCATGCCATAGCGATCCTCCTACGTGCCAGTACCATAAGAAGGGCTGCTAGTTTTCGTGTTGCAGGTTGTAGGTACTTGGTCAATCCGAGGAGGGCCCCCAGCGGGAGCATGGTCCCTTCCTCTCCTATGATGTCGGCTGTTATTTGTAAAACGGTGGTCCAGAATCGGTGTATTCCGGGACAGTTCCAGGCCAAGTGGAGAAAGTCTGCATTTGCATCTTTCACATTGCGCCGACATTACTGGGTGGTGTCTGTTTTCTAGCTGGGTGTAATGGGTTTGATGCACAAAGTTGAAGTGAATTAGTTTAAAGTGAGTGTTTATTGCCACTTTTTGGGTTTGACGGAGAATATAGGTCCAGTCTTCTGCGGGTATTGTTTCTTGAATGGGCGTTTCCCATTTTTGCTTCACCTGGGGGTTCATTTTTACTGTGTCTATTAATAGGGATTCATATAACAGTGACACTAGTCTCCCTTCTCCCTGGGCCTGGATTACGTTGTGTAGTAGGTCCCATGTTGGTGGCTGTTTAGGGAATGAGGGGAATAGCGTTTGTAGAGTGTGGCGTAGCATAACGTATAGGAATATGTCTAGGGATGTGTTTCCTCCTCTGTCTTTGGCCATCTGTGGAATTAAAAAGGTGCCCTCTGGGGGAAAAAGTCTCCGAAGGAGTGGATGTTGACTTTGTCTAGACATATAAGAAATACTTTTTCATTTGTGAGGGGGATGCCAGGAATAAATTTGATTGGCAGTAGGGGGAGAATCTTATTTCTACCTCGTATTTACGAGCAATCTTTTTCCAGATCGCATACGTGGATAGGACCGTGTTTAGCATGTTGTGTGGTACCGGGATGTGACTGATGGCTGCTTTTAGCATATTGGGGGATACGAGTGCCCGCTCCACTTGTACATGTGGGTGAATGAAATTGATCGTACACCAGTTGCTCAAGAATTGTGCTTGGGCTGCCCAGTAGTATTTCTCTATATCTGGGAGTGGCAGGCCTCCGTTGGAAGTAGGTAGTGTTAGTGTTCTATATGCTACACGTGCTTGCTTTCCCGCCCATAGTAGTTCCTGGATAAGACTCTTGACTTTTTGGAGGAAGAGCTTCGAGAGAAGCAACGGTATATTTGTAAATGGAGGTTTTGGGAAGGATAACCATTTTAGTCAGTGAGGTTCTACCCCATAGTGTCAAAGGCAGTGACTTCCATCTGTGAACCCGTTCCTGCAAGGAGCTTAGTGTCGTCGCATAGTTGTCTTTATATATATCATTGTGACTGAGGGACATATAGATACCCAGGTACCTGACCTTTGTTTTTTCCCCATTTGAAGCTGTGATCGTCCGTAAACTCAATGGTATTCAGAGTCAGGGGGAATACTACTGATTTCGAGTGATTGGTTTTGAGGCCGGACATTTCTCCAAACTTGATCACTTCTCTCATTATAGGGTTGAGGTTAGTTTGGGTCACTCACGAATAGCATGATATCGTCAGCATAGAGGGAGACTATTAGTCTATGGGGTCCCAGTTTAAGACCTCTGTGCAGTTGGCGGGATCTTAACCTCGAGGCTAGGGGTTCCATCACTAGGGCGAAAATAAGAGCTGAGAGGGGGCATTCTTGCCTAGTTCCGTGTTCTAGTTTGATACTTGAGGATCTAGTGTTCCCTATTGTGATGTAGGACCTTGGGTCACTGTATAGCAACGAAACTAACTTGATAAAGAAGTTCCCCAGCCCCATTTGTCTGAGTGTTGCAAACATGTAGGGCCATTCCACTGAGTCGAACGCCTTCTTGGCGTCGAGCAATACGGCTATTGCCTGTTGTGTTTGATCAAGGGCCTCTATGACGCCGAATAGCCTTCTGATGCCGTAGGTTGTGCTGCGACCTGGGATAAATCCAGCTTGGTCGCCGAGTACTAGGGCTGGCATTAGGGGGGGGGTAACCGTGCTGCCAGAATTTTGGCCAGGATCTTATTGTTTAAATTGATCAGGGAGATCAGTCTGTAAGATGCACAGTCTTCTGGGGGGTTTGCCTTCTTTGTGCAGTACTATTACATTGGCTTCGCACAGTGTCGGGGGGGGGAGGCTCCCTCGGTCAATTAATTCTTCATAGACTCGAAGCAGGAGGGGGGGTGGCAACGGTGGCAGCATGGGCTTTGTAGAACTCCCCAGTGAGCCCATCTGGGCCTGGCGCTTTAGTGTTTGGGAGAGATTTAATTGCCTCTAGAATTTCTTCTAGTGTTATAGGTGCGTTTAGAGGTTCTCGTAGCTCGGTGACTACCCAGTACAGTTCAGTGTCATTCAGGAAGTCTTGCAATGACTCTGGACTTATGTTGCCCTTGGAACTATACAGGTTTTGGTAGAAGTCGTGAAACACGTTGACTATTTCTTCTGTGTAGACTAGTGATCCTTGTGCTTTCCTGATGCGTTCCACACGGGTGGGTGTTTTGTCGATTGTTAATAGACGGACCAGCAGTGCACCCGGTTTTTGCCCTTCTCCATATTGGCGGATCTGATGTTTGTGCCCTAGAAATTTCAGTTTGCGCTCGGCTGTTTCTTTAAACTTCAGTAGTTCCTCTTTTAACTCGGCTTGGGTTTGTGAATCCATGGTGATGGTGTATTTGAGTTCCAGTTCCTTTAGGCGCTGTTTGCTACTGGCCAGCTCTCTGCGGATCAGTTTTAACATGCCGTTCTCCTTTGTCATACATATTCCACAGATGAAGCATTTTAGTGTTTCCCATATGGTGCTAGCCGAGTCTACAGAGCCCTGGTTTACTTCTAGAGATTGTGATTTCTTGGCGTAGCTCTGCTTCAAACACGGCGTTGACTAGTGAGCCAGGCTTGAACCTCCAATTGAGACCGGGTGCTGCAGCGTCGGATAGTGTGAATTCGAGTGTCACCATTGAGTGGTCTGAGAAGGAACGTAGGAGAATTTGGCTCACTCCCTAGTTGAATGGACTGTGGGCAGAAGCCAGAATATAATCTATGCGGGAGCTGGTGTTGTGGACCACTCATTGGAAAGTGTATTCTCTTGCATCCCGGTTGTGTTGTCTCCACATGTCGGATAGATCAAATGCCTGGCAAATTTCTTTGACTTGAAGGCTCGCCTTGGATGGGTTCGCTGATGTGTTGTGGGATTTGTCGATTCTGGGGTCCATTGGTGTGTTGAGGTCCGCTCCCCAAATAATGGTCGCTGCGTTGATCTTTCCTAATTGAGTCATAACCCAGTTAAAGTTGTCTGGCCCAGTGGTGTTCGGAGCATACAAGTTCACTGACTACTTCTTTCCCTGCCAGTATCCCTCTCACCAGTAGGGCTCTCCCTTCTGCTACTTTCCTTGAGACAATCAGGCTGAAATTTGCTATTTTGTCAATTAGGATTGCGATTCCCCTTACAAAGGATGAGTAGGACGAGAAATATCTATGGCATCCCCATGACTTGGCCCAATGTTGTTCCGAGGATGGAAGAAGATGGGTCTCTTGTAGTATGGCGACATTGATTTTGTGTCTTCGGAGGTATTGGAGGATTCTCCTGGTTTTTGCTGGTTGGTTACCACCGCAAATGTTCCAGGTGGCGATTTTAAACAATGTCACTGGCATCTGGGTGGATGATTGGGTATGGACCAGTCCTGGGCGGTAGGTTGCGGCTGGAGTCTAGGTGCGTGTAGGAGTCTGTCGGCAAGTGCTTTCAACGAGATGGTGTTCCGTTGTGGTGCGTGGGTGCGCAGTTAATGGTGTCTTTGTTTAACTATCTTCCCTCCCCTGCGTGGGCAACCCCCAACTGGCCCTCAACGAACGATCCCTTCCAAACAAAACAGTCAACATTGCTGTGCTCGGGGCACTGGCATCCCGGCATCCCTCCAAGAGGGGGGTGGGTTCCCTTCTGCTGTAATAGATATGTTCTGTGGTGGTTATTTTGTGGTTCTAGTAGCAACATGATGCCTCTGCCTTACTTTTCTGTGGAGTGGTTTTATGGCGGGTTTCTTCTCATTTGGTCTCTCCTTTGTGATCTTCCACTGTTCGAGGTGGATCTGCAGCCGGCACGGTCTAGGTCGTCACTGGTCTCCTCTGGTGTGCTAAAGAACTGGATTTTGCCTCCATGTTGAGTATGGAGTTTCGCCGGGAAGAGCATTGAGTATTGTATTTGGTTGTCCTGCAATCGACTTTGACGGCTGCGAACAATCTTCTTTTCGCCTGGACTGCCTGTGAGAAGTCTGGAAAGAATTTTGTTATCTCCCTTGAATTGAAGGTCTCCTTTTTCTCTGGCTACTCCGAGTATTGCATCGCGGTCCTTGTAGTTTAGCAGCTTTGCTATAATTGGGCGAGGGTTTGCTCCCGGGATCGGTCTCGTGTTGGGAACTGTGCTCTTTCTATGATGAACAGCTTGGAGAGGGTCTCCGTTCCGAATAGCTCTATACAGATTCTCTCCACGTATTCTTTCATTTTGATCTTGATTTGTTGCTCTCTGACCCCAACAATCCTAATATTATTTCTTCCAGAGCGTCCCTCTAAGTCCTCATTTTTGGCGCACCTCGCTTTCATTTGTGATTCCAGCGAGGATACCCTGGAGGTTAGAGATGTTGCACCGTCGTCAAGGTCTGACACCTGCTGCTCAACTGTGTCTAGTCTGTCTGCGTGCTTGTCCAGACAGTGTTGGAGCAGGTTGAGTTTTGAGGAAAGTGAGTCTAATTTGCTTCCCAGGCCTCCAATTCCTGCTTTCAGGTCTAATAGGATTTCTCTAATGTTGAAGTCTTGAGCTTCTTCCTCCTCTTGGGGCGGCGCCTGTGTGGGTGATTGTGGTCTGCTGTTGGGATTAGATGCTTTGGACGAGAATCTGGTTTCGAAGTTCAATTTTCTTTGTGATTTATCCGTTTCCCCATTTCCTGCTCCGGTATGAGTACTTTTGCGCTCGGGTGGTGGTCTGGATCAGGTTTGTGGTTATTGGCTAGTTGCCAACACCTAAATCTGGTGATTTGTCCTGCTGCTGTGGGTGGATCGAGGAGCTTCGTTGCTGAACTTTGTGTGGTTTTGTCGTGCTTCTCACGGTGCTGGGTAGGCAAGGTTCTCCAGCATGGGGTCTGGCATGGATTCACATGCTCATGAATATTCCCCGTCAGGCTGGGAATCCTCGGTAAAGAAAAAATCAGTATCGGTTTCGTTTCTGATCTGTCCTTAGTAGTAACCAATCACTGGTCTCTGGGTCATACTGCCCTGAGCCAATGACTGCCCTCTCCCTAAGCCCCGCCCCTGGCAGCCATCCTCAGATTTTTACCGCACACTCGTGTTGGGAGTCGTCGTGCTATAGCTCTCGAGCTTTTACTGCGTTTTGTGCTTTTTCAAAGAGATTTATCTAATTTTTCGGTTTAATCGAGCCTCAAGCTCCAACGTTTCTACTTCCGATCAACGGGGACCCGTTCGGATTTATCTACGCCCCTCAAGGGTGAAGTTAACGTCGAGTTACGCTTCTTGGAGGATTCCAGAAGTTTCTGAGGCCTACCTCGTGGACAAGAAGAACATGGCCCAGGAGAAGGGAAGCTCGACTCCCGGCAAACTGTTCAGGATCTGCCCTGGATGCAACCTACAAAATGTGTTCAAGGAGGACGAGCATTTGAAATGCCTTTACTGCCTCCACGAGGACAAAACGCGCATGGAGAAGGACTGTGCATTTTGCTTTAACATGTCGGATCGGACGATGAGGGATTGCCGGACTCTCCAACTGGCTGGAAGGCAAGAGCCCAGCAGGTGAGAATAAGTCCGAGCGGTCTTCTAAGTTCTGTGAGGGCGTCCCGGTGATGGGGGGGGCCCAACAGAAGGCAAAGCACCCTGAGTCCGCGGGCACGAGGAGTGCCGAACGGTGAGGCTCCTCGGCTGCCATGCAGGGCGCACCTTCACCGACGCCATCAACCGCGAGCCAACGCTCTGGCTCGGGGAACAGAAAATCCGAGAACCCGGCTAAGCTTCTGGAGAGGCCCCGGTTGATCTTGGAGGAACTGGCCGAGGGGGAGCGAGGAGGCGAGAAGGTGAAGGCCTCAAGCGCGCCCAAGGTGGTGACGGCCTTGATTCACCTGGCTAATGCCTCTATCGAGGGAGTCGCTGCGGCCCGGGCAAAGCCTGTGGAGGCGACCTCGGGGCCCAGAGTTTCCCTGCCTCCGCGGAGGGAATCCTCTTTTATGCCCATCGGGAAAAGACCCCTGTGGAAAAAGAGGGGGGGGGGGGCGGTGGCCGACACGGACATAACCTCCGAGGAGGAACAGACAGAGAATTTGGAAGAGGCCCAGTCCCACGGGAGGAATCCTGAGGACGGGGGACGACGAGAGAGAGGGTGGCAATGACGAGGTTCCCGTGGAGGAACAACCGTCGCTCCTGGCACGCCCGTCGCAACCCGAGCCTCAGGACAACTCGGCGGCCATTTTGACAGCAATCCAAGCCTTATGCACGGAGATAAGGAAGAGACTGCCCCGACGGACGACCCAGCTGTACCGGGTCCGTCGGGAAGCCCTCCGAACAAGAGGAGAATTCATCCAGTGCCCCTTCAGCCCTCACAGCCTTCTCAGCCTTTGTCGCCTTTCCCGATCCCGAGGGACGATCAAGAACCCGTCCACGACACCTGCCAAGAGGGACCGGTATGAGAAGTACCGGGTCCCCGACGCCGCCCTGTTGTGCCTTAGGGCGCACCCGACCCTGGATTCGGTCGTCTCAGCGGCAGCCAAGAAGAAAGCGGGGGGTGCATCGGCTTCATCCCCAACTTCCCCACTGGATGGCGAGGGAAAGAAGCTGGATGCCGTGGGACGAGTCATCTCGTCGGCGGATACGACGATTAAGGCAGCCAACGCCATAGCGATTGTGGCAGGAATTGTGGTACAAGATCGCCCCCCCCTGTTGGACTTCCTTCCGGACGACAAGAGGGTAGAGGCCCTGGCGATCCTACACGGACATTGCTGACACTGGTTTCCGCCAGTTGGGCAACGGCGTTTGCCTTAGACGGCGGGGGTGGCTCAAGGCGACGGATTTCCGCCAGTACGTGCAAGCCAAGGTTTTGGAGATGCCCTTTGACGGGAACAATCTGTTTGGAAAGACTGTGGATGAGTCGCTGCAGGCCATCAAGAGTGACACGGAGACGGCTCGGGCCTTGGGAGTTCTGCAGCAGCGGCGGCCGCCCTTTTGGAATTCCGGAGGCAAGCAAGGTGCCTCCAAAGGATTCGGCGGCGGCTCCTCGACCTACCGTCAGGCGGCCCGCTCCTCGTCGCAAGAAGTCTACAGGGGACGAGGCAAGTCTGGTGGATCTCCCCGTCGTCACCAGGGAGGCCAGGGCGGCAAGGCTGCTTCCAAGCAAGACTGAACCGGACGTCGCATCGGGCCCCCACCGAAGCACCCCGGTGGGAGGCCGGCTGACGAGGTTCGTTAGCGTGTGGAAGTCCATCTCCACCGACCGCAGGTGCTGGATGCCCTGGCCCATGGGCACACTCTGGAATTTCTAAAGAAGTGCCCCCGAATTCCTCCGGTGGCCAGGAAGGAAAACCACGTCCCTCAACTACTGTTAGAGGTAAGGGCGATGCTCAAGAAAGGAGCCATCGATCTCGTCCCAAAGAAGCTCCGGGGCTCCCGAGTATACTCAAGATACTTCCTCGTCAGAAAGAAGACAGGAGGTTGGCATTCCATCCTGGACTTGCATCGGCTAAACAAATAAATCAAGGCACCGATGTTCTGGATGGTCACCCTCCAGCACATGCTGGGACAGCTGGAGGAAGGCGACTTCCTAGCGTCGCTAGATCTGGAGGATGCATACTTTCACATCCCCATCTTAAGAGGACACCGAAGGTTTCTCAGGTTCGTAGTCCAAGGGTGGCACTACCAGTTCAAGGCCCTCCCATTTGGATTGAAGTCGGCACCCAGGGTGTTCACCAAGTGCCTAGCACCAGTGGCGGCGCGGCTGCGCCTGCAGGGGATCCATGTCTACCCCTACCTGGACGACTGGCTCATCCGAGCAGGGACAAGGGAACTCACCGTAGAACACACAGCAAAGACCATCCGGCTGCTTACGGACCTGGGATTCTCCAACTTCCCCAAATCCCACCTGGTTCCGTCGCAGGTTGCACTCTTCCTGGGAGCCAAGCTTGATACAGGAGCGCAGTTGGCCTCACCGTTGGAGGAAAGAACGCAGGCCATCCTGGGCAAGGTACAGTATCTGCTGGCCATGGATGTAGCCAGAGTGAGGTCCAAGTCCCTTCTCGGGATGATGTCCTCTTGCATCTACCCGGTGCGCAGGTGCAGGCTTCGGATGCGTCCTCTGCAGGAGTTCCTCGACGCCCATTGGACACAAGGGCCGTACAGCTTCGAGGACAAGATCTCGCTCAACGAAGCATTCCGTCTTGCAATTCGATGGTGGGGCACCCCCGCGCATCTCGCCGAAGGCACAGACTTTCAGACTCCAGCATACCAGGTGATGACAGATGCCTCCCTGGAGGGGTGGGGAGCGCACACCGGAGATCTTCACGCTAGAGGCCTGTGTCTCCCGGAGGAGAGGCCGCTCCACATCATTATACTGGAGCTCCGAGCAGTGTTCTGGGCCCTCAAGTCATTCCTCCCGTCCCTCAAGGGCAAGGTGGTGAGGATCTTCACCGACAACACCACCACGATGTTCTACATCCGGAAGCAGGGAGGAACCAGATCCCCAGCCCTGTCCAAGGAAGCCCAGGATCTGTGGCACTGGGCCGTTGCCCAGGGGATGTTTCTGGTGCCTTTTCATCTAGCAGGGAGCTGCGCACGTGCCACGAGTGGGAACTATGCCAGGATCAAGTGGATCATCTCTTCCAGCGATGGAGCAAACCCCAAATCGACCTGTTCGCGACAGCAACAAACTCCAAGTGCCAGAGGTTCGCCCGCAGGTTCCCCCAGCAGAGGAGCATGGGCGATGCTTTCTCGTTCCCCTGGGACAGCCTGTTCCTGTATGCGTTCCCGCCGTTGCTTCTCAGGATCATCAACCAACTCAAGAGGTCCCGGTGCAGGATGATCCTCGTCGCACCGAGGTGGCCGAGACGGACATGGTTCCCGGACCTTCTGGACTTGTCAGCATCCCCACCAAACAAACTGTCGACGGACGCAGATCTTCTCTCCAGAAAAGGAGGTGCCATTCTTCATCACGACCCGGAGTCGCTGAACTTGCAGGCCTGACTCCTGCAGCATTAGAGTTTGGAGGGTACAATATCCCGGCTGACTGCAGAGAGGTTCTTGCAAAGGCCAGGGCGTCCTGAACTCTCAAGTGCTACTGACACAAGTGGAAGAGGTTTGCTGTCTGGTGCCGTGCAGAGGATTAACCCTCTACGGATTACAGCCCCTCAAGTGCTACCATACTTACTCTCGCTGGCAAAAGCCGGACTAGCTCACGCTTCCATCAAGATACATCTGGCAGCGATTTCCCGATACACCAGAACTGCAGGACGGTCGTCCCTGTGGTCTCATCGCCTGGTGAAGGAGTTTATGAAAGGACTGTTCCATTTGTTCCTGCCGGTGAAGGCTCCAGCCCTGGTGTGGGAGCTCAACGTGGTGCTGACCAGGCTCATGGGCCACCATTCCAGCCCTTAAATTCGGCTCTGTTGAAGTTCCTGTGGTGGAAGACAGCGTTCCTTGTGGCCATCACCTCTGCACGACGCGTGGGAGAGATTCAGGCCCTTTCCTGCAAGCCTCCATACTTGACTTTCCACGAGGCGAGGGTGGTGCTGAGGACGCACCCCTGCTTCATGCCCAAGGTGCCGTCGGACTTCCATCTCAATGAGCCCTTGGTGTTAACAGTCTTTTTCCCGTCGCCTTCGTCGCCGACCGAGAGGACTTTGCACTCGCTGGATGTAGCTAGAGTGCTGGAGTTCTATTTGGACCAAACGAAGAGTTTTCGGAAGACATCACAGCTGTTTGTGAACTTTGGACCTGTGCCCAGATGGCTCTCCGGCTGCATCATGCACTGTCATCGGTTGGCAAACAGACCGTTGCCCGGCCGTCCGAGAGCCCATTCGACCAGAGCGATCGCTGCTACCACGGCGTTCTTGTCTGGTGTGCCCCTGCTGGACGTCTGCAGGGCTGCTACATGGAGGTTGACGCACACCTTCACGAGATTCTACTGTGTCGACCGGGATTCCAGGGAGGAGTCCAGAGTCGGCCAGGCAGTGCTGCGCAACCTGTTCGCCTGAAGGTGGGCCTGGTGAGGAGGTAAGAGTTGCTTAATGTTGAGTTTATGTAATGCTTAATGTTGAGCCTTGCCACCTCCCATGGTTGTGCATGTGTGTACTGCTATGTATTCTTATATTCATGAGCATTTGAATCCATGCCAGACCCCATGCTGGAGAAGGAACAGTTTACTTACCTGTAACTGTTGTTCTCCAGCATGGGTCTAGCATGGATTCACATGTGAACCCTTCCTCTTACCCCTCTGCGGCTTTTCTCTTGGTCCTACTGCCACTTTACGTGCTACCAAATCTAAGGATGGCTGCCAGGGGCGGGGCTTGGGGAGAGGGCAGTCATTGGCTGGGTGCAGTATGACCCAGAGACCAGTGATTGGTTACTACTAAGAAGGACAGATCAGAAACAAAACTGATACTGATTTTTTCTGTACCGAGGATTCCTAGCCTGACGGGGAATATTCGTGAGCATGTGAATCCATGCCAGACCCATGCTGGAGAACAACAGTTACAGGTAAGTAACTTGTTTCAATTGCGGTGCTGAGTTGTGTCTGGTGGTGACTATGTTGTCCACTGCGGGAGGCCTATGTCCGTGGTCTTTCTTCTGAACGGGGGGGGGGGGAATTGTGCCGGTTGTGGTGTGTGGCAGCCACCTAGTTTCGTGCTGGTGGAGGGGCCATGTAGATGAACCGGGGTTGTCCTCTTTTGGGCAGTATAGTTCTTGCTTAGCGCTCGATGTAGCTGCTTAAGACTAGCTTCGGGGTAGTGCTAGGAACACCTCGCTGGTGGTTGTGCGTCTGCGTTATCCTATTCGTGCCGGTGCAGGAGTGGCTGATGTGCGGGGAATTGCAAAGCTCTAGGAGTCTGACACTGGCTTTCTTGCCCAGACTGTGTTTGTGGCACTCTTACTACGGTCCCAGAGGCAGGTCGTCGGCTGTTCTAGTAGTGCTTGTAGCCACTTTGTTGTTCAACGCTATGGTTGATTGTTATCCCGTTTCAGCTGTGTTTAGCAGCGTTGCCAGTTACAACTACGTGCGGGAATCTAGAGTGCTCTGATAATTATGGCGCTGTGCATGAGTGCGGTGGTGAAATGCAGCCACTGGCGCCTGAAAGTGAGGCCTGGCGGTTCGGGCCAGGCTTTTCTGTTGTACGTCCGCTATTGGGATGTCGCGGAGGATCCCATCTCCCACGCCGATCGCCGGGCGCACACTTCCCGCTCGTGAATGTTTCCCACTCTGAGGGGCCCGACTGGTTGTTGCAGTGGATTGGGGAGGGCCTCAGCTTCCCCAGCCTGCGCAGTATTGGCTCAGATTCTAGCGGGTGGATCTTGGAAAGCACCGGAACTTGGAGCGTATACTAAAATTGTGCCCGTGATGTTTCTAGTTATTGGAGTGGTTTACTGCTGCGTTTTGCCGAGGTCCCACAGCACGGGTAATCTGAGCGGTTCCTCTATATTGTAGATGCATGCGGGGGGGGCCCCTGCGAGGCAAACGCTTTTCACTCCACGACCTTGTGGGAGGCTGCACCGCCGCTGGAATGTTGCTGGAGGAAGCCAGAGGGGGTGTTTGCCTAAGCACCGTCCGCTAACTTAACTGATTGCGAGGGCGAGTCTGGAAGAAGCGCGGGCGGCTCTGGGAGTGTCGCTGTCCCGATGGGGGCCCGGGCCGCGAGTGTGCTCCTACCTGGACGTCCGACTGGGCTTACTCACCTGGGTCCGCGCCGCCGCCGTGTCCCACACCAGGCCACCGTGGGGACGGAGACAACCCGCCCCCCGAGTCTCTCTGAGGGTGCGCACGTCCACCTGCACTCTGGAGGCGGTCCGGTGTACTTGGTCGGGCCGATTGGGCTCTGCAGGCTGCACGTTGTGGGCGAGGGCTCGTATCTCTGTGAGGCTCTCTGTGCGGTTCCTCCCCCACTGCTTGCTGGTCGGCAGGCCTGTAGTGTATGAGCTGTATCTCTGGAAATGTTTGCTTGCCAGAGACGAAAATGGTCTTGACTAATGCAGCAAGTTCTCGTAGATCCGCGCAGTGAGGACTTCAGCTTGTCTAGGCACCACAAACGTATCGATGTCGCAGGATTTATGGGGAGCTGCACACAGCTCACTAGAAAGCCGCCATCTTAGTTGTTGGGCGCCCTCGAACTCTGGAGAACATTTACAGGTAAGTAACTTGTTCCTACTTTGCGGTTACCAATATAAGCAGATAAAATCATCAGAAATGCTTCTTTTACGGTAAGTAATGCATGTCATCTTGGGACTGTTCATCCGACTTCCAATATGCAACAAATTGGAGTTGGCACGATACACAATGTCCCTCAAAGTCCGGCAATTTTATCCCCCCCTGCTCATATGGTCTCTGCATTTTCTCCAGCGACATTCTACATAGACATTACTTGTGCAAGTCTACTAGCCCCGCTCTACCCACCAAAATCGCCCGTTGGTCTACAGACACTAAGTTCCTGCCCACCATGTAAGCTGGACTGACCCGCAATTACAAATACTTTACTCTGAGGGCACTCACCATGTTACGGTAAGAATCTAGGGTCCTGCTACACTGATCTAGACTAGATTTGTAATACTTTCTGCTAACCATTGATTAGATCACGGCTTTACTGCTTCCTATTGACACTTTTAATCTCTTATTGCAGCGAGTTCAGTGTATAGAAGGGAGCTCGCATATTACCGCATTACTGCATATTAGCTTGTTAATTGCCGCCGCCAAGCTTTACGTAGATACCAGTTTACGATCACTATGATCTTTTTTGTACAACTGCCTTTCTTCTTCTTTGCCAGACTCATCAAATGTTTAGTGGCGGGTATCCACGCTCCCAGGCAATTAAGACTTGCAGCACATTACATACTTGTATCTAAGCCCTGTATTTAGCTTTGTTGTACCACGTGCTCTACTACTCGTACCATAAAAGAATCTCCTCTCCCTGGTGCCTGTTAATCACGTGCACCCCTACTAATTAAGTTGCCTAGTCCCACACTCACTCTTGTGCACCTTGCCCTGATTCATTTGCCTCCTTCCCTCTGCTGCCTAGGAACTGGACCCCCTTTCCTGGCAAGTCAGTAACCTAACTAGCGAATCCACCTCCCGCGATCGGCCCAGGCCTCTACTTTAGTACCCCAGACTGGGAATAGCATCTACCTCATGAATAACCTCATCTATACCACCCAAAGTCAGCACCACCTATTGCCATCTCACCTTTTCACTAAAGCCCTTGAACTACCATTACACTACAATGACAACCTTAACTACCAGCGCTACTCTCTCCGATTGAATCAATAAAGAAATTTGCATCCCAGCTTACTCCCAACATCCCTTGCCCACTTGGCATAACCTACTTGAATCGAGAGGAACTACAACCCCAGACTCCCACCTTAACACAAGCCTTCACAACAACAAAAAAACCTTGAAGCACATAAAGCTACCCAATCACAAAGTTTCCAAAGGCAAACGTTGCGGAGATTTGCAGCCACACGCTCAGCCCTGCCCGTCTACCAGTACTACCCACAATCTATCTGTGGTTCACACCAAATTGGACTCATCACAATCTAAAGGCCAGCCCCTCAAGTGTGTACTCATCAATGCGAGATCACACAATGCCCATGACATTGCTGACCTCATCTTTACCAACAATCTAGATGTAGCAGTTTCCGAGACCTGGTTGCACGCTGCAGCTGGGGCCACTGTCACTAGCCATTCCCAACACCTATATGATCTTAAGAACTGACAGGGAAACTACTTAGGGGGTGTAGCACTTATTGCCAAAATATTGGGTGTCAGAAACTCGCTCTCCCACCTTTGCTTCACCGAAGGAGAACTGCTCACAGTATAAATACCCCTCTCTCCAAAACCACATTTGCATTTTTAAAATGCTTACATGCCCTGGGGGCATCGAGGCGCTGTCACGGGAACATGTCTCTTAGTTGAGTATTTATAACGCGCTTAGTACCCTGAAGTTTCTAAGCGCGGACCCTCGAACCTGTGTTGCTTCGTGTCGTCTTTCCAAGGCGAGCACGCTGCCGCTGAGCTATCGTACCGGGACTCATTTGACAATACATATCCTTTACCGTTCTCCAGTTTCTGTATCCGCTCTAGAAGATCTAGAGATCACTCTACTTCTTACCAACAATGCCAAACCAGGGTCCAAAATCATCCTTCTAGGCAACCTCAACATGGGCCCCAATGACACCAATGCCTTGGCGCTAGCCAATACTATTACAGAACGTGGCTTTCTGAATTGCATCACTAGCCCCACACACATGGGCAGGACCCTTAATTGGATTGTGGACCTTAACTGCGACATCAAGATCCCCTCCAGCACTCCATGTGCCTGGTCTGACCACCATGTGATAATCTTCACCATTCAGGACACCCCTTTGACTATCTCTAGCCCTAGCATGGCCACACCTGCACCAACTAGAAATAAAAAGAATATTACAGGGGATAAGATGCTCCCAAGATGCTTTTTTACATAAGATGCTCCCACTACTTAACCCCATCACCACTCTGCAAAGCTACAATAACTTAAGCCCAGAAATGTTGGTAGATCTGTACAACCACTCCCTTTCTCTGGCCATAGATAAAGTCGCCCCACTAGAAATGAGGAAAGCCAAACTGCCCACCTCAACTCCCAGAACATGTACACTGCACAATTGAATAGGAGCACTTTTTGATTTTAGAAAAGATGGCACCCAAGTTACGTTCCCCCCCCCTGCAATGTTCCCTCAACCCACGAATTCTGAGTGGGTAGAAAGAAGCAGCAGGTAGTCAGGAATAAGAGGGAGAAAACAGAATCACAATCCGACCTTCCCTCACCGAATAAGAGGCAAAACCCTTAGCAAAGGTCTAAAATAACACTCAAATTTTGTAAATAATTAATGTGTGGTTAAATTATAATATACATATATTTGATCACAATAGCAGGTATGTTGTATCACTGGCAATCACAAGGCAATGGATCAGCAAAAGGCATACAATTCGAAGATGAGTGGAAAGTTTCGAGCATGCTGCAGCCAAATGACAAGTTGGAAAACATGCAATTTTCTCAATTCCCGCTTTAAATTACCTAAACGGTTTTTAATAAAAACTGGTGAAATACTGATTTGGAGTGTGGTTTTTGGGCTGGGGAATAAATATATATCACAGGGACAATATAGAGGTAAAAATAGGTCTCTAGCTGCTGAATTGAGAGATTTGGAAGGTAGAGTGAAGTTTGTTTTTTTTTTGGAAAATGGAGAAATTAAAAGTTAGAAAATCGGTTTTGAAAGAAAGGAAAATGTTACTTACACTAAATTATCTAGTCTATATTGTTAAAGAAGAACACAGTAAGCTCCAAGGTTGATTTGCGAGGTCAACCTTGTCACCCCAGTGCTCAACCCCAACAATAAAGTATATGGAAATTAGTTTGACTACTCCAAATATATAACTAAGGGCTTATAATTTACACCAGACAAAATTGAAAAGAGATGGCGCTAGCACTTGAACATTATGGATAGGATACGAGGATAATTCTAAGTTAGCAGGGTATAAATATGACTACTTAGAGAATGGGATAAGGACAAAGGCAAGACAAGATAGGCTATTTGTTTCTATGGGGTGGGGATTATAATCTCAGTCCACTTTTTAGTTTTGGGATTTTTGGACAGTCAACAGGTTCTGGTCACCACAGGGTGGCGCGCCTGGCCAAAGTCAGCTGGGCAAGCTCTGGTCACAGGGTAGCGAACAGCTGGGCAATTTGGGTCACTGGATGGCACAGGTAACGCTGGATGCAGTCAGTGGGCAGGAAGCCGGTCTGATTTCAGGATGCCAAAGGTACCAAAGCTTCCCCTTTTTTTTTTAAAACGTGTTTATTTTTGGTCGATACACAGGAGAACATACATTATAGCCAGTAATACTTAAACATTCATTAAGCCCAAGAGTTTCTTTTCTTTCAGTCATCCCTCCACCCTCCTCTCACAAGCTTTCAGTCTTTACCCATTTCTTGCTCCTCGTCTTAGAACCAGGTTCAGGCCCTCATCTGCCAGGGCGCTTGAATGTTAGAGCCGGGTAGCTCTCAGCATAGTCCACTAGTGGTGACCAAATGTTCATAACGCGGTGAAGTAGGCCTCTATTCATCGCTGTGATTTTCTCTACAATAAAGATATCCCATAGTTTCAGCCACCACAGGATTATCAGATTTCCATGTTCGTGCTACCGTGATCTTGGCAGCTAATAATAGCTGAGTCAGGAGAGCTGCAGTCCTACCAGATCTTCGGTATAAGCCTGGGATCGGGGCTCCCAGTAGGATTGATTCTGGAGCTAGAGGCAACGTGATCTTTATGTCCGCGATCACCAGAATGCATTTAGACCAGAATTTTGCCACCACTGGGCACGACCACCACATATGAAAGAAAGAGCCCGGGATGCCACAGTGGCGCCAACATTGGGGGTCTAAGGATTGATTAATGCGGTGTAGTCTGAGTGGTGGGTAGTACCATTTTAGGAGTAGTTTATGGGCGCGCTCTCGATTGGTGATGCAGAATGAAGAAGAGCGAGTGCGAGACCAAATGTCTATCCATGTTCAATCCTCTATCGGATGACCTAGGTCTGTTTCCCATTGTGTCATGTAGGACGGTCTGGTAATAAGACAGTTAGACTGCAATAGTTTGTATATCGTCGAGATTCGCCCTCGATGTGGGGGATCTGCGAGTGTCCGCTCCATGGGGTCTAACTCTCGGGTAGCTGACTGGCGATTTGATGGATGGGAGCACCAGTGTCGTAGCTGAGCATATGAGAATCTGTCGGTTTCCCTTAGGTTAAAGGCGCTCTTACATTGTTCAAAGTTGAGGGGACGATTCCCTTCAAAAAGCTGGCCTAGGGAGCTGAGGCCGCCCGAGATCCAATTGTTGAAGTTCGCGGGGTGGGCTCCTGGTGAGAACGCCGGATTATGGAAGACCGGGGCAGATGGGCCCAGGTCCCTTGGGATACCCCTATATTTACGCGTCGATTCCCAGGCTTTCAGGGTTTAGTTTAGTTTATTCATTTGTATTGCGCACCAGACCCGAGGGTATGAGGAAATCTCACTTCTAAGCCGCATAGCGGCATGCAAGATGAACCGACTCCCGCGTCTCCTTTATGCTTCCTCGGCCCTTCCTATTCTGATCCCTAGACCCCATTGCAACGTCTCCGAAGAAAAATGCTACATTTCATGCTACATGATCCTGGTGGACAATAGAGTGGCTGGCCATGCTCTCCTCGAGGCAGGAGGTAGGTGCAAGAGGAAGCGGAGGGGGAGAGGTAGGCGGGATTGTTCCATCTCTGTCCATCTTGGTCGATTTTGAGCTAATGATCCAAGCTCGAGTGTGAGCTTACTGCGCCGCTATCTGATATTTCTGGAGATCCGGGACTCCCAGGCCTCCTTGATTCGGATTGGTCAACATCGTTTTCAGTGGAATCCTCGGCTTCTTGCCCTTCCAGATGAAATGTAGCATTTTTCTTTGGAGACGTTGCAATGGGGTCTAGGGATCAGAATAGGAAGGGCCGAGGAAGCATAAAGGAGACGCGGGAGTCGGTTCATCTTGCATGCCGCTATGCGGCTTAGAAGTGAGATTTCCTGTGAGCGCCATTGTTCGAGGTCTTCTTCCAAGGACTTAAAATAACGGCTGAAAGTTTGCCCGATAGGTGTCTTCCGGGCGAGCTGTGATTTGGACCCCCAGGTAAGATATCGCCTTTTCTGATAGGGGGATCGAGCAGCGGGCTTCAAAAGATCTATCTTTTGAGTTTACTCTCACCCCTAGGGTGGCAGATTTCGTGAAGTTTATGGCGAAGCCTGATGCCTTGCCGAAGGAGTGGATTTCTGCTAGGGAGGATCTTAGTGATTGGGCGGTGTCTGTTATAGTCAGCATCACATCATCAGCATACATGGCTATTTTATGTTGGGTGGGACCCACCTGGAGGCCTTTAATTCTGGGGTTCAAGCGGATTCGTTGGGCGAGGGGTTCCATAAATAAGGCGAAGAGCATGGGGGACAGAGGGCATCCCTGTCTGGTCCCGCAAGATAGAGGGATCGGACCAGATAGGTGGCCGTAGACTCGTAGCATAGTTTTCGGGGATTGGTAATTCGCCAGGATGTATTTCTGAAATGTAGGGATGAAATGAAAGGACTCCAAAGTGAGTCGGAGGAAAGACCAGTCTACCTTATCGAAGGCCTGAGTCGCGTCCACAGCCAGGAGTGCTAGTTTTCGTGAGTCCCGCTTTATCTCAACCATGTTTAGAACTCTGCGTATATTGTCTGGGGCAGATCTGTTCATTATAAAGCCGGTTTGGTCCGGGTCGATAATGTCAGGGAGTACTTTCGCCAATCGGTTAGCCAGGACTTTTGAGTATATGTTGGCGTCTAGATTTAATAGGGAAATCGGTCTAGATGCCGTGATGTCTCTCGGGTCTCTTCCTGGTTTTAGCGCCAGGACTGTGATCGACTCCTGCATCGATGGGGTAATTGCTCCCGTGACTGTGAAGGAATTGAACAGTCTCGTCAAGGGGGGTTACTAGCTGGGGGCGGAAGATTTTATAGAAACGGGTCATGAACCCGTCCGGGCCTGGGGCTCTCAGTTTAAGACTCTTAATGGCCGTGTCCACCTCCTCACATGAGATTGGGGATTCTAGGTTGTGCCTGGTCGCTTGGGGGATCCGGGGAAGAGCTACGTCTCGGAGGTAAGCCTGTTGGCTTTGCGAGGATCTAGGGGACGCCGTCATCGTATCCGTGAGATGGGCCACTGCGATCTGCTGCTTGTCTTTCTCTGCACATTGGATCCTTCCTTGCGAGTCTCGGAGGCCTAAGATTGTGTTTCGCGTCCGTATCCTTGCCAGTTTTTCCACTAGAAACTTGTTCGCTTTCTTTCCTTTGGCGTAGTAGCTTTGTTTAGTTCTGGCTAGCATCTGGGCTGCCAGCTTCCGCGTAGTGAGCTGCCAGCTTCTTTCGGGCTATCTGGAGGGCTCGGTGGGTCTTTGGAGTCCAGTTCTTTGCTTTGCATATTTCTTCAGCTTTCTCTACTTCAACTTGCAGCGATTGGCAAATTTGACGTTTCTTCTGTGTTAAGCTGCCCCTTGTGAGATCAGGACCCCTCTAACCACTGCCTTCATCGCATCCCATGTATTGGCCGGAGAGGTGTCCTCATTCTTATTTTCGCTAAAGAAGTCTTTGATAGCTTTCGCTGTCACGTCCCTTAGTGCCATATCGCCCAGGATCGGGTCGTAGAGTGACCATTTGCGCTTTGGCGGAGGATCCGGGTCATGGGCTCTCATCGTTAGTATGATGGGGGCATGGTCTGATAAGACCCTGGGGCCAATGATTACATCATCCGTGTAGGCTAATGTTTGGGGAGAGGCTAGCAGGAGATCAATGCATGAGTAGGTTCTGTGCACACCGGAATAAAATGAGTAGTCACAGGACTCTGTGTGTAGAACTCTCCATGTATCCACCACGTCATGGGTTCGGAAGCATTTGAGCAAGGCCGTCGCAATGCTGAAGTCCTTATCAGCCGCAGGGTGAGATTTATCTCTAATTGGATCAGGGACCCCGTTGAAATCTCTGCCGATTATTATCTGGCCCTCTATAAATTGCGATAAGGCTTCTTCTAGGGTAGAGTAGAACTCTTCTTGCTTTTCATTCGGGGCATAGGCTGAGACCAGTGAGTACAATTGGCCAAATAGCCGGCATTTGATCGCCACAAACTGGCCTTCCGGGCACAGCAAGGAGTCCAAGATCTGGGGTCGGAGGTCCTTGGCGAAAAGTATTGCCGTTCCCCCTTTCTTAGTGCCATTCGATGCCAGAAACTGCGACAGGAATTGCCTGCTTCGGAGCCTGGAAAAGTCTGCTGGGATCAGGTGGGTTTCCTGAAGGAACACCACTGAGGCCTTCTCGTTCTGGATAAGTTTTAGGATAGATTTTCTTTTTTGCGGTGCGTTCAGGCCTCTGACGTTGATTGACAGGAATCATAGTTTTCGATGTGGCTGAGGAGAGTCCTGCTCTTCGCTGAGTGGGCGGGGCGCTTTCGAGGGGGAGGAATGGAGGGGGTCAGGCATCATCAATGGGCTTGATTTTGATGTCGCTCTCCGGTGATCGAGTTTTATGTTCCCTCCAACGGGAGGGCAAACTTAACTTTTTAGGGGGGGGGGCGGGATATTCTTTCCGGCGGGTCCCCTGGCTAGCAGGGCCAACTTCGTCCCAAGAGCCAACAGGGCTAAGGGCATCATCCAATACTGGGTTTGTCTCCAAGGGTGAAACTATGTAATACACCTCGGAGTGGGGGTATGGACCGTGAGGGTCCCGCGGCAAACTCGTCAACTTTCATATTGTAGCGGGTAGGAGCCTCTGAACAGGGGTTCTTGTGGTGTCATTTTCGGCGTCTGTGTCTTTGACCAGGCTTGATAAGCTTGTTTCCGGGGAGGCTGCGTCGAGTCCTCTGGAGTGGAGGTCGGACTGCGGGAAGGCGAAGCGCTCGGGGAAGCCGGTTGGAGGATAGATTCAGCGTCTTCCAGGTGACTGATCGAGCGCTGGGTCCCTTGGTAGGTGAAGTGGAGGGCCGTCGGAAACAGCCATCTGTATCAGATTTTCTGGCTCTGCAGGAATTGGGTCAGGGGTTTCAGCGCTCTTCTTTTTTGTAGGGTTATCAGGGAAAGATCCTGGTAGATCTGCAGCGGGTGCTCATGAAGGATAATTCGTACTTGGTGCGACTAATCGCTGCCAGAGCTTCCTTGGTAGAGTAAAAAGGGACCCTTGTTATCACATCGGGTGGGTGTTCCGTGGGTACTCCCCACCTTGGGCGTTGTCTATGGGTCCAGTCAAGGATCAATTGGGTTTTGTCCAAATGTGGCAGTAGGGATTGAAAGAAATGTCCTATGTATTCTAAGAGATCTTTATCTGGGATAGAGGAAGGCACCCCGCGGATGCACAGATTATTTCTTCGGGCCTTGTTTTCCAGGTCCTCCTGCTTAAATTCCAATACCTCGCTTTTGCTCTGGAGGGTCCGAATCGCTTGTTGCATCTCTATTATGAATGCATCATGGCTCTGAGTCATATCTTCGACCTCATTCAGTCTCTGCTCAGGCTCTGTGAGTCGTTGGTCCGTGTGTTCAAGTTTCGTGGTAAATTTGGCGATGCAAGACCTAAATTCTTCTTTAATATCCAGCATAAAGGCCTGGATATCTCCTTTTGTTGCCAACTTTCCCAGTTCCTCTGAGGACTTCTGCGGGGTGAGTTTCGGGGGTTCTGATTTCTTGGTCTTGTCCGCGGCAAGGAGCATCGTAGATATGTCTGAGTTTTTGGTACCCTTCCCAGCCTTCGTCATTGCAAGGCGCTTAGAGTTCTGATCTAGGAGACCAGACAGGGGGCTGCGCCGAGTTGGACCGTAGGTATCCCCTTAGGTGGTGACTCAATGCATCGTAGGGGGCAGGGACGTGATGTTAGAGAGCAGGGGCTCTTCCGGCTAGATCCTTCGAGGTACAAGAGAAGAATCTGTGACAGCGGAGAATTTCGGGGGCCTCAAGGGCCGACTGCTTTCAAGAGTGGGTAGATCTGCGGGATGGAAATTGGGCCGGGGCGCCCCAGGACGTTGTTGGGTCGAAGGACCAGGATAAGCGCTGAGGGGTCGGTTTAGACTATCAGGCGAGGGCTAATTCAGGAGTAGCAATCCGGGGTTAGCGGGTTGGGCTAGGCTGAAGCAGTGGGGCCAATGGTCTCTGGGACTTCTCAGGAAAGAAAGTTCCAAGGGACCTTCCGTAGCGATTTGCAGGAACTTAGGCTACACAAGCTGTCAGTGCAGGAGGAGCTCAACAGCGGCTCGGGATGGAGCGCCGTGGGGCAGCACATCCCCACCAACAGGGGCGGGGAGCCGCGGGTTGCATTACACCGCAGGGGCGCCTACCTGGTCAATGGCGCTTTGTGTGGTCCTGCTTTAGCGGGTTCCGGGCCGCTGGGCTTTTTGCCGGACTCGTGTGGCAAGCGGGGACATCAGTTCCCCGTCCGTCTCCAATGCGGGATGAGCAGCACTTCTTCGAGATCCATTGGCCCGGCTCACATGTCCCGCAGGTCCTCTAGTAGCGGGTGGACCCCACCTTCTGGGACGCTGCTATGGTGAGTCTCGCTGTCCGGGGCGGGGGATGGAAGGCACCGATAATCATCACCCTCCTCTAGTCTCCTCCCGGCCCCTCGCGGGTCATCTAGTCGGCTCACCTCTTGCTCCGTCCACAATCCGGCAGCTTCGGAACAGCTCAGAAGCTCCGCTCGTCATTCACCTCGCCGGGCTGAGATTGTAGGACCCCGCGGCCATCTTGGATGCGGGGCCCCGGGCCTGGGGGGGGCACTAGACTGGCTGCAACAGAGTCCCCCAGGGTGCCAGCCGACGGAAAAGGCTCGCCAAGAGTGCTCCAAAGTCTTACGAGTTGGGAGAGCCGAAAATCATTGTTGGATGCCCGCTACAAGGGCTGCTTTCCGCTAGATGCCGCTGGACTCAGACGGAGGCCATTAAGGGAGCAGCCACATCACTGGCGCTCCAGGCCACGCCCCCAGCTTTCCCCTTTTTAATGGGAGATTAGTGGGTTGATTCTGGATCACTGGCCTTGCTGGGATAGGAATCAGCTATGCTTGGGTTTTGCAGTGGGCTGTGGAGTCGTTTTGTACGTTTAATAATCTTTGGTCATTTTCAGTGTGAAATGTTCGGCCTAAAATTCTGTGACTTTACACGTGCGTACGTACTATCATGGGGCTTGTTTCTGTTAATTTTTAACATTCCATCATGTGTCCTTTCCCCATGATTCACATTCTTCTGGCGTTCGTGTCCCATACATGCTTTTGACATCCAATACCTCTTATTTGAAAGCCACAAAAAACACATTTAAACTACAAAATGTTTACATCTTTGCAAAGATAACCATCTTCAAAGTTTCTTAATAAAATAGTCTTTTGAAACAAATGGGCATCATTTGTCCTACAGTGGACTTTTTTTTCTTTTCAGCTACCACCAACTGTCACTTCCCCCAGGAGGAGGATGGGGTTTTCCCAGCTTAATTGAAGGTTTATTGCCCCTTCTCCACATTGCACATCCGTGTCCTGTAAATTCCATTGTAGAGGGCTCAGCCCAGACTAGATTCTGTCCAACCTAGTAATTATCACTGGCATGTTAGTGTCTACTGAGAGGGCCCCTTTTGTTTCGGTGATCATCTAAGCAGAAACCTGTCTTGGGCTGATTCCTCCCTCCCACCCATGCAGCCACTGAAGTTTGATTTAATTCCATTTATTGAATTGGAGGAATACCTGCTGAATAGAACCATCTAATCCATGTATTGTCGCACCACAATCCCATTTCACATTATTAGGCAAGAAGGTGTTTTTGTTCAATATAGTACTGTCAATCAAGCATTTTTCTCCTTTAGTTTGCGAAAGCCCATTTTTAGACATGTGGTGCAAGCTGCAAGCAGTTTGCTTTCAAGTTCGGTTTTTGACTTTCCATTTGGATTCCCACACTGTTTTGCATCTATAGTTATTTTTTTTTAGGCAGTAGTTTATTTGAACCACCTATGCACTGAAATTGACATAGCCCAGAGCTGGAGTTTTTTTGAATTACTGATCCTTGACACTTTGTAACTTAAAAGTGAAGCTTTTTCCTGTGCGGCAAAAAATGGTTTCTTTGTTGATTTTTCTCAGATTTGGTTTGACAGAGCCTGTCATTCAGGGGTCATGCTTGGTTTTGCTAGAGCACAATGGGGATATGAATGGGCATGGCAAGGTCTTATTACTAACAGTAGTTTGAAGAACAGATAAAAATAGCGGCAGCACAGCATCATTTTAAGGTAAAATACCCCCTTTTCAATGGGGACTTTGGGCTGGCAGCAAAGCAGCGCTGCTTTTCACTCCATTTCTTTTGTATATGTAAGAACACACTGGCAAGCTCCCTCAGTGTACCCCCCTTGTCCCATCCTGCCACTGTGTGCTTGGCAAGATGGTGCACCCATCTTTTTGTTGCTGCAAAACGCAGTTTTGAGGCCATAGTGCTCATAGGAGTCAGTGCAGCCATTTTGCTGGTGACTGTAGATGTGCAGCTTGGTGATGTGGGGACGTATTGCTGAGTAGGTAAATATATACTGTTAGCGCCTTTAGTGTTTATAGTAACTATATTTCGAAGGGGTTGTGTTCTCCGACATATTTCACATCTTTGACAGTAATGACCACAGCTGTGCTGCTTCGGAAAACTTTTTCGGCGTCGATACGCTGTCCCTCGAGGGCCTCAGTCGATGGTCGACGTCACCGGATTTTATATCTAGGACACATTATGCCTGTAGCCTCAATTCCGTTTTTTCCCGCGAACGCGTTTGCTTCGGAATCTCAGCGCACCTCGGTTCTTCTCCTTGATTAATGTCGTCGTCTTCTACCGCAAACTCGGGCTTCAAAAAGTGTTGGGGCTGCGGTTCCAAAATGTCCATCACGGACCCGCACGACGTCTGCCTCTGTGAGCCTCGCCACCGACGTCCCTGACATTGAAGGCCTTGCAGGAGCGGAAGAAGAAATTGTCAGTAGGTAGGGTTTCTAAAACCCGTATGTTGAAATCTGCTGGTCTTTCGACCGACGACTCGAGGGGCAACTCTCCGCGTCGGCGTAAGTCCAGGGGGTCTCGGTCTCGGAGTGGGTCCTGCCATTTCTCTGCCTCTTCAAGGCATTCACAGAAGCGCAGTCACCGGTCGCCTTCCCTGTCCCCGTCGGAGGACTCCGCCAGACGGCGAGTAACTTATCCCACTAAACATTTGTCGCCGGCCGAATGGGATGCATTCTGCCAGCAGATGATGGCGATTTTCTAATTGCAGGGCACCGTTCCGTCTGCGCCTTCGAGAGAAGCCGGCAAAGAACGAGCTAGAGCCACCACTCGTACGCCTTCGGGCTCAGGCGATCGGCGCGATCATCGGGAGGCGTCGAGGTCCCGATCGGACAAAGGTGATCGCCATAGCCGTGCCATGACCCGGTCCTCAACGCCGTCGAGACCGTCTGAGCCTCTGAGGCCTTCTAAGAAGGCATCGACGCTGTTGGCGCCATGTCAGTCGAGGGACTCTCTCGAGGCTCCGGCTTCGAAGTCGTCGATGCCATTGGTGCCACAGCCGTTGAAGGACTCTCTCTGGGCTCCCGCCTCGAAGCATGTGTTGAAGCCGCTGGCACCTTGGTCGACGTCGACACCGATTCCATCGGCACCCTCAACGCCTTTTGAGGAGAATTTACCAGAGGGGCCCCGGAGGGCTGTGAAAGCTCTGAGAAAGGCTCTCAGCAAGTCTGTGAGGCCTGTTTGAGCCCCACTCTGTTCCTCATCCCAGGGTGGATTTGTTCCAACCCTTGGAATATATTTCAGAGGTTGTTATGTTATGTTGTTTCATTTGTAAGGCGCCAAAGCCCGAAGGCATCCAGGCGCCGGAAGAAAAGAAAAGTAGGCCCTATCTAATACACATAGGTAGCTGGATCAGAATATTATGAGAAGAGGAAAGTCTTTAACTGTTTCCGAAACATCATTCCAGGCTTGTGCGGCCTGTACATGAAAGGCGCGGCCATTGCCACAACCTCTTTTCACTCGATCTACGTGTAGAGAGCAGGTTTTAGCTGAGCGAAGAGATCTGCTAGGTACGTATATCTTCAACCTATTCTTGAAATATATGGGCGCATCACCATAGATACATTTATGGCAGGTTGTCAGGAGCTTGAATTGTATTCTAGCTGAAACTGGCAACCAATGGAGACTCCTCCTAGCTGCGGATGTGGGCTCTAAGCGCTTCATAAGAAAGACAATGCGTACTCCAGAGTTTTGAATCTTTTGGAGTCTTTGTAAGTCCACTTTCTTCGCCCCTCCCAAAAGAGCGTTACAATAGTCCACTCTAGGCAGTATTACGGCGCAGACTAATTTTTTTCGGTTTTCCTCTGAGACCAGCGGGGCCACTTGACGAAGCACTTTCAGATGATAGTGCTTTTCACAATGGCGTCAACGTGTGCCTTGTTGTCTAAACTGGCCTCCATAGGTGCCCAAGGTCTTAACCTTGGATACCACTGGTATCTGACAGCCATCGACCAAAAAGCTGTTATACTGAGAACCCAACTTCTCTCTGGCTTGTCTGGGACCATATAGCATTAGCTCTGTCTTGGTGGCGTTAAGGCAGAGCCAATTTGTTGTCATCCATTTTTTTACCATTTGGTAGACCCAGTCTGTTTTGTTGGTCCTTACTATGGTCTCCATTGACCTCCAGTGCCAACTGGAAGTCGTCTGCATAATTGCAGAAAAAGAGGTCTGAATTCTCAAGGTCCCTGCATAAAGGAATGATATAAATGTTAAAGAGCAAGGGGGAGAGGCAAGCCCCCTGAGGGACTCCACAGATGGTGATCTCAGCATCAGAATCACTCTCATCCCAATGCACTCGAGAACTACGTCCCTCAAGGAATGACTTGAGCCAGGTTATTGAAAAGGGGCAAATATGTCCTTGTGTTCTAATATGATTTTCAAAGGTAGAAGTTCACCAGGACAACTAGTCTGGTGCATGGCTCGCATAATGTTACAAATGTCTGTTATAGTGTGTTCTTTGAAATTAAACTTAGCTTGGGGTTGTTGCAGAGTTGGAGGAAGTGTCTGATGAGAAGGGAGTTGTGCCTCCTGAGGTTCCTGATGACCTGTTGTCTGGTCATAGCCAAATGGAAGTACTTTGTTGATCCTTACATGACGCCAGTGGTCTTGATACCTCTCCAGAGGTTGAGTTTGGCAGGCCTGAGCCTGGTACACATGCTGAATCCTTGTATAGGCGTCTCATGTCGAGGGTGACTGAGTACTTGGGGTGGTCTGACAGACATCCTGGATCAAGGTCCACCCACTGACCCGGTGTTGCCATTTCATATGGCGTTGCAAAGCAGGGTGGCGCCGGCTTGGACTGCTCCGGAGAGTCTCCCGGGAGTGAATAAGTCACTTCTGAAAAAATACCGTCCAGCCAGTGGTGACCCCTGCTACTTGTCAACGCACCCTACTCTGGAGAGTTTGGTGCAAAGCAGGCTGCGTACCCTACTATCCCTCTGGATCAAGACAAAGTGCTTTGATGGTTGAGCAAAGAAGGTATTTTCTTCTGGGGATATGGCTTTGAAGGCAGCCAACTCAGTTTGTGCCCTGGCAAGATTCACTCACACTCTGGTGTAAAGTTGGCGGCTGAACATATTCCCGAAGGGGAGGAACAGGATGGTTTTCTAGCCCTCGTGCAAGACGGCAAGGATGCCATGTGTGAATCCGTTCAGTCGGGTCTGGACATGGCAGACTGTGTCAGCCGGTCCATGGCTGCGAGCACCGTGATACGCAGGTTTGCGTGGTTGCGGAAGTCGGGGTTTGCTCCTGATGTGCAATCCCGGCTTCTCAACATGCCCTTTTGATGGTGTCCATCTTTTTGGCAGCAAGGCTGATGAGAGCCTTGAGAGGTTGCAGACCTCCAAAGATGCAAGCGAAGTCCTTGAGAGCTGCAGTACAACAACTTCTGCCTTTTCGTCCTAGGGGACAGCAATGGAGGGGAGGTTCCTTTCGGTACTACTCTTCCTTTGGTAGATCGAGAGGAGCTGCCAGTCAAAGGGGCCACCGTAGGAGTACCAGGGGTGGAAAGCAAGGTACTCGAGGTGCCAAAGCCGTTCAGGCAGTTGCCTCTTTGCCATCAAGCACTGCCGCAGCCACGTCCACTCAGTCATGAGGCCATGTTCCATGGTTCGCCGGTTGGGGGCAGACTGGCGCAGCATCTTGTAGAATGGTGTGCCATTACTTCAGATGTGTGGGTTCTGGAGATCATAAACCACGGCTACTGTCTCCCCTTTTGGCAGAGGCCTCGCGACAATCCACCGGGAAGTTCAAGATGGTAACTCTTTCTCAAGTCCTCCAGGCCCTTTAACTACAAGATTGGTTGGTGTCTCTGGACCTCAAGGATGCTTACTTACATGTGCCGATTCATCCAAACCACAATAAGTACCTGAGGTTCGCGGTTGGTGACTCACATTTTCAGTTTCGGGTCCTGCCATTAGGATTGACCTCCTCCCCGAGTGTCTTCACCAAGCTAATGGTGGTGGTGGCAGCGTATCTCAGGAAAAGGGGATTCACGTCTAACCCTACCTGGACGATTGATCAGGGTGCGCTCTCCCGAGCAAGCCCTAGATCATCTGTCTGTCACCTGCCACTCCCTTCACAAGCTGGGCTTCTCCCTCAATTTAAAGAAGTCCCATTTGACACCTAAGCAATGGCTCCAGTACATCAGAGCAGTGCTTGACACATCCCTGGGGCAATGTTCGCCTCCCCCAGGTGAGGGCTCATCACATTCTGCAGATAGTGGACACATTTCAACGTGCCCAGAGTCTCCCGGTGTTCGAGTTCTTGAGGTTGCTCGGTGTCATGGCATCCTGCGTTTTCCTGATGCCAGAGGCCATGCTGCAGATGAGATCTCTGCAGTGGGCTCTCAAGATGCAGTGGTCACAGTTCTCCAGCAGGATGTCGGATCCTATTCAGATTCCGCACTCGGTTGCACAGGATCTTCTGTGGTGGGCCATCAAAGGCAATTTGATGAATGGTGCTCCATTTTTGGCAACCGTGGTCAGAGATGACAATCGTGACGGACGCATCCCTCACGGGTTTGAGAGCTCATGCCAATGAGTTGACGGCCAGCGGCCGTTGGTCTCTGTCGGAGTCCAGACTCCACATCAATCTGTTAGATCTGGGGGCTGTCAGACTAGCCCCGAAGGCTTTTCTGCCATCTGTGCGGGGGAAGAATGTCCTGATTATTACAGTGGCCATGCACTACCTCAACAAAAAGGGGGTGGGGCAGGGTCACTCCTGTTGTTCAGGGAGGCGATGCAGCTCTGGTTCTGGGCCATTCAGCAGGACATTTTGATCTCGGCAGTTCATCTGGCCGGAGATGAAAACGCGGCGGCGGACGCTCTCAGCAGGCAGAGCATGGTCTCTCACGAGTGGGAGCTGGCTCAGGAAGTTCTGTTGGAGATCTTCACCCTTTGGGGAACCCTGCAAGTGGATCTCTTCGCCGCCAGTGTCAACCGGAAAAGCGAAAGATTCTGCCCGCGGGAATTTCCTCCAAGAGGAGCCTTAGGTGACGCGTTCGTAGTGGACTGGTCCTTCCCACTGCTGTACGCCTTTCCTCCAGTCCCCGTCATTCCGCAGGTGTTGCGGAGGTTACAGAGGTTCGGTTCCCGGATGATCCTCATTGCTCCGGTATGGGCCAGGAGAGCGTGGTACCCGGACCTTCTCGACATGTCCATCTGTCCTCCACAACGTCTTCGCTACCGAGACGATCTGCTCTTACGGGAGGGGGTTCGGGTTCTCCATCCAGAGGTCAAGTCCCTCAGCCTTCACGCTTGGTATCTGAAAGGTTGAGGTATAAGGATTGGGACCTCCCTGAAGACGTGATGGAGGTGTTGCTTTCGGCCAGAAGGCCCGCAACGAAAACTCTGTACTGTTGCCGTTGGAGAAAATTCTGCGACTGGTGCAGGGTACAGAATGTAGATCCTTTTCAATGTTCCATTCCTTTGGTTTTTGTCTTTTTTGCTTTCCTTAGCCCACAGGGGCCTGCAAGTAGGTAACATTAAGGGTTACCTGGCAGCGCTGTCCATATTTAAATGCTCGTCTGAGGAATTTTCTTATTTTAACATCCCTTTAATCTCTGTTTCTAAAAGGGATAATTAATGTGTTTCCACCGTCTCCTTTCCAGGTGCCGGTATGGGATTTGAATTTGGTTTTAAAGTTCCGTTTGAGCTCTTACATTCTTGTCCGTTGCGACTGTTGTCCTTTAAAACTGTATTTTTAGTTGTGGTTACTTCCGCACGCAGAGTGAGTGAGTTGCAGGCACTTTTTGTCAAACCACCCTTCACTGTTTTCCATAAGGACAGGGTTGTCCTTAGGGTACGGCCTTCTTTTCTTCTGAAGGTTGTGTCGGAATTCCATCCGAGTCAGAAGGTAATTCTTCCGGCATTCTATCCTCCTCCACATCCTGGTAAGGAAGAATGGCACCATAGGTTGGATCCTGGGAGAGCTTTGAGTTTCTATCTCTCACGGATGTCCCGGGTCAGAGTAGACTATCGGCTCTTTATTGGTTATGCTGGAAGGCGTTTAGGTCAGGCTGTTTTCAAACAGGCCTTATCCAGATGGATCATTTTGACAATCTATGAGTGACCGTTTGGCGGGAAAGGATCCTCCAGTAGGCTTACAGGCTCATTCCACTAGGGGTATGGCTGCCTCCACTGCCCTACAAAGGGGTGTTCCGATTCACCAATACCCCGAAGAACACAACGGATGAAGTTTGTGTGATGAATCCAATGGAGTCGTCCTACTCCCTGGCAGGAGGTTCCTCCCATGTGCTCAGGGGACGGCAGCCACTACCTGGAGAGATGTTGGAACTGCACAGAGTGTGAAACCGGGAGTGAAGGAACGCTGCAAAAGTGCGAGGGAGCCTGGAAACGCTACAGCATACCAGTGAATCTGCCAGATCAGAGTGGAGACCTGGTGCGTTTCGGCGACCACGCTGAAGGCAATTAGAACACTGGAGGTTACAAAAGTGAAGCAGCAAGAAAACTGAGTAAAAGCGCACAAGATTATCTTGAAGATTGTGGAAAGCAAAATAAAAGCCAAGATTGCTTATCAAGCAGATATATCAAGCAGATATATCAAGCCAAGAAGAAGGGTATAGACTACTTGAATAATAGAGGAACTGTAAGGCATTCTGAGAGTGCAAAGAGACATCCTGGCAGGAGAGTATAGCAGGATAATTGCAAACCTACAAGGAGTGTCGAGCAGAAACAGTTTTCGTTTTAAAAGAAGGAACATTTGTTGCAGGAGGGCTTATAAGACTGAACTGTGTTCATCTAACAAGACTGTTGTAGGCCAAGGAAGGCATAAAGAACTGTTAGTCTCAGAGTCATTTGTAATACCTGGGAAGAATCAAGGGGAAGGGAATAACCCCCTGGAATTTTAAGTCTTTTCCATCTTGAAGAACATTTACGTGGAAGCCGTTCTACCATTTTTTAAAACCACCTTTTTGCAAATAGCAGGTTATAGACTTTTCCCTTGTCATTTTGTTTCAGTGGGAGGGTCGGGATAGAATGTTTTGGACACAAGGATGGCCTTTTGATTTATGACTTCCTGACAAAGACAGATCCTTAGTTTTTGATTTCTAGTTGGGGAAACTCCTCTTTAGAATACGGTCAGAGAGGCATTTTCCCAACCCTAGTTCATCTCACCAGCCCAAAGGCCGAAGCACTGACTCTGGTTGCCTTGATCTCAGTGGAGGGCTTCACTGGGACTTGGGGCTGGAGACCATGCCGGTTGGCTCCAAATGCTTTGAGTTTTCAGCAGGCTGCTGCTTTTTGTAGTGTAAACGTCTATGCTCGAAACAGTGACTATGGCAGAAGTGCACCGAAGTGCAGTATGTATGCTGCGTAGAAGCACTGGACTAGCAACGGTTTGTGGACCCGACTGTGTTGTTTGGAGATACTTGTACTTGGAGGTGCCTTTGGCCGCGGAGCGCATCGAAAATTGTGTGCTCCGGGGTTGGGGGTGGGTGAGGGGGTTTGTGGGGGGGGGGGCAACCCGGACGACCTGGTGCTCTGGCCAGCGATTCCCATGGTGGCCATCTTCTATATCAATGGCAGCCAACAGCGACAAGGGAGCCGAAGCTCCACTGCAGTAATCTATTAAATTGGGCTGGGGAAGGATTGCAAATAATAAGGTAAAGCTGGGTTAATGGGGGAGATGGTGGCCGGGCCATCGGGTTGCTTGGAATGCAGACTTGGATCAGTAGATTCAGCCCAAGAGCCAAGCAACCTGATTGGTTGCGTCCCCTAATGAAAAATACATTCCTTTTATTAAAAAGGAACGTGGGAGCCCCTGTAATGGGAACACACATGGGTCAAATACCCTGTTCTATGGAATTTATTCCACTCAGGAGGGTCTACAACTACGTTTTAGCTCACTGAACCGTCACATAAAATTATTATGTTGCAGACACATCTCGGTTCAAAGAAGTACTTGCTTATTACATACTGTATTATAAAAATATTACATGTCTTTGAGAACTCGCCCCTATACTTAAATATGGGTCTATCTACAGCTTGTTACACGGCTTCTAGTGACAAAGATGGGAGAAAAATGAAGCTAGATATTCTAACAAACTGTTAAAATCTCTTGTGCCTGCACCACACACAGTACAATGTCCAAAAAGAGACAACCTACTGTCCATTATCTGGTGGTAGGCACACAACACTTATCAACAACGGTTAGGAAGGAAAGGGAACCACACATAGGAAAGTCATGCAGGCACGTGTGGTCAATACCAGCAATCCACAATATGTCTGACCCTCTATGGAATGATATTTGAACTATACATAAACCAGTTAAAAACAGTGCAAGAGGGTGGAAAGTAAGTTTGAAACCCATTAAGAGGCCTCCATTTCAGAGCTTTACAAGTGCCATTCACTCCAGGTAAAAATTGTTCGTATTATTGAATAAAAAGTGCATGTTCCTATTCACATTTACAGAAATTGAGAACATGACTAACGTTGCATGTAAAAGCACAGGTAAGTGGTACACATCTAATTATTGGCCTCAAACTCCCTAAAATCCTGAGTACAAAATTAAAAATGTCTAGGAGCAGGTAAGTAACCCGAAAGTCACTCTGGAATTTCAAGACGAGTAGTGTATTCCTAGGCACAAACCAGTCTGGAAATAGGCCATCCGCGTATGAAGGTAAAAACTCAATTGTAACTTACAGGTTTGGATTTGGCAGCAAACATCCCCAGGAAGGACCAGACAGTACCCCAATGAAGAGGTCCAAAGATTGGTTCATGAACCAGAAGTCATAGAAAAGGATGCAGCAAAGCAAAGAGATCCCCTATGTTGGCCAATGGCAAATGCTGTTAAAATGTGCTTCTGAAAGGTCTTGACCCCAGACCATAGGGGCCCCAGAGGGTAAATATGAAAAATTGCCCACCCCAGGATCCTGAGGTAGGTAGACATTGCATTGGTTTAAAGAGACGCTGCTCCAGAACAAACCTGGTGACCACAATTTAGGTGTAGTTTACAAGATCTAGCTGCAAGGGACTTGAATCTTTGGCCAACAGCTGCCACTATGAAAAAAAATGGCCTTCCTACAACAGAGCCCCTCAAGCAAGCAGTGACAATCCTGTCGAGGGACTCATTGAAGACAAAGGAGTCCAGCAAAGATGATTATGGTCTCTAGGTTGGCAAAGGAAGGTACACAGCCGCAGAAAATAGCCCTGGAAAGGAAACGATGAATGCTGCTCAGGATGGCTAAAGTAGCAGATGAGGCTAGGTAGTTGTCTCACAACCCTTCCAGGTGATGACCCTAGCAGTAAACCGTGGGAAGCAGTGGGAAAATGACCTAGAGAGGATTACCACCATGGAAGACCATACTCAAGACACATATGGTATATGCAGGAGGATGCAGGAATCCTGGAATGGAGCTCTAGCAGCAGAAACTAGCAATCAGAGATATGCTAAGTGTGAGTAACCTGACGGTATTCTCACATCCAATCCCCAGGGATCCTCTTCGCAGGTGGCCAGGGAAAGGCCATTGCTTGTGGATCCCGACCCTGGGGGTGGACGTGTTAGATGAGATTTTCATATCAATGATAAATCCTCCTGACCTGTCTCAACCCCAGAACCTTTTTCTTTGACTTTACTATTTTTCCTTGTCCGTAGGTGAAGGGAAATCTTTTTCCCCTCGAACGTAGTCACCTTTTTATCTCTCTCCATAATGTATAGTTGCATTTATAGTTTCCTACAACATTTGGCCTTAGGCTGGGTTTCCCCCATTGACTCCCCTGTTAATGTCTCATGTACTTGGGTGTACTACAGTTCCTAAGTATTAAAGGAGGAGTTTCATCCTTCTTTGCATTTTATATGGTGAGCCAGCACACCCCACCTTAAATGATTTGCTGGGGGTACACAATTTATCCCCTTTTGCTAGGCAAGATTATATGCAATACCCATAGGGTGCAATGCAACAACCCTGACCTCCTGGCAGTAGTAAACCAACCTTTTGTATAAGTCTGTACTACACAGGTTGGTAGTGTGGACAAGTAGTCAGGCTTATCTCAAGAGGGGTCAATATGAGCTGTAGGGGAGTTGCACAGAGGTTCACAGTAACAGGTATTCAAGCAAACACTTACACACAGGGTTTCTTGATAAACACTTGTTAATTTAGTTACCAGTCAGTTAATATAAGCCTTCTTCAGAAGGGAGTACTGTAAAGCACAAATATACTTCAGAATTACACATTCTCTTAGTTCAGAATCAGTAAATACCCATTTGGGATGGAATACAGCAGAGACCTACACCCACGGGTGACCTCAATTGTTAGGGTGCTGTTGGCATTAATGTATTACTGTTGGCATTCAGAATAAGTAAAAAGGGAAAAGATTATTAGAGCAAACAAGGGACCACAAATATTTCTTAAGCCGGCAGATACTTTCAGGTCCCTCAATAAGAGTTATTCAGTTAAAACGGGCTAAGCCAAAGTCAATAGGCAAGAGTCTAGATGGGCTGAAACACTCCATTTGAAGGTGAGTAGAAAAGTATTTGCACAGTGTTTCAGAAGTCTTTGAAGAAAAAGATGAATCAATGTAGCGCCACTAGCTGATTAGACTAGTGAGAGTAGAAGATGCAAGCAACCCTAGAGCAAGAGGTAAGTTCTTAGACTTTAGTACAGTAACTTTAAAATAAAGAAAAGATGCAGCAGATGACTCCTGTTCCTGTGCAGCTCTGCAGATCTCACTGTTCCTAGGCCTCAGTCGTGGGGACAAGAGTGAGGGCGACGGGGGACTCCTGCACTGGGAGGGTCAAAACTCGCAACCGGCAAAGTTCACTTTCAGTGGCTGTTCAGTGTTTCAGCTTCTCTCGTCTACCGCAAATAGCAACACGGCGGTTCCTGGCTGTTGAAATGGAATTTCCTTGCTTCTGGGGTCCCGCGCTCTGAGGGGGCTCAGGCTCGGTAAGTCTTGCTTCCTGGGAGTCTGGAGGATCTTCCTGGAGCTCTTGGCCAACTTAAAAGCAACGCACACCAACTGGTGTTCCTCTCCCTGGCTCTACGGTCTCCTGCAGCAACTCTGTGGAAATTCAACCAGCCCCGAGATGGACTTTGTAGTTGATTGGGCCCACCACCTCAAGGGGAGAAGTCGTCCTTGCAGGGGCTTCTCATTCGATGCAAACTTGACGTTTCGGCACTGCAGCAGGGCTTCATCGGGTAAACCAACGGTCCAGGAGTTGCAGCAGGTGTCCTCTTAAAGTTCTTCTTCGGTTCCTTCGCCTAGTGGTCGACTCTGCCTTCCAAGCCAAAAGACTCGCCTTTTTTACAGTTCTCTCCCTTTCATTCCAGCCTAGCTGTCACTCACCCAGCAGGGTGGCTGTCCTTGCCGGACAGCCAGCCAGCCAATCTTCAGAGTGCATTTGGGTCCCCTAAGAGACTAAGCACAGTGTTTTGGGTACCTCCCTCACTTCCTGCCTACCTCAGACACCCTGGAGCAAGAGGCGGGCTTCACTCGTGAATCCCACCAAAGGCAAAACGAACAAAGGGACCAAACCTGGTTTGGCGCGCAGAGTAAATCTCAAGAAGGATCTTTCCACAAAGAAATGGCGAAAAAAGAAGACCTGGACCATTTTGACAAAAGTGGCACCCTTAGGTGCTTTACTAGGCCTGCAAACGCAGCCTGCGGTAAATGCACACCATGGTAGTAAAAACTAAACCACTGCCACCAGCCATTCAATGAGGAAAGGGTCACATAAAAATTTTACTTGAGAAGCTAGACAAAGGTGATACTAGGTAACCCCTCCAGCACCCTATTGTAAGATAGTGTGTGCTGGATCTAGATTAGTTATAAATGTAAGTAAAGTCAATTTCACTTTACTGCTCTGGGAAACAGTAGTTTATCCCAGAGAAGGTATTTCAACCTGGGAAATCTAAGAGACTTCCCTGTGTCACTGCACTAAAGGTGCTGTGTGACAGAATGTAAAAGATGATGCCTATGGACTCCACAACCATAAACAGTGTACACATCACATTAATATACATGTGTGGGGAAAAAGGGTGTCACTCTCTACAGGTAAAAAAAATCCAAGTCCTTAAAATCCAGCAAATTTGCTGTGGGTCTCTAAGGTAGAGGGAATTGGCACATTTCTGAGAATTCTCCCTAACACTCGCCCCCCCCTCACCCCACAGACCAAGGGACAGAGGATTTAATCCACCCCTGAATGAATCTCCTTACTCCAGTCGGTCATACTTTCTGGAGAGGCCATCAGCATTTTGGTGATTACACCCTGACCTGTGTTCAATGGTAAAAATCAAACCCCTGTAGGCTGATTGACCATCTTAACAATTTAGGATTCTCCCCCTTCATCTGCAATAACCATTTCAAGGGTTTGTGGTCCGTTTGAATTGCAAAAGGAGATCCATACAAGTATGGTCTAAACTTCTTCAGTGACCACACAATGGCAAAACGCTCACATTCTATGGTTGCCCACATTGTTTCAGGGTCCTTCAGTTTCCTACTGATAAAGCAGATTCGGTGTTCCCTGCCTTTCTCATCCAGCTGACTCAGAACTGCACCTATACCTGTATTGGAAGCATCTGTTTGAACAATAAAGGATTGGTTGGGAGCTCTTAAGACTGGAGCTTGACAAAGGGCTTTCTTAAGTCCTTCAAATGCCTTGGTGCATTCCTCATTCCACCTGACCTTCTTGGGCAATTTGGGTGAGATCACATTCAAGTGATAAGATATGGTCCCCTATTTCTCTGAAGTTTCTATAGTAATCTGTGAGACCTAAAATTGCTCTCACTTGGGTTTGAGTAGTAGGGGTGGCCCAGTCTTGTACAGCTTGTACCTTGCTAGGCAATGGCCTTATTTCACCTCCTCCTACCTCATGTCTAAGGTAGACCACTTTACTCTTCACCAATTTGACATTTACTTGCTTTTATGGTCAGATTGGCCTGCTCAAGAGCCTGCAATACATAGCCTAGGTGATCAATATGTTCCTTCCAAGTAGGGCTGAACACTGCAATGTCATCCAAGTATGCCATACAGAAGTCCTCAACCCATTCAGAACATGATTGACCATCCTTTGGAATGTAGCAGGGACATTCTTTAGTCCAAAAAGCATAACCGTAAACTGGTAGAGGCCTCCTGGGGTTGAAAATGCAGTTTTTGCCTTGGCATGGTCTGTCAGAGCTATTTGCCAATAGCCTGAAGTTAGGTCAAATGTACTGAGGTACTTGGCTGAACTAAGTTTGCCCACCAGCTCATCTGTCCTAGGTAAAGGATGGTCATCAGTCGTGGTGACTGCATTAAGAGCTCTATAGTCCACACAAAACCAACTCCTTGGATCCTGCCTTTGGTACTAGCACTACTGGGCTAGCCCATGGACTGGTAGAGGGTTCTATTACCCCAAGATCAAGCATCTTCTTGACCTCTTCCTTTCTGTGGGTTCTTACATGGTCTGACATCCTGTAACCTCTGCTTTTAACAAGTAAACAGTCACCAGTGAGAATATCATGCTGGCCCCAAGGGGTCAAGCCTGGTGTCAGTGAAAACAGGGAGGCAAACTGATTTAACAGTGATTTGCACTCTATCTGCTGTTCCAGTGTCAGATCAGATGAGATTGACTCCCATCTTCCCATCTCAAGGTTGTCCCCTGAGGAGATCAGGCAGAGGTTCACTCTCCTCTTCCTCCTGAGCAGATGCTAAAAGCATAACTCCCAGTTCTGGTCTAGAGATATATGCCTTTAGGTGGTTGGTGTGAACGACCCTGGGCGCCTCCTTAGGATTGCCTAGGTCCACCAGGTAATTGACCTCCAAGTTTTCCCACAACCTTGAAGGGTCCAATCCAATTGTCCTGCAAGGCCCACTGCCTTGTATGCACCATAACTAGAACTAGCTGGTCTTGCATAAACTCAACCATGTTAGCCGTCTGGTCATGCCAATGCTTCACCAGAGCCTGACCTGCTTTCAAGTTATCAGAAGCTTCTGTCATCATGTGTCATTCTCCTTCTGAGACCTAATACATAGTCAGTGACTCTCACTGGCTTGTGGCAAGGACCTCTAACCCAATGACCATATAGACGCTCAAAGGGACTGAATTCAACCCCTTCTTGAGGGACTTCCCTGTAAGCAAAGAGAAGGCATGGCAGTAGAAAGTCTCACTTTCTTCTAAGGGGTTCTTCTAAGGAACCTATCATGCTCTTCATAGTTCTGTTAAACCTCTCTACCAACCAATTGGTTTGGTGGTTTTGGGATGGTAGGCTGTTGAGAACTTGTAGGTTACTCCACAGTTTTTCCACATGGCTTGCATGTTGTGGGATATAAAATTGGTACCCCTGTCAGAGATCACCTCCTTTGGAAAACCTACTCTGGTAAAAATACCAAGTAGGGCCTTAGCCACGGCCTGAGCTGTGACAGTCCTCATAGGTATGGCTTCAGGATACCTGGTAGCATGGTCTACCACAACCAATATAAATCTGTTGCCTGAAGATGTGGGAGGGTCTAGGGGACCAGCAATGTCGACTCCCACCCCTGGGACAGGCACTAAAGGTGCCACATTCTTGGATCCACTCTTGCCAGATGTCTGACAAGTGTGACAGCTCCTACAGAATTTATCTAAATCGGACCCCATCTTGGACCAGTAGAAATACAGAGAAATCCTTTGGTCTTCTTAAAGCTTAAGTGACCAGCTAAAGGGATCTCATGGACCATCTGTTGGAACTGAGGTCTTCTTGAGGCACTACAAGTCTTCTGTAGTCTCCTGGAGTAGACTCGGTAGGTTCACTGTAGAGGGGGGACTTCCTCCCAGTATAACCTGTGCTTCCCTGGCTCTTGCCCTTCCAGCTGGGAAGCTGCCTGTTGGTGAAGGACTTCAGCAGAGGTCAAAGAGAGTCTGCCCTACAGGGGCCACCTTCTGCAAGTAAAGTCTGCAGCTCAGGATGGTCTTTAGGATCCAGATCTCCAACAGGAGGAATGTCTTCTTCCAGCTGTATCATCAGTAGCTGACTCACCATCCTCTGGTGATTTCCCACACTCAGCCTCAGCTGGTGTAGTAGTCACAGGTGTGACATGGGACTGTTCTCTCGAGGATGTCCAGGTTTTGTGCACAGGAGTGCTGCTCTACTTGTTTCCTGAGACTTTAGGTCTCCCCTTTGTCGCTTTCTTCCTGGAAGGAGAAGTTTGTCATTCCTGTGGACTGGGTGTTATAGGTTCTGTTAGGCAGAATCCTGTGCAGTGCCCTTGGGGAACACTGAAAAAGATTAAGATTACAGGAGTAAGTAGTAAACCCAATTGGTAGCAGTCTGCACCACCCAGATTTACCTGGTAGCTGTGGCTGAGCAGCCAGACTTCTCTCGAGAAGAGTAGGACAGTATGTAGAGTATACACAATAGGGCCAAAACATAGTAGAGCAAACAAACACTGACCAGAGCTTTGTATAAAAAATATATAATTATTTAAAGCACACTTTATGGCATATACTAGAACTCTCAATCAAAAGCAAGTTAAAACAGAGTCAGGTAAAGTATACACACCTCCCTTAATAATTATCAGACAAGTCAGGGTTAAAACACTACTATTTGTTAGAACAGATGTGAGCGCTTAACCAAGATGGCACTCTGATAATGTAGTTAAAGGGAGAGAAAAAGGCAGAGCATAAGAATAAAACGGTTCCCAACACTTAAGAGTTCAGAGCAAGGGGAGAAAGGCAGGTTATACTGTAGAGCCAAAGTTCATAGGCCAGGCCCACTTTAAATGGAGCAAAGCGAAATGTGCCCAGGATCACATGGTTTAAAGTGCACTGAAAGCCTTTGCAGTGTGTTCAAAAGAGGTTGGGGAGATTCAAAAAATATAGTTAGAAGGCCTGGAGGAAACCCAGTTTAGAAGCCAAGGATTTAAGGGTCACCTTTAGCAATCTGTAGAAAGTGAGGCCAGGCAGGACACAGTACCTTAAAGATAAAGGAATCTCCAGCGGGGGAAGTTGTTCCTGGCAGTGGATGAAGTTTGTGGTTCCGACCAGGGGAAGAGAAGATCTCGTCGAGGAGGGAACGTGGAGTCGTTGCACTGCACAGGGATGAAACCAGCCGCGGAGTTGCCGATTAAAAGGTGCAGTCCTTTTATTCGCGGTCAAAAGTGGTGAGCTTGGCTATCCGGCTGCCGGGGTGTTTGGCAGGGGCGATTCGACCAAGAGACGTCTTTGGAAGGCAAAAAGGGCGAACTGGTTGATACCACCAGCTCAGGGGAAGAAGACTCGTCCAGTAGAAGATCTTCTATTGTCATCGGGAAAGTGGTGAGTTTGTTGCAGCAGGGCTTCACCGGTGGTGTCGTCGTTGCAGATGGCTCAGCTTCTTCCCTCTTCGGATTCCTAGGTCCTGTGGCGACTTCTGAAGTTCCAGTCCCAAAGGCCCTGCTTTTATGCAGAAAAACCCCCATTCATCAGCCTAGCTGGCAATCGCACATGTTAAGTGGTGAGCGGGGCGGCTCACCACTGGGCCAATCAGAGTAGAGTGCGACTTATGTTGCTAAGGCAACGCAGTCCAGGGTGCCAATTCCCCCCTCCACCCTTCCTGTGGAACCCAGACAGAGTGGCACCATTTGGAGGGCTTCTGTGGAGAAGCCTGTCAAAATAGTGGAACAAAGGGCTCGACCTTGGTCAGAGTTACAGAGACGGACACAAACGCCATTTTAGAATCGAATTCTGGCAAAAAGACCCAACCGATGATTTAATATTAAATAAATAAACCGGCAGTATCTTTAACATTGCACCAAAAAGTGGTGCGTTTACAATCAATGGGAAAATCCCATGAAGAATATTCTGGTGGAATATTTTACGTGGTAACCACTGCCACCAGCCAGAAACTCAACAAGGGGGGGGACTGGACAGTGCCCCCTTGAAAACAGACCCAGGGGCAATCGAATTACCCCTTACCAGTACTTCCACAGTATGATGGTTTGTACTGGTGGTTCTGTTCACAATTTAGAACTAGTAAAGCCAATGGTGACTTTACATGCCCTGGGGGACAGTAGTCAGTCTGAGGGTATGGAGTCTATGTTTGGGGGTCACTGTGACACCCGTGTGGTACTGCACTGAGAGTGCTGTGTACCACACGTACAGAAAAACAGATGATACCCTATGGAGTAAAAAGAAACCCCATAGCCCATAAGCACATAAGTCAAAGACATACCTCAAATCATGCCTAAGAGTGGGAGTAAAAGAGTCTCACTCTTAGCAGGAGAAAAAAAACAAACCCCAAAAATCCAGCAAAGCTGGTGGGGGAATCGCTAGGTTTGGGAAATTAGCCTTATAAGAGAATTCTCCCCAACAGGTTCTTTAACAACCCACAGAGTCATCCAAGGTGAGCTCTCTGGCCTTCTTAGTTTGGTCCTGCTTCCTTTTACTGGGAGGCCTGGGGGTGCTTGATACAACTCCGAGTCTTTAAGTCATTCCCCAACAGGACTCTCCCAGGCACCTCACTCTGAACACTGACAGGTATTCTTACAGTCATATTGTGGCACTGGATGAGAGCTGCTAGTATTGGAACCATCTGGAGAGGGCCTCAAGCAAGCTTAGTGGGGCCTTTGGGTGCCTTATCAACATCCTCTGGTTTGATCCACCACTGTAATGCTGGCCCCAGTGTCTCTAATGGCAGGGTTCTCCTGACCATTTACAAGTACACTGTCCCTGTAGTATTCTTTTGTGTTATCTGGTATACAGTTCTACTACACATCTAAATTCTCTTGTTCCCACAGACCCAGGGACACTAAACACTGGCTGAGATCCCAATGGTGTCTTCAGCCATTCGATGAACGTTTCCACTTGCCATGTGTACTTCTCCCTCGGATGAAAGCTAAGGAGGCAGTGTGGACCCCTAAAGGTGTACCCTTGCATCTGGGATCCCCTTTCACATGGTCAGTGGACCTACAAGCATAACATTTACGATATGTTTTCTGGAATGGGGGTTTCTGCTGACCTCCCTCTGGTTTGGCACCAGAGGTATCACTAGACAGTCCTGGTTTCCCATGTGGCTTACCCTTCTTATGTTTGTGGCCCTCATTTGGAAGGGAGGTTTTAGAATTCTCTTTGTCATCTTTCTTGTGCTGTTTCCCCTCACCCTTTTTGTGAGTGGCCCCAGACTCCTTATAAGTGGCCTTCTTGGCAACCCACAAGTCAGCAGCTTTTGCCAGCTTCTTGGGATCAATCTCTTTTGAGTCAGCCAAGTGCTGTCTCAGCTCAGGAAAGCAGGCATCAAAAATAGATTCCAACAAAAATAGACTCGACATAACTTCAAAAGTAGTTACTCTGTAACCCTTAACCCAACCAGCTAAGGTCTGCAAACATTCATACACCCAGGTAGCCCAAGGGGTACCATCAGTCTTTAAGAGGGTCCTAAACCTCTTAAGGTACTGGGAAGGAGTTTTCCCAAATCCAACTATCAAAGCTAGCTTTACACTTTTATACTTCTTTCTTTCAAGTTCCCCCCCACCTCATTACAGCTTCAGTTGCAACTTGTGGGAGCCTAGACAGAAGCCAAGGAATCAGCGGATTCCCTGTGTAACCCTGAATCCCATATTTATACTCAAAAGCACCCAACCAATCCAAAATATCAAGCTTTGCATCATACATACTCACTGCTTCTTTAGGCATGCGACGCAGCCTGCGGTAAATGCACACCATGGTAGTAAAAACAAAACCACTGCCACCAGCCATTCAGTGAGGAAAGGGTAACATAAAAATGTTACTTGAGAAGCTTGACAAAGGGGATACTAGGTAACCCCTCCAGCACCCTATTGTAAGATAGTGTGTGCTAGATCTAGAATAGTTAGAAATGTAACTAAGGTCAATTTCGCTTTACTGCTCTGGGAAACAGTAGTTTATCCCAGAGAAGGTATTTCAACCTTGGGAAATCTAAGACTTCCCTGTGTCACTGCACTAAAGGTGCTGTGACACAATGTAAAAGATGATGCCTATGGAGTTCGTCGGACGCCACACCCAAAAGAAACAGGGTACAAAAATCACATTAAAATACACGAGAGAGGGGGAAAAAGGGTCTCACTCTTTCCAGGTAAAAAAAAAAAAATCAAGTCCTCAAAATCCAGCAAAGTTGCTGGGGGTCGTTAAGGTAGAGGGAATTGACACATTTCTGAGAATTCTCCCTAACACCTTTCTTACTTACCGGGTAACATTTTGTTACAATTGCGAGTTTTACATGAATGGTTGGTGGCAGTGGTTTCACCTTGATGACTTTTTTAGTCTTTATTACTCGCAGGCTGTTAATTCAGCCTCGCTAATACACCAAAGGGCCATTGTTTTTCTAAAATGGTGGGCTCCTTCTTTGTCATTTCTTGTGGGGCTGCTGTTACTGAGGTCTTCCCCTGCCATTCTAGGCAGGAACAAGCTCTGTGGCCATTTTGTCTTCGGCGGGAATCCTGTGGATTCTCTGCCCAGTCTCCAGAGTGTCTGGAAAGGCAGGAAGCGAGGAACGAGTCCAAACCTCTGCAGTCCTTTGTCTTTCACCTTGCCTGAAAAAGAACTCCCAGTGTGGGGGCTGTCTGTCCTGATTGGACAGCCAGACCACCCCTTTCTGTGAAATTCGGGGAGAGAATGCACAGGTTGTGCTGCAGTTCCTGATAAAAACTCTGACCCTGGAAGCTGCTGACAAGTCGACCACTGGTACCAAATCCAAAGAGGAAGATGAAGAAATGGAGGCTGAGACGATTTCCAGCGACTGGAGAGCCTGCTGTTTAATTGGAGCCTGCTGTTGACCTTCCTTCCAAGCGACCTGGGGAGTCCGAAAACAACACCGGCCCAGAGCCTGGTGAGATCCACTAGACTCAAAAAGACCTGCATTTTGAGCCATCCCACGTTTTGCTGCGACATTGTCGAGGAGTCCATCCTCCCAGTAGACTCTATGCTTCCTTGGCTCTTGCCGGGAAGCTGTCTGTTGTCTCTGAAGTTCTAGAGAGGAACACTTTCTTCTGCTGAAATCTGCCCTAGAGGGTCCACCTTCTACAACCAAAGTCTGCAGATCTGGATGGTCTCTAGGATCCATATCTTCCAAGCAGGGAAGGATCTCCTCCAGTACAATTACGTCCCGTCCCCTTTCCTCCATAATGTATGGGCGTCCCTTCCAAGGGATGGGAGACAACTTTTTTCACCAGAAAAAACCTTCTTCCCCTTTAACTTTAGAGGCGTGCTGGGGTGCAGCCCAGGGAGCATGCACTGCCCTGACTCTGCCCTCCGGCGCCATACCTCAGTCCCCTTTTCCGCGTCGACGGGAACGGGCCGAATTCACCAGCGCTCCTGGGTTTGGCTTTGGCCATGTAAAGCCATGTAAAGCCACGCGCAGATACTTCCTGTCTTTTTTTCTCTTTTTATCATTTAGGTACTCGGTCCTCAGGCGTCACGCTCCTCCCCAGCGCATGTCGATTTCTACAGGGTTCAGCAGGTGTACATCCTGCAACGGGCTCTTTCCAACTTCAGACCCCCACGCCCTCTGCCTACGATGCCTTGGCCCAGACCATGGTTGGCAATCTTGTTCAGCGTGTGACTCGTTGTCCTCGAAAGCACTGAAGAACAGACTAGCCAGGTGGAGGGAGCTCTTCCAGAAGTCGCCTCCAGAGGATCTCGAAGAACTTTGTGAGCCTGATCCCAGCCATCATGCATGCCCATGCAGTCAAGGCCAAGGCAATGGCCATCGCATTCCAGCGCCATGTCCCTTGGCAAGTCATAAGGAGGGCGGCCACTTGGGCCTCTCCCTCGGCTTTCTGCAAGCATTACTGTTTGGATGCCGGCCAGGGGTCAAGTACTAAAAATGAAAGTGGGGGGACTCCTCAACAAACGCAATGGGATGTAACGTCGTCAGGAATTAAGGTATCGAGGCGCAATATGCACATTTCATTAAATTGGCTTTGCATAACCTCACAAATTGAACAGGACGAATGGCATTGCCTTTCATGAAATAAACACACACACAAAACCAAGACATGATATTTTCTTCTAATAGTGTTTTTGAAAACGTAAAAGGTGTGCATGTGTTAAACTCCAAGAACCAATACAAATGTTTCCCTGGGACTTGCAGTACATAAATGGGCTATTTCACCTTTAGTTGTTTGTTATTTTTCATACGGTTATATAGTGGAGTGGTGAAGAGCTTCCTACAAACCTGACGACTTCGGTTTGATCCCCGCTGTCTGCTTTAATTCATTAATTCAAAGTGCGCATTCAATGTTTCTCATTTTTGCTGTGGGGGGGGGGGACTGAGTCCCACCTCTGAAAAAAGTGGGTGTATTCCGTCCTCCTGCGTGTACCCTCGACTTGAGCCCTGATGCCGGCTCTAGATCTGATGGGGCTTTAGGACAGGCGGTTCTAAGGAATCTATTTGCTTAAGGGTCGTCTCATCTCCGCCCTGGGGCTACAATCAGTTGTAATCGCCCATAAAGTATGGAGGAAAGGGGACGGGACGTAAGAGTAATTATAAGTTACTCACCATAGTGACTAATATACTTAGCCCATAGTTCCCTTTCCTCCATACGTCCCACCAACCTCCCCCCTAATAATACTGCTATCATTAGGCAAAGTTAAATCTATTGTCGACGCATCAATGGGGACTTAGGTGTGGCGCCGGAGGGCAGAGTCAGGGCAGCGCATGCTCCCAGGGCAGCATGCCTGCACGCCTCTAACTTTAAAGGGGACGTTTTGTCTGGTGAAAAAGGTCCGTCTCCTGTCCCTTGGAAGGGACGCCCATACAGTATGGAGGAAAGGGGACTATGGACTAAGAGTACATTAGTCACTACGGTGAGGAACTTCTCATTTCTGTTTGACCAGTAGATGATTTCTCGTTAATTCGTCCACCCACTCAGCCTCATCTGGGGATGGGATCAATACTTTGACCTGGGACTGTCCTCTCTGGGAAGTCCTTGTCTTCAGAGCAAGTTTGGGTTTGAGTCCCCATCCAATGGGGTCATCAGCTAGTAGGTGAAAGTGAGCACCTATCATTGGAGCTTCCTCCTCTGGAGAGAAGGATAAGGACACAGTGTGGACACCTGAAGGTTTACCCTTGCATCTGGTATCCCCTTTCACATTGTCACCAAATCGACAAACCACACATTTACCAAATCTTTTCTGGAATGGGTGTTTCTGGGAAACTCCCATTGGTTTGGCTCGAGAGGTTTCACTAGCCTATATGGTTTCCCATGAAATGTACTTTGTGGCCCTCTTTAGTTGGTGGATTAGAATTGTCTTTACTATATTTCTTGTACTTTCCCCCCTCATCCTTTTTCTGAGTTACCCTAAAACCTTATGAGTGGCCCTGTTGGCTACCTAGAAGTCAGCAGCTTGAGCTAGTCTCTTGGTATCAAGTTGCTTAGAGTGAGCCCAGTGCTGTCGCATCTCAGGAGAGCAGGCATCAAAAATATTCTCTAGTAAAAACAAATTCCTCATTCCTCCACAGGAGTTTACTTTGTATCCTTATACCCAACCATCTACGTTTTATGGACATTCACAAACCCAAGTAGCCCAAGGTGCACCATCTTTCTTTTTATGGTCCCTAAACCTTCTAAGGTATTGATAAGGCGTCTTCCCAAATCTGTCAACAAGTGCATGTTTGACTAGTTCATAATCTTTTGTCTGTGGCACTCCATTCCATAATAGCATCACAGCCATTCTGCGGGAACCTAGAAATGATCCATTCAACTAAGTGAATATGAAAAATTTGAAGGTCCAATTTTGTATCCGGAAACTTGAAGAACGACGTTTTCACCTTCTGAATGGCCAAACCCCTGGTGATATACCTGCAATGCCCACATGGAGGAGAGGGGAGCAGTCTTCCATTTTGGACGACTTTTTTGTCTCCACTAATCTGTCCTCCCGGGTTAGATCATTAGAGGGGATCCAAATGGAACATAGCTATCATGACTTGGTGGAATTCGTTTTATGCTCGCCAGTGAAAGTGTGGGAGCACAAGGTAGTGATGGGGCCAGGAAGAAATGGACTTCACCTAAACCCTGGCGATGCACGGTTAATTAATGATAAATACAAACTTGCCTTAAAAGAGCTGGGCATTGGCTCCAATTATGTATCTAGGTTTAGTGATTTCATTGTGATGAAGTCTCCAGGCAAAAAACACAATCTAAACCCAAACATGTACATGATGCCGAACAGTGTAGAAGAAGGGTCAATTGAAACGTGACATTAGAAAATTGCAATCAATTTGGGGACCGTTAGAAAACAGTTCTGTAAGAAAATGGAAATGGTATACAAATTGGCTGTCCAGTCACAAAAACTCAATATTCCAGAGTGTTAAGCAAGATTGTATGCAGTACTACCCTGTGGGAGACTGCACCAGCCTTGTCTTCTTGGCAATAGTTAACCCAACCTTTTGGTATAAGCATGTACTACACAAGTTGGTAGAGTGACTGAGCAGCCAGGCTTATCTCAAAAGGGGTCAATGTGAGCTGTAGGGTTATTACAGAGATTCACAGTGACCAGTATCCAAATAAACACTTGTTCTCAAGGTTTCCTGATTAAACAATTTTTTAATTTAAGTCAATTGAATAAGCCTTCTTTAGAAGGGAGCAGAATAGGCAACCCAATAATATACTTCAAAACTACACACTCTGTTTCAATAAATCAGTAGATACCCATTTGGGATGACACACAGACCCTTCCGACACCCTGAGGTGCCTTAAATAACTAGGGCACAGTGGCCATTGATATATCACTGGTACATTTAGAGCAATACTCAGGTTAGTGTCAAAAGTAAAAGAGTAGGGAATAGAAAAATGGTTAACAAATATTCTTCAGCAGATAAGTACTTTTTGAACCCTCCAATGCAAAGTAAATTAACCCTTACCCAGCTACACAGGTTATCTAATGTGTGACTTTTGTTGAGGGATAGTTAAAGCACAAAGTCAGAGGTATGAAGAGTATTTTAGGGAGCCAGGACAGCCAATGTCAATTGAGCAAAAGGACAGGCGAGCTGAAGCACTTCTTGCAGGTAGGTAAAAAGCCTCGTTTTAGAAATCTTTAAAGAAAATTAAATCACTGTAGGGCCACAAGCTGGGAGGCTTGTGAGGGGCAAAGCTGCAAGCAACTCTGCAAAAGCAACCAAGACAAGTCTCAACTGAGAGCTAGCAAGGCTAAACAACAAGAGGTAATCAACCCCTTAGTTTTAAAGTACCTTTGTGTTGGGGACGATTGTGTGCAGTACCCTTTGGGAGACTACAGCAACATTGACCTCCTGGCTATAGGAACCCAACCTTTGGTAGAAGTCTGTACTACACAGGTTGGTAGTGTGGCTGTGCAGCCAGGCTTATCTCAAGAGGGGTCAATGTGAGCAGTTGAGTGGTTACACAGATTCACAGTGACCAGTATTCAAATAAACTTAGACTCAAGTTTTCTTGATTGAACAATAATTAATTTAACAGTTATATAAGCCTTTTTCAGAAGGGAACACATCATGTAACACTTCAAAGTACACTTCAAAACACACTCTGTTTCTCTGTCAGAGGATACCCATTGGGGATGGCACACAGACACTTCCTACACCCTCAGGTGCCTTAAATAGCTAGGACACTGTGGACATTGATTTATCACCTGGTACATTTAGAGCAATACAGAGTTTGGTGCAAAGGTTAGATAGGGGAATAAAACAAAGGTACTCTTTGAACCCTCCAATGCAAAGTAAATTAACCCTTTTCTGGGGGAAAGGTAAAGACACAAAGTCGGAGATGAGAATAGTCTCTCAGGGAGCCAGGACAGCCAATGTTAGTATAGCAAAGTCTAGGGGAGCAGAAGGTCTTCTTTGCAGGTAAGTAAGTCTTGCACAATGTTTTTATAAAGGTTTGTAGAAATAAGATCACTTCAAGGGCCACAAGCTGGGAGGCTTGTGAGGGGTAAAGTTGCAAGCAACTCAACGAAGTTAACAAAGACCAGTCTCATCTGAGAACAAGTAAGGCTATACCACAAGAGGTAAGTCCTCTTAAACTTTACACTATCTTTGGTTAAAAGAAATGGTTCCATCTGGCTTCTGTTCCTGTACAGCTCTGCAGATCCTTGTGTTCCTGTGCCTCAGTCGTGGGCACAAGAGGGAGGACGTCTGGGGACTCCTGCACTGCAATAGGAAGGTCAGCGGCAGCAACGGGCAAACTTCAATTCAGCTGCACTTCGCGGTTTCAGCTGCTCGCGTCTGACAGCAAATGGCAACACTGTGGTTCTCGGATACCACTTCAGGCTTTCTTCGCATCTGGAGTTCAGCACTCTGAGGTGGCTCAGGCTTGGTCAGTCCTGCTTCAGGGATGTCCGAAGGATCTTCCTGGCGCTCGGGTCCGACTTAAAATCGATACTTGATTTGGTGTTCCTCTCCCTGGCACGTCGGTTCCAGCAGCAGTGAAAGTACAGCCAGCTCCAAGTGGATGTCCAAATGAGTTCACTTTGGAGTTGATGGTTCCCACCATCTCAAGGGAAGAAGTCGTCCCTGCAGGGCTTCTCTAGTCGAAATGAATTCGGAGCTTCAGCAGAGCAGCAGGGCTTCACCGTGCAAACCAACGGTCCAGGAGATGCAGCAGGCATCTCTTTCAAGTGCTTTTTCATATTCCTTCATCCAGTGGTCGACTCTGCCTTCTGTCTAAAAGACCTCACCTTTTTATGCTGGTTTCTCCACTCATTCCAGCCTAGCTGTCATCCACACAGCAGGGTGGCTGTCCTCCCTAGCTGGCCAATCACCTGTGGGTGCATTCCTGTAACCAAGGGGATTAAGCACAGGGAGTTTCGGGCACCTCCCTCACTTCCTGCCCCTGGCACACATACTGGAGCCTTAGGTGGACCTCACTCGTGAATCCCACCAAAGACCAAACTAACAAAGGGACCAAACCTGGTTTGGCACGCAGAGTAAATCTCAAGAAGGACCTGCCCTACAAGAAATTGTGAAAAAACACCACCGGGGCCTTTTTGACAAAATGGGCACACATGGGTGTCTTGCTGCAATTGCAGCCGTGGTAAAAACACACAATGGTAGTAAAAAGTAAACCACTTCCACCGGCCATTAATCGTAGAAAGGGTAACATAAAAATGTTACATGAGAAACTAGACCAAGGGGATACTAAGTAACCCCTCCAGCACCCTATGGTAAGATAGAGTGGGCTGGGTCTAGAAAGTTACAAAATGTAAGTAAAGTCAATTTCACTTCACTGCTCTTGGAAACAGTAGTTTAAACAAGAGAAGGTTTTTAAATCTTTGGGAAATCTGGTAGACTTCCCTGTGTCGCTGCACTGAAGGAGCTGTGTGACGCAATGTAAAAGATGCCAAAGGAGTTCGTCAGACTCCCCCAAGTCACAAGAAACGGTGTTCAAATCAATGAAAAAATACACGAGAGAGTGGGAAAAAGGTCTCTCTCCAGATTAGAAATAGAGAGACTAAGGTAGAAGAGAATTAGCACATTTCTGAGAATTCTACCTAACGGAGACCAGCAGGATGAATGTTGAGATCCCTTGCGTCGAATGATTCAAGATGCCTGTGGTTGCTATTGAGTGAGACGGGAGAACCAGAGAGCACTCCAATGCGACACAGTCCAAGCGGATGATTGGATATGTTTTTTCTGAGCTCTTTTTGAAAGAATGCCACAAAATGAGACCTTGATAGCCCCATTATTTACATCTTGCTGGTCTCTGGATCTCGAAAAAGATGAGATCATAGCTATGATTGGTAGAACAAGTAACTACTGTGCACCCGGGACGGATGGCCTTGAATTTCATGCTCAAGAAATCTCCCGCAGAATGGGCTGATTTTTTTTGTATGACTTTATTTACAGCGATCTTGACCCAATGAGCAATCCCTGGTTCATGGAGGACGGTCATTGTGGTGCCTATTTTAAAAAGGGCAATAGGACGGACCCAAAGAACTATAGTCCTATTGCCCTTTTGGACGTCCTTGGGGAAAATATTTGCCTCCCTAATCCCAATTAAACTAAAAGAATGAGTTATCAAATCGGCTCACTTTGATCAAAGGCAAAACAGTCTTTGTAAAGGGAGTAGGGTGTGGTCGGAATTTATCAATGTTGAACGTCCTCAAGCTTAAGTTCCTAAAGGAAGTCTCCAGAATCTATATCTCATCTATCGAACTTGCGCAAAGGTTTGCTAGTGTGGATAGAGTCTCTGCGGAAATAAATGTCTAACTGGGGCTGTCCAGCACATTTCCTCAATCCAATAAGAGGCTTGTATATGGATACCTCTATACAAATAATACTAAATCAGGAGGCCTGCTAACAAAAAAATACCCACTTTTCGTGATCTGAAACAAGGTTGCCCCTTAGCAGCTGAAATGTTTAATTTATTAGTCGCAGACTTCAAAGATTTATTGTGGCCAGTGGTTTGTTTCCTCCTGAATTAAAAGGGACGCCGATGGAGTGATGTTATATGCGATGATCTTATCATTCTTGATCAAACCCCCACCAGCCTCTGGAGAAAATTGAACCTTTTATACTTGTATGTTCAGACAAACGCTTTCAAAATACATTTTCTAAATCGGTCGTTTTGGTATTGCAAAGATTAAAAGGTTATAAAAAAATCTAACTTCCGATGGCGGCTTGGAAATGAACAAATAGTGAGTTGTAAACATGAGATATCTTGAAATTGACATAAACCTGAGTGTAAATGACACACTGCCATAAATGTACTAAAACGCAAGACAAAAACTCTAGCCAAACAGGGAGCTATAATTCACAAAACGTTTGGGAAATTTTCATTGCTTCAGTAGTGAAACTTTATAAGCAAAACACAATCCCTATTCGGTCTTATAGTGCAGAGGCATCTGTGCTTCCCTTGCAGGGTCTAAAACTCTCTAGAAGGACTATTCTTGAGCATTCTAGGCCTCCCAAGGAGTGTACCGATAGCCAACATAAGGCATGAGTTGGGCTTGCTTTCAATGTATGCGACTGTGGAATGGAAGTCTTTGTCCCTGTTTCGAAAACTTATTATAGATATTCAACTAGTCCAATTTAAGATTCTCCAACAAAATGAAGGGGTTGATTTGGACTCAGGCCAAGAATTGTGCTCTAAGCAGTGTTTGGCGATAACTGACGAAGCCAACATAAAGGTGGAAACCCTATTAAATCCAGATGCAGCGAAAAAACCTGATGGTACTTGGACTGGATAAAAACAGAAACGGGCTCTGAGAATCTAGATAAAGACATCAAAGCTGTGAATGCACTCCTTAAGTACTTGTCAAATTTCCGAGTCCTAGACATCGAAACCTCTTCATGTGTGATGAGATGAATCTGTTCCCTACTAAGGAGGGCCTTAATTCGAGAAAACCCTGTTGAAGGGGTAGACGTTTGTAGATTGTTAAAAACCAGAAGAAACGATAAGACACTTTGCTGTCCCAAACTTAGAAATGAGCACTAAATACCTAAATTCTCTCATAAACTGTTAGTAATCTGTTTAGGGGTGAAAGTTTCAAAGTGACTTTTGCACCAACTATGTTTTTAGACGAAATATTTAAATCCGTCTTAACCTGAAATTACGAGTGACCTTTTAGATTGGTTGATCTGTTTATTGAAGGGTGACTTGTATTGGCAAACATTTTTGAATGTTGCAGCATGTATTTTAGCTTTAGATTTCGCTTTTGTGTATTTTCTTATTTTTTTCTTCCTATTTTCTATGTTAATCTATTTTGTTGCACTTTCTTTTTTTTGAAGTCCCTTACCCTTACATGATTGCATATTGTTGTGTAACTTTTTTTAAATTGGTAAAGTTTTGAAATGAACCAAATGCCTAATAATAAAAAAATACAAAAATAAAATGGTCTCTCGACTCCCCACTCCTATTCTCTCCACTCCCCACCTCTCAGAATACTAGCACTGTGACAAGGAGCCAGTCAAGGCCCCAAAGTCCAACAGCCAAGATTGGAAGATGTGTACGAGTCAAGTAATTGTGGGTCTGAACTGGGGTTGAATATTTAAGTGTGCCTTGGTGTAGTACTGTAATAATTGTTTGTTGTTTTTGTATTCCTCTAGGTGTTTTTTTTTCTTTTAACATGTTCTATTGTTGATTGTACTACACAACAGTGCCACCTTCCTTCTTGGTTCTGCCTTACTGCTTTGTCTCTGCTACTTTAGGGAGTGCTTTTGCTCAGTTGGGGGTTGTGAAATCCTTGCTAATCATATGTTGTCTTTTCCTTTCAAAGTCCGACCCCAGACTTTGAAAACCCTTCCTAACATTCATCCTTCGCAAAACTCGACATTCGGAAGAGTCTGGATGGGCCTCGTAAGAAGTGAGCGCTGTATAGTTCATAAGGCTTGTGATTTAAGGTGGAACATCTTTTCCCCACTATGTATTCCGTACAATTTGTACAGTGTATTTGTTTGGCAGTGTTCATACCTGTTGATCTGTAGGCTGTTTGTGGTTCCGACAAAATGTAAAGGTATATTTCAAATGGATTGTTCCTTCCCACGGATTCTGCATCTTGGATGTATTCTCCTGCCTTGCAGCACTCTACAACTTTTTCCCTGCAGGGGGCACTGTTCATTCAGTGGTCGAGGATCGATGAGTGTTGGCCTAGGGACCGGATGCAACATTGATGTTGGTACAAATAGCACACTCATCGCCCTCTGACATCGGTTCCTTTTTTCTACATACCCAAGCACGCTACTCAGGAACACGTCTGCTTCAGAGAATTTCTATGATGCTTAATTTTGAAAAAAAATCATTTATCCAGAAATTCGACTGTCTAAAACGCTCCGGTTTAAAAGAAATGCAGTGATTGCAGTGCCAACATGTTTTTGACCGACCTGCACAGAATTTGGCTGTAGTGCCTCACTAACCACCATTTTTGTGAGGGACAGTGGTTCTTGTCAATACTTGACGCCAAAAGTTGTAATGGAGAGAGGCTCCAAATTGTCCTCGGGCCATTCGGCTGCAAAGTTGGCAAGTAGTATTCGAAGAAGCGGGGGAGGAGGCATTCGCCAACGGACTCATCACCTGAAAAACAGGTACCCATCCGGTCTAAAACTGCTTCAGCGGAAAAGTGAGAATTTCTGTTGGAGTAGCTTTTCATTTTTGTGTGAAATCCTCTCCACCTTTGAGTCCCCCAGCACTTTTTGCTGGACTCTTAAGAATTTTTTTACCAGTTTTCCTGAGTGAGTGGCAACCTTTTTCCACACTTTATTTTACTCAACCTTTTTTTTTAACCCTTTTTCTTATTTTTTTTAATCCTGCTTTCCTTTAACTATTATGGCATCTACAATTTATTGTCGCTGCCTCTGCTGTGCAGTGTTGCTTAGAGCTCTTTGAGTTGCACTCATTTTTTTCCTTGCGATAAGAGACCTTACCAAGGGCAGTGCGGGTCACTCGACCCCCACCTTCTCTGGCACGCGTAGAGGACACAATGTATCCCTTTTTCCACTTCTGTAACTTTCTAGTTAGTGACCAGTTCATCTGAATGGTTGGTGGCAGTGGATATTTTCTACTGACCTTTCGTGTCCTTTCTTCACGGGCTGGTGCAGCTGTGGTAAGGGACAGATGGGTCACCATTAACCTAAAATGGTGACTGTACTTTTTTTTGCCAACTCGCTATGACTTGTCCTTTCTTGAGCCGTCTTCTGCCTGCAAGGGTGAGGGGGATCCCGTTAGGTCTTCGTCTTTGACAGGCTTTGCGAAAGCCCACCAAGGGTCTCCGAGTGCCTGAAAGGACATGATCTGGCAGAGAACACGAAACTGCCCTGATCTTTATCCTGTACTGTCAGCCTGGAACCAGTTCGCACTGGGATGTTAGCTGTCTTTTGTGGACAAACCACCCCCTTCCTGAATTAATGAATGCCTAGCGATGGGTGGATCCAGCTGGTTTCCTGCATAAAAGGCGAGGGTCGTGGAGCTAAACCTCTGAGTTGACTATTGGAAGAATCCGAAGAGAAGGAAGGACGTCTGCAGCCACCTAAAGCGACCACCAGTGCCTGCTGAATGACTGCTGTTGCTCCAACCTCCTCTTCTGTGCCACAGCAAAGATCCATCCAGGACGACTTTCTCCCTTGGACTGGTGGGCCTAACCAGTCTCTAGACCATCTGCAATTTTAACGGTATACACGCATATCATCGCAGTACTTTTCATCGTGGGACTTTTCATCGCCACTTTCATCGAACAAAACTATTTTTTTTAAAAAAATATATTTTTTGTGGGGTGTTTTTTTGGGGTTGGGGTAAGATTATATAAGTAAGGGGGCGGTCTGGGATGTGGAACCCCCCCACAAATAAAAAGAAAATAAAGAGTTTTGGTCGATGAAAAAGTGGCGATGAAAAGTCCCACGATGAAAAGTACTTAGACGATATAACGTAGAACCATTTTAACCATCCCCACAAAGAGCTGTGACCGTACAGGGCTGCAATCTCCCAATACCGTGGGACCTAGGTCATCTTGCTGTGCATAGTCTCGTGAAGCACAGTTTCGTCTAGAAACTTGTGGGCATCCATGTGGACCTACAGTGACTTTTTTCCCTTCTCATAGACATCTTCACAACCCAGTCAGGGACCGAGAAACTGAGGGAAGTCTGCCATGTGACAGCCGTCAGTGATCCAAAGCCTGTGTCGCGTCCCAACGAGCCAGTATCCTGTAGATGGTCTGCTGTGCATTCCATTGCAAAAGGATGACCGTCTGCTCCCACTAAAAGTTCCTTGTTTAGTCACCAGGCCAAGAAATCTGAACCGGAGCCTGCTGGTGCCTCACCTTGGGGACCCGCCTGTGACATCGCTTTCTCGTTCATCAAGGTACTGTGCCGCTCCTAGGTACTTACCTTGGTGCTTGTTCCATTGTTCTGTGCTCTTCCTGAGCATCTTGAGACACATTGGGGTGGACAACCAAATCGTGTTCGCCCTGGCCTTGGGACATTGGCCCTTGGGGCTATAACCTCCCTGAAACCTTTTTACCAATAACTTTACTTGCTTGTAATGCACAAGAATCTTCAGAGCATTTTAACGTTGACCGCATCTGCCTTCCTTTTTCCTTGTACCCATGGGCACTTGTCCCCCATTGCCTCATCTGACTTTGAGACTCATCCCCAGATAGGGTTCGACTTCCTAAGCCTCGACTGCTGCAAAGTTATTACCAGTGGAATGTTACTAATGCATTGAATGTGGGTTGAATGATTAGTGCTGATTACTTACCTGCGTTTGATCTAAGGTCTGTTTAATGGAGTAATGCAATGCAAAACTGTATATATGTTTGTTTTACTTACCTTAAGCTTAGTAGTGTGTTGTGTTGCCTTAATATATATATTTCTGAGGCTTGTGGTATCTGCATAGATTCACATGCTGTGCATAGGCCGACATCTAGTGGAAGCTGCGGAGTATTACAGTTTGTTTTTCGAAACTCGAAAATGGGCGTCGACACAGGCGTGCCAGTAATACTATCCCTAGTGTGACGTCCACTGTACCAAAGATCCCTCACGCGTCTAGGATCCTCAGATTGTTTTTTTCCGCCATACTGGTCGGAAGCATCTTGCGGAGTCCCCTGGCCTTAGCCATACTTTTGCTAATAATTGAAAATTATAATTCTTTATTGACATCCTTCCCCACCCCAACGTCGACCCTCGACACTCGACGACGGCTGGAGAAGACATCGACCGTCGGCTGCCGCACGACGGATCTGGGCCTCGGAAGGCCGCTGGCCTCGGCCCGGGCCTGGTAGGCCGCTGGCCTCGGCCCGGGCCTGGTAGGCCGCTGGCCTCGGCCCTGCAAGTAGGGAGAGTGGGGGGTGGTACATACTCTTCACTCTTGGTATAAAAGTACAGCCTTATCTTATATATTTCATACACTTACCAGCCCGCTGCCTTTAGGTGCGTATGGAGGGTACCCCTTTCGAATTCTGCCCCAAGTGCAACCGCAAATACCCTTGGGTCGACAGGCACGCCACGTGCAATCTCTGCTTGCCGAGGGACCACCCCGAAGCGAACTGCAGAGCGTGTAGTAGGTTTAAACCTAAGACACTTAAGGACCGTTCGACTAAGCGTTGGGCCCACCACGCCAGGCAGGCGGCCATGGCAGCAGAGGGCGCCTTCAGCGATGGCAGCGACGCCGTACTTTCGGACGGCGAGGGCATTACGGCGTCGAAAGACAGCCGAGCGCAGGTCCCCGACCTCGGAAGGTCGTCCGGCAGGGCGGCTATGGGGAAGACCCCCGGCGACGCAAGCGCTACACAACCTACACACACTAAGCACACTAAGTCCAACCGAACCTAGACGACGTCGACTTCTCGGAAAGAGGCACAGATAGAACGGTCCGACTCGGTGTCCTCTGGGCGCTCTCGATCTAGATCGCCTCATGACGCAAGGCAATCATCCACTCTTGCCAAGAGTGCCTCACTCCCTAGACTAACGGAAGTTCGATCGTCGGAGGACGAAGACGACTTCCACCCCCAGGCCGCGCTCCAAGAGACGGAGCCCGTAGTTAACACCAGCAAGGCCCCATGCTCGAAAAACACAGATACCTCCCCCGATCCTCGACGCCAGGCGTCGAAAGTCTCCGGGGCCTCCAAGGGACAGGGAAAATATTTTTCCACGCACGGGGAGGGGGCGAAACAGCGGAAAGCACATTCTTCCACTCCTGTACGACCATCCTTCCCCCCTAAGCAAACAGTTAAATACAAGTCTACTGAGAGATCGACATCCAGCAAGGGTACCCTTGATAAGTCCCCTAAATTGCCTACTAAGGTCATACCCTGTTCCAAAGAATGGTCCAGTGAAGACATAGACAGAGTCATGTCAAGGATGTCTTCCTTGGCTGATTTCTACGACAAGAATCCAGAGCATTTCCTCTCGTATGGCCCTCACGGGGCCACACCCTCAGGTTCCACTGATCCTATCCCCCTAAGTAAAAAGGCCCGGTTCGAAAGACCTGAACCCTTCGAGGTGCAGCCTTACTCTACTCCATTCCCTGAGGGGGACCAGGAGTTTGAAATTATGGAGGAACAAGCCGGGACGGAATACTATGCGGATGATGAGGATCAGGAGGAGGGAGAAGATGAGCAGGAAATTTACAGAGTAGATTCCCCGGTAGAGAACGAAGCCCCAGTTACCGACTCGCCAGTCGATAACCAGCCCCTCCTTAATGAGGTTCTCGCTCGCGCGGCAGAACATTTTCACATCGACACCCACGGTGCACAGGAGGAAAGGGACTTCGCAGAAGAGTTGGTGGGAGAGAGGAGGCCGGTCGCTCAGACCATCCCTATCCTTAAATCCATCCAACGAAGAATAGATCCGTCCCTGGTGAACCCAAACCTCACCAGAGCAGTCAACCCCAGGGTCGAAAAGCTTTTCCGGGCAGCCCAGTCTGACCCTCTCTATATAAGAGGACATCTTAAACCAGACTCCCTAGTTGTTACCAACACTCGGAAGAGGGCTGGAACACCCTTACCTTCATCAGAAGCTCCTCCCGACAAGGAGAGCAAGAAACTTTACGGGTTTGGCAGGAAGGTAGCCTCAACGTCCGCCTACCAAGCAAGGATTGCTAACTCCACCACCCTGTTGGCCAGCTACAACTGCCATCAATGGGAAGAGGTCGCGGCGCTCATAGCCTCTGCTCCTGAACCGTTAAAGGGCCAATTGGCTCGGATCTCGGCAGAAGGGAGAGCCGTGTCTGGTTGCATATTATAAGCAACTTTCGACGCCGCGGACAACGCAGGGAGATTGATAGCAGAAGGTACTGTTATCAAAAGACATGCGTGGTTACGGCAGTCGGGGTTCAAAACAGAAACTCAGGCTTCATTAATAGACAAGCCGGTGGAACCCGATCTATTGTTTGGGAAAGCGGTCGAAGACGCACTTAAAAACGCCAAGGACGAATACGAGACACTGAAATCCCTTGGCCAACTAACCAACAAACCCCCTAACCAGAGGGGGAATAGTAATTTCCGTCGCCCACGCGGCCAAAATTCACAAAGAGGCAACTATGCCCAGGCACAGGGTACACAGTGGAACAACAGCCAGCAGTCTACCCAAAGTTACGGCAGGGGTAACAAGAGAGGGTCTGGAAGAGGCAGAGGCAGCCCCAACAAGGGAGGTGGCACGCCCCCACCAAAGCAGTGCCGCTCAGTTCAGGGTCCCTTCTCACGCAACCCCAGTAGGGGGACGCATTTCCAACTTCACCCAGGCTTGGGAAGGGATCACCTCAGACAGATGGGTGCTGTCAACAGTGTCCACAGGATATTGTATAGAATTACTGCAGCGTCCCCGGAACCATCCTCCACGACAAAGAGTACACTCCTTAGAACATCAAAAGATCCTTCTCGAGGAGATCGCCATTCTGCTAGAAAAGGACGCGATAGAACTCGTCCCAGGACACCAGGTAAACAAGGGTATCTATTCAACTTACTTCCTTGTGCCAAAGAAAGATTTGACAATGCGCCCAGTACTGGACTTACGGCCTGCCAACAAGTATGTCAAGCCCCAAAAATTCCGTATGACCACGCTACAAGAGGTAATCCCCCTCCTAAAAAAGGGGGATTACATGGCAACCTTGGATATGAAAGATGCTTATTTTCATATTTCCATGCTCCCGGCGCACAGAAAGTACTTGCGCTTCAAGGTGGACAGTCGCCACTACCAGTTCAAGGTACTGCCCTTCGGGATAGCTTCAGCACCCAGGGTATTCACCAAGGTACTGGCGGTGGCAGCTGCACACCTACGCAGGGAGGCAATCCCAGTGTACCCTTATCTGGACGACTGGCTCATAACGGGGGAAACCCCAGGAATTTGCAGGACAAACATTCAAAGGACTATCGACCTCCTCCACGAATTAGGCTTCTCAATCAACGAGAAGAAGTCAAGCCTAGTGCCAAGCACCTCAAAACAGTTCCTGGGAGCAATCCTAGATACTCAAAGGGTTGACCTTTCCTTCTGAAGAGAGAATTCGGAATATACTACTGCAAATTCCACATTATCTGTCCGGTCAACAAATAACGGTACGCAAAGCAATGCAGTTACTGGGCATGATGGCGTCATGCATTTACCTGGTCCCCCACGCGCGACTGCGCATGCGTCCTATGCAGGAATGGTTGGCGAAACAGTGGTCTCAGGCAAGTGGTCAGTGGGACGATCTAGTGGTCGTTTCGCCAACACTTGTACAGAACCTACACTGGTGGACAAGAGAGAATCTCGCAAGGGGAAAACCCTTTTACGATCCCGAAGTGCAGGCAGTGGTGACTACAGATGCATGCCTGACTGGGTGGGGAGCTCACCATCTCCACCACACAGCTCAGGGTCTCTGGTCTCACTCAGTAGCCAAGAAACACATCAACCTGCTAGAGCTTCTGGCAGTATTCAGAGCGCTTCGGGCGTTCGAGCCCCATCTAATAAACTTGTCGGTGCAGATCCGGACGGACAGCACGACAGCCATGTTCTATCTGAACAAGCAAGGAGGGACTCGTTCGCCAAATCTGTCCAAGCTTGCCCAGAAAATCTGGATATGGGCACTCAGACGGAACATCTTCCTGTCATCGCAACATGTTCCAGGGGAGCTCAATTCCCTAGCGGATGCTCTAAGCAGACACTCCCTCCCAGAAGAACACGAATGGGTCCTTCACAGAGAGATCGTAGAAGATCTCTTCTCTCAGTGGGGTTTCCCCACTATAGACTTATTCGCCACAAGCGAAAACAAACAATGCCCAGGATTTGCATCCAGGTTCCCCCAGCCAGACTCCCAAGGGAACGCCCTGTGGATGAACTGGTCAGGGATGTTTGCGTACGCTTTTCCACCAACTCCTCATCAGGAAGGTAGTGTACAAGATGAACAAGGAATCGATGACGCTCATCCTAGTTGCTCCCATGTGGGCGAGACAACCATGGTTTCCACACCTACGCAGGATGGCGGTGTGCGAGCCCATCAAACTCCCAGCCTGGTACAACCTACTGTCCCAGCAACAAGGTCAAACAGTGCACCAGCAACCCAATTCAATGAACCTGGCAGCATGGCTCCTGAGGTCATAGAGTTTGGACATCTCAATTTACCACAGAGGTGTATGGACATCCTAAAAGAATCCAGGAAACCAAACACTAGGCACTGTTACTTTGACAAGTGGAAGAGATTTGTTATTTGGTGCCAGAATAAACGAATCAACCCGGTTGATTGCACTCCTTCCAACATTGTCACATACATGCTCCACCTGCTGGATGCAGGATTGGTTTTTAACTCTCTGAAAGTACACCTGGCTGCCCTCTCGGCTTACACCACATCCCATAACAAGGTGTCGTGGTGGGAAGTACCAGTAGTTAAAGCCTTCATGGAAGGAGTAAATAGACTTCACCCTCCTATTTCTAACCCACCGCCAGGATGGGACCTTAATGTGGTGCTAGCTAAGCTCATGGGCCCCCCTTTCGAACCCATGCATAAAAGTAGTCTCAAACACCTGACTTATAAAACTGCCTTCTTAGTAGCCATTACCTCTATAAGAAGGGTCAGTGAAATTCAGGCTGTCAGTGCAGGATCCTTTCTTTACTATCCACAAAGACAAACTGGTTTTACGCACACACCCTAGGTTCTCACCTAAATTTATATCTAAATTCCATGTAAACCAGTCCATCGAGCTTCCGGCTTTCTTCCAAAACCCGCAAAGCTCGGCTGAGGTGAAACTACACACCCTAGATGTGCGTAGGGCGGTCCTCTACTATGTAAACAAAACCAGACCGCTAAGGAAAACAGATCAACTGTTTGTCTCCGTAGCTACAGGCAGAGAGGGAGATCGCGTCTCTAAAGGCGCTATCTCGAAGTGGATTATCAACTGTATACAGCTGTGTTACTCTTTCTGAAAAAACTCTGCCTTTTACGCCAAGAGCCCACTCTACTAGAGGCATTGGGGCCACTCTGGCTTTCATTGCAAATGTTCCCCTCGACACCATTTGCAAAGCAGCTACTTGGAGCTCTATTCACACTTTTACTCGGCATTACTGCATTGACACCCATTCCAAGACAGATACACAAGTGGGACAAGCGGTTCTGAGACACCTGTTTGCTCATGACTCTTCTCACATCCCACCTCCTTCTTCTGGTACTGCTCGCTAATCTATGCACAGCATGTGATCTAAGCAGATACCACAAGCCTCAGAAGGGATACATTACTCACCGTAATCGTATTTCTGATGCTTGTATCTGCTTAGATTCACATGCGACCCACCCTTCCTCCCCTCCGAGAGAAGGCGCATGATTGCTGGTAGTCTTACCTTTCTGTCTATCTGCTTGGATTATCTGTACTCGCGCTACTCCTCATGCTTCCTCATGTCAGAAAAAATACAATCTGAGGATCCTAGACGCGTGAGGGATCTTGGGTACAGTGGACGTCACACTAGGGATAGTATTACTGGCACGCCTGTGTCGACGCCCATTTTCGAGTTTCGAAAAACAAACTGTAATACTCCGCAGCTTCCACTAGATGTCGGCCTATGCACAGCATGTGAATCTAAGCAGATACAAGCATCAGAAATACGATTACGGTGAGTAATGTATCCCATATATAATAACCATATTTGTATATGTCTACAGTGTGTTACCTTGACTGAAAGTGTGCTCTGAGCTCTTTGTAATTACCTACAGGCCTCCTCCTGCCTAGACTTAGCCTGGCTGGTCCACGATAGCTACCTAACCTTTTGGGTAATTCAAGCCAACTCAGTTGTATCCCTATACCTCCAATTGTGAGGCTTCTGAAGTCTTACCACAGCTGGACTTTGGTAATGCTCCCTAACAATTTTGCATCAAAATGATAGTATTTGAGAAAGCGGGTCCGCCCATTCTCTTACTCCTGGGGGAATAAGATCATCAAGCCTAACCGTGTCTGAAAAAAGCTGGAAGGTACTCTGTTACCCAGCCTCCTTGTGCGCCAAAGAGCCAGAGTGGTGAATCCTCGATTCTAGGATTGTCAACGCCACTGTTGGCCGCTGTATTTTTTTGACACTCTGTCAGCGTCAACTTTGATGGATCGATTAGTAGTCAAAGATCCCTCGGCTATGTACACACCAAAATCCAGAAGTCAGTTGATTTCCTCGTTTTAAGGCATCTTCGATGAAGATGACGACCCAGTTCCCTTTGTGTTGGATCCTATGGGTCTTCCTCAGCAACCTGAGGAGTTTCAGGCGGAGGAAAATAGATTGGCTGATCTATTTTGCATGACCCAAGTGGCCTAGATGCGTCCCCTGAGGTAGAATTTCCGCAAGGAGATTCTCAAGCCCACCCTGGTATGACATAGAAAAATGATGGGAAAGGTGACTTCTGCCTTGGGCTGGGGACCTTCAGCAAGGGAAATAAAAGAATGTGACCTAACAAACTTTCTGGACAAAAGGTACAAATGTGGAGCCAGTCCATCATTGGATCTTTCATAGATTGACATGCTGTGAATATTCCCTGGTGTCAAGTTTGTAATCCTCAGTTACTTTTTGGATACTACTTATTAAAAGAAAAGTTAGGTCTAATTTGTATGCCATCACCCTTGTTGTTGGTGCTTTAGGTCCATCCAATTGACCTCAAAGCGCCAAAACCCTCAAAGACAGGCACTGGCAGTGTTAGGCAAGATTGTATGTAGTAACCCTATGGGAGACTACACCAGCCTTGTCCTCTTGGCAATAGGAAACCCAACCTTTGGTATAGGTCTGTACTACAGAAGTTGCTAGAGTGACTGAGCAGCCAGAGTTAACTCAAGAGGGTCAATGTGAGCTGTAGAGGTGCAACCTAGAGATTCACAGTGACAAGTATTCAAATAACACAAGGGGGGTTCTGGAAAGAAGTTGTTCCCTCTCCACGCCGATAGCTTTGATTCGGAGAGATTTGGGCCTCAACTCTTTCAAAAACAGTTGCTTTGAATAGATTGGCTTTGTTCAAAAAGTGTCAGGAGCAGCCTCGGCCTGCAGTTTTGGAATTGGTGTACAGAGATGCGGACTAGCTTAAACCGAACGTTGGTGAAATGGTCCGATGTGATCCTGTCTTTCTTGGAAGAAACTGGCAGTTCTCTGGACCAACTACTGTCTGACCCCGAGAGAGTAAAGAGGAAAACCCAGGAGTACGACTGGATTCAAACCTTAGACAGGCTAGAGGTTATAAGTTTGTGGCAGACTTTCCTTCAGAAGTCTGTAGACAAAATACTCCCTGTGCCTATCTTAAACTTTCCTGACAAAAGGGCCAGGGACTTTTTCCTGCAGACAAGACTTAATTTACACTCAACTAATGAAATTCAAGCAATCGGAGGCCAGTCGGATGACAACTTGGGTCGTTACTGCCGGGACCCTGGGACAGTCGAGTCACATTTTCACCTGATGGCCTAATGTCATGCCTTGAAAGACCAGTGTACTAAACATATCCGCTATCTTTTCTCGGAATTTTCAGACAGAGGAGAAAGTTTGGTGGTCATGGTTGATGTCAGGACTTAAAATATCCTATGTTTTAGCAGTGATGACATTTCTGATGGAGGTTTTGCCTTTTTTTCTTTGTTTTGCTAAATAAAATTGTTGCAATTTTGATGCAAATAAAAAAACACTTATACAAGGTTTCTTATTAAAACAATTATTTATCAATTTAACAGTCAATTTTAAAATAAGCCTTCTTTAGAAAGGGCAATATGTAACAATAAAATAAACTTCAAAAACACACTTTCAGTTAAGTAGTGTCTCACACACACACACACACCACCTACACCCTGAGGTGACTTCTATTGCTAGGACACTGTGGACATTGATGTATCATTTTAACACTCAAATGCAATACTGAGATTGTGGAAAAAGGAAAAGATTACGGAAGGAAACAAAGGTTAACAAGTTCTCTGAACAGGTAAGTACTTCTCAATCTCCCTTTGAAGTATAGGTTAACCCTTTCCCAGCTATACAAGTAACTTATGTAGGACTTTTTGGATGGACAGATAAACTTAGAGGGTAAAAAGAGTCTGAAGGGGGCCAGGACAGCCAATGTTAATTGAACAAAGTTCAGGGGAGCTGAGGCACTTCTTGAAGATGGCACAAAAGTCTTGCATAATGTTTTATCGAGAGATTGTAGAAAAGAATCGCTGTTAGGCCACAAACTGGGAGGCTTGTGAAAAGCAAAGATTCAAGCAACTCTGCAAAGGGCAGCAAATGCAAGTGTCCAGTCCGAGCAAGCAGGCTACACACAACAAGAGGCAAGTACCTCAGGTCTGAAGAAAAGGGTCCAGCTGGCTTCTGTTTCTGTTGCAGTCCTGCAGATCTGTGTTCCTGGACCTCAGTCATGGGGACAAGAGGGAGGACGTCGGGGGACTCCTGCACTGCGCTTTGAAGGTCGACGGCAGCAATGGGCTTACTCCAGATCAGCGGCACTTCGCGGTTTCAGCTACCAGCAAATAGCACCACTGCGGTTCTTGAACACCTTGTGGGCTGCCCTTGCTTCTTGAGTCCAGCACTCTGTTGAGGTGCACTTGTTGCCGGTGTTTCTGTCCCCTGGCACTCGGTTGCAGCAGCGAGTGCAGCCAGCAGGGAGAGGGGTTCCAGTCAAGTTCGTCTTGGGGTCAGTTGGTCCCCAAGGAACCCAAGGAAGGTGTTGTCCGTTCCGGGCTTCGCTAGCAGATATGAAAATTGGAGTATCAGCATTGCAGCAGAGCTTCACTGGGCCAACCAACGATCCAGGAGGGTGCAGCAAGCTTCTCTTCCAGTTTCTTCTTCGGATTCCTTTGTCCAGTGGTGGACTCTGCCATCCAAGTAAGACCTCCCCTTTTTATGCAGGTTTCTCCCATTCATTCGCAGCCTAGCTGTCACTCGCACAGCAGGGTGGCTTTCTTTCAAGGACAGCCAGCCAATCACCTTTGGGTGAATTCCTGTAACCAAGGAGACTAAGCAGAGTTTCGGGAACCTCCCTCGCTTCCTGCCCTGCCAGACATGCTGGAGCTAGAGGAAGGCTTCACCCGTGAATCCCGCCAAAGACAAAACGAACAAAGGAACCAAACCTAGTTTGGTGTGAAGAGTAAAACCCAAGAAGTACCTCACAAACACGAAATGGCAAAAAAAGACCGGGCCTTTTTGACAAAATGGGCACCCATGGGTGCAATACTGCAGCTGAGGATTCAGCCTGTGGTAAAAATGCACAATGGTAGGAAAGGTAAACCACTGCCACTTGCCATTAACTGTAGCAAGGGTAACATAAAAATGTTCAAAGAGAAAGTAGACAAAGGGGATACTAAGCAAACCCCCCGCCCCCATCCCCAGCACTCCATATAAAATGGTGTGTGCTGGGTGTTCAATTTCACTTTACTACTCTTGCAAACAAAGTTTATCCAAGAGAAGGTATTTGAATCTTAAGAGAAATCCAAAGGACTTCTCTGACACTGCACAGAAGGTTCTTTTTGTCACAATACAAAAGATGATGCCTATGGAGTTTGTCAGACTTCAAAACCAAAAGAAACCGAGTCCAAATCAGAGAAAAATACTTGAGGGAGTGAGAAAAAGGTCTCGCTCACTCCAGGATACAAATTAAGTCCTAAAGTCCAGCAAAAGAGCTGGGGGTTCTAAGGTAGAAGGGGAATTAACACCGAAATGAGAAGGCAGCTAGTGTGGTGACTCCAGGAGTGTCACTGCCCACCTTCAGAGTCAGTCCACTAAAAGTATGGCTGTGCCAAGCGGGAGAAGATGCAAAGGCCTTGTCGCCGACAATCAGGGGACGAGAGGGTCCAGTAAAGAGCCAGTCGAGGCCTTCCTCTGGGAAATGCACCCTTCCCCCCGTCGACCGCATTCTCCTCGAGCACTAGAACAGCACCCACAAGCATGGCAACCCAATCCTCATTGCACGCTCGTCGACCTAAACACATACAGCAGACGGACCGTCAGCCGTACACTAGTCATCAAGGACCATCTTGTCCACGAGCCCGTCAACGCACTCTGACAAAAATCCCTTCGGCAGAGAGACTGTTGACTGCACACTAGTCTACTAGGAACCCCTCGTCCATGGCACATTCATCAACCATGAGGTTGACCAAGCCAACCTCTGCATCCAAGGATCAGCTGCCAACTAAACCAAGATCCAAGCAAACCACCTCGATGATGTGAGTACAGATCTCATGCATGTCATCTGTTGCAAGGGAGGAGTCCTTTGTCAGTGAACACGTCTTCAACCAGACAGTTGGGGGACTAATCCCTGCAACGGCAGGGAGAAGAATTACCAACATGGACCAAAGATGCCCGGGACGACCCCACCAATGCACAAAACACAGCAAACAGGCAGAAGTCTGTCCCAAACATCAGGGGACTACTCAGGTACAGGATACATTGCTGCAAGTAATTACATCACCAGTTTGACCAATAGTCTACTCTGACAGAATGCCAGAAGACCTCCTGCAGCATGGGTTTGATTGATTTTGAGGCCCAGCCAGGCGGGCCCTTCACAATTTCTGGACTCTGAGGCGTCAGTGGCGGCCACTCATGCTCTTCTCAAACCGCCCAACCCCCTCCTCACCCACCCACCCTTCACACCAGGACCTGGTCAATTAGGTAGAACGCCTCTAAACACATCAGTGGCACCCAGCTGCCTTGGGGGCTTGAACAAATGTCAGGCCATAGACCTACTTGTACACTTACGGCCGAACCAATTCAGCAGCTCACAAACCCACAGTCCTTGCTGTCACTCAAAGCCCTCTCATCCTTACAAGAGGTGCTGTCAGAATTGCACGCCTTCCCAGCCGGAACAGCATTGTGCACAGCCACCAACTGAAGAACGTCGACCGGTCTCACCACTTGGGTCGCTAATCGGGTCATCTGTAGGGTGAAGTCCACAGTCCACACCTATGTCACCATCCGGGTCCAGAAGGACGTCACAAACCAGATCTCCCCCCCCCCCATCCATGTAACTTCGCCTATAGGGTTGAGGTCATTGCAGAGGTCGGGAATGGGGGTTGGGGGGGGTACCAACATCAGAAGGCTATGTGTAAGCAGGGAGACACAGTGCAACATAGACTTTCCAGGTCCATATTACTCCATTGCCAGCAATTGTACCTCCACCCTTGCCCTATACCAGGGACAAGAAACAAGAGGAGGGTGAACTCCACGATACAGAAACCGACAACCCACAAGATGCCGACTCTACTACAACCACGTCCCTCACCAACACCATTTGGGATACAGACACCCCGGCAGATGATCCACAGGAAGAAATGGCTAAGCCTTCACCACCTGATGACATAGGAGCGTTTCACGCCACCATCTCTAAGCCACAGGGGTAAGAATAGGAAGTTTGTGGTGCCCATCCCAATATTTGACCATGTGTGGGAAATGGGGTTACACACCCTACATCACCCTTTGACAGACCCTGCAGTTAAAGGCAGATGGAAGGGGCCGGGGGTGAAGTTTAAAGCACCAGACTCCACATGTAAATGCCTCACATCCCAACCCTCATCTGAATCCGTGGGGTCAGCGGCAGCAAGTAGGAAAGTCTGTTTGCAAGCACAAAAATGCACTCTGCCGAAAGAGAACAAAGGCTGAAAAGTAGATGCCTTCGAGGAACAAAGTCCTAATGATGGGGGCAACAGTGAAAGCAGCTAACTTACTGGCTGTCACGCTACGACCATGGAATGTGGCCCAGAATTGTACAATTGCTGGAACACCTACCAGGAGATAGAAAGAAAGAGGCAATGTTACGTGAGGGGGGGGAAGCGGCCAACCACAACATTGATATAGCGATTGATCTTGTCGAAACAGGCTTTAAACTAATTAGAAATTGAGTAGTGATAAGGCAAGGCTGGTTGCGGTGTATGGATTTCAGACCTGACGTGCAGCACAAGGTAATAGACATGCCCTTTGAGAGGGATGATTTGTTTGGCTAAAAGGTAGACACACGGAAGGTGATAAAAACGGACACTGATGCATCCAGATCACTCAACAGCCTGAAGAGTAGAAAAAGGTTCTGCCCCTTTAAAGGGGCCTCCGGAAGGAGCAATTTCTTCTATAGGGGTAGCCGATCTTACTCAAAGGGTACATACTACTCGCAAGGATACAAAGTCATTCCAAGGCTAAAACAAATCACAAGATTTTCGCCAAGCACAAAGCTACAAACAATGAACCCTCAAAGGGGAAGACTGGGAAAACAATTGCCAAGAAGGTGATCAAATACTCTGGAAAAAGGCAATAGAAAAGTTACCAAGACGGCAAATGGAGTCCAATATTGTCTCAACAAATTCATCAAAAGACAAAAGTTCCACGTAATAACACTACAACAAGTACTCCTAAGGTGACTACACCTGCAAGATGCCTTCTTCCACATCCCAATCCACCCCAAACACAAGTATCTACGCAACACCCATTACCAGTTCTGGTTACTGCCGTTGGGCAGCCTAAAGTCAGCCCTGCAAACCTTAACCAAATGCCTAGCACCCACCTTGGCAAGCCTTTGCAGAAAAGGTCACACCATGTTGGAAACAGTACAGACACTCCAAAGCTTAGGATACTCAAACTACAAAAAAATCTTCTTTGCAGCCATCCAAGAACTTGGTGTTTCTGCGGGTACACTTTGCAATAGGAGCAGCATAGGGTGCGTCCCTCAGTTCAGCGGATAAACATGTCGCTGATTCAAACGTTCAAAACCAAACATTATGCCTCAGTGTGCCAATGCATGTGCCTACCAGGCTCTGTCGTTGTGCATTCCACTCATAACCAACTGCGGGCTACACATGCAGCCACTGCAAGAGTTCAAAGCCGTGAACTGGTTCCAAGTGGCAGGAACTTGGGAGGACAAAATCTGCATCATGCCACACATTATACGCAAACTAAAATGGTGGAAGAACAGGAGCAACCTTACAAGTGGAAATCCGTTCCAGGAGTCAAATCATCACAGAACATTAGTCACAGATGCCTCAATGACAGGCTGTGTGGCACACATTGATCACTTGCAAGTAAGGGGGTCGTGGATGGCACAAGAGGCCAAAATACACATCAACGTGCTAGAGCTAAGAGCAGTGTGGTGGGCCTATCATTCCTACCAGTGCGAAAGGGACGCACTGTAAAAATACTCGGACAACACAACAATGTTTTATATCCGGAAGCGAGAGGGAACAAGGTCACCAACCAACTCCAAACCGCGTTCAAGCTACCAGGAGTCCAAAACAACCTAGCGGACAGTTAGCAGGCAGTCAGCGCAATTGCACGAGTGGAAAAATCAACACGCCCATCGACCTGTTTGCCTCAACCAGCAATAAAAAATGCCTGAGCTTTGCAAGCAGAGGCCTGCAGCAGTGTTCCAAAGGGGATGCATTCTTGTTCCCATGGACGAACCAGTTTACCTACGCTTTCTCACCCCCCCCCCCGAATATACATCGGACGGTTCAAATGATCATGAAATACCCTTGCAAAATCATTCTCACTGCGCCAAACTGGCCAAGACAGACTTGCCACTCAAACCTACTCTGTCGGTGGAACGGCAGATACGGCTACCTAGACAACCAGACACCATTTCCCAAGACCGCAGAAGGGTCCTACATCATGTCCCGCAGTTAACAGCGTGGCTCTTGATTTCGTAGAATTTGGCCAGCTAAAAATCCCACAGGACTGTAAAAACCTTGTAGCTGCAGCAAGGGCACTAGCCACAAACCAATCGTATTGCTTTATGTGTAAAAAGTTCTGTAACTGGTGTTAAGGGAAGCAAATGCTAGACACACTCAATGTCTCCCCAGAGCTACTTCTCCCGTACCTACTCTTGCTAGCGAAACAAGGTCTCAGACACTCATCCTTCAAAGTACACTTGGTGGCCATCTCCAGGTATACAAAGAAAATGCCTTCTCGGCGTCCAGGGATATCGCCACAGCCTGCGCTTCTGGATTTATCTGCCCCGTTATTGCGAACAGCCTGCATAAATTCAAAGCTGTGGATCTTGTGGGGATAAATCTGTTCTGGTCGGGATGGATCAGGGTCGGCATGTTTGGTAATAACCTGTTCGCCAACACCTTGGCGTCCACATTTGAGTGACAGTGACCTATACAATGACATATCAATGTCAGCCGGTCAAGTGGCACAGCGAGTAGAGCGCTCGCTTTGACATCCGTGCAGAGCCTGCTAATGCAGGTTCGAATCCCGGCAGGGCCAAACTCAGCCTTTCATCCTTCCGAGGTTGATAAATGAGCACCACACACCGTGGGTAATAATAAGCAGCGCTCAGATACCCGAGGGTTTGTAGCGCTATATAAATACCAAATTATTATTTTTTATTTATGTCCTGCGGAGGGCAGCAGGGTTTTGCCAACACTGTTATTATCGCTTCACGCTTAGACTCTGGGAGTTCACCCAATTCCAGTGCCTCTTCCCATACCTTCAACATGATTGGGACCAATGCTTTTCCGAATTCTTAATACAATTCCACCCCCAATCCATCGGACCCCCGAGGCCTTCCCCGAGTCATGTACACTCGAGTAATGTGTATATTCTCTCGTGCATGGGTGCAACGCCCTCCATGTCAATTGTGGCATGATCTGGTCTAGCGCAATGGATGTTTTGGTTTGTGCCCTTCTGACTTTAGAGGATCTGTCTAATTCTAAGTCTAGGACCAGATTGAAGTCCCCAGCCCATATTATGCTAGAGGTGTCGAGTGTTGCTAGTAATTCCAATATGCTGAGGTAAAAGTCTGGGTCATCTATGTTTGGACCATAAGTGTTAACTAGTACATCTGATCTTTCTGCCATCTCTCCCCATTCCATTAGATATCTACCCTGGGGGTCGATTTTTGTGTGCTTTGGTCTGGAATCCAAGCGATGGATGTAGGAGCGTTAAGACTCCTCGGGCTTGAGTATTCTGTGTGGTGTCTCTGCTTGCCCCAGGAGGCAAGTATGTTTGTTGTTGGGTCCCTGTGTGTGTGCTTCTTGTAGCATAACTACATGTGGGAGTGTCTGTTCACATATGCTCCGACCTTTCTGGTCTTTGAGGGATTGTTTAGGCCTCTAACATTCCATGACAGGAGTTTGATCTTCAACCCGTTACCCCCTGCTGGCATTACTCATCATTGTATCTATTCACCGTTATGCTCTGGTGAAAATACTGTTTAGTATGCATAGCGCAATTATCTATTAGACCATTATTAAAAAAACTTTTGCAACTCTTAACGGTCCAACAAATAGTCCTCCCTTTTCCCACAGGCGGGGGTCTGCTGTTTTGATCCGGTCCATGGCCTTCCGGGGGTATGGGTATATGAGCTTCTACATAGGCCATGGCCGCTGCCGGAGTTTCAAAGAAGTGTGCTCTTACCCCGTGCTGGATTCTCATTTTAGCTGGAAATATGCATATTGGACCTGCCGTGCCCTTAGCAGCCTCTTCACTGGTTCATAGGCTCGTCGGTTGGCCTGGACTCCTGCTGCAAAGTCCGGGTATATGTGTATGCGGTTCTCCTCGTAGTGCAGCATATCTTGTTCCAGAGCCTTCCTGAGTATCGAAGCTCTGTAATTGAGGAGGCGTGCTATGATCGTGCAGGGTGGTGCCCCTGGTTTCGGCATTGGGGTAAGCTTGCGGTGTGCTCTTTCTACAAGGAAATGTTCGGAGACCGCCTCGGGTCCAAAGAGCGTCTTCAGGAGGGATTCAACTTGTCACATTGCCCCTTTGCCAAATTTTTCAGAAACACAGACAATCCTTATGTTTCTCCTAGAACGAGATTCGAGGTCCTCGCGTTTTGTTTGTATTTTAATGAAATCATTTTTCAGTTGTTATATCCCGGTCGTGGTTAGCAATGGTGTCCTCGTTGGTGCTAATTCTGCCTTCCGCTTCTGTAATTCTGCAGCTTTTTTTGTCTACCCTTGCCTTTAGTGATCCGATGGTTGATACTATATCGTCTAGTTTCACGTTTATTGCAAGGAATCCGTTTTGGACTATGGTGGTTAGTCTGTCAACTCTGTCTTCGCTATCCGCTTCATTCCGGGTGTTAGAAGTGGTTGGCGTACCTGGCACCAGGTCTGATGTTTGGCTGTTAGTAAAGGAGTCCATTGGACCTTTCTTTCTCCAGCATGGGGTCTGGCATGGATTCACATGCTCATGAATATTCCCCGTCGTCAGGCCGGGAATCCTCGGTATAGAAAAAATCAGTTTAGTTTCTGATCTGTCTTTCTCAGTAATAACCAATCACTGGTCTCTGCGTCATACTGCTCCCAGCCAATGACTGCCCTCTCCCTAAGCCCCGCCCCTCGCAGCCATCCTCAGATTTTTACCGCACGTTCAAGTGTTGGGAGTCCTCGTGCTTAGCTCTCGAGCTTTTGCTGCGTTTTTGCGCTTTTTTCAGGAGATTTTCTCTATTTTTCGGTTAAATAGAGCCTCAAGCTCCACCGTTTCTACTTCTGATCAACGGGGATACGTTTCGGAGTTTCTACGCCCCTCAAGGGTGAAGATTTCGTCGAGTTACACTTTTGGAGGATTCCAGAAGTTCCGAGGCCTACCCCGGACATGGCACAGGAGAAAGGGAGCTTGACGCCCGGGAAGCTATTCAGGACCTGCCCTGGATGCCAGCTTCAGAACGTTTTCAAGGAGGACGAGCATTCGTTATGCCTCTGCTGTCTCCATGAGGACAAGACGCACAAGGAAAAGGACTGGGCGTTTTGTGGAAACATGTCGGAGCGGACCATGAAGGATCGCCACATCCGTCTCGCCAACTGGCTGGAAGGTAAGAGCCCGCCAAGCGAGAAGTCGTCGTCCGAGCGGTCTTGGCGCTGTGATGGCGCTCCGGCGACGCGGGCCCAACAAAAGGCTAAGCACCGTGGGCACCGGGAGCGCTGAACGGTTGGGCTCCTTGGCTGCCAGGCAGGGCGCACCCTCCCCGGCCAAATCGACCACGAGCCAACGCTCTGGCTCAGGTAAGAGGAAGTCCGAGAACCCGGCGAAGCTTCTGGAGAGGCCCCGGTCGATCTCGAAGACTCCGGTAGAGGGGGAGCGAGGCTCGGACCCTCCCCCCAAGGTGAAGGCCCCAGGCGTACAGAAGGTGACGTTGGCCGTAATTCACCCTGCTAAGACCTCGATTGAGGATGTCGCCGCGGCGCTGGCTCAGCCTGTGGAGGCTACGCCAGTGGAGGCGCCCTCAGGTACCAGAGTCTCCCTGCCACCGCAGAGGGAGTCGTCTTTCAGGCCCATCGAGAAGACCCCCACAAAGTCCTCGTTGGAAAAGGGGGGTGAGGGGGTGGTGGCCGTCGTGGATACGGACACGACCTCTGAAGAGGAGCTCATCCAAGTCATGGAGGAGACCCAGCCCATTGGGAGGGATCCCGACGAGGGCGACTGTGACGCAGATGAGGCTCCTCAAGAGCCCTCGCTCCCGTTGTTTCCGGCACCGCAGGACACCTCGGCGGCCATTTTGTCAGCCATCCAGTCCTTATGCTCGGAGATAAGGACTAGGTTGCCCCTTCCCCCGACGGAGGAGCCTGAGCCAGACCCGACGGAGGATCCAGAGCCAGGACCTTCGGGGAGCCCACCGCTTAAGAGGAGGACGACGCATCCTAGGCCTCCTCTCCCGCCTCTGCGGCCTTCTCTGCCTTCCCTCTGGTCCACTACCCACGGGGATGATACAGGCATGGACATGACTACGACAGGTACGGATGACGACGGAGGCGACGGGACGTGTCCCCTGTCGCCCCCTGACCGGGCGTCCCCGCCCGACGAGATTGGATCCTTCCATGCAATGATCTCCAGGGCATCCAAGCTCTTCCGCTCTGCCCCGAGGAAAAGGAGGGGTTCCTTTACCAGCGGTGCGAGGCTAAAAGGAAGACGGTCCTCGCCGTACCGCTTCTTGTTAAATCTGGGATGAGGGGCTCGCCCTCCTCAAGAACCCTGCCACGGCTCCTGCGAAGAGGGACCGGTACGAGAAGAAGTACCGGGTCCCCGACGCTGCCCCCTTGTGCCTTAGGGCGCAACTACCCCGGACTCGGTCGTTTCGGCGGCGGCCAAGAAGAAAGCGGGGGGGGCATCGGCCTCGACTTCAACCTCCCCTCCGGACGGCGAGGGTAGGAAGCTGGATGTGATGAGACGACGGGTCATCTCATCTGCAGGGACGACCATCAAGGCGGCCAACGCCCTGGCCATCGTAGCCCGCTACGACAGGGAGTTGTGGTTCAAGATCGCCCCTCTGTTGGACTTCCTTCCGGATGCCAAGAGGGCTGAGGCCCTGGAAATCTTGCAGTAAGGTGAGATTGCCTCGGACCACGCCATTACGGTGGCTACGGACATCGCCGACACCGGTTTCCGTCAGTTGGGCAACAGCGTTTGCCTGAGACGACGAGGATGGCTCAAGGCGACGGATTTCCGCCAGGACGTTCAGACCAAGGTTTTGGACATGCCTTTCGATGGGAACAACCTTTTTGGCAAGGCGGTTGATGAATCCCTTCAGGCGTTCAAAACGGACACGGAGATGGGTGTGCTCCAAAAGCGACGGCCGTCCTTTCGGAGCTCCGGAGGCAGACAGGGTGCCTCCAAGGGAGCCGGCAGCAGCTCCTCTACGTACCGTCAAGCGGCAAGGTCTTCGTCGCAGGAGGCCTACAGGGGACGCGGCAAGTCAGGTGGATCCCGCCGTCGTCACCAAGGTGGTCAAGGTGGCAAAGCGGCCTCCAAGCAAGATTGAACCGACCGTCGGGTCGGGCCCCCGCCGAAGCACCCCGGTGAGAGGCCGGCTGACGAAGTTAGTCGGCGTGTGGGAGTCCATCTCCACCGACCGTTGGGTGCTGGACGCCCTGGCCCTGGGGAACGCCCTCGAGTTCCAGAAGAGGTGCCACCGCATTCCTCCCGTGGCCAGGAAGGAAAATCACGTCCCTCAACTGCTGTTGGAAGTACGGGCGATGCTCAGGAAAGGTGCCATCGAGCTCGTCCCGAAGAGGCTTCGGGGCTCTGGAGTTTACTCAAGATACTTCCTCGTGAAGAAGACAGGAGGATGGCGTCCCATCCTGGACCTGCGACGACTAAACAAATACATCAAGGCACAGAAGTTCTGGATGGTCACTCTCCAGCATGTGCTGGGACAGCTGGAGGAGGGCGATTTCCTGTCGTTGTTGGACTTGGAGGATGCTTACTTCCACATCCCTATTCTAAAGAGGCACCGAAAGTTCCTCAGGTTCGTGGTCAAAGAGCGGCACTACCAGTTCAAGGCCCTCCCGTTCGGATTAAAATCGGCGCCCAGGGTGTTCACCAAGTGCCTACCACCGGTGGCTGCGCCTGCAGGGGATCCACGTCTACCCCTACCTGGATGACTGGCTCATACGGGCAAGGACAAGGGAGCTCGCCGTGGAACACACTGCGAAGACCGTCCAGCTGCTCACGAACCTGGGGTTCTCCATCAACTTTCCAAAATCCCACCTGGTCCCGTCGCAAGTCGCCCTGTTTCTGGGAGCACAGCTCGACACAGTGGCACGGCGGGCCTCACCGTCGGAGGAAAGGATAAGGACCATCCTAGGAAAGGTGCAACGTCTCCTGGCCACGGACGTGGCCAGAGTGAGGTCTATCAAGTCCCTCCTCGGAATGATGTCCTCCTGCATTTATCTGGTGCCCCACTGCAGACTTCGGTTGCGGCCCTTGCAAGAATTCCTCGACGCCCACTGGATCCAGACGGGCAGCTTCGAGGACAGGATCCCGCTCGATGTAGCGTTCCGTCAGGCGATACGATGGTGGGGTGTCCGCGCTCATCTGACAGCGGGAACAAGTTTCCTAGCCCCGGCCCCCCAGGTGACGGTGACGACGGATGCCTCCCTGGAAGGTTGGGGAGCGCACATCGGGGGTCTCCACGCGAGAGGCCTTTGGTGCTCGGAGGAGAAGACTCTCCACATCAACATCTTGGAGCGCCGCGCAGTGTTCTGGGCCCTCGGGTCCTTCCTTCCGTCCCTCAAGGGCAAGGTGGTGAGGATCTTCACCGACAACACCACCACGATGTTTTACATTCGGAAGCAGGGCGGAACCAGATCCCCTGCCCTGTCTGCCCTGTTCAAGGAAGCCCAGGATCTGTGGCATTGGGCCGTCGCCCAAGGGATGTTTCTGGTACCCTTTCATCTGGCAGGGATAAAAAACACCATCGCCGACTCACTCAGCAGAGAGCTGAGCTCGTGCCACGAGTGGTAACTGGGCCAGGATCAAGTGGACCGACTCTTCCGACGATGGGGCAAACCCCAGATCGGTCTCTTCGCGACGGCGGTGAACTCCAAGTGCCGGAGGTTCGCCAGCAGGTTTCCCCACCCGAGGAGCATGGGCGATGCTTTCTCGTTCCCCTGGGACGGCCTGTTCCTTTATGCATTTCTGCCGTTGCCGTTGTTACTCCGGCTCGTCAACCAGCTCAAGAGGTCCCGGTGCAGGATGATCCTCGTCGCACCGGCGTGGCCAAGGCAGATCTGGTTCCCGGACCTTCTGGACTTGTCAGAGTCCACACCAGTCAAGCTGCCGACGGACGCGGATCTTCTCTCCAGAGAAGGAGGCGCCATTCTTCATCACGAACCAGAGTCGCTGAACTTGCAGGCCTGGCTCCTGCAGCACTAGAGTTTGGAGGATACGACATCCCGGCCGACTGCAGACAGGTTCTTGCAAAGGCCAGGGCATCCTCAACTCTCAAGTGCTACGGACATAAATGGAAGAGGTTCTCTGTCTGGTGCCGTGCACAGAAGATGAACCCTCTGCGGATTACGGCCCCTCAAGTATTGCCGTACCTACTGTCTTTGGCCAAGGCTGGCCGATCTCACGCTTCCATCAAGGTACATCTGGCTGCCGTCTCACGTTACACCAGATCTACAGGACGGGCGTCCTTGTGGTCTCATCGTCTGGTGAAGGAATTTATGAAAGGACTGTTCAGATCATTCCCGCCGGTGAAGGCCCCTGCCCCGGCGTGGGAGCTCAACATGGTGCTAACTAGGCTCATGGGGGCCCCATTCGAGCCTATGCATTCAGTGCCGTTGAAGTTTCTCTCGTGGAAGACAGCATTCCTCGTGGCCATCACCTCTGCACGACAAGTGGGAGAGATCCAGGCCCTGTTTTGCAAGCCTCCATACTTGACTTTTCACGACACAAGGGTGGTGCTGAGGACGCACCCCTCCTTCATGCCCAAGGTGCTGTCGGACTTCCACCTCAACGAGTCCTTGGTGTTGCCAGTTTTCTTCCCGTCGCCGGCTGAGAGGACTCTGCACTCGCTGGATGTAGCTAGAGCGCTGAAGTTCTACGTGGACCGCACAAAGATTTTTCGGAAGACATCACAGCTGTTTGTGAACTTTGGACGTGTGAATCAAGGGAAGGCTCTCGAAGACTTCCATTTCCAGATGGCTCTCCGGCTGCATCATGCACTGTCACCGGTTGGCAAACCGACCGTTGCCAGACCGTCCGAGGGCCCATTCTACCAGAGCGATCGCTGCTACTATGGCGTTCCTGGCTGGTGTGCCCCTGCTAGACATCTGCAGGGCTGCTACGTGGAGGTCGACGCACACCTTCACGAGATTCTACTGCGTCGATGGGATTGCAGGGAGGAGTCCAGAGTCGGCCAGGCAGTGCTGCGCAACCTGTTCGCCGAAGGTGAGCCTGGTGAGGAGGTAAGAGATGCTTAATGTTGAGTTGTTGTATTGCTTGATATTGAGCCTTTTGCCACCTCCCGTGGTTGTGCATGTATATACTGCTATGTATTCTTATATTCATGAGCATGTGAATCCATGCCAGACCCCATGCTGGAGAAGGAACAAGTTACTTACCTGTAACCGTTGTTCTCCAGCATGGGTCTGGCATGGATTCACATACGAACCCTCCTGCCTACCCCTCAGCGGCTCTTCACTTGGTCATACTACCACTTCACGTGCTACCAAATCTGAGGATGGCTGCCAGGGGCGGGGCTTAGGGAGAGGGCAGTCATTGGCTGGGGGCAGTATGACCCAGAGACCAGTGATTGGTTACTACTGAGAAAGACAGATCAGAAACGAAACTGATACTGATTTTTTTCTATACCGAGGTTTCCCGGCCTGATGACGGGGAATATTCATGAGCATGTGAATCCATGCCAGACCCATGCTGGAGAACAACAGTTACAGGTAAGTAACTTGTTCCTTCTAGCCCCTGCCCCTTTCGACATCTTCTCGGGTGTTCGTGTTCTTCTTGTGTGATCCCTTTCAATTTACGGACCTGCAATCTTCAGTGAGTTTAGCGCATTTTCACACCAATCGTGTTTATAAAGTGTAGTAGCTTTTCCGGAGTTTCTAGTCTTTGAATTCTCCTCTCAAGGATGTTTTGGGATTCTTCAGAGAGCAACCGTTAGTTGTACAGGGGTATCGTGCTTCAAAAGTGATCGTGTCGTGCACCTTTTGAATGCGTTTTGTGTCCGCAGCATGGCCACTTCCTCGTGGCCAGCGAGTGTGGTATCCGCCTGTCACAACCTATCCCTTTTGCTTCCTCCACCTACGTAGGATCAGATTCTCAAGTTCGCACGTGCGGGTTTGGCAGTTTGTGTTGCTGTGTTAAACAGGTGTTTTCTGTATTTCAATGTGTTGCTATGGGGTGTTCGGGTTCTTCCTTCCCCTGCTGTGACATTTTCTTTGCTGTATTTTTGTCCAGATCTTTCACTTTCCAAGTTGGTACGAGCTTCTTCTGTTTGTGGGCCTTTGTGTTTCATTTTCCCACGTAATGTGGTCTTTATTTGCGCTGCGTTCGGATTTACGTGTTCTACTAGTTGGTTGCGTTTTCCTACATATCATGCTGTGTGATTGCACCGATCCTAGTGTTCATCAGTCTTCAAGTAACATTACCTTGGGTTAGTTTGATGTTCATTTGTCTGCGTTTGGGTTTCCCGTGCCCCGTGCAATCACGTTGGTTTCCCAGAGGCAGGATCCTTGTCTTTTTTTACAGTTTTTTTCCCCCCTCGCCTTCAGTGCTTTGCCCAGGGGATGCAGGACCGGCGTCGGCACTTGTTTCTGCTGTTTATTTGAGTGGGTTGTGCTCTCCAACTTATTATAGTATTTGTACACTCAGCTTCTAATGTTCACCTGCTCGGGTGTTTGGAACGTCTCTTAAGAATATAGGCCACAGGCGCTGTCACCATTCGCTGCTTCTTGTATGGCAGAGCCCCTCCGGGCCGTTGGTGGGCTGCTGCACTGTGCTACTAGTCCGTTATTTCTTCCATCCCCATCCCCGGTGCATGGGCCTTCGTTCAAGCGCTGTTAGTCCATTTTAGGATTGCCGCCCGCGCCCACTGCGGCCGAGTCGGCAGGGTGGGTTGCTGGGGGTCCCTGCGTTTTCCACCACCCCATCGGGCCTCAGGCAGAGACGGGCAGCCAGCCCGATGTTATGCGCAGGCCCAGTGCTCCCACCTCGTTGCGACCTCTCCCCGGCTCCTGCTACGGGTTGCCACACGTCAGGATCAGGTAACGCAGTCTCTGGCGCAGCTCAGGGCCTCTCTCCAGCCACCCCCGTGGCGGCCCTGGTCCGGGCAGCTCAGGTGCCGTCTGAATATGTATCGGGCATTTTTTGTTCCAGCGCCTCCTTTCTCGATCAATTCAGGCCTCCATTTCGTCCACTGCAGGAGAGCTGCGGTGTGTAATCCCACTGAGCTGGTCTTCTCCGCCTTCAAGGAGTTGTGTCCGAGCCTCAGTGAGTCGTCATGCTAGGCCTCCAGATCTCTATGGCCAGCCGGCTAGAATGTCTGCGGCTCACTCCTGGTCTCTCATGGTACTGGGATGTGGCTCGCGCCTCATCCCTCTGCCGCCCGAAGTTCTCCTCGCCGTATCTTCTCTCCACCTTAGCCTTTTCGCCCAGGATTTCTTCTGCTTATTGTAAGGGTCATTAGTTGCGCTTTCTGCTCCTTTTTGGTGTCCGCGGGGTGCTCCGAATCAGGATATTTTTACCACGGATGTTAGTCGGGACGGAGCTCTGTACATAGGTGGCCATTTTTGTTGCGCGCAACAACGCCCCCCACTGCCTCCCCTTTTTAAAGCGCCCTCCAGATTGCCCCCTTCTGACCAGACCACAATCTGTTCCAGGCCCACTGTTCCTGCAAGAAGTTTCCTCTCTTCTGGAGAAGCGTGCCATAGAGTAGGTACCAGTGTAGGAGTGGAACAGAGGCTGGTACTTCCATTATTTGTTCGGTCACAAAAAAGGACTGGGCATCTGTGACCCATCTTGCCCTTCTTGGGGAACTTAACAAGTGCCTCTGGTCTAAGTTCAATATGGTAACACACTTGCAGATCCTCCAAGCCCTAGAAATTCAGGATTGGTTGGTGTTACTCGACCTACAGGACTCTTACTTCCATGTCACAACCCTTCTAAAGCATAGGAAGTACTTGTGGTTCTTCATAGGTAACACTCATTATCCGTTTTGAGTGTTTTTGGGCTTACCTCTTCGGAGAGTCTTAACCAAGCTGTTTAAAGGTAGTGTCAGACAGTCTCAGGAAAGGGGGATTCATGTCTGCTAGGAAAGATTACTCTTGGCAAAATGGCCTCGTTCCTTGGACCCTGTGAGGAACCTGAGGGTGTCCTCACTTCTACCCTGGAATCCTCTTAGGTGGCAAGGGAAATGTCATTGCTTTTGGATCCAGACCCTGGGGGTGGATATGAGAGGGAGGATCACCTGGTTGGAGGAGACTTTGGGAGTGTCCATCCTCAGGCGAGACATGATATCCCCCATTTCCCTTTCACCACAAACCCTCATCCCACAAACCTTCCCAGGTTTTTTCAGCTATCTTATTACGACTCCCCTATAATATACCCCAAATGGCATAAATCTGTTACTTGGTCGAAGAAGAGGACAAGTAGACCAATAAAACCTCTTTTTCTGAAAATGAACTAACATCGTCTCCAACCAAGTACTGGGACGACGAGGAGGACAGCAAGAGCAACAAGGGACTGCCGCTTTGCTGGTGAGCCGTATAGTATTTTGTGTGATAGCAATTTAGGCAGGATTTTTTAAAAGGGGAAGCCCAGCAGACATGGGGTTGTCGGCTGTAGCACAGAATACCATTTTTACCTAATGAGATTTCACCAAATTAATTTCTCAGAAAATAATAGGTGAAGTGGTATGTGTAATGCATAATAGGTGGGTGTGGGGTTAGGGAAGGGTGATGGTGAATGCGGAGGGTCTTCCTCCCCCCACATTATATTTTTTACAAAAGTAGAAAGTCAAGTTAATTTTGTTTTTTTCTGTGAATTGGATTCGGTGAAATCTCCATTAGGTAAAATATTTTCTGAGAAATCGTACATCCGTGCTCTGGTGAGGCGGCGTGCCTGGAGCACTGGAGGCCCAGGAAGCAGTGCAGAGTTAATGCAGCAGGAGCGGCAGAAGAAGCTGGAGGCCAGTGGCAAGCCATGTGGAGGCTGGCTGGACCAAAGGAAGTGGTCCGAAGTATCCTGCTTTGCTGTGGAGGCGTTGCTGGGTGTGCGCATGCCACAGGGAAACCACTGGGAGAAGACACGAACGACCGCACAGAGAACCAGGTGCGCGTGGCAGTGGAAGAACTTGCATGGAGCCGTAAGGCCGACCGGTGAGGGAAATCGGAGAGAGAACATCGGGCTGGCAGGCGGTGATGTTGAATGAAGTTGAAGTGCATTTTGAATATCGAACTAATTGAAGGCAAGTTACAAAACCTTTTGAGTACTGGACAAATTGAAAGCAAACAAACACACATTTTGAATACCACTCAGATTGAAATCAAGTTAGAAACCCTTGGCATTTTGAAAGGGAAGAAAGATGGGATTGTGAACTTTACTGAAAGGAATGTTTTTGAATCATGTGAATATAAGGAACTACTTTAACTGAAAACAAGTGTAGCAAAGCCAATAGAGCACAAGGAGTTGAATGCAGGATATAAGAAATCCAACACTGGTGCAAAGAACTGTATAAACAAGCATTGGCAAGTGCAAAAGAAATATAAGGTTTAACCCCTGCAAGATGACTAACCGAGCCACAGCATTGTGTCAGGAGAACATGTGTCTGAAGCATACCTTGCTGCTGAGAAGCAGTGGACTGGTGCTATAGGAAAAACAGTCAAAGGTTATTGATTGCGTGACCTGTAATGGGTGGACCGTGTGGTTCGACAACTGTGCCTAGACCGGATGGCCTTGAATGTGAAAGTAATTGAACGCACCCATAAAGAAACATGTGTTGTGCAAAGACGGTGTTGTGATACTTGAAACAAGTTTTGTTGAAAGCTGGAAGTATTCAACTTTGTTTGAGAACCACAAGATTTGTACTCTTGCGAAGGGAACCACAACATTTGATGAATTACCTCGAACTTGGGAAGGGGAGCTGATTACAAGCCAGAGATCTACAAGGTGCTCTGAACTTTACTTTGAACACTATTCCTTTTCTTTGATGCTGACATCCCTACACATTGTATGCAGCTAGTTGTGAGGGCAAGTAAAGGTTTTGGACATGGACAGATGTTTTACCTTCCTTTACTTTAAGAATTTATACTGCACACCTCAGGACCTGGGGGCGTATGGGCGCAACTGACACAAAGATGATTTCTGGAAAAAAGTTACCCTTCGGGTGTACTCATGCGCCCAGTAATCCAAGTATTTCTGAAATAATTTTTGCTTCCACACGATATCAATTATTGAGAGATGTATTGCCCTATGTTGATGACGCGTGTTTTGACGTCTGTCTTTCTCAGATCAGGGGCGATAGTTATTACGACTTGAAAATATCCTCAGTCTTTTCTTCCAGTCATGGGATAATCCCTGTCCTTCGTCGTCTGCGTGTTGTGCCTTCCTGTCCTCTTACAATAGAGTGCTGGAGGGGTTACTTAGTATACCCTATGTCTAGAAACTCATGTAGCAGTCAAAAGCTACCCTTTCCTCTCATATTGGCTGGTGGCAGTGGTTTTACAATGAACTACCATGATTTTACCCGACTGCGAACACCGGTAGCGTTAAATCGCGGGAGCCATGTTTTTTAAGATGGCGTCTGAGCCCACTTTGTTTAAATGGTTTCCGGTCTTCTTTTTTCGCCATTTCTTTTTGGAAAGGTCCTTCTAAAGTTTCTTTGCATGCCAAACCAGGATTGGTCCCTTTGTTCCTACGCCTTTGTCGGGCTTCAGGACTGAAGACCCCCTCTGGCGCTGAAGTGTCTGGGGTGGGCAGGAAGTGAGGGAGGTGCCCGAAACTCCATGTGCTTAGTCTCCTAGGAGACCCGAATGCACTCTGGCGTGATTGGCTGCTGACTGTCCGGCAAGGACAGCCACCCTGCTGGGTGCATGACAGCTAGGCAGGAATGAAAGGGAAAGGAGTCTCTTGGACTGGAAAGCAGTCGACCACTGGTACGAAAGAACGGAAGACGAGCTGGAAGAGGACGGCTGCTGCAACTCCTGGACCGTTGGTTGCCCAGTGAAGCCGTGCTGCAGGTCCGAATCGCCAAGTTCATGTCGACCGAGAAGCCCTTCAAGGACGACTTCGTCCTTTGAGTTGGTGGGACCAATCAACTCGTAAGCCACATGGATACCATTCTCAGTGCTCGTTGTATTTTCCTCAGAGTGCTGCAGGAAACCAAATAGCCAGTGCAGGAGTCCCATGACTGAGGCTCAGGAACAGTGAGATCTGCAGGAACTGCCAGGAACAGATGTCTTCAGCTGCATCTTTTTCTTCATTGTAAGGTACTGTGAAAACCCGACGGAGAACTTACCTCTCACTGCGAAAGTGCTTTAAACTTTGGCAACTTGCAGGCATAGTCAGCTTGTGACCCAACATATGCATCTTTCTTTTACGAACTACTTCTGCAAACTTTGGCAAACACTTTTCAGTTAACCTCCAGAACTGTTTTATCACATGTAAGACTTTAACCAATTGATTTTTGGCCTAACCTATTGCATTGAATCAACTCCTCTGTTGAACTCCAACGATTTGCACTGTTTTAGAGTAATTGTAATATTTGTTTTATTAACTTATGCCTTTTTGCTCCTCCTTCAAAGTAGTTTAAATGGCTCAGAATCTGATATTGTGAAGTATATTTTTGTGTGAAATAAATTGCCTCCTTCTAGTGAATGTTTTATAACTGACTGTGAAATAAATTAATAAGTGTTTTACCAAGAAACCTTAAGTTTGAGTCTCTTTGAATACTTGTAATTGCAGACCACTGTGTAACACCCTTACAGCTCACATTCCCTCTTGAGATAAGCCTGGGTGCTCAGCAACGCTACCACAAAACTGTGTCGTACAGATTTATACCAAAGGTTGGTTTTGATTACACATGTAGTCTTGTATGTGTTGGTCCCAAAGGGTACTGCATACAAACTCTGCCTAACACTGAGATGTTGGTCCAGGACAATTCCTATGGTTTTATCCTTGGTTTTGGTTTTAAGATCGTACCCTGCAACTCTGAAAATGTTATAACTATTCCCTAGCTTTTTGATTTTATTTGGTGTTCCAACCATCCCACGCTTGAATGATATAGAACTCATTCAATCTGTAGGTGTCTTGCTCATAATTCCCTGATAATAGGATGACCCATGGCTTGTCATCCGCATAGTTGGTGAATTCAATGCCATTTCTGTCTAACATCTCAAAGAGGAACTGTAAAGATGTTATAAAGGGATGGCGCTAAGCAGGCACCCTGTGGAACGCCAAAATACATACTTGGTGTAGCTTCCGCTAAGTCGCTACACACCCTCGGTATTCTGTTTCCCAGGAAAGTTTGTATCCTTGCTGAGGCGGCATCTGAGAAGGTTGCTACCTCCTTCAACCTGGCGACTAATAAACCATGATCCACCTGGTCAAAGGTGGCCGACAAGTCCAATAGCATCAGGACAGCTGTCCTACCCTTGTCCATGGTAAGCAATAGGTTAGACTTCAGGTCCAGCAAGGCTGTCTCCGTACCATGACCTTGTCTTATACCAGATTGTCTCTCATGTAAAGCCTTGTGATTATTAAGAAATTGTAAAATCTGAGTGCAATCGATGCTGTCTAAAATCTTAAATATGAAAGGAGTATTAGTAATTTTTTTAAAATTTTATTTTATTTGTAACATTAGTTTAGTACAAAGAAAAAACAAACTTTATATTACAATCCATCACTTAGATTAGGTAAAATATCTTATTTTTCCTTTCCAAAATAGTTAATTCGTTAATTATCAGATAACAAAGCATCCATAAAATTGATTGCGGCACAAGTCAACCGAGTATTAGTGCCTGCAATCAGGTACGCCCACCACTCTTCTATGTTGTCGTTCTGCGGCGCAAAATTAGAAAGGTGCCAGGAACGCTGTGAGGAAATCATGGCACATTCAATCATTAGATGTTTAATGGATTCTGCTGAGTTGTTACAAAACCGACAATGATTATCAACAGTCAACGGATCTCGCTTTAACATTTGCATCTCTTTTGTCTTGTACATGTTGAGGCGTAATCTCAAAAACTTGACACGATGCTAGCGAGAGGGAAATGTATCTAAATATTTTGGGATCTCTTCGAGTTTGTGTAATGCGGTTCCAAAATCAATTGTTGATGCTAATTTTTTCCGTTTCTCATCATTCAGGATCCAATTCCTTTTACGCAATTTTTTTTTTTGCGATTCGTGGTCTTGTTAGAATCGAATCCAATGATACACCTGCATTTTTCATAATCGGGCGCAGTTTAGCAACCGAGATATTAAGCAGGTCGGCCAATGGATGCTTTGACTTTATCGTCAATATATCAAACGGACGAGCCCCAGGCGTCAATTGAATTTTGCGGAGGGTCATTAAGGCTTTCCATAGAACAATACCGGAGAGCGACTCAGTACCTAACTCGTAACAAATCGCTGTTATTGATACATTATTTGGTAATCTCAAAATCTTACGCCAAAGTTTTCCCTCCAACTTAGGCCAAATATCATGGGAGATATTCCAGCCTGCTTCACTCCCAAATGAAATCGCGGGTACCACTTTCTGGCGATAGAATGTCACGACTGGCCTGAGAGTGAATTTACCAAAAGCGGCATGAAGTTTTGCTCCTTGCGTAGCGAATGTCTGCATGCGAGTGACTAGATCCTGTGTCCACTCCCATTTCCGTAATGAGGTATTGAACAATATACCTAAATAGCGAATGCTGTTTGTTGGTTCAAGTGGTTCATTTTTTATTCACCAGACAAAATAGTTTTTTCGCTTTGAGTTTTTTTGTCACAATGGCATGATCTTTGATTTCATGATGTTAATTCCTAAGTCATTTGATCTCGCGATCTTTGGAGCCCAATTTGAGTGGTATCTAGGAGCACAATATCGTCTGCGTAGATTACCCAGCTTAGTTATTGCCCATTTATTATTGGTGGCAAAGTCCTTGGTTCGCTTAAAGCCGCAGGCAAGTCAGAGATGAATAGTTTGAATAGCAAGGCTGCAAGAGGGCAGCCCTGCTTCACCCCTCTCGTGGTCTGAATTTCCTCGGATAAATCGCCCTGAGCGTTTAAGCATATCCAAATTGAAGTATTTGTGTGTAGGGCTATTAGGGGTTGCAACAAATAACTAGGATAGTTCCTGGTTTGCAGTTTAGCCCAGACCGTTCGGGTTTATGCTGTCAAAGGCCTGACTCAGGTCTATAAAGGCGATAAAAACTTTTCGGCCCTGCTTCATGGCTTCTAGTTTTATTATATTTAGAAGGAGCAAATTTAGCTCTACTCCCACACCTTTAGTCAAGCCGGTTTGATGTACGTCTACTACAGCTGAATCCTCAGCCCATCTCGTCAAATGTCTCTGAAGAAACGAGGCAAAGACCTTACCAATGGTATCAAGGAGGGCAATCGGGCGATAGTTGGAGGGGTGGTCCCGATTGCCCTTCTTGAACACCGGAACCACAATCGCCTTCACCCATGACTCAGGCAAGACCATCTCCATTGCAATTCTTTTAAAGAGTGTCGCCATAAAACTTGCCCACAAGGGGATGTTGGATTTAAGCATCACATTGGAAATCCCATCTGGGCCTACTGCCCTTGAGTTCTTTAATTTGTGAATTGCCCACTCAATGTCATCTTGTAAATCGACATTCCAACTTACTGGGGATACAGATGTCAGAGGTACTGTCGAACTCTCATTGTTAAAGACCCTCGCAAAATGCTCGACCCATTTAGCACCATTCACCTCATTTGACAGTGAGTAGGCATGCTTCAGGGAACCAGTATTTATAATTTCCCAAATGTGTGTGCTATCCTTTTGTATGATGAGTTGGAGCATCATTTCCACCTGTTCTTGATCTCGGATTGTATTAAATGACTTCAACCAATTTCGATATTTGAGTCGACGTTTCTTCATTAATACAAGACAATCCTGTGATTTTGATTTTCTCAGGTGTTTTAGATCAATCTGAAGAGCTTTCTTTGCTTCATTAATTGCTGAACTGAAGGGATGTGTCTTTACAATGGTATCACCGTTATAGATATTTTTCCCACTGTGTATTGCTGCAACAAGGGGGCATAATTAACATCCGCATCTCCAGCAGTGGAGTCAATTACTTTGAGGTACGTTGGTAGAAGGCTGTCCGGCCTCGACATCTCTTGCGTTAGTTTGTGGATCGAGCGTGTATGCCGCCACCTGCATTTTTGAGAGAGCACCACTTTGTGCTAGTAGACTATTTGGCTTGCTTGGCATAGATAGACAGATGTTACTTGGGTGGCCGGGAGGATGCTCTGTATTACGTATTACGTATCACGAATTGAGGCGATAGAAACATCATCATCGTCTTCAATTGAGTAGGTTGAGAATTCACATAGCTCAATTGAAACGTCAGAGGATGAGTCCTCATCAGCATCAGAAGTGTCTCTTGCTCTTTTAGCACATTTGGATAGTCTGGTATTTTGATCAGCGTCATTTGTAATTTTTTGGGTTTTCGAAATGTCCTTTACAGCACGTACAAATATATTTGTTCGTGGAGGTGTTGTCAGATTCCTAATGAATTTGTTTTTTTGCATAATTTGTACGAGCTCTTTGCGGCTGGTCTTGCCATCAGTTTTTCGTTTATTTTTCTCTGTCGCATGTTGAGATTTTCCAGCACTTCTAAGTATTAGTAACAGGCCTATAATTTAGCACCCACAAGCCAGACATTTTTAACAGAGGGGTGATCCATGCAGATTTTAAATGGTCCCGGACATGGCTTTCCAAGAACAAGCTTTTAACAAATTTAGTAAAAGCTTCAGTCATGATAAGAGGATGCTTTTAAAGTCTCGGCTGGACAAGAGCACCCCTTACAATTGATTGGTCTCAATTTACCAGTGATTTCCACCAGTTTTGTCTGTTACTGGACGAAAATTAAAGACTGGTTCTACTAGTTTACCAGAGGTTTTCCTCACCATTCAACATTTTTATTTTTATTTGAAGCTCACCCCAGGGTGGGCACACAGTTTCTAGTCCTTTTTAAACAATTCTATAGATGCATGTTGTGCTTATGGATCCTATGATCCAACTTATTTCTTTTGGCTTCTATAACGGCTTTTTTTAAAGACTTTAGAAGCTTCTTTGTAGTCTTGTCTATCGCTCTCCAATTTGGAGTGTTTCCAATTATAAAACTATTTATTTCTCTTTGATTTAAGGCTCTGTGGTTCTGGCATAAACCAGCTATTAAATTTCCTAATGGGCACCAATTTGGTTATTAGGTGCAAGGACATACACTGTTTTTTATAAGGTCCTCTGGATTTCTTCACTCATGTTCATGCTATCGAACATCTCAACATTTGTTACTAATGGCAACAGCCATTTATAGCTTCTGGTGTAAGTTTCTTAAATCTCCCATGGGGCTAGGCTGTTTCTTTATATTCAGATGGATGATGAAATGATCTGTCCAAGGACACAGGCTTATCATTTGATCGGTCTTGGATGCATTGTGTGGGGCAACCCAGTCCAATATATTTCCCTTGATGTATAGGTTCTCTAAAAAGATGTAGGAAGCCTAAATTGCTAAGGGATTTTTCCAGGCTTTTGGCCGCTAGTTCTTTTTTGCAGCCCTGCCACAAGTTCATGTCTCCCAGAATCGGTGCCTTAGTGTTAGGTTTGAGGATTGAAAGAAACAGGTTAAGTGTAACGGGAAGTCCTTCATGGGATTAGGAGGTCTATAAAATAGCACCATGTGTATGGTGGTCTCCGGGTTCATACTGATTTTAAAGTGGATTGATCCACACCCATTAATACAATTCATGTTAACTTCCCAAATATCTAAAGTAATCTACTCCACCGCCTTTGCCTTCTGCTCTGTCCTGCCTAATAACTTTGTACCCACTTGGGTTTCCCAAGGATAGTGTAGATTTGGCTGCCTTGTGAATATTGGCCTGTGTTGCGTCTAGATAGGACTTTGAATGTTGGTATGCCTGCAACTGGGTGAAACTTGAAGTTGGCATATGCCACACTTATAAGTTGTGGATATTGGCCTGCGCCCCATCTGGATGGGACTGTGAATGTTGGCATGTCCACACCTAGATGGAATCCGAAGCATTGGCCTGCGCCGCATCCAGATAGTTGTGAGGGTCAACAGGTGCCACACTTGGCTAGAACTGTGAATGTTAGCAATCTAAAGGTCAGGTAACCCACTAACCAATATGAGCTGAAACTCTGCATACTTATATCACTCAAAAAAACTCGCACAACCATCTCTCGCACAACAAGCCGCACACACTTCACAACACTGCAACAACACATAAGCCGGAGCAACAGCACACGCTGACTGGCACCGATCCAATACCAGCACCGAAGCTCAGCCTCTGGAGTATACCGAGTTGAAGCTGCCAACAGAACACCACTCCTCTCACTAGCCTACTCCCTCTTCACCTTACTAACCCATCCCACCTTATCATTTACAGACCCGCCAGAGCTCATGGGGACCAATTCCGTTGGTGATGGTGCGCGGTACAAATACCTTTTAACATTTAAATAACCAGGTCTCTATGGTAGCACAGATATCTATATCCTGTTCAGTTATGCAAGAGGCAATTTCAGTGGCATGCTTTACTAATCTTGTGTTCAGAGTCCCTTGCTGGGCCATTATTCTGTGTGGAGTAGAGGATCCCCCTTACTAGGAATACTTGCTTCATTCAAGTCTACCTTCAGAACAGCGTTTGTTCCCATAGGAGTCAAGCTCCTGTGAGAAATCGGAGGGTGTTCTCCCAAGCAAGCCCAGAGAATCCCTTATTCAGGTGGCCTGGTAAGGGATGAAGCTCTCAGACCCTAACCCTAGGGGCAGACGAGCGAGAGAGGATCACCTGGATAGGGGTGCCTGAGGTTGTGCTTGGGGAAACACCCCAGGTGAGACGCAGTATTATACCGGGGAAGGAGGAGGGGACAAGATCCCTAAGACATTTGTAGGTTGCACTAAATCTGCCTCCCTTCCTCCCATTGGATCTTTTCTTGCCCAGACACCATCAAAACCCTGTATATAACCAATCCCCTAGGATCTCAAACCTAGTTACACCCAGAAACACTCTCTCCCAGAATCTGGTTATTATTGTTCAAACTCAATCAGAATTGACAAAACACTACTGTTCCCATAATCCCCCTATTAAATTCACAAACCCCACAACGCTTACTTTTCCCCGAGTTAAGCAACCACCCCCTTCTTTAGGACCCTTTTTCTCCATCCTATCAAGTAGGATACTCGCACTCTAACCCCCCCACCCCTTTCCACCACAAACACTTTTGTACACCACACAGTACTGTTTATCTGACAAGTCCCAACACAAGGGTCAGGCAGAGTCGGGCAATTAACACACACCTGACGGCCCTTTACCTTCCCCACAGGGATAACATGTGGATCATGAGAGCACAATACGAGCAAGGCAGACCTCATGATGAGAGCTAACCCAGCATGACAGTTCAAGAGGAGAAGCAAGGCGGCCGCAATCGAAAGGGTGACGAGGAGAGACATGACCTAACCCTTTCCAAAACAGGCCTGCACAACCTTCATGGAAGGAATTGTAAGGCTGCGAACAATAGCCAACGTGTGTTACAGCAGATGTTAACGGTAAACGGGGCCCTCCTCTGTTGATAACCAAGCGGGGTAGAGATGCATGCCAACGTGGTACCAACCTTGACCCCCCGAGACAAGAAAAGCCAAGCAGCTCATCACAGCCGGTGAGTCGAGGGGAGAGCTGATAAGAACTCGAACTGTGTTGAACAAAAGTAGCTAACGGCTAAGAGAAGAAAGTACTACGAACTGTTAATGCAACAGGGGAAAACCAGCCAAAGAAGAGTCGGGCACCATGTGGGTGCTCACTCAGGAACCTCTGGCTGATTATCCTAATGTTGAAACTATCGTTAACAGAAGGCCTTGAGAGAGGCATGAGAAAGGGGTCAAAGTGGTCGTACAGGGGTCTAGTAAAATCCTCTATACAGTCGAAAGTCTTTGACCGACAGATGATTGTAAAGCTAAGGGAAGTTAATCCTGCATCGTAAGAACTGATCAAGGAATTGTGTGATTGGCAAAGTTGGCAAGAGTGAACCGGGGGGAGGAATGTCCACAGTGCACTGTTTAAAAAGGCATTCAGATTTGTGAATGTCACAGATGAACTTGCGTTGTGAAGCCATAGTGAACCCAACGGAGCGAGGCTGATCTTGAGAGGGGTCTGAGCCCAGAAAAGAGGGATCCAGGGGTGAGAAGACCTCACCCCACTGACATGTAAACTACAACTGAGAAATACTTTGAATTTAAGCCAGAGGCTGAGATTTGAGAGGAGTCTGAACCCGGAAGAGGGGGGACCCAAGGGTGAAGATTTATCACCCCAAGTTCAAGCTGGAAACAACGTTTATTATTTTGAGGTCATCAGGCCCTCGGAAGCAAGAAACGTACCTGATGATATTACCAAAAACCTTTTGTGGATCTGCGCCCCGAAGAGGGGGATCCATGGGTGTAGGTCATCACCCAACGTATATGTGGAAAGGAACTTTTTGTTTAATATTTTGGATACATCAGGCCCTTGGAGGTAAGAATTTTTATATAAGAGACTGATTGCTGAGAGCGGAACTGTTGGCTCGTGCTGAAAACTCGAGCGTGTGCTGTGCTCTGGAATCCCCCCTTGTCCTGTGCTCAGAACCTGGGAAAGGGAAACCCCTGACTACCACATTCTGACATATTATTTAGGTACACTTCTTTCTTATAAACATTATCCCACTCTGTCTGTATTTAGCGTGAGGATTGGCAATATGTTTTTTCTTAGTGTAGGCCCTTTAACTTGACAAAACGGCACCAGGACTCACTTATTATTTGATGGACGTAGCTTGCTTCCATCTTAGATTTAGGTTTAGAGTAGCTGTTTTTCCAACCTTCCTACACAGTTTAATAAACATCATTGAACTGAGATCGCTTGGCTGTCTTTACTGTTGCCACCATGAGTTCTTTAAACTCCCCACTTCCGAACTAAGTGGTTCCAGTTGTGTCCTATCTCAGATTTCCTCATCCATGCTCACTGGCACAGGGCAGGGGCGTCCTCATGGAGGACTCTCTATTGGTTTGAGCATTGGTTTAAAGGTAGTGCCTAGGGGATTTGGATCCTGTAGATATCGGGTGACTATCTCTGCCCGTTTTTTTGCTCGCTCTTAATACGAGCTCCTGAAAGTCGGTAGGATTGGAGCAGGTAAGCAGTTAAAAATATCCATAGCAACATTTCTTTACAAGGACAGCTCCTTATCTCGTATATCCAGAGTGTCTCGCTGCTCGCCCGGACCTAGAACAGACCGGAAACAGACCAGGCTTGATGCCACGCGCTGGTCAACAGGTTAATGGCGTTTCGAGAACCACAATACTGCTTGGTATTGTAGTACACATGGGTGCCTGCTTCAGTAGACTATCCTTGGTTTTCTTTAGGTAGGGAAATCCCACCTTAGCATAGGGCAAGTTAGGCATTCATCCACCTTGCCTTTTCAGTTGAATAAAGGTTTTAAGAAAACCTGAACCTGTTGTCTGTGTCTGACACATGATGCCTTCACAACCCCCAAACCTTTTGGTTTTTAACCTGCCCTGACTTTTTACAGGGAAGTGAAACCTTCCGCTTCACTCCCCTGGCCGCCTGCTCATGTTATGGGAAAACTGATTATCAGTACTGGGCAAAGCTTTTCCCCTTTTGCTTTAACTTTTTACCTTTTGGTATCTTTTGAACAGTGCACATCATCTTACAATACAGTGGGGATACCTTTGCATCACTCTAGTCTTTTACTCAAAGGATTTTTGGTTACTTTAATATGTACATTGTAATGGTGCAGAAGGAGCAAACTGACACACAGGTGGCATAGTGATCGCCATAGACTTTTATTTAGTCAAGAAAATAAAGGCCTCTGCCCATCTCTGAGGGGTTTCCTTGTATCAACTAAAACACTAACGGTTCTGTCAGAATGCAAATCAATAGTCCACTGTCCTGTGTCAAAAACCGTACTTTTCTCCCTTACACTTAAAACTAAACTAGAGATAAAGTAGACAGTTTTGGTCCAGAGGAATGGCATTTTATGTTCCTTGTCCATTCCTCCACCATTGCTAATGTGGCGTGTGGAACAGAGAACATGGAATACTAAGTGGAAAGATGCAAAGTAAAGGGCCGTTATGCTCAAATTCGCAATTCGTCCTTGTAAAAACCACAATGTGATTATACACAAGTAAATTAAAAAAAAATGTTAAAAAAGCGCCGTTATGAGCAGTGTTGTTGAAGAGCCGGTGGGCTAATCTGTGATCTCAATAAACCTCTCAACTTTCTAGAAGTGTCGTGGAGATTCTTCAGTGGTGACGAGAATGGGATCCAGTTGAACAGCAACCCACCGAGTAGCTGTTCATCCAAGCAGAAATTTACAGAACATTGAGACAGTCTAAACCCTGAGAGTCCGGACGTTCTCAAAGGAGAATTGCATAGTGGACACTAGCAGAAGAAACTTTAAAGCGTGGATACAGGCAGAGGTGACTTGATGCGGGAGAGCCTGATTTGGAACAGGAGAAGTGATTGTGCGTTGGGCCCGTTGATCAATTAACAGTGGCCTGCGGCCCTGTGAACCATGCAGTAAAGGCACTTTAAGACACTGGACTTAGAAAAAGGGAATTTAACTTTAATTGCGCGCTTGACTTACTTTTAAGAATCAATGAAACATTAAATTGGGCCCAAGACTTAATCTGCAGCTCGCGGCAGTACCTTTTTATAACTTTGCAAGCCCAGCACCATACTCCCAGCAGCGCGAGATAGCACATCTTTCAATCCCTACATTCTACCAGTGTGTAGAGAAACAGCGACGCAGCGTCTCAATACTAGAGTAATGGACCCTACTGTGTTGCTTTACGTGCCGACATTTTGTTTCCCTTGGCAACCGGACATGTTGTATAATCACACGATCCATGGTACGGTTGTAGAGCTTTGAACACAACCGTGCGACAGTGAAAAGACTTCACTAATTTCAATCGCACAAACCCAGGTCTACTTAAGGAGCCAATTGAACCATCCTGTGCAAAGCACTTGTAATTAAAGGTGCTTCCTCACTATGCAATACTGAACTTTGCAGGAACAATTGCCATAGCAAACCAATGCTAACTGAATATCAAATCACAGCAGTGTTATCGAGGGAACGATTTTCTCTATCACGATTGCATAACGAGCATAAGTAACACCAGCATAACCATACAATTGTGAAATCAAAATACAGTGCAAATTAAGAAATTTTACAATCCAAACAGGACAAATTTAAAATTTCAAGAAAGCCACTAGCAATAAACCATTGTTTTACGATACTGTGCTATTAACTAATCACATTTCTCTCGAGTGTGCCGACGATACTTTGCGGAAGTGTACCAACCATTGGCTCCATTCACAACCAAGACGGCACAAATTTAGTAATTTCAGTGGAGACCATCCATTGTGTGAACTACATCTGGTATCCTACAACCAGCCATGCAAGGGATATGCCGTCAAACTATTTTCTGGATACAAAGGGTGAACCAGTACTGCCCTGGAAATGATGGAAAAAACATTTTGATCATGGTCTTCGCAGCTCATGGTTTGAATTTCGCCAGTGAAAGGAAAAAATGCTTACGCATACACTGTCTAGGGAACTAAGGGCAGGAACAATTTGAGAATCTTCTGCCCCTGTTTGATGAGCCATCGTTGCTTACAGAATACGAAAAATGTATTAAAATGTTGGATCAGCATTAAGTAAAATCTGTGAGCATTATTCTTGAAAGATACCATTTCGGGAAATGAAAACAAGAAGCAGGAGAAACTGGAACAATTTGTTACAGCTTTACATGGTTTAGCCCACTTCATGTGAGTTTGGAAATAATTTGGATGAGAGATCAGTTTATGCTAGAATGCAATGATAGCAAAGTGAGGGAATCCCTGTGGTCTAAAGGCAATCCATCTATAGAAGAAGTTCTCAGAGTTGCAAAAGAAGTTGAACACACCAATAAATTTGTGAGAGTTGGAAAAAAATAGTTGAAAATGAAACAAAGGACATTTACCAAATACCAGAGGTCTTAGCAGTTCAGGAAAAGAATTTGACCAGAAGGAAACTGGGTGTCAAAAGAGAGAGTATAACTAAGAAAAAAGGAACCGGGTTCAAAGATGGGAGCGAAGGAAATTGGAGCAAGTGTTATCGCTGTGGTGGCATATATCATTTAGCCAGTAGTGAAAAGTCTCCTGGCATCAAAGAGATATGCAAGAGGTGTAATAAGAAAGGACATTTCACCAATTGTTGTAGAACAAAGATGGAAAAAGTAGATTGCATTGATTAACTTTGTGAGGAATTGGAAGAATGCACTTTCACCATTGATGATTCAGAAATTAACATGGTGGAGGATGAAGATGCAGATGTTGAAAAGGCGATGGCAACAATAGAAATTGGAGGCACAAAAATTAGGAGCTGTGCTGTCCCAAGTAGAAGTTGGAATAGAAAACCCCATTGCTTTTGCCTCTAGAGTTTTAAGGTAGGTGGAATGCAACTACTCCACCATTGAGAAGGAGCTGTTAGCTGTAAAGTGGGCGCTGTCGACACGTTTCACTCGTTTCTTCGGGGAATGAAGTTTGTTGTAAGGTCAGACAACAAACCACTCGGGGAGATATTGACTAGAAAAGGGTTTGGATAAGAGATCATCAAGAATTCGTAAGTTGGTTGCAGGTTTGCAAGAGTATAACCGGGATATAGAGTTTGTACCTGGAGTTGAGAACAAATCGGCTGTTTATCACAGTTAGCCAATGTTGTGGATGGCGATGACGAGGAGTTTGATGAACACATTTTGTATTTCAATCAAGAAGTTGTATCCGAAGAAGAATGGGTGAAAGCCACAGCTGCAGATGAAGTTTTAAAAGTTGTGACAGTCTTGAGAGAGACGTAAAGGTCAATGAGATTAGGAAAGGTAACTTACCGGAGGTTGTCAGGCATGTGTTTGATGAATTACGCCTAAAAAAAGGTATGGTGTCGAGAGGCGACAAATTGTTTCCTCCCACCAGTGTAAGACAGAAGATTCTAGTTAGCGCCCAAAGGACACCAAGGTATGACGAAAACAAAGCAACTCATCAGGCAAGATTATTGGTGGCCTGGGATGGATCTGCAGGTAGAGAAACTGATTAGAGATTGTTGTAGATGTGTAGATTCTGCCAATGTTTACACCACATGACAAGAACCTATGACCGTAATGTCAATTCCTACCATACCTTGGGTGCGTGTGGGTTTAGACATTGTGGGTCCGGTGAGCAGTCAAGGAACATTGAGGTTCTATATTGTTTTGATTGACATGTTAACTAGATGGGTGGAAATTGAATGGGTGCAGAATATATGTTCAAAGGACATCTATTGTGTTTTTGGATGCCATTTTTAAAAGGGAATGGTATCCCACAAACATTATCACAGACCATGGTGTCCAACTTGTATCAGAAGAAATGAAAATTCTCGGCAAATGGAGTAGAGCACAAATCCCGTTCCATTTATCACCCGGAGATGAATGGAATTGTCGAGATTTAATAAAGTTATAAAGAATGCCATTAAAGGTGCCATTGCGGTGAATGGTAACTGGAAGAGAGCAGCAGAAGACAGTTGTCGCACATAGATTTACACCACATGCCACCACAGGCATTTCTCCCTTTGAAATGCTCAGGGGAAGAAAGCCCAATACGGGGGCCGGGGGTTGTCCTTCGTGGTTGGGTAGGGCTTGTAAAAAGGACATTGATTTTAAAGAAGTTGAGAAGAATATTTCTCACAGACAGTTAAGTAATTAAATCCGTTTTGATACAAGGAAGGCAGGTAAGGAATGTTGTGTGCAAGTGGGTGTTTGGGTTAGAATTAAACTTCCACACTCAGTTGCTGGTAGATGTGTTGATTGGTCAAAACCCATACAGGTATTAGAGGTTCCATGGTGTGGTCAGAATTTCAGATGGTAGGGTGTGGAACGTGAACAGAGTGTGCAAGAGTTACAAGAACATTCCAAAGAGTATCATTGCCATTAAGAAAAGTAAGAATGTAGAGACAAAGGTCAGGTCTGAGAAAGAGAAACCCATGGAAGAGAGGTTTGGTACCCGTACGAAACGTGTTTGCGGTAAGCCCTCATATCTGAGGGAGTATGGGAGTTGAAAGTTTTACTCGGGCCCAGGAAACTGTTACTTATTGTCTATTTTGTAACAGTGTACAATAGAGCTTCAGGTATATTAACTGTGCTTTAATTACAAACCAGTATACCAAAGGTAATTGTGGTTTTAGATGTATATACTACACCTTTGTGTTATTTTGTTTTTTCCTTTGCTCCACCATATAGTAAGTTTTGTGTGTTTATCTAATAACTTTCTTTGCTAATCCTACCAAATGTTTCAATTGGAAAATGTTTGTGTGCGTTGTATTCTGTGAAAAGGGGGGTGGTGTGTAGCATTCTATGTTCCTTGTCCATTCCTCCACCATTCCTTGTGTGGAACAAAGAACATGGAATACTAAGTGGAAAGATGCGAAGTAAAGGGCAGTTATGAGAAGTCTTGTTGAAGAGACGGTGGGCTAATTTGTGATCTCAATAAGCCTCTCAACTTTCTAGAAGTGTCATGGAGATTCTTCACTCCCTTGTTCTGGACTGGGGATCAAAGGTCACTTCAGGTTTTGTTTTTTTCTTTGTGGGGGATGAGACTCTTCCCTAGATCAAAATGATCCTCCAACACAAAAGACAAAGTTCTGACACTTCTCTCTGTCAGGCACTACACTTAACAAAAGTCTTTCAGCTTTATTAATCTGGAGAATATCTCGATTTTACAGTTTAACACAACCAGGGGGGTAGAGGACTCTCTCCCCCTGGCCTACGTAACACATAGCTTCAAGAACAGTTCACAAATGTTAAAAAGGGTCCCTGACCCCCGCTTCTTTGATTTGGACTCACTTGATAACTCTACAAAGTACTGTGACAAGAAACATACCTTGTTTCCTGATTTGGGACAGACGCCAGTTTCTCACCTTTTGGTTCGTCCCACTTGACTTACTCTCTCGCCATTCTTTTCCTTCTTCTACGGTGGATCCTTGCTGTCCCTGCTCCTGCATCCCTCACCCTGCCTGCATACAAAATTTGGAGCCAGCCCTCGGTTGGGTTAAGCCCGAAGAATGTCAGCGTGTAACGCGCTTGGTGCGCTGACTTTTACATTCTTTCCAACAAACTTTGCTTTTTATTGCTGGAAGCTTGAGGATTGCATGAATAGCAATCTCCTTCTTTGCTTTCAACCCATTACCTGGGTTTTCTTATTTCTTCTACATTTCAAACTGGTGCCTCATTGTGCTCGGCCCTTCCAAGATGACCACACTACATTTCCTCTAAGTGAGCTACTTTGGCCAGTCCTTGCTCCCTCTATTAGGCAAAGTTTGTATGCAGTACCCTTTGGGACCACTACACACAACTAGGACTACAGGTGTAAGCAAAACCAACCTTTGGTATAAGTCTGTACCACACAGTTTCTGGTAGCAAGGTGAGCAGCCAGGCTTATCTCAAGAGGGTATGTGAGCGTGTAAGGGTGTTATATAAAGGTCTACAATGACAAGTATTCAGATAGGCACCTATACTCAAGGTCTCTTGGTAAAACACTTCTTAATATATTACTCATCAATCATTTATAAAGCATTCACTAAATGAGGCAACCAATATCACACAAAAATTATACTACAATACTGATTACTAAGCAGTTGATCTCCCTTGAAGTCGGAGCAAAATAGCATTGAAGTAAGAGCAAAAAGGCATAAGTTAATAAAACGAATATTACAGTTACTTTAAAACAGTGCAAATAGTTTGAGTTCACCAGAGGAGTTGATTCAATGCAATAGGTAGGCCAAAGTCAATGGGCTAGTGTCTTGTATAAGCAAAAAACGGTTCTGGTATTTAAAACGGAAAAGTCTTTGCCACGGCTATTGGAAGTAGTTCACGGAAGAAAGGTTCGTATGTCGGGTCACAAGCTGACTAGGCCTGCAAGTTGCCAAAGTTCCAAGAACTTTCGCGGTGAGAGGTAAGTTCTCTCGGTCGGATTTTCACAGTACCTTATTTTGAAGAAAAAGATACAGCTGAACACTCCTGATCTCGCTGTTGCTGAGCCTCAGTTATGGGGACAAGAGGGAGTACATCGGGGGACTCCTGCACGGGGATGGATCACAACGCTGGCAAATTTGGCAAATCTTCAATTCCGGTTGTTGTTCTTCATGCACAGAAGCTGGTGTCCTTCTCCCAGGTTAATCCTAACCAGCTCCGAGAATGGTATCCACGTGGCTTACGAGTTGATTGGTCCCACCAACTGAAAGGAAGAAGTCGTCCTTGAAGGGGCTTGTCTGTCGAGATGAACTTGGCGATTCGGACCTGCAGCAGGGCTCCAACGGGCAAACCAACGGTCCAGTAGTTGCGCAAGCCGTCCTCTTCAAGCTAGTCTTCGGTTCTTTCGTTCCAGTGGTCGACTCTGCCTTTCAGTCCAAGAGACTTGCCTTTTTGAACAGTTTTCTCCCTTTCATTCCAGACTAGCTGCCACTCACCCAGCAGGGTGGCTGTCCTTGCCGGACAGTCAGCCAGCCAATCACACCAAAGTGCATTTGGGTCTCATAGGAGACTAAGCACAGGGAGTTTCGGGCACCTCCCTCACTTCCTGCCCACCCCAGACACTCAGGCGCCAGAGGCGGTCTTCAGTCCTGAAGCCTGCCAAAGTCATTGAAACAAAGGGACCAAACTTAGTTTGGCGTGCAGAGACAAACTCTAGAAGGACCTTTTCAAAAAGAAATGGCAAAGGGGGCTCAGGCGCCATCTTGAAAAACATGGCTCCCGTGATTTTTAGCTACCGGTGTTCGCGGTCGGGAAAAATCATGGTAGTTCGTTGTAAAACCACTGCCACCAGCCATTTCGATAGGAAAGGGTAGCATTTGACTGCTACATGAGTTTCTATACATAGGGGATACTAGGTAACCCCTCTAGCACTAGCGTGTGTGGGGTCTAGGAATTTAAAAAGACTAGTAAAGTCAATTTAACTTTACATTCTCTGGGAAACAGTAGTTAATCCCAAAGAAGGTATTTAAACCTTTGGACAGCCTAAAAAGCTTCCCTGCGTCACTGCACTGAGGGTGCCGTGTAACACACATGAAGAGATGATGCCTATGGAGTTGTCTTAAAACACCATAATCTAAGAACACGAGTAAAACACACCTCATCATCCATGAGTGTGGGAGAAAAGGCTCCCACTCTTTCCAGGTAAAAAAAAGTCCGCAAAATCCAGAAAAGCTGCCGGTGGTCTCCAAGGTGAAGGGTGTTAGCACATTTCTGAGAGTTCTCTCTTACACCCTCTCCCTTTGGTTACCTTGGTCTTAAAAGGCCAACTACAGCAAACAGTAGGCGGGAGCCAGCCCCGACACCAAAGGCCCACAACGAAGGTCCCTCTCTTTTACCTGTCCTCTGCTGGTACGCTGTGAGGACTTCTTGCGCCCCCCCTCACTTGAACCTTGAGGATGCCGCTGCCCACTCTCCAGTGGATCCTGAACTACCATGACATTCTAACTTCAATAACAATGGGTTAGTCCCCTCCAAACCAGACTTTCTCCTACCCTCTGACTTTCCCTCTTACTCTCATTCTCACCTTGTCTCCCACTCCTACAGCCTGTGATTGCACTGTGTTTTCACCTACTGCTACCAATTTGAATTTAGCTGTGCCCTTGGCTGTACTGTTTTTTTTTTTTTGGTTTTTTTCCTCCCCCTGAATTCGGTTGGCCCAGTGACTGCATTGTGCTTCTCTGCCCCCTCTACTATCCTGATCGTCCCTCTCTTCTTCGCCCCCTCCCTACTTCACACATGGCGCTCTTTCTCCTATATTCTGTTTCTCCATCAACTATCCTTCCCTTCTTTCGAAGTTTGGCAGGAAGAATTTCAAAAAGTATATCTTGGTCTTGAACACTGGTCTCCCTATCCCTGATACCCATACCAGCGCTTCCTCCAGACAGACTCACGACATCCTCGGTCGTTCCCTCGCCAGATCTATGCTGTGCTCTCTCCTTTCTCTTCTCCCATTAATTGACGCACCCGCTGGGAGGCCCTCCTGGCCCCCTTCCACTCCTCTAAGGTCATTGTCTACCTGAATGGCACCATCTTGGTCCAAGGCCCTCCGGACAGCCTTCTCTTTGATTGACGCTTACCACGCCCTATCATATTCCTTTCTTCACCCGCTGTCCCTTCTCTCCCTTCCTCTGCTTCCTTTTCCTTGCCTCCCCTCCGCCTCCTCCTTGGCTACCTTACCCTCTCCTGCAACAGTTCCCCGAGCCTCCCGGGGCTCCATTTACACCTCCTTCTACACCTCTGCAGGGCGTACTTCTTATTTGTACCCCTCGCCGGAAGTCTTTGAAAGTTGGTAACCTTCTCCATATTGTCACACTTGTTCAGCCGTCAATACTCAAATACATCTGCCGCCTCTTGGAAGAGCTTGACCTCGATGTCCTCTGTCTCACCGTGGCATGGTACACAGCCAGCTCTGTCAGCTTTGATTCTCTCCTCCCTGACGGCTTTAAGATCCTCTCCGCACCCAGATCCACCCAGTCCGGAGGGGGTGTAGCACTGATCTTCCCGGAGTAGATTCCTGCCTCTGTCAGTCCTATGCAGACCTACTCCTCTTTCGAAGGCCTTGTCTGCAGGCTTTCTCTCTCTCCTGGCCTCTTACTATGGCTACCATCTATCGGGCACCTGGTCAGATCACCTCCTTCCTCTGAGTGGGCCGACCTCTCCTCCACCCTTCTGGCCTCGACCACTCAACTCCTCCTTCTTGGGGACCTCATCCATCTGGATGCTCCCTGTTCCTCCTCTGGACTCTTTTGCGACCTCTGCGATTCTCTTTCTATTCTCCACTTTGGCCCGACTCACTCTGCAAGGCACATACTTGATTTGATCTCCTCTGACCTCCCCCTCTCCATCCCTCTGACCGCTCCTCTCTCCTGGAGTGATCCCTCTCTCCTTTCCTCCCATCTCTCCCTCTCTACCCCCCAGGCAAAGCCAACTCCAACACTGCCACCTACCTTCTCGGTCATTCAACCAATGAAGCATGTGTCAGTTGAGGCTTTCGCTGCCAATTCCATTCTCGCCTCCTCTGGCTGATTTGCATCCCGACGTAGCCCTTTTCATGCCCTATTATTCTATCTCTGATACTCTTGATGTTCTTGCCCCTATGAGGATCCGCTTGGAGCCCAAGGCCAAGTGCAACTCTTGGTACGACTCCAACTTAGCTACCCTTAAACCTGAGTGTAGGGTGGGTGAGAGAAAATGGCAGGCTTCTTGCACATTCTCCGACAAACTGGCCTGCCGCCTGCTCCAAAATAAAATCAATACCGGCTCCTTGTCTGAACTAAGAAGCGAGCCCACACCCAAGCCTGCATGTCTGCGGTATATAACAACTCGGCCAAACTCTTTAAAATCTGCAAGGAGCTGGCCAACCCTGCTGCAGTATCTACCTCTCCTGTCGCCTCCCAGGCCATTTGCACGGCCCTTGCCTCTCATTTCATCTAAAAAACCCAGGAAATCCTATACACCCTCTCGTCCTCTCCTCCATTTCCCCATTCTCCATCTGTTACATCTGACCCTCCTGCAGCCGCCCCCTCCCTATTTCTCTTCCTTTCCTCTGTTCTCTCCTGAAAAGATTTCTAGACAAGTCCAATCTACAAAAATCTCGTCAAAACAGGTTTTTCCCTGTTCGTCCAAAACAATCAAGGACCACATTGACACCCTTGCTCCTGCTCTGGCTGACTTCTGCGACCTCTCCTTTGCCACTGGAGCCTCCCCCTCCCCTCTGAAGCACTCCTGTGCACCCTCTTCTCAAGAAACCCACAGCCGACCCCTGATGCCCGGCAAACTATTTCCAGATCTCCATCACTCCTTTCCTGGGCAAACTCCTGGAAAAGCTGTCCATCTCCTAGCTTAATCTCCACACCGATTTTGTTGGTTGTCTCCATGACCATCAGTGTGGCTTCAGAGCTGCCAGAAGCACGGAAGCTGCTCTCCTGAACATCCGTGAAGACCTACACTCCAACCTCGACTTCTGACCCCATCCTACACAAGCTCTCTTTTGCCTTTGATATGGTCAACCATGCCACCCTGCTCAACCATCTCCGTGATAACCTGGGTATCACTGATCAGGCCCAGGACTGGCTGACCTCTTTACTCGCTGATCGACCCTCCCCGTTCCAACTTTGGTCCTTCCTTTCCTCGATCTCACGCTCTAACTGTGGTGTTCCCCAGGGATCTAACTCCTCTCCTGGCTTTGCAACCAATACCTAGCCCCCTTGCCCACTGCATTGCCGCTCTCTGCTCCAACTTTCAGTGCTATGCGGATGACACTCAGCTAATTTTCAGGCTTCCTTCTGCCACCTTCTGGTTCTCTCATCTCTGACTGTCTGCTATCCATGAGTGGTGTGCCGCCAATGACCTCTGCCTTAATGCCAGTAAGACAGATTCTGCTCATCGGCACACCTGCACCCTCCTTTCCTGTCACTCTCTGGCCGGCCTCCCTTGGAACTCTTCGTGCTCCCACATGTGAGGCAAACTACCAACTGCACCTCCTCAGAGGTATTCTCCCTTTCCTCTCCTTCCCCCAGAAGCTCACTGCCTCTAGAGCTCTGGTTCTCTCTAGGCTGGACTACTGCAGCAGCCTCTTTCTAAATCTGCCTGCTTCTACTCTCCGCCCTCTGCAACTCATCCAGAACAGGACTACGAGACTTGTCCTTGGCCTCAAGCCCTGGGATAGTATCTCTCCAGCCCTGGAATCTCTTCATTGGTTCCCTGTGACTGCAAGGATTCAATTCAAGACCCTTTGCATTGTCCTCAAGGCCTTTTGTGGCCTGGGTCTACAATACTTTAAACTCTCCCTCCATAAATGCCTTCCTACTCGAGCTCTTCGCTTCGCCACCTCCAACTCCCTCAGGGTCAGTCGCTTCTCCAAGCAACTAGTTGTGGGGGTAGATCTCTTTCCTCAGTTGCGGCCTCCCTCTGGAACAGCCTCCCTGCCTCTCTGAAACTTGGAGATCCATCTTCGGTTCAGGAAGCATCTCAAGACCATCATCTTTGCTTCTGCCTTCGCTCTTCCTCGCCCCTGCTTAGCTGTCTGCTACGGCACCAGGCACCTGGGACCCTCTGATTTTTGGGCCCAGGTCCCGGCCACACACCCGCACTGCCTCCTGGCAACCCTTGCACTTGTCTGTATCTGTAACACTGCAGACCCCTTACCTGCACTTACCAGACACCCCTTGTCTGCGCTTTAACCTTGCACTTGCCAACATGCTGGCTACACTACCAGTTGTTTTTTATCCCTTGCTCAACACTTTCCACTCCTCCCCTCTCCCTTGCACTCCCCCCCCCCCCCCTTCCCTGTCCCCAGCACTTGCGTGTACTCCATGTCACTGGGCATAGTAAGATCGATATGTTGTCCTCCTATGTTCGCCTCCCTTGCCTCGTCGCACTCTGAAACACTTGTGTATGAGCGTGAAACAAATAAAATATCATAGATCAAGTACTGCGACGTGAAGATGCCTCTTTAGCTTCCTCTTCTTGATTTGGATCCCAGACCCCGCTTATCAAGCAGCTGTTGGTGTCGAGCCGTTTACCTTCTTGCTGTACTGTACGCCCTGCTGGTCCATCTTGGGTGCTTGCTGTTTGTTGGGTTGCACGGGCGCTGCTCTACTTTCATGGTATGGAACGGTGCCTCTCCTCCCCGACACCGGCTTCCAACCTCCAGTTCTGCTCTGGACCAGCCCTACGCTCTGTTTCTTCACTGTCCTTAGGCCGGATTACTACTTCTCTGCATCCTTTTTGATGTTTTGATCTCCTCTATCCTCCCCCTCTCCATCCCTCTGACCGCTCCTCTCTCCTGGAGTGATCACTCCCTCCTTTCCTGCATCCTTTTTGAATCTCCCGGGCTGGGCGGTTCTGCGCTTTGGTCTGCTGGTATGGCTGGCTCTTTCCTGAATGCAGCTCCTCTGTCTTCAGAACAAACTTCTTTAAGTCCCTTGTCAGTTTTTGTGTCACTACCACTCCTCCGCAGAAAAGCTAGAATGGTCATTACAATTCCACAAGTTGTTCTTCATGGCTTCACACCTCATCCCAGTACTTATCTGGTACACTTCCTTTGGGTAGTCCCTACTCCTTTTTTTGTCTCCGCATTTCCTAGAGTCAGACCTACAAAGGTACATGGAGATACTTGGTAAAAGTGTTGGGGTCTATGGGGTATGGAGGTGGGTAGGATATTGGGTGAGGGGTATCATACCACGCTTTCTCGGTGTCATCCGATGAGATTTTCCCCCACACCCCATGGTGACAACCTACGTCGTGGGGAGTATCTAGTAGCCTAACCACCCTGGCCTCATGGGAAGGTGCTCCCCCCTCGGGGATAAGTGACATCTCTGGATTCGTCACAGCCTAAAGACAAGCTGATAGCAGCAATTCACTTTACCATTTTTGCATTCATTTTTGTGTGCACATTCACATTCACCATGTGTTGCTACTAAATGCGGCTAGTGCCCTAAAATGGCTGTGCCACAAGATTTATTTTGCTTCTTCTTTGGCCGTATTGTTTGGCCTTCTTCCTGCCTTCTCAGGTCAGGAAATCTCATATACTGTCATGCACTTACCCAGGAAAGCTGCTCCCTTCACAGGCTTGTGATCCCTGTGGAGAGGTTCTGGAATGGTCTGTTAACAGTCCACATACCTTGGTGCCAGAGAGTCTGCTGCTAGGAGGATGTGAAACCAGTATCCGTCCCCGATTGGTCAATTTCTGGCTGTTTGAATGTGGCAGATGCTTTCCATTGGTGGGTTCAGACTTGTTTTAGCTCCAATTATGGATAAGAGGAGGACATCTGCAGCCATTCTTGACATCTGCAGCCATTCTTGAGATCTGCGTAAGATCCAAGAATCCTACGATTAAGAGCAGTCCTTTGACTACCAGAGGACAACTTTGGCAGTGGACCAGCATCCTCTCCAGTGTCTGGCCCAGTGAAGGCCTGCTCCTTTGCAAGATAGATCTCCAAAAACACTTCTGCTTCATAGTTGCGACGCATACTTGAGGATGCATGCCTCAAGAGCCTTTATAAGTATCACTGGACTTCCCGGTGGACTGATCAACTCCCATGTGGGTTATCTTGTGCCAGAAGTCGCCTTCTCCTGCAATTCCCCCACCCCCCTCGCCACTCACCATGTCCGCCATTGGATGACATTGGGTGCATAGCCCTTTGTCTCGTAACTCCCTCTTTACTTACCTTTTGGTCCTAGAACATGGATCCAGTATCCTACCCCTGGGCTAGCCTTTCGACTGGAAGACAGGAGAAGAAGCCTGTCTTTTGGCAAATACTGATTTCACTTTTAGATTGTTTTGAACTGTTTGAAAAAATCACCACCACAAGCCCATTTCATTCTTATAGTGAATGCCTTCCCTGGAGAAGCCTGTATTGTAACCTGTTTGGGCACTAGGCCTCATATCTTGGGGCTGTACTTCTTAAGTGAAAGAGAATTGCGATTGTTGTGATTGTGTTAACTCTATTCATTTTAACTGCATCTGAATACTTGCCTGACTTACCTTGTTATTTGAGTAATGTATTGTAAGTGAACCTACTGGTGAACGTATATATGTATGATTTATGGTTTTGTGCGCTAATGCTACTTGCTAGTTTCATTTCTTAGTGTACTCTTGACGGCCTAATACATAACTTTTGTTTTTATACTTACGGTCTAAGCTGAATTATGAGTCTGTGTGAACTCTCCAGGTCTCTAGACCACCCTCTCACTCCAGATTGCTATCCCTCACTACCTTGATTGGGTTTTCAAAAAGCTCCGACTGCCTGTTCACCATAACTAGGGTGGCTTCTAAAATCTTCCCCTCTGGGTTGATTTTAGAAATCCATCTTAACAGTAACTATGCATTCTATTGTTTAATAGAGATAATATTTTTGTACTTGCCTCTATGGACACCCATCACTTAAGTTTCTTGTACTTCAGACTACGTTTTCCTGAGTCTTAAGTGCTCAGCCATTCTACCATGGAGATAGTAGATAGACTAAAAATCTTGTTTTATCACCAAGTGGCTTCACAGAACCCCTCAACAGAGTATTTTGTAAAAAAAAAAAAAACTAGCACTTACTAACCTATTGGGATTTAATTTCACAACTATTTAAACTGGATTGAACATGCTTTGGTTTCATTGAACGAGAGTTCGGGTCACTCACTATTAGCAAACACTAAATTATGTTCCGAGATGAAGTATACAGCTGCAGTGCTGAACTTGTGATTAAAATCCACATTCCGTTCGTGAGAAGTGTGCTGTTTTGTTCGAGACATAATTAAGAACCAGTACAAGCATTCTCATAATTTTATATTCATGTTTTTAGCTTTGGGTGTGCGCCTTGCAAGGTATTGGAGGGAGCTTTAAAGGGGCTGGATATCTGCATCATCCAGCCAGCCATTCTGTTTGTTGCTAAAACGTTATTTTTTTTTATAATGCTTCACAGTGAATTGTGGCACCACAGCTAGTTTGACTAACCTGTTGCCAAAAAGAATAGATATACATTACAACACTGTTTCCATATATGATGGATGTTTCGGTTCACTTCTGTTATTTGTTTCTGCAGAGTATGGGATGTAAATACAGGAGAGGTCCTAAATACACTGATCCATCACAATGAAGCCGTACTTCATTTGCGATTTTGCAATGGTTTAATGGTAACGTGTTCAAAAGATCGGTCGATTGCAGTTTGGGATATGGCTTCGCCTACGGATATTACACTTCGTCGTGTGCTCGTTGGTCATCGTGCAGCTGTTAATGTTGTGGACTTTGATGACAAGTATATAGTATCTGCATCTGGCGACCGGACCATTAAAGTAAGTTTACGGCTTTACTGTACACTCATTGCAGTGGTTTGGAGTTGTTGATCGTACTGCTGCTTTCATTTTGTTTTTGTCTTGCTTGATATCTTATTTATAATTCTGATTTTCCAAAATGAGTTGGATTTGCTAATTATACATAAAAAAAACAATGTAAGATTTCGGGCCAGGGACTTTTGACTTTCTCCTTCTACACTATAAAACAAACTATACATTTGGGTACACTCTTGGCATATGATATTGTTATTCATACAACAGTTGTGACAAATAACATCTACAGTATTTGTAGGGTACCACAAGTTAAAATGCAAAAAACTAGTGACACTTTTTTCAGGTCTCGCCTTCAGACCTTGTGGGAAATGCAGCACTAACTTCAATTCCAGGGGTGGTTCTCTCGTTATGGTAATACTGTACTGGTGTCTCAGTATATAGAAATGTGCCTCAGTATTCAAACGATGAGGGGAAGGGCTCCAAATTTGACAAATGTCCTGAAAGGCCATCATAACAGACACGGAGAAACTGCATATGTAAAAGCAATAAACCACTCCAAAAACACAAGGTTGTTTTGCGGTCTGTTATTATCTTTATTAATAAAAGTCCAAATGTGGTTGTGGGTTTGTGGCTTGGCGAGGGATTGTTTCATATGTAATTCCACAACGTTTCACCAATCTGCACTGCCTTTTGGATAGTTACCTGATGGGACCTTCCGGCCATTACTGGATACATGACATTTGGACGCCCCACCGCTTTTCCCAGATTTCAGCACCTTCACACATGAGACAGTTGCCTGAAATTGGCAAAATATTAATGTGGTCGTAGGACAAGTCTTAACGCAGTGAACAATGCTAGAGGTCCCTATGGTACCTCGAAAACTTTGTTTCAAGGCACTAGGATACACCGATTCTGCAATATTTGCACTGCAACTAATTGCACCATGCTAGTGTGAGGCGACAGGTGGTGAGGGAGCACAGAAGGCCCCCGTATGCAGCAGCACACCAACTCTTGCTGCCAAATCACCCCCCCCCCCACGTCTTTTCCCCTGGGGTGTCGGCCAGCCACACGCACCCATTCTCAGTGCAGTTTACTTCAGGGTGCAAAGCACATCAAGCGAATCGGAACTGGCGACCTACTGCAGGATAATTGATTTTCAGCAATTGATGAGTGTTATCATGTCTGCCAACAGAACCCGTTGGGAGAACGGGTACATTTTGCTAGTTGAGAATAAATGTGATCACACTATATACAAACTAGATCATAAATTTGTGATTTTATATAAAGTAATTTGTTTTAATGAAGGCTACAAGTAACCCTATATCCGACTTGTCTCTGGTGCCTACATTCCAAAAATGTTGGCAATCCTGTGATGAACATAGAAAAAAAGTTTTTCTTGGCTGCATTATACAGCGAAAATGTGTCGGGCACAAACTCTATTTTTAATAGAATACAGTGCCCCTTTCTCCACAGCCCTTGTAATCACTGAGAGCTGGAGGGGCCACTAATAGGCACTTCTTTTTCTTTTGCAGGACTTTGAACCATTTTACTTGGTATATACAGATGTAAGTTATTGGGCTCCTATCATGATTCATTAATCTGGGCTTCCTCCCTCTTTCCTAGGTTGGTGTTCAGAAGACTTCTGACACTCCACAGTCCGGCTTCAAAGAATTTATTGAAAGTCCCTGTGTCCAGTTGTAATGGCTTCTTTTCATTGATGTGATATTGGAAACCAAAGTGAGCAAACTCTTTCAACAGAGGACAGAGTCCTCATTCTGTAACAAAGCATTTGGCATTTTTAACCACGGAAATGATCATGCTGGTATATTTGGAAGCTGTTGAGGCTCAAGGCATTTTGCATCCATGTGTTTCCGTTAGCCAGGTAGATGGTAGACTTTCTACATTGGAATTGCCTCTTTGAAAATTGCTTACAGACCTTCAGTCCAAGCTTGTCTACCTTCCAGATCGGGTTCTGCAATACTTGCACTGGTGGAACCAGACAGAGAATGTCACAGGGTGTTCTTTTCCAGCCTCCTCTTCAACCTTGTTTCAGTCATGACTGATGTGTTGGGCTACAGATAGGGGGAATGCACTGCTTTGCCTGTCAACTCAGACTTTGGAGATCTCAGGACAAATAAGAGCCCACCCTTGTCTTAAAGCTGTGAGCAATTTTGTTAGCTCTGAAATTCTTTCTTCCTTTGTTTCCCAGACAAGAGATGCAATGTTTTGTATTAACAAGCGGGCAGGTGGTAGGTTGTGTGCCCTGTATTTTGGAGAGCACTCAAAGGATTTGACAGCTTGTGTTGCTTCTGGAAGGAATGAAAAATGACAGTGAACTTGATGAGCAGGTCTCTTCATGCCCCTCACAAATGGGAGCTTAACCAATTGATTGGAGTCGAGACGGTGGGGTGTCGGGCAGCTGCAAAACGTGAACCACAGAGCGAGCGACTGCAGTGTGCAGCTTGATGCGTTACACACTACTGGGTACCTTTCTCTAATGGCTTGGAGAAGAGACAAGACGTGAGTTTGCCCCTGCTCCTGGTCTAGAGAATGTGTTGTGCGAACAAGGAGCTGGGAGAGCGGACGGTCGTGGGGGTTGAGGGGGGTTGTGGACGGGAGTGAGCAGATTGGGCCCACTGAGCCGCCGCCCCTGTGCCGAAGGTAAACTTTCCTTCCCAAACCGTTTTGGATTGGGACTGTGGCAGCAAGTGCATTCAGCACCCTTCAGAACCAGAGCTGTGTATTGCTATGCAGCAAGCCCAAATGCACTCCAAGGGCAAAATCATGCCTATACACAGATGAATGTTTCTTAACTGGATTTGCACCATTCAGGCGAGTTTTTGGGTACAAGAGTACCTTGTTTATTAGTAGCAATTTCACATTAGCAAAAAACATTACATTTAAAACATCAGTGAGGAATGTATAAATAAATCGGAACCTAGATTATAGAGGTAAACCTTGGATTTTAATCTTTAAATCCAACAAGTTATTAGAAGCGATAGAATCAGATTTACACAGTGTCCTCTATTCACACACAGAGAAAATATATGTCCATGTTATATACAATACACAGAACCTTTTTAGAACATAGAGAATGCCTTACAACAACTGGCATTGTGTAAATCGGCCACAGGTCTCTGAAAATGTCACTTTACAAAACTATAATCAATAGCTCCAATCAAAATCAACTTCCAGCAAAAATCCCTTTTTGAGTGTCAAAAAGATGACCAACGCGTTTCGGTTCATAGAACCATCTTCAGGGTATAGACTTTCACTGTTCCTATTTCACAATAATATTCATAACATGGACCCTGTAGGGTAATAGAAAAAGAAAACTATTCAGTGTAAGATCTTAGTTTTTATAGAAACCGTTAAGGGTGTAGAGAGATAGAATACACTAACCTTGCTGATACGTGAGCTAGATGTCCAGTCAATAACCCAATATTCTGGTAAACAACCCAAAGGACAGGGCAGAAGTGGGGTGCGGCCAATAGAATATCTAAAATCAGACCAAAAGAAGACCCATATGTAAATAGCAGTCTCCAACCTAAGGAGGACAAACCAATTGTAGGTACGGAAATGTGAAGAGTAAGGTAGAGCGTGTAGAATACTTCCATGGACACGGCTAAGCCGCGCCATGGTCTGTGGGGTTTGTCAGCCGCAAGCGGTATTGCTATGGTTGCTCCTCAAAGACATTCGTGTGAACACGAACGAAAGGAGCCGACCTGTGTAATCGGGTAGATCCTGATGTGAATACAGAATCCTTCTCTTAGAATACATACACAGTTGTACACGTGAGGCGGGCAAGTGTATAGTAAAACGCGATAAAAGCGTTGCTGGACCCTTACCTCTTGATCCGAGAGCTTCTGGACAGTCTGGCCGCCGCACAACGCGTGGTTCGACTGAGCTCAATTGTTATGCGTCGTCCTGGCAACCCCACAAATGCGCACGGTTCGCCAGGGTGGCGTCCATCTTGGTATGGGCATTGGGAGGTGCTCAGTTGCTTGGCAACGTGGCACAAATTAAGAGAATTCTGGTTTTCTGAATGGTCATAACCGTCAGTAGATGGGATAAGAAAGCACACATGGGGGCACTATCGCGGTGCAAATGGTAATTATGGCAGTATCAAGAGCGCGCATGGGGGCACAACCGCAGCTCAAAAAGAACTGCAGGGTGCCCCATTGTGCTGAAAGGTAAACACGGACAGCCATCATGAATGGCCACCGTACGAGAGATAGAATATAAAAATTAGTAAAGACTAACACAAGTAGGGGTGAAGGTACATGCTCACCGACCAATGCAGGAAGGTCCTGCATGTAGATCCTCAGAAACAAACTGAGTGAAATTGAGTCAATGTGGAAGAACATCAAAAACGGGCATAGAGGTGGAATCATGAGTTAGTACGGTGCCAAAATGACAAACCGTGGGGCCAACGATCTACCTGAAGGGTAGGAAGCAAGGTTGAACAAATAAAAGGAAATGACTAATGCTTCCACTGGAGTGAAATGGGGCTCGTGGAGCACTACATGGGAGAAGAAATCAATACTAAAAAAATGTTTTGTAAGCGTAAGAGCCATAAACACTGTCCTCAACCTATACAATACAGTAATGGATCATACAGACATCAGAAGGAACAATTAAAAGCACAGAGACAATTACTATGGCATTAATTCCACAAGAGTAAACTTAACATGAATGCTAGCAAAGAAGGTTCATATTGGTGGTAATAACACTAGTGGAGGAGTGTCGAAAAAACCATCAACCAAACATGTACCGACAATTGGCACCCTGCCTCAGAGGTTATGGAGAGGAGACATTTTGGAGATCTCAGTTGGAGGTTTGCCAAACTTGGAAAAACTCGACAAATCTTGCCAAGCAATTTTTTAAACGCGGGAGGTTGGTGGGACGTTTGGAGAGTAGGGTACCTCTTTATCGTCTACATTTCTTCCAGTTGAAGCGCACCAAGCGCACTGACAGTTTGGGGATTGATCTTTTGACTTTGGGTGGCTGATGCTGAGTCTTTTGAAACCCTGCATACTTGCTCTCTGTTTTGAAGTCTGATAGGAATTGATTACACACTTCAATAGACCCAACAGCTCTAGATAGCTACATTAGGACAGTCAGCTCAGGTGTCCTCAAGCATTCTTTAAAGCTCTGTGCTGTGATTTTGTTCCTGGCCCTTGTGCTGTTGTTTCATAAAAGGTACAGAACACAGACCACAAAAGTGGAGGCTCTGTACTTTTGGAATCGGCTAGGGAAACTGTGGTGACCGGAGCTGCAGAGGTGCATTGACTCCCAATTCAAAACTTTTGGGCTGATCGTTACTTCCAGTCGGATTAACCAGCCCATGGGTTGGGGGTATCTAATTCCGGGCCATTTGGGCTGACAGTTTCTTACAAAGTTAACTAAGGTGTTTTAAGGAACCGCATAAAGACCACTACGTGAGCAAATGCTGAGGCGATTGCAGCCTGCAACAGGTAAACCTGATTGGTCATCTTCCTTATTGGGAACAATGGCAGCAGCACTGCACAGCAAAAATTGAAACGGCACAAGAAGACCCTCGCACAACGCTTTAACTGTAGTAGCTTCCGCGATCAGTGGAGCAATATATGAAGAATGTGCCACGACTGAGAAAGGCCTTGTTAGGCTGAATTGCATTCAATACCCTCTGGGAACACCACACACAATTAGGACTACAGGTGAAGCAAAAAAACAACCTTTTGGTGCAAGTCTGTACCACACATGTTTGGTAGCGAGCTGAGCACCCAGGCTCATCTCAAGAGAGAATGCGAGCAGTAAAGGAAGTTACACAGAAGTATCACAATTGTTCAAGTCGACTTTTCTTGGTAAAAAAATCATTTAGAAAACATTCACTAGTAGAAATCAACTTAACATTAAACACCAATATACTACAGTACAAAAATCTTAGTTGTAGGGACAGTTTGAGCTCCCCTGAAAAAGGAGCCAAATGGCACTTCAGTACTTTAAAATAGGAGTAAAAAGGCAGTGTTCTGGTTAAGATGGAGAAGTCTTTGTAAAAGTTCTTAGAAGTAGTTTAGATGAAAATGAATGATATGTTGGGTCACAAGCTGATTAGGCCTGCAAGTTGGAAAGGTTGCACAAACTTTCACCGCCAGAGTTAGGATCTCTCAACCGGTTGGCACAGTACCTTAAAGTGAAGCAAAAAGATGTAGCTGAAGACGTTGGTTCCTGACAGTTCCTGCAGATCTCGCTGTTTCCTGAGCCTCAGTCTTGGGGACAAGAGGGAGGGCGTCAGTGGGGCTCCTGCACTGCGCGGGAACGCGTCGGAGCAACCAAAATGGAGTCACTTTGGTTCAGTAGCAGTTGATTCAAGACACAAACTGGTTTCCCTCTCCCTGGCTAAACCTTAGCCAGAATTGAGAATGGTATCCAGGTGTCTTCTGAGCTGATTGGTCCTACTAACTCGAGGAAGAAGCCATCCTTGAAGGAGCTTCTCTGTGAACTGGAGATCTGGCGATTTGGAGGTGCAGCAGGGCTTCACCGGGCAAACCAACGGTCCAGTGGTTGTAGCAGCTGTCCTCTTCCAGCTCTTTTTCGGTTCTTTCGTTCCAGTGGTCGACTCTGCCTTCCAGTCCTGGAGACTCAACTTTTAAACAGTTTTATCCCATTCATTCCAGCCTAGCTGCCACTCACCCAGAAGGGTGGCAGTCCTTGCCGGACAGTCAGCCAGCCAATCACGCATTTGGGTCTCCTAGGAGACCAAGCACAGGGAGTCTCGGGCACCTCCTCACTTCCTGCCCACCCCAGACACTCAGACGCCATGGCTGGACCTCAGTCCTGAAGCCTGCCAAAGGCTCACTAACAAAGGGACCAAACCTGGTTTGGCGCGCAGATTTTAAACACCAGAAGGACCTTTCCACAAAGAAACAGTGAAAAAAGATGACCGGTGTCTGTTTTTACAAAGGGGTCTTGGGCGCCATATTGAAAAACATGGCAGCCCTGATTTTTAGCTACCGGTGTTCCCGGTCGGGAAATATCATGGTAATTCATTATAAAACCACTGCCACCAGCCATTTCAGTAGGAAAGGGTAGCTTTTGACATCTACAAGAGTGTTTGGACATAGGGGATACTAAGTAACCCCTCCAGCATTCTATAAGAAGATGGTGTGTGCTGGGTCTATGAATTTAAAAAGACTAGTAAAGTCAATTTAACTTTACATTCTCTGGGGAACCGTAGTTCATCACATAGAAGGTATTTGAATCTTGGGAAGTCCAAAGGACAACCCTGTGCCACTACACTAAAGGTGCTGTGTGACACAGCACTAAAAAGATGATGCCTATGGGGTTATCTAAAACTCCATAATCGAAGAACACAAAAGTAAACTCATCAAAATACGAGAGTGGGGAAAAAAGACTCGCTCTCTCCAGGGAAAAAATAAGTCCTCAAAATCCAGGAAAGTTGCTGGGGGTCTCGAAGGTGAAGGGAATGAGCACATTTCTGAAAATTCTCCCCAACAGGCCTTCTTACACCAAAACCGACAAAACAAGCTAAAATTGCCTCCTGTCAACCGATTGAGGTGGAGGCAAATTACTCTAAAGAAGTTGTCACAACAAGCTGGTAGAACACATTTCTGCTTCCCTAATTATAGATCGGAGAAAAGGGTGACTGGGAGCATAATAGGCTTCCTCTTTGCTTTGGTTTCTGTGGTCGGCATCTATGACCATCCTGTGTGCTTTCATGTTGTTTGGCATCATAGTCGGCGGGTACATTGAAGTGTGGTAATTATCTTCTGTAGAAGTGTAGCGGTATGTGGACATGGGTCGTGGAGGCGTTTTCTCTGCCTGCCCTAGGGTTAGAGATGGTTAGGAAGGTTGTGTCTCTCCCTTGGCCTCTAGGGGCGGGGGGAGGGAGGGTCCCTGCCTACTATGGTATTCCTCTGTAACCTTGGTTGTGTGTGTGCATGAGAGGTCCAATATGTCCCCCCTACGTCCGCCAGTTGGGGATGGTTAGGCAATGGATTGGTTTCATGTTTCTGCCAGAATTTGATGTCTACTCATTCCCTTCTGATTCTGGGTTGAAGAGCCGAGTTTTTAGTTTTCTGAATTGCAGATGATCCCTTGTATTGCGTCAAATGCCATCAAATATCCTGCCTAACGTGGATTCCTTGGGGCAGGCTCCTATATATGTAAAGTGCTATATAAACAAAAATAAATACAAAAAATAAATACAAATATATCGGCCCTTTGCTTTTTGCTAGAATCCTTGTTACACCGGTTCCACAACATCAAGGATTTAGTGCAAGATAAAGCGGGGAAAAATTGCCATGGTGGCGCATGAAACACAAAAAGTGTTGGATCATTTGGCAAGGGGGGGTGGGTCAAAGGTGGCATCACAGCTTACAAGGCCGCAGGAGGACTGTGAACTGTCTCTCGTCTCCAATCCTCCTAATGCCCTGAGAACAATCTTGTTTGTTTCACCAAACGCCCAATAGTCCAACACCTTTGCTTGACTATCAAACTAGATTAAGCATATCTCCAATGTTGTTTGAGTCCCCAGTGGAGGAGAGCGTCACTGTAATTGACAATTGAACTCCTCCCCAAAGCTGTGGAAATCAGAAAAATAAAACTGGGAAAAAACGTCAGACAAATAAGAAAACAAACAGCTTGTGATCCGGTATATCTCCCTTGTGATTGTTATCTGTGGCAATGTCCCTGTTCAAAGTGTTGTGACCAAGAATCAGGCTATCAATTTAGCGCCAACTACAAATGTAGTCCCTACAGCCCAGCAGCCAGGGTGAGTTTTAATGGAGGCATTGTAAACCAATCTCGACTCCTCTACATCAATGGAAACTTTGCCTCCGAATGCCGACCAACAACTAGAACGTATGATCAGGTTTCGGTCATCATTGGCTGGCAATATGTGAAAATGGTTCCCAGATGATGAACCAGCAAAAACAGTTATTTCATCAGATAACGTTGTTGAGATCAATACATTCAGGAGACATCGATCATGTAGCTCTTAATGAACATGCACCAGATAGATTGATTAGCTACTTCTATTCACCTTTAATAGATCAACTGGTCTTGAATGAACAACTAACTTTGAAATCTAAGGGCTACGTTCTCCATTCATTGTCTACCGAAGAAGAGATTTAAAATCTTTTTCATACCAGTGGTTACATCTTTTGTAGTTTCCCTGGTCAATTTGTGTATCATTACCCAATCAGGCACAGTGTTGGCTATGTCTCAGGATTGGGCCTGGTTGGAGGAGGCTATCAAAATGCTTAATATGAGAGAGGTTAATTCTTTGCTCCAACACTAGTTCCTTTTCCTCTTGGAATGCGTGTGGTCAGGAAAACCTGGCAAAGCGTTTATCTACCTCAGATTTTATTAACCCCTAAAGTGCCAAGGGCGAGGTATCTCGTCCTTGGGATTACCTACCTGTTTCCAAGGACGAGATACCTCGTCCTTGGCACTTAAGGGGTTAATGAAAAAGAAAACGTTAGAAGGCATTGAATGGCGAAATACCAAAATCACCAAAACAAGGCCTTGGCACTGGCAGGGTGGGCACGGGGGGGAGGGCCCATTGCAGTTGGGTAAGAATGTTCATTTGATTCAGCGAACTATGGCACTTCAGAACTTTGATCTAGAGGGATGCAATGTTCTCACTAAGCTGGCCATTTGAGGAGCCATAGGTCGTCCCAGTGGGGGCCTGGCCATTGCCTTAGATTTAAACCTTGGAGTCAGGGCCCGCTTCATTAATACATCTCATGACGGCCTCTTAGCAGTCGGTTTGGTTATTGAACCAGACAACATTGAAATCCTTTTAGTTTACATCTATTGGAATCCATCCTCCTCATCTGACTAGTTTACAAACCGCCTTAGGTTTGCTAATGGCTGACTGGTTGGCACAAGGTCTCTCTCGTTCCATTATAGTAGGTGGGAACTTTAATTCAAGCTGGACTGAGGGTGCCAGGTTAAATGAGCACTCGGTCATCCCTCTTTCATATATTCCCATCAATGTTTTGAGAGGAATAGAGTGGGACTTATCTATGTTGAGGGTGGGGTTTGCCCCTTGTCCAACTAGAAGAGGCTGAGTAGAACATAAACCCCTTTACGTGTCACAGGGGGTATAGCCAGTCATGGACTGACCATGTATATGCTTCAGGCGATCTAATGAAATGGTGTGGCCCTCTTCAGCTACATGGTCCAGCAGTGGGGGACCACATCATTCTCCACTTGCTAATCCATGTTGAATCGGGGTTCCTGGACTTGAATCTAGCGACGGCTATGGTGACTCCTGACTGAGGGGGGTGAACAGTTTGATGGAACGACTACACTTGTTTGAAATGTAATAGTCAAATGCAGACTACCATTTTGAATTACAGTACCAACGGTTTAAGACTGTTTGCCTCTTGTCACTGGCAAGCTTTTCCTTTGGCAGTTTGCCAATGTCTAAAACAGCTATAAAGTAACATTTGTGGCAGAAGTCACTTAGAGTCCATTGCGCTTGCAAGTTAGGCAAAGTACCCAATCCTTATCAGTCACCTGCAGCCTTAGTTGCTTTTGATCTGAGTACACCACAAGAGTGAAGTATTGGAGAACACAACCAGTTTCACAGCGCCAAAGTGTGTTAAATTAAAGTAAACATCCAGTGTTGCAAATTTATTAATTGAAGTAAACTAGGTCCAGCCTGTCACGTGTTTCGAGCACACAATTGCTCTTCTTAAGAAGTTTATAGCTGTTATTAGTATGCCCCAAATAGATCGGTCCAGTCTGGTTGGGCTACCACCTGGTTCCCTGTAGGGTGTGCGGAAAACTCGAATTCCTCGCAGTTGCGGTAATTGCTATGCTCGATCGAGGGTGTAGCTGATCTGAATTCAAGAACTGTAAGATGCTACGTATAGCAAAGTCAAAATCGACCAAAAGAGCTAGACTCTGTGATCTAGTTAAATGGAGTCTCACTCCGTTGGCTTTTGTTACTTGCAAAAGAGCCATTCTACAGGTTCATAAAAATGTCAAGTGATGAAGTGTACACAAGAGAAAAGCAGATCATCTTGAAGCGTGTAATGGGTAAGGATACAGTGGGCTTTTGGGCCAAGATCAATAATAAACTGGATAACATGAGGAACCAAATGGCATGTTTTTACAGAATGAGCCTCAATGGGGATATAGCTCAGGGGGACATTCCTGTAAAGAGGAAGACATTCTTTGGGCAATATCAAAAGTTAAGGCCTCTATGCCTCCTGAGCCGAATGGCCTATCCCCTGTTACTATGAAGAGTTCACCGGACTTGTAGCTTCCGCTTTTGAAGGCTCTTTTTACCATTAAGTAGTCTTTATGCTGACTAAGCATCCACTCCTAGGGTGGGTCTTCTTTCTCATACTCCTGCGTCCCGTTCCCTTTCCTCCATACTGCATGGGCGTCCCTCGTGAGGGACGGGAGACGGAACCTTTTTCACCAGAAAAATCATCTTCCCCTTTAAATTAAGATGCGCGCAGGCCCTGGGAGCATGCGCTCGCCTGACACTGCATACCGGCGCCACTCCTTGGTCCCCTTTTCCGCGTCGACTGGAACGGGCCTAATTGAATTAAATTCACCAGCGCTCCTGGGTTTGGCTTCGGCCATGTAATACCACGTGCTCTTCCTCGGATATTATTTTATCTTTGTCTTTTTCTTTTCCATTAGGTACTTGGTCCTCCAACGCCACGCTCCTCCTCGGCGCATTTTGACTTCATCAGGTGTCCAGCCTGCGAGGGGCTCTTCCCTACATCCACCCCCCATGCCCTTTGCCCCATCCACGGCTGGGAAGGTTGTTCCACGTGCGACGCACTGACTCCACAGGCAATGAATAACAGGCTAGCTAGGTGGAGGGAGCTCTTCCAGAAGGCCCCTCCGGAGGACCTAAAGGACTTAGTCAAACATCGCTTGAGGCCAAAGGAGAGGAGTCTATTCACCATTGTACCCTGTAAAGGCGACTCCTTCCTAAGGAAGCGCCTGACCGGGAGGAACCTTTTGGGTTCTAGCACCAGCACACGTACTGAGGCTAGTCCAGCTACCGGCCTCACGGCTGAGGGGTCTCCAGATCCTTCCGGGGTCAGTGCTGAGTGATTGCAAGGTTCTTTTACTGGGCTTACTCCTGAGGGGAAACACCCTTGTACCGGCATCCTGTCCAAGGGGGCACCTTCAAGCAGCACTACCGGCAGCTCTGCCAAGGGCACTACGCCTTCCAAGTCACTGCCTGATGTTGGGGTAGGCCTTTTGTTCCAACACGAAACATCTTGTACAGGGCTGGTTCCAGCGAGCCAGGCACCACGACTTCGGCACGTGGCACGCAGCTCGACAAAATGACCACCGCGCCAGACAAGATGGCTGCTCATCCGATACACCCCACCCCCCCCCCTTGCAGAGTGGATGGACGAAAGCGTTACAAGGTGGTGACTGGTGTCAACCAGGTGCGTGGCCTACAGTTTATCCGTCAGCAGCGCAGGACAGGTTTCCCCTGCACCCCAGGCAAAGTGTGCCCCAGCCCAAGTTGACCTTAGCTACTCCGTCAATATCACCTGCCACCTCTACAGCCTCCGAAGACATGTTCTTCAAAATGTTCCTAGGGCTGATGCGAACTCCCCAGATGGGGGCCATCCTCTGGGATGCCATCAGGGACATGCTCCCCAAGGTCACCTCTCTGGCACTGATGGTCATTCCTCCTATGGCTTAGGTGCCACAGGTCCCAGCGCAGCCACCACTGGCTTCTTGGATTCCGGCTTCCCTGCCTACCACATTACAGGCAGCTCCACAATAGCCACCGGCTCAGTATCAACACCGCAGCCCACAGCGCCAAGCACCCCTCCACCAGTTCCATACCCTCCAAGCACTCTGGTGGACACGGATGAGGAGGACCACACCGACGCACCATTTTCAGCTAGGGCCTTCCATGAACGCCTTGCAGGTTTGGCAGAATATTTGGGCCTTCCTCAGCCCGAGGTTGAGCTGCCCGAGGAGAGGGTCTTGGCAGAAGTCCTCATCCAAAGACCCCCTACCAGAACTGGAGCCTGATGCAGAAAGACAGTTGCTCTGGCCAAGAAGGGGTGGCCTAAGTCGCACTCAGCCCAACCTGCCAATCAGCACCTTGACGCCAAGTATAGGCAGATGGAGGGGGATACACTCTTGCTTTCGACGCATCCTCAACCGCACTCTTCAGTGATCGCTGCAGCGTCACTCTACTCTAAGACTGTCATCCACGGCCACCTCGTCCTCGATGCTGCTAGGCAAGGAGGAGAATATCTTGGCGGTTTACGGGAAAAATCTATATTTGTTCACATTTGTAGAGCGCACAGCAGCCCTTAAACATTGTGGCGCATGTTACAGAAGGTGAGCTCTGCTTAGTTACAGTAGCAGCATATGTACATTTTGTGATTTTAATATTCAAGAATTAAGGTGAGGGGAGAGGTAGAGCGTATGATGTGGGTGTGGAGATATGAAGGGGGAGAGTTAGTTGAAGAGTGATGTTTTCAGGTTTCTTTGAAAAGGCAGAGAGCGAGGTTTCAGCTCAGAGCGGTAGGGAGTGCGTTCCAGAACTTCAGTGCTATTTTAGGGGAAGCCTAACCCTCCTACTTTAGCCCTTTTAGATGTTTGGGATAGTGAGTTGATTGGTGTAGCATGTTGTAATGGGTCTTGCTGAAGTGGTTCTAGTAAGTGTTTCTGATAGATAGGAAGGTGCCGTGGAGTTGATGCATTTGTGGGCTGTGGTGAGGATTTCAAAAGTAATGTGGTCTTTGACTGGATGCCAGTGGACAGATGTGTTCTCTTCTTGGGATGCTAAGTGCAGCACTTAGCGCATTGTTTTGATTTGAGTGATTTGGAGTCTATTTACATTTTTTATGGAGGTGCCTGCTAAGAGTGTTGCAATCATCTAACTTGGCACCTAAGGTGGCTCTGGCTATTCAGAGGCAGTTCTACTTAGGAATGGTTTAATGGCATTGATGAGTTTGGTGCGTAAGGCGGACGCCAAAGCTATGGCATTGACTTGCTTATGCATAGATAGCGTGGTATCACTGTGAACCCCTACTGTCTTGACGGACGAAAGGACGGGGATGATGGAGTTGTAAAAATTGGAGTAGACAGTTTAATTTGGTTAGTGTGATTTTTTTTTTTTTTTTTTTTTTTTTTTTTTTTTTTGACCAAGGATGAGAATCTGTCTGATCTCCTTTGAGGCATAGATGATTTTCCGCCATCCATGCCTGGATGGTGGCGTAGATTTGGCTTAGGGCTGCCGCATCTTGGTCGTATGAGCCGGTTAGTGGTAGGAGTACTTGGGTATCATCTGCATAGTTGGTATATGCAATCCCAAGTGCATCCAGCTTGTCAAAGAGGGGCTTTCTAAAGAGATTGTAAAGCGTTGGCGCAGTACATGATTCCTGTGGGACTCCACAATGAATGGTAGTAGGTGCTGCGTTTGCTATGTTTGAGAAGACTTTCATAGCTCTTCCTTCTAAGAAGGAGGAGATCCAGGAAGTCGCTTGTTTGGAAAATTCTGCTGCTTGAGTGAGGAGCGGTGAGAGTTTTATGGTCAACCAGGTCGAAGGCCGCTGATGGTTCTAAGAGCAGGAGGAGGGCAGGCTTACTTTTGTCTAGGATTTGGGTAATTTTGTTTTTTTAGGTCTAATAGTGCAGTTTCGGTGCCATGCCCTTTGCGGAATCCTGTCTTTCTTCTAGGACAGAATTATTCCCCAGGTGGTGTTGGATCTGGTTATGAGCCGCTTTGTCAGTATTTTAAAAAGAAACTGGATGGTGGTTATGGGCCGATAGTTGTTAGGCTGGGCATGATCTAGCGTGGGTTTTTTCAGTAGAGGGCGCACCCAAGCTTCTTTGACGTTGGCAGGGACGATGCCTGTTGCAAATGAGGAGTTGATGAAGGCCATAAGAGGTGCAAGGGCCTCTGCACAGTCTTTTATGATCTTAGGAGGGCAAATTTCTCCCTTGCAAATGTCTCCCTGTATTCCAACGCCTCCTTGCACCTGCGTCATGTAAGCAACTTCAATTCAACACTAAAGCTAAAGTCAATGCCTAGTCTGGGATGCTGAGAGAAACCCTTATTGATATATTTTTATGTCCAGTTCGTTTACTCTGGATGACAACCCTTATATAACACCCCTCTCTTAGAATCCCCCTGACCCCACTGAGCCAAGAAGTATGTTTGTTTTGCAAAAGGTTTATTTGAAAATTAAACAATGTATATATCACACTTTTATAATAAATTAATATTTGATATCACACTGGAGAATATGATGTTGATCAACAATGGATAATGTTATAGTGGTACACTTTTAAATGGCTTAGAAGTTGATATAGAGAGGATAAAGTAGCTGAGAATGCTCATATGGCTTCAAAGACAATGCAATGCTGAATGAACTGCAGTACAGAAAATAAACTTGATAGGATTTCAACCAAAACAATGTAATCACTTTTCCACCTGGTAGCAATTCACCCCCCCCCCCCTTTTTATGCAATGTAAAGAGATGGAAGGAAAGCACACAGTTCTCAGGAATGCAATGAACTATAATTCAGTTCCCCCCCCCCCCCCTAGCAAGCTTAGAGGAAAACAGGTAGAAGTTTTAAACACAGGCCCAAAATGCTTTGAATGTGATGACAATGAAGTGGGAAATGTGCTAAAATTGCTTTTAATTCCCTATAGGAGGTTCAGGGTAGGTGATAGATACTTTAAATTAATTCAGGATCACTTTAGCAATGCTCTATGAATGATTGTCAGGTTGCAAACGAATTTCAGCAAAGGAAAGCAAGGACAAATGTTTTTACACGTGGCTGAAATTAAGCAAAATGTCAAATCGCGGCAATTTAGTCGCGTGCGTCGAGCGCAATTACGGAGGCACTATAAGGGGTAACAAGTCGATTTCAGGTTCGTTGGAAAGCTTAGAATCTTAGCTTTAAGATGACGGATGACAGTTAGAACTCGCTCCTAGCACAAACGGTTACATTTATACGGCCGATTTAGTAAAGGTAGTTTTTCGGATTTTAAATTTTAAAGCTCAGAATGACAGATTTCAGTTTTAAAGATGACAGAATGACACGATTCTAGGAGGCAGTTCTAATAGGCTAAAATAGTTTGGATTAGATTATTTTAAACTAAGAGATTGGTTTTGGCACAGTGCTAGCTGGGTACTCGCACTAGATTTTGGACAGGAATGCGACTTCGTCACGGATCGGGTCAACCGGTTGGACTGGACTCCTGGCGGTTCTCTCGCCACGGACGATCTCTGCCTGGTTCTGCTCAGTGATCTGGGTCAGCTCTGCTAGCGGCACTGCACAGAGGTCCGGATCTCTGGTTCCGGGTACAGCTCTGCTTTCTGGGTGTTTCTGGCACAGGGTTTTAGCCAGAATCAGACAGCTCAGCCCGGCTGTCTGAATAGTTTGGTTTGGTTGCTAGGTTTTGAAGGCCTGCTGATAGGAGTTCAGCTGTTGGGTTCTAGAGTTCTTGGAGTTTCTGGATGTGAAGTCTGAAATCAGGATGTGAAGTTGTCTGTCAAAATGCTGCGCAGAAAGTGAAAAAGAAAAGCCTTATCTGGCTTCCAGTGGCTCTTTTTATGTGTTTAGAAAGTGGGTGGGTCGGCTAATTCTGCATGCCCAACCCTCTCAACTTATCATTGGCCAGTTCCTCCTCTCTTCCTTGATTGGGGGGAACTGGGTTGTGAGTCAGTGATGAGGTAGGTTTATGGTCAGAGGATCCTCCCCTTGTCAAATTGCACACATCTATTTCTGATCCAAATACATATTTATCTATGTACCATTTTTCTAATATTATACGTCCAGTTAACATATTTTCTGTAGCACCAAACCATCCGATCCCTGTCTTTGTAAGATGTCGTGTCTACTTATGACAGAATTCTGCCCTTCTCATCCAGATCACGACCTCTAAACCTTTCCAGATTTTACACAAATGTGCACCAGGGATATGGGTTTCAGATGTTAGTGTCAGATTTTTAACATGCATACATTTGGAGTAACAACCTTTTTTTCCGCTATTATCCCCAAGAACATACCACATAGTCCTAACGCCTCTTAAAATGTGCACGGAAAAATCACAAGAATGATGATGTTGTTTATATAATTTTTACAAGTCCGCACTATGAATTATCCATCTTTTTAAAATTATGCTCTGGCCCCAAAGGGGTGTGGTTTTCCAAAGCACATGGTGAAATTTCTGGTTTATTCCCCCCCCCCCCCCAAGCTCAGCTTGCTCACAGATGCAGTGCCCCTCCCACTTCTCCTTCCAAGAGGAAGCCATTTACGACCCCCCTAATATAACATTTGCCTGAGCCAGGGACAGTGCTTTGTTTAGTTTCCTGTAGTCCCAGGTGCTCCTCCCCTAATTCAATCAGAGAGGTGTCATCTCCTTTTGGCAGGGGCAGCAGAATGCAGCCAGGCCTGGGAAGAGTGGCTGAGCAGGTTTCACTCCTGTCGGGGGTAGTTGCCGGACAGAATTCTCTCTCTTCAAGCCAGGCTTCTGCTAAATGTCACTTTAGTTCCCAGTTTTCTACATTCAAATCAAACTGACAATTTTTACACATGCAGCTAGAACGCTGATTCTAAGTTTAAAACTATGACATTTCAACAGTTGCCAACTATGTGACACTCAACATTAGGTCACTGATTTATTTTAAACATTTAGATTTTGGTGTCTTTCAGTCTAATTTCACTTCAGCTGCTGACATCCACAGCTCAGCCAGTTTTGTTATGAACATTGTTTTGGGCTCTTTCTCTTTCCAGGTTTAGTGTGCACACAAGAATACATTCTGCCAAATGCCTGCTGGTGTTCATTGAGATTTTTGAATATCTTGTGATGTTTAAAATAGGCATTTTTAGCTGGCATTTCAGAGAAACAAAGGTGATTTCAAAGCGCTTTTTTTTTTTTTTTTGCCACCGGCACTGCTGTTTTTCCTTTGGCACACATTTCACTCATGGCACTCCTGGCCCCTCACGCTCGCACTGGTGGGTGGCAGGTCAGGGGACCACTTTGCTGTGTCAAAACTGCACGGTTCTCTAGGATTCTGGCGCAAATGTGGGCTTTTCCGCCCTCTTGGATTTCCTAAGCCCACAGCACCAAATGTTGCAGCATACTAGTCCAAACGTGGGTCAGGACACCCAACAGTCAAGCCAACGCGAATGCCATGCTGGCAGCCGTTAACCAAAGGCTCTGGTGGGAAATTGCGGACTTCCTCCCAGTATTTCCGGCTCAGAGCCAATTGCGCTTCAAGGCGGGCCTAGGAGAAGCCAGGCTGGTAGTGCACAACATCATGGAGTCCACCGTGGTCCACATCGATATCTCTGTCGGGACCATCTTCATCACCATGGACATGAGAAGGACTACCTGGCTCCGGGCTACTAAGTTTAACCGCGATGTCCAAGAACGCATATTGGACCTTTTCATCGAGGTTAGTGACCTCTTCTCCAGCATGGGGTCTGGCATGGATTCACATGCTCATGAATATTCCCCGTCGTCAGGCTGGGAATCCTCGGTAAAGAAAAAACCAGTATCAGTTTCGTTTCTGATCTGTCTTTCGTAGTAATAACCAATCACTGGTCTCTGCGTCATACTGACCACAGCCAATGACTGCCCTCTACCTAAGCACCGCCTCTGGCAGCCATCTTCAGATTTTTACCGCACGTTCATGTGTTGGGATCCTCGTGCTATTGCTCTCGAGCGTTAGTGCTATTTTTCGCGCTTTTTTCGCAAAAAACTTCGATTCTTTCGGTCAAAGAGCCTCAAGCTCCACCGATCCTACATCCGATCAACGGGGACCCGTGTCGGATTCATCTGTGCCCCTCAAGGGTGAAGATTTCGTCGAGCTACACTTCGGAGGAATCCAGAAGCTTCTCAGGCCCGGTCTCGGAGATGGCCCAGGAGAAGGGAAGCTCGACGCCCGGAAAGCTGTTCAGGGTCTGCCCTGGATGCCAGCTGCAGAACGTCTTCAAGGAGGACGAACACTCTTTCTGCCTTTACTGCCTTCATGAGGACAAGATGCACGTGGAGAAGGACTGTGCGTTTTGCGGCAACATGTCGGAACGGACCATGAAGGACCGCCATCAACGTCTCGCCAACTGGCTGGAGGGTAAGAGCCCGTCTGGCGAGAAGAAGAAGAAATCCGAGCGGTCTTCTAAGACCTTTGAGGGCGCCCCGGCGACGGGGGCCCAACATAAGGCCAAGCACCGCGAGTCCGCTGGCACCGGGAGCGCCGAACGGTCGGGCTCTACGGGCGCCAGGCAGGGCGCACCCTCCCCGGCACCATCAACCACGAGCCAACGCTCTGGGTCGGGTAAGAGGAAGGCCGAGCACCCGGCGAAGCTCCTGGAGAGGCCCCGGTCGAGCTCTAAGGCAGAGGAGGAGCGTGGCAGTGCCCCCTCCCTCAAGGATAAGGCGGTGAGCGCACCTAAGGTGGTGAAGGCCTTGATCCATCCGACCAAGCCCTCTATCGAAACGGTTGCGGCGGCCCTGGCTCAGCCTGTGGTGGCTGCACCAGTGGTGGCGACCTCAGGGCCCAGAATCTCCCTGCCTCCTCGGAGGGAGTCTTCCTTTGTGCCCATCGATAGGACCCCCGTGAAACCCTCCGTGGGGAAGAAGAAGGGGGGGCAGGGCGTCGTCGGAGATTCGGCCTCAACCTCAGAAGAGGAGCTGATCGAGGTCTTAAGCCACGGCCTAGGCGTGGAAGAAGGCCAGCCCGTCGGAATGGACCCCGACGCAGGTGACGACGACGACATCGTCGAGGATACCGACAGGGCCCCTGCTCGCCCGTCGGATTCCCCTCTGCCAGCGCCGCAAGACAACTCGGCGGCCATTTTGTTGGCCATACAGTCCTTATGCTCCGAGATAAGGACGAGGCTACCGTTACCGACGGAGGAACCTCTCCCGTCGGGGGATCCAGAACCGGGACCTTCTGGTGTTCCCCCTACCAAGAAAAGAAGGATCCATCCACCACCTCCTTTTCAACCGTCGCGCCCCTTCCAGCCCTCCTCCCCGTCCACCTGAGGGGATGATACGGGGACTGACACGGCAGCGACGGGTACGGACGACGAGGCATACGACGAGGATTTTCCGTCATCGCCTCCCACCAGGGCTTCTCCGCCCGACGAGATCGGATCTTTCCACTCCATGATCTCCAGGGCTTCCGAGCTTTTCCAACTCTGCCCTGAGGAGAAGAAAAAGGAAGGCTTCCTTTATCAGCGGCGCGAGGCCAAGAGGAAGACGGTCCTCTCAGTGCCTCTGTTGGACGACATTTGAGATGAGGGCCTTTCCCTCCTCAAGAACCCTTCCACGACGCCAGCTAGAAGAGACCGGTACGAGAAAAAGTACCGGGTCCCGGACACGGCCCCCCTGTGCCTCCGGGCGCAGCCTACCCCGGACTCCGTCGTCTCCGCGGCAGCCAGGAAGAAAGCGGGGGGGGGTGCGTCCTCCACATCGACTTCCCCGCCGGACGGCGAGGGAAAGAAATTGGATGCTATGGGACGTAGAGTCATCTCGTCGGCAGCGACGACGATTAAAGCGGCCAACGCCTTGGCTATCGTGGCCCGCTATGACAGGGAGCTCTGGTACAAGATAGCTCCCCTGCTGGATTTTCTGCCGGACGACAAGAGGGCGGAGGCCCTTGAGATCCTGCAGGAAGGTGAGGTGGCCTCGGACCACGCCATCACCGTGGCGACGGACATCGCCGACACCGGGTTCCGCCAGCTGGGCAACAGCGTTTGCCTTCGACGTCGTGGATGGCTCAAAGCTACGGATTTCCGGCAGGACGTCCAGACCCCAGAGTCCTGGACATGCCCTTCGACGGGAACAACCTGTTTGGGAAGACAGTGGACGATTCCCTTCAGGCCATCAAGGCGGATACTGAGACGGCCCGGGCCCTTGGAGTCCTGCAACGACGGACGCCCTTTCGGAGCGGCGGAGGCAAGGGCGCCTCCAAAGGTTCCGGCGGCGTTTTCGCTTCCTACCGTCAAGCGGCCCGCTCGTCGTCGCAAGAGGCCTACAGAGGACGAGGCAAGTCTAGCGGACCCCGCCGTCGTCGCCAAGGAGGTCAAGGCGGCAAGGCCGCGCCCAAGCAGGATTGAACCGGCCGTGGGGTCGGGCCCCCACCGAAGCACCCCGGTGGGAGGCCGGCTGGCGGGCTTCGTCAGCGTGTGGGAGTCCATCTCCACCGACCGTTGGGTGCTGGACGCCCTGGCCCGGGGCCACGCGCTCGAGTTTCAAAGAAGGTGCCCGCGCGTCCCCCCCGTGGCCAGGAAAGAACTTCACGTCCCTCAACTTCTCCTGGACGTAAAGGCGATGCTCAGAAAGGGCGCCATCGAACTCGTCCCAAAGAGGCTTCGGGGCTCCGGAGTCTACTCGAGATACTTCCTCGTGAAGAAGAAGACGGGAGGATGGCGCCCCATCCTGGACCTGCGACGTCTGAACAAGTTCATCAAGGCGCAGAAGTTCCGGATGGTCACCCTCCAGCACGTCCTGGGTCAGCTGGAGGAAGGAGACTTCCTATCGTCGTTGGATTTGGAGGATGCCTACTTCCACATTCCCATCCTAAAGGGGCACGCACCGCAAATTCCTCAGATTCGTGGTCCAAGGGCGTCATTACCAGTTCAAAGCCCTTCCCTTCGGACTACGGTCGGCACCCAGGGTATTCACCAAGTGCCTCGCACCGGTGGCGGCGCAGCTGCGCCGCGAGGGGATTCACGTCTACCCCTACCTGGACGACTGGCTCATCCGCGCCAAGACGAGGGAGCTCGCCGTGGTCCACACGGCAAGGACCGTCCAACTCCTCACGGACCTGGGATTCTCCGTGAACTACGCCAAATCCCACCTGGTGCCCGCGCAAGTCGCACTGTTTCTGGGAGCCAGGCTCGACACAGTGTCCCTTCTGGCCTCCCCGTCGGAGGAGAGGACCAGGACCATCTTGGGCAAGGTGCAACGGATGTTGGTGGCCGACGCGGCCAAAGTGAGGTCCATCAAGTCCCTCCTCGGGATGATGTCTTCCTGCATCTACCTCATTCCCATGTGCAGGCTCCGGATGCGCCCGTTGCAAGAATTCCTGGATGCGCGCTGGATCCAGACGACGGGCAGCTTCGAGGAAAGGATCAAGCTCGACGAGAGTTTCCGACGAGCGATACGGTGGTGGGGCACCCGCGCGCATTTGACGGCGGGCATGGACTTCCAGACCCCAGCCCACCAGGAGACCGTGACCACGGATGCCTCCCTGGAAGGGTGGGGAGCGCACACCGAAAATCTGCACGCAAGGGGACTCTGGCTCCCGACGGAGAAGTCCCTGCATATCAACGTCCTGGAGCTCTGTGCAGTGTTTTGGGCCCTCAGGTCCTTCCTTCCGTCCCTCAAGGGCAAGGTGGTGAGGATCTTCACCGACAACACCACCACCATGTTTTACATCAGGAAACAGGGCGGAACCAGGTCCCCAGCGCTGTCCAAGGAGGCGCAGGACCTGTGGCATTGGGCCGTTGCCCAAGGGATTTTTCTGGTGCCGTTTCATCTGGCAGGGATAAAAAACACCATCGCCGACTCACTCAGCAGGGAGCTGCGCTCGTGCCACGAGTGGGAACTACGGCAGGATCTGGTGGATCGCCTCTTCCGACGGTGGGGCACACCCCAGATCGACCTGTTCGCGACGGCGACGAACACCAAGTGCCGGAGGTTCGCCAGCAGGTTTCCCCAGACGAGGAGCATGGGCGATGCTTTCTCGTTCCCCTGGGAGGGCCTGTTCCTCTACGCGTTCCCTCCCTTGCCTCTGCTAATCCGGCTCGTCAACCAGCTCAAGAGGTCACGGTGCAGGATGATCCTCGTCGCACCTGCGTGGCCGAGGCAGATATGGTTCCCGGACTTTCTGGACTTGTCAGCGTCCCCGCCGATCAAGCTGCCGGCGGACGCGGATCTACTCTCCAGGGAAGGAGGCGCCATCCTCCACCACGACCCGAAGTCGCTGAACTTGCAGGCCTGGCTCCTGCAGCGCTAGAGTTTGGAGGATACGACATACCGGCCGATTGCAGAGAGGTTCTTGCAAAGGCCAGGGCGTCCTCGACTCTTAAATGCTACGGACACAAATGGAAGAGGTTCTCTGTCTGGTGCCACGCACAGAAGATTAACCCTCTACGGATTACGGCCCCCCAAGTACTGCCGTACCTGCTGATGCTGGCCAAAGCTGGTCTGGCACACGCGTCCATCAAGATTCATCTTGCTGCGATCTCCCGATACACCAGAACCACGGGGCGGACGTCCTTGTGGTCTCATCGTCTGGTGAAAGAGTTCATGAAGGGACTGTTCAGATCGTTCCCGCCGGTGAAGGCTCCGGCCCCGGCGTGGGAGCTCAACGTGGTGCTGACCAAGCTCATGGGACCTCCGTTCGAGCCTCTGCACTCGGCCCCGTTGAAGTTTCTATCGTGGAAAACAGCTTTTCTTGTGGCCATCACCTCCGCACGACGAGTGGGAGAGATCCAGGCCCTTTCCTGCAAGGCCCCGTACTTGACTTTCCACGACACGAGGGTAGTGCTCAGGACGCACCCCTCCTTCATGCCCAAGGTACCGTCGGACTTCCATCTCAAAGAACCCTTGGTGTTACCTGTGTTCTTCCCGTCGCCTTCGTCGCCGGCTGAGAGGACTTTGCACTCGCTGGATGTAGCTAGAGCGCTGAAGTTCTACGTGGACCGCACGAATGGTTTTCGGAAGACGTCACAACTCTTTGTGAACTTTGGACCTGTCAATCAGGGGAAGGCTCTCTCGAAGGCTTCCATTTCCAGATGGCTCTCCGGCTGTATCATGTACGGTCATCGGTTGGCAATCCGACCGCTGCCTGGCCGTCCGAGAGCCCATTCCACCAGAGCGATCGCAGCTACCACAGCGTTCCTTTCTGGTGTGCCCCTGCTGGACATATGCAGGGCTGCTACGTGGAGGTCGACGCACACCTTCACAAAGTTCTACTGCGTCGATCGGGATTCCAGGGAGGAGTCCAGGGTCGGCCAAGCAGTGCTGCGCAACCTGTTCGCCTGAGGTGAGCCTGGTGAGGAGGTAAGATGCTTAATGTTGAGTTTGATGTAATGCTTAATGTTGAGCCTTTGCCACCTCCCGTGGTTGTGCATGTGTGTACTGCTATGTATTCTTTATTCATGAGCATGTGAATCCATGCCAGACCCCATGCTGGAGAAGGAACAAGTTACTTACCTGTAACTGTTGTTCTCCAGCATGGGTCTGGCATGGATTCACATGCGAACCCTCCCGCCTACCCCTCTGGGGCTCTTCACTTGGCCATACTGCCACTTCACGTGCTTCCAAATCTGAAGATGGCTGCCAGAGGCGGTGCTTAGGTAGAGGGCAGTCATTGGCTGTGGTCAGTATGACGCAGAGACCAGTGATTGGTTATTACTACGGAAGACAGATCAGAAACGAAACTGATACTGGTTTTTTCTTTACCGAGGATTCCCAGCCTGACGACGGGGAATATTCATGAGCATGTGAAACCATGCCAGACCCATGCTGGAGAACAACAGTTACAGGTAAGTAACTTGTTCCTTTCACTCCACCACGGATGAAGAATTAGATAAAAAAGAACAGCTCGCAAACGGCAAAGTTTTTATGCTTATGAAGGCCACGCCCAAGGCCTACACCCAGTAACAGCAATGCTCCGACAAGGGGCGGGCCTTTGGCAGGTTCCAGGGCTTTCAAGAACGAAGGTCCCGGCAACCTGACAGTTCTCCGAGTCAGCACCGGAGGAAACCATAAATGGGGTGGGGGGCTAGGGCTTTTTCCAATTCCCCCTCCTCCACAACAGCCTCGGAGGGAAAGGAGGCATGACACGCCCCTTTGGGTCTTTGTGTCTCTGGTGGGAGGCCGGCTTGTACCTCTCCCACAGATTGGGACAGCTACTCTGTGGGCGGTGATTAGGTCACTCTTCGAGAGCCAGACTGTGGAAGTCCCAACCTCCCAGCGAGGCTTGGGCTTTTATTCCAGGATTACGCCATACAGAAGAACCAGGCTGGCCTGAGAGTTGTTGGACCTTTCCACCCTCCTCTCCCTTCCTCTGCAAAAATTCAAGATCGTTACGCCAGCACTTATTGCGTTGACACTGGACAGGGGAGACTGAATGTGCTCCCTGGATCTGAAGAACGCATACCTACACGTCCCACGATTCGGCAGCCGCATCGTTCCTTACTGCGGTTCAGGATCATGGGCTACCATTTCCAATACAAGGTACTACCCTTTAGCCTCAACTCAGCCTCCAGGGTTTTTACCAGGTTGATGAATGCGCAGTGGCAGTCCTACTCGGGGCCACCATGTCTACCCATACCTGGACGACTGGCTCGTCTGGGCTACATCTCCGGAAGCAGTTCACCATGCCTCCGCCGCACTGATGAATACACTCCACGCCCTGGGGTTCAATATCAAGAAGTCTCAGCTGCTGCCCACGCAGACCCTGACCTTCCTGGGCCTCATTTGGGGCACAAGCTCCAAGTGAGTCTTTCCCTCCGAGGACAAGATAACGGCCATCAAGAAAGCCACCTCACTTCCTCTCCAAGGCAGTGACCTCGGCCTGGTGGTACCAACATCTATTGAATATAATGGCGGCGGTCCTGTTGGCCGTACCCCACAAGGCTTAAGATGAGATTTCAGCTGCACTTCGCAGCCTCATGGAATCAGGAGAAGGGCTCCCAAGCGGAGCCAGTCGACATTCCTCCCTTTCTCCACCTGGACCTCAGGTGGTGGTCCGTGGACTTCAACCTGCAGCAGGGCAAGCCCTTCCGGCAGCCGGCCACTCAGGTCACCGTTGCTATGGACTCCTCCCTAGAGGGCTGGGGAGCCACTCTGGACAGCCACAGCATCCATGGTGTCTGGACTCTGCAGGAGTCCCACATCAATTGGCTGGAATTGAAGGCCATATGGCTGGCTCTCGAGGCCTTTCTCCCTCTCATAGAACGCAAGACAGTTCTTATCGATATGGACGACTCCACCAGCAGGTACTATGTGAACAAGCAGGGGGGTACCAGATCCCCTCCACTGTGCAATCTAACTGTCAGCATGTGGGGGTGGGCACTGGAAAACATCTACCTCACCGCGGTCCACCTCCCGGGGGAGTCCAACCTGGAGGCAGACAGGTTCCGCAGACTGGGGGTGGACAATTAAGAGTGGCAATTGAACGATCTGGTACTGAAGGAGATCTTTCCCAGATGAGGTCATCTCCAAATGGATCTGTTTGCCTCCCGGAACAACAGGAAATTACAGCAGTTTGCCTCCTGGAAGGGGCAGGCCTCCGGCTCCCTGGGCTGCGCATTCCAGATACGGTGGAACGACATGACGTCACACACCTTCCAGCCCACACCCCTGGTCCACAGGGTGATCTGCAAAATAAAGGAATCTCGTTACCTCGGATACTCAACACCGCTCCTAACAAACTAGCCCTCGCAGCATGGTTCCTGAGAAGGTCACGTTGAAAAACTTTAACTTCTCTCAAGCTAATCTAGATATCCAGGCCGCTAGAGGCAAGGCTACGAGGAGCTAATATAAGAGTAAATGGTCTAGATTCTCTCATTGGGCAGACCCTCTTCGGTGCACTGTGGACTAAGTACTCTCCTTCTCAGCACACCTCCACTCCGGTGGACACATGCCGCACCAATCTGGCAGCCATAGGGGCTTACAGGAATTCGGAGGCTCAAGCGGCATGTGGCAGGCCTCCACAGAGACTACCTGCCTATAAAAAAAACAAATAAAAACCACACCCTGCGTGGAACCTCAATGTGGTGTTGGGCGCCTTGGCGCACAAACCTTTCTGGCCAATGGTGTCCGCGGACATCAGGCTGGTCACCATAAAGACAGCTCTACTCGTGGGCATCACCTCCGCTTGCAGAGTTTGGAGATTCAGGCTCTGGTGCCATCAGAGCCCTACACCACTTTTCACAAGGACAAGTTGGTCCTGCAAACGCACCCCGCGTTCCTACCCAAGGTGATCACCTCCTTCCATCTCAACGAGGAGATGGTCTTACCCACGTTCTTCGCCCACCCCAAGGATGAGCCTCAGATGGTCTTTTACTGTCTGGACATCGGACACCCCCTGAAATCCTACCTGGATAGGACCAAGGACTTCCGCAAGTTGGATTCCCTGTTGGTCACTTTCGTTGGGTCAAGGCCCCGTTATCAGGCTTCTAAGGCCTCCATAGCGATGTGGATGGTCGCGGCCATTAGGGAGGCTTATGAGTGGCAGCACAAGCCGGTACCAGCTAACTTGCATGCCCATGCAGTCAGAGCCAAGGCCACCGCATTCCAATGTCATGTGCCATGGCAGGTCATCAGCAGGGCGGCCACCTGTGCCACCCCTTCGGCTGTCTGTAAGCACTACTGTTTGGGCTCCGCCTCCAAGTCAGATGCGGCTTTCGGGCAGGCGGTGCTAAGAAACCTGTTTTCTTAAGGAGGGTTTCCTCTCCACCCTGGGGCTACATTCAGTTGTATTCGCCCATACAGTATGGAGGAAAGGGGACGGGACGTAAGAGTAATTAATACTCAACGTAGTGACAAACGTACTCTTAGTCCATAGTCCCCTTTCCTCCATATGACCCCCACCCTAATAATACTGGTGTCATTAGGCAATGTTGTATATTGCTGATGCGTCAATGGGGACTGAGTGGCGCCGGTGAGCGCATGCTCCCAGGGCTGCTCCCATGGCGCGCCTCTAAATTTAAAGGGGAAGAAGATTTTTCTGGTGAAAAAGCTTGTCTCCTGTACCTCAAGAGGGACACCCATACAGTATGGAGGAAAGGGGACTATGGACTAAGAGTACGTTTGTGACTACAGTGTATGGACTAAGAGTACGTTTGTGACTACAGTGAGTAACTATTCATTTTTGATACATCTTCCATAATTCTAAAACCGCTAACCTCTTTTGTAACTTCTTCCTGTTGTATGTAGCATACAAATATGTTGTCATGTCACAATACTTTTTTTGACAGCAAACCTTCTTGCGGACATGGCATAAGTGTTTTATCAGTCATTCCCTTCACCCACTCCGCGTGATGCAGCCTATTTTTAGGTTTATTCCCTGGTAATGTCCTCCATATATGTAAAAGGGGCATCCCCCCCTGATGCAGATGGATCTCGACTACCAATACTTACTGGGTTCTTAAATCACTTGCAACACAATTCCTTTGGGCAAGCACTATTAATGGCTGACCTTTACCACAAAAGATCAATGTTTTAACCTGTTTTAAAATCTGTCATTTCTCTTGATTTCTTTGTTTATAATTCTATCGATTCTTGCTGGCCTGTTCTATTATTGCTGTTGCACAAACCTTTATTTTATTTTTTTGTTCTCACTTTTTTCCTTCTCTGATTGATGTTAATCACTTGATTTTAAGGCCTGATCATTACTCGTTTTACTATCATTTTATGTTTCTCAGTTTACACACAATACAAGTTTTACACACACTTATTTATAACCTTTTGTTTGTGATCACCCCGCTTTACTTTCCCTTTATAAATGTATCTCATCTTACTCTTTCCCCCATTTTGGAGTGTAATACGCATTCTTCTTGTCACTTGCCTCAGGAATCCCTATCACATACTCAGCTTGGAGTTCTATGCATATTCTTTGTTCCCCTTGGAACCTGAAATCAAGATATCTAGCTCTTTAAACACAAATCCTGTTACCCTATATTTTTCACTTATGCTATAGCCCCTTCCTCTTATTTGCCACATTCAATGCTCTACTTATATCCGTGGCTCAGCTCAAGTCCCTCTGCAGCGGCTCTTCCCCAATCAACCAGTTTTCCTTCTGGACGCAGGGACCAGACAGGAATTTCATCTAAGGGGCACCTGCCGACCGATTCTTTTCACATGTGTGTATTGCACGCCTCTCTCCACAGTAAGCTCCTGTCCTCTGGCTAATGGCAGAGATTGTCCGAGATTCTAGATCTGGGCCAAGGTCGACTGGATCAGAACCATCCGCACCGCTACCAAAATGTGTTTTAGCACCTTGAAGCGTCTCTTGTGTGTGATAGAATTACCACTAATAATCTCAGACCCAAATAGCCGGACAAATTCAAAGAATATAGTACTACTTGACAGCTGAAATAAAGTAGAGCAAGAACAAGTCATAGTCCACTCACTCACACTTCAATTTTGATTACACAAAGTCTTTATACTTCAATGTATGTCAGCTATGAAATCATCCTATGTGGCAAAAAACAAAATCTGTCAAGGGGAGGGATTGGTTAGGGGAACATATATACTTATAGTATGTGTAAGTGTTCATAATATCATTGGCTGCCCTTTATTTAGTAGGCATGCCTCAAACTACCCCCTAAAATACATATAATACTGATACGCCTACGTCCCGTCCCCTTTCCTCCATCCTGTATGGGGCGTCCCTCGCTAGGGATGGGAACTGAACCTTTTTCACCAGAAAAATAACTTTCCCTTTAAATATATTCACGGTGGGGTCCCCTAACCCTGGCGCCACACCCCCATTCCTCTTTTCCGCAATCGACGGGAGTGGACCACTTTCACCAGCGCTCCTGGGTGAGCCCCAAGCTGCGTAATTCCATTTGCTTTCTCTAATATTTTAGTTTTTTCTAATTTTCAGTTTTGCAAACACCGTTCAGCGATGCCCTAGTCTGGCCCCCGCGCATGTCGGCCGCGGCTGGCTTCAGCAGGTGCCTGTTGTGTTACGATTCCTTTCCTACCTTGGATCCGCACGCGCTCAGCCTCCTGTGCCCTGGGAAAGACCACAGATGGGAAGGCTGCTTGGCGTGCAACGCTCTCACGCCCTCGATCCCTCAAAAACCGGCTTTCGCTGTGGAGAGAGTTATTCTCCAGGCCTCTGCCGTAGAGCATTAAGGAATACATACACAAGAAGACCAAGAAAGTAAGTTTACTCTTCTCTAAAGCACCCTGCAGGGGAGACTCTTTCCCAGGGAAGGCTGTTTTACGGGAGGGGTCAGTTTGACCCTCGCACCTGCAAGGACACCAAGGCTCTTGGAGCTACTGGCTAAACAGCCAAGGTGGTCCAAGGGCCCTAGCCGTTCCGCCGCCAAGAAGCTTACTTGGTCTCGTACCGGGATGCATCCTGAGGGGCTCAGCTGTTACCGTGCACACGCCTGAGGGGGCGCCTACACGCAGCGCAGACAGCACTACAGGCCCCATGGCCGAGAGCCAGCAACATACCAGGCCCATGCCTGAGGTGCAGGGATGGGCGGAGCCGATGCGTTCAGGCATGCAGGCCGAGCCCTGGCCCACGTCATCTGCAGAAGGCACGGACAAGATGGCGCGTGCAGACAAGATGGCAGCCAGGCCAGAAACCCCAACGGCGTGAAAATATCCCGACCAGGACAGAAGCCTGTAAACGGGGCAAACCTCAAAGGGACAAGCGTATGGCAAGGGCGATTGGGTTCCTATGACTCCGGTCACGTGGACCACTTCATACCCGACCTTCACGGGTCATGCGCGGTACCATGAGGGCATGTACTCGCAAGGTGGGGGGCAGACAACAGGCTTTATTCCGCTGCTTCTGGCACTAGTGTAGGATCACACCCAGCCTGAAGTTCCTCTTCTGTTCGGGAAGGGCTCGCTTCTGGCGGAGAAGGGGGAGGGGGCGGCGGTCCTTCACCCCTTCCCGAAAAAACTAGCCCTAGCAATCTGGTACCTGAGCAGGTGACTCTTCAACATCTGTCTCGGGACAACCTGGAAATCATCCAGGGAGCCAGAAGTAGGGCTACTCGAAAGCAGTACAAAAGCAAATGGACTAGGTTCTGCTTATGGTCCAAATAAAAAAGAGTGGACCCGCTGTCTTGCACACTGGACCAGGTGTTGTCTTTCTCAGCGTATCTAGCCAGATCAGGGGTCCAGGTCGACACCTGCCCGATATTACTTGATGGTCATTGGCGCATACAGGAACTCGGATAAGTTTACCTTCTCTTCGGCCACCCCAGTAGTGAAGCAGCATCTAGCTGGGTTAACCAGGCTGTACCCGCCTGTTTGACACCCGCACCCAGTCTGGGATCTCAACTTTATTTCTTAGCGCACTCGTGCACAAACCATTCAAACCCATGGCCACAGTGGACCTCAAATTGGTCACGCTCAAGACAGCGCTACTAGTGGGGCATACTTCAGCCTGCAGAGTTAGCGAGATTCCGGCTCAGGTGGCTTCCAATCCCTACGCTATGTTTCATTTGGACAAGGTCATGCCACGCACTCGCCCCAGGTTCCTACCAAAAGTGGCCTCCTCCTTCCACATTAAAGAAGAAATTGTGCTGTCAACTTTTTCCGAACCCTAAGGAAGACGCTGAGAAGGCTCTTCACTGTTTGGAAGTCAGAAGAACACTAAAAATCTATCTTGCCAGAAGTAAGGATTTTCGCAAGACAGACACCCTATTTGTCACATTTGGCAGGTCATGGCCTAGACAGCAAGAGTCCAAAGCTTCAATAGCTAGATCAATGACTGCAGTCATCCAAGAGGCATGCAAGCCTCAGCACAAAGAACCACCAAGGGGCATACACGCTCACGCCATCAGAGCCAGGGCAGCGGCTGCTGCCTTTCAGCATCCTGTACTGTGGCAAGTGTTTAGCAGAGTGGCAACATTGGCCACCCCTCCGCCTTCTGCAAGCACTGTCTGGGTACCAGTGCTAGGGCTGACTCGGCATTTGGCCAGGTTGCCCTTGTAATCTGTTGGCCTAGAGTGTCAAGCTCTCCACCCCAAGGCGGTTGTATCCATTGTAGTCACCCATACAGGATGGAGGGAAGGCGATGGGACGTAGGAGTAATTGTTACTCACCGGAGTGACTAACGTGCTCCTAGTCCATAGTCCCCTTTCCACCATATGTCCCACCATCCCCCCCCCCCAAAAGAGCAGCGAGGTTGAGCAGTTTAATACAGCCGATGCATCAAAAGAGACTGAGGTGTGGCGCTGGTGGGCAGGAGTTGGGGGAAGCACATGCCTTCCAGGGCCGCGCTCCTACATTTAAAGGGAAAGTGTTATTTTCTGGTGAGAAAGGTTCCATTTCCGTCCCTAGCAAGGGACGCCCCATACAGGATGGAGGAAAGGGACTTTGGACTAGGAGTATGTTAGTCACTGCGGTGAGTAACACTTTATTTATAGCAAAACACTAACGGATTGGTTTTTGCAGCACTGTATAGCATGCTGATCCATAACCACTCAAGTCTTCCAACCTTGGGCAGTTGGCTCGCTAGCAGCATGTGAATAAAACTAAACATGAGGGCAGAGAACAATGGCAGTCCACTCCACATTTTGGTCAGTTAGACTACCATCTTCATAAGTTAGGCCACAAGCCAAGGCTTCTCCTTTATACTTGACCTTGCTGACTGTTTTCTTTTCTGGGACCTTTAAGGGAGTCGGGGTACACCACTATCTTCAGCTGAGGCCTAATGAATAGACCTTGTCTTCTGTTCTTGCACCACATGCTAGTAGACCACGAATTTGTCCTTTGCATACTTTTATTTAATGCTATTTGATTTAATTGTGCTGGCTGCTCTGCACTTGGCACTACAGATGTTTTTGCTTCTGCTCAATATAAGAGAAATGTGTTGTTCGTTCTTAGCTTATCCTGGTTAACTCACTTTGTACTTTCCAATTATGCCCTGCTGAGTCATCCATAGATTTAGTAAAACAGGTATTCTTTGTTCCTTACAAAGCTGTTTCTGCAGTGTCTCCCAGTCCTGCAGCCTTGCTTAGCGTCTAAGGTAGTTTCAAGACGATCTGATGTCCATCTTTCCATCATGGCAGCCCTATTTACGTTAGTTTTTATTGCAGCAAGCTTCTGTAGGTCTCATCTACCTTGCGTTTCTGCATATGTACTTTTGTTGAAAATCTCTCATCTTTGCAACATAGACTATTTCATCTCTTTATACTGGATTACTTTACTTCAATTGCACCCTCATTCTTTCAGTATCTGCATATCGCTTCATACGTCCTCCTGTCTTTCCTTCACGACATGACTCTGCAGCTGTCAGTGTGCACTTACACCATTATACATAGAAGAGCTATATGTCGCCATCCTTCCACCACTTCAGTACACAAGTACATTTGATATGGCTGAGTGCATAACGTCTCTTATCTTCGGTGCGGTATTGGGAGGATACCTGGTGACACACACTGTTCTCTTGCTATTCTTACAGTATGACTGAAGTGAGAGGGCAGGCACTAGAGATGATGTCACTTGCTCCTCTACACGTGTGTTGGTGATTGCTGCACATCTTCTTTTCAACAAAGTTACTAGGTAAGTAAAATGTGTTTTATTCTCAGGTGACTTGATGTTTCGACTGGGGATGGCTGTAGGTTCGATTTCCTGCTGTTTGTTCTGGTGAGGGGTACCCAGGAGCAGCGGGTGTAAGGATTCTTCCAGTCGAGTCCAGATGCAGCCCCTGGTGAAAAGATATATATATTTTTTTTAAACATTTTATTGAGTTTGTTCATAAGTAAGTCAGGCACATTGCTGCATATTGCAATAGTTTCATATAGACCCCTCCCCTCCCTTAACATGCCAACCCCAACCTTTAAGAAAGAAAGAGGGGAGAGAGGGAAGGTAACAAAGATGAAGGAAAAAAAGGGGGGGGGGGGACTACAAACTTGTCCACAGGACACGAAAGTCTCAACACCACATGGGTGCGGTCTCGGGCTTCAGTGTTCTGCACTTGGTTCAGGCTTTATTTATCTGGCTAGATCTACAAAGCTGGGCTCAACAGTTCCATCTATTCCACGCCGTTCAAGGGGGCCTGTCATCGGAGGAGACAAAATTCCTGAGTTTATTGCTTTCCAGGCTGTCATGTTGACTGAGCTTTCTCTTCTCCCTGTCCACAGCGCTTCATGCCAGACTGCAGTTTCTGCGATGGTCCATCGTTCTAAGTCTTTCTACCACACCTCCATCGTTGATCCATCTTTGGCCTTCCAGTTCATCGCTATCCGTCTTTTCGCTAGGCCCCAGGACAAGTTCATCTTTTCTCTTGCTTTGTTTTTCTTTGAGGAACCATACAGACCAAGGAGGCAGGCATCGATGGTCCAGGCTCTTCCTGTGAGCCCTTTTTTCTGTAGCTGCCATTCTATTAACTGCCAATATTTACGAAGGATTGGACCGTGCCAGAACATGTGACCCATATCTGCGTTTATCTCGCTACATTTTGGGCAGGTCTGTGCAGCTGCTCCCCGGAAGTGGGTCACTTTCTCCGGTGTTAGATATGCTGCATGCAATATGTAGAACTGCAGTTGCTTTAATCTAGCATTTGTAGATGTTTTCTTCTGGTATAGCTTTGCTTTCGCCCACTCTTTGTCCGTGAGTGTACTGCCGAGTATCTCGTCCCATGTCTGCTTCCCCTCGTTTCTATCTTGGGGGATTTCCTCCATTAATGTCGGGTATATCCTAGACACCACGTGTCCTCCTTCCGTGATATCATAGAGAAGGCTCAGAACCGGGTTTTCTTTTTGTCTCATCTCTAAGGTGAGCCATCTGTTCTCCAGGCAGTTGGTGAGTCTCGCATAGGTAATGAACTGGCCTATGTGCAGTCCGTGGGATTCGACTAGATCGTGGAAGGCTGTTTTCTCTACTTCTGGGGCTATGTCGCCTATTGTGGCCAGGCCTTTGGGTTCCCACAAGTCTCTGCATTGTCTAAGGATCATGTTACTGTCTCCATCGATTGCGGCCAGCGGTATTTGAGGGGAATATAGGTCTTCTACCTGCAGCTGTCTCTTCATCCTGTTCCATATTTGTTTCCCAGGAGGTTGTGGAAGCGCTTTCTTCTCCAACCATAAAATCTCTTTGAGGAGGTGTGGTGATATAACATTGCTTAGCAGAGTGTGTTCCACTGTTTCTTCATCTGCTAGCCAATTGGCCACGTGTTGGAGTTGGCCTGCCAGGTAATAAAGTTCGAAGTGCGGGAGTCACAATCCTTCTGTGTAATATTTACAGAGTGTGGCCATGGCTACTCTTCTACATTTGCCCCACACAAAGCTTCCCAGTATTGTGTTGAGATCTGTGAAGAACTTTCTTGGGATGGGAAATGGCACGTTGATGAAATGGTATAGCAGTCGTCTTTACCAACGATATTCTTCCTGTTGCTGACGGGGGGAGCTTCTCCGATAGCTTAATGGATGATTCTACTCCGTTCTGCGCCTTCATTGTGTTGGCTTTGTGTGCATCGCCGGCGGTGTGGTGTATGTTGATGCCAAGATAATGGAACGTCTGAGTATTCCATCAGCATTATAAGCAGGGAAGCTGCTTTTCTGTTTTTCCGGCCCAAACAGCAAGGGGGTACAGTCAAGATTTGGGCTTGCTGATAGTTATCCCGGAGAGCCGTGCAAAGTTTATCTAGTACTTCAAGGTATGTACCCAGGTTGTCTTCAGGTCTGTGTATGTACAAGAGAATATTGTCTGCGTATAGGGATATGACATGTGTGACACTGTCTATTAGTAGTCCAGTATCTCATAAGGATTCCCACATATAAATCGCCAGAGGCTCTAGCGCCAGGATATATAAGAGGGGCGATAGCGGGCAGCTTTGTTTTGTACCTCAGAATCATTCCGATTTTCAGATGTCTGCCTGTGCGCACCCTCGCTGTCGGTGTGGCATAGAGCATGCGTACCCATTTTATGAACCCTTGTCCTATTCTGTAACTTTCCAGTGCCGCAAACATCCATTCCCACCTAACTGAATCGAACGCCTTAATGGCATCCAATGCTGCTACTGCGCAGGTATCTGATGTGCCGTTCCTTCTATCTAACATGCCTGCAGGCGTCGCAGGTTGGCCGTCGTGGACCTTCCTGGAACGTAACCGGTTTGATCTGCGTGTATCAGTGTATAAATCACTCTTTAATCGATCTGCTAGGACGGCTGTGAGTATTTTAGTGTCTTGATTAATTAGCGCTATGGGTCTATAAGATTCACATTGCTTGCTATCTTTGCCTGGTTTTAGGACGGGTATTATGAGAGCCTGCTCCATTGAGTCGGGGAGTTTGCCTGTTTCATATGCGTCTTGGAACACATGCAGTAGGTATGGACTCGTGTCTGTATATTCTTTATAGACTTCAGATGGCAGTCCATCGCTACCAGGGGTCTTTCCTGTGGGCAGTGAGGAGATGACTCCCTGTATTTCCTCTATGTTCAAGGGTCAGTCCAGCAGGTCTTTTTGTTCTTCAGTTAGGGTGGGTAGACCTGTGTCTTTGAGGGTCTCTAGTATTTCAGCCATATTAGACTGCTTTTTATCATCATAGAGCGTGGCATAGAATTTCCTGAAGGCCTGGTTGATCTCTGAGACCTCCTTGTGAGTCCGCCCTCATCAATGATTTCTTTTATTTCCTCTTTCTTATTTTGTCGCTTGACCAGCCAGCAGAGCAATATACCAGGTTTATCACCCTGTCCATGTAGCTTTTCAGTGTATCGTTGAAAGCTGAAGTCGCCTAACTTTTCCCAATGTTCAAGGCACTGTAATCTCAATCCCATGAGTGCTTTTTCGTTGCTTTCCCTCCTGGCTGTATCCTTTTCCAATTCAGTGATTTTTGTTTCTAGTTGGGTTATCTTGTTCTCCAGAACTTTACAGATTCCTCCTGCGGCAGCGATCACTGCTCCCCTCATGACTATCTTGTAGGCATCCCACACAGTTTGTTGCCATCTACACTGCCCAGGTTGCACACAAAGTACTGTTCTGTTTGGGTTTGCAAATTTTCCCTGAAATCGGTATCTCACAATGATTCTGAACGCAGTTTCCACGTAGCAATGGGTTTGGGAGCATCTGTGAGTGTCCATTGTATGATTAGGGGGGAGTGATCTGTCAGGGTTCTGCCCTTGTATGATGCGTTGTCTATGGTCTCCAAGTGTCCCTTCCTCGTGAAAATAAAGTCTATTCTTGTGTATAGCTTGTGCATGGTTGAATAAAATGAGAATTCCTGGTTTTCGCGGTTGAGTCATCTCCATGCTTCTTGCAGTTCCAGGTCCCTGGTCAGTGTTTGTAGCACTTTGGCTGCGGGAGAGTGTCTTTATCGTGTCATCCAACCTCTAATGCGCGGTCTAGGACGCAATTGAAGTCTCCTCCCCATATCCAACAAGCCCCTCGGAATGGAGACAGGATGGGGGTAAAGGGAGCGGTAGAATGCAGCTGCGTTATAGTTGGGTGTGTATTTATTTATTATTCAGAATTCTTTGTCTATGTAGCCATGTAGGAGTATTATCCTCACTTCCTGGTCTGAATATTTGTCCAAGATCCGGTTTGGCACTCCTGGCGCAATCCATATAAGGACTCCTCTGGCGTAATTGGAGAATGCTGAACCATATCCGTAGCCCCTTAGCTTGTCTATGATTCGCTTTTGCCTACTCTGCGTCAGGTGCGTTTCCTGCAGTAATGAGATTTGAATGCGTTTCCTATGCAGATAGGCCATTACCCTCATCCTCTTCACATTATTATTCAGACCACGCACGTTCCACGTGAGTATTCACAATTTAGCCGCCTTTGATAGTTTGCTTATTGGTTCCTCCCACTGGGCAGGTGTCATGATCTCTGCTTCCAAAAGGTCAGGGTTTTCCCAACTCCCTTGGAAGCAGATCCATAACCCAGGTTCCGAGTGCCAACCAGTCCCAATTGGGACCTTTTGGACCCAGTCCTGGCGCCAGTGGCACCAGGCTCATAAATATGCCCAGTCCCAGCGCTGGAAGCGCCGGGCTCATAATGCTTGGGTGGACTTACCTTCAGCAGACCATGCTGCTTACTTGCCTGCCAGTTGAGCCTCTGATCCTCTTCTGTTTGGAACTACTTTTCCTGTTGGGTGGGGCTGGAGCCACTCCCTAGATTCAGAACACTGGAACTCTTCTGGAAGGCAGGAACTCTTTTCTTACCAGGAACTCTTTTCTTACTTAGGCGTGGCTGTGGAAGGAGACACCTAAGCACTACAGGAGGCTATTTAAACCACACCCGGTGGATGAATCTTGCTTTGCGTTATTCTGCAACCTCTGCAGCAGAACGCTCATCGTGTCTTCTGCATCCGGTCCTGGGCCTAAGGAAAAAGGCTTACCATCCTGAATCCAGTCTTCAGCAACACCTATAAAGACAAGAAAGAACAGGTTAGCATTCCGGCATCTGAAAGGCAAAGGCTTACCATCCTGAATCCAGTCTTCAGCAACACCTATAAAGACAAGAAAGAACAGGTTAGCATTCCGGCATCTGAAAGGCAAAGGCTTACCTACTCTTCGTGCGCTCCGGAGGTCTTCACACTGCATTCCGGCATCTGAAAGACAAAAGTTTACCAACTCTTCGCACGCTCCGGAGGCCTTCGGCGCTGCATCCCGCATCTGAAAGACAAAACAAGGTGCGTTTAAAGACATTGGGGAACTTTAATACTCACGTGCCATTACTCCTTTCCACATCTAATCCAGTGGGTATTCCGGCACCCTGCAGCCGCTCCGAACTCGTACCTGCAAGATAAAAAGACGGTTAGAGCGCATAGTGAAGCAGGCAACAAGCGCTTACTTACGTGCTTCCAGGCGCTTCTATTCATCACACGGGCTCCATCTTCAACTCACTTCAGCCCGTCATCCGCCATCGCCGGAACCCTGCAAAACAAGAGACATCATTACTAAAGACTTTAAAGACATTTGAATGACTCGAAACTTACCGTTCGTGCAGTAAACGACGGACAGCAGTCCTCTGAAGTCAAGAGGCCTGCGCTACCTATCCAGTGAAGAAACTGGTTACAGCACCCTGCCCCGAGGCAGATGGAGAGCTCGGCATTCACTTACCTAAGACATCTTATTCTACACGTCAGGCATACAGTGCACAGAGGTCCAGCCCAAAGAGCCAACCGGGTGCTACACATCACCTTTGAAGATACGGTAGTCGCCCAGTCAAGACCGGCGCCTCTGCGAGAATCAGGTGAGCGTTACAGCAGGAAGCCTACTTAACCATGATAACGTTCTTTTGACTGGATGTTCCTCCCACGTATTCCTTATCTTTGATATTTCCTAATAGCCAGCTTGCTGCCTCAGAATAATTTTTTCAGTAGAGGGCGCTGTGCCTTTATGCCTGGTCGAGTCGATGTCCCTTGGAGGCCTCCGTCTTGACAGCGTCATCACAGGTATAAGTAGCTCGCGCAGCACCCGTTGCTCAGTTCCGTTTTAAAGAGCGAAGCACGGTCTTCAGTTAGACGGTTACTCCCCTTGAGAGAGCACAGACTGTTTCCACAAGGGAAGTTTTACTGCAGGGTAGGGAGGGGCGATAAGGAATACGTGGGAGCAACATCCAGTCGAAAGAATGTTGTCATGGGTTAGTAACTTGGCTAGTGGAGTAATCCAGACTAGTATTTCGTAAAGGTGCGTGCAGACGACAATTGGCAGCTGCACAAATATCCTTTATTGGAACTCCCCTCTGCAAATGTAACGCTCACCTGACTCCCACGGAGGCGCTGTTCTATTCTAGTCTGGGTTGCTGTGGCCTCTTCGAGCGTGATGCGCAGAACTCGGAACACTGACTGAACAGGACCCTCAAATCTTGCTTGTCTGGCCCGTAGGAATATCCTTCTGCAGATGAGAAAGGGGATTAACAGTCTGAAAATAGTGTGCTTGCTCCCCGTTTCCCCCCTCGTTCTTCTCCAACTTCCTCCGAAATCCCCGGTTGAAGCTCACCTTATGGTTTGAAAGGATGAACTCTCCATCCTGCTTCTGGTGCAGGGGCGCGTGTTTGTCCAGTTACTTCACTGGTTTACAGAATGGTGCTGGCAAAATCCACTTGTCTTTTCCGAGCGGAACGCCGTAAGTATGAAGATTACAAAAGTTCAAGTGTTGAGCCTCCTTTTCTGTTGCCTTCCTAACCTGTGATCTGTCCTTTATTTCAGGTGCAGAATGAAGGTGATGCGTTGAGGGATTGAATTGCCGATGGTAAACTCAGGTGAGTTAGCGATGGGGGCGATCCCTCTTAATGTCTTTATATTCCTCCAGTAATGTCTTTTGTCCTTTCCCCATAGGGGCCGGGGTGCGGTATCTGCCAACGAAGCGGCGCCGACCCAAAATGAGGAATGGTCCACCAACAGAAGACCGGTAAGTGTTATGGCGGAAAATTAGGCTTTCCTCATATGTTCCTTCTGCTCACCTTTTGTCTCTTCTTCTCTCCCCTAGGCGCAGAGATGTGGCGACCGGTGCAGACAGTCGCGGTGGAGCCAGAAGAACTCCCGAGGACAGGTGAGTGAAGCGCGGCGTTGCAGCGAGCAACGCAGTGCTTTTAAATGAAAGTCTTTTCTCAGGAACGCTGGCGTGAAGGTTCCGGATGCAGGTAAGAAGTTTGATAAAATTCTTGGTTTTCACCTTTCTCTTCTCTTCTTTCCTTACAGGTGTTCGAGGATCGAGGCGGGCGTGGCTGGAGACCAGATGCAGGAGCAGACACAGTGAGCGTTCAGCTGCTTGGATGCAGAACAACGCGAAGCGTGAGCTACTGTCTGGGCGTGGCTTAAATAGCCCCCAAAGTAGTTCCAGGTAAGTATCCTTCCCTGGCCACGCCCGAGTGGCAAAATAGTCCCAATGAAAAAATAGTCCCTTTCAGGTCTCAGGGAGGCCTGAATCTTGCAGCATGGTCTGCATCAGGTAAGTGCACAAAACACCTTCCTTTATGAGCCTGGCGCCTATGGCGCCAGGACTGATGTCCAACATGAGCCTGGCACCAACGGCGCCAGAACAGAGTCCAAAGAGCCCCTATAAGGGGCCGCTGTGCTTTTACCCGGGGGCATGATGCCTGCTCCCGAGGGTGCTGGGCCTGGCCTGGTGCTCCGGGGGTAGGCATCATGACAGCAAAGCAGACAAAGTTGTAATACCCCTGGTCGAGTGAGCCCTTAGATGTTCTGGGGGTCTTAACCGGCCAGTCTATAACATTCTGAAATTGTTAAAATAATCCATCTAGAGATGGTTGGTTTGGTGATGGCTAGACCCAGTTTACGGCCTGTATAGTCTACAACTAACTGATCATTCAGTCTCAGTTTTGCTAATCTGGTAATGTAGAAACTCAGTGCATGCCTATTGTCGAGTCTGTGGTCGTTCTTCCTCTTTCCCCGGGTGTAGCGGAGGATGGTAATGTTATTTTCTGAGTGATGTGAAATTCAGAAACAATCTTGGGTAGAAAGTTAGGCTTCACTTTCAATACCAGTCTGTCTTTCTGAAAAAAAGTACGAAGAGGCTTGCAGGATAAAGCCTGTAGCTCTCACCCTTTGGGCAGATGTTATAGCCATTTAGAAAACTTTTCAAGGTAAGCAGTCTTAACGGTTAAGAATGAAGAGGCTCAAAAGGAGTGCCCATTAGAAAGTTTAAAAATTGAGATCCCACAGTAGAACCTGAAAAGGAGTTGAAGGATAAACATTAGTTAATTCCTCTAGTAATTCAATTCTTAAAAGAATCTTCAAATAGACTTCTTCTGCAGTGCACGTGAAGATGGAAAGCGCTGCTAGATAACCTTTGATCGTACCAATCTGGAGTCCCAGATTTGCCAAGTGGTAAAGAAAAGATAACACCATCGATATGATAGTTTATTCATATTGCGCCTATAAACAATGTGATGCAAAGTGCTTCAAGGCAAGGGAGGGAGCAAGGGAAAATACAATGACATTCTTACAGGCCATGAACATTAAGGATGTGAAATTAACGATCGTACTCGGCCTGACGACATTTCAGATGGTGCAAGCGCTAAAACATAGATAAAGAAGAGGGGGAGAGTGGGAAGGAAATGGAAACACAGGTGACTACTGTACTAGGCCTGACAACATTTCTGGTAGAGCTGGGGAAAAAACAAAAGGTGAGAGAGGGTTGCAGAACAAGAGGGGAGGAACAAAACCAGTGACTATCGTACTAGGCCTGATGTCATTTCAGATGGTGCTGGAGGGTGGGAGGGGGACAAGTAAGGTGAGGAGGGAGGAGACAAACAAGGTTGCTATGATACTAGGTCCAGGGACAATTCAGATAGTGCATAGAAGTAAGGGGAGGAGGGGAGGAGATAGGAAAAGGGGGAAAGGGAGATGAGTAGAGAACAGAGTAAGCAGTCAAAGAGTGGAGAAGCATGAGAGCAAATTAAATTACTGAAGTCAGTAGTAACACATAATGTTGCAAGCCAGGATACAAGATGAAGATGGGGAACAGCATGATTTGGGGCCACTATGAGTAAAAGATGCAAAGGAAGGTCTAGCTTGAGAGTTGAGAAAGAAAGAGTGACGCACCATGAATCAATGAAGTCCATGAAGATCAAATCCAGCATTGGCCACAAGACGGTGATGGTGAAACCAGAATGTATCAGGACAGACTCCTGCAGAAGTAGGCTGAAGAAGGGGAGGGAGAGCAGGGTAGAAGATTCAAGCAAAACAGGCAACACCTGTGTGCGAGAAGGGTGGGAGGCACAAAGGAACATCATGGTGGACTAGAGGGGGTGGGGATGGCCTGTGGACACAGAGGGAGTAAACGCATGTTGGTGCATGCTTACCTGCTGTCTGAGCAGGGGGTCGGGCCCTGGGTCCTGCTGGTCCGAACAGGAATTGCATGAGAAACGGTCAACATTCTCATCTCTTCACCAGCTGCAGAACTTATTCCAATCGCAGCGCTATAAGGATTTGGTTGCTGGCCTTCTGGCCGAAAGCAAAACCTCCATTACATCATCTGGGAGGTTCCAATCCTTGTATCTCACCCTCCCAGAAACCATCCGTGAAGGCTGAGGGTCCTGATATCCGGATGGAGAACCAGACCCTCCTCTCGAGATAGAAGGTCCTCTCTTTGTGGAAGACTTATCGGAGGGCAGATGGACATGTTGAGAAGGTCCGGGTACCACGTCCTCCTGGCCCAATCCGGGGCAATTAGTATCATGGATTTCCTGAGCCTTCTCAACCTCCTGATTACGTAAGGAATGACGGGGACTGCAGGAAATGCGTAGAGAAGTGGAAATTCCGTCCACCATGAACTCGTCTCCTAGAGCTCCTCTCGGAGGAAATTCCCTTGAGCAGTACAGTTTGCACTTTCGGTTGGCAACTGTCATGAAGAGATCCACTTGAGGGGTTCCCCAAAGGGTGAAGCTCTCTTGAAGGACTTCCTGAGCTAGTTCCCACTCATGGGAGTCTGCTCTGCCTGCTCAGAGCGTCCGCCGTTGTTGTTCTTTCCAGCTAGGTGAACTGCTGATGGAGATTTTCCTTCTTGTAGTGCCCAGAACCAATGCTGCATTGCCTCTCTGCACAGTGGTAGTGACATGGCCACTGTGTGTCTGTCATTATCAGGAAATTCTTTCCCTGTACAGATGCCAGGAAGGCCTTCAGTGCTAGTCTGATTGTTCTCAGTTCTTAAAGGTTGATATGTAGTTTGGACTCAGATGGAGACCAATGACCACTGATGGTGAAATAGTTGGTATGGGCTCCCCACCTAATGAGTGAGGTGTAGTCACTACTGTTATCTCTGGCCATGGTTGCCAAAATAGTTCTACTTTCAAGATGTTTTCCCGACAGGCACACCACTGAAGATCCTGTGAGACTCTGTCTGGGATATGTAGGAGACCTGACATCCTTCCTGAGAATTGTGACCACTGGGTCCTGAGAGCCCATTGGAGAGATCCCATTCTCAGGCGAGCCTCTCACCAGAAAAATGCAGGATGCCACGAGACCGAGCAACCTCAAAGTTGAAGGTCGGAAGATGTTGGGCATTCTGGAATTTTGTCACCGTCTGCAGAATGTCTTGAGCCATCACCGGCGAGGCTTTTCCCAGAGATGCATCCAGGATAGCTCCGATGAATTGAGTCTTTGTGAAGGTATCATTTGGGACGACTTTTTTTTTTTTGATCAAAGATTTTATTGATTTTTACATTAAAACAGCTTTACATACACCTCTCTGCGTTCCGGGTAGGGGACATGGGGAGGGGAAAAGAGGGGGGGGAGGGGGAGGGGAGGACGGGAGGGGGAGGAAGGAGGGATAGCATAGAGGGAGCGAGGTGAACAAGAAAAACTATAACATCAACAACAACAACACAGCTTCAGGGACCATGGTGCGACTGTCCGTTGGAATCGTTATCGGAAGTCCTCATGTCACAGGGTGCTTTTAACAGAGTCAGTATTTCCCTCTGGTGGGCCTCCTACAGTCTCAATAGCTACAGTACTTGCCCCTGAATCTCAATCATCCTCCTCCCATCTTTTCCAAATTTTTTGGGCTTTTTGCGGGCAACCCCTCGCTTTGTACACACGATGCTCCATTACTGCACATATGTCCACAACTGTAACCCATTGGTCGTAGCTGGGTGTGCGCTCTGACCCCCACAACTGAGCAATGTTCCGCCTGAGGACTGCCATTGCAGTGGACCATAACAGTTTCTCATAACGGGAGAGGTCCGATTCACTGAGATCCCCAAAAGCAGTTGCTTCGGGCACCTCTGTATCTGTTTACCCAGAACTCTGGACAGCTTGTCGCAGCATTTCTGCCATAGCTGCTGGATGTTATCACAGTCCCACAGTATATGAAAAAATGTACCTTCCTCTTGCTTGCAGGACAGACATCTTGCATCCGAGGCCCTGCCCCAACGGAAGAGGGCCACTCTTGGGTAATAGGTGCGGTGCAGTATCTTCAGCTGGACCAGTCGGAGCCTTGAAGAGAGAGTTGTTTCTCGTGGGTACATCAGGGCCTCCACCCAATCTTCTGGCAGAAGCTGGCCCACCTCACGTTCCCACTTTGCTTTCAGGCTGGATAGCTCCAGTGTCGCAAATGAGGTTATTACGTTGTACATTGTGGAGGTAACCTTCCGCTCCACTCGGTCTTGGACTATGTTGCGCTCTAGTGGAGAGCTTTCTGGCAGATCTTGTATGGATTGTCGCTGGGCCGTCCAGGCATGGACTAGTTGCATATGGTGGAATCTTTGTGTCTGGCAGGGAGAATTTCTCTTGCAACATTTCGAATGTTGCCAGGTTATCCTCATGCACAGCGTCTCTGACATTGGAGATTCCTCGTTGGGTCCATTCGGGCCATCTTGGCAGCTTCCGTATTTCGGGCAGGTTGCAGTTGTTCCACAACGGTTGGGTCAGAGTTATTTTCCCTCCCCAGCCCAAATATTGCGACGCTTCCTTCCAGATTCTCATTATGTGAGATATCATGTCTGGTTTCGGAGGTCTGTCCAGGTCTCTGTAGAGGTGCTCTATTGGTTTCACGGTGGCGTTACAGTGGAAGCCCCTGATGTGTGGCAGACTTCCGTCGCCGTGGAGCATATCATTCACCACCTCCATTTGGGCAGCCCAGTAGTAAGATTGCATTCTGGGCAACCCGATCCCTCCCTCCCAGATAGACCTCTGAAGAGTGGCAAGGGCAATTCTTGGGTGTCCTCCTTTTCACAGCAGTTTCCGGAGGATGCATTCAATTTTGCGAAAGTCCTGATGATGGATGTACAAAGGCGCGTTTTGCAGGATGTATAGGAATTTGGGAAGGGCAATCATTTTAAACAGAGCTGCCCTACCCAGCAGCGTGAGTGGTAAGGAGATCCAATGGCGGGTGTCCTCTGCGAATCTCGTTATCAGGGGGGAGCGGTTCAGCACCGTGTATTCCGTGAGTTGCGTTGTAATATGTATTCCCAAGTATTTGAACTTCTCCTTCTCGATCTGGTAGGGGCCCGAAGCTAGGCCTGCCACTGGAGTGCCTCCTATAGGAAAAAGGATGGACTTGGACCAGTTCACACGAAGTCCGCAAAATACCTCATATTGCCTCAGTAGTTGCACGACCTTGGGGCAGGAGGCTATCGGGTCCTTTAGGTAGATGAGAAGATCATCCGCATAAAGAGATATTCGGTCCTCCCAGGTCGCAGACCATCGGAAACCCTCCCAGGTTCGAGTGTTTCGCAGTAGGATCGCCAGGGGTTCGATGGCGAAGATCATGGCCGATAGTGGACAGCCCTGCCTTGTGCCCCTTCCCAGCCTGAACAGTTCTGATCTCCAGCCATTGACCCTGGTCCTAGCAACCGGGGATTCATACAGTAGTCGCACCCAGCTCATGAAGGTTTCACCGAAGCCCATGCGGTGCATTATGGTCCAGACAGCTTCCCATCTCACCGAATCAAAGGCCTTTTCAAAGTCGATTGCGAACAGGGCTAGTGAACCCTGTATGTTGTTGGCCCTTTCCAACGCTGAAAATAGCCTGCGGAGGTTCATGCGGGTTGATCTTTGTGGCATAAAGCCGCATTGGTCCGGGTGTATTAGGGCGGGGATTACCTTCTGTAGTCGATCCGCTAACAGTTTTGCGAGTATCTTAGTCTCCGAGTTAATGAGCGAGATGGGCCTGTATGAGCTGCATCTTTCTGGGGGTTTGTCCGGTTTGGGTATCACTACTATTGTTGCTTCTCGTAGGTCTGGGGGGAGAGTGCCCTTTTCTCTTGCGTGGAGGTACATTTTCAGCAACTGGGGGGCTATCACGTTAGCGCCTACCTTATGCCATATCTCCACCGGGAAGCCATTTGGGCCACGGGTCTTACCAGACTGGAGACCATAGATGGCACCTAGGATCTCTTCCTCCGTGATCTCTCGCTCCAGTTGTTGCCGCTGGGCTTCATTTAGGGTAGGGATTTCAATGTGGTCCATGATCGTAGCGTCCATCGGAGTTGTGGGTTCGCCGTATAACTTGGCATAGTATTCCGCAAAGCCTTGGGTTATTTCCTGGTCTTACTCCTGCATTTGATCCTTTTGGTTCAAGTCTTCGGACATGGTTGTGTCCCTGCTCCTTCCTTTCCAGCCATGCCAACATCTTGCCGGCCTTTGTCATAGATCCTTGCTCCCATTGCAGTGTGCGCTTGTCTAGCGTTATCCATCGCAATACTTGCAATCTTTTTTGTGCTAATAGCAACTCCCGGTTGGAGGCTGGCGTATTTTCGTTTGTGTCTCTCCTCTGCCTGTTTGGCTTGTGTCTCTGCTTCAAGGATCTTGTGCATATGCTGCCTCTTTTGGGCCGCCGTCCACGAGATCAGCTCGCCTCTTAGGACCATTTTATAGGCTTCCCACAGCGTTTCAGGGTTCGCTTCCGCCTGTGTGTTTAGCTCAAAGTAAGTATTAGTAATTTCCTGTAGTCTGTCGACCAACTCAGGGTCACCCAGATGATAGCTGTTCAGGCGCCAGCACGGGGGTGGGATTTTCCGGGATGTGGTGAGTACCATTTCAATCGGAGAATGGTCAGAAATACCTCTAGGTAGCATGCTTATTTCCTGTGCCCTGTGTAGGTCGGTAGCGGGGGTGAAAAAATAATCCAATCTGGAGAGCGAGGCATGTGCCCCGGAGTGGAAGGAGTACGCTCTAGTGTCTGGGTGCAGTTCTCTCCACACATCGCAAAGGCCGAGTGCGTTAGTGAATGTGGCCAATCTGGTGGGGACGTTCGGGTTTCTGTTGCGTATATGTGATCTATCCAGGGTTACGTTCATGACTTCATTAAAGTCACCGCCTAGTACCATGTAGTCAGATGTATCATTGGCGATTAGCGGGGTAATGTCGGTGAGTAGTGGCTCTAGTAGGGTTGGTGGTGCATAAATTGCTATTAGTGCCACGGATTGTCCCCACAGCTCACCCGTCGTATATATGTATCTGCCACCTGTATCATGGGTCACCGTGTGGAGGTGGAGGGGGAGGTTTTTTTGTACCAGGATCATGACGCCTCTTGCACCCATCGTGAAGCTGGAATGGAGTGCTACCTTGTAGTTCGTACGTCTGAATAGGGTACATTCTGTGCCTGCAAGGTGTGTCTCGGATAGGAACACTATATCGGCCCTCCGTCTATTCAGGAATTGGCGCACCAGGCGACACTTGATGGCATTGCCCAGGCCATTTACGTTCCAAGACATAAGTCTTAGTGTTCTGAGGGCATCCGCCTTACTGTTGTCCTCTGCCATATGAGCGTTTAATGATATTAGCCCCTCAGAGTCTCCGGAGGCGATATACGCCCGTTGGAGCCCTGCCCATGGGACCCCGACATCCACTTCAGCCATATTCCCTTATGAGTTCGATTGGTCCCGCCTGAAGCTGTCCTTAACAAACCCCTAACCCCCCACCCTATACTCCTCCCAACTAGAAGCATCGGTCGCCCAAACAGCTCTATGGTGTCAACCGGACACTTAACATTTACCAAACTTACTTTCTGGTGAAAGTGACTTTCCCCTAGATGGAGCCCAAGGGGGCAGATGCTGCTCCTCTAGAGGAGGTCCCCATGGGAAACTGCCCGTGTGCAACACGTGGGATTTGTTTCACTCCTCGGGGGGTGGGGGGGAATTTTCCCCTCAGCGTCAACTGAATGCCTTATATGCGTTTAGTTTGACTTTCAGTACGGGTGGGTTCCCCCTTCTTAACAACCCAGGGGATAAAAGCCCTCCTCGCGAGGTATGCCCGGGGGGGGGACAATTACGTGTAGTGTACGTGGGGTTCGATTCAGCCCCAGGGGGGGGGCTCTCTTCGTGTTGCGGTTTTGGGGCGTACCGCGGCCGCATCAGGTGTGTGTGTGTTGTCTGGTATTACGTATGCGTGTGTAAACAAAAGGTTCTGTGTCTCTACCTGGGTAGCCTCAAGGGGTTTCAGGCGTCTGGCTACTATTGGGGCTGTGATCAGCCCCCCCTTTCCTCCGGCAGATCTTGTGCTGGTGGTCGGCAGGCCACTCGCTGTTGGTCTGGTGGAGACCTACGGTTCCTCCGTCCGCCGTCACGAGGGACGGACCAGTCTCCGTCTGTTTTGTTCAGCCCATCGCCAGGCCTCCTTGGGGTCGTTAAAGTGGATCGTTGTCCCTTTATGATATATCTTGAGTTGCGCCGGGAAGAGCAGGCCATACTACACTCCCATTGTTTGCAGCTGTTTCTTGAGATGATCGAAGGATTGTCTCGCCTTTTGGACGTCCCTGGTGTAGTCGGGAAAGAAGGCAACTTTGGAGCCGTTAAATGGGACCGTGCCTTTCGCACACACATACTGTAGTAGGGCATCATGGTCCCTATAGTTCAGAAACTTTGCGATTATCGTGCGTGGAGGCGCGCCGGGTTGAGGTCTGCCTGTGGGTACTCTGTGTGCCCTTTCTATGGAGAAGAACTTGAAGGCGTCCGGCTCGTACAGGTCGGTCAACCATTGCTCCAAAAAGAGCTCCATGCAGGGACCTTCGGCTCTCTCGGGTATGCCGAGAATGCGCACATTGTTGCGTCTGGATCTACTCTTTTCGTCTTCAATTCTGTCCTCCAGCACCTTCAGTTTAGATGTGACATTTTGGAGCTGTTGTTGCACGGTGTTCATTCTATCCTCAGTGTTGGATATACGATGTTCGGCCTCCCCGGTGCGGGCCGTCAGTTTTTGAAGGTCGTGCCTGAGGAGGGACACATCCATGCTGATCCCGTCCATTTTTTGTTCCATTGATGTGCGGGAATCTGCAATGGCGGTCATTACGTCCTTCAGGGAGATTATATGTTCTGATTCTGCATCTTCTGGGGATGGCGCGTGTAAGTCGGGGGCCTGCAGTGGGGGAATGGTGTATTGATCCATTCTGCTTTGGGTGGGCTGCTTTCTGGATTTCTCTTTTCCCATGGTTCCCGTTGCACCTTGCGGCTGTGGTCTTTGCGTGGTGATCCTCTTGTGGTGGCTGGATATCGGTGTGTTTTGTCCACCCACTCTTGGTCTGTTGGCTCTGGGATTGCGTTGGAGGCCTCTGCGGAGTATGGTCCGGTCGTGACCCCATATCCCCCCCCACCCCCCCAAGTCCTATTCGGCAGCAGTGAGCCTTTCTACTTTGGGTCTGATTGCCTCACGGTTGGCCTGCAGCACTTAGTCCCTGGCCTCGGTCTTTTCTTCCTGCTGCCCTGGGGGTTGGAGAGGTGCGTGCTGGGCCCTCACCCTATGGGGGGGGCTCTCTCTGGGTCAAGCGGCCTTTGTTTGGGTGGTGTGCTACCGCTTCATAGCCACTGCGTGTGGGACTGCAATCCTCCAGTTATGGGTGCAGCCTTCCCCTGCCTTGGGCCCCTTGCCGCCCAGGCCAGCGTCAGTGTGGTTGATATGGCGGCCGGGTGGCTCTGCGGCCTCACGGCCTCCTCCGAGGACCGGCCCGCTTACTTCTGGGGTGGGCCTATTTGGGTGGTGCAGTTCGCGTGTCCTCCTACCTCCAACAGCGTATCCGCTGTTTGCGTGTGGTGCTCAGCCGCCGCAGGCCTCCCCTGGATGGTGTCTTGTCAGCAGGCCCCCCTCAACGGACGGCGTGTGCGTCGCTCTCCTCCAGGCTCCTGTGAGACCAGGCTGTTGGCGGGCTCTAGTTCGCAGCGCCGCAGCCGCCCATCGCAGGTCTTCCGAGCCACGATTTGCAGGCCTCGTTCAGTCTCCCTGTCACCATCCGCCCCTCCCGCGACGCTGTTTGGGAGGGTGCATGGCGCTCCTTTGCGGCGCCGAGGGCGTCTCACCACGACAGGGGCTCGCAGGTGCGCCAAGGTCCGTCCACGTATCGGAGTGCTGCCGGAGCCTTCCCAGGGGGGCCGCGCTTCTCCTCCGCCGACACCAGTGGACAGGCGGCGAGCCGGGCACCGCTTCAGTGGAGCTCCGCTTCCCGGCTTCGGTGTCTGCCGGCGGCCATCTTGAAGGCGGGCTGGTTTGGTGCTCGTGCAAAGTTCTTCGAGCTCTAACTCGGGGATTCGGTCGCGGTTTGAGCTGCTTTCTTCCCAGCTTGTGCACGGGGGTGTCCGGCACCCGACAGGAGTGTTCTGGGACCTAATTTAGTCAGAAATCAGGCGTTTCCTTCAGGATGTATGGTGCGGCCACGGGAGCCGGAGAGACTCATGTCTTTCCCATCTCGCTGCTGGCCACGCCCCCTTCCATTTGGGACTTCTTGAAGTTGAGGGAGAAGCCCAGCCTGTGGAGTCGAGTGGCAAGTATAGCCGAGATGATCTAGGGCTTGTTCTGGGGAACTGGCCCTGATCAGCCAGTCGTCCAGGTAAGGGTAGACGTGAATCACCCCTCTCCTGAGATTCGCTGTCACTACCGCAATTAGCTTGGTGAAAACCCTCAGGGCAGAGGTTAGCCCAAATGGCAAAATCCGAAACTGATAGTGAGAGTTGCAAATGGCGAACCTCAGGTACTCTCTATACTTGAGATGGATCGGCAGAAAGTAAGCATTCTGTAGGTCCAGTGATACCAACCAATCCTGAAGCTGGATGGCCTGAAGGATCTGAGACTCGGTAACCATCTTGAACTTGTCCTTCTTGAGGAAGTTGTTCAAGCTTCTTAATTCCAAGATGGTTCTCCCTCCTTCTTTGGAACTAGAAAATAAGGGGAGTGCCAACCCTTGTTCCTTTCCGCTACAGGTATTGGTTCTGTAGCACCTTTCTCCAGCAGGGTTAAAATATCCTGCAGAAGGAGCGGATCTGGAACCTTCAAAGAGTGTTCCCTGGTGGATGACTTTGGTTTTTGCAGGGAAGGTAGGCAGTAACCTTGGGCAACTGTTTCCAATGTCCAAGCATAGTAATAGCCTGCCATTCGAGGGGATTGGGTCCTCCGACGTATTCCATATCTATGACAGGTAATGTCCACAGCTGTGCTGCTTCGGAAATTCTTCGGCGCCTGCGTCGATGCGCTGTCCCCGAGGACCTCCTCCGACGGCTGACGTCACCCGATGTGATAAGTAGGACGCACGACGCCTGTAGCCTCAGTTCCGTTTTTTCTGCGAACGTGTTCGCTTCGTGAATCTCGGTACGCCTGGAATCTTTGGAGTTTGCTGTATTCTTCTCGGTTCGTTGAACCTGTTCGGTTTTTGTGAAGACCTGTTTGTGTCGATGTCTACTTCGTCTTCAACCTCGCGTCCGGGCTTCAAGAAATGCAGGGACTGTGGGTCCAATATGTCGGTCACGGACTCGCACGACGCCTGCCTCTGGTGCCTCGGGGAGGCCCACGATACGGATGACTGTGTCGACTGCCAGTCGCTCACGGCCAAGGCCTTGCGGGTGCGCAAGAAGAAGCTGTCGGTAGGTCGGGTGTCTAAGCCCCGGAAGTCGAGGTCTACAGGGCTTTCGACGGATGACTCGAGAGGCAACTCTCCGCGTCATTGTCGGAAGTCCAGTGGGTCTCCTTCCAGGAGTCGGTCTCTCCACTCCTCCGCCTCTTCGAGGCATTCCCGGAAGCACCGGCATCGGTCACCTTCCCCGTCCTCTTCCGGGGACTCCGCCTGTCGGCGGGTCGCTTATTCCACCATGCAAGCGACACCGGAGGAATGGGCTTCCTTCGGGAAGCAGATGTTAGCGATTCTTGAATCGCAGGGCACTGGTCCGTCCGCGCCTCCGAGTGGGGTCGGTCGGCACTGGTCGAGAGACACTGCTCGTACGCCTTCGGGCTCGGGTGGTCGGCACGGCTCGCGGGAAAGGTCCCGCTCGGGGGTAGCCGTTCGCGCCATGCCCGTTCCAGGCCCCGGTCCTCGACGCGCTCAAGGCCGCGTGATCCTGTGCCGTCTTCGAGGAAGACGTTGACGCCTGTGGCGCCGAGGTCGACTATTTCTCTTGAGGCTCTGCCTCCGAGGGGGTCGTCAACGCTGTCCGGCTTCGAGGCCTGTGTCGACGCCGTCGGTGCTGCACCTGACGTCGATGCCGATTCGCTCGATGCCGACTCGTTCGGCGTCCTAGACGCCTTTTGAGGCGGTGGTGTCGGAGGGGCCCCGTGGCACGGGGTTAGCCCCTAGGAAGGCTCTGGCTTAGGTCAGGCATAGCTTTGGTCCCCAGGTGTCTTCCTCTCACCGGCTAGAGTACATTTCAGAGGGTGATCTGATGAAGGCTTGGTTCCAGTTACGGTACCAGATGAACTTCTCTCAGGCCATAGCCAGTTTGATGACCTGAGGCAGTCCCTGCATCATGCCAGTGTACTGGACACCTCTCCGGAGGTGGAGTTTTGTAGGCCGGAGCCTGGCACTCATGCCGATTCTTCATACCGGTGCCTTATGTCTCGGGTCACTGAGTACTTGGGATGATCGGCTCCCCCAGGGGAGTTCGTTCAGGAAGATCTCACGGAAATCCTTGATCTTGGTCCCCCCACTGACCCGGTACTGCCGTTTCATATGGCTCTGCAGAGAAGGGCGGCAGCGGCTTGGACTGCTCCGGAGTCTCTCCCGGCAGTGGGCAGGTCTTTGTCGCGAAAATACCGTCCAGCCAGTAGCGACCCCTGCTACTTGTCCAGGCACCCCACTCCGGAGAGTTTGGTGGTGCAGGCGGCTACGCCACGGCAAAGCAGGCGTCGTATCCTACCATCTCTCCGGATAGGGACGACAAACGTTTTGACGGCTGGGCGAAGAAAGTTTCTTCAGGGGGTATGGCGCTTCAGGTGGCCAACTCCATATGTGCCTTGTCTCGTTTCACACACACTCTGTGGAACTGTTGCATTAGCGGCTGAACATATTCCCGAAGGGGACAAACGGGATGGTTTCCTTGCTATGGTTCAGGATGGCAAGGATGCCATGTGTGAGGCCGTTCAGTCGGGTTTGGACATGGCAGATTCCATAGGTGGAAAACAAGGTACTCGAGGTGCCAAGGCTGCTCGGGCAGTTGCCTCTTTGCCCTCAGGCAACAGCGCAGCCCCGACCACTCAATCATGAGGCCAGGTCCCATGGTTCGCCGGTTGGGGGAAGGCTGGCGCAGCATCTTGTAGAATGGTGTGCCATTACTTCAGATGTGTGGGTTCTGGAGATCATAACCCATGGCTACTGTCTTCCTTTTCGGCAGAGGCCTCACGACAACCCACCTGGGATCCTCTCTTTGAAGAGTCCGGATCCGCTCCTTGCGCAGGAAATTCAAGCCCTGCTGGAGAAAGGCGCCATAGAACTGGTGCCTGTAGTGGAGAGAAACAAGGGATGGTATTCCCCTTATTTTTTGATTTCGAAGAAAGACGGGGAATTGAGACCCATCATGGACTTGCGTGGTTTGAAAAAACTCCTCAGGAAGGACAAGTTCAAGATGGTTACTCTCTCTCAAGTCCTCCAGGCCCTTCAACTTCAGGACTGGTTGGTGTCTCCCGTCCTCAAGGTCGCTTACTTCCATGTGCCGATCCATCCCAAGCACAAGAAGTACCTGAGGTTCGCGGTTGGCGACTCACACTTTGTTTCGGGTCCTGCCGTTCAGATTGACCTCCGCCCCGAGGGTTTTCACCAAGCTCATGGTGGTGGTGGCAGCGCATCTCAGGAAAGGGGGGATTCACGTCTACCCCTACCTGGACGATTGGTTGATCAGAGCGCGCTCTCCCGCGCAAGTCCTGGATCATCTGTCCATCACCTGCCACTCCCTTCACAAGCTGGGCTTCTCCCTCAATTTAAAGAAGTCCCATTCGATGCCGGCATAGCAGCTGCAGACTGCTCGGCCTCATGGCATCCTGCATTCTTCTGGTGCCAGAGGCCAGGTTGTGGATGAGATCTTTGCAATGGGCACTCAAGCTCCAGTGGTCTCAGTCCTCTGGCAGGTTGTCGGACCCTGTTCAGGTGCTGCCCTCAGTCGCCGGGACCTTCTGTGGGGGGCCGCCGAAGGCAATCTGATGAAACGATCATGACGGACGCATCCCTCACGGGATGGGGAGCTCATGCCAACGAGTTGACAGTCAGCGGTCGTTGGTCTCCGTCAGAGTCCAGACTCCATATCAATCTGTTGGAGTTGAGGGCCGTCAGGCTAGCCCTGAAGGCTTTTCTGCCGTTGTGCGAGGAAAGTGTCCTGATTCTAACGCACAATACGGTGTCCATGCACTACCTCAACAAAAAGGGTGGGGGGGCAGGGTCACTTCCTCTGTGCAGGGAGGCGATGCAGCTCGAGTTCTGGGCCATCCAGCAGGAAGTTTCGATCTCGGCTGTTCATCTGGCCGGAGACGACAACGAGACGGCGGATGCTCTGAGCAGGCAGAGCGCGATCTCTCACGAGTGGGAGCTGGCTCAGGATATTCTCCTGGAGATCTTCGCCCTTTGGGGGACCCCTCAAGTGGATCTCTTTGCCTCCAGTGTCAACCGGAAGTGCGAAAGGTTCTGCTCGCGGGAATTTCCTCCAAAAGGAGCCTTAGGAGATGTGTTTGTGGTGGAGTGGTCATTCCCACTGCTGTACGCGTTTCCTCCAGTCCCCGTCATCCCGCAAGTACTGCGGAGGCTAGAGGTTCGGTTCCCGGATGATCCTCATTGCTCCGGCGTGGGCCCGGAGGACGTGGTACCCGAACCTTCTCGACTTGTCCATCTGCCCTCCACGTCGTCTTCCCTACAGAGACGATCTGCTCTCACGGGAGGGGGGTCAGGTTCTCCATCCAGAGGTCAGATCCCTCAACCTTCACGCTTGGCTTCTGAAAGGTTGAGGTATAAGGATTGGGACCTCCCTGAAGACGTGATGGAGGTGTTGCTCTCGGCCAGGCAGCCGGCAACAAAGTCTCTGTACCGTTGCCGTTGGAGAAAGTTCTGCGACTGGTGCAGAGTTAAGAATGTGGATCCTTTGAGTGTGACATTCCCATGGTTCTGTCTTTTTTGCTTTCCTTGGCCCACAGGGGAATGCAAGTGGGGACCATTAAAGGTTACCTGGCGGCGCTGTCAATATTTAAGCGCTCGTCTGAAGAATGTTCCTATTTTAAGATTCCTTTAATTTCTCCGTTTTTGAAAGGACTCACTAATGTGTTCCCTTAGTCACCTTTTCTGGTGCCCGGTTGGGATTTGAACCTTGTTCTTAAGTTTGTTATGGGTGCTCCGTTTGAGCCTTTGCATTCTTGCCCTTTGAGACTGTTAACTCTGAAAACTGTGTTTTTGGTTGCGGTTACTTCCGCTTGCAGAGTGAGTGAAATTAAATTTAAATTAAATTCAACACCCCTGTACTTAAATATGAGCCCTCTATCTAGTGGCAAGATGCGGGGAAGTTAACCAAACATGCTAACAGTTAAAAATACCAATTGCATGTGCAAGAATTGTACATTATCCTACAACACAACACTCTTTGATTTTTATAGTGTAGGTCCAATCCAGGATAGGCACCCAGCACAAAGGGCTGTGTAGAGAAGTGAAGCAGACTTTAAAACTATAGTGCCAACACCAAGTTAGTATATCCATCTCTATGGAAAGTATTATCAGAAAAATAGAAAAGTAAACATCAAATAATGAAATATCTTATAGGTAGATGAAATCCAAAGGACAACCGGAGGCCATAAAACAGATACAATTTAGAAATGGTTACCAATGCAATTGAGTTTTGGCAAAAATTGTTGCAATATTATAAACAATAGACTGTAAATATCCATTCACAGTTCAAGTGGGAAAAGCATGAGTTTTAAAATCACTGGTAAGTACAAAAATTCTAGCTCATGGTCTAAAACCTGCTGGACCATAACTGGGTACAGGGAAAAGGGGCAGGTTAGTGCCCCCCCTCCCCCCTTCAATCTCTTCCAATTTCTGTGGATGACTCAGATTTCTCCTCCTTTTACGCATCTCTTCACTCCAACCTCTCAGCTGGTCTTCCTGGTGTCCAACCAAGGATGTATTCCCATTTCTTCCACCTTAACCCCACCAAGTCCTCTTTTTTGCTGCCTTAACAATTTCTCCCCCTGTTTTTCACTTTCTTTCCCTTTTTCCTTTTTTGGTACATTCTTATTCTGCCTCTGGTCACAATCTGATTTTCTACTCATATATATATCACTGCTTGCATCTGACGCCATAAAATACGTCAAACATGTCCATTCCTTTCTCTTTATGCCACAAAGCTTCTGATTCCATCACTTTTCTCCTGTATGGACTATTCCTCTGCTCTTTTGATTTGCCTCCCTGCTTCGCATCTTACTCCTGTGTTCTGTTTTAATTCTGCTATTTCTCTGTTCTCCTTGACCTCTTGCTCCTAGACTAACCCCCATCTCCTATCTCTCTCAATTGCCTCTCCTCTCCTGTAACACTTTCTTTGTATTGTATATAAATGTGTTTACAGCCTTGTGCCTTTCTTTCCACACTGGCTCCTTCTACTCTGCTCCACATACTCTTTGCTCACAATCTTTGCATCTTTAATCTGTTACTAAATCTCCCCGTTTTGCATTCCATTTCTGCTCTTGTGCTGCTTGCTCCAAAGCATTGGAATTCTCTCCCCCTCGCTGCCCGTTCATCGCCCACTCTTCATCTTTCGTACCCGGTTAAACCCCCATTTTCTTTCGTGTATTTCTAACCTTTCTGCTCCTTCTTATCTGGAAACTGACCAGTCCCCTATAACTATCAGTACTGGGAGACTGTGTGCCTAAATTGTTTGTATTTTTAAAACTGCACTCATCACCCTGAAGTGTGGTTTGGATACTTTGTTTTCTTGTGGCTTTTTGGTTACAAATGCAATACAGCTGGGATGGGAGCATTGGATATTGTTCTTCTGAGTTTTAAACTTTTTACTGATGCAATTTTGAAATTACTGCAAATGGTGTTGCTAGCGCTCTAAAATGTTTGATATGAGATGTTCCCTTGTCCTTTGGCCATGGTGGTGTTTGGCCTTCTTCCTGCCCTCTCGGGGTCCTGAATTTCTATATGTGGCATACCCTTTTTTTGGGAAAGCTCCTGCTTTCGTGAGTAAAGAGGTCCGTTTGGCCTGATGTGGGGGCTGGGACAGTCTGGTCCCAGTCCACATCCAACCATTGATTGTCTGTTGCTGGGCAGTTTGTATGACCAATGGCTATCTGTGATTGGATAGCCACTGCCAGTTTGAATAATGCAGATCTTTGCTATTGGTGTACCTATGCAAGCTTCCAATCCAGATCTTGGATGAAAGGACTCCTGCAACCTATAGGTTATCGCTGGAGCCAACACCCCTACAAAGAAGTGCAGCTGCTGATGACCCAAGGACGACCTTTGCTGCTGACCAGCATCATCTCTAGTGAATCTTACTGAAACTCCATCGTCCTAATCTCAAGAAGACCCTTGTTGGTGTGGCAACCCCAAAACCAGTGGGAACAAGCAGTTTTTTTAACTCTGAATCACAACCGCTGGCATCGTCCAATCACATAACCTTCTGAAAAAAGTAGATTGCTTTGAATAGATTCCTTTTAGGGCACTAGGCCCCAGTCTATCCCAGGTCGAGGACTTATTAAGTAATAAGGAAGTGTTTGTGTCATTCTAAAGTGTTGCTACTGTGTTTTATGCATTGTTAGGCAGAAACCTGTGCAGTTCCCTTTGGGAACACTGCAAAAGATTTAGGACTACAGGTGTTAGCAGTAAACCCACTTGGTAGCAGTCTGTACCACCCAGATTTACCTGTTAGCTGTGGCTGAGCAGTCAGACTTCCCTCAAGAAGAGTAAGGCAGTATGGAAAGTATACACAATAGGCACTCGGACACAATAGCACAAGCAAACACTGACCAGAGCTTTGGTATCAAAGTATATAATTATTTATTTAAAAACACTGTTTGAAACACTCCAGCACTCTTATTGTAAAACACTCTAAATACAGTTACTATTATGACATATACAACCCTTATTCCTTATCAGACAAGTCTTAGATACCACCACTTATTTCCAGACAGAGGTGAGCGCTTAACTATAGATGGCACTCCAATAAGTTCATGAAAAAGGGAGGGAAAAAGACAGAATATGTGAAGATACACCACTCTAAGATTTAGGAACACTTTTAGCAAGGCAGAAGAGCAAAAGTCACTGGTCAGCCAAAGTCCATAGGCTGGGCCCACTGTTAGAGCGAGCAGAGCACAAATGCGCCCACGATCACAGTTACACTTTGCTTTGACAGTCTTGCAGAGAGTTCGAAAAGAGTTTAGAGAGGCTCAGAAAAGTTTAGCCAGGGTGTCCCAGGCTAACCCAGGTTCGAAAGCCGGGGGCTAAATCTACCCCGTACAGTCGGTGGCAAGGGAAGCCAGGCGGAACACGGTACCTTAAGTGGGAAGGATCCTCCAGCGGTGGCAGTTGTTCCTGGCAGCGGGTACAAGTCTTGGCGTCGTCCAGAGGAAGAGAAGATCTCGACTTGGAGGAAAGATGAAGGTCGTTGCACTGCCAGGGAAGAAACCAGCCGCAGAGCTTTTCAGGTTAAAGGTATTACCCTTTCTCCAGCATTGGATCTTTCATGGATTCACATGCTTAGAATATTCCCCGTCAGACTGGGACCCCTCGGTACACATATATAGCCTTTTCCTATAGGAAAACTTTTGACACTTTTGTGTCCTATCTACGTCCTTTTAGGACCCGCCTACGCATGCTCCGTAGGCCGTCCCAGTATAAGAGGCCCGCCCCGCGGTTCCCCTTCAGATTTCAACCGTCTCCAAAGTAGTGGGATCTCCTTGTGTTGTCTTACTATTTTGTACTAGGTTGCCTTATTGGATTTTGAGTACGATATGTCCTCTGTATCAGGAAAAGCGCTGTTCCGTCCATGCGCGACGTGCGGCTTTAAAAAGGTTTACGAGGGGGACGGACATATGGATTGTATATATTGCCTCCACCCTCACCATTCGGCGGATGCCTGCAACATATGCAAGGGGTTTTCTCAAAAAACCCTCAAAGACCGGAACCGACGCCTGGTGGCATGGCTGAATGAGGGTGCGGGGGGCATACCCCCCCCTCGGAGGTAGGCTCCACACAGTCGGCGAAAACATCACGCCGCGCGGCCTCGTCGGAACCACCGGCGAAGAAATCTAGATAGTCGGAAAAAGAGTAGTCTGGAACTCACTCCACTACAGACTCCTCGTCAAAGAAATCATCCTCATCAAAAAAGCATGAGAAGGAAAGGAAATCCTCCTCGGGCGATCATCACAGATCGACCACGAGTCGAGAGTCGAGTAAAAGCGGGCACAGTGTGGAGAAGGCGGGACCGCCAAAACCACCTGCGAAGCCTGCGTCGTCGACGGCGATCCAGTCACCGGCCGCCTTCCCGCCACTAGCGCAAGGGGCATCCTCCGTCCCGTCGACAATGGCGTCGACGAGAGCCTCGTCGACGGGGGTCCTACAGGAGGCCTGGAGGCCTGAAGTCCTCGACCCTACCCCCCCAGAGGCTTTGCTACAAGAGCAAGCTATGTTGCTGTCCTCGGAGGACGAGAGCGAGAGAGTGGCTGGCCCAGCAGACCTAGGGCTACGAGCGGCTGCCAAGTCGTCGACGAGGGCATCCGTTACACCGGTACCTGCCCCTCCCCTCAATCCTCAATCGGTTTTGTCGTTGGATATTCTGTCCTCGCTTCAGTCCTTGCTACGGTCGTTGGACCAGCGACTTCCCCAGGTCAGCCTGCCACAGTCACCCGTCGACGAGCCAGGCCCGTCACGTCAACCACCGCACCCACGCACGCCAGTCTCAACACTGGCGCAGGAGGAAGGTGAGCTGCCAGATTCGGAGTCGGACAGGGGAGCCATGTCAGAGGTCTCTTTATCCCCCTCCAGGGATCCTACCTGGGAGTCAGAGGCGGAGTTAGAAAACCCCAGAAGCCCAGCTCACCCGTCCCCTCCGGACGACATTGCGTCATTCCATTCGATGATGGAGAAGGCTTGCAAAGAATTTGGTCTCTCCCAGGAAGAACAGAAAAAGGACTGTTTTTTGTTCGACCACATGGGCAAGAGAAGGAGGTCGGTGTTATCGATACCGATACTTGACCATGTATGGAAAGAGGGGTTGCAAACAATGAGACACCCATTCTCAGAACCAGCAGTGAAAGGACGCCTAGAAAAAAAGTTTAAGGCTCCAGAGTCTACACCCAAGTGTTTATCCTCTCAACCAACACCGGACTCGGTGGTGTCGGCGGCGGCAGCGAGGAAGGCAAAGGCACAGCACAAGTGCACGACTCCACCCGAGAATGAAGCGAGACGCCAAGATGCCTTTGGCAAGAAAGTGCTCTCCGTGGGAGCGACCACAGTAAAGGCCGCAAACTCTCTGGCAATTGTGGCCAGATACGATAGGGAGATGTGGCACAGGCTGGCTCCGCTGCTGGATCATCTTCCAGAAGAACAGAGGAAGGCGGCGATGCTACTGGTCCGAAAGGGTGAGGAAGCCTCAAATCACGCGATAAACATCGCGCTGGATCTTGCTGAGTCTGACTTCAAGCAAGTCAATAATGGGGTCGTATTACGTCGACAGTCATGGCTGAAGTGTACCTACTTCAGGCCAGAGGTACAATACAAGGTCTTAGATATGCCCTTTGAGGGAGACCACCTCTTCGGTGAGAAGGTGGACGAGGCCCTAAAAGGGATGAAAAAAGATTCGGACACGGCACGTTCTTTGGGTGCCCTCCAGAGTGGCAGGAGCTACAAGTCCTTTCGCCCCTTTAGAGGGGCTTCAGGAAATTCAAGATTCTCTTCTGGAGACAGATCCTTTGCCAGATCGGCTTACCCCTCTCAGGGGTACCGACGTGCCTCACAATCGGCTAACCGTCGACGAAACTTCCAGTCTTCCAGAAAACGACCATCATACCCATCGTCCGCGAGAGACAAGCAAACTAAAGATCAGCAGTGACGTTCCACAACCCGTTCTGGGGGGAAGAGTTTCAGCGTATGTCGACGAATGGGAAAGGATAACGACGGACCAATGGGTGTTAGACACTATAAGACACGGACACTCTCTTCAATTCAAACACAGCCCCCCGCAAATTCCCCCTGCCTTCACCGCTCAGTCCCATATGAAGGCACTGCAACAAGAGGTTACACTCATGTTAGTGAAGGGAGTGATAGAATTAGTTCCAACATCACAGAGAGGCCAAGGAGTCTACTCAAGATACTTCGTCGTAAAAAAGCCGAACGGCAAATGGCGTCCCATTCTAGATTTACGCGATCTCAACAAGTCCTTAAAGAGCCTGAAATTCAAGATGCTCACTCTGCAGGAAGTGATCCGCGCAGTTCAAAAGGGAGATTTCCTGGCGTCCCTGGATTTACAGGACACGTATTTCCATATTCCAATGTGTCGGAAACACAGGAAATTCCTACGTTTTGTAATAGGGCGAACCCACTACCAATTCACGGTTCTTCCTTTCGGGCTCAAAACCTCCCCCAGAACGTTCACAAAATGCCTGGCTCCAGTGGCTGCCTGGCTAAGGAAGCAAAGCCACCATGTATACCCATACCTCGACGACTGGCTGATAAGGGGATCCTCCCCAGCGTCGACCAACACAAGTCTACAAGCCACCATGCAGCTTCTACAACGGCTAGGGTTCGCCATAAACTTCGAGAAATCCTCTCTGCGGCCATCGAGAACGCTGGTATTCTTGGGGGCACAGTTCGAGACTCAGCTAGGGCTGGTGAAACCTTCTCTCGACAGGACCTTGAGACTCATTCAACAGGCGGCCCGGCTACGGCGAAACACCAGGATCTCAGTGAGAAAGTATGTTTCGGTCCTAGGGGCCATGGCATCCTGCATCCATCTGGTGAGAAACTGTCGACTTTTCATGAGGCCAGTCCAAGAATTCCTCGCAGACCGATGGACACAGGCTCAGGGGTCGTGGTCGGACAGGATAACCATGGACGACGACAAGCTACTTCGGACCCTTCCGTGGTGGCAGAGTTCCCACAATCTGAACAAAGGTGTGCCCCTAGAGGAGCCGGAGTTCCAGAGCACCATAGTTACGGATGCGTCCCTAACCGGATGGGGAGCGCACATGGGTGCTCTCCAAACGCAAGGTCGCTGGTCTCCAACGGAGTCACTCCTACACATAAACGTACTGGAACTCAGAGCGGTACGATGGGCCTTGAAGGCGTTCCTACCACACATCAAGAGGTCGCGAGTGCGAATACTGACCGACAATACAACAGCCATGTTTTATCTGAGGAAACAAGGTGGGACACGATCAAGGACTCTCTCCATAGAAGCCCAGAAAACATGGCATTGGGCATCGAAGCACGAAATCTCCCTCGTGGCTCATCACCTTCCAGGAGTGAGGAACTGCCAAGCCGACTCCCTCAGCAGAAACATGGCCCAGATACACGAGTGGGAAATGGACACGGGTCACTTGAAGAAAGTGTTCGAGAAATGGGGCCACCCCCCTCTGGACGCCTTCGCGACCAAAGAGAACAAGAAATGCAAGAAATTTGCAAGCAGGTGGCCCCAAGAGGGTTCGGTGGGGGAGGCGTTCTCCTTCCCATGGACGGACATGTTCCTCTATGCTTTTCCCCCGTTTCCCCTCATACGGAAAACAAAACAGTGGATACGCAGATACAATTGCCGGGTGATTCTAGTGACACCATACTGGCCGAGGCAACCGTGGTTCTCAGACCTCCATCTATCGCTGGAACATCCCATAGCGTTTCCGAAAGTCCCGTACCTTCTATCCCGGGACAGAGGCACGGTGTGGCATCACGACCCGGACAGTCTCAACCTTACGTCCTGGCTCCTGACTTCTCGGAATTCGGGGCTTTAGACATTTCAGTGGAGTGCCAAGAAATTCTGCAGGCGGCTAGAGCCCCTTCCACTAACAAATCCTACTCCTATAAGTGGCGGAGATTCTGTGAATGGTGTAGAAGACAGCGGGACCTACAACCATTGCTGGTGACGCCGGAACAAGTTCTACCTTACCTGCTCCTCTTAGCAAAAAAGGGACTGTCCCCCTCATCGATAAAGGTACACCTGGCAGCCATCTCGAGGTTCACAAGGAAGAGGCAGTCGCCTCCTCTATTCAGTGACAGACTGGTGAAACACTTCATGCGGGGTTTATTTCGAGCTTTTCCCCCGGTGAAACGTTTTCCCCCGGCATGGAGCCGCAACACAGTGTTGGCAGGCTTGATGAAACTGCCTTTCGAGCCTATGGCCACGTCCGACATGAAATTCATTTCGTGGAAGTTGGCATTCCTGATAGCTATCACATCAGCCAGACGTATCTCGGAACTACAAGCGCTGGTCGTGGACCCGCCCTACCTAAGATTCTTTAAGGACAAGGTAGTCCTGGCGACTAACCCTACGTTCGTCCCTAAGGTTCCGACGGTATATCACAAACACTCATCTGTGGTTCTGCCTACTTTCTTCGCCACTCCATCGTCGGCAGCAGAAAAAACTCTTCATACCCTGGACGTTAAGAGGGCTCTGAAATTCTACCTACATCGCACACAAGACATCAGGGCTACTCGGCAACTGTTCGTCGCATATGGTCCGTCGACGAGAGGTAAAGCAATCTCGAAACAAGGATTGGCCAGATGGGTCTCGTCGACGATTGCTTTTTGTCACTCTAAGGCCGGAAGGCCACTGCAAAGACATCCTAGAGCCCATTCTACAAGGTCGATGTCCTCCTCAACAGCTTTATGGGCAGGAATTCCGCTGACGGACAAATGCCAGGCTGCGGCATGGTCAGTGCCCCACACGTTTACCCGCCACTACTGCCTTGCCAGGCAGCATGCGGACGAGGTGCAGATGGGAAGAGCTGTCCTGCGCCATCTGTTTCAGTAAGGTAAGCTCCACGCTGTGGAGAATCTGTCTTCTGCCTTTTGATGACAGTATACTTTAGGTAGATCAGGTTATATGAGTTAACTTATTCCTACTGTACATATACATTGTGTAGTATGGTGAGGGTATATTACATTACATTCTCACCGCCGTCTCAAGTGTTACTGCTATACAATCTATTCTAAGCATGTGAATCCATGAAAGATCCAATGCTGGAGAAGGGAATAGTTTCTTACCTGTAACTCCATTTCTCCAGCATTGATATCTTTCATGGATTCACATGCGCCCGCCGAACCTCCCCGGAATGCAATGTATTTGATTGATAAGTTTAACCCTTCCTACTTTGGAGGGGCCGAAATCTGAAGGGGAACCGCGGGGGCGGGCCTCTTATACTGGGACGGCCTACGGAGCATGCGTAGGCGGGTCCTAAAAGGACATAGATAGGACACAAAAGTGTCGAAAGTTTTCCTATAGGAAAAGGCAATATATGTGTACCGAGGCGTCCCAGTCTGACGACGGGGAATATTCTAAGCATGTGAATCCATGAAAGATACCAATGCTGGAGAAATGGAGTTACAGGTAAGAAACTATTCCCTTATTTCGCGGTCGTGGTATTCCGGTTGCCGGGGTGCTTGGTACAGGCAAGGCGGCCACGAGATGCGTCGGGAAGGTGAAAAGACGGTGAAACTGGTTATCCCCACCAGTCAAAGGAAAAGGAAGAAGACTCTCCGGCGGGAGATCTCCTCTGTCGTTGGTAAAAGTGGTGAGACGCTTCAGCAGGGCTCCACCAGTGGTGTCATCGTAGCAGGTCGGCTCAGCTTCTCCCTCGTCGGATTCTTAGGTCCTGTGGCGACTTCTGGAGTTCCAGTCCCCAAAGCCCTGCTTTTATGCAGAAAAGCCCCATTCACTCAGCCTAGCTGTCACTCAAACATGCTAAGTGGTGAGCCGGCCGGCTCACTACTTGGGCCAATCAGGACTGAGTGCGACTTGAGTTGCCTAGGCAACTCAGTCCAGGGTGCCTAAATCCCCCTCCACCCCTCCTAAGTACCCCAGACAGAGTGGCACCACTTTGGAGGGCTTCTATGGAGAAGCCCGCCAAAAAAGTGGAACAAAGGGCTCGACTTGGGTTGAAGTCACAGAAGAGAACACAAACGCCATTTTAGAACCGAGTTTTGGCAAAAAATACCAACCAGAGAATTAATAATAATTAAATGAACCGGCGGTATGTTTGAGGCTATCGTAATTAAATAAAGATAGTAGCCTCGAACAATGGGAAAATCCCATAGAGAAATATTTGCGGTTGAATATAAAAAGTAGTATCCACTGCCACCAGCCAAAACTCGATCAGGGGGGACGGAGACGTGTCCCCTCGACTAACAGACCCCGGGGCAATCGAATTGACCCGGCCAGTACGTCCACAATATGATGGTTTGTACTGGTTCTGTTCACAATTTTGGACTAATAAAGCCATTGGTGACTTTACATGCCCTGGTAGACAGTAGTCAGTCCCAGGGTATGGAGTCTATACTGGTGGGTCACTGACACCCCTGTGTTACTGCACTGAGGGTGCTGTGTAACACACATCACAAAAACATATGAAGCCCTATGGAGTAAATGACTCCATAGCCCATTAAACACATCTAGAGTCAAAGGAATACACTCAAATCATGTCCAAGAGTGAGGGTAAAAGAGTCTCACTCTTGGTAGGAGAAAAAAAATAAACCCCAAAAATCCAGCAAAGCTGCTGGGGGACTCACTAGGTTAGGAAATTCAGCCTAAACAGAGAATTCTCCCTAACATGCATCCAACTACTTAACTGTAATTGCACTGGTTTTTATTCATATGCTTGTCAATCTTCTTACAAGAGTGTATGTGTATTTTATAATTGTGACAATATTTGCTTAGAGCTTTCGTTGCGTAGTGTGTATTTTAAAGGCTTACTCAACCATTGTATATTTGTGTACTCATGTTTAACTGGAATTTGTATTGCTCAGTGTGGACTCGTAGCCCTGCACCACTCTGACCCCCTCTCCTAAGTTTAAGCATTACCGCTCTACTACCTACCTTTATTGGATTTGGCTAGACTTCAGTGTCTCTTCTGTTCACCATAATAGGCATGCCTCCCAAATTCCACCCCAGTGTTGATATTGGAAAACCATCTTAATACAACTTCTTTGCATATTTGTTGTCCATTTCGATCTAATGTTTGGTAAATGCTTTTCAAATCAATAAATGTATAAACAACCCAAGGGAGAAACATTTTGAGACCCCAAAGAAGAAGAGTTTGAGAGGCAGGCTCGAGAACCCATACACGTCAGAAGTTGCAGCACAACAGGAACTCCCCTCCTACTCCCCTTTTGTCCAGTGAGGATATACTGTTGGCAAAGACTTATCTTTTTGCAACGTTTCCACCATAGTTTCCTATGGAAGATGAACTCAGATGGGTCCACTTGTCAAACACTCCCAAACCTTCTGGAGAAGCTTTCCAAAGCTGTTTCACGCATTTCGGACTCCAAGAAAAACCTCCCCTTCATCAGAGGACTATTCAGCCTCTACTCCTTTTTCAGAAGCCCTGCATCAGGACCCAGACCCTCCTGCACTGCTCTTTCGGCCTCTTGATCCTCCAGGCTCCTCTGAATGGACAAGTTTGAGGCTTGTATGAATAGAATGATCGAGTTCATTAATTTCTTGGGCCAATTCGATGATATTTAGTTTGCTTGTTAGGTGCTTATACAATAAGGGAATACTGTTTCAAAGCGCCCACAAGGCAGGGAAAGGAGCAGGCGTGGGGAAATACATTAAAACCACAATATTTAAGTTCAGTGGGGGGAAAGGAAAAGAGGATGAACCTACTATGCCTTGTGAGTATTCAGAACGTGCAAGTGCAGCAAGGAAGAGGTCAGAGGGGGTAAGTGCTGGGGAGTCTAAGCTCAAGGGTGTGCCACAGATGTAGTGCTAGGAATGTTGAGTGCTACATGGCCTGGAGCCGTGAGAGATGGAAGTGCGAGCTTCCCGGGTGGAGGGTGTAAGTGCAAGTGCAGTGGATAGTCAGGAGCTTGGCTGATTGGGTGTGGGAGGTTAGGGCCTAGAGGATGCATTAGGGCCCAGGACACCAATCGCAGCAACTGTGGGATTAGCAGAAGTGAGGAGGGAAGGAGGAGGTAAAGATGGAAGGTCTTAAGGAGCTTCTGGAATTTAAGAAGATCCTGCTCACGGCACAGAAGGAGGGGGTAACTGTTCCATAGGAGGGAGCCAGCTGAGGAAAGAACGGCCACCTACCCTCCTATTTAGCGAAGTGCTTTACACACAGAGTTGGTTCCAGGGGAACATAGTGGTCTGGATGGAGAGTATTTAGTAAAATAAAGTTTAAGATCGTGTGGTCTCCGGGCCCAAACAGCCTTGTGGTTGATGCAGAGGGGTTTGAATTTAATTGGTGCAGCAACTAGAAGCCAGTGAAGACATTTTAGTGCAGGAGAGATGCAGTCCCTGGCCTCAAGGCCAAGGAGAAGTCTTGATGCCCTATTCTGGATTAGCTGAAGAGGACGCAGATTGACAGATGGTAGATTCAGGGGAAGGCTATTGCAATAGTCCAGCCTAGAGAGAACCAGGGCTTAGGTCACATTGACCCTCTGGGGAAAAGTGAGAATTCCTTTGAGAAGTAAGAGCTGAAAGTGGGACTTCTTGGCAGTGTTTTCAGTGTGGGGGGGGGGAGTAGAGGGGGGAGTTGAAGATGACTCCAAGGTTTCAGAAGAGGGCGCAGGGGGAGAGCCCAAAGATGAAGGCCGAGGGGAAGGAGGAGGGAGCAGGGATCCCGATGGGAAGCATTAGGGAGAATGCTCAGTAATGTGCTAATCCCTTTCTACCTTGGAGACTCCCAGCTCTTTTGCTGGACTTTTCATTTTTATCCTGGAGAGAGCAAGACCTTTTTCTCACACATGTATTTTTCTGTGATTTGAACACCGTCTCTTTTGGGTTTTGGAGTCTGACAAATACCATGGACATCATCTTTTTACATTGTGACACACATCACCTTCAGTGTAGTGGCAAAGGGAAGTACTTTAGATTGCCCAAAGGTTTAAATACCGTCTTTTGGTTAAACTACTGTTTCCAAGATCAGTAAAGTGAAATTGACTTTACCTTTTGTAACTTTGTAGACCCAGCAAACACTATCTTACATAGAGTGCTGGAGGGGTTACTTGGTATTTCCTTTGTCTAGTTTCTCATGTAACATTTTTGTTACCGTTTCTATAATTAATGGCTGGTGGCAGTGGTTTACTTTTTCCTACCATTTGTGTGTTTTTACTGCGGACTGCAATTGCAGCTGCAGTACCGTGCCCATGGGTGCCATTTTTGTCAAAATGGCCCGGTCTTCTTTTTTCACCATTTCTTGTTGTAAAGGTCCTTCTTGAGATTTACTCTGCGCGCCAAACCAGATTTGGTCCTTTGGTTTGTTTTGTTTTTGGCGGTATTCACTGGTGAAGCATGCATCTGGCTCCAGCGTGTCTGGCAGGGCAGGAAGCAAGGGAGGTGCCCGAAAACTCCATGTGCTTAGTCTCCTTGGTTACAGGAATGCACCTAAAAGTGATTGGCCTGCTGGCTGTCCTTGGAGGACAGTCATTTTGCTGTGAGTGACAGCTAGGATGCGAATGAATGGGAGAGACTTGCGTAAAAGGCCAGGACTTTTGCAAGGAAGGCAGTCGACCACTGGACGAAGGACTCTCAAGTAGAACTTTGAAGAGAAGCTTGCTGCAACTCCTGGACCGTTGGTTTGCCCGGTGAAGCCCTGCTGCAGTGCCGAAGCTCCGTATTCGCCTTGACTAGAGAAGCTCTGCAGAGGACGACGTCTCCCCTTGGGTTAGTGGGACCAATCGACCCCAAGAAGAACTCGACTGGAAATCCTCTTTGCTGGCTGTACTTGCATTGCTGCTGCAGGAACCGAGTGCCAGGGAGATGAACACCAGAATCGAGGGTATCGTTTTTAAGCCGGACCCAAGCTCCAGGAAGATTCTCTGGTCTCCCTCGAAGCAGGGTTGAACAAGCCTGAGCCGCCTCAACCGAGTGCTGGAACCCAGAAGCAAGGAAAGTCCACAAGGTGTCGAAGACACGCTGTGGTACTATACGAAGTACAGCTGAACTGAACTTTGCCCATTGCTTCCGTCTCGTCGTAGTGCAGGAGTCCCCAGACGTCCTCCCTCTTGTCCCCAGACGTCCTCCCTCTGGTCCCCACGACTGAGACCCAGCAACAGGATTTGCCATACTACAACAGGATCGGAAGCCAGCTGGAACCAATTTCTTCAGACCTAAGGTACTGTGAACTACTTGTGTAGCTTGCTTCCTCTCAGTTGAGACTTGCAGTTGCTGCCTTTTGCACAGTTGCTTGCAGCTTTGCACATCACAAGCCTCTCAGCCTGTGGCCCAACAGTAATTTCTTTTTCTACAAAGCTCTCTATAACATTGTACAAGACTTTTTACTTAGCTGCAAGAACTTCAGCTCCCCTAAGCTTTGCTCAACTGTCTTTGCCCCTGAAGACTCTTCTATCCTCTGACTTTGTGTTATGATCTGTCCCTCCAAAAAGTCATACATTCTCTACTCGTATAGCTGGGAAAGGGTTAATCCACATTGCATTGGGTGGTTCAAAAGTGCTTACCTGTTTGAGAAACGTGTTCACCATTGTTTCCTTCCCGACATCAAGCTCAGTATTGCTTTAAATGTACCAGTGATATAGCAATATCCACAGTGTCCTAACTATTGAAGTCACCTCAGGGTATAGGAAGTGTCTGTGTGCCATCCCTAACGGGTATCTAATGATTTATTGAAACCGAGTGTGTATTATGAAATATATTTAAGAGTTGCATATTTGCTCCCTTCTAACGAAGGCTTACTAAACTGACTGTTAAATTCATAAATAATTGTTTGATTAAACCTTGAGTGCAAGTGTTATTTGGATACTTGTCACTGTGAAACTCTGTTAAAACCCTGCAGCTCACATTGACCCCTCCTTGAGATAGATAAGCCTCGCTGCTCAGTCACTCTACCAACTTGTATAGTACAGACTTCTACCAAAGGTTGGGTTACCTATATCCAATAGGACAAGGCTGGTGCAGCCTCCCACAGGGTTACCTTCATACAATCTTGCCTAACGGGAAGGATCTGTTTTACAGGCATTGAGGCAGAGATTGTTTGAGGGGCACCAGGACTCTATGGCAGATAGGCAGTCAGGGATGATGGCAGGGAGTTTAAAAAGAGCTGTGTCCCATCTGCGTTACACTGGAAGTTAGAAGAGAAGGAGATGAGGCATGCAAGCAGAGAAAGATAGATGTTAAAGAGCCAGGGGGATAGGATAGAACCCTGGGAGACACCACAGGTGGAGCGCGAAGTAGGAGAGAAGGTGACCAGGATGACTTTTGATGAGCGGTCAGTAAAGGATGTCAGCAAGTCCATTGCCCGTTCTGAGATACCAATGGTATCGTGGAGCCTTTGTATGAGGATGGAATGGTTAAGTGGCAGAGGAGAGATAGATAAGAGTAAGGACAGCCGGGTAGTTTGAGTCCAGAGATATGAGCAGTTCTTCACGGGTTTTCAGAGGAGCAGTTTCCGTGCCTCTGGATGCTCAGAATCCTGATGGATGGTCGTGGAGACCACCAACAAGTTCAGTGTGCAAGTTGAGGCAGAACCAACTTCTCTAGCAGTTTCCCCTGGATGGGGGTGATGGAAATAGGGCTCTAGTCGGCAGGGCAGGTAGGATCTGAAGGTTTGTTCAGGAGTGGGCGCACAAGGGAGTGCTTAAGGAAGATGGGGAAAGATCCTGTGACAAAAGAGTGATTGCACAAATCAGCGAGAGCAGGGGCAATCGAGCTGATGTTATCCTTGATTGTCCTGGATGAGCAGGGCGAACTCTGTTAAGTACTTCAGGCGTGACAGGGGTAAAGGAGGTGAACAAGGAAGGCAGGAGGGGGTGGTGGTGGAGGAGAGGGGTTGTGGGATGGGTTGTGAGGGTGTGTAGCAAGGGAGGTCAGGATGTCCTGGGTTTTGACGGCAAAGTGTGAGGCGAAGTGCATTGCAGCAGTCCTGGGTGGCAGGAGAGGAGACTGAGGAGGGGTTGGCTAGTTCCCTGCAGATCTTGAAAAGTTCAGCTCTATTATTGGATGCACCGGAAACCTGTGCCTGAATGTGGGCTCCTTTCATGGCACGAATGGCAACTGTATTGTCTCTGCAGCAGGTGGCAGGCCAGTTTGTCAGAGAATGAGCATGAGGTTTTCCACTTCCGTTCTTCTGCCCGGCACTTAAGTTTTCGGCCCGCAAGTTCGGAGTCGTACCAGGTGTTGCGCTGAGAGGCAGGTTTCAAGTGGATCCTCATGACTGGGGCAAGAATGTCAAGAGTGTTGGTGATGGAAAGGTAGAGGTTGCTGAGGGCAGAGTGGGCTGAAGTCCCGACACGTAACCTGCCACTCCCCCCATGACTCTGACCCAGTAAACATTTATCTGAACGCTCCTCCTACTCCTCAGGCCAAATGTTGTTCAATAACCCTCTAAAGAAGGCTGCTGACCATTTTCAAATTACAACACAAGAAGCTGTTCCTGATTCAGACTTGGTGGAAAATATCCTTAAAGAAAAGACCCCGCTCAACCAAGCCATCCCTTTGTTGAACTTGATCAAAAAGCGTCTGGCCCCCTCATTGCTGGCACGTGCAGCTAATCATGCATTGGAGAAAATGTTTTGCCCGGGTCCTTGTGACCCGCTGTATATCAGGGGCCATGCCATCCCGCACTCCCTAGTTACGACTACACCGAAAATGTCTGGGGTATCATTGTCCTCATTGGAATCCCCTCCTGACAAGGACTGCAAGAACCTGTACGCCCTTGGCAAGCGTGTCCCCACCTTTGCTGCCTTCTCCACCATAATAGCCAGTAATAACCACGCTCCTATCGAGCTATAGCGATGTTCAGTGGGATCTTGTCGAAGAGGGCCTCCAAGAAGTCCCAGAACACGCTTGCACCTGCCTTTTGGCCATGGCTGCAGAAGGACAAGTCATCCAGAATATTCTTAAAAATAGACTGCTGAAACTGCGAGGTGTGTCCTTGCCCAGGGGACCCATCTCCAATGCCATGCCTGGCTCAAATATTCAGGCTTTCCAGCGGAGACCCAAGCCTACCTGATCAACAAGCCGTTGGAGGAAGCCCATCTTTTCGGGAAAGCGGTTGAGTCTCTGAAGACCCCAAAGAAAGAGCATGAGACTTTAAAACCGCTCTATCAAATCTCAGCCAAGCCCTTCATTCAGTGGGGCAATTTCAACACCTGCCGGCACTTTTGCTGGCAGATCTTAGTTTGCTCTTCCCAGGGACAATATGGTGTGGGTGGCTCCTACTGGACCTCTGGACAGGGCTCCCCCAGTGGTTACCAGTCCCCTCAACAAAGAGGGTTTATTCGGGGGGAAAAAAGCAGAGGCAGAAACTCTGCATCCAGAGACTCCTTGGCCTCCGCCTCCAAGTAACTCAGGGGTGCAGGTCCCCTCTTACATTACCCCGGTCCGGGGACATATAACATCTTTTACCCACTTGTGGGAAGGGGGGGATGGAATCACATTAGATCAGTTGTCCACGGGTACTGGATTGAATTCCTCCATCCACCTCGGAGCAGACGACGCATCAGGCCATCTGTGCATCCTATTGGACAAGGTCCAGGCACAACAATCCAGGCTCCATTGGTACTACTGCCAGTTGTGAGGGTACCATTTGAGAGGGTAGGGGTTGACATTGCTAGTTATTGTTGACATTGTTGGTCCCCTTGATCCTCAGACATCCTCAGGCAATAGATTTATCATGGTGCTGGTCGACCATACCACCAGATATTCTGAGGCCATCCCATTGAAGACTGTAACAGCCAAGTCAGTGTCAAAAGCTTTGATTGGCATATTCACTAGGGCTGGCTTCCCTAAAGTCGTTTCTGATGGGGGCAGCAACTTTATGTCCAAGTACATGCAAGCCATGTGGAAGGTGTGGGGTTACTTACAAGTTTTCCTCAGCATATCGCCCCAAACCAATGGCTTACTTGAGAGGTTCAATAGAACCCTCAAAAGCATTATTGGGTCTCTGGAAGAGCCCGAGAGGAGAAAATAGTCCAAGCTTATTGTTTGACTACAGAGCGGTACCTCGAGAGGGGGTTGGCTTCAGCCCCTTTAAGCTTCTTTTTGGTCACATCGTTAGGGGACCCTTGGCTATAGTCAAGGAGGGTTGGGAGATGCCTACTCCCCCTGTCACTACCAATGTTGTGAACTATGTGCTAGGACTAAGGAAGAGAATGATGGTGCTGATGGCTCAGGCTAGTGACACGTTGAAGGCTGGGCAAGCTCTGTTCAGACACTGGTATGACAAGAAAGCTTCCCTTGTCCACTATACACCAGGCCAGCAAGTCCGGATTATGAACCCTATAAGGCCTAGAGCTTTACGGGATAAATGGTCACACCTTTACTCAATAGTGGAGCCACTCGGCGAGGTAAACCATTTAGTGGACCTTGGAAGGTCTGGACAGGCTCCAAAAGTGTTCCATGTGAATAGACTGAAGGCTTTCATCCCCAGGGTTGAAATCGCTGCACTGCTCATGGCATCAGATGTAGAGGAGGAAGTGTTGGAACCTCTTCCTGACCTGTTCCAAGGCTGTCCTTCAGACAGCTCCATTAAAGGTATCAAAGTGGCCCCCACCTGACTTCTGGTCAGCATGATGAGGTGAGAAGTTTGCTGAGGCAATTCTCCCCCTTTATTTGACCTAGCTCCTAATTTGACACCTTGGTGCAAACTTGATATTGACAAAGGAGATGGTATAGTGTACCTGCTGAATGTAGGGGATACAGGATGTCCGATGAGGTGAAATCTTGCATCAAGACGGAGGTCAACAAAATGTTAGATCTTGGGGTGATTGAACCCTCTAGTAGTCCTTGGTCCAGTCCTGTGGTTCTGGTACCAAAGACAGGTTCCTCTGAGCTGAGGTCCTGTGTACACTACAGGGCTCTGAATGCTGTCACCAAGATAGATGCATACCCCTTATCTTGAACTCATGAGCTGGTGGACACCTCAGGTGCATCTAAGTACCTCGGCACATTTGACCTCACTGCAGGGTATTGGCATATAGCCCCAGCAGAACATGCCAACGAGAAGACTGCATTCTTAACTCCAGAAGGCCTTTTCCAGTTCAGGGTAATGCCATTTGGATTGGAGAATGCAATGTTAATGTTAAAGGATATTTGTACCGCACACTAGCACCACCGGAGTGGTCCCCTGGCGCTCTGGCGGCTCTGAAACGGGAAGGTGGGTGAGTTAATGGGAAAAGTGCAAGCGAGCAGTGATGTGCTGTTGGTAGCCCGAACACGGTTAACACTGTTCGCTGGGTTTGGTGTGTTTTCCGGTCGGTAGACGTTGTGTGGTCTTGGGAGTTATAGGCATCGTTGTCTATAAGCGGTGTGCTGAATTTCCACGTTTTCTAGGTGTGGCGCGCGAACATCACTGCATGTCAATCTAGCTCTGGCATCAGCCTATATTGTTATCCCTTTCATAAATGACGCTCGCCAGTTTTCACAACTGTGCCCAAATTCGGCCTCTGCCCACCATTGGACCTGTAATTGTGGGGCTAGCTGGTGTTCATGATTTCATCCTGATCAGGCCTCCGTGGCAATCCCGATGTGGCTTCGCTCAACAACCGGCTATTCTATCCAGATGTGGCAATGGTCGGCAATCACAATCCTACCTAGCTGCTCACGCAGGCCACCGCCCCAATCCTGTCATCCAAGCGAGGTACATGTCAACACTCATAGCTACATCTAGGCGCGATATCTGCCATCATTCACAACTCCGTCTGGGCTCTGCACAGGCTAACGTCCATAGCTCTGTCCAAAGTGGCAGCTGCTAACATTCATAATTGGCACTTGGTGGTGTTCAAGGAGTGGGTGAGGTTGTAGGATGGACTTGGGCAGCAGTGTTTAATTCTGTCTTCATGGGGTTGTTGCTTGTGTTCTATTCTATTCAAACTAGCGTTCTCTCTAGTTATTGTTGGTAATTCCCTTACCGGAATTCCCTTACTGCCATTTCTGGGCGTTGTCTGTCTCATCCTAATTTCTGTCGACCTGTTCTGTTTCCGGTTTGGTTGATTAGTTTCAATTTGATTCTGCAGTGTTGAAGAGCCAGGTTTTTAGTTGTTTTCTGAATTGTAGGTGGTCTTTGGTGTTTATTTCTTTCGGGATGTTGTTCCAGGTTTTTGCGGCCAGGTGGGAGAAGGGGGAGCCTCCTAGTTTTTTCTTGACTTGTGTTTTTGGCTCCAGGTGGATTTCATTGCTGGATCTTAGTAGTCTCCCTGGCTTGTAGATTATTTTGTAGGAATTCAGCTCCCTGTCCGCTGATTGCCCTGTGTGTTATGCACATTGTTTTGAAGGTGATGTAATGTTTGACTGGGAGCCAATGTAGTATTTTTAGTGCTGGACTGATGTGGTCTCTTCTGGATACTTTGAGGATGAGTCTGGCTGCTGCATTTTGGATGTGTTGTAGTTTCTTCAGGAGGTATTCTGGTATCCCGATGTAGAGGCTGTTTGCATAATCGATTCTTGACATGATGAGGGCGAAGATTGTGAGCGTTTTGTGGGTGAAGGAGAGGAAAGGTAGGATTCTTCTTGTTGGGTGAAGGAAGAAACGTTTCTTGATTATTGCGTTTGTGTTTGAAAGGTTACGGTGTTGTCCATCAGGACTCCCAGATTTTTTACTACCTTAGATGGTGTTGGCGCGGTTCCCATTTCCGTTGGCCAGGGAATATAGGTATTGTTATCTTGGTTTTTGGATATAATCATGATTTCTGTCTTTCCTGGGTTGATTTTCAAGTTGTTGGCGTTCATCCAGTTAAAGACTGCTTTTAGACACTCAATTAGGGTTGAGTGATCAGTATGAGTGTCTACAATTTTGTAGATTTGAGTGTCTGCGTAGTTGTAGCATAGGATTTTGTATTTTTTCAAGATTTGGTTTTTTGTGTTTGAGTTTATATAATGCTTTACGCCAAAGCACTTTACATTAGAACACCAAGAATACAATAAGAGTAGAAGCAATTACAAAATGAGTCAAACCAGTAATACAGCAATTAGAACAATTTGCCAGTGAAGATGAATGAGTGGAGAGGGGAAGGAAGTGGGTGAACAGGAAGTGGAATAAGCTGAAGGCGAGAGGGTAGGAGAGGGGACTTAAGAGGAAACAAAGCAGGGAGAGAGAGCTAAGAAGCGGATAAAAGGGGGGGAAGGTGGAGGAGGGAATGAGAGTATCAGGGAGGGGAGTGGAGAAGAAGAGATTTTAAGGAGACACGAAAGGAGGAATACGTGGAACGGATAGAGGGAGGAAGGGAGTTCCTTTGGAGGGGGGCAAGGAGCTGAAAGGAGCGAAAACAAAAGGAGGCGCATGGGGACAGGGGACCAAAGAGAAGGAAGAGGTCTGCAGATCGGAGAGAGCGGGAGGGAGTGTAGAATTAGCTGAGATGAGAGGTATGGGGGAGCAAGATCATGAAGAGATTTCAAGACAAGACAGAGGAAGTGGAATTTGAGTTGGGAATGAAAGAAAAGCCAGCCAAGATGAGAGAGCGAGGAGGAGATGGAGTCGTGAGGAGAGAGAAGGCGGAGGATACGAATGGCAGAGTGGTAGAGGGATTTGAGGGGGGCAAGATGAGAAGCAGGGAGTCCAAAGTGGAGAGAAGAGCAGTACAAAAGATGAGAGAAGAAAAGGGAGGAGATTAAATGTTTAGTGGCATGGAAAGATTACTGGAGTCTAGTAGATGTTGAAGTATAGTGGCAATAGTGAGGATCCTTGTGGCACTCCCCTGTCAACTCGTGGAGTCGTTTTGAAGGGTTTTATCCATACGGTTTCTGTCCTGTCTGCTAGGAATGATTTGATCCAGAGTAGTGCCATGTCCATTATACCTATGTCTTCCAACCGTTTGGGTAGGGTTTCATGGCTAACTGTGTCAAAGGCTGCAGAGAGGTCGAGCAGAATCAGAACGGAGGATGTGTTGGAGTCTGCGTTTGTTTTTAGGTCGTCCCAGATGGATAGTAGAGCCGATTCTGTTCCTCTTGCGGGTCTGAAACCGACTTGTGCTTGGTCTAGCAGTTTTTTTTTCTACATGTTCTTGGGTTAATTTGTATACGTAGGTTTCTAGGAGTTTTGCCGGGTAGGGAATGTTGGAAACCGGTCTGTAGTTGGGGAGGTCTTCCACGTCGCCACTTGCTTTTTAAAAGTGGTCTGATATTGCTGATTTGAAGGATTTTAGTACAGTTCCTGTTGTGAGTGAGATTTAGGAGGTTTCTGTAGTATTCCGATTGCGTTCCTTGTGCTAGGATTGATTTGTAGATGTCCGGCGGGGTAGGGATCCATGGTTGAACCTGCTTTCTTGCTGTGTTTTACCAGTTTGGTAAATTCCTCTGTTGATATTTCAGGAAAGTTTTGGAGTTTATGCTGTGGCTCTTTCTTGGGTCCGGTTGGTTGAGTGTTATGGATGGTTGGTCTATTTTGTATGATTTGTCGGATGTCGTTAATTTTGTTCTTGAAGTGGTCTGCCATGTCATTGCAAAGTTTCTCGGAGGGGGGGCAGAGTGTTTTTGCAACCAGGTGGGTTTCTCATTTCTTTAATGATGTTGAACATTTCTTTTTGTGTGTTGGTGGCATTGGTGATTCTGTCATCATAATGTCTTCTCTTTGCCTTTTGTATTTCCTCCTTGTATGCGTAGATTTGTTTTTGGAACAGTAATTTCTTGTCTTGGTTGTATTCTTTCCTCCATTCCAGTTCCATCTTCTTGTTGTCCTTTTTCATGGTCCCAAGTAGCGGCGTGAACCATTTTGCCATTTTTTTTTTTTGAGGGGGTAAATGGTTTTTCCGGTGCAAAGTTTCCAATTGTATCAGCAATCCATTTGTGGAGTAGCTCCGCTTTCCCGTCTAGGTCAGCCAGCTCTAGTTCTGTAGTTGAGGGTTTGGTCATCTCCAGTTGTTCCATTAGGTTGCTTGCTTTGAACGGTTTTGCAGTCTTTTTGTGGTGGTTGTGAGCTTGGGGGGCTGGATGTGGACTTGAGTTGGTAGTGTGATCACGAATGAGATGATAAGGTGGTTGCTCCACAGTGTTTGCATTGGTGATGCCATGGTGATGAGTTTTTTCTTGGCGAAGATTGCGTGAAGGGTGTGTCTCCTGCCGAGTGTGTTGCCCCTTTGACCAGCTGCTGTAGTTTCATGGTTGCTAGCTAGCCAATTAATGAGTTTTGGGAGTTGGCATGTTTTTCTTCAAACCAGATGTTGAAGTCTCCCAGGATTAGATGTTCGTGCTTGATGGCTATGTTAGTGATGGCTTCTATGAAGTTGTCGACGAAGGTTGCATCGTATATCGGTGGTCTGTAAACCAGAATGAATGTGATTTTAGTTTTTGGATTCGCTTATGGGTGTATGACCATGGTTTCGCAGTTGATGATGTTGATGGGTTTGTCTGTTTTTATTTTCAGGTGTTCTTTGAATGCTATTGCGAGGCCTCCTCCTTTTTAAATTTTTCCTGTTTACTTGAAGGCATTTGAAGTTGGTCGGGAGGCAGCATTGAAGTGTGATTTTTGTAGTTGTTCATCCATGTTTCTGTGATGAATAGGATGTTAATGCTGTTGTCGCAGAGAAGGTCAAAGATCTGTGTTTTGACATGGATCTTGTGTTTATTAGATTGCAGTGGATTTTAAAGGTGTGTTTTGTTTTTGGTTTTATTGTCAGCCTTGTTTCCTGAGTGGTGTTGCGATTTCCTTCCAGGTAGGTCTCTTGTTGAGGTGTTGGTACAGTTGTCTGTGTCATCGAATAGTTCTTCTAGGTTCAATCTTGGGTTTTTGTTTTAATCAGGTTCTTCTTCGAAGTTTTGTTGCTGTGGAGTAGAGGTTCTTCTTGTTTTGGTGATGTAAGGTGTTAGTGTGTCGATTCTGTTCTTGTTGTTTCTAGCATTGTCCGTTCTTCTGTGTGATTGTGTTCGGATGTCTGCTGTTGATTCGTATGTTGGGTTGGCTCGTTCTGGTGACTTATTTGCGAGGTTTGGAGTTAAATAGTGATTTCTCTCTTCTCCCGGTATTGGTTCTGTTGTCGTTCCTGTCTGTGGGAGGGTGTTCTGCATTTGAGAGTCTTCGGTGGTATTCAGTTGAGTTTGTTCTTTTTTTTCTGTCTTTCCTTTGTTCCAGTTCGTTTGCAAAGCATTTTGAATTTGAGCTTTTTTGTTGATCTTTTATTTCCGTTTGTTGACGCGAGTAGGTTTTGATTTGGTCCAGCTGTCTTGTGTTGTACTTGGTGTAGGGGGATTGTCCGGTACAAGTTTGGGGCTCAGTCTGTTGACGGTCTTGTCAGTTGATATTGTTGGCTTGTTCATTCGTTGGCTCGAGTAAGGTACGAGAGGTTTATTGCCTGCGTTTATTACTGTTATTGTTAGGCAGAAACCTGTGCAGTTCCCTTAGGGACCACTGCAAAAAGTTTAAGACTACAGGAGTAAGCAGTAAACCCAATTGGTAGCAGTCCGCACCACCCAGATTTACCTGGTAACTGTGCCTGAGCAGTCAGACCTCTCTCAAGAAGGGTTAGGCAGTATATAGAGTATACACAATAGGGCTAAAGACAAAGTAGAACAAGCAAACACTGAACAGAGCTTTGGTATAAAAGTATATAATTATTTATTTGAAAATACACTGGCACTAATAATATCAAGCAAGTTCAAACAGTCACTATGTATATACACCTCCCTAGTTAATTATTCGACAATTCTAGGTTGAGACACCACTTATTTAGCAAAACAGAGGTGAGCGCGTAACCGTAGATGGCACTCCAATAATTCGTTTAAAAAGGGAGAGAAAAGGCAGAGTAGGAAAATAACACAGTACCAACACTTTTAAGAAACCTCACAAGTCAAGAAAGGCAGGGTCTACTGTAGAGCAAAAAGTTCATAGGCCATGCCCACTCTTGAAGAGAGCAAGGCGGAATGTGCCCAAGATCACACAGTGGAAATGCACTCAGTCTTTGCAGAAAAGTCAAGAGGTTGGATCAGTTCAGAAAGGCAAAGTTAGCAGGTCTGAGGTCAACCCAGTTAGAAAGTCAAGGATTTATGGGACACCTTGGACAATCTGTTGCAAGGGAGACCAGGCGGGACACAGTACATGAAATGATGAGAAAGCTCCAGCGGTGGCAGTTGTTCCTGGCAGCGGGTGCAAGTCGTGGCTTCAACCAGAGGAAGAGAAGATCTCGACGAGGAAGAAAGCTGGAGGTCGTTGCACTGCCAGGGAAGAAACCGGCCGCGGAGTTTCCCGGTTAAAAGGTACTACCCTTTTATTCGCGGTAGTGGTGAAGCGTGGGTATCCGGCCGCCGGGGTGCTTGGCATGGGCGATTCGACCACGAGACGTTCCAGGAAGGCGAAAAAGGCAAACTGGTTGGTCCCACCAGCTCAAAGGGAAGAAGACTCTGCTGGAAGAAGATCTCCTCTGTCGTCGGGGAAGTGGTGAGTTTGTACAGCAGGGCTCCACCGGTGGTGTCGTCGTAGATGGCTCAGCTTCTCCCCTCTTCGGATTCTTTAGGTCCTGTGGCGACTTCCGAAGTTCCAGTCCCCAAAGCCCTGCTTTTATGCAGAAAACCCCCCATTCATCAGTCTAGCTGTCACTCAAACATGCTAAGTGGTGAGCCGGGCAGCTCACCATTGGGCCAATCACACAAGAGTGCGACTTGAGTTGCCAAGGAAACTCAGTCCAGGGTGCCTAATCCCCCTCCCACACGTCCTGTAGACCCCAGACAGAGTGGCACCATTTGGAGGGCTTCTGTGGAGAAGCCAAAAAGTGGAACAAAGGGCTCGACTTGGGTTAGAGTTTCAGAGGCGAACACAAACACCATTTTAAAACAGTCCTGGCAAAAAGACCCAACCGGGGAATAAATATTAAATAAATAACCCGGTGGTATCTTTAACATTGCACCAAAAAGTGGTGTGTTTAAAATGAATGGGAAAATCCCACAGGAAATATTCCGGGGGAATATTTTGCGTGGTATCCACTGTCGCCAGCCAGAAACTCGACAAGGGGGGACTGGACAGTGCCCCCTTGGAAAACAGACCCAGGGGCAATCGAATTACCCCTAGCAGTACTTCCACAATATGATGGTTCTGTTCACAATTTGAGACTAGTAAAGCCAATGGTGACTTTACATGCCCTGGGAGACAGTAGTCAGTCCCAGGGTATGGAGTCTATGTTTGGGGGTCACTATGACACCCCTGTGGTACTGCACTGAGTGTGCTGTGTAACACACATACCAAAAACACATGAAGCCCTATGGAGTGAAAGACCCCATAGCCCATAAAACACATTTCATAGTCAAAGGACATTCTCAAATCATGCCTAAGAGTGGGAGAAAGAGTCTCACTCTTGGCAGGAGAAAAAAAAATAAACCCCAAAAATCCAGCAAAGCTGCTGGGGGGGGGACTCACTAGGTTTGGGAAATTAGCCTTAACAGAGAATTCTCCCTAACAGTTATATTGTTGGGTTATTACAGTGGCTGTCTATAATGTGGGGCTCCCTGGAAAGGTTTACTGCAGTAAACCAATTAAGTGGTGTGAAGAAGGGTGTAGATGGGGACTACAGAATTGTCCTAATGAGTGTAGCTGTCAATCACTATCATCTCATGGTGCACAACCCACTAATCCTAGTATCACTCCACAGCAATCGGCCAACAAAGACTTTATTCCAGGAGGGAGCCCTATAGCTAACAATGTAATTTGAAATAGGCACAGCTAGATTTGAGAGTCCCGTATAGGGAGGGAGTATCCTACAGCCACTAATTCAATTTGACTGCCAGAGAATGCAGTTTGAACTAAGGGTCAGCTAGACTCGAGATAGTTGTATAATGGGGGAGGGAGGCTCACGCCTGACGGATCAAATGGTTGCAGTCCTAAACACCGCTAGATTTGAGTCAAATTACCATCTGCACCTCCTCCGGGGTATTTCCTCTCCTTCCCCCCGAAGCTCAGTCTCCAGAGCTCTGGTTCTCTCTAGGTTTGGCTACAATAACAGCCTCTTTAAATCTGCCCTCCTCTACTCTGTTCTCTGCAACTCATCAAGAACAGGACTGCGAGACGTGTCCTTGGCCTCAAGCTCTTGAGCAGAACCATCTCTGGTTCCAAAAGCAGCTCAAGACTTTCCTCTTTGATGCTGCCTTCTCTCTTCCTCTTCCCTGCTGATCTCCTGTCTGATACTGCACTTGTTACCGGGCTACCCTCTGATTCACGGGCCCAGGTCCCTACCCTCCCAGTTGGACACCTGCACTGGCCCCTGGCAACTCTGCACTTGGTGCTGTATCTGCAACCTCACAGTCCCCCTACCTGCATGTATCCATCACTTGGCTGCACTTAACCCCTGCACTACCACCTGCTGGCCAGACTTCTTGTTTTTTGATGTTTTGATCCTATGTCTTGGACTTGCTCCTCCTCACCTTCCCCTGGCACTTTTCCCCTTACCTCTTCCCTACACTTGCATGATCTCAATGTCTCTTAGCCTAGTAAGATTATTGTCTTGGCCTCCCTTTGTTCCCGTCGCTTGCCTCGTCGCGCCTTAAGACACTGGTGTATAGGCGCGCTATAAATGTCATTTCTGATGTTTGTTAATCTGCTTAGAATCACATGCTGTGCATAGTCCGACATCCAGTGGTCACTGCAGAGTATTGCATTTTGTTTTTCGTAGTCGAAAATGGGACGTCGACAAGGCGTGTCTGTAACACTAGCCCTATAGTGACGTGCATTGTACCCACAATCCCTCACGCGTCGTGGTCCCTCAGATTGTTTTTTCCGCCCAGTTATTGGTCGCCTCTATGCGGAGCTCCTCGAGAGACATTGCGAAATCATTTCTTCGACCCTTGGTCGTTTATTATTATTAATATCTAACATATAGATCCCTCCCTCGACGAAGCTGCAAACTGTTTCTCCGCCGAGCAAGATCTTCGAAGGAAGGACGAGCGGAGGAGATCCTTCGGCGTCGCCGAACACGTGGCCTGGCCTCGCCGGCCTTACACAGTAGGGAGAGTGGGGTTGTGTGGTCTTTTCTTCTTTCCGAGAATGCCTTTCTCTTTCCCCTCCCTCTCTTTCGAGGTTGTAATCACACTTCTTGCCCTCAGCTATGGAGAGGACGCCCTTTAGGTTTTGCCCACTTTGCAAAGGCAAATATACCTGGAAGGACAAGCACAAACGGTGCAACCGTTGCTTGCCCCTCAATCACAAGGAGGACGGCTGTGCGGCCTGTAAGTTACATAAGCCCAAAACGATAAAGGACCGTAGGGTTAAAAGTTGGGCGGCCTATGCCATGTCTAGGTCAGTTTCCTCGCCCGCTGCCGCCGCTGCTGAATGTGACGAGGACAGTGATTACACGGCATCCGTAACGGAGGTTGTAGACCTCTCGAGGGAGCGTTCGCGCTCCTCTTCGTCCGTCCCTGGCTCCGACAAGCCCGGCACACGGCCAGTTTATGGGGATGAACACCCCGGCGACAAGGACGCACACAAGAAATCTCAAAAACACATACCCCACGGCACGCATTCGTCGAAGACGAAGGCAGCCAGAGCACCAACGGAGGCGCCGGGCCCACCGGCGTCTTCCGCCGAACGCAAGGGTCGACAGCCCTCCCCGCCACCGCGACGGGGCACTCTGGAAATAAGGGCGCTAACCCCAAACCCTCAGGCGGCCACGCGCCTCGTAAGTGTGCGCACGTTGCCAGTAAAGACTCGACGGTACCTAGCGTGACAGCGAGCGATCCCTCGGCTGACAGAATGATCACCGAAAGCCTCACGCGTATATCTTCTAAGGACGGCCAGAGACGGACGTCAAGTGACACGCCGAAAACCGCGCACAAGACCAAAGAAACGCCAAAGGCGCCGGAAAGTAGGCTCGGACAGCTCCTGCCGTCGATGGAAAGCCCTAGCCTGCCAGAACACTTCTCAGAAGGCGAAGGCACCTTATCTTCGATGCTATGGGACACATCTGGACGAATACAAGGAGAAGAGGCTCCTTTTTCACACCCAGACTGCTCTGGCCTACCTCAGTGGACCTTAGAGAAGTTCCAGTCCTGTATGGACAAATAAGACAGATTCATGGCCATTCCAGAAAATAGGACACCTAAAAGACCTAGGGAGGTACTCCTAGAAAGTCCAAGGGCTAAATACACGAAGTTGTTCTATAACCCCTTTCAGGAGGATATGAACTCTTACGACCTCACCGAAGAGGACACTCACTTCCAGGAGGAGTTCATTAATGATGAAAACCAACAGGAGGGAGAAGGCTTCCATGAGGACTCTAACATAAGTGAGGAAGGGTACGAAGAAGACCCGGGTGAGGGTGACCCAAATCCCTGGCAGTCACCATCAGGGTCTACAGAGCCAGACATTATAGACATCAGGTCTCCTCAAACCACACCAGTCAGGAACCCTTCGCCGGTTGACGACCAGCCCACCTTTAATGCGCTGCTGAGGAAAGCAGCAGCACATTTTGAGGTCGAAACTGGTAAGGTCACCCCAGACACTGACTTCGTGGAGAGGATTATCAAAGAAAAGAAACCCACCAGCCAAACAATTCCAATACTCGCCTCTGTTAAGAGACGAATCAACCCTTCACTGGCCACCCCTGCACTAGTAAGAGGGGTTAATCCAAGAATTGAAAAATTGTTCTCACCCTCTCAATCAGACCCACTATATATTAAGGGGCACTCAATCCCGGACTCCTTAGTGGTGACTAACACTAGGAAAAGGGCTGGGGTTCCACTGTCTGTCGAGGCACCCCCGGATAAAGAGGGGAAAAAGCTTTATGCCCTAGCCAAAAGAATTACCACCTCGGCAGCATTCTCAACTAGAATTGCCAATAATAACACATTGCTGCCAAGCTATGCTGATGCGCAATGGGGAAAGCTTAAGCAAGACATCGAGGAAGTTCCTGAACCCCTAAAAACTAGATTGCTGGCTACAGTTAATGAAGGGTCTCTGGTCAACCAATGCATCGTTAAGAATACCCTCGATGCAGCGGAAACAGCTGGCCCCTCTTTGGTACAGGGAATTCTGCTGAAGTGCCACGTCTGGCTTTGCAATTCCGGGTTTAAGGCGGAAACGCAAGCGGCGCTCATTAACAAGCCTATTGAGTCTAACCTCTTTGGAAAGGCAGTGGACGACGCACTGGAAAATGCGAAAAAAAGAATTTGATACCATAAAGACCTTGGACCAAATCTCAAAGCCCCCTCACAGGCGGGGATTTGGCAACAAGCGTTCTTTTCGTGGCCAACGCCAGCAACAGAATCAACAACTTCAATATTCTGCCAACAACTACCAAAGTAATAATGGCCAGTACAATCGGAGAGGTCAACGCCGTGGCAAGGGGAGAGGCCGGGGTTCCACCCCTAGAGGCTCCCAAGCCACCAACCACACCAAGTGACGCGAAGATTCTGATCCCCTCCCATGCATCGCCGGTCGGGGGCCGGTTAACATCCTTTCTTCCAGCATGGGAGGGAATAACAACAGTCGATCTTCTGAGTTCACACCGAACGCCGTAAAGGAGCCAATTATCCTGAACCGCTGAAACAGATCCATGGAACTGGTGGTGACCGACTGGAAGGTTTGGCACCCGACCCAGTTGTCCCATCGGACCCCCTGTTTAGCATTGATCACAGAAGGCCTGCAAGGGCACCTTGACCCATTGGAATAGTGGGACCAACTATTCTCGCCACCTGCTGCTTAGCCTGCAAACGAGCTTGCTCGGAAGTGTTCCTGGACCACCCAGCGAACTGACAAGCTTGTACGGGACCGTTGCCCTGGAACCGCCGCCGTCTTGTTTTTCTGACTTGAGCCTGTAAGCTTTGGGTATAAGGCACTCGCCCGCCGAATTTTGTACACCTAGCATTCCTAGGTCTGGAATTAGGAGAGTATGCCTGAACCAGAGCATACGCGGTCAGTGTTGCCCAGCTGTGGTGGCGATATGATATGGCATTTATAACGTGCCTATACGCAAGTGTTTCAAAGCATGACGAGGCAAGGGAGGGGGAACAGAGGGTAGACTGAGAACAATTTGACTAGACCAGGTGTCCTTGCGATAGTGCAGGGGAAGGGGGAAGAGGAAAAGTGCGGGGGCAAGGTGGAGGGCACAGTGCAGTACATGGGATCGACAGTAAAAAGAAATAAATCGAATTAATAAAAGCAATAAGTAAAATTGCAGCCGTCGGTTCAGTTGCTGGTACGGGACTGCAGGGATACAGAAAACAGTCCCCCAGTGCGGGGGTAGCCAGGAAGGCAGTGCAGGTGTGCAACTGGCGGGGAGGGGACCTGGGCCCGAGATCAGAGGGTGGGCAGGTAACCAGTGCAGTTTCAGCCAGTTCAGCAGGGGAGAGGAGGTGAGAAAGCAGAAGCAAAGAGGAAGGTTTTATGGTGCTTCCGGAACCGGAGATGGTTCTCCTCAAGTTTCAGGGAGGCTGTTCCAGAGGGAGGCCCCAGCTGAAGAAAGATGCACACTCGAAACTCGTTGCTTGGAGAAGCGACTGACCCTCAGACAGGAGGTGGATGAGCGAAGAGTTCGAGAAGAAAGATATTTAGGAAGAGATATTTGAAGGTATTGAGGCCCCAGAAGGCCTTTTGCACAATGAAGAGGGATTTGAACTTGATCCTCGCAGCCACTGGGAGCCAGTGCAGAAATTCACTCTTTTGGGTACATTGCTGCTGTGCCCCCCTGTGCCCTAAGATTCGCTGAAGTGGAACTGGACTGATCCCTTCACCAGGAGCAGAGAAACAACACTGTTCCTGCACGGAATCAAATCTAGGACACAGCCCCTGAAAGCCACAGAGCCGCGCAACTGCAGGATTCGAACCTGCGAACGATCTGGTCTTGACTGATGAAGTTTGGTCTAGAGTGCGCTGAGGGTCGGTAAGTACTTGGATCCCTTACCGGTGTCCCCTGGCGCATCCATAGACTTTTACGCATGAGTGTCCCCTGAGGGCCACTCTCCTTCATAGAGGTATCATGTTCTACCAAGCTATTCCCAATTCTTGGAGCCAGCTCTGCCCCCTTGGGGAGACCCACCTTGAATAGAGGGAAGTTATTCTTCATCACCTCACCCACCTTCCTGAGTCGCTACAGCCCCTTGAAGAGAACTTAACTGCACTATCGCATGCTCCGGCACTGAATGTACTTTTGCGCTCCAGGCTCCACTCATCGTAGGGACTGGACTGCCTCTTAGTTGGGGTTTGAAATGTTGAAGGATTGCCCAAGATATATCCGCACTGTGACCTTTTTTTTTTTTTCTCATGTTGTGGATCTCTACTTGTGTAATATTAGGCCACGGTTACTGCATATGTTTCATAATTAGAGTTGTTTAGTTAATATTGTTTTGATTCTACTGTGTTTGACTTAAAAGGCCTTTAATAAATGTAAATGTATTTTTGATATATACACCTGAGTAATTTGCTGTGTTTACTGTGTGTGCTCATTGTGGGCTTTCTATCACCCTCACCCCTCCTGAGACCTTGTCTTGACCGCTGCCAATGCTACCTTGATTGGTGTGGCTTGTCCAGAATGTTGTCCTGTTCCAAGAAACTAAGCTGGCCTTAGTAACCTCTGCCCACCGAGTCAGAGTTCAGAAATCCATCTGAACACCAATGTAAGATATAATTATCATAGTATATACTGGGGTCTTGGGAAGCACCTTGGCGAATGGAAGATTTATGGCCACCCCAGGACCATGAAGTCATAATGAGCCAAAGATTTGCAATGGCAGGGAGTCTTCAGTAAACGCCCTCCCGACCAGTAAAAAAGCACCTGTGATCCAAAAATGAAAATAGTAAAGAAACAAAGTTGAGGGCCCACTAAAAGGTTTCTCTAGAAATCCTCAAAAACATAAATGCTGTTTTAACAATCTAATATTTTGCTTTCTATACAATTGAAACACGGTTTGCCAATAGACTGTACCGTTATTTCCTGTGGGTACTTTGTTAAAAAAGTTTTCAACTCCTCCTAAAATGAAGGGTGCTTGCTTGAAGTTAATCTGTTTTTGAGTCACCCATGGGTCTCTACAGTCTTACACCAAAGACTGGATTTTTAGCTGTTTACAAGGGACTTTGACACAATAAATAACAGCACTGTGCTCCTGTTTATAGAAATGTATTGGTGTTAAAGTGGGTAACATTGGTAACACCTATTTAGAGTGTAGATTCCCTGTAAGTCTAGTATTGAAAGCTTTATTTTCTCATCTTTGGTTGCTGCATGGGTTTTCTGTTTTAATCCCTTCACTCACTCTTGGTTCTACACTTATGATTAGGAATCACTAGAGATTGTGGGCAAGGGGATCAATTCATGGATTTGCTTTGTGGATCCTAAACATAACTGATGCATGGGCTTCTTGGAAGTTCTTGAGGCATGCTGGGTGTTTTATGGGAATGCTGGTCGTTTGTGGGGCTAGTTTCCTCTTGGGCTGAAGCTCTGCTCTTTTGGAGTTTGTAAAATCCAGGGTAACCAGTGTGTAGTGTGCTTACTAGCTTAGATTTGCAGATCTACCCCACGAGATTTCCCTTTTCATGAACTGTATTTATTTGATTTTAGTGGATCCTGTTGCTTCTTAGCACATGTCGGCATTGTTCAAAGTATCATGGCCTACTTCTGTTTCCCGTTCTTGTTCCTCCTTACTTCTGGACGTCCCGCTATAGGGATACAACTACAGTCCTTTGCAACACAAGCTGCCTTTTTCCTCCAATGTAAGCATGTGCACTCTAGGCTAAACAAAATCATGGCGCCTCGCTGCTCCCCCGGCACGGGCTGATAATTCCTTTCCACAGTGGTGGGAGCATCCACCCACCCCCCACATGCAGCTACATTTTTCTTTTTTTCTTTAGTGTTTGTTTTACTTTGAGGTATTTCTGCATCTGGTTGGTCCGGTTGTATGTTGGTTTCTATGGGTTTCTAGTGGTAGCATCCTATTACTTCCCAGTCCTGGAGCCCCACACGTTGGTGTCTGTTCCTGTGCACCGACTGTATGCTTATGTTGCACATGACATGCTATCTCCAAAACTCTTAAAAAGGCTGCGGGTTGGCGAGAGATTTTCTATAGGTTCCCTCCTGTGCACCAGAATTACTTAGTTCGCAAGAAGGCTAAAGAAGCAGTATTAGGTTTCCCTTCTCTCAGGTACCTCCTGTAAGGGGACACCTTTCTTGGTGGTTGTTCAGCTGGGTGGTTTCTGAAGGATCCAAAGGCAGCTTCCTAATGCCCTATCTGGTATGGCTTTTGCCCTAACTGCATGAGCGTGAAGCCTCTGGGTGAAGATTGCTTATGTACTGTGTAATATTACAGAATACGACAAACAATTCACCTAGTGATAGACTAATTGGAAGCCCGACAATCCAGTAAGGAACGGATGAATGTCGGAGGATCCCTTTTCTGAACACCCTTTGTATAGGCTAAGTAAATCTTAAAGGCCTGCCTCCCCTCCAACAGTGCAAAATACTTTCTTCAGGAAAAAGGCTCAAATCACAAGTTTTGAAATATTTACCTCTTGGAATTTTTTAAATATTAAATGTATTACCAGATGAAGTCTCCTGAAAGTCGGCAGCATTTCCCCTTAATGTTAACTTAAGGTTAACAGGTGAGTACATGTTTTTGTGGTCTTTTGGCACATCCCCTTACATTTCGGTCTGCTTAGATGCTCAACCTGTTTGTGCAGAGATGTACAGATTTCAGAAGGGTCTTTACTGACCCTTGTGTGCATTGTGCTGCTCTGCGAGAGCACGATGTAAGCTTTTTTTTAATACTTCTCCAGCATTGGATCTTTCATGGATTCACGTGCTGTGAATATTTTCCGTCGGGCTTGGAAACATCGGTAACTTTAACATAGCGTTTTCCAATGGAAAACTTCGACACTGAGTGTCGTATCGACATCCTTTTTGGGTGCTTTAGGCCGCAGCAATAGGACGCCTAGTATAAATAGCTGCCCCCACGGCTTCCCTTCAGATTTCAACCAACTCCAAACTGTTGGGATCACCTCGTGTTTCTCTCGAGAAATTGCTCTTCATGTTACACATGCTTTCGGTGGTCATTTATCCTTCCAGGCCCAGTATGTCATCTGTGGGTCCGGAAAAATCATTGTGTAGGCCGTGTGCGACCTGCGGTCTGAACGTCTACCATGTGGATGGGCATGCGGATTGCCTTTATTGCCTGTATGCCAATCATTCTGTTGACAACTGTGAGGTTTGTTGAGGCTTCTCTCAGAAGACGCTGAAGGACCACAATTGGCGGTTGATCTGCTGGCTAAAAGAGGGGACTTACCCGGGTTTGGAGGTTGGGTCGTCCCGTGGGGGCAGGTCCTATTCTACGGCAGAGAAGGGGTCGCCCTCACTCCCAAGGGCGCGGTCGGCGGAACCCTCCAAGAAGCGGCGCACGGCAGGGCTGGAGTCGGAGGTGGGGAATGGCTGGGGGGCGCGTGGGGATGGGGTGCGGGGTGAGTCTGGCACCAAGTTGGTGCAGTAGAGGGTTGGACGCCTCTCAGGACAAAGCTCCCTGAGTTGTAAAGTCAAAGGATGGGAGTTCCAGGACGGAAAAGTTGGCGACGATGTGTCACAGGTCCTCGGCGACTGATGAGAAATCTTGAGCATCGTCCTCGTCGACGAAGCATTTGTCGGCGGCGGACCGGCACTGTTCCTCTTCAGGCCGTGATCGTCCAAACATCGGTCCGGCTCCATGTCCAAATGGCCCATTTCACTGGGTACGGCAAGGCCGGTTGCGGCCTTGGTTCCCTCACCGAGGGGCTCGTTGGCGTAATTCCCACCGTCGACTGTGGTGGTGCAGCCCTTGCTTCCCACATCGACCGTGGTGATGTGAGCTCCATCGTCGACTACACTGGATTCCTCATTGACTTCAGAGGTGCCGTGGCAGGACCGATCCGGCCTCGGGCCGTTGCTCCCATTGGAGATTCTGCAACAAGACCCTGCAATGTACGACTTGGACTCGAATCCGGAGGAGGAGGGTCAGCCATTTTTCAATCCGGTGTCGTTAGACCTGCAACTGGCAGGCCCGTCCACGTCTGTAGGCCTGGGTGCGGTCCCACAGCAGTACCCCTTAGTGAATCCGCACCAGTTGCTGTCCATGCATACCGTTACCGAGGTGGATCCCCCAAGCAGCCCGGCTCAGCCCTCTCCACTGGATGATGTTGGCGCTTTTCATTCGATGATGGCCAATGCATGTCAGGAGTTTGGCCTTGCTCCAGAGGAGGAGCGCAAGGACTGCTTTCTGTTCGATCACATGGCGGAAGATGGTGTTCTCTGGCCCCATTTTGGGCCACGTGTTGCAGGAGGGGCTGCGCACGATGTGCTATCCGATCTCCGCACCGGCTTTCAAGGGCTGCTTAGAGAAGTAGTTTAAGGCACCGGAATCTTCACCAGAGTGCCTCATGTCCCAACCCACGCTAGAGTCTGGTGTCGGCGGAGGCGGGTCGGAAGGCGAGAAGTCAGCACAAATGTGCGAGGCCCCTGGACAATGAGGCCCGGAAGCAGGATGCCTTCGGTAAGAAGGTTCTTACGGTAGGGGCTACGACGGTCAAGGCAGCCAACTCTTTGGCCATTATGGCTCGCTATGACACGGAGATGTGGCACCGGTTGGCCCCACTCTTGGATCATCTTCCGGAACAGAGGAAGGAGGCCATGCTGCTGGTCAGGAGGGGGGAGGATGCCTCCAACCACTGCATTAACATTGCGGTGGACCTGGCGGAGTCAGGGTTCAAGCAAATCAACAATGGTGTGGTGCTCTGTCGGCAGGCCTGGCTACGCTGCACTGACTTGCGTGTTGCACCTCAGGACGGAACTGTTCGGTGCACAAATTGATGAGGCATTGAAAGGGATGAAGGAAGACTAGGATACAGCGAGGTCTCTGGGCACACTGCATAGTGGACGCTCTTTTCGTCCCTTTCGTATATTTCGAGGAACCTCTGGGAATGGCAGGTTTTCAGGTTTCTGTGACGGGCTACGGTTGCCCCGGGTATTCCTCCCAAGGGATCCGGCATTCTTTCCAGTCCGCACAAGACTTTCAAGCACAGCGGAAGAGGGTCAGGTGGCCTCAGCTGGTAAGGGCCGGCAGTCCAAGCCTCAGCAATGACTGCCATCTCGGCAGTCAACTAGGGGGCAGGGTGGTGCGCCACGTTGACGAATGAAAGTTAATTACGACAGAGAGATAGGGGCTGGATACGGTACATTATGGCCTCTCAGAGGTTCGACGCACGCAACTCCCTCTCCTTCCAGTGAAGGTGTTGCAGCCGCATCTGTCAATCTTGTGGCAGGAGGTACGTCTGATGTTAGCAAAGTTCCAGCCAGGAGAATTCTTGGCATCGCTGGACCTCGGATGCATATTTCCACATACCGATGCTTCCCAAACATCGCAAGTTCCCTAGGTTCATGGTGGGCGACAACCATTTCCAGTTTCGGGTTCTCCCGTTTGGCCTCAAGTCCGCTACCAGGACCTTCATAAAGTGCCTGGTTCTGGTGGCGGCCTTCCTCTGCAGGGAGGGGCATCATGTTTATCCGTATTTGGATGATTGGTTGGTAAGGGGGAGAGTCTCCTCAAAGCACATCGGAGTCGCTCCAAGCTGCAATGTTCCTGCTACAGCGGCTGGGGTTTGCGATCAACTTTGCGATATCTTGTCTGACGCCGTCCAGGGACTTTGTTTTCCTCAGCGCCCAGTTTCTCACGCAGCTCAATCTGGTGAAGCAGTCAGTTGACAGGAGACAGAGGCTGGTCTCAAGGGTGGCCTCGTGGGGCCAGGTACGTCTGTCACAGTCCAAGGATACATGTCTCTTCTCGGTTCCATGGCATCCTGTATCCCCCTCATCCCGAATTGTCGTCTGTTTGAGGCCAGTGCAGGAGTTTCTCACCGGCAGGTGGTCGCAGACCCTCAGTTCCTGGTCAGACAAGGTGGTCGCCTCCTGGGGGTCGGCGGAGGCCCTGGAGTGGTGGACTCGCTCCGACAACATTGTAAGGGGCATGCCCCTGGTGGAGCCAGAATTTCGATACACTATTGTGACGAATGCATCTCGGGTGGGTTGGGGTGCGCACCTCGATCAGTGTCAGGTTCAGGCCGTGTGGACTCGCAAGGAAGCCTCCTTACCCATCAACGTTCTGGAATTGAGGGCTGTGCACTGTACTCTGAAGTCTTTTCTGCCTCTCATTCGGGGTACAGTGTTCCGCATTCTGACACACCATCACAAAGTTTTACCTGCGCAAGCAGGGCGGCACCCACTCAAGGCGCCTGTCCTGGGAGGCTTAGGCATTCTGGCATTGAGCCATTGCTCTGGATGTTCACTGCTTACCATCTACCGGGAGTGCAGAATGCTCAGACGGATGCACTCAGCAGGGACGCAGGTCAGCTGCACGAATGGAAACTGAAGGACGCCCAGGTAGCGAGAATTTTTATGAAATGGACTTGTTTGCCAGCCCGGAAAACATGCAATGCCTGTGTTTTGCCAGCAGGGTGGCTCATCCAGACTCTAGGGGCGACGCGTTCCCGTGGACGGGCCTGTTCGCGTATGTCTTTCCCCAGTTTCCTCTGATCCGGAGAACGATCCAGATGGTCTGCAAGGTTCAATGCATGGTGAACCTGGTCGCCCGTTTTTGGCCCTGTGTACTAACCTGCACTTATCCCTAAAGTGCTGTCGGAGTTTCCCAAGAACTCTACAATTGCCTTGCCCGTTTTTGTCGCTTAAGCTACCACGCTTGCAGAGAAAGCACTGCATTCCTTGGACATTGAGAGGCGTTAAAGAAAGTCAAGGCAGCGGTTTATGGCGTTTGGCCCCTCCAACAAGTGGCAGTCTATTTCTAAACCAGGCCTTTCCTCTATGATTTCCTTTTGCCACGGGAAGGCTTGCAAGCCTTTGGGCCACTCCTAAAGCACATTCTACAATATCCACAGCGGTGGCGCTGTGGGGAGGCATACCGCTCAATGATATTTGCCAAGCAGCATCTTGGGCGGTGCCGTATACTTTTCACCAGACACTACTGTCTGGGACAGCAACATGTGGAGGATGTCCGGCCATCTGCCTGTTACAATAAGGTAAGCCCTGCAGCTTCTGGGGTTTTGATTATTTTTTATGGTGTATGTTTCTCATGCCTATGGTGAGATTGTTTCATTGTATTGCTTACTGGGACCTGTGGGCATGAGATTTTGGTTGCGTATCATGCATCACCAAGTTATCATACTGCTATGTAATCTATTCACAGCATGTGAATCCATGAAAGATTCAATGCTGGAGAAGGGAGTAGTTCCTTACCTGTAACTCCATTTCTTCAGCGTTGGTATCTTTCATGGATTTACATGTGCCTGCGGGCCGCCCCTGCAGGCAACCCTTGGTGTCGATTTTCCTCTACTTTTGGAATTTAAAATCTGAAGGGAAGCCGCGGGGCAGGGCTATTTATACTAGCCATCCTATTGCTTCAGCCTAAAGCACCCAAAAAGGATGTCGATAGGACACTCGGTGTCGAAGTTTTCCATAGGAAAAAGCTATGTTAAGGTTACCGAAGTTTCCCAGCCTGACGGGAAATATTCACAGTATGTGAATCCATGAATGATACGAACGCTGGAGAAATGGAGTTAAAGGTTTGAAACACTCCCCGTTTCATCTCTTTTAAATTGTTCATAAAAAGATGAAGGCTATTTCAGAGAAACATCATGTACTGAAATGGCTTTAACACCTAGCAATGGTAGACCTGTAATCTGCGTGATCAACACAAAAATAAAAATCCAGGATTCTGCGCCCAGTAATATCAATGCATGTTTTAATGAGTTGCCCTTAAGATAACACGTGTTTCAGCCTTCCTTGGCCTTTATCAAATCGGGGATGTTCTATTCATATAGTACTCCTGTGTAGGTTAAATTTGTAAATTCTTAGCCTTGTTGCTCATGCTCTCGAATTATTGGTACAATCCCATGCTCAAAATTTAATTCTCCGGTCATCTGCTTTGGCTGCCTGCTGTTGTCTCGACATTGTGTATACTTTCTGTAATCTGCGTGAACCCATCACAATATTGCATGCTTGTTGTAAAGGCAATTGCTGTATGCAGTGTATTCCTGGTGAGATTACAGAAGTATCAGTGAGGCCCAAATCGTCAATTACTTTTGTCAAACAAGTGCATCAATTTCCCCAAATTTTGTATTCAATTGTAAACTGTTATCCACACAGGTCTGGAGCACAAGTACATGTGAATTTGTGCGCACATTAAATGGACACAAGCGGGGCATTGCATGCCTACAGTACCGGGACCGATTAGTGGTCAGTGGATCTTCTGACAATACCATTAGGTAGGTGGAAGATGTACTATTACATGTTTAGTTCATACTTTCGGTTTTTCAAATAGTTTAGCAATTTTTTTTAATGACGTACAGTTTTAATATGTGCTGTTTTGTAACAATCAATCGTTTAGTTTCTAACCATGCTTTTGCTTCATTTGAGGTTATGCATAACGGATATGCTGTTGGGAATGTCTGTGAAGATGTTAAACAATGAAGTGTGCATTTAATACTGAATGACATTTTTTTGACAATGTGGCTCCTGGTGATTTTCTCGCTGATTCAAACAAGCGAAAACAACCAGCCATTTAGCTAGAGAAAAAAAGGTTATGTCCAAGGACCGATTAAAATTTACTTTAAATCAAAGTTAAATTACATAAATCAATTTACAGATCTCACATCTGCTCTACCAACAAAAAACAATAAGTTGTGTCCACCAGTCAGACCTGTTTAGAAAGACTTGCGTTAAGGTAAAAACACCCAAGATGCCAGTGCTGTTTTCCTTCCACCACTTTGTTAGGATTGAAATTCTAATTGGCTACTGGAGTCCCTCACTTTTTACTCCTTGTGACTGGTTAACAAAATTCTTTCCCCAGTCAGTCCTTAAGATCTTGCTGGTGATGTAACGGGTATTGTGCTCCTGAGGAGTCCTTTTGCCCAAGCAGGGTACCATCGCTTTGCACTCTGCAATGGCAACATGTTTGTGTTTGTGTTTTAGAAGGTTGCAAAATACCTCTGCCAGTTTTACCTTATTGGGAGCATAAGCTTGTTCTCTGAAAGTCGCCTTTAAGTGCTAAGGACAAGTATGCTTATCCTTTTTTCCGTAGACTTGATTAAAGCTCAGGAATTAAATGGGCACTGTTTTCGGAGTCTAGTGAATCTACATGGCTAAGCTTTGTTGACATTTTAGCTATGGAAATTAGACACTCGGATGACCTTCCTCACACTCCCTCCTCCTCCATTCTACATTTAGCCTACTTTACCATCATCCTCTGCCTCAATCTCTCACTTTAGTCTCACTAATACTGACGACGTGCTGTCTCTACTGATGAAAGATAACCCCTCTTGTGCCCCATCAGACCCTCTTGCTCCTCAGCTAGTCAAGCCTATGGCCCCTTTAGTGGCCTCTTACCTCACTGAACTCTTCAACCTGTTCTTTGACTCTGCTTGCTTTCCCTCTGTTCTCAAAACAGCCATGGTCATCCCTCCCCTAAAAGCTTTTTGCTGACCCGAACCTACCTGTTAAACATTTGCCCTGTCTCTCCTTGCACACTACTCTAAAATGCTCAAAAAGATTGTGTTCAACCGTCTTACCAATTTCTTAGAGACCCACAACCTTCGGGACCCACTAGAAGCAGGTTTCCGCTCCTTTCACTCCACGGAAACTGCTCTCATCAATGTGTACAACTTCATCACCTCTGCTAAGCACTCAAAACTATCCTCTATCCTATTTCTCCTTGACCGGTCTGCTGCCATTGACACTACGATTGCTCTAATCTCCTTAATACTCTTTCTTCTTGGGATTCGTGATCAAGTCCTTGCTTGGATTGAATCCTACCTTGCACCTCGCCAATTCGGTCTCCTGGGGCACAACCCCTCTTAACTCACTCCTCCAACTATTGATTTTCCACAATGCTCTGTCTTGGGTTCACTCCTATGTACACTCTACATCTACTTCAGCTTGCAACCACAGCATCATCTATGACCCTTGTCTACTTTAATCTCAAACAGCCACAGCCGGTCTCGTCACCCTAAATATTAGGAAAATCAGGCACCTCCTTCCTTTCAACACTGCCAAGCAAACTGTTTTCTCTAAACTGGACTACTGCGCTAGCATCCTCTTTGGACTCACCAACTATGCTTTCTGTCCTCTCGACAAGATTAACTTCGCTACCAGGACTCTCTTTGAACTCCCTCACTTCACTCCTGCTTCTCTTACCGTCACCAGATTTGATGGCTGACGATGCAAAACATGGGCAGATTTAAATATCTTCTCCTGGTTCACAAATCTATTAACAATAAGGCACCACTGTATCTATCCAACTCTACAAGTCTTCCTGTAATCTCTGTTCTGCCTATTCAACTACGCTTGTGGCTCTTTGCCCTGCCTGTGCTTCCTCTTGCTTCCGCTCTCATCTTACTCCACTTGCATGGAATTCTCTTCCCCGGACATCTGACAAACCGTCAATGGATTTGTTGAAAACCATACTAAAAGCCTACCTCCTTGCCTCAGAGTTACCCTTGTAACCTACCTCTCATCTGCCTGCTTGCTAATATTTTTCCCATTGCCTCTAACCTGCCTTTGTCCCTCACTTCTTCTGCCTCCATTCTAGCACTTAATGCATCATGGTCACCTCCCGAGCACAGCTGACCGTATCACCTACCTGCACTTAAAAATGTCCAATGTTGGTTGTCCTTAATCTATGTATGTCTACTTATGTATTGTTCCAAGTGACTTCCATTTACTCGCCTCCACAATCTGGTCAGAATGTCCCTCAAACTCGCCACATTGTAAGAACCTTACTGCTTCGTGTCAAATCTAATTTCTTATCTAACTGTGGCTAATGCCCTAAAATGGCTGCGCCACAAGATTTTCACTTGTTTCGCCATATTGTAGTTTGCTAAAGCAGACACCAAAACACTAAATAGGTACTCCTCCATATAGAGTGATGCTACATTGATCACATATCAGCAGACTTGGCACAATCATATCCAGTAAGACTGGGGATCCGGGCATGTTGATTTATTTTTTATTTATTTAAATTTATAAAGCGCACATAACAGCCTTTGGGCATTGTGGTGCTTTTACAGTATGCTTACTTAGTTGCTGGAGGAATACATGGTAGTGATGAGAGAGAATCATGGTTGGTTCTTGCAGTGAGTCACGAAGTTACAAATGCATGTTGGTGATAGCAAACTGTTCCTTGGTTACAGTGGAGTCCGATCGTAGTGGCCAATACAGTGGGGAAGACTTCAGTGCAGAGGGCGAAACAGAATAACAGAGATATATAATTACCAATGACAGTAGTGGGTTGTAGGCTTAATGGTTCAGTGGGAACAGGGGAACCAAGTCAGCCGCACTGGCAATTATAGTAATAAATGCTATATACTCTTATGTCCCATCCCCTTTCCTCCATACTATATGGATCTCCCTTGCGAGGAACGGGAGACGGAACCCTTTTCACCAAAAATAATGTTCTTCCCCTTTAAATTTAGAGAAGGCCCTTGCCTGAATCCGCCCCCCAGCGCCACTCCCCAGTCTCCTTTTCCACATCGACGGGAACGGGACGAAATCACCAGCGCTCCTGGGTTTGGCTTCGGCCATGTAATTCCATGCGCGGATACCTCGACTCTTCTGTCTTTGTCTTTTTATCATTTAGGTACTTGGTCCTCAGGCATTACGCTCCTCCCCGGCGCATGTCGACTTCTACATGGTTCAGCAAGGCGTCCATTCTGCGACAGGCCCTGGCCCAGACCACGGCTGGCAAGCTTGTACCACATTCAACGTGCTCTCCTATCGGTCTCTGAAAAACGGACTAGCAAGGTGGAGGGAGCTCTTCCAGAGATCACACTCCAGAGGACCTGAAGGACTTTGTCAATCATCGATCCAGGCCCAAGTTAGGGCCACTCTTTTCCAGCACACCTTGCAAGGGAGACTCCTTCCAGGGACTCGCCTGCGCGGGAGGAACTGCTCAGGTTCTCATACCAGCACGAGTACCGAGGCTAAGTTAGTTACCAGCCGGCAGGCCGAGGGGTCGATGGATCCTCCTGGTGACGGTGCTCAGGGACCGGAAGGTTCTTTTACCGGGTCTTCACCCGAGGGGCCACTCCCTAGTCCCGGCAGCACGTTTGTGGGAGTGCCTATACGCAGCACTACCAGCAGCTCTGCCGAGGGCAATACGTGTTCCAGGTCATGGCCTGAGGGACGGGAAATGGCCTTTTTGTTCCAACTCCAAGCATCTTGGACAGGGCTGGTTCCATGAGCCACGCGCCACGGCTTGTACATGTGGCATGCAGCTCGACAAGATTGTTGCTCATCCAATACCCCTTCTTGCGGAGCAGGTGGAGGAAGGAGTCACAAGTTGGGACTGGTATCGACCAGGTGCGTTGCCTGCAGTTTTATCCATCGGCAGCGCAGAGATCCCCTGCTCCCCAGACAAGGTGTGCCCCGGCCCCAGATGCCCTGGGTTACTCTGGAGGCTGTAGAGCTGGCTGGTGATATTGACGAAGACATGGTCTTTGTAAGGTCCTGAGGGCTGAGGCGAACTCCCCTGAGTGGGGACATCCTCTGGGTTGCTGTTGGGGGACATGCTCCCTCTGGTCACCCCACCGGCACTGTCATTCCTCCAATGGCCTCGGTGCCACAGGCCCCAATGCTGATGCCCCAGTCGGCTCCTCCGATTCCGGCTTCCCAGCCTCCCACAATACAGGCGGTTCCTCCGCAGCAGGCACTGGCTCCGGTCTCCACTCTGCAGCCCACGGCACCCAGCACTCCTCCACCAACTCCGGACCGCCGAGTCTGGCGGACACGAAGGAGGAGGAGGACCCCGACACACCATAGTCAGCCAGGACCCTCCACGAATGCCTTGCAGGTTTGCAGTGTATTTGGGCCTTCCTCAGCCCGAGGTAGAGCAGCCTAGGAGGGCCTCACCCTAAGACCCCCTACCGAAACGGGAATCCTGATGCAGAAAGACGTAGTTGCCCTGGCCAAGAAGGGGTGGCTCAAGCCGCACTCAGCCCAGCCTGTCAATCGGCGCCTCAACGCCAAAAACAGGCGAACTGAGTGGGACACTCTTGCTTTCAGAGCATCCTCAACCGCACCCTTCCGGGATAGCGGCGGCGTCACTCGATTCCAAGCCTCAGTTGTCCTCGGCCACCATCCTCGGCGCTGCTAGGCAAGAAGGAAAATATCTTGGAGGCCTACGGGAAGAAGCTGTGCGCCGCCTCCTTGCACCTGCGGCAGGCCAACGCAGATGCCATGCTTGCAGCCACTAACCAAGGGCTCTGGTGGGAAACTGCGAACGTGCTGCAAGGCGAGACTAGGAGAATCTAGGATGGTAGCGCAGGGCATTCCTGAATCCGTGGCCCACATCGATCTCTGCCCGGGCCATCTGCATTGCCACGGACATGTGAAGGATGGCCTGGCTCCGGGCTACTAAATTTAATCCCATGGTTCAGAAACGCATATTGGACCTTCCCTTCGAGGGCAGTAACCTCTTCCACTCCACCACGGATGAGGAATTGGACAAAACGAACAGCTCGCAAGCCGTGAGGTCTTTATTTTTACGATGGCCACGCCCAAGGCCTACACCCAGGCAAAGCTATGCTCCGACAAGGTGTACTCCGAGAGCCCTGGCCGGCTCATAGCGCTGAGGCTTGCTGAGAAGTAATTTAAGACGAGATGGATGGGGGTGCAGATGTATTACTCCAACACCAATCGATAAGGACAACTCAATGGTTTGGCAAAGGGAGTTCGTTTAATGACGAGTATAAAAAACGGGGAGTCATGGATATCGGCAGTGATGCGATCGTCCTTTTCGCTTCAACTCCAGTGAACTTCATAGAAGTAGTAACATTTATACTCCAATTCATCATTGACGTGTAACACTCAAAAGATAACAAGCAATTCTATTGGTTAGGAAAAGGTAAATTTACTATAGGTACTATATCTGTATATGGTAATGGAGTGAGGGCATTGGGTAAACCCCGTCAGGTGGGTGTCTAAGCCCTTCCTTCAAAAATGACTACTGTAGACGTCACTAAAAGTACAACGTCTCATTGGTTCTCCTAACTATAGGACCCTAGATCATTTGGTCCATTGTGATTGGGTTGGCACCAACCCCAAGAATATTTTTCCACTTCGCTTAGCAGCACGCAGAACGGTCAGCCGGGTGCGGGGTGCCCATTTCGTTACCCGGCCTTCCTCAGACTATTGTTACAATCAATCATTACTTTATAGCCATGTGTCAATTAGTTCACTGTGGTTTGGAAACGTTCTGATATCTCTGCCTGGTCCTGTGCCAAGCGTAGGTGTGAACTCTAATCTCTTCTCTCTCGGCTGGTCACGTGATGCAGACACCGTGAATTTGCTTCTTTTCCATCAATTTGTGTATTTGATTTTCGTTTCACCCGCCACCTGCCTTCGCCTTCTTATCTCGATCTCTCAGAGGCAGGATATTCTGTTCTTAGTTTCAATTAAAAGTAGCTACTATTCATAGCTTCTATTGGTATGACCTTGGCTCTCCTGGCACAAGTTGCCTCTGCCGAGTTTCGATTCAGCCGTCCCTTCTAGTTTTGCTAATATATTAATCTTTTCTTGTTTGGCCTCTAGTAACCTGGGTTGATTCTGCTTTTGTGCAAAGTGGAAATATACTTATAATACTGTGTTTTGTTGAGGTAGATTATGTATGGCGCTTGCCGCACTATTCTTCTACTAAGCATAGCAAGCCACACTGTTTCCTTAGCTTTCTTGCGGTTCCAAGCATATTTACAGGTGTTAAATGGTCGAATATCTTCATCTTGCTTACAGCTTGAACTTCTTTGCATTTCAACATCGTTCTTCTACTTTAGGTTCATGATATTTTTACTCGTGGCATTTCGTCTGTCATTCTCGGGTTGTTGTTTCTTATATCTGTGAGTCTGTCCGGGTCCTTGTGAGGTCACCATTCGTCTTCATTAAGACCTTTTTGCGTTCTTCCGGGACAGTACTTGGGCAATCTTCATTTTGTTTCATTTGCTGGTAAGGTGTCCTTAATGAATACCTTACTGTCCATGGTTTTCTGGGTATCGGTACTTCAATAGGCGTTGCTCTTCTGATAGGCACTGGGCAGAGCCCCACTGCGGCTCTCTGCTGGTTTATTTGCTCCTCATACATCACATATCTCGGTGTGTACGTGTCATGATCTCTGCTTCCAAAAGGTCAGGGTTTTCCCAACTCCCTTGGAAGCAGATCCATAACCCAGGTTCCGAGTGCCAACCAGTCCCAATTGGGACCTTTTGGACCCAGTCCTGGCGCCAGTGGCACCAGGCTCATAAATATGCCCAGTCCCAGCGCTGGAAGCGCCGGGCTCATAATGCTTGGGTGGACTTACCTTCAGCAGACCATGCTGCTTACTTGCCTGCCAGTTGAGCCTCTGATCCTCTTCTGTTTGGAACTACTTTTCCTGTTGGGTGGGGCTGGAGCCACTCCCTAGATTCAGAACACTGGAACTCTTCTGGAAGGCAGGAACTCTTTTCTTACCAGGAACTCTTTTCTTACTTAGCTGCGTGGCTGTGGAAGGAGACATCTAAGCACTATAGGAGGCTATTTAAACCACACCCGGTGGATGAATCTTGCTTTGCGTTATTCTGCAACCTCTGCAGCAGAACGCTCATCGTGTCTTCTGCATCCGGTCCTGGGCCTAAGGAAAAAGGCTTACCATCCTGAATCCAGTCTTCAGCAACACCTATAAAGACAAGAAAGAACAGGTTAGCATTCCGGCATCTGAAAGGCAAAGGCTTACCATCCTGAATCCAGTCTTCAGCAACACCTATAAAGACAAGAAAGAACAGGTTAGCATTCCGGCATCTGAAAGGCAAAGGCTTACCAACTCTTCGCACGCTCCGGAGGCCTTCGGCGCTGCATCCGGCATCTGAAAGACAAAACAAGGTGCGTTTAAAGACATTGGGGAACTTTAATACTCACGTGCCATTACTCCTTTCCACATCTAATCCAGTGGGTATTCCGGCACCCTGCAGCCGCTCCGAACTCGTACCTGCAAAATAAAAAGACAGTTAGAGCGCATAGTGAAGCAGGCAACAAGCGCTTACTTACGTGCTTCCAGGCGCTTCTATTCATCACACGGGCTCCATCTTCAACTCACTTCAGCCCGTCATCCGCCATCGCCGGAACCCTGCAAAACAAGAGACATCATTACTAAAAACTTTAAAGACATTTGAATGACTCGAAACTTACCGTTCGTGCAGTAAACGACGGACAGCAGTTGTCATGAGCAGCCGACCCTGGCGGGTATGGAGAAGGTGGAAATGGTAGACGGACACCGCCCTTGTAAACTTCAGGCGCATTCTAGTCTTCCAGCCTATAAAAACCCGGAAGAAGCTAACGCGCATGCGTTGCAACTTTCCAGTGCTACGGGAAAGTTTTTCCTTATCGCTCCTGTGCGTTTGTTTTTCTTCCCGTTTTCAGACGGGATCCCTTCCTACTCCTTTTCCGGCTTCCCTGCCCTTCCATCCTTCTGACTACTTTCCAGTACGTAGTTCCCTGTGCCTAGTACTTTCTTCCTGTTCCGTGCTTCCCTGTTATTTTAGCCTTGTGCTCTACTTACCTTCGTCTGACCTCTCCCTCTGTTGGATTCTCCGCCTGACCATCTTTGCTGTACAGTTGCTGCTCCATTTCGCCGAACTCTTGCGAATACTCGCTTCCGCATCACAGTGCATCCTGGGAACTGAAGTCCTCAGCTGAATTACGCCGTTACAACCTGCCAGGGTTTTTTCAACAAGCTTTTTCCCTGGTTTGGGGTGGGCTCCCTGGGGTCCCCGCTGCCAGATTTACCCACGTTTCTGGCAAAGTGGCTTCCGGTGGAGCCCATACCTGCAACTACAAGCAGAAGGGAAGGATTTACCCGAAGGAGATCAGCGAAACTTGGCGACAAAGAAGGAAAGGACTATCCTCGGACCAATCGGAAGAATCCTCTACAACTCATACCAGCTCAGGTGAGGAGGGGGTCAGGAAACCTGGTGTTACCATACAGTCCAAACCTGAGAGATTGCAACGCCCAAAAATGGCCTCTCTTGAACAGTTTCAGGAAATGGTAAATGCCATTCAGGCTCTGACCTCAGAAGTGCAGTCCCTGAGAGCGGATAATTCCGCACTCAGACAAACTGTCCAACAAATACAACAAGCAGGGCAGCATGTCCCACATCAAGATAACTATCGTGGAGAATTGCCTCCCATTCCATTACCTTGTGGGAAATACGACGGAAACCCTAAAAAGATCAAAGAATTCTTGGACGCTTGTATTATCCAGTTTACCTTTCGGCCTAGAACTTATGATTTAGATAAAACAAAGGTGGGATTCCTGGTTTCCAATTTGACAGGAAATGCCCTTGCATGGGCCACTCCTCTGGTGACAAGTGCAGATCCGATTCTCACTGATTATTCCGGTTTTGTCCAAAGATTCCGGGACAGATTTGAAAGACCCGAAGTAGGGTATTCGGCATACGAAAACCTGTTGGACATCCGCCAAGGTTCTTTTGATGTCCAGACATACGTCACGGGTTTTCAAAGGATAGCTGCCGAAGCTGGATGGCCAGAGACGGCTCAACAAACTATCTTCAGAAGGGGACTCCGTGAGGATATCAAGGATGAACTGGCGAGAGTAGCCAGACCGAATACCTTTCAAGAATTGATTTCACTAGCTCTTCAAATAGAGTTTCGCATGGCCGAAAGGAAAGCAGAAAGAAGAAGACCAAGAACCTTCGTTCCAGGTCCAAACCCCTCCTCAATACCTGAAAAAGGATCTATGGAAGAGCCGATGCAAATTGGATCCACCACAAGAGGACCGCTTTCCACCAGTGAACGCAAGAGACGGAAGGACCTTGGGTTATGCATGTATTGTGGTTCAAATGGTCATCTGTTACGGGACTGTACGGAAATCCCTCTCAGAAGACAGGGAAACGAAAGACCCCAACCTTAAACAGGGAAAGGGAAGGGGTGAATAACGTAAATCCCTGTCACCCAGCACAGCCTCCGGTTTTGAACAATAACTGTTTATTGGTTATCAAGGTTCAGATCGAGTGGGTCGAACATGAACCGGTGACATGTCTAGCCATGGTTGATTGCGGAGCTGCCGGCAACTTCGTGGACGATAAATGGGCTCTGGACCAGCAGATTCCTAGACACCCCAAGATACGACCTATAACCGTAGAAGGGGTAGATGGTAGCCCGTTAACCTCCGGTCCCATCAGTCATGAAACTCAGGATCTTAAGATCACAATGGCTTCCCATCAAGAATATCTAACTTTCGATTTAATCAGGGCGGCACATTTTCCAGTGATACTAGGCATACCCTGGTTGAGGAAACACAACCCGTACATCGATTGGAGTCTTAACACAGTGGACTTCAGATCTCAGTATTGTGAACAACATTGTCTTACTGCAGAAAGTTCAAGGTGCGTACAAGCAGCACTACACCCTTCTAATGGTATTCATATGATTCCAGCACCCTATCAAGAGTTTGTAGATGTGTTCACTGACACACAACCCCGCCTACTACCTCCTCATCGCAAGGAAGATTGCAAGATCGACCTGATTCCAGACGCAGTCGTTCCCTTTGGAAGAATGTTTCCTTTGTCCTTACCCGAGAAAGAAGCCCTAAAGGAGTATCTTGCAACCAATTTAAAGAATGGTCTCATCAGAGAGTCGTCGTCATCAGCTGGAGCTTCACTTTTTTTTGTGTCCAAAAAAGGGACGACTGAGTTAAGACCCTGAATAGACTACAGAGGCCTGAACAGTCTTACGATGCGGGACAGATACCCTATGCCCCTAATTAAGGACATCTTAGAAGCGGTTCAGGGAGCTCGAATATTCACGAAACTGGACCTGAGAGGGGCTTACCACCTCTTACGTCTCCGTGAAGGGGACGAGTGGAAGACCGCTTTCCGGACACCACTAGGTCATTATGAATATAGGGTTATGCCATTTGGCTTAGTCAATGCACCTGCTCAATTCCAGCGTTTTATGGACAATGTGTTTGCAGATATGCTATTCTCTTCAGTAGTAGTCTACTTAGACGATATATTAGTGTATTCTACCAACCTGGACGAACATCGCACGTTGGTTATAGAGGTTCTACACAGATTAAGAAGACACAGTCTATTAGCTAAGCCCGAAAAGTGCGTCTTTGAAGCAACCACGGTACCTTATTTGGGTTTTGTTTTATCCGCTGACAATGTACAGATGGACCCAGCTAAGACCAAAGCAATCACCCAGTGGTCCGTACCCTCCAACGTGAAGGAAGTACAAAGATTCCTAGGCCTTGCGAACTTCTGTAGAAAATTCATACCGAACTTCTCAATGATTGTTCTACCCATAACGAATTTGCTAAAAAAAGGAGTCAAATTTATTTGGGACACAAGCACCGAACAAGCCTTCCAAGTATTGAAAGAGACATTCGTAAGCGCTCCTATTTTGAGACAACCGGACCAGACCAGACCGTTTATCGTGGAGACCGATGCCTCCCAAGGTACGATTGGGGCTGCTCTTCTACAGAAGGAAGAAGATGATTTGGAACACCCTGTCTCCTATTACTCACGGACGTTAAGTCCAAGTGAAAGGAACTATTCAGTCCTAGAAAAGGAGCTTCTAGCTATTCGCCAGGCCTGCAAGGAATGGAGACATCTTCTCCAGGGTTCCGTGGTTCCCTTTCTAGTTCGCACCGATCATCGAAACCTTAAGGTCTTACAACAGATGGAGTGTCGTAATTCAAGACATGCCAGATGGGCCTACTACTTTTCACAGTTTGATTTTTCTATCACCTATCTTCCAGGGAAGGAGAATACTCTAGCAGATGCCCTTTCACGCAGCTTTTGCGAAGAAACAGAAGAGCCACATGAACAGGAACTCATACTAGCAGGAAAGACATTCATCAACACAATCAACTCTTTTTTACAGAAGGTACAGGCAGGACAACAAAGAAACCCCAGCACGGAAACAAGTCTTAACCAGAAAGGTGGTTTTCTTTTCAAAAACGATGCCTTGTTTTTACCTACCCGAGACCTACAAACACAGGCGGTTTCATGGTGCCATGATATTCCGTCAGCAGGACATAAGGGACAGAGAGCCACGATAGAACTTACATCCCGTCATTTTTGGTGGCCTTCTCTGATCAAAGATGTAAAGGAATATGTAGCTACTTGTCCAGTGTGCGCTCAGAGTAAATACTCCTGCCATAAACCTTTGGGTCTTCTTCAACAAGAAGCACCTCCAGGTGGTCCATGGCAACACATTTCTACGGATTTCATTGTGGATTTACCGGACTCATGTGGATACACCGCCATAATGGTCACAGTGGACTCCTTTAGTAAACTGGCTCACTTTTCTCCACTTAAAGGACTCCCTACTGCCAGTGTTACCGCAGAAGTATTCTTGAAGGACATAGTGAGGCTGCATGGGCTCCCCAACATTATCGTCTCCGACAGAGGGACACAATTTACGTCCAAGTTCTGGACCGTTCTGTGCAACATGTTAGGAATAAAGAGAGCACTTTCTTCAGGATTCCATCCAGAAAGCAACGGACAAACAGAACGTCTAAACGCCACCTTAGAACAGTATGTTAGATGTTTTTGTAACCAGGAACAAGACAACTGGCTCCATCTTTTGCCGCTGGCTGAATTCTCATATAACAATGCCATCCATACCTCCATTGGAATGAGTCCCTTTAAGTGCACTTACGGTTACGAACCCAAGCATATACCACTGTCTGGTTTGCCTCCTACCAATACACCTTCAGTGGATCAATTACTGGACACGATACAAAGATTGCATCGGGATACGTTATCTAATCTCATGAAGGCCCGACAAGACTGCAAGAGATGGGCGGATTCCAAAAGGAGCCCAAACCCTCAGTGGGATATAGGAGACCGCGTATGGTTGTCTACTAAATATTTACCCAGATGGGTTCGTCCAGGAAAGTTTGCACCCAGATTTCTGGGCCCCTTCCGGATAACAGCTAAGATCAATCCAGTAGCATTCAAGCTAAATCTCCCATCAAGTCTCAAGAGGGTTCATCCAGTCTTCCATACGTCGCTTCTTAAAGCCTACAGTGAAGATCCCCATTCTAGAAAGATACAAAGACCACCGCAGAAGACCCCGGATTCTACAAAGGAATATGAAGTATCCGGCATTCTCGACTCCAGATACAAGAAGGGAGTTCTGCAGTACCTGGTCTTTTGGAAGGGTATCCAAAGACCGAATGCACATGGGAACCACTTAGGAACATTTCTGCTCCTAAATTGCTTCGGAAGTTTCATTATCTCCATCCGGGAAAGCCGGGAGGGAGAGCACTGAAGAGGGGTCATACTGTCATGAGCAGCCGACCCTGGCGGGTATGGAGAAGGTGGAAATGGTAGACGGACACCGCCCTTGTAAACTTCAGGCGCATTCTAGTCTTCCAGCCTATAAAAACCCGGAAGAAGCTAACGCGCATGCGTTGCAACTTTCCAGTGCTACGGGAAAGTTTTTCCTTATCGCTCCTGTGCGTTTGTTTTTCTTCCCGTTTTCAGACGGGATCCCTTCCTACTCCTTTTCCGGCTTCCCTGCCCTTCCATCCTTCTGACTACTTTCCAGTACGTAGTTCCCTGTGCCTAGTACTTTCTTCCTGTTCCGTGCTTCCCTGTTATTTTAGCCTTGTGCTCTACTTACCTTCGTCTGACCTCTCCCTCTGTTGGATTCTCCGCCTGACCATCTTTGCTGTACAGTTGCTGCTCCATTTCGCCGAACTCTTGCGAATACTCGCTTCCGCATCACAGTGCATCCTGGGAACTGAAGTCCTCAGCTGAATTACGCCATTACAACCTGCCAGGGTTTTTTCAACAAGCTTTTTCCCTGGTTTGGGGTGGGCTCCCTGGGGTCCCCGCTGCCAGATTTACCCACGTTTCTGGCAAAGTGGCTTCCGGTGGAGCCCATACCTGCAACTACAAGCAGAAGGGAAGGATTTACCCGAAGGAGATCAGCGAAACTTGGCGACAAAGAAGGAAAGGACTATCCTCAGACCAATCGGAAGAATCCTCTACAACTCATACCAGCTCAGGTGAGGAGGGGGTCGGGAAACCTGGTGTTACCATACAGTCCAAACCTGAGAGCAGTCCTCTGAAGTCAAGAGGCCTGCGCTACCTATCCAGTGAAGAAACTGGTTACAGCACCCTGCCCCGAGGCAGATGGAGAGCTCGGCATTCACTTACCTAAGACATCTTACTCTACACGTCAGGCATACAGTGCACAGAGGTCCAGCCCAAAGAGCCAACCGGGTGCTACACATCACCTTTGAAGATACAGTAGTCGCCCAGTCAAGACCGGCGCCTCTGCGAGAATCAGGTGAGCGTTACAGTACGTTCCTGGAACTTCAAAATGGGTGACTGGAGTGCCGGCTTTATTTGGGACCTCCTCTACAAAGGGGCAGGTGTTTGGAGGGGGGGGAGGTTCCAAGGCTTCCAAGAACGGAGGTCCAGACAACCGGACCGTTCTCCGAACTGGCATCGGAGGATACAACAAGGGAGGTGGGGGGGGTAAGGGGGTTCTTCCAATCCCTCATCTCCGCAACAGCATCAGAGGGAAAAACGGCCTGACACACCCCTTCTGATCCACATGTCTCTGTTGTGGGGCAGGCTTGCCTTTCACGTGCAATTTTCGGCGTCAGATTTTTTAGGACCCCTGGATCCTCTCGGTAGTCTCCACGGGGTACCGCCTACTGGTACCTTCCTCTCCTCCCACAGATTGGGACAGCAACTCTGCGTGCGGAGATCCTGTCGCTCGTCGAGAGCCTGGCTATGGAAGAAGCCCCAACCTCCCAGCGAGGTTCACCATACAGAAGAACTAGACTGGCCTGAGAGTTGAGTTGGACCTTTCCACCCTCAATCTCTCCCCGCTAAAATTCAAGATGGTTACGCCAGCTCTTATTGTGGAAACACTGGACAGGGAAGACTGGATGTGCTCCCTGGATCTGAAGGACGCTTACCTACACGTCCCGATTTGGCAGCCACATCGCTCCTTACTACGCTTCAGGCTCATGGGCTTCCATTTCCAATACAAGGTGCTACCATACGACCTCAACACGGCTCCGAGGGTATTTACCAGGTTGATGAATGCAGTGGCAGCCCTCCTCATGGCACAGGCCCACCATGTCTACCCTTACCTGGACGACCGGCTCGTCCGGGCCACCTCTCCGGAAGCGGTTCAACATACTGCCTCCACACTGATTGGGGTTCACTATCAATCTCAAGAAGTCTCCGCTGCAGCCCATCCAGGGCCTGACCTTCTTGGTCCTCTTCTGGGACCCGAGCTCTGTGAGAGTCTTTCTCTCGGAGGACAAGATTTTGGCCATCAAGAGAGACAAGGCTACTAGGAGCCAATATAGGAGTGAACTGTCTGGATTTTGTCATTGGGCCGACTCTAGGGAGATCGACTCCCTTAGGGGCACCTTGGACAACGTACTCTCCTTTTTCAGCACACCATGCCCACTCCGGTGTGCAGGTAGATACATGCTGCACCTATCTGGCAGTCATAGGGGCTTACAGGAACTCAGAGGAGGGCCTCTTCTCCTCTTCCAAGGTCCAGTGACATCTGGCGGGCCTCCACAGGCTTTACCTGCCTATAAAGAAGCCACGCCCGGTGGGGGGCCTTAATGTTGTGTTGGGCGCCTTGGTGCACAGACTTTTGGAGCCTATGGCATCCGTGGACATCAGACTGGTCACCATAAAGACCGCTCTGCTCGTGTGCCTCACCTCAGCTCGCAGAGTCAGTGAGATCCAGGCTCTGGTAGCATCAGAATCCTAGACCACTTTTCACAGGGACATGGTTGTCCTGCGGATGCTCCCTGCCTTCCTACCCAAGGTGACAACCTCCTTCCATTTCAACTAGGAAATAGTCCTACCCACGTTCTTCGCCGACCCCAAGGATGGGGTCGTGCACAGTCTGGAGGTCAGACACATGCTGAAATAATACCTGGACAGAACCGAGAACTTCCGCAAGTCGGATGCTTTGTTTGTCATTTTGGGGTGGGTCAAGGGCTGGTTATCAGACCTCCAAGGCCTACATAGCAAGGTGGATGGTTGCGGCCATAGAGGCATAGGAGGGGCCGGCCAAACCAGTGCCAGCTAACTTACATGCCCATGCGGTCAGAGCCAAGGCCACGGCAATCGCATTCCAACGGCATGTGCCATGGCAGGTCATCAGCAGGGCGGCTACCTAGGCCTCCCCTTTGGCTTTCTGTTAACGCTACTGTTTGGACGCCGCCTCTAGGTCAGACATGGCTTTTGGGCAGGCGGTTCTAAGGAACCTGTTTTCTGACACAGGGCTGGTTTTCTCCTTGGTGCTACTCATGCCTACAATGAGGGGTTATGCTGTTCTGGGCCAGGGATAGGGTTTCTGCTGGGCACGTCTCCTAGCTGTTGCTTATGGGCCTTTACATACACCAAAAGCTCGAACTGGTGACCGAATAAAACGTAAAGCAAAAGTCAAACTTATGTTTTGGCAGGGCTGGACCGAATGATGGCTCTGAAGCGGTATTCAGGTTTACTTCAAAAATGTTTTTAAAAACCTTTTTAAGAAGGCATGTAAAATTATGTAAAAAAGGAAATATGAACAATGACAAAAACCACACTCGAAATTGCCAGGAGTGTGAAGCTATTATGTACATCTACTGACTGCAGCAAGCATAATGTAGCAGTCTTTAATTTATCGGGCATATACACCGAGTGGTGACGTCCCACCTCAAGCTTCCCCTGAAAAGTAAAACCCCCATAGTACTCACCAGTATTGTAGGCACTAGGCAGTGATTTGCATCAAGGTGGTGGAATGGCAAGCTGGTCTCAAAGATTAGCTTCCTTGGTTGGTGCTGCGTCTTTTCTGGACAGCGGCCTCACCATGCTGAAGGGGGCATGGGCCTCAGCAAATTTCGAGGCCGCCGGGATGGACAAAGTGCCCCGGCGGCCTCATGAGTCTGGGGGGCTGCTCCCGGAGAGTGGAGCGGCCCCCCGACGGATATATACAGTCGGGCCACTGGCTTTGCACCGGTGGCCTGACAGAAATTACTGGCATTTTGGTGAGGCCATGGGGCTGCAGGGCACCCCTGTGGCTTCACCGTGTTGAAGGGGGTGACCGCTCCCGGAGAGTGAAGCGACCCCCAAATTATCCATAGAAGCGGAAGCTTCTTTCATTGCACTTAGCTGGTGGTGATGGACGGTCTCTCTCGGTGCTTGCATCTGCTGCTGCACTCCGTTAGCATAGGAAGCGGGGGAAGGGAAGAACTGTTCCCTTCCCTCACTTCTTATTTCAACGTGTGCTGAGGCTGCATTAGCCAATAAGCAAACCGCGTATTTGGCTTCTGCAGCCTAGACACTGCAATACTTTCTATGATTGCCTGTCCTCTCCCAAACAGGGAGAAGGCAGCTAATCATAGAAAGTGGACTGCGGCTTCGAGTCACTACGCAGAAACTATTCTGCTGAAGCCGAATAGCTGTTTTTCAGCCGAACTTCGGCAGAATAGTGACTCAAAGCCGAAGTTCGGTACACCCCTAGTCTTAATGTGTGTTTTTTGTACCTTTTGGATGTTAAGTACATCTACATTTTTTTTATTTTATATACTACATAATGAGGCTTAAACTGTTTTATTTTTTTTAATTTTTTTTATTTTTCAGCTTTCACTGTCTCATCCCTTTATCTTAGACTGATGGGTAATGAAATGTTTTTTGTCTATCTTGTCTCTTGTTGGTCCTCCGACATGCAGGTTTCGGGGCTCTCGATTTGGAGAAATGGGCTCAAATAGTATTCTTCGTTGAGACCCAGTGGTGCCATTGAGTCTAGTTTATGAATACAGTAGAGCTCTCTTTGTGATTGTATCCTGGATAGGTTGCCTCCCCTTGTTAGTGGATGTATTACTTGTTAAATCAAGCACCTTAGCTGTGCTATTGTGTGATTGCTATCTCTGAAGACTGGAGATTTGCTGTTCTTAGTCCTGATATTCGACTTCCTTTACACATTTTTTTTCCGATATAGTATTTTCCACAGGTACATTTTAGAGCATATATTAGGTTTTCACTGTCACAGGTGGAATAATCTCTCAAGGATATTTTCTTGCCTGTGTTAGGGTGTCTAATGTATTCTCCTTTTATTAAGTTGGAACAGTGTTGACAGTTTAAACAGGCATAGGTTCCTTTCTTGTGTTTTCTCAGCAGTGGTTTTTATTTGTCAGTTTCTTCTGCTTTTATCTGACTGTCTTTAAGGTTTCTTCCCCTCTTGTAAGCTAGCATTGGTGGTTCTGGAAAGGGGTCTGGCATGGATTCACATGCTCATGAATATTCCCTGTCAGGCTGGGAATCCTCTGTAAAAGTTTCAGTTTCGTTTCTGAACTGTCTTTCTATTAATAACCAATCACTGGTCTCTAGGTCAAACTGCCCCCAGCCAATGACTGCCCTCTACCTAAGCCCCTTCTCTGGCAGCAATCTTCATATTTTTACCGCACGTTCAAGTGTTGGGAGTCCCCGTGCTGAGCTCTCGAGCTTTTACTGCGTTTTGCGTTTTTTCAAAGAGTTAACTCTTATTTTTTCAGTCAAATCGAGTCTCAAGCTCCACTGATTCATCTTCCAATTAATGGGGACCTGTTTCGGAAATTTCTATGCCCCTCGAGGGTGAATTTTAATCGAATTTCACTTCTTGGAGGATTCTGGAAGATCTTTAAGGCGCACCCCGCGTGGACATGGCTCAAGACAAAAGAGACTCGACGCCCGTTGGATCCAAGTTGTTTAGGACCTGCCCAGGATGTGGACTACAGAACGTATTCAAGGAGGATGAGCACTCCCGGTGTCTCTACTGCCTGCACTCCGACAAGTTGCACGTGGAGGAGCACTGATGCAAGAACATGTCCGTCCGGACAATGAAGGACCGTCGTAAACGACTCGCTGACTGGCTGAAGGCAAAGAGCCTGGCAGCAGGTGAGAAGAAGTCTGAGCGGTCTTCTAAGACCTTTCAGGGCGCTCCGGCGATGGGGGCCCAACAGAAGGCAAAGCACTCTGCGGCACCAGTAGCGCTGTTGGTTCGAGCTCCTCGGCTGCCAGTCCGGGCGCGATGTCACAGACGCAGTTAACCACGGGCCAACGCTCGGGCTCGGTGAAAAGGAAGTCTGAGAACCCGGGTACGCTTCAGGAGAAGCCCCGGCCGGTCCCGACTGAGAAAGCCAAGGGGGAACGAGGCGGTCACCCTCCCTCCTCCCCACCCCCCCATGGTGAAGGGCTCAGATGCGCCTAAGGTCGTGAAGGCCCAGATTCACCCGGCTAAGGCCTCGATTGAGGGAATTGTGGCGTCCCTGGCAAAGCCCGCAGAGGCAACCCCAGTGTAGACGACCTCCAGGCCTAGAGTTTCCCTGCCCTCCCAGAGGGAATCGTCTTTCCAACCGATCAAAAAGACCCCGGTGAAGCCCTGGGCCGAGAAGGAGGGTGGGGGCGCAGTTGTCCTCCGAAGACGAGCTGTCTGTCATCAAGTCAGTCCTGGGCAAAGTTTCCTGAGGTCAGAGGCTATGGGAAGGATCCAGACGAGGCGGACGTGGAGAGCGAGGGTGGAGCCGACTAAGAACGGCAGGTTGACTAGGAACCGTGCTGACACCACACCTCTGCTGGCGCTCCTGTTGCAACCGATGCCACCGCCGTCTGACGGGTCGGAAGACATCTTGCTGGCGCTGCACACCCTATGCACAGAGATGAGGACAAGGTTGCCCTTACCTCCGGCGGACGATCCAGCAGTGCCTGAACCGTCTGGGTGTCCTCCAAACAAGCAGAGGCAAGTCCATCCACCTCCACCCTTCACCTCCATCCCCTCTGCCGAGGGATGAGACGGATACTGAGATGCAACGACTGGGACAGGCGACGACGGAACAGATCTCCCATCGCCCCCTCCCCGGGCATCCCCTCCTGAGGAAATTGGCTGGTTTCACGCCATGATCTGTGGTGTATTTTTAGCCACGCCACTGCGCCACACTTCACCCCTTTGCCAATGGGGAAAGAAAATGACAAAAATTGAGGCAGTAACCCCTGTGCACACTAAATCTGAGAAAGTCTGCAGAGTTCATAAACCACCAAAAGAGCTGCATGCCCTGCCACATACACAGGCAAAGTGGTGTAAAAGCAGGAATCACTGCTGTCATCTGAGAAACAAGGGCACAGAAGGGCCTAATCCAAAAATGCCCTTAAAAATTCTGTCACTTTCCCAGAGAATTATGTATCAAATTAGAAATGATTAATCCAAAGTGTTATGGGTAAAATTGATAAAAATCCATAGAATGACCAATACAGCTCTCACAAAGATGGGAAGTGAATGTAAATGTAGACAATCGAATATAAAGTATATGTGTACATTTTTATGAGGGTACAAAATGGTAGAAATGTACATTTATGCAAAAGTATGTTTTGGGTAAAAATCCAGCTTGTAGCCATTTACAATCATGGGGGTGTGTTTTGAAGTTCTGCCCAGGCCATAAAACTTTGTAATGGATAAATATAGGAGTTTGACTACACATAGGAACACACACACACACACTCTGCTTCCAGAACACACTGCTTCCAGAACTCATTCAGATGTCCGTGCAGCACCTTATTGCAGAACTTTTCATCTTGTAGCTGACTCCAGAATTCTTTGAAAGATCCAGATTTCTTTGCAGAATCCAGACTCTAGCATTGCAAAATTATTGCTAGCCTGGCTTGCTACCATTAAGTCTTGCGCCTGAAAACTTGCATCCCGCTATCTACCGTGTCCAGTAAACCAGAAGGGGCCCTTCCAAATCCAGGCTGAGGTGCAGTCCTAATTGACCAGAACCGCCTTGCTGATCCAATCCTGCTAGAGGTGCCCTGCTGCCAGTAGACCAGATCCAATTCATTGACCAGAGCTGACGGTCCAATTTAATAACTTCTTCTGTAAGTATTAACAGGAAGAACAGTGACCCATAGTATATCTGCATTGTATCATCCCTATCTCAACTCACCCCATCTTTAATTTAGAACGCCAGTATTGTTAGAATCCTTCTTGCTCTGATTGTCTCACCTGTTTTCCAAAACCATAACTCTCTAGTGATTCTGAATAACTAAAGTAAATCCCAGGAAGAACTAGAGTATCCACAACGGGGCGGTTATGCTGATCACAGGACTGTAAGATCCAGATGTGGCATTCTCTTTTTCATAGTCCTAATAGTGTAATGAAACCCATCTGTCAATTTTAGAAGCGCATTTCTCTTTTCATTTTCATGCCTATTTTGCAAAAACGCCTCAGTAATTTCAGCTCACTGATACCGAACATCCTTAGCTACCGCCACAACTAAAAACTGCATCGGAAAAGTGTATTTGACCCGTTTTTCTTCAATATTGCATAGTAAAAGTTTGCAGCAAATTTGCAACATTCCCAAGTTTACACGTGTCATTCCCCTGTTTCAAAGTGCTTCTTCCATCCCATACCGATCTAAAGTGTGTGCTGTTATATGATCGCTCATGTATGTTAGGATCTGATTAGTTTTGCTTTCTTTAGAATTTCTATCCATTTCAGCATTTTTGCACCCTTTTGCAGTATTTCACAAAGCCATTTTTTTTCATCTGTCAGTTTAAAAGTGTCATTTGTCCAAACGGTTTTCTCTCTTGTTTAGGGAGGGAAGATTGCCTATAACTCTAGTCATTGTATTTCATTCCTGAAAACCTGCTGATTACTCACATTGGTGTTGGACTGCTCATTTGTATTTAAACAAAACTTTGCAGGGGGAACATGGACCTAAACGCTATCTGTGTGCAAAACAAACTGTTCTTTTCCCTGTGTTTTCCATTTTGCCGCCTCATAAGTGAATTCAATTGCTTTGCTTATTTCTGAATTGTATTGTAACCCTTTGGGTGATTGCTGCCCCATATATATATATATATATATATATATATATATATCTATAGTAAACCTATGTATGATTTGAATATTAAAATAAATATTTACCTTTACAAACTAGCCTGATTACTGGTTCTGTGTGACCTGGGGGGGTATTTTGAGAAGGGTGTGATAGGAGTCAAATATCATTCAGAATATTGAACTTCTAGACAAAAATAAAATAAGGGTTTAATTTGCGCACTACTTGCTAGGCGAGACTTGGGTGTATGCCCGATTGAAATCCTTTACAGATCGCCAGGGCCTTAGAGCTTTTCCAACTATGCCCCGAAGAGCAGAAGGAGGGATTCCTTTATCAACGACGAGAGGAAGACCGTACTCTCAGTCCCGCTGTTAGACAACATTAGAGACGAACGGCTGTCCCTTCTGAAGAACCTGTCCACGGCCCCTGCGAAGAGAGACCGGTCCCATACTCTATGTGCCTCAGAGCGCAGCCGTCCCCCGACTCGGTGGTCTCTGCGGCGGTCAAGACGAAATCCGCAGGGGCGGCGGCATTGACCTCCACTTCCCTGCCGGATGGCGAGGGGAAGGAGCTAGACGCCGTGGAACGTCGGGTCATGAAGGCGGCCAACACTCTCGCTATCGTGGCCCGTTACGATAGAGAGCTGTGGTTTAAAATCGCCCCCCCTCCTGGACTTCCTCCCGGACGATAAGAGGGCGCAAGCCCTTGAAATCCTACAAGAGGGCGAGGTGGCTTCGGACCACGCCATCACGGTAGCCACGGACATCGCCGACACCGGGTTTCGCCAGATGGGCAACAGCGTTTGCCTTTGCCGGCGTGGTTGGCTCAAGGCCACCGATTTCCGGCAGGACGTACAGACCAGGTACTGGACATGCCCTTTAACGGGAACAACCTGTTTGTCAAGGTGGTGGACGAGTCACTGCAGGCCATCATGGCAGACACTGAGATGGCCCGTGCCTTGGGCATGCTTCACCAGCGACGGCCATCCTTTCGGACCTCCGTAGGCAAGTCTCAAGGTGCCTCCAAAGGATTCAGCGGCAGGTCTTCATCGTACCGTCAAGTGGCCCGCTCTATTTGGCAGGAAGCCTACAGAGGCCGCAGCAAGGCCGGTGGATGTCGTCATCACCAAGGGGCCCAAGGTGGCAAGGCCTCAGCGAAGCAGGATTAAACCGGCCGTGACGTCAGACCCCCACCTGAGCACCCCGGTGGGAGGCCGACTGGCGGACTTCGTCAGCGTGAGGAAATCAATCTCCACCGACCATTGGGTGTTGGATGCCCTGGCCCACGGGGACACTCTGGAGTTCCAGAAGAAGGGTCCACACTTTCCACCGGTGGCCAGGAAAGAAAACCACATTCCACAGCTACTTCTAGAGGTACGAGCGATGATGGAAAAGGGCGTGATAGAGCTCGCCCCGAAGAGACTCCGGTGCTCCGGAGTATACTCTGTGTACTTCCTCGTACAAAAGAAGACAAGCGGCTGACGAACCATCTTGGACAGCCGCTGCCTCAACAAATACATAAAATCTCAAATTCTGGATGGTCACCCTTCAGCATGTGCTGGGATAGCTGGAAGAAGGGGAATTCCTGTGGTCGCTGAACCTGGAGGATGCATACTTCCACATCTCCATACACAAAGGACATTGAAAGTTTCTGCGCTTCGTGGTCCAGGGACGGCAATATCAGTTGAAGGCACTGCCCTTCGGTTTCAAGTATGCACCAAGGGTCTTCACAAAGTGCCTGGCACCGATGGCGGTGCGGCTGCGCCTCCAGGGGATCCACGTCTAACCCTATCTGGACGATTGGCTCATCCGAGCAAAGTCAAGAGAACTCGCCGTCGACCACACAGCGAGGACAGCCGTCCTGCTCACGGAACTGGGGTTCTCGATAAACTATGCAAAGTCCTGCTTGGTGCCATCGCAGGACGGCCTGTTCCTGGGAGCCAGGCTCAACTTGGTGGCGCAGCTAGCGTCACCGTCGCAGGAGAGGATAAAAGCCATCCTGGGAGAGGTACAATGGCTGTTGCCCATGGAAGTTGCCAGTGTGAGGTCCATCAAGTCCCTGCTTGGCATGATGTCATGCATCTACCTTGTGCATCGGTGCAGGTTGCAGATGTGGCCGCTGCAGGAGTTCCTTGATGCCCGTTGGATACAAGTGGTGGGAAGCTTCAAAGACAACATCTCCCTCAACGAGGCTTTCCGACAAGCGATCCGGTGGTGGGGCACCCGCACATAACTCGCGGCGGGCATGGACTTCCAGACCCCAGCGCATCAGGAAACGGTGATGACGGACGCCTCCCTGGAGGGATGGGGCCCGCGCACCGGAGATCTCCACACAAGAGGCCTTTGGCTCCCGGAGGAGAGGTCGCTGCACATAAATGTCCTGGAGCTCCGGGCCGTGTTCTGGTCCTTCCTTCCGTCCCTCAAGGGCATAGTGGTACAGGTCTTCACCGACAACATCACCACAATGTTCTACATCCGGAAGCAGGGGGGCACCAGATCCCCGGCTCTCTCCAAGGAAGGGCAGGATCTGGGGCACTGGGCTGTCGCCCAGGGGATGTTCCTGGTACCCTTTCACCTGGCAGGAGTGAAGAACACAGTCGCCGACTCACTCAGGAGGGAGCTGTGCTCTTGCCACAAGTGGAAGCTTCGACAAGATCAAGTAGATCTCCGTTTCCGAAGATGGGGCAACCCCCAGATCGATCTGTTCACGACGGCGACGAACACCAAGTGCCGGAGGTTCCCCAGTAGGTTTCCCCAGCCAGGGAGCTTGGGGTGGGGGGGGGGGCATGCTTTCTCCTTCCCCTGGGACGGCCTGTTCCTCTATGCGTTCCAGCCTCTGCTTCTGCGACTCATCGGTCAACTCAGACGATCCCGGTGCAGGATGATCCTCGTCGCACCGGCGTGGCCGAGGCAGATATGGTTCTCGGACCTTCTGGACATGTCAGCGTCTCCTCCAGTCAAGCTGCCGACGGACGCAGATCTTTTCGCCAGGGAAGGAGGCGCGATCCTGCATCACGACCTAGGATCACTGAACCTACAGGCCTGGCTCCTGCAGCACTAGAGTTCGGAGGCTACAATATCCCGGCGGACTGCAAGGAGGTGCTTGCCTAGGCCATTGCTTCCTCGACTCTTGAGTGCTATGGACATAAGTGGCAGATGTTCTCTGTCTGGTGCCGTGCACAGAAGATCAGCCCTCTACGGATTATGGCCCCTCGAGTGCTGCCGTACTTGCTGTCGCTAGCCAAAGCGGGGCTGGCGCATGCCTCCATCAAAATTCATCTGGCGGCTATCTCCCGCTACACCAGAACTCCGGGGTGGTCGTCGCTGTGGTCTCACTGCCTGGTGAAGGAGTTCATGAAATGACTGTTCCGCTCGTTCCTGCTGGTGAATGCCCCGGCCCCGGCGTTGGAGCTCAATGTGGTGCTGGCCAGACTCATGTGGCCTCCATTCGAGCCTTTGCATTCGGCGCCGCTGAAATTCCCATCTTGGAAGACAGTGTTTCTTGTGGCCATCACCTCCGCACGACGAGTGGGAGAGATCCAGGCCCTGTCCTGTAAACCTCCATATCTGACATTCCACGAAGCAAGGGTAGTGCTGAGGACGCACCCCTCCTTCATGCCCAAGGTGCCGTCGGACTTCCATCTCAACGAGCCCTTGGTGTTACCTGTTTTCCTCCCGTCGCCGGCTGAGAGGAGTTTGCAGTCGCTGGATGTGGCTAGAGTGCTGAAGTTCTACGTGGAACGTACAGAGTTTTTGGACGAGATCACAGCTGTTTGTGAACTTTGGCACTGTGAACCAAGGGAATGCCCCCTCCAAGACTTCCATTTCCAGATGTCTCTCCGGCTGCATCATGCACTGTCACCGGTTGGCAAACCGACCGTTGCCCGGCCGTCCAAGAGCCCATTCGACTGATTGCTGCTATCACAGTGTTCCTGTCTGGTGTGCCCCTGCTGGACATCTGCAGGGCTGCTACGTGGAGGTCGGCTCATACCTTCACGAAATTCTGCTGCGTCAACCGGGATTCCAGGGAGGAGTCCAGAGTGGGCCAAGCAGTGCTGTGCATACTCTTCGCTTGAAGACGAGACTGGTGAGGAGGTAAGAGGTGCTTAATGTTGAGCCTTGCCACCTCCCGTGGTTTTGCATGTGTGTACTGCTATGTATTCTTGTATTCATGAGCATGTGAATCCATGACGGACCCCATGCTGAAGAAGGAACAAGTTACTTACCTGTAACTGTTGTTCTCCAGCATGGGTCTGGCATGGATTCACATGCGAACCCTCCTGACAACCCCTCTGCGGCTCTTCTCTAGGTCCTACTGCCACTTTACATGCTACCAAATCTGAAGATGGCTGCCAGAGGATGGGATTAGGTAGAGGACAGTCAGTGGCTGGGGGCAGTATGACCCAGAGACCAGTGATTGGTTATTAGTAGAAAGACAGTGCAGAAACAAAACTGAAACTGATTTTTTTCTTTACTGAGGATGCCCAGCCTGACTGGAAATATTCATGAGCATGTGAATCCATGCCAGACCCATGCTGAAGAACAGTACAGGTAAGTAACTTGTTCCTTTTGCCCTCTTTGGGTTTTCCTCCTTCTAAAAAAGGCTCTTGATCTGCAACTATATGTACCGAAGTGCTTGGTTGTGTAGGTTGCATTTCTTTTCTTGGTACTATGCCTGTCGTCTGGATATTGGTGTTGCTTGTATTCTCTCCTTCAGCACTTGTGATGGCACTGCTATTTGTGCTTACCGTGTTGGGAGGTTGATTTGTTGGTCGATAAGGGGTTTGTCTAGAGTTTTGATAACATTGAAATGTGCTGATTTCTTAGTTGCTTTATGTCCTTTTTGTAATAGTCTAATTTTTGGTTTGCATCTTCTAGGATTTGTTTGAGTTAATCTCCTGATTTTAGTGTCAGTGGTTGTTCATTTATATCTTATATTTCCTGATTGATGAAAGGGATTTTGCTATTTCCTCCATTTTTAACAATATTGGGTCAAGGGAGCATTTATTTAATATTTTTTTCACATCGCTTGACAATTCCTGGTCATCTTTACACAATGTCAGGCGCAGATATACTCTTAGTCCATGGGGGATCCTTTTGGATTTATGGTATTGTGCCAGTCTTGAGGCGTGTAATTTTTGTGAAATTTCCCTACCTATTTTTCCAATTTATATACCAATCTTTCTGGGTTATCCTCTGAAGCGGATTCTTTATCTCTATTTAAATAAGCCCTAAGATTCTTATGGCGGCTTCTTCGCTAAAAGCGAATGTTGTAGCTGACTTTTGTTAGAGAGTTTATTTACGAAAATGACATATTTCTGAGTATTGGTGCAATGGGTATTTTGTTATGCCACCCCAATAAAGGTTAAGAGAAATGTGTAAATCTACTATACCCTGCACTCCTGTTAGATCTTTGGTTTATTAGGTTATTGTTTTCAGACTTTTACTCAATTCGTAAAGATATGTATTGTGTTTCAGGTGCAGAGGAGAAAACAACAACCCTGCCATATGGGTTGTAACTAAGACACTATAACAAAAAAGTTCCCAACTTTAGGGAACTCGCGTCTCCTGCATACATTCTATGGGTCAGATAAAAGCCAAACATTTATTGGAAACAAAAACTAACCCTTCTGGTGGGTAGTTTTTGTACTTTTAACTCACATTCATTTGTTTAGTACAAAACTTCGTTTTTATATTCTTTGGAAATGTACAGTTGTTCTAATAACCACAAATTCAATTCTTAATTAGGAAACTATCTCCCTCATTTAGAGGGACGTTGATTACCAAATGAACTCATGAATTTCGATTGAACTTATGAATAAGATACATCCAAACAGACAAGGGGAATTCATTCAGTGTTTTAGAACATCGTGATACAACATGATCTTGTAATACCGAAAATGCTCATTACCAACTTTGATAAAGGAAACCAAGTATCTTATCATAATCACAAGATGTTATATATGAATTAGAAATATGAATTAGGATTTTATGAAAGCAAAATTTAAATGAATTGACTGATACTGATACAAATACTTTGAATAAGATCGTATCCGATTTTTTTTTTTGTAGATACATTTTGTAAGATAAAAAGGCCATGAAGAAGATAACCGATCTCGAAACGCTTTGGGCCAAAAAAGAATAAAAAGCTTGAAATAAAGAATTTAATTTGTGGTTATTGGAATAACTGTACATTTCCAAAGAATATATAAAAACACTTTTGTACTAAACAATTAAATTTGAGTTAAAAGTACAAAAACTTTTTTAAAGTTTTAAATGTTTGTCTCTTTTCTGAGCCATAGAAAGTGTGCAGGGGAAGCGAGTTCCCTAAAGTTGGGAACTTTTTTTGTTATAGGAACTCCCCAGAGAACCTGGTAACATGATCTCCCTTTCAACCGCCCCCTCACCAAATAGTCATAACACACTCTTCAGTGTACGGTTGGGGAGCTCATTGTCAAAGCCTAACCGCTCATGTTCTTTGGTCCTCACAGGAAAGGAAGGACCACATAAAGCACCTGGAACTAAGCCATATTTCTCGCTCTAAAATCTTTTCTTCCCTCACTGCAAGGAAAGGTGGTGAAAATTCAAACGGACAATACCACTGCAATGTTTTTTTTTTATCAACAATCGGGGACTCGGTACCAGCCTCTGTGTCTCCTAGCAGAACAAATTTGGTATTCGGCCATTCAAAATAACATTTTCTTGTTGGCATTCCATCTCGAGGGGGAAGAACGACGTCCTGGTGAACAAGCTAAGCAGGCTAAAGTCCACTCCGCACGAATGGGAGCTGAAACCATCAGTAGCACACATGATCATTCAGAAGTGGGGCCATCCATTTGTAGACCTCTTTGCCAATCAACACAACACGCTCTGCCCGCAGTTTGCAACAAGGCAAGGTCAGGGTCCTCTGTCCCTGGGAGATGCTCTACATCTGGATTGTTCAAATCTAACACTTTATGCCTCCTCACCTCTTCCATTAATTCACAAGATGTTTCTGAAATTCAAAATGTCACACAACCTGACAATGATTCTAATATCCCTGTTCTGGCCTCGCCAGAGAGCCACTTTCCAGAGATCTTTTGACTCAACCGAAGGGACAGGTTCTTCACCCTTCCCCTCGATTGCTCAACTTGAAGGCTTGGTTCCTGAAAAGCTGGCCTTCTCCCACTTGCATCTGTCAGACCAAAACATTGCTAGTATGTCGGCCTCCAGGAAATCTTCCACTAAGAAGCAATATCATAGCAAATGGTTACATTTCTGTCACTGGGCCTTAGAAAAAAACATTAACCCTCTTGATAATGTTATGTCCTTAATGTCTTATCTTGTTTCCACCGGTGTCAATGTAGATACGTGCAAACATTACTCATCAGCCGTCAATGCTTACTAGTGGTCGAAGTGTATGAAAAGAAGTAGTGGAACTATGTTCCCTGCTGGCCTGCGCCAGCTCCCCACAAATCCCATCACCACCTTCCCTCCCACACACAATACACACCCCCAAACACTTGCACCCGCTGGTTAAGGGAACGTTCAGTGCATTGCACTGAAAGTGCAAGTTTCAAATTCTTCCTAAACTTTTATTTTAAAACAAAACCATTCCAGAACGGTTTCTTTTTAAAATAAAAGTATAGGAGCTGTAAAAGGTAATTTAAAAAAGTAGGAGCACCGCTCCCACTCACTTCGACCACTGATGCTTACCTGAATAGAGAAAACAAATCTTTTTCTCTTTCCAACTAGGCCATTAAAAGGCACTTGGAGGGCCTGTTACGTTTACGTCGCAGGAAATGTTTTTCTTCCTAGACCCATAGCGTCTGCGGCAGTAGAGAAATTGCATAATCTAGATATAGTAAGAACTTTAAAATTCTACCTTGAAATGACCAAACCATTTAAAAAGCAGTTTAGCTCTTTGTTACCTACGGTGGTCCTTCTCCTCACAATAATGCAGCAAAGGCTTCTATTGCCAGATGGGTTGTCTTCTGTATCTCCAAGGCTTACAACTTGAAAAGGCTTGCGACTCCGCAGAGACTTCAGGCTCATTCTACTAGAGCCAAGGCAGCATTTGTAACCTTTACCAGGCATATTCCTGTTATAGACCTCTGCAAAGCAGCTACCTACTTGCCTTTTGCAAGCCCTATGTTATGGACACTTCGTCCACAAATGGTGCAAAATTTGGCCAAGAGGTTCTCCGCAAATAGTTTGTCTGAATCCTGTACATGCTGTCTCCTCCACCCTTGCTTATTCAAAGGCTTTTTAGTCTGGTCCCAACCAGTTGGAAAGGAGGGAGAGCCAGGACGTCAGAGAAATTAAAAATTACCTTCAATGTGATTCAGGTTCGCTTAGTCCAGGCTGTCCCTCCTTCACAACACCCACCCAGCCATCTCCTACAGTACGCATGTACTTAAATTCTACTGCCTTGGCGGAACCACTGGAACTGGGTGTGGACCGATGGTGACGTGAGAGTAAGGTGTGGGCCCGGCGCGCAGTGCGACGCACGCGTGACGTAGGCCCTTCCCCTTCTAAAACTCTTAAATTGACAGCTATCTTTTTCAGCCAGCTTTTCCGTCCCGCCTGTGGGTGCAGGCGTTCCCAACCAGTTGGGGGATGACAGCGAGCCTGGATTAAGAGAACCTGAATTGCCTTGAAGGTAATTTTTCATATTTTGTGCATGTGTGTTATATTCAAGGTTATGGTTGACACACTTGCATGTTTATTTAACACATGGATGCATATAAAAAACACTGATTACTGTATGTCACAAGTTTATTTTTGTTGATTATGAATGTTAATTTTACCTTAACAGATTGAGTCATTGTTTCAAGTATAAAAAACTAAATAAGGGGGCAATAAAACGCCCAATTCATAAAGGAGTTTTGATAAAATTATTACAATGAACTATGAATTTTGAATAGAATACTTGAAGGAAAGTGTGTTTTACCTACCACACATACCTCAATGAATGACAAACTGTTATTTCTTTTGGAAAATGTGTCTATTATGATATTCTTTGGTAAAATACTACACTACACCACACCAAGCCAACACACACATCAGGCTAGCTCTACTTTCCGAAGCAGCCAGAGTCTGGGAACAGTTGGTTACGCACCCATGGGGTAGAGCATGTGGCAGAAGACCATCCTCTAGAGGCGCAGCCCCGCCAATAAATGACTGCCCAGTAACAGTACCCTCCCATGCAACATCAGTGGGAGGTTGTATAATAACTTACACCCACACATGGGAGGGGATAACATCAGACAAGTGGGTCCTAACTACAGAAGAAAAGAGTACTCCATCAAGCTATTAAGAAAACCGTGCCATTATCAAACCAAAAAGAGAAGCATCTCCCCGGCACACCTAAAGGGTCTACTGGAGGAAATAGACGAACTCTAGGAAAGGGAGCCATGGAAGGAAGTGCCACCAAATCTGGTAAATGCAGTAATATACTCTTTTTATTTCCTGGTACCGAAAAAGGACACAACTATGAGACCAGTGCTAGATTTAAGACTAGCAAACAAATCTGTCAAACCTTAAAAATTCAGGATGACAACACTACAAGAAGTCATACCACTGTTAAGAGGGAAGCCCATGCCAAGGGCACGCCATTGTTTGGAATTAGTTTGGGGAAGATGACCTGACATACCTGTGCACCAGTAGTTGGCCCACTCAACCCACTCATCCCTGATGTATGCCCACCCTGACCTGGTTCTAGACCTAAATGAATTGAAAAGCAGCTGGCTAAGCCCTTGCCGGCAAAGGGCACTGCCTAAAAACTGGCTCTACCGCCTACGATTGCAGCTCTAGTACTGACACTTGAATATCTTGGCAAATTCAACCTGATAAGAGCCAGTGGTTTTCTTTTGGTTTCCATAGAGCTGACATCTCCCGTTTTCTCCCAAACTTATCAAATTTAGCTACAAATGAGAAGCGCTTTAAAAGCATTTGCAGTCCATTTTTCATTTAGTACTAATGAACCTACTGGAGTCATGGCTAGTGCACAGCAGCATACCACACTGCACTTTAACAGGTAATTTAAGGGAGAGTGGTGAGAGCAAAAGGTGGAGAGGGGGAGAGTCGCACTCCCCATGACTCCTTGACCTAATCACCTGTGTCTAATCACACGTTCCAAAATTCTAAAGGAGCTTAGAGTCGCAGATGACATTCAGGTGCGGGGAGAAATACTCTGGCAGCTCCTCAAGATGTCGAGGCGTGTCCCACCCCCACTCCATGGAAATCTTGTGTATGCCCTGCTTTTTCTAATAAGTCACCAGTTTTTAAAAAAGCCACTCATTTTAGATCTACCAACCTGTATTCTAATTCATACCATGGTATTAGTCCTGTGATCAATAGAAAGAGTGAATCAAGGTAACCGCGGGACAAGAGGCAAACCCTGGCACTTTGATTGCTGTGACATATGCACCTCAGTTTACATATTCTTCTTTCTGTTAAATTTACCCTGTCTGTGGTAATTGATTTTTTTTCCATCATTTTAGCTTTTTTATTTTTGTAGTATATAATAGCGTATTTTTAACTGAGTCATTTTATTCTAGAGGTAGAGTACAGTTTCTTTTTAAAATTATTACGCACAATATCATTTTATTAGCAAAAAACATTACCACATTAGTGCATGTAGTAAATGGCACTACGTCACACTCGCCTGATGGCTACAATTTTCATTTAGTTATTGAGCAGCGCTTGCTAAAAGGGAAGCTACCACATGCCTCTCACCGCCTACCACAGCAAAAAAGTTTAAAACAAAAAAGAAATATACTGAAACCAGACAGCAACAATTTTAATCTGAGGTCATTTCAAGGAGTATAGAAGATATTATAACAGAGAGGATATATCCATGGCACATGGCAAGGAAAAAGTATTTAACCCCTCAAACAATTGTATACAAATTGATAACACAGAGATTAAAGCGGAAAAATATCAGTCCAATCAAGGTTAACGCATGACCCAGGATAGCACTATGGAGAACACAAATTCGAAAACAAAAACTTAACTCAATCGATAACTTTGAAATACCTAGGACAGAAGCCCAGCTATAGGAAAAAAATATGCCATCCCATTAGCAATGCACCCAACTATTGCAGCGACCCAGAGCACCAGGGGTGAAGGGGGAAACGCGCAACGTCAAGGGGAGGAATCAGATGAACATACACTATAAAGTCCCACTAGTAGAAGTATTACTAACATCCTGACCAAAAATTGTTTTTTTGCCACCAAGTTCCCTGGCGAACGAAGTAGTCGTAGGCCCAGATTCCTCCCCACAATAAAGAAACTGCCGATCAAGTCAGGCCGAAGTAGTACCTCAAAAACAAGAGAGGAAAAAATAAGAGAACAAAGAGGAACAAAACTATAAAAACGACGGGAGACAAGGGTCCCAGAGTAACAAGAGAGCGTAATACCATAGCTGCGGCCAGCCACTCCTGTGCTTGCAAAGAGTTCATATGATGTCGAATTTTTAAAGCGAGCCCAATGAACTATAGGAATAAAGAAGCACATTGTGGAACACCTACCCTGTAAAATGACCAATATAATGCCCCAGTTGTTAAATATTATGCTGCAGGAGAACATACAAATTAACCAGTTGATCTGGTACTGTCAGCAAAAAGCCAACTCTGTCATTGACCCTGTTAGGATCTGGTATTAGGATTTACCTTCCCCTGTTTGGATCTGGATTTCCCTCCTGCTCCTGAGTGTTCCACCTTGGCAGTTATGATGTAGCCTGCATGGTGGTAGCCAGTGGGCTCTATTCCCTTAGCTTTCTTCCTAGCTCCAGTACAGTGTACCTGATGCCACTTTAAGACTGAGAATAAAAGAGCTCACTGAAACTACCTGCTGCCTCAAGTGTACTTTCAAACATAACAGACCCTCACTCAAAACACTGCATCCAACACTGGCAATATATATATATATATATATTTCTGATGTTTGTTAATCTGCTTAGAATCACATGCTGTGCATAGGTCCGACATCCAGTGGTCACTGCGGAGTATTGCATTTTGTTTTTCGGAGTCGAAAAGGGGACGTCGACAAGGCGTGTCTGTAACACTATCCCTATAGTGACGTGTGTTGTACCCACAATCCCTCACGCGTCGAGGTCCCTCAGATTGTTTTTTTCCGCCCAGCTTATGGTCGCCTTACGCCGAGCTCCTAGAGAAACATTGCAAAACACTTACTACGGACCTCGGCCCTTAATTTATACTTATTGTTAAAGAGCCCTCCCCTCGACGTTAGCTGTGAAGCTGTTTCTCCGCCGAGCAAGTTTTCGACGGAGGGGAAGAGACGGAGGAGATCCTTCGGCGCTGCCGAACACGTGGCCAGGCCTCGCCGGCCAACATACAGTAGGTAGAGTGGGGTTTCGAACTTTTACCTTCTCGTCGAGAATGTCTTTCTTTCTCCCCTATCTTTCCCTTGGGGTTGTTATCACCAGTTTTTATTGCCTCAGCCATGGAGAGGACACCTTTTAAGTTTTGCCCACGCTGTAGGGGAAAATACACTTGGAAGGACAAACACAAGCTCTGTAATCGTTGCTTGCCCCTCGATCATAAAGAGGACAGCTGCGCGGCCTGTAAGCTCTTGAAACCAAGAACTCTTAAAGAACGGAAAGTTAAGAGGTGGGCGGACTACGCTATGTCGAAGTCAGTTTCCTCACCCGCCGCCGCTGTTACAGAAAGTGACGAGGAGGTTGATAACTCGACGTCCGTTACGGAAGTCATTAACCCCCAGAAGGAGCGCTCGCGCTCCTCGACGTCCGTCCCCGGCGGGCTCGGCTCACGCCCTGCTTATGGGGATGAACACCCCGGCGACAAGGACGCACACAGACCCCATAGGCCTAAGCACACAACCCATGGCTCTTCTTCGTCCAGGACGAAGGATCCACCAGCGCCGAAGGGGACGCAGGGCACTCCGGCGTCTACCTCAGACCGTAAGGGTCTCAAGCCCCACCTGCAAACGCAGCCGCGACCAGCGATTGGGCTTTCATCTAACACGGGCGCTACCTCAAAAACATCAGACGTAACGCTCCATAGAGCGGCCGTCGAGAAACAACGCGTAACGCAGGCAACGTCGACTCCAGAACCCTCTACTGACGAACTCGTTGTCGAGAGCCTGGCGAGAATTGTTTCCGAAGACAAACGTAAGCGGACGACGAAACGGACGCCGAATACCGCACCAAAAGATATAGAAACGCCGAAAAAGCACAAGAGTAGCCAGGAACTGCCCCCTTCATCTAAGGGCACTTCTGAACTACCGGAGGGCTTTTCTGAGGGCGACGGAAACCTTTCGTCGACGTTGTGGGAGCGTTCTAAGCGTTTGGAAGGTGAAAACACTGATTTCCCCCCTCTAGACTATTCAGGGGTTCCCCATGAGACCCTTGAAAGACTCCATTCTTGTATGGAGAAAATGGAAAGGTTTTTGGGTAGCCAAAACCCACCCACACCCAAAAGACAAAGAGAATGGACCCTGGATGACCCTAGGGTCAAGATTCCTAGGCTGTTTCCCCCTTCTACAGACGCATATGACCTCACTGAAGAGGAGCAATACCTCCAGGAAGATGAGTGTTTGGGTGGAGAGGAAGAACATGAGGAAGAGGGGTTTGAAGAAGACCCTTACACTAGTGCAGGAGCTTTTGAAGAAGATACAGCTACCTCACAGCCCTGGCAATCCCCATCAGTGCAGCCTTGGCAATCCCCATCAGTGCACTCAGACCCTGATGTCTTTCACCCTTCTCCTCCCAAGGACTCACCTATTGGAAACACCTCCCCCATAGATGACCAACCTTCACTTAATGCACTATTGCGCAAGGCAGCAGCGCATTTTGAAATAGACACAGGGGAGACTCTTCCGGACATAGACTTTGTAGAAAAAGTTATTAAAGAAAAAGCCCCGGTTAGTTAGTCAGTCTATTCCGCTCCTGGCTTCTGTAAGGAGAAGAATAACTCCTTCCCTTTCCAATCCAGCCTTAGTCAGAGGGGTCAACCCTCGGATAGAAAAGCTCTTCAGCCCTTCGTCCTCTGACCCTTTGTACATCAGGGGACATTCTATTCCGGACTCCCTTGTAGTTACTAATACAAGAAAAAGAGCGGGGGTACCACTATCGAGGCACCACCTGACAAAGAGGGCAAGAAGCTCTATGCACTTGGGAAGAGAATCACGACCTCCGCCGCCTTCTCAACTAGGATTGCAAATAACAATTCCCTACTAGCTAGCTACGCAGATGCACAGTGGAGCAAGCTGCGCAGCGAAGCAGAGGACGCACCAGAACCCCTGCGTTCACGCCTGCTAGCTATAATCTCAGAGGGAACTCTTGTAAACCAGGGCATCGTAAAGAACTCCTTAGATGCCGCAGAGACGGCTGGCCGTTCCCTGGTTCAGGGAATACTTCTCAAACGCCATGTCTGGCTGCGCAATTCGGAATTTAAGCCGGAAACCCAGGCTTCCCTGATAAATAAGCCCATAGAACAAACACATCTGTTTGGGAAAGCAGTTGATGAGGCCCTAGAACATGCGAAGAAAGAGTTTGATACCATCAAGGCTCTTGACCAAATTTCTAGGCCACTTAACAGACGCAGCTATGGCAATAGACGCTCCTTTCGTGGCCAACGCCAGCAGCAAGGCCAACAGCAATTTTACTCTGCTACCAACTGGCCCTCTAACCAAAGCACCCAGTTCAGTCAAAGAGGCCAACGTCGTGGCAAAGGAAGAGGTCGCGGCTCCCGCCCCAAAGGTCCCACGCCCAATACCAACAAATGGCCCGAAGATTAGGGTCCCCTCCCATGCATCACCGGTCGGGGGCCGGCTAACATCGTTCCTTTCAGCATGGGAGGGAATAACGTCAGACCGCTGGGTATTATCCACCATAGCCCACGGATACTGCATCGAATTCAACGGTTCCCCGAAATACAGACCTCCACGGAACCGACGCATGACACCGGAACACCTCACTATTCTTCTTCAAGAAGTAGAAGAGCTACTGAAAAAAGAAGCTATACAGGCTGTCCCCCTATCTCAGGTAACAGAAGGTATTTATTCAGTGTACTTCCTTGTACCCAAAAAGGATTTAACCATGCGACCTGTATTAGATCTGCGCCCAGCGAACAAGTTTGTCAAACCCCAAAGGTTTCGTATGGTGACCTTGCAGGAAGTAATCCCACTGTTATCACAGGGGGATTACATGACAACACTAGACATGAAAGATGCATACTTTCATATTTTAATGTTGCCAGCGCACAGAAAATACCTCAGGTTTAAGAACAAACACTACCAGTTCAGAGTACTACCCTTCGGGATAGCATCTGCACCAAGGGTATTCACGAAAGTACTGGCAGTGGCAGCAGCCCACCTGCGCAGGTTATCCATCCCGGTATACCCTTACCTCGACGACTGGCTCATAACAGGGGATTCTTACGAAACATGCTTCTCCAATACCCAAAAGACCGTAGACCTTTTGTCCCAACTGGGCTTCTCCATCAACGAAAAGAAGTCCAGCTTAGACCCCAGCCAAATCAAACAATTCCTAGGGGCTCTAATTCGAACAAAGGACGGCCTCGTCTTCCCCTCCAACGAGAGGGTCCAAAACATGCTGTTTCAGATCCCCTATTATGTGGCAGGTCGAGAGGTGACGGTACGCAAAGCAATGCGCTTCCTAGGGATGATGGCGTCATGTATTTACTTGGTACCTCACGCGCGCTTGCGCCCAATGCAAGAGTGGCTTTACAGCCAGTGGTGTCAGGCCAGCGGACAATGGGACGATCTAGTGGTGGTCTCGCAGGCCTTGGTTCTCTCGCTACGGTGGTGGACAAAGGAAAACCTGTTATTAGGGAAAACATTTGCCACACCCGCAGTGGAAGCCACTCTAACCACAGACGCATCCCTTACAGGATGGGGGGCTCACCTATCCCATCAGACTGCTCACGGAGTGTGGACTCCGAGCTTAGCATCCAAGCATATAAACCTGCTGGAACTACTAGCGGTGTTCAAAGCACTAAAAGCCTTTCGGGAACACTTACAAGGAAAGACAGTGATGGTCCTCACAGACAGCACCACAGCCATCTACTACCTCAACAAGCAAGGGGGCACTCACTCTCCAGGACTGTCCAAGCTGTCCCAGAATTTATGGAAGTGGGCTCTCAAGCACATGTTCCTACTATCACAACATGTACCAGGGGAACTCAATCTGCTAGCAGACAAACTCAGCAGAGACTTCCCCCTGCCCAAAGAGTACGAATGGCAATTGCACGAAGACATCGTCTTAGACGTCTTCACGCAATGGGGATTCCCGGAAATAGACCTGTTCGCAACCCTGGAGAACTCACAATGCCAAAGTTACGCCTCCAGGTACCCCCAGAACCAGTCCAAGGGGAACGGTCTGTCGATTCAATGGTCAGGGAAATTTGTTTACGCCTTTCCCCCGACTCCCCTCCTCAAAGTGGTGCACAAGATTCACCAGGAGCAGGTTACCATGATACTAGTGGCCCCAATGTGGGCCCGGCAGCCATGGTTCGCTCACTTGATGGAGATGTCCCTATCTCCCCCAATGAAACTTCCCTGCCCGTACGACATGCTGTCACAAGACAAGGGCAGGACACTCCATCCATGCCCGCAGACCATGAACTTAGCAGCCTGGCTCCTGAGATCATAGAATTTGGACATTTACATCTCCCACAGAGATGTATGGACATCCTCAGGGAAGCCAGAAAACCTAATACTCGCCACTGCTATTCTAGCAAGTGGAAAAGATTTGTCATATGGTGTAGAGGTAAGAACATCAACCCGGTTGACTGCTCTGCCACTAACATTATTCTATACTTGACCCATTTACTGGATTCAGGTCTAGTGTTTAATTCCATTAAAGTCCACCTAGCGGCACTTTCTGCATACACCACTTTCCAACTTAGTGTCGTGGTGGAAGAAACCAGTTATCAAGGCCTTCATGGAGGGGGTAAAGAGAATACACCCTCCGATAGCTAACCCAGCTCCCGGATGGGACTTAAACGTGGTACTTTCTAGACTCATGGGCACTCCTTTCGAACCCATGCACAAGGCAACTCTTAAATACCTCACTCTTAAGACTGCTTTCCTAATAGCTATCACCTCCATATGGAGAGTAAGTGAACTACAGGCTCTTTCTGTACTAGACCCCTTCGTAACAGTTCACAAGGATAAGGTGGTTCTACGCACACACCCAAGGTTTGCACCAAAATTAATCTCGAAATTTCATGTAAACCAGTCTATAGAACTACCAACGTTCTTTCAAAACCCTTCCAGCTTGGGAGAAAAAAGTCTGCATACACTAGATGTACGCAGAGCTGTCATGTTCTACATGGAAAGAACCAGAACACTGAGAAAGACTAATCAGTTCTTTGTCTCGGTGGCAGCAGGAAGAGAAGGAGATGCAGTTTCTAAGTCCACTATATCTAGATGGATTGTACAATGCATCACTCTCTGTTACACTCTTGCTAAGAGAGAACTACCCTTCAAGCCAAGAGCACATTCCACTCGAGGCACTGGGGCTTCCATAGCATTCATTGCAAATGTTCCCCTTGAGTCCATCTGCAAAGCGGCTACCTGGAGTTCTGTGCACACCTTTACAAAACACTACTGTCTAGATGCACACTCTAGATCTGACTCCCAGGTGGGACAGGCAGTATTAAGACATCTTTTCTCTACTGTTCCTTTTTTATAACCCACCGCCAACTCCGGGTACTGCTCGCTAGTCTATGCACAGCATGTGATTCTAAGCAGATTAACAAACATCAGAAGACAATGCATTACTTATCGTAAAAGCATTTCTGATGGTTGTATCTGCTTAGATTCACATGCGCCCACCCTTCCTCCCCGCTCGGATGGAAGGAACATAGACATCCTTTTCTATACTTCTCTCTTTTCTGTACTCACTCACGTCTAGAAGGCTCCCTCAGGGCAGAAAAATACAAACGGAGGGACCTCGACGCGTGAGGGATTGTGGGGACAACACACGTCACTATAGGGATAGTGTTACAGACACGCCTTGTCGACGTCCCCTTTTCGACTACGAAAAACAAAATGCAATACTCTGCAGTGACCACTGGATGTCGGACCTATGCACAGCATGTGAATCTAAGCAGATACAACCATCAGAAATGCTTTTACGGTAAGTAATGCATTGTCATATCACCTAGACCAAGGGCCATGCCAGCTCGAAGTAACTCAGAATGTAAGAGACCAGTCTCCCACCCTACCAGACCCAAATACAAGGGTGGTTGCCCAGTATGCATGGTAATACACACCATCATTTACTCCCTAAACACTGTGCAAACTCAAATGACCAATCAACTGCCAGAGCTTTCCATGCCCAGTTAGTGGCAACACTCCACACAATTGCTAAAATGTAAATGTATTTTGTATGCATTAAGTCCCTAAATGGGTTGTATCACCAAGGAAGAAACTATAACACGTATGAACAAATGCATACATTGGCTAAACTCTGTGTTGCTTATCAGAAATTCACGAGGACATGCACAAGATACCCCACCCCAGGTTTTACTGGCTGGGATGTTATCCACATTGAGTTTCAAGATGCTAAAATAGTTCAGAATCTTAATACCTGGTAGAGTGTTGATGTGACCTTTGCCGGGATCCCGACCTGGGGAATGTTTGCCTCTAGGGGAGAACACTTTGGACTATTGGGCAACACTAGTAATTGGGCACGGATAGAATGTGTTAATTGCAGGTGTCTGTTGTGCTCCCCAGTAGGTAATGCAAACCTGTCCTGCATGTCACTAAATGGCGATAGGTGCCCGTCCTGTGTCACATCAGCAAGGGTCTGTATCCCCAGCTCCTCCCACCTGGTAAAGTGCCCCATTTTCAGGACTTTAGGGATGTGCATGTTATTCCATAGGGTTCGGTCCAACGTCGGTCTCCCACCCCAGCCAATATGGTGGAGAGCTTCTGCCCAGACTTTGCGGGTCATTTGTATCATTCTGGGCATATCGGACATCTCTTCCCGTGCCATACATCACTCTGAGAGGTGTAATTGCGCCCATATTCTTCTCTCCCCATATGTGTGGGAGCCCTGCATCCCTATGAAACCAGTCATTCACCACTCCCCACTGTGCGGCCCAGTAATAAGCTCGGAGGCATGGTAAACCTATTCCCCCTTTCCAGACAGAACGCTGTTGGGTTTTTAGGACTATGCAGGGCGGCCCACCCCCTCCAGCACCGGCCTCTAGAGAGGTGTCTCAGGAGGATGACCTCTTTGGATGCAAAGGCCTTAGGGGGTATATGGAGCCGGGCATTCCAGATCTCGTGAGAGCATTTTAAAGAGGGCCGCTTTACCCATTAAAGTCAGTGGGAGGCATTGCAAGTGGGTAAAGTCGGTTTCAAATCCATCCACCACCGGTTGCAAATTGGGACGAAGGAAGTCGTCGAGTTTGGGTGGGTTCACGCGGATACCTAGGTAAACAAATCTCTGAATGGGGGCCCAGTAGGAGCAACGCCGCGGGATCTCGTCGACCCCGCCTTGGAGGGGGAAGAGCACAGTTTTCTGTTTATTCACTTTGAGACCACAGAAGTCTTGATATTCGGTGAGGATATTCGTTACTACCGGACAAGAGGTCCTAGGGTTGCTCATGTAGACGAGCAGATCACCTGCGTAGAGTGAAACCCGGTCTTCCCCTTCCCACGACCATACAAATCCAGACCACTCAGTTGACAACTTGAGCCTAATTGCGAGAGGTTCTCTGACCAGCGTGAATAGCAGTTGCGGGCCTGCCTGGTACCCCGCCCCAGCCTAAAAGCCCTGGAGGAGGTCCCATTAACCAGTACCACTGCTTCGGGGGAGTCATAAAGCATCTTGACCTAGGACATGTAGTTGGCCCCAAATCCCATGCGGTCCATTATATCCCATAAGGCCTCCCATCCCACAGAGTCGAAGGCTTTTTTCTGAATCAACCGCTAATAGTGCGAGTGGGATTTTTATCGCGGCAGCCTAGTCAATAGCGAACTGCACCTTCCATAGATTCATCCGGGTGGATCTGGATGGCATAAATCCATATTGGTCCGTGTGCACCAGGGAATGTATAACCTCCAGCAGTCTATTGGCTAAAACACGGGCGAGAACCTTGGGTTCTCTATTATTGAGTGAAATTGGCACCGACCTCTGTTCGTTTCCCAGGTTTGGGCATCACTACAATTGCTACCTGCATAAGATCTTGAGGAACCTGCCCTTCCTTTCGGGATCGCACCAACATGCGGTGCATGTGCTTATTAATGGTTCCCACAGTGTCTTCCATGTCTCCACCGGGAAACTGCTCGGACCCAGAGTGTTCCCGGATTTAAGTTGGGACAGGGCCACCACCACCACCTCTGTGATCTCAGCCTGCAGTTTACATGTCTGGTGCTCTGATAATCTGGGGATTGCGACAGAGTCTAGGAAGTGTAAGCCCTCAGTTCCCTGTGATGCCAACTGGGGGGAATAAAGACACTTTTAGAAGGTGGCAATTTCCCCCCCCCACCCCCCAGGCCCATGTATGGCGCGTACATGCCCCTTGTTCCTGTCTCGTCTTTCCAGCCATGCAAGGGTTTTCCCTGCTTTGTCCTCCGTTTCATATATCTGACTACGCACGGCCAAGTGGGCGGTCCTCGCATTGTCTAATGCCAAGTTCCTCGGAGCCTCCTGGGCCGTAACCAGAGCATCCTTTGAAGCCCCATCCTCGCTGCAAGGGACTCCTCTTCTACCCTAGCTGCACTCACGGCTGCGATTTTCCTGGCTTGTAGCCGGGGATGGACCGATGCCAGAGAAAGGGCCTCCCCCTGGAGCACCGCCTTCTAGCGCTCCCATAGCGTTATCGGACTGTCGACAGACTTCGTTTAGGGAGAAATATTCCGCCGTGTTTTGGGAGAGTGCCTCCGCCACTCCCGGTACACCAAAATAGTATGTATTGAGACACCAGGTGGGTTTGGATGCGTTTCTGCCGTGTTTCATCGCCATGTTCAGAGGGGAGTGATCCGAAATGCCCCTGGTCAGATATCTGGCCGTCAGCAGCCTGTGTCATGTTGTGCGGGACAAAGAAGTAATCTATATGAGCCGGAGACTTGAGTGCATTAGAGAAGGAGAACCTAGGGTCTGTAGGGTGTAGCGTTCGCCATGCACCCACTCACCCAAGTGCCTTCGCAAAGGAGTTTAGTTTGGTTAGGTGATCAGGATTCCTGGTACCCGTGTGCATTCTGTCTGACCACGTCCATCACCTTGTTGAAATCAGCACCCAGTAGTCTGCTTTTTTATCTAGCATTACCGCTTGGCGGTCACAGGCGTTCAAGTGTGATTGGGCGGAGAGTGCATACATTGCTACTATCCCCCAGGTATTACTCCCTATGTCCGGAGTTATCTCCACAAAGTGCCCCCTCTGATCTGTCTGGACCCCTCACAGCTGGAATGGGACCCTTTTTGTATGAGGATCATCATTCCCCGTGCCCGCTAGAGAATCCCGTGTGAAAGGCTGTCATGTAATTGGTTCGCCGAAAAAACTTGCAATCCGTGCCCATAAGATGTGTCTCGGTAAGTAGAGCGATATCGGGTGAATGCCTGTTCATGAATTGAAGCACCAGCCTGCATTTAATACTAGAGCCCAGCCCATTAATATTACATGTGAGAAGGGTCCCTCATGTGCCTTTGTGAGATGTTTACACGGTGCATACAGGGTTCACCCCTCTCCATTGGTTGCACACTAGAGATCCCCCCCCCCAGTGGCATGTAGCCCATTGCCCGACCCCAGGTTACCAAGGTTACAGAGTCGGGACACGTGTTCGGGCCAGCAGCGCCCACATCTTCCCCCCCTGCAGTCACCCCCCTATCAGAGCATGGCGACCAACAAAAACTACTTCTATAAGATGACACACGCAACTTCCTGCTTTGTGGCATTGTGGCAATTGAAAACCATTGTGTAGAGCAACACTCTTGCCCCTCCCCCCCCCCCCCCCCCCCCCTTGCAGCACCTGTAGCCAGAACTGTGCAACAGGGTGCAAAACCATAAAGTAGGAGATTATGGGGTGTTTACCCCCAACTGAAAATACAAGTCCCACATCATTCGGTATTGGCTGCCATTGTGAGGCCCACAGTCTTCTATAGAAACCTGAGAGGCGGTGCGAGTGGTCACCCGTTCTCAACCCTGCACTCACCACTTCGTAGAGGTCCTGTTGAGTCGGTGACTTGAGAGTCCAAGTGCTGCAGGGATCGGTCAATCCTTGGTCTCTGCCAAGGCGGCCCTTTTAACAACCGCGGCAGCACAGATCCGTGAAGGATTTGGTTTTCCAGCCATTCCCATGCTGCTTTGGGCAAGTAGAACAGGTGGGTGACTCCCTCATGGTGCACTTTAAGCTGTACTAGAAAGAACAGTGTATTTTATAGACCGGGACTGGTTTTCTTTACTGCATCAAGACTGTCGGACCCTTTGAACCTCTCTGGTGTAATCAGGATAAAGCCAATGCGGTACCCATTGTAGGTGATGGGGCCAGCAACTCGGGCCATCTGGAGAATGGCATCCCTGTCTCGGATGTTCACGAGTCGAGCAATAATTGTGCGTGGCTGCGCGCTAGTATTTGGGCGCCCAGTCGGGATTCTGTGTGCCCGCTCTATTGAGAAGAAATTTTCAAGTTTCTTAGGAGCAAATACTTTGTTGAGCCATTGCTCAAGGAAGAGCTCGACACTGGGACCCTCCTCCTCATGCATTCCCAGGATACGTATATTCCGGCGCGCTCGCCCCTTGTTGTTTTATGCTCTGCTTTCGAGTTAGGTCACCTTCTGGGTGATTGCGGCAAATAGTTTTTGCATTTGTTTGAGCGTGTATCTTCTGAAGTCGAGATCCTCTGCTCAGTCTCCTGCACCCTCGAGGCCAGGTTGAGGAGATCTTGTCAGAGAAAGGACACCTCAGCGGACAGGCCCCCAATCTTGTCCCCCAAGGACAACCACTACTCCCCTATGGCCTTCATAATGTCTGTTCGGGAGATGGACAGATTTTGGTGCTCATTGCTCCTATCCTCAGTTTCCGAGGCTTGAGTCGAGGATCTCTGGGAGGCAACAACTGTGGAAAGGTCAATTTTGCTTTGGAGGGTCTGACGTTTAATCTTGTCCTTCACCAATGTGTGTGCACAAATCTGGCTCTGTCGGGAGGGGGGCACACCGTTGACCAGTCGATCAGGAACAGGGCCCAAGGGGGGAGTGGCAGTGCCTCTTGAGTCCTGCAGTTGTATGCAGCAGCCCCACTCCGGTGCAATTGCGTGTCGCAATCCCCCCCTTTGCCCCCCGCCGGGCCCACTATAGATGGGAGTAGGGAGTCTGCCTATTCCAGTGCTCTCCAGCCAGCCCGCCCAGGTAGATGTTCGGGGGTGGCAACCGGAGTACATGGGGAGAAAGAAAACAGAGGGGCCTACCGCCCACTGTGTCCTGGATGTTATGCCTCCCCGACCCCCCGGAATCCTTGGGCTCTACAAGCAAGCATTTCAAGTGACTATTCACAGGAGGAACCAGTGGTCCTGACGCAAGCCCTTGGGCCCAATTCCGGTCCAGTATCAAAATTATGGCCGCCCCGGGCCCCCACGATGCCACCACCCCTCCGGTGTGTTGTGAGCCGAGGTCCATCGTGGGCTTGATAAGGTTGCTGTGCCCCTGTGTCAGCAGGGAAGCCCCCCACAGTCTGGCCCTCTGTGGTGGCAGCTCGCTGTCTTCTCGGGGCGTACGAGGCCACAAGTCAGTACCTTGGGTCCGCCGTCTTATCCAGGACTCAGTCGCAGGCTGGAGCTTCTGTCTCATTGCCCCGGCAGCAGCACCCCAGGCATTCACTCTTCCCAGTCTGGGGCACCTTGTGTGGAGGAATGGCCTCCCTCTAGTCTGCCCGTTCTCCTGGTAAAAGCCTGTGGGCGCCGGAATGACCTGCGGTCCGCCGCAAAGCACAAGGGGATGCTTCAGGATCTCCGCGGCCTGCAAGTAGAGATGTGCATGGGCCTCACCAGCGACTTCTGCCATGCGGTCCGACACTGGGATCAAGCCTCTCCTGACTCCGGAGGGGCCATCCACATTCCAACAGTAGGTTGGGCGGGAGGGTTTGAGGACACAGCCGTGTGTCTCGGCAAGTGCACCAGGGGGCACACCGGTCACGCCCTCGCCGCTGGTCGCCCTCCGTGGGCTCGCTGGCGTTTACTTCCCCGCCGTACACTCCCAGCTCAACCCTGTCCTTCAGTCGTGAGTGTGCAGGGCAAGGATTCGGGTAGGCTGCACCGAAAGTGTCTGCACTGGAAAAACCCTCCGGTTACCGGCAGCCGCGTAGGCAAGATGGCGCTGTCGTCCCTCGGAAGAGTCAGTCGGTGGCGCGCATGCTACCCGGCACCGTTTCGTGCCCCGCAGGTGACTGATTGTAGCCCTGCTGTTCCGCCACCTAAATGCTGATCAAACCCAAGGGGCTTGGGGAAATTGTTTCCCTACCTAAAACCAAAACTAAGGGTCTGTCAATGGCAGAATGTCCAAAGCAAAACCCTCCTGTGTCCAAAGTACTATTCTGGCCCTCACATTCTAACAAAATAAACTCTAATGTGAAAACGGTAATGTCTTTGGGCTTGAGTGGTTTGTACATTTTCAAAAGAAAAATGCATAATTCCAACACAAGTTCAAGTAGGACAGAGTTCCTTATTCTAGAAGGAAGCTCCATTCACCTGGATGTCACTTCTCTGTGGTATTTTAAAAGGTATCACTTCCTTGAATTTCTCTTAATTCAAAGTACAACTGTTCCACAAAAACAGGTTGGCTCTTTCTCTTTATCTTCTTTGGACCTGGCCTGGTTCATACTTGCAGCCTTTGGCTTGAACACTTTCAATTGCCTGGTATACTATCCTGCTCAGGCTTTCTTTAACGCAGTTTTTACTTTGCCTGGTGTTCTCCTTCCAGGGCTTTTCCCATGTGTGCTCTGCACACATTTGACACATGATTCTTGGGTTTACTTAACACGGTACCTGCCTGGTACACTATCCTGCTAGAGCTTTTCTTTAATGTGTATTACATACACTTCAGAACTTGGTCTCTTGCTTCTTGTTCACTTTCCCTTTCAACAACACGTTCAGTATTTTTTCCTCTTTCAAGTATTTCATTTGTATCTCTTACATTTGTTTGCCTATGGCATGTCTGCCTGTGCGCCCTGGTGTCCCTGCTCCCCTCTTGGGGACTCACAGGCTCTTGCTCGGATTCCTTACTTTTGCCGCATGGGGTCGTTTGGCTTCTCTTATCGCCTTGCTGCCTCTGTTCCTCAGCATGTACGCCCTTCGGGGTTCCTGCTTGGCTGTTGTGCTTTCTGTCCGACTTCGGCAAGGGAGATTCTGCCGCTCCACACCTGCAAACACCCAGGTGACCTGTGTTGGCTTCTGGCCTTCTTGCAGCATGTCTCTAATCGCGATCAGCTTTTCACCTTTGTCTTCTTGAGGCGGCTGGCTCCACGACCACCTCTGCAGCCCGGTCCGTACTGTCTGAAGCAGTCTTTCCTTCCAGCAGTGCCTGCCAGTCAGAAGTTGCTACAATTTAAATCTCCCGGCTGCAAGCCTATGCTCAGGACAACTAGAGTGCAGCACACTTGGTCTTTTCTCCTCTGCATTACTCGGTCCATCTTCTTCGTTTCAGTATTCTTGTTTTTATGGGAAAGGGAGTCCATTTTATTTGTAGAATTTGTGTAAGTGTTCTTAGAAGTCTTTGCATTAAAGTTGGTTCTTAACTTGTAGGCTAAGTCTGAGAAGACCTTCTCATGAGTTTCAAACAACAAGTCAAATCTTGATGGTTCACACAGATTTTATCAGATGATTTACAGAAACCTTCCTAGGTGAATGAGGGGACGTGAAATATTCCATTAAGGCATTGGGTATGGATGAGGTATTCGAAAGACAAGAAGGGGAATGCCATGCCTTGCCCGCTGGTGCCCTGCTACTCCCCCAGGAGGTTGTCTCCCCGATGTGATCCTCCTTATATAGCCGCCCCCATAGTCAGACTCAGGTAGCAGCTGCCATCCCATGGCCACATGCGGAGTGGTCACCGCCTAGAAAGGAGTGATGACCCCATCGGGTTAATCCCGTAACCCACACGAAGGAACACGCATACAATCTAGAAAGTTTGCACGGACAAAAGGGATGCTCGAACTCAGTGGTCGAAACCACTACTCCACCAAAAATACACATGCACGAAAACGCTGGCCCCTTCTGCGTGGATTCCGAGATATAAAATGTAAGCAAAACATCCAGGCTCGATCTGAGAACACTCAAGCCACATTCTGAAACAGACGGTTGAAGCATACTTCAATAACGAGCAAACATGTTACCGGAAAACCACAAACCGCATTCTTCTGTAATGAGGGTGAGGGGTACCTTTTGCAGATCAAGAAAAAGGTGTTCTTTCAGGGATCTGAATCGGAGGGTGGTGAATATCAAAATTCTCCTGCCCCCACTAAAATTAATTGGACAAAGGATACGTTTCAGGAACCTATTGACAAAATGTCATTTATGGATTTTTTTTAGAAAAAACACCCACTTAAAGAGGAAACTAACAGCCAGTAAAGAGAGTGCTCCCATTACAAAGACTACAATTCTAAATAGTCCTTTTGAGGAATAATTAAGAGATGGAGGACTGCTGAAGAAGAGGGTGCCCTTGAGGGCTATGATGTAGAACCAGGTGACTACATTATGACGTCTGATTTTCTTTTTGCACCCCTCCCCTCCCCCCCACTCCCTTTCATTCTGCTTGTTTTGAACCCTGGCCTGACTTGTACGTAAGTAAAGCCTTCTGCTTTACTTCCCTTGCCTGTTTTTCTCATTACTGATGGACTCTCGCTTTATGAATTCTTTTATTTTTACAATTGCACATAGCCTCTTACAGTTGAATTGCAATTGGGATACTTCCTATCCTTCTATGCTTTTATATAATGGCTTTTGGGTTACTTTTCATATGTTCCTCAGGGACGCTGGTGGCAGCTGTGCTATTTTTATTGTTTTTATATTTTACTTTTACTCCGAATGGCTACTAAAAGTGGCTGGCACCCTAAAATGGCTTTGCCACAATGTTTTTTACTTATTTGGCCTTCCTGCCGTCTGAGGTCGAGAAGTGCCTTGTATGGAAATCCCTTTCCTGAGGAAAGCTGCTGCTTCGCAGGCAAAGGGGGTGTGTGGGCATGTGTGCGCCCCATGTGTGTGCACACCAGTGGAAAGGGACTGGGGCGGTCTAGTCCCAATCCAGATACTCTTGTGCCTGAAAGTCTATCCCTGGGGGCATGTGTGATGGCCAGTGGTGGTTCATGATTGGACAAACCCAGGCTGTTTGGTGCTAATCCAGAATATTGATATGCTTTGGCTTGCTCCCAGCCTGAGTCTTGGAATAACACCTGCAACTGTTCATCTGATCGGATCCAAAATTTCTACAAAGAGCAGCTCGGTGATGACCCGAAGACGACCCCTGCAGCTGACCAGCATCAACTACAGTGATGTCCCAGTGAAGCCATGCTCCTCTGTCCTGATCGCAACCCCTGGTGTCCATAAGGCTGCAAAAATAAATCAGATGAACACTGAGTGAAACATCCAAAAACGCAACACTCCAGTTCTGTGCCTAAATCTAGGCCTCCAAAATACAAAAGTACTTCAGAACAATTGACGAGTGTAGAAACTGAAAAACACAGGGCGCCACAACAAATTTCAAAATCAAGTGGGGATAAAAATACCTCAGAGGTCGTTACAGCATCTAAGACGCACAAATCGAGTTGCACACCCCTAGAAGGAAAGGGAACATCCATTTCTACGTCCGTGGAAGAGAAAGGTACACTAGCATCTGTTATGCAGAAAAAAGGTAACCTCTGCACTTAGGATCTGAATTGGAAGGTTTACTTATTGAACCATGTCAGTCAACCACTCGGAACGCCATGATCGGAGGAAAGCACTCTTAATGTTTTCACTCTTGCCTCTTTAGACATAGGGCCGTCACACTCACAGAAGAACAGGTTTTGTACTATGTTCTTTTAAAAAGAGCAGCAGCCAGGTTTGACATTCAGACAGAAGAACCACAAGAAGAGACAGGTTTTATTGAGGATGTCCTTAAGGAAAGGAATTCGGTTTCACAGTCCATAACACTTAAGTGTGCTTAAATGAATTTCACCATCCTTACCTGTGTATAACCTAAGGCGGTTAACCTTAGAATGGAACAGAAATACAAGGCTGCCCCCAAAGACGCATTACACATAAGGGGTCACCACAATGTAGACTCACTTGTAGCAACCACTACAAGAAAGAGGGGTGGGGGATCCCTTATCAACTAGTGAATACCCCCACCCCCTCAGACAAAGAAAGCAAGAAATTCTACTCTTTCATAGAGGGTAATAGCAACATTGGCAGCTCACTGTTTGAATTGCAATGGCAACAGCCCTCATGGCAAGGTATTGCAGACATCAATGGGATGAAATTGAATGTCTCACTGATCAGGTTGCTGAACCCACTAAATCAGCAATGATTAAAATCATAACTGAGTGTAAAAACTCTACCAACAGTTACTAAAAACACCCACAGCGCTGAAGGGAGAATAGCGGGTTCCAGCATAATTGAGTGACCTGCCTTACTAAGAGGTTTGGTTTTCAAGCCCAAAACACAGGCTAACCTGTTAGACAAACCGGTTGAGGATAACTGTTTGGATCGGCAGTAGATGAGACCCTAGAGAAGGCAAAAAGGGAACATGACACTTCAAAAAGCCAAGGACAAATATAAGGTAACACATTCCAACCCATAGGGTCATTTGCCAGCAAGTGATCCTTTTCAAACAGGACACACATTTTCCGCAGGGCACCTCTAGTTACCAAGGGAGATTTCTGCAGGGAATAGCAGATATTCAACCATGCAACATCCTCAAAGAGGGTGAGCACATGGTAGAGGGCAGGCCTCAAAATGTGCAGGCCCCCAACACAGAATGACTGCCTAGTAAAAGTCACCTCTGCTACTCCAGTAGGACGGCTCATAACATTTTATACCCACACATGCAAGGGGATAACATCAGAGACCAGTAGGTGTTGAGCACAGAAAGAGTGTCCGTGCATTGAGCTATTATAAAGACTGCGCGTCATCAACCCAGAACAAGACCACTAGCCCTAGAGCATCTAAAGGTCCTGCAGAAGGAGATCCAGGCACTCATCCTAAAAGGAGCGATGGAACGAGTAGCACAACAAGTAAACAGGAATATACTGTTTATTTTCTTGTACCCAAAATAGACAAGACTGAGACCAGTCAGTGTTGGATCTAAGACCTGCAACCAAATATGTAAAGCTGCAAAAGTACAGAATGACAATCCTTCAGGAGGTCCTACCGCCCCTACAAAGAGGAAACAAACGTGATGAGATCATAAAAGAAAGATGCATTCTTTCATATTTCAATGTTCCCAAGTCTTTGAAAAATAGCGGATTCAAAATGCAAAACCATTATCAATTCAATGTTTTACCTTTTTGGAATTGCATCAGCACCTCCTGTAGTCACCAAGGTGCTTGCATGCTTGCAGCAGTCTTTGCACAACTACGTGATAAAGCAATTGGTGTATGTGTATCTAGATGACTGGCTAATAACAGGAAAAAATGCATTGGAGTGTCTACACCCACAACAAACTATAGACCTGTGAACAGTCCGAGTTTCTCAAGAAATGAGTCATCCTCAAACCATGCACGGTGAAGGTTTTCCAATGGGCAGTTTTTAAACACTCAGACCTCAACAGCCTACTCAACACCAGTAAGTTTACAGGCTTTAACAAGATTCGTCCCGCTGTTCAAAGCAGGTCATATGATAAGTCAGAATGGCAATGAGGCTCTAGTCATGATGGCTTCATGTATCTTTGCAATACCCTATGCACTTCTCAGGATGACCATAGAAAGCATGCAAATAGGATCAGTGCATTGCATAAATCCACATAATACAGCAGTAGGTCTCGGAGCAATGGTCAGAAAAAAACAGGACAGTGGAACGGTCCAGTGGTAGTCTCGGAAACGGTAAACAAGTCTTCTTTGGTGGTCAACAGCAAATCTGATCAAAGGAAGACCTTTTAATTCTCCACTGCCACAAATCGCAATAACCGAAGCATCCCTGTCCGGTTAAGGAGCACATTTTCAGCTCCTCGCTGTACAGCAAAGTTGGACAATAAAGCAAAGCAATACCACTTAAATTGGCTAGAACTCCTGGCAATAAAGTTTGCACTGATTTTCTTCCAAACTGTTCTAAAAGAGAAGAGCATCCTCCTACAAACAGAAAACACAACCGCAATGTTTTACGTCAACATGCAAGGTGGAACACACTCAAAACAATTGTACATACCCTTACGTCCCGTCCCCTTTCCTCCATACTGTATGGGCGTCCCTTCCAAGGGACAGGAGACAGAACCTTTTTCACCAGAAAAACCTTCTTCCCCTTTTAAATTTAGAGGCGTGCAACCAATGGAACATGCGCTGCCCTGACTCCGCCCTCCGGCGCCACACCTCGGTCCCCTTTTCCTTGACGGGAACAGGCCGAATTCACCAGCGCTCCTGGGTTTGGCTTCGGCCATGTAGTTCCATGCACGGATACTTCTTCTTTGTCTTTTTTTTGTCATTCCGGTACTCTGTCCTCATTTGTCATGCTCCTCCCCGGCGCATGTCGGCTTCTACAGGGTTCAGCAGGTGTCCATCCTGCAACAGGCTCTTCCCAACTTCAGACCCCCACGCCCTCTGCCTACAATGCCTTGGCCCAAACCACGTTTGGCAATCCTGTTCGGCGTGTGGCTCGCTGTCCTCGAAGGCACTGAAGGACAGACTAGCCAGGTGGAAGGAGCTCTTCCAGAAGTCACCTCCAGAGGATCTCAAGAAGTTTGTGAAACATTGTCACAGGTCCAAGGTAGGGCTGATATTTTCCAGCGCACCCCGCAAGGGAAACTCCTTCCCAGGGACTCTCCCGCGCAGGAGGGACCAGTCAGGTCCTTCCACCGGCACGTGCACCAACACTGCTTCAGCTACTGGCCTTCGGGTCTAGGGGTCCTCGGATCCTCCCGGACACAGTGTCGAGGGACTGGAAGGTTCTGGTACCGGGTCTATACCCGAGGGGCTGTGCCCGAATACCAGCAATACGTCGGAGGGGGCGCCTACATGCAGCTCTACCGACCCCCCAGGTCAAGGGTGTCACACTTACGGGGCCGAGACCCGAGGAGCAGGTCAGGTCTCGTGATCCACATTTAAGAGTCTTGGATGAGGCCAGACCCAGCGGGCTGGGCAACACATCTCAGGCACGTGGCAGGCAGCTCGACACAATGGCCGCAGCGCCAGACAGGAACACCCGTCCAACGCCATTCCACGAATCTGGCGAAGAACAAGTGTCAAGGTGGGACTGGTTGCAACCAGCTACGTGGCCACCAGGTACGTGGCCTACAGTCTACCCTTCATATGCGCAGGGCAACTTTCCCATGCGTCCATACGGACTGGGTAGGTAGCGGCTCAAGCAGTCCCCAGCTACCCCGTTGGGTACCCACTGCCACCTCTTCGGCCAGCGAGGAGAGGCTGTTCGATAAATTCCTCGGCCTCATGAGGTCTCCTCAGATGGGGTTATCAAGGATGCAGTCAGGGAAGTCCTCCCCGCAATGCTAGCGGTCCCACAGACTCCTCCATTGGGCTCCCTGACCCCGGTGCAGCTGCCTCCTCCGGCTCCACAGCCAACTCTGCAACCTCTGGCACATCCTCAGCCTCCGGCTGCAGCCTCTGTAATCCAGCCTCTGGCGCCATCTACCCCTCCTCCTCCACAAGATCCTCCTGATCTGCAGGACACGGAGGAGGAGGAAGATCCGGACACGCCATCCTCAGCCATGGCCTTCCACGAACGTCTTGCTGGCCTGGCAGAGTACCTAGGCCGAGGTCGAACAACCGACAGGGGGGGTTCTGGCTGAAGTCCTCCCAAGACGTCCCTCTGCCAACACGGGGTTTCCACTGCAAACTGATGTAGTCTCCCTGGCCAAGAAGGGTTGGCTCAAGCCCCACTCTGTCCAGCCGGTCAACCAACACCTGGACGCCAAGTACAGGCAGATGGAAGGGGACACTCTTGCTCTCGACCCATCCTCGGCCACACTCCTCAGTGATCACTGCAGCATCACTATACTCCAAGCCTCAATCATCCTCAGCCTCCGCCTCTGCAGCGCTGCTAGACAAGGAGGAGAAGATCTTGGAGGCGTTCGGCAAGAAGATCTACTCCCAACACCTCCCTGCACCTGCGTCAGGCCAACGCAGACACCATGCTGGCTGCCGCCAACCAACGGTTATGGCGGCAAATTGCAGACTTCCTCCCGGAACTCCCCATCCAATGCCAAGCACACTTCAAGGCGGGGCGAGCGGAGGACAAGCTCGTGGCGCATGACCTCATGGAATCTACAGTGGCTCATATCGATACCTCGTGCCAAGCCATCTGCATTGCCACGGACATGAGGCGCACAGCCTGGCTCGGGGCTACGAAGTTCAACCCTGACATCCAGGGGTGCCTTCTAGATCTACCGTTCGAGGTTGGGGACCTCTTCCATTCCTCTACGGATGAAGAGCTGGACAAAAAGAACCACTCACAAACGGCAAAATCTTGGTCCATTCTTACAAAGTCCACGCCAAAAGCTTACACCCAATCTCGGCAACGCTCAGAGAAGGGACATACATATGAAGGGTTCAGCAGCTTCTTGGAACGCAGATCCAGGCAGCCGGATCACTCGCCGTCTCAGAGCCGGCGCAAACAACAAAAAGGTGTGGGGGGCGGGAATAAGGGCTTTTTCCAGTCCCCTTCCTCAGCCTCTGAGGGAAAGCAGGCATGACACGCCCCTTCAGGTCCACCTGTCTCTGGTGGGGGGCAGGCTTGCTCTCCATGCACATTTCTGGTGCCAGAATTTTGCAGACCCCTGGATCCTATCCGTAGTATCCATGGGGTACTGCCTATCCATCCCAGCCTCTCCTCCCTCCTCCCCTCCACTCCCACAGGTTGGGACAGTAACTCTTTTGGCGGAGATCCGGTCGCTTGTAGAGACCCAGGCAGTGGACGAAGTTCCAGCCTCCCGGCGAGGTTTTGGCTTCTATTCCAGGATTTTTGCCATTCAGAAGAAGAATCAGGCAGGCCTGAGAGTTGTGCTGTTTCTTTCCACCTCGCCTTACCACTGCAAAAATTCAAGATAGTTACGCCAGCTTTTATAGCAGAGACATTGGACAAGGGAGACTGGATGGGCACCCTAGACCTGAAGGACACGTACCTACATGTCCCGATTTGGCAGCCCCATTGTTCTTTCCTACGGTTCAGGATCATGGGCTACCATTTCCAATACAAAGCCCTTCTGTTTGGCCTCAACTCGGCCCCCAGGGTCTTCACCAGACTCATGAACACTGTACCCCCTGTAACACTGTAACACCCTCCTCAGAGCGCAGGGCCTCCACATCTACCCATACCTTGACGATTGGCTGGTCAGGGCTACTTCTCCGGAAGCGGTTCACCACTCTTCCCAGGCCCTCATGAACAGTCTGCACGACCTGGGCTTTTCGCTGAACCTCAAGAAGTCACAGATGCTCCCTACGCAGTCTGACATTCCTGGGTCTCATCTGGGACACGTGCTCCGAGAGGTTTTTCCCGTCGGAGGACAAGATCTCAGCCATCAAGAGGGCCACCGCCCACTTCCTCAGCAAAGAAGTGACTGCGGCATGCTGGTACTAACATCTCCTGGATCTACTAGCGGCGGTTCTGCTAGCCGTGCCGCACACGAGACCTGCACTTCGTGGCCTCATGGAATCAGGAGCGGGGCTCTCAATCCGAGATGATCAACGTTCCTCCATCGCTCCACCCGGTCCTATCTTGGTGGTCCATGGACTGCAACCTACGGACGGGCAAGCCCTTTTGGCCGCCCTCTCCGCAGACCACCATCACCACAGACTCCTTGCTTGAGGGCTGGGGAGCCACCCTGGACGATCTCTCGGTCCACAGCACCTGGTCTCGACAGGAGCAGGAATACCACACCAATTGGCTGGAGCTGAACGCCATCTGGCTAGCGCTCAGAGCATTCCTACCACTTCTCAAGGGCAAGGTTGTCCTCATCCAGATAGACAACTCTACCAGCATGTACTAAGTCAACAAGCAGGGAGGCACCAGATACCCTCCTCTGTGCAGACTGGCAATCAACATGTGGGAGTGGGCCCTGGAAAACGACATCTACTTCAGGACAGTCCGCCTCCCGGGTGAATCCAACCTGGAAGCGGACAGGCTCAGCAGGCTGGGGGAGGACAATTACGAGTGGCAGCTAAACAACCTCGTTATTCAGGAGATCTTCGACAGGTTTGGTCACCCCCAGGTGGATCTCTTTGCCACCTGGCACAACAAGAAGTGTCCCCAGGTCGCATTCTGGCAAGGACAGGACCCCGGCTCTCTGGGCGACGCATTTCACCTCCAGTGGACCGGCATGAAAGCCTACGCCTTTCAACACACTCCTCTGATCCACAGGGTAATTTGCAAGATCAATGAGTCTTGCAGACTCCTCATCCTGATAGCTCCATGGTGGCCATCCAGACCATGGTTTTCGGAGCTACTTGGCCTCTTGAGGTGCCCCGTATACACCTCCCGATGGGCCCAACACGTCTTCTGGCGTAGCATGGGGGCAGAATCGTCCACCCTGAGCAGGTACCGCTTCGGCACCTTAGCCTCTCACAGGCCAATCTGGAGATCATACAGGGCACTAGGAGCAAATCCACCAGGGCCCAGTACAAAAGCAAATTGACCAGATTCTGCCACTGTGCAGACTGCAAGGGAATTGACCCCTTGGCTTGCACCTTGTACGACATGCTCTTTTTTTTGGCACACCTCGCTCATTCAGGCGTGCAGGTGGATACCTGCAGCACATACCTTGCAGCCAATGGGGTTTACAGGAACTCGGAGGAGGGCATTTTTTCCTCCTCCAACCCTATCGTCAAACATCTGACTGGTCTCGCTAGGCTCTACCCACCTGTCCAGAGCCTGCACCCGGTGTGGGACCTCAACATAGTCTTGGGCACACTGGCACACAAACCATTCGAGCCAATGGGGTCCGTGGACATCAGGATGGTCACCATCAAGACGGCCTTACTAGTCGGCCTTACCTTGGCTCGTAGAGTCAGCGAGATGGAGGCGCTTGTCACCTCTGAACCATATACCACCTTTCACAAGGACAAGGTAGTCATGCAGACGCACCCAGCTTTTCTCCCCAAGGTTTCGTCTGCTTTCCACCTTAACAAGGAAATAGTCCTTCCTATGTTCTTTCCTGATCCTAAGGACGAAGCACAAAGGGTGCTGCACTGCCTGGACGGTAGGCATGCTCTGAAATTCTACTTGGACAGGACCAAGGGCTTCCGCAAGTCGGACGCCCCGTTAGTCACTTTTGGAGGTTCAAGACCAGGCTTCTAAGGCCTCCATATCCCGCTGGATGGTCTCTGCCATCAAAGAAGCATATGAGGGCCAGCACAAGCCACTGTCCACACAGTCGGGGCCAAAGCAACGGTCATCGCATTCCAACGCCATGTCCCTTGGCAAGTCATAAGCAGGACGGCCACTTGGGCCTCTCCCTCAGCTTTTTGCAAGCATTACTGTTCGGATGCCGGCTCTAGGTCTGATGCTGCTTTCGGACGGGCTGTTCTCAGGAACCTATTTGCTTAAGGGGGGTCTCCTCTCCACCCTGGGGCTACAATCAGTTGTCATCACCCATACAGTATGGAGGAAAGGGGACATAAGAGTAATTATAAGTTACTCACCATAGTGACTAACGAACTCTTAGTCCATAGTCCCCTTTCCTCCATACGTCCCACCATCCTCCCCCCTAATAATACTGGTGTCATTAGGCAATGGTAAATCTATTGTCGATGCATCAATGGGGACTGAGGTGTGGCGCCGGAAGGCGGAGTCAGGGCAGCCCATGCTCCCTGTGCCGCGTGCCTCTAAATTTAAAGGGGGAGAAGGTTTTTCTGGTGAAAGGTTTTGTCTCCCATCCCTTGGAAGGGTCGCCCATACAGTATGGAGGAAAGGGGACTATGGTCTAAGAGTACGTTCGTCACTACAGTGAGTAATTTATAATTTCTCGCACAAAACATTTGAAACGGTTATACAAAGGAACATATTCATCCGAACACATGTTACAGGGGTACACAACTGTCTGGTAGACCCTCTCAGCAGAGTTTTATTATTAGAACATGTGGTCCTCACCAATACACAAACAGATCTGGAGACATCCAACAGTCGACCTATTTGCAACAAATTAAAACAAATGCCAAACCTTTGTGTCCAGGTTCCCATAACCAGGGTCACTAGGCAGTGCAACATCTATCTTGATCAGGGATATTTCCATATGTCCCAAGAGCACATTCAACCAGAAGCAAGGGAGCAACCCATAGTGCTGGGATAAATTGCTAAATTCTGCTTTGCCAGCAATGGAAACGAAATCTGATTTCCACCTGCTTCACCCATCTCTGCTGTTCTGCCAGGCCTGTGGATTCACCTAAAATTTTTGCACCGGCTGGCGGGGTTGTGAAATGCAAAATATTCACTGTCGTGTGCTGCCTCGCTTACCCCATTAAAGCAAAACCCACACTGCATTTCATGTACCTTGCATATTGCGCACGATTCTCTTTTGAATGCATCGGCCCAATTCGGTTTCACCCAGGCGAGACGCACAATTCGTGATCATGCGCTTGGCGCCGTATTTTGGCACTGCAAGACCGTAATGGTTCATGCTCTGAAACTTTTCTTGGTGCTGCAGAATGGTTTGCATGGCAAAACTGGACAACGGTGTACAAAACTCACGCAAAACTGTGGCAGATGAAATATTCTACTTGCCGTGCGAAATTCCAGTAGTGGTGGAACCGTAATGATTTTGGGGAAGCAATAACCTGTGTGAATTCTGGTCGTTTCATTTCCCCGCCGGAATTTACACCCGGGACATGGAGCAATACTGGCTTTCCTTGCTAATGTCCCTTTTGGAGTCAATCTGCAAACAGCTACATGGAGTTCAGTACATACTTTCACACTTTGTGTGGACATGCAATCGAGAGCATACCCTCTGGTAGGGCAAGCAATTTTAAGACCTTTATGTCTACTCCTTTAGCTCACCCTCCATTTTACAGAATACTGCTTGCTAAGCTATGCAATGTGATTCTAAACAGATTCAAAAGCCCCAAAAGGCAAATATTACTTCCCAGTAATAGTCTTTCGAATGGATTGTGTCCTCCCAACGTATTGCTAATCTTTGACATGTTGTCCCGCTTCGGCTGCTTCATAAAACGTTTCGGCAGAGGGCGCCCTGCGTCAATGGTGTTGGGTCCATGTCCCTCAAAGGCCTCAGTCGAGGGTGACTTAATCCGTCGCTATATATAGCATGCACTGTGCCCATTGGCCTCAGTTCCATTTTTCCGGAAACGTGTTTGCTTCGTGTGAAACTCGGCACGCCTCGTACTTGAGTATATTTCTATGTTTTTCGAAAACCTTTCGCAATGTCTTCTACTCCATCGACTCCTCTGCCTGGTTTTAAAAAAATCTAAGCACTGCAGTTCGAAAATGTCCATCACCGAACCGCATCAGATCTGCTTGTGGTGCCTCGGAGAGGGCCACGATACGACTTTGTGTTCCAAGTGCCAGGTCATGATGGGAAAAGCCTTGACGGAAAGAAAGGGGAAACTGACGGTAGGCAGAGTTTCCAAACCCCCAAAGTTCCGGCCTGCTGGTCTTTCAACCGATGAGTCGCGAGTTGACTCGCTTCATAGGAAGAAGGCCAAGCGGTCTTGGTCTAGAAGCAGTTCCCGCCATTCCTCTTCGTCTTTGAGGTTGTGGCGTAGACACCGCTGGTCGCCTTCCTCGACGTCTTCATCAGGCGACTCGCCTGCAAGGGTGGCATGCCTGTCAAAGAAGTAGAGTCCTGCTGAGTGGGAAGCTTTCTGAGTGCAAATACTCAACATTTTTGAGAAGCAGGGTTGTCCTCCTACCGCGCCTTCTGAGGAAGCAAAGAAGGGGAGGTCTCGGCCGAAAACTTGGATGCCCTCGAGCCCGGTCGAACGGCGTGATCCTCGTCGAGAGTCCTCAAGGTCTCGTTCAGAGAAAGTCTAAGGATCACTCGGGACGGGGTGAGAGGTAGAGTTCGTCGACACCTTTGACACCCTCGAAGGAATCCATGCCGTTGGTTCCTTTTGAAGCCTATGGGGTCATCGACTCACCTTAGACCATCGATGCCAGGTTTGACATTGTCGACGCCAGCCGCACAGCTTTTGCCTCCACAGCCACTGGTGACCAGTCTTCCTCCAAAAAAGGCACTGTTTAAGTCCAAGTCAACGCCATTGAAGCCTCTGGGTTCCGTGCCTGAGAAATTATGTACCTCTCGTCTGAAGAAGGATTTCTTCAAGGCTATGACTTCCATTTTTGAGGAGGAAGAGCATACGGAAGAGGAAGATGCCCTGTTTGGGCTACAGTATACCCCGAATGTGCCAGAGTGCCTTATTTCAGAGGATAGTCTAATGCAGGACCTATGCAAGTCTTTGCACAATTCCAGTGACATTGAGACCTCTCCTGAATTGGAATTCGGCAGGCCTGAACCTGGGGAGCATGTAGACTCCTCATATAGAAAACTGATTCAACAATAAACCAACACACAAACGGCAACAGCAGCACACAAGGTCTCGCCCCGGTCCAATACTTCAATCAAAGCTCAGCGCACAGTGTATACCGAACTGAAGCCGCCAACAGCACACCATTGCTCTCTCCTACTCCCGACTAACCCAACCCCACCTGCCTTCTTGTTTACAGATCCACCAGAGCGCCTGGGGACCAACTCTATTGGTGACGGTACGCAACATAAATACCTTTTAACATTTAACTCATGTCTAAAGTTGTGGAATACTTAGATTGGTCAAGACCTCCGATACCTTACGATCAGGATGATCTTGCGGACATTCTGGACAAGGGTCCAGCCACTGATAGTGTTACCCTTCCATGTGGCACTTAAAAAAAGGGTGGCAAGGAATTGCAATTCTCTTAAATCAAATCCAGCTGTGGACAAGAGTATGCAGAGAAATACCGCCCATCCAGTAGAGACCCCAGGCAGCTACTGCTACAGCTACCTCAAATAAGGTGGCGTACCCTACCATCCCTTCTGATAGGCATGATAAGCGCGTGGATGGAAGGGCACGCAACGTTTTCTCTGCAGGGAGTATGGCTTTGAAATCTGGCAACGCCACATCTGCTCTTGCAAAATTTTCATACACTCTCCGGGAGTGCATTGCTATGGCGGCAGAGCATATTCCCGAAGGTGAAGAACGGGATGGGTTCCTGGCTATTAAGGACGGCAAGGAAGCCATGTGCGAGTCCTTTCAGTCTGGGTTAGATTCTCCCGACGGCATCAGCAGGTCCATGGCTACAAGCACCGTGATGCGCAGGTTTGCGTGGTTGCAGAAGGCTGGTTTTGCACCTGATATGCAGGTTTGGCTTCTCAACCTGCCTTTTGACGGGTCTCCTCTTTTTGGCAACAAGGCAGACGAGAGCCTTGAGAAGTTGCAGACCTCGAAGGCGGCCGCCAAATCTTTAGGCGCCACTGTTAGGCAACCTCCGCCTTTTCATGCTAGCAGACAGCCTTGGGGGGGGGGGGTATATCTTTTTGCTTCTACTCATTTGTAAGTGCAAGAGGAATGGCCAGTCAGGGGCCAAAGGAGAAGTCCTCGTGGTGGACGAGGTGCCAAGCCAGCTCATGCAGCAGCCTCTGTTCCATCAGCCGCTGCATGTTCTGCTTCAAAACCACTCTGAGGGCTTGAATCTCTCGTCACTAGTGGGGGGGGAGGGGGCAGACTGTCTCAGCATTTGGAAAAATGGCGAGACATTACTTCTGATGCTTGGGCTCTGGAAACAATAGCCTTCTGTTTAAAAAAAAAAAAAAAAGCCCCAGGTCAATCCACTGGGGCAACCCTTTGAAGTTTCCGGATCTGCTCCTTGAGCAGGAAATGTTGACCCAGCTACAGAAAGGTGCTATAGAACCTGCGGCTGTTACACTCACCTGGTCTCTGCGGAGGCGTTTGGGCACGGTCGCAGCCCTCCCATGGATGAAACTCCTCCTGTCTGTTCCTCCCTCTGCGTGGGAAACTGCGGTGATGAGCGGTGCCGTTCCTGCGTGAATATAAGGGGGTCGTATGAGTATGCAGCCTGTGGTCCCTGACCCCTTCTCCAGACCTCTTCTCCCAGGATGTGGCTTCCCTGGGGTTGCACTACTCTTGAGGCTCACCTGCTGAATGATGATGAGCTCTCCATCCTGCTGCTTCTGGCAGGGGCGCTTGTTGAAGGGAACAGATTTCCTTCACTGGTCCCTTGTCGTGGAAGTCCAGGCCAGCTGCGACTAGCCCACTTCTCTTGTAGCTAAGTGTTTCCCTTGTTTCCACTTGCCCGCTTGTCTTCCGGCTGTTGTAATTGTATTTGTAAAGTTTGTTCTCTGTCCTTTGTATGTAATGTCTTTTCTCCGCTCTCTCCCCTTGCAATTGGTGTAGCGGTGCCGGCTGTAGCTGCGTAAGAAGCAGCAGAGCCGGTGTTACGGAGGAGCGGGGCTGAGATGGTCCAACAGCTGGTAAGTATCCTTTAATGGTTCCTTTGGGTGCACGTTGGGTTTTAAATGCAGCGCGACCCTGGGTTGGATGTTTTTGGGCGTTCTAACCTTGTCTTGTCGTCTTTTCTCGTATCAGGACTTCGGCTTTGTGGGACAGGGAGCGCAGGTTCTGCGGCGTCGATTCGGGATCTGCCAAGAAGATGGAGCGTTGCCCTGAGATGCGAGCCAGGGTCCAGGTAAGGATGCTGTTGCAGTATCACGAGGTAAGTAGCTGGTCCAGGCGGCAGTGAGCGTCACGTTGTACGAAGGTGCAAAGTAACGCAAAGCGTTTGTGTCATGATCTCTGCTTCCAAAAGGTCAGGGTTTTCCCAACTCCCTTGGAAGCAGATCCATAACCCAGGTTCCGAGTGCCAACCAGTCCCAATTGGGACCTTTTGGACCCAGTCCTGGCGCCAGTGTCACCAGGCTCATAAATATGCCCAGTCCCAGCGCTGGAAGCGCCGGGCTCATAATGCTTGGGTGGACTTACCTTCAGCAGACCATGCTGCTTACTTGCCTGCCAGTTGAGCCTCTGATCCTCTTCTGTTTGGAACTACTTTTCCTGTTGGGTGGGGCTGGAGCCACTCCCTAGATTCAGAACACTGGAACTCTTCTGGAAGGCAGGAACTCTTTTCTTACCAGGAACTCTTTTCTTACTTAGGCGTGGCTGTGGAAGGAGACACCTAAGCACTACAGGAGGCTATTTAAACCACACCCGGTGGATGAATCTTGCTTTGCGTTATTCTGCAACCTCTGCAGCAGAACGCTCATCGTGTCTTCTGCATCCGGTCCTGGGCCTAAGGAAAAAGGCTTACCATCCTGAATCCAGTCTTCAGCAACACCTATAAAGACAAGAAAGAACAGGTTAGCATTCCGGCATCTGAAAGGCAAAGGCTTACCATCCTGAATCCAGTCTTCAGCAACACCTATAAAGACAAGAAAGAACAGGTTAGCATTCCGGCATCTGAAAGGCAAAGGCTTACCTACTCTTCGTGCGCTCCGGAGGTCTTCACACTGCATTCCGGCATCTGGAAGACAAAAGTTTACCAACTCTTCGCACGCTCCGGAGGCCTTCGGCGCTGCATCCCGCATCTGAAAGACAAAACAAGGTGCGTTTAAAGACATTGGGGAACTTTAATACTCACGTGCCATTACTCCTTTCCACATCTAATCCAGTGGGTATTCCGGCACCCTGCAGCCGCTCCGAACTCGTACCTGCACAATAAAAAAACAGTTAGAGCGCATAGTGAAGCAGGCAACAAGCGCTTACTTACGTGCTTCCAGGCGCTTCTATTCATCACACGGGCTCCATCTTCAACTCACTTCAGCCCGTCATCCGCCATCGCCGGAACCCTGCAAAACAAGAGACATCATTACTAAAGACTTTAAAGACATTTGAATGACTCGAAACTTACCGTTCGTGCAGTAAACGACGGACAGCAGTCCTCTGAAGTCAAGAGGCCTGCGCTACCTATCCAGTGAAGAAACTGGTTACAGCACCCTGCCCCGAGGCAGATGGAGAGCTCGGCATTCACTTACCTAAGGTGAGAGCGTTAACCTTTGGGGGTCTACAGGAGAGGAGAAGAGGAAAGAGATAGGGACACCCCAATAACCCCAGTTCATTAACCCCATCTTTTCTATCTGCAGACATCTTACTCTACACGTCAGGCATACAGTGCACAGGGGTCCAGCCCAAAGAGCCAACCGGGTGCTACACATCACCTTTGAAGATACGGTAGTCGCCCAGTCAAGACCGGCGCCACTGCGAGAATCAGGTGAGCGTTACAGTTTGCTTGAGGGATCGGTGGGTTTATATAGTCATGTTCCTGGCCACACCCAGTAGCTCTGGCCTGCCTGCTGCCACACCCTACCACACCCGATGAGTCCGCACCTGAAGAGCAGGCCTTGGGAGCCACGTCTGATGAGTCAGCACATGGGGATGTTCTCTGGAATAAAGGCTCTCAGCACCTGGAAAGTTCTTGTAAAATAAAAGTACTCCTGCACTGAAATAAAGTGTGCACTGAAGTAAAATAAAAGCACTCCTGCACTGAAATAAAGTGTTCTATATTAGCCCGGCGCCAAAGGCGCCAGGACTGAGTCCAGCCCAGGGCCCTTGTGTTTGAGTCCCAAAGGGACATAAGTGAGTCAAGTGACCCATTACCCCCGTCACTAGATGGTGTGTTTTTTGTGTTCTGGGGCCCCTGCTAATGACAGGGGCAGAGAGGAATAAGGGTTGGTATTCCCCATATTTTTTTATTCTCAAAAAGGACAGAGGACTGAGACCCATAATGGACTTGAGATACTTGAACAAGTTCCTCAGGAAGGACAATTTCAAAATGGTCACTCTTTCTCAGATCTTTCAGGCCCTCCAACTCCAGGATTGGTTGGCGTCATTGGACCTTCAGGATGCTTATTTTCATGTGCCAATTCATCTCCAGCCCAGGAAATACCTGAGGTTCTCGGTTGGCATCTCGCACATTGTTTTGAATCCTGCCATTCAGGTTGCCCTCCGCCCCGAGGATTTTCACCAAACTGATGGCAGTGGTGGCAGCGAGTCTCAGGAGGTGGGGGGTTCACGTCTACCACTATCTGGATGATTGTCTGATCAGGGCGCGTTCTCCCGAACAAGTCCGGGATAATCTCAGTGTTACCTGCCACTTTCTTCACAGACTGGGCTTCTCCCTCAATTACAAGAAGTCCCCTATGACACCTTCCCAGAAGCTCCAATACATAGGAGCTACACTAGACACATTCTTGGGGAAGAGCTCGCCACCCGAGGTGAGGAGTCGAGACATTCTTCAGATGGTAACAAAATTTCAGAAGGCCCAGAGTCTTCCGGCCTTCGACTTAAGGTTGCTCATCCTCATGGCGTCCTGCATTTTTCTGGTGCCGCAGGCCCGCCAGAGGATGATTTCCCTTCATTGGGATCCAAGAACTCAATGGTCCCAATTCTCAGGAAAGATGTCATACCGTCTTCAGATTCCGACCAGAGTCTCACAGGATAGTCTGTTGTGGGCCTGCAAGGAAAATATTCTGAAGGGAGAGCATTTTTGGCAACCATGGCCAGAGATAACGGTAGTGACAGATGACGAATGATCTGACCATCAGCGGTTGTTGGTCTCCATCGGAGTCCAAGCACATCAATCTTTTGGAGCTGAGAGCAATCAGACTAGCACTGAAGGCTTTTTTTTGCCATCTGTCAAAGAAAAGAGTGTCCTGATAATGACCGACAACACAGTGGCCATGCACTACCTCAACAAGAGCGGAAGCGTCGGGGTCACTACCTCTGTGCAGAGAGGCAATGCAGCTCTGGTACTTGGCTATTCAAGAAGGAATCTACCTCTCGACAGTTCACCTGGCTGGAGAGGAGAGCATGGCGGTGGATGCTCTGAGCAGGCAGAGCAGTCTCTCACGAGTGTGAACTAGCCCAGGAAGTCCTTTCAGGACATATTCACCCTTTGGGGAACCCCTCAAGTGGATCTATTTGCGACCGGTGTCAACCCGGAAGTGTGAGCAGTACTGCTCAAGGGAATTTCCTCTGAGAGGAGCTCTAGGAGAGGCGTTTGTGGTAGAGTGGGAATTTCCACTGCTGTATGCGTTCCCTCCAGTCCCTGTCATTCCTCTTGTGCTTTGGAGGTTGCAAAGGTTTGGGAAACGCATACTAATTACCCCGAATTGGGCCAGGACGACATGGTACCCAGACCTTCTGGATATATCCATCTGTCCTCCGATGCGTCTTCCACAAAGAGAGAGCCTTCTGACGCAAGAGGAGGGTCGGGGTTCTCCATCCAGAGGTCAGGGATCTGAACCTTCACACTTGGTTTCTGAGAGGCTGAGGTATAAGGATTGGGACCTCCCGGATGACGTTATGGAGGTGTTGCTTTCGGCCAGAAGGACAGCAACAAAATCTGTGTGCCGTTGGAATAAGTTTTGCGACTGGCGCAGAGAAAAGAATGTTGATCCTTTTCAGTGTGATACTCCGAATCTTTTGTCCTTTTTGCTTTCATTAGCACTTAAAGACCTTCAGGTTGGCACCATTAAGGGCTACTTAGCAGCACTATTTATGTTTAAGCGTTCGTCAGAGAAATGCTCCTACTTCAAGATTCCGCTGGCGACTCCATTTCTGAAAGGGCTCACTAATGTCCCCACACCCCCCCCAAAATCTCCTTTTCAGGTTCCGGTTTGGGACCTCAACTTGGTTTTAATATGTCAGTGTGCCCCATTTGAACCATTGCACACATGTCCTTTAAGGTTTTTAACCTTTAAAACAAATCTATTGGTTGTTAATACATCTGCACATAGAGTGAGCGAATTGCAGGCACTTTCTTCCAAGCCACCTTTTACTATATTCCACAAGGACAGGGTTGTGTTAAGAGTGAAACCCTCCTTCTTGCCTTAGGTAGTCTCCGACTTCCATTTACGTCTGAAGATTGTTCTGCCGGCTTTTTACCCTCCTCATCCTATTAAGGAAGAGGAACGACTCCATAGGCAGGCCCCTAGGACAACATTAAGCTTTTACATAGCCAGAATGGCTAAATTGAACGTGGACGACCAGCTCTTTGTAGGGTATACAGAGCACAAATTGGGGCTGGCTGTTACTAAACCGACCTTGTCTCGGTGGATCATTCTAGCCATCTCTGAATGCTACAGACTGCAGGCAAAGACCCTCCTTAGGGTTTACGTGCTCATTCCACCACGGGCATGGCTACATCGACAGCCCTTCAAATGTGTGTCACTATAAAGAACATTTGCGATGCTGCTACGTTGTCATCTATACACACGTTTACAAAGCATTATTCGCTGGATGCTTCTCATGCTCAGGATGTTGCTTTTGCTAAGGCGGTCCTTTATTTCCACCCTCTGAAAGTACCCATTGTTGAATATGAAAATTGTACTCCCTCCACCACTCTTCGATACTGCTTTTGGAGTCTGTCAAAGATGAGGAATTCCTTGGAGGACACAATCCATTTGAGGAACAAGTTACTTACCAACTGTTAAGTTCTTCCGACTGGATGTTTCTCAACATATCGCTCTCAACCTACCCCTCTGTAGAAATTCCCATGCTTTTACAGTTTTCGTTCCAACAAGGCTGAGTACTGTCATGCAGTAGTTATGGGCATCTGTGCTCCATAAGCAAAAGAGGGGTAAAAAACAGAACTGAGGCCAACGGGCGCTGTGCGTGCTATATATATCAGATGACGTCACCCTCGACGGAGGCCTTCGAGGGACATGGACCCTATGCCATCGACGCAGGTTGCCCTCTGCCGAAAAGTTTTCCAAAGCAGCCGAAGCTGGACAACATATGTCAAAGATGAGGAATACGTTGGAGGAACATCTAGTCGAAAGAACGTTACCAGTTAGTAACTTCTTTTTGTGGGTTGAATCTGTTCAGAATTTCATGCACCCACACATCCTCCCCAAATTGGAGCAAAAGGAGAACCTTTTTTTTATTTTTATTTTATACAAAGACAACATATTTCTGAAAACACTGCAAGTACCTCAACTGAAACATCACTGAGTAGCAATGAAGACACTCCCATCAGGTTGAATTTTTTTTAGAAGAGATTAGACTTTTACATCAGGCAGGTGAGACAACACAGGGAAGGAATCGAAACGGAAACAAACCGTCTGGATCGAACACAACGCCAAGAGGAGGAATTCAAGGGACGCAGAGGAAAAAGGAAAAACAAGATGCAGGGACCATCAGGAGGACGTCAAATGCGCTCTGGTAAAACCAGGCAGACATTAAATCTGAATACACAATGTAAATTATCAATCTTTCTGATAGATCTTCAACAGATATAGAAATGAATGTGCTAGCCAAAGGATTATCCTATTGTCTCGCCACCCGTTTCGATTATCCACAAGCCAGAATTTACCTCTATTCTTCATCAGAAAATTACGATTGGCTAAATACTATGCAAATAGTCCCGCAAATGAACACCAAAAATCCTGGTAAATTCCATCAAAACTGACTATACAAGATACCAACACTATGTGCTCTGAATTCATTGTACAATTAAGAATCGTTGTTGGAAACAACACCATGGAATACGGAAGAATGGGACACAAATGTATCCCCAGGTATAGACACCACCATGCCAATACAGGGAGATTTCAGAAGAAAGCCCAAATTCAATCCATCTAACGTAAGCTGCCCCACTATCCATTTATTTGAAGATTTGATGATTGACGAGTTCAAATCACTGGCGGCTAGACCAAGGGAGGAGAAAAACAAGCCCAATCTATAAAATGGACAGTGGAAGGCAATGGTAAGCTTAAAAACAGACCATTCATTTATAATCAAATCTTCAGCTAAAGGTGGCAACGTAGTTGTTCTAAAAACAGACTAAAAAGCTGAAGCATTATTACAACAACTTAGTGATGCTCACAGCTACTCCAGACTGCCTATTGATCCTCATTTTCAATACAAAACTGAATATGATATTAAATTGGTAGCATGGTTTGAAGGCCTAATCAATTGGGAAGAAAAAGGGGATTTATCAAAAGACTATCCTATGATAACAATAATTCATTTAATCCCAAAAGTACATAAATCAAAGGCAAGACCACCAGGCCGACCCATTGCAGCCTCCATAGATTCCTTATTAGAAAATGCATCTAAATATGTGGATAAGTTCCTCTTTCCCTTTGTGGACACCTTGCCTTCCTATACCAAGGACACTACCGCCTTCCTAAGTCAAATAGATCAAATCCCATGGAGTGATGATTACCTCCTAGTGGCACTCGATGTTGTCTTGTTATATACCTGCATCTCATCAACAAGGCACTCAAGTGGTAAAACAATCTCTCTACAAGGTCCTTAAGTTACTGTGATCATTCTCAAATGTTACTTGAGATGCCATCTTTTTGTCTGACACACAACTCCTTTATGTTCGATGGGCTGTTTCATAACCAGACTTGTGGCACTACCATGGGCTCTTCGGTTGCCCCCACGTATGCCAACCTATATATTGGTGCGTGGGAAGAAAGATTATTTGCCTGTGAAGAAAAGAACTTGTACACAAAGTAATTTTATGGTGTAGGTGCATTGATGACCTTTTCATCATATGGGACGGCACAAAGAAAGAATGGTTGAGATTTGTTCAGGTACTTAACAAGGAAAAAGAAAACTTAAAATTCACTGAATACCATCACAAAGAAGAGGTGGTATATTTAGACCTGCAAATTAAGATAGTGAATAAGATGACTGACTGAATTACACCGAAAAACTACCAGTACTAATTCATTGTTACATGTTTCAAGCGCACAGCCCATTTGTCTTAAAAACAGTATACTGTATGGTGAGTTGTTGCGCATAAAACCTAACTGCAGTGAAACTGTAACATGGGAGAAAAATGTGAAAATAACCACCAGATTTTGAGCCAGATGGTATCGAAAAGAGATGATTAATAAGGCATACGACAAAACATTTGTACAAACAAAAAATTAAATTGTAACAAAAAAAGACCTTCGAGTCTCAACTCCACAAAAGAAACAAACTTTATCAGATTCATCACCACATTCAATCAAGGTGCAAAAGAAGTGCGAAAAATTCTGGAGAAGCACTGGCATTTACTGAAAAGAGACAGATATTTGACATTCTACACAAGGCATTTCAACCGTGACATTTAGAATGTCACTATCAATACAATCAAAATTATCCCCAAGTTTGTTTCAATAAACTACAGTATCTACTGCTGCCAAATGGCTTACCAACCAATCGTCACGTTTTCATACCTTTACAAAGTGTAAAGCATGTTGCTTCGTAATAAGTACTAAGAAATGCATTAATATGCGAACAGGGAAGCAATTTGAAATCAAGAAATTGATTACCTGTTCAATCAACTTCATTTGTCATCTATTATTTCCTGCAAATGCGACTTCTATTATATCGGCAGTACCAAACTTGAGGTTAAACTTTGCATCTTACAACACCTCAGAGCGATCAAGAGTCAAGCTATGGCTTATCCATTGGCAAAGCACTTCACGGAAGTACATCAGGGGGGAATCTCTTCCCTAAAATACTTAGCCATTAATACAGTAAATGTTCATCCAAAAGGTGAGGACAGAGTTTTGAAGTTGAGACAAATTGAGTGTCGATACATAGTAGACTACAATACCAAGTCACCATCCGGTCATAATGGAGTTGAACTATTTACCTTTCTGGGCACATGAAGATTACTCCAATTTTCCACAAGTATCTGCCCTGTTTGCAAAATATAATTTTAGATCAACACAGAAATGCAATTGGGCTTATGTAGTATTGACATGGGTCGATATATACAACATGGAAACACTTAGTTGTTTTATTTTATATAATTGAGATTTCCCAGTATGGATTTTGTATATACTGTCTTAGTGTTGCATCTATTCTTTCTTCCCACCTGTTATGTACAAAGCACAGTCTGGTTCTGTCAACAATTTTTTATTAGGACCTGTCCCTTAAAATCGAATATCAAGTGGAGTCATATAGAACATATCAGAGGGTACAATAGTGTGGTCTTAATCGCATGAGTCAAATGTTTTGGGCATTTGCACTTGAATGCAAGCTGTCTTTTTGGATTGCATAATACTGAAAATTTGAAGTTCGTCTGTCCTCGTTCTACACATCCAATACTCAGATCTGGAACTTGTGGCAGCGAAGAGACACGTTAATTCCACTTGGACTACATGCTCTCAATGTCCTCATGTAAACAACTATGTGATATGTTTACAAATTGATATATTGATATGTACATGTAGGGCAGATATAACCATCTATTTATCTTTTTTTATGGCAATACATGGTTTGCACAGCACGTTGCACCTTTAAGAGAGCATATGTTTCGAATGGATTGTGTCCTCCAACGTATTCCTCATCTATGACACGTAATGTCCACAGCTGTGCTGCTCTGGAAATTTCTTTCGGGAGAGGGCGGTCTGCGTGGATGGCGTTGTGTCGATGTCATTTGAAGGCCTCTGTCGAGGATGACATCATCGGATGTTATAAGTAGCACGCACGGCACCCGTTGCCTTAGTTCTGTTTTTTCCGCAAATGTGTTTGCTTCATAAAACTCGGCGCACCTCGTGGTTACTGTTAAGTTACCGTATTATGTCTTCTACCCTGACGACCCCTTGGTCTGGCTTCAAGAAATATCGGGACTGCGGCTCCAAGATGTCAAATACGGATCCGCATAGAATTTCTCTGTGGTGCTAGGGCGAGGGCAACGCGACAGATGACTGCTCGAAGTGCCAGTCGTTGACTGCCAAGGCCTTTCAGGAACGTAAGGGGAAGTTAAAGGTAGGAAGGGTGTCCCAGCCCCGTAAATCCATGTCGGCTGGTATTTCGAGCGACTAGTCGAGAGGGGACTCTCCTTGTCGGAAGAAGTCCAAGCGCTCCAGGTCCTGCAGTGGTTCGCGCCACTCGTCCTCTTCATCGTGGCAGTACAGGAAGCAACGTCATTGTTCTCCTTTCTCGTCCTCTTTGGACAACTCCTCCTCGAAGAATTTGACTTGGCCCACCAAATCCTCGACCCCAAAGGAGTGGGATGCTTTCCGGGTGCAGATGTTGAAGGTCTTTCAATCCCAAGGCACAGTTCCATCCTCGCCTTCTGATGAAGCCGCCAGGGAACGGTCTCGGCCAGATACTGCTGCCCCTTCGTGCCCAGGTGAACAGCATGATAAACACTGGGAGCCTTCAAAGCCCCGTTCGGACAAGGCATCGGGTGTTCACCAGAGACTTTCCAGGTCGTGGTCTTTGTCTGGCAAAACCTGTGAAATCCTCAACACCCTTGAAGGTATTGGCGCCGTGCCCTTTGGGTGCGCCTTCCAGGTCTTTGCCCCCAGTCAGGCCCTCAAAGCCGTCGGCGCCATTGTCGATATCATCGGTGCTATCTGGGCCGTATTTACTGGTGAAGTTCCCTGTGACTGTGGTCCCTCCGAGGAAGGCTACTTCTAAGTCTGTGAAGGCTGTTACAGAGAAGAGGTGTACTCCTCTCCCAAGGAAGGACTTCTCCAAGTCTAGCCAGAACATTTTCTGAGGATGAAGAAAGGTCAGAGGAGGATGTTGGGCCATTTGGTCGTCCATATGGGACTCCTGGTGTTAGAGTTTCTGATTTCTGAAGAGAGTCGGATGGAGGATCTGTGTCAGTCATTGCATGATGCCAGTGGCCTTGACACTTTCCCTGAGACAGAATTTGGTAGGCCAGATCCAGGGGATCATGCTGACTCCTCTTATCAGAGATTGACTTTGAGAGTTGTGGAGTACCTGGGCTGGACCAGGCCTCTGATGCAGTTTGATCAAGATGATTTTACAGATATTCTGGATCAGAGTCCGTCCACTGACCCGGTGTTGCCATTTCATTTGATATATGATATGGCATTTGTAACGCGCCTATACACAAGTGTTTCAAGGCGCGACGAGGCAGGGAGGGGGGAACAAGGGGAAGACAGACAACGATCCTACTAGGCCAGGTGTCATTCAGACCGCGCAAGTGCAGGGGTAGGGGGAAGGGAAAAAGTGCAAGGGGAAGGGGGAGGGGAGGGGAGTGCAGTACAAATAAGTAGAATAGAAATAAAATAATAAATAAATAGGGCCAGCTGTTGGCAAGTGCAAGGTAAGTGCAGACAAGTGCTGGGGGGGGGGGGCTGTAGTGCTACAGAGACAGTCCCGCAGTGCAGGGGTTGCCAGGGAGGCAGTGCAAGTGAAGAGTGACTGGGCCCAGGACCGAGGTCGGTGAGAGTGGCCCAGTTGCAGAATCAGTGCAGTTTTGGTGAAGAATTTAGCAGGGGAGAGGGAGAGAGAAAGCAGAAGTGAAGAGGAAGGTTTTGAGGTGCTTCCGGAACCGAAAATGGTTCTCCTCAAGTTTCAGGGAGGCAGGAAGGCTGTTCCAGAGGGAGGCCCCTGCCGCGGAGAGAGATCTACCCCCAGCTCGTTGCTTCGAGAAGCGGCTGACCCTGAGGGAGTTGGAGACTGATGAGCGTAGGGCTCGGGAAGGAAGATATTTAGGAAGAGAGAGTTGAAGGTATTTAGGCCCCAGGCCCCAGAAGGCCTTGTGGACAATGCAGAGGGTTTTAAACTTAATCCTCGCAGCCACTGGGAGCCAGTGTAGAGATTTCAGTCCTGGAGAGATAGGGTCCCTGGGCTTGAGGCCACGGACAAGTCTCGCAGTTCTGTTCTGGATGAGTTGCAGAGGGTGGAGAGTGGAGGCAGGCAGATTAAGATAGAGGCTGTTACAGTAGTCCAGCTTCGAGAGAACCAGGGCTCGGGAGACAGTGAGCTTCTGGGGGAAGGAGAGGAAGGGAAGAATACCTCTGAGGAGGTGCAGCTGGTAATGTGACTTCTTAGAGACGTCAGATATATGAGGAGAGAAGGAGAGTGTGGAGTCGAAGGTGACCCTGAGGTTTTTTGCCTTGCAGGTAGGAGCAGGAAGAGGGCCAAGAGAGGCCGGCCAGAGAGTTGCAGGGAAGGAGGGAGTGGGTGTGCCGATGAGTAGGATCTCAGTCTTACTAGCATTAAGACAGAGGTCATTGGCAGCACACCATTCCTGGATAGCAGACAGACAGTCAGAGATGAGGGAGGGAGAGGAGGAGGCCGAGGGTAGCCTGAAAATGAGCTGGTTATCGTCCGCATAGCACTGAAAGTTGGGGCAGAGGGCGGCGATGCGGTGGGCAAGGAGTGCCAGATACTGGTTGAACAGCCAGGGAGAGAGATTAGATCCCTGGGGAACGCCACAGGTGGAGAAAAAGATGTCAGAGAGGAAGGACCCAAGTTGGACCTGGGAGGGTTGATTGGAAAGGAAAGAGGTCAGCCACGCCAGAGCCTGACCAGTGATACCCAGGTTATCACGGAGACGGTTGAGCAGGATGGCATGGTTGACAGTGTCAAAGGCAGAAGAGAGATCGAGCAGAATGAGAACACACGGAGTGTTGGAGTCGAGGTTCAAGAGCAGGTCCTCACGGATGTTTAGGAGAGCAGTTTCTGTGCTTCTGGCCGCTCTGAAGTCAGATTGATGGTCATGGAGACTATCAACAGCTTCAGCATGGAGGTTAAGCTGGGAGATGGCCAGTTTCTCCAGGAGCTTGCCCAGGAAGGGAGTGATGGAGATTGGGCAATAGTTAGCCGGACAGGAGGGGTCGGCAGAGGGTTTCTTAAGGAGAGGGTCACAAGGGAGTGCTTGAGGGGGGGTGGGAAGACTCCAGAGGCGAAGGAGTGGTTGCAAAAGTCAGCCAGGGCAGGAGCCAGGGAGTCGATGTGGTCCTTGATAGTTTTGGAGGAACAGGGGTGAATCTGTTTAGATGAGACTTTCATAGATCGGACTTGTCTGGAAACCTCGTCAGCAGAAAAAAGGGGAAAGGCAGAGAAGGAGGGAGGAGGGGTGGCTGCAGAAGGGCCAGAGGAAGAGCAGGGAAGAGAGGGGGGGAGGTGATAGGAAGAGATTGAGGACAGGATGTCCTGAGTTTTAGAGATGAAGTGGGAGGCCAGTGCAGTGCAGAGGGCCTGGGAGAGGACCGGAGAGGTAGAGACTGCAGCAGGGTTGGCAAGCTCCTTGCAGATTTTAGAGTTCAGCCGAGTTGTTGTCTTTGAGAATTGCCTTTGGAGCAGGCGGCAGGCCAGTTTGTCAGAGGATGAACATGAAGCACGACATTTCCTCTCTGCCACCCTGCACTTGCGTTTTAGGGTGACGAGATACGAATCATACCAGGAGTTTGGCATTGCAAAAGAGGGTGGCTGCTACCTGGAACACCCCAGAGAGTATTGCGGCAGTGAAAGTCATTGACAAAGAAATACTGCCCATCCTGTAGCGACCCCAGCTACCTGTCCACACACCCCACTTCGGAGAGTTTGGTTCAGGCGGCTACGGCCACTCCACCTGTGCCTTAGCAAAGTTTTTACACGCTCTGTGGAATGGCATCTCTTTAGCGGCTGAGCATATTCCCGAAGGGGAAGAAAGGGATGGCTTTCCACCTATTGTGAAGGATGGCAAGGATGCCATGTGTGAATCCCTTCAGTCTAGTGTCAGCAGGTCCATGGCCATGAGCACAGTGATATGCAGATTTACGTGGTTGCGGAAGTCGGGGTTTGCACCAGATGTGCAGGCTCGTCTTCTCAACATGCCTTTTGACCGGTTGCATCTCTTTGCCAGCAAGGCTGACGAGAGCCTTGAGAGGTTGCAGACCTCCAAAGCAGCTGCCAAAACTTTGGGAGCAGCGATTCGACAAACTCCTCATTTTCGTCCTAGAAAACAGCAATGGAGGGGTTCCTTCCGCTGCTACTCCTCCTTTGGAAGGGCGAGAGGGATGGCCAGAGGGGATGCCGCTTCAAAACCGCTCTGAAGCCTTGTCTCATTGTTCACGGGTAGGGGGCAGGCTGGCTGAGCATCTAGAAGAGTGGCAAGCCATTACTTCGGATGTGTGGGCTCAGGAAAGAATAGCCCACAGTTACTGCCTTCCTTTTCTACAATGGCCTCACGACAATCCACCGGGAAAGCACTCTGAGGGTTCCGCTCTTTGTGTAGGGGATTTTGACCCTGCTAGAGAAAGGCGCTATAGAACCAGTCCCTGTGGCCGAGAGGAACAAGGGTTGGTATTTCCCGTATTGTTTGATTCCCAAGAAGGACGGAGGACTAAGATACTTGAACAATTTCCTCAGTAAGGACAAGTTCAAGATGGTCACTCTCTCGGATCCTTCAGGCCCTCCAACTTCAGGATTGGTTGGTGTCAGTGGACCTGCAGGATGTTTATTTTCATGTACCAATTCATCTCAAGCATAGAAAATACTTGAGGTTGGCAGTTGGCGGCTCGCACTATCAGTTTCGGGTTGACCTCCGCCTTGAGGGTCTTCACCAAGCTCATGATGTTAGTGGCAGCGTATCTCAGGAGAGGGGGGATTCACGTCTATGCCTAACTGGACGATTGGCTGTTCAGGGCGCGTTCTCCCGAACACTCCTTGGATCATCTCAGCGTCACCTGCCACTCCCTTCACAAATTGGGGCTTCTCCCTCAATTTCAAGAAGTTGCATATGACACCTTCCCAAAGCTCCAGTACATCGGGGCTGTGTTGGACATGTCCTTGGGGATGTGCTTGCCACCCAAGGGGAGGGCTCAACACATTCTTCACATGGTCTCCAAGTTTCAACAAGGCCAGAGTCTTCCGGCTTTCGAATTCTTAAGGTTGCTCGGCCTCATGGCATCTTTCATTTTTCTGGTGCCACAGACCCGGCTGAGAATGAGATCCCTTCAGTGGGCTCTCCGGACTCAATGGTCCCAGTTCTCAGGCAAGATGTTGGATCTCCTTCATGTTCCTGTCAAGGTCTCCCATCCCAGGATCTTTGGTGCAGTAAAAAATCAATACGTCATCTGCCTATATTAGGCATACCATTTTTTCCTCACAGATCTTTGGGGCAACCAGCCCCTCTTTAGCCAGCGATAGAATTACATTGGAGAAGTACTGATTAAATAGCCAGGGGGCCAGAGCACACCCTTGCCTCACCCACGTTAAGATCCTACTCTCCTAGAGATGTCCCCCTTTTGACTTAATCAGACCTGTATGCCGCAGTTTTCGTACACACCGCTAATGTGTCTTAGCCCTTCAGGCAACCCCCATTTAGCAAGTTTGCACCAAAGCCTGCCACGATCGATGCAGTCGAATGCAGCAGTTAGAACAATTCGAGGCCATATAAGTGCAGCCCTTAATTTGTAGCCAAGCCTCTTCCTGCACACACTTAAGTGCCAAGCTTTTAATATTTGTGGAGTGTCCCTTCCTAAAGCCTGTCTAAAATTGGGCCAACAGAGAAGTGGTAGCCCAGTCATCCCAGTGTGAGAGCAGGAATGCCGAGGAGATTTTGCAGTCTGCATCTGTGAGGGAGATTGGTCGGTAGTTGCTGCGATCAGTCCTGCACCCACACTTAAAGATAGGAACCACATGTGCCGTATTCCAGGAGCTCAGTGTGATCCCCCTAGAAATTATGTCTCTTAACTCCAGGTACAAGAGGTTCGTCCACAAATTACGGTCTCCTTTTGAGGTGGTGTTTGTGAGACAGTTAGGGCCTGAAGCACGAGATTACTTGCATCTAGAGATTAAGCCATAGATAGTGGATAGATCCAGCTGAGGATCCCGGAGAGCTTTCCCCGCCCCCCCCCCATCCTCCACAACAGCCTCCAAGGGAAAGGAGGCATGACACGGCCCTCCGTGTCCACGTGTCTCCAGTAGGGGACAGGCTTGCTCTCCATGCACATTTCTGGCATCAGATTTTCGCAGACCCCTGGCTCCTCTCCGCAGTATCCATGGGGTACCGCCTACCCATCCCAGTCCCTCCTTCTCCCCTCCACTCCCTGGAGTTGGGAAAGCAACTCTTCTGGCTGAGATCCGGTCGCTCGTAGAGAGCCAGGCTATGGAGGAAGTCCCAGCCTCCCAGCAAGGCTTGGGCTTTTACTCCAGGATTTTCACCATTCAGAAAAAGAACCAGGCGGGCCTGAGAGTTGTGCTGGACCTTTCCACTCAAAAATTCAAGATGATTATGCCAGCATTTATAGCAGAGACATTGGGCAAGGGAGACTGGATGTGGTCCCTGGATCTGAAGGAGGTGTACCTACACCTCCCGATTTGGCAGCCCCATCGTTCTTTCCTTCGGTTCATGATCATGGGCTACCATTTTCATTACAAGTCCTCCCTTTTGGCCTCAACTCGGCCCCCAGGGTCTTTACCCGGCTCATGAACAGATTGGCTGCCCTACTCGGAGCGCAGGGCCTCCACATCTACCCGTACCTCGACGACTGGCTCGTCAGGGCTACATCTCCGGAAACGGTTCGCCACTCTTGCAATGCCCTGATGAACACACTGCACGATCTGGGCTTCTCGCTCAATCCCAGGAAGTTGCAGCTGCGACCCACGTAGACTGACATTTTTGGGGCCATCAAGAGAGCCACCACCCACTTCCTCAGCAGAGAGGTGACCTCGGCGTGGTGGTGCCAGCATCTCCTAGGTCTCTTGGTGGTGTTCCTATTAGCCATCCCTCACACAAGGATGAGGAGGAACCAGCTGCACGTCACGGCTTCCTGGAACCAGGAGCGGGACTCTCAATCCGATATGATCAACATTCCTCCATCCCTCCACCCGGACTTAACATTGTGGTCAAGGGACTGCAACCTACGGACGAGGCAAGCCCTTCCGGCCGCCTCCCCCGCAGGCCACCATCACCACAGACACCTCGCTCGAGGGCTGGGGAGCCACTCTGGACGATCTCTCAGTCCATGGCATCTGGACTCGACAGGAGCAGGAATACCACATCAATTGGTTAGAGCTGAACGCCATCTGGCTAGCGCTCAGAGCATTCCTACCACTACTCAGGGGCAACGTTGTCCTCATCCAGACAGACAACTTGACCAGCATGTACTACGTCAACAAGCAGGGAGGCACCAGATCCCCTCATCTGTGCAGACTGGCAATCTACGGCAGTCCACCTCGCGGGGGAAGCCAACCTGGAGGCAGACAGGCTCAGCAGGTTGGGAGCAGACAATTACGAGTAGCCGCTAAATTACCATGTTATTCGGGAGATCTTCAACAGGTGGGGTCATCCCCAGGTAGATCTCTTTGCCACCTGGCACAACAAGAAGTGCCCTCAGTTCGCCTCCTGGCAGGGACAGTGCCCCGGCTCACTGGGCGATGCATTTCGGCTTCAGTGGAACGGCATGACGGGTTACTCCTTCCCGCCCACTCCACTGATCAGTGATTTGCAAGATCAAGGTGTCTCGCCAGCTCAACATCATTCTAATAGCTCCATTGTGGCTGGCCAGGCCATGGTTTTCGGAGCTGCTCAGCCTATCGGAGATGCCTCTGATTCACCTCCCAACGGGCCCAGCACAACTTCTGGCTCAGCAGGTAGGCAGGGTCATCCACCCCGCTCCTCAGAAACTAGCCCTCACAGTGTGGTGCCTGAGCAGGTAACGCTGCAGCACCTCAGCCTCTCCCAGTCTAATCTGGAAATCATACAGGCCGCAAGGAGCAAGGCTACCAGGGCCCAGTATAAAAGTAAATGGACCAGGTTCTGCCACTGGGCAGACTCCAAGGAAATCGACCACCTGGCATATACTTCGAACGACATGCTCTCCTTCTCAACGCACCTCGGTCACTCTGGTGTGCAGATGGACACCTGCTGTACATACCTTGCAGCCATCGGGGCTTACAGAAACTCTGAGGAGGGGGGGATCTTCACTTCCTCCAATCCTATCAAACATTTGACAGGGCTCTCAAGGCTCTACCCGCCCATCAAGAGGCTGCACCCCGTGTGGGACCTTAATATAGTCTTGGGCGCACTCGCGCACAAACCGTTTGAGTCGGTGGCGTCAGCGGACATCAGGCTGGTGACCATCAAGACGGCCTCACCTCGACTCATAGTCGGCGAAGTCCAGGCGCCGGTTACCTCGGAACCATATACTACCTTTCACAGGGACAAAGTAGTCCTGCTTGGACACCCAGCATTTCTACCCAAGGTGCCGTCTGCTTTCCACTTGAACGTGGAAATAGTCCTTCCTACATTCTTTGCCGATCTTAAGGACGAAGCACAAAGTGCTGCACTGCCTGGATGTCGGGCGTGCCCTCAAGTTCTACTTAGCCAGGACCAAGTGCTTCCTCGGATTGGATGCCCTGTTGGTCACTTTCGGAGGCTCAAGACCAGGCTATCAGGCCGGCAGGGCCTCCATATCCCACTGTATGGTCTCGGCCATCAAAGAAGCGTACGAGGGGCAGCACAAGCCGCTCCCGGCCAATATGCATGCCAACGCAGTTGGGGCCAAAGCAGCTGCCATCGCATTCCAGCGCCATCTCACTTGGCAAGTCATAAGCAGGGCAGCCACTTTGCCACTCCCTTGGCTTTCTGCAAGCATTACGGTTTGGATGCTGGCTCTAGATCTGATGCGGCTTTCGGACAGGCGCTTCTCAGGAACCTATTTGCTTAAGGAGGGTCTTCTCTCCACCCTGGGGCTACAATCAGTTGGAATCGCCCATGCAGTATGGAGGAAAGGGGACGGGACATGAGAGTAATTGGAAGCTACTCACCGTAGTGACTAGCTTACTCTTAGTCCTTAGTCCCCTTTCCTCCATACGTCCCACCATCCTCCCTCGTAATAATACTGGTGTCATTAGGCAATGTTAAATCTATTGTCGACGCATCGGTGTGGCGCAGGAGGTTGGAGTCAGGGCAGTGCACGCTCCCAGGGCCGCACGCCTCTTAATTTAAAGGGGAAGGTTTTTTCTGGTGAAAAAGGTTTTGTCTCCCATCCCTTGGAAGGGACGCCCATGCAGTATAGAGGAAAGGAGATTAAGGACTAAGAGTATGTTAGTCACTACGTTGAGTAACTTATAAGTTTTCATTATATATATATAATCTGAGGCTTGTGGTGCTATGTATAGGCCGACATCTAGTGGAAGCTGCGGAGTATTAGTTTTTCAAAACTCGAAAAGGGACGTCGACAGGGCGTGCCAGTAATACTATCCCTAGTGTGACGTCCACTGTACACATGGTCTTTCACGCGTCAAGGTCCCTCAGATTGTTTTTTTCCACCATCGTGAGCAGTCGCATTAAGCAGAGTTCAATTTCGGCTAACGCCATTTGCTTTTGCAAAGTTTAAAAGCTAGTTTCGAAGGGATTCTGTCTTCCGACGTATTCCTTATCTTTGATAGATCATCTCCCAGCTTGCTGGCCTCGGAAAACAATTTCAGTAGAGGGCGCTGCGCGTCGACGTCCCTTGAGCCGATGTCCCTCGACAACCTCTGTATCGGCGCCGACGTCATCACGCGTATAAATAGACTCGCACAGCGTCTGTTGCTCAGTTCTGTTTTTCTGCACTTCGTGGGGCCTCGGAATATCGTTGCTCAGTTCTTGAGTCAAATATACTTCATTATTCCTTGTGAATACCGACTCGTACTCGATGGCTTCCTCACCCGAACTGACGACTCCACGGTTCGGCTTCAAAAAATGTCGAGACTGTGGAAAGTAAATGCCGTTGACGGATCCTCACAGGATCTGTTTGTGGTGCCTGGGAATCGAGCACCATTGTTCAGAGTGCGAGGACTGCATGTCCATGACGGCAAAAGCCTTGGAGGAGCGTAAGGGGGAAGCTCGAGAGAGGTAAGGCAGTTAAAACTTCTTCGAAGGTTTCCTCGGCGGAGTCGAGACATTTGTCTCCTCGCCATCACATAATACATTCTCGTTCTAGGTCTCGAAGCAGTTCCCATCACTCTTCGAGATCTAAGCATTCAAAAAAGAGACGTAGAAGATCCCCTTTCTCGTCGTCGTCTTCCGTTTCCCCAAAAAGGGTCTCCTGCCCCACAAAACACAGCTCTCAGGCTGAGTGGGAGGAATTCAGGAAAAAGATGGTTAGCGTCTTTGAGAAAGCGGCCTCGACCCCCTCGAAGACTGCTGAGGGAGATACCCTGGGTGAAAGACCCGAAAAATCAAAATGCCGCGAGTCGCAGCACCCGGCGAAAGAAGCCACTCGAGAGCGTCACAAACCCTCGAGTAAAGGCAAGGGCGCGTCTTCGACGTCGAAGATCCCTTCGACGCATAGATCGACGTCTTCGACGCCGTTATCGAAGGGTTCTTCGACGCACAGGTCAGTTGAGTCGACGCCGTCTTCGACGCCGAGAAAGGACAAACCCACGGCCACCTCACAGCCAGTGGCCATACCCAGAGCCTCGATCACGAGAATGTCGTCGACAACCTCCAGTAGAATTCCGATACTCTCGAGTTCGAGGCCTCTACCACCTTTCTCGGCGCCTTTTTCGATGACTTCGAAGCCTTTAACGTCCGCGTCGTCAACGTTTTCTCAGCCAGTCATGACGAATTTGGCCCCTTCTGCTCTGGAAATGGGTTTTATAACATTTTCAAGACCTGATCACTCCAGAGTCTTATCTATTTATGAAGAAGGGGAGGATTCGGATCAGGAGAGACCTTTTGAGTTGCAGGGATCTGCAACTCCTGTACCGGAGGAATTTACCTCTGAGGAAGGTAGGTTCAAAGACCTCCAAGAATCCTTACAGGAAGCAAGTGGGTTGGACACTTCCCCAGAAGTGGAATTTGCCAGACCAGAACCAGGGGAACATGCTGAAACCCCTTATAGAACCTTGATGGCAAGGATAATGGAGTTTATGAGGTGGTCCACACCCTCACCTGCTTTTCAGCAAGACAACCTCACAGACATCTTGGTCAAAGGTCCACAGGAGGATCTTGTGGTGCCATTTCAATTGGCATTACAAAGGAGAATATTGGCAAACTGGGAAACACCTGAGGTAATCCCGGCGGTTAACCAAAAATTATCATCTAAATATATGGTGTCTTCTGCTGACCCTGAATATTTATCCAAACACCCAACTCTGGAGCGTCTGGTTGTTCAGGCAGCTACTTCATCAGGTAGTAAATCGGCTTACCCTACTGTTCCACAGGACAGGGATGATCAGAGATATGACTCTATGGCCAAAAAAGTCTTTTGTGCATGTAGCATGGCGTTGAAATCCATCAATGCTACTTGTACGCTTGCAAGATTCAGTCACACACTTTGGGAGTGTGCTTCATCAGCGGCTGACTGCCTCCCGGAGGGAGAAGAAAGGGAAGCATTCCTAAACATCAAGGATGGTAAAGATGCTATGTGCGAATCCCTTCAAACTGGCATCGATTCTGCTGACAGCATCAGCAGGGCCATGGCGGCAAGTACAACAACCCAGAGATTTGCTTGGTTGCGGAAGTCTGGTTTTGCTCCAGATGTGCAAAGCAGACTCTTGAATATGCCCTTTGACGGCTCTTCTTTGTTTGGTAAGAAGGCAGATGACAGTTTAGAAAAACTACAAACATCAAAGGCAGCAGCAAAATCCCTAGGAGCTGCAATCCGTCAGACACCATATCGCCCCTCAGGAACCTCTTCGAGAGGTAAGTCCTTTTGCTTCTATTCCGCATTCGGAAGAGGCAAACGACAGCCGGTTCAAAGGGGTCAGAAAAAATTCACCCGAGGTGGACGAGGTAAAAATGCAAAAGCCGCAGCAGGTGCCTCTTTACCCTCGGCATCTGCATCAGCCGCCTCCAAACCGCTCTGAGGACTCTCCTCACAAGACACCAGTAGGGGGCAGGTTAACTCAACATCTGACGGAATGGCAGGCTATTACATCAGATGCTTGGGCATTGGAGACAGTTGCTCAAGGTTACTGCCTGCCTTTTCTACACATCCCTCAGTCATCCACCGGGGAACAGCTCTCGGAAAGTTCCAGATCCGCTCCTCTTGCAGGAAATTGTAGACCTGCTTGAGAAAGGTGCCATAGAACCAGTACCTGTAGCGGAGAGGAACAAGGGCTGGTACCCCCCCCCCCCCCCCCACCCCCCCTCTACTTTCTCATCCCGAAGAAAGACAAAGGACTGAGACCTATCTTGGATTTACGAGAATTGAACAAGTTCCTCAGGAAGGACAAGTTCAAGATGGTAACTCTCTCTGATCCTTCAGGCCCTCCAGCTCCAGGACTGGCTGTTATCTCTGGACCTCCAGGATGCTTATTTCCATGTGTCAATCCATCTCAAACACAGGAGATACCTGAGGTTCGCAATTGGCGGCTCTCATTATCAATTTCGAGTTCTGCCATTTGGGCTGACCTCCGCCCGAGGGTCTTCACCAAGCTAATGTCGGTAGTGGCTGCAAGTCTAAGGAGGGAAGGGATTCACGTCTACCCCTACCTGGACGATTGGCTGATCAGAGCTGTATCTCCGGAACAAGCTCAGACTCAGCTAGATTATGTCTGCCACTTCCTTCACAAACTGGGCTTCTCCCTCAATTTAAAGAAGCCACAGATGATACCATCACAGAGACTCCAGTTCATTGGAGCGGTTCTGGTTCTGGACATTTCCCTGGGAAAAGCCTCGCCACCAGAGTTGAGGGCTCAAGATATTCTGCAGATGGTCACCAAGTTTCAAAATGCCCAACGTCTCCCAGCCTTCGACATTTTGAGGTTGCTAGGCCTCATGGCATCCTGAATCTTCCTTGTGCCAGAGGCTCGCCTGAGAATGAGATCTCTTCAGTGGGCACTGAGAACTCGGTGGTCGCAATTGTCAGGGAGAATGACAGACCTCCTTCAGGTTCCGGACAAGGTGGCTCGAGACCTTCAGTGGTGGGCCTGCCAGAAAAACATCTTGACGGGAGAACTGTTTTGACAACCATGGCCGGAGATAACAGTAGTCACAGATGCCTCACTCACGGGGTGGGGAGCCCATACCAACAACTTGACCATCAGCGGTCGTTGGTCTCCATCGGAGTCCAGACAACGTATCAACCTGTTAGAGCTGAGAGCAATCAAACTAGCGCTGAAAGCTTTTCTGCCATCTGTACAGGGGAAAAATGTCCTGATAATGACGGACAACACAATGGCCATGCACTACCTCAACAAAAGAGGAGGCGTAGGATCACTGCCACTGTGCAGAGAGGCAATGCAGCTCTGGTTTTGGGCAATTCAAGAAGGAATCTCTCTATCGGCAGCTCACCTAGCCGGAGAGATGAACTTGATGGCGGACGCTCTGAGCAGGCAGGATACAGTCTCCCACGAGTGGGAACTAGCTCAGGAAGTCCTTCAGGAGATCTTCGCCATTTGGGGAACCCCTCAAGTGGATCTGTTCGCCACCAGTACCAACAGGAAGTGCGATCTGTTTTGTTCAAGTGAATTTCCCCCGAGAGGAGCTCTAGGAGATGCGTTCTTAGTGGACTGGACTGTACGCGTTTCCACCAGTCCCTGTCATTCCTCAAATGATCAGGAGGTTGAGATGATTCCGGAGGACCATGATCCTAATTGCCCCAGACTGGGCCAGGAAAACGTTGTACCCGGACCTTCTGGACATGTCCATCTGCCCTCCAATTCATCTAGAATCAAAAAATAGGGCTCCTGGTGTGGAACCTATTCTACCCAGGAGGGTTAACTAGGAAAACAAAAGATACAAATGAATAGGTCCATTGAAGAGTGATTCCTTCCTTAGCAATGCAGAGTTTGATAATAAATATGGAGGTGTTGTTCTGAGCCTAGCATCCTTGGGCCTATTCATTTGTATCTTTTGTTTTCCTCCAATTCATCTTCCACTGAAGGAGAATCTTCTCTCACAGAAGGGAGGTCAGGTTCTCCTTCCAGACATCAGAACCCTCAACCTTCACGTCTGGCTTCTGAAAGGTTGAGATACAAGGATTGGGACCTCCCTGATGACGTCATGGAGGTGTTGCTTTCGGCCAGAAGGCCAGCAACAAAGTCTTTATAAGGCTGCCGTTGGAACAAATTTTGCAGCTGGTGTAGAGAAGAGAATATCGACCCCTTTTCATGTGGTACACCAACGGTGTTATCCTTTCTACTCTACTTGGCAAATTCAGGCCTTCAAGTTGGCACTATCAAGGGCTATCTCGCAGCGCTATCGATCTTCAAGCGCACTGCAGAGGAGCCTTTCTATTTCAAATTACCCTTAGTAATACAATTTCTAAAGGGATTAACTGTCTAACCTCCAAGACCTTTCCAGGTTCCTTTATGGGACTTAAATGTAGTCTTAGATTTCCTGATGGGTTCTCCTTTCGAACCACTCCACTCTTGTTCGCTAAGATTTCTCACCCTTAAAACTGTCTTATTAGTGGCTTTAACATCTGCTAGAAGGGTGAGCGAATTACAAGCTCTATCTTGTAAACCACCTCATACAATTTTTCAAAAAGACAAAGTTGTCCTACAGGTGAAGCCTAATTTCCTCCCAAAGGTGGTTTCTGAATTCCACATCACTCAGAAAATGACCTTACCTTCATTCAATCCGCCTCCCCATCTGGGGAAAGAGGAAGAAAGGCTACATAGGCTGGACCCAAGGCGGGCTTTAAGCTTTTACATCAGCAGACTTGCTAGGATTAGGCAAGCAGACCAACTGTTCGTAGGTTACCCAGGGCACAAATTGGGACTACAGATAACAAAAAAAAACATTCCCAGATGGATTATTTTGGCCATTCTGGAATGTTCCAAACTAGCAGGGAACGAGCCTCCTCAAAATCTTGGGGCTCATTCAACCAGGGGTATCGCAGCCTCCTCGGCCCTCCAAAGAGGGGTTCCAGTTCGAGACATTTGTGCGGCTGCCACATGGTTGTCTGCACATACCTTCACAAGATTTTACAACCTGGCTTCCTCCTCTAGTCAAGAGACTAGGTTTGGCAAAGCAGTATTACATTCTGTCCATTCCTAAAAGGAAACATGGTGTTTTTACTCCCACCTCCAATTAGACTCCACTGCTATGGGAATCTATCAAAGATAAGGAATACGTCGGAGGACACAATCACTTTGAAGAACAAGTTACTTCTTACCTTGTAACGTTCTTTCGATGAGATATTCCTCTGACGTATTCCTTATCGCCCCTCCCATCCATCCCCGCAGTAATACTTCCCTTGTGGTTGGAGCTTGCGCTCCTTCAAGGTCAATAACCGATTCATGTAAAACAACTGTTAACGTCAAAACGGAACTGAGCAACGGACGCTGCGCGAGTCTATTTATACGCATGATGACGTTGGCGCAGATACAGAGGCCATCGAGAGACATCGGCTCGAGGGACGTCGACGCGCAGCGCCCTCTACTGAAACAATTTTCCGAGGCCAGCAAGCTGGGAGATGATCTATCAAAGATAAGGAATACGTCGAAGGAACATCCCATCGAAAGAACGTTACAAGGTAAGAAGTAACTTGTTCTTCTCGTTCTGTCCTGTCCTTTTACGCCCGATGCGGTGAAGATCCAGGAAAAGGACAAGCCTCCGTCGGATGAAGTAAACTTTCGATGGATCCCTTTCGGCGTTGGAAGGCCAAACGGGCCTAGGCCCTTAAAGTAGGGAGAGTGGGGCGTGGTCAATATACAATGTATTTTTCCTCCCCTTATCGCCCGGCTGCCTTCCGCAGACATGGATAAGACCCCCCTTTAAATTCTGCCCAAATTGTAATAAAAAATGTCTGTGGATCGACAAACGCAGGGTGCGTAACCTCTGTTTAAACCACGACAAAGGGCACTGTCGAACTTGTAAGCTCTTTCGACCCAAGGATCGCAGAACAAAGCGTTAGGCCCATCCCGCCATGCAGGCCGAGGCCGCCATGAACGTGGAGGGAGCCTCCAGTGACGGCAGCAACGCTGCCTTTTCGGACGGCGAAGGTGACGGGGAACAGTCACGTTGCCAAGTGCTAGCCCCCGACCCTGGGAGACAGGCCGGCGGCTCTGGTATGGGGACTACACCCGGCGACAAGAGCACTTCATCTTCCCATCACACTAAACCCAACCCACAGCTGCTGAGATTGCAGATCAGTGGATTCCCAGTCCTCTGGGCACTCCAAGTCACGGTTGCCTCATGACAGGCCCCATAAGACTAAAGACGCCGCCCACAAAACTCCTACAACCGAACTTCCGCTGACGCAACAAAGGTCCTTCCCAATGTTTAATTTCAAGGTTTCGTCAAAACCTGTAGAGAAGCCTAAATATTCAGGGTTATCTCAGCTGATTCAAAAACATGTCCCAGAAACCCAAAAAATCTTCCTCTAAGAGCCCAAATCATAAGGAAAGTCCCAGAAGACCAAGAACCATAAAGAAAAGTCTCAGAGGGTGGAGGACACTGTAACTACCCCACAAGAGGAAGAGTATGAGGATGAGGGGGCGGGTCCATTAAGTGAGGCCCTACTTAATTAAGATCTTACCCAAACACCTACTGTACCTTAGTCTGGGGTCTTCCCCAGCTCTGCTAAGTTGTCATCAGACGACATAGTTATGTCTAAAATGTCTTTCTTTGCTGATTTATTTGAAAAAAATCATAAGGCTTTAGAACGTTTTCAAAATACACCTCCAACTGCTCAGGCCTCAAGCTCTCAGCCCACGTCTTCCACTATTCAACCCCTGTCTTCATCCCAACCTCTGTCTAAAAGGTCTTGCACTGCAGACCTTTATGACATGCATGGAGACACAGAGGAATATCCGGAGGAGAATGGATACTATGATCGGGATAATGGTGATGATGATGATGAGTCAGAAGTTTACACTATAGACTCTCCTAATCCACTAGACTCCCCCTTACCTGATTCCCCAGTGGATAATCAGCCAGTCTTTAATGATCTCTTAATCAAGGCAGCTGAGCACTTCGGAATTGAGACCCACAAAACTCAGCAAGACAAAGATTTTGCAGATATCCTGGGAGAGAAAAAGGCGGCCGCACAGTTTATACCGATCTTAAAGTCAGTTCAAAGAAGGATGCAACCCTCTCTTGAAACGCCCAATCAAACAGGGCAGTCAATCCACAAATAGAGAAACTATTCCAGCCAGCACCATCTGATCCCTTATCTATCAGAGGACAGCTTAAGCCAGATTCACTAGTAGTCACAACTACCCAGAAGAGGGCGGGTACACCTCCTAGCCTCTTCAGAAGCTCCCCAGACAAGGAGCTCTACACCATGGGTAGAAAGGTGGCAACAACTGCAGTGTACCAAGCAACAATTCCACACTGTTGGCGAGCTATGACTGCAACAAATGGGAAGAAATGATGGCCCTTGGTGATTCTGCTCCAGAGCCTCTACGAAATAAATGTACTCTTGTAGCAGCTGAAGGCAAAGCTACTGCCAGCAGTCTGTTAAATAACCTTGATGCTGCAGATAATGCTGGATGCATAATCGCAGAAGGAACCGTTCTCAAGCGCTATGCTTGGCTTCGCCAATCCGGTTTTAAACTGGAGACACAGGCAAAGTTGCTCAACATGTCACAGGAACCAAATGTGCTACTCTGCAAAGCGGTGGAGGATGCTCTGAAGTCTGCCAAGGAGGAGTATGAGCCTCTCAAATCTCTTGGCCAACTTACCAACAAACAAACTGGGCAAAGGGGCAGAAACAATTTTCGTCGTTTTTGAGGACAAAACTCCCAAAGAGGCTCAGGCTCTGGACAAAACCAGAATTCTTCATGGAACAGCAACCAGGGTCAAGCGTCCCAGGGCTATCCTAGAGGCCAGCGCAGAGGACACGGCAGAGGGAGAGCCTCCACTTCCAGAGGTGGAGGAATGCCTCCCAAACAATGACAACCCACTATGGTACCCTCCCATGCAGGGGAATGAATTTCAAACTTCACCCACGCATGGGAGAAAATAACCACGGACAAGTGGGTGTTATCAACAGTAGCGTTAGGTTATTGCATGGAGCTCATAGGAACACTTTCAAACCTCCATCCTCGGCAAAGGAAAACATCAGCAGAAGAACGCATCTTAATCGAAGAGGTCCAAGCGCTGCTCCTCAAGGACACCATCGAGATTTGCCATACAAGGTAAACAAGGGTATTTATTCAACATAATTCCTTGTACCAAAGAAAGATCTGACAATGCGCCCAGTATTAGACTTGCGCCCTGCCAACACTTATGTAAAGCCAAAAAAGTTCCGCATGACAACGCTGCCAGAAGTAATTCCCTAGCGGAAACGTGGAGATTACATGGCAACATTGGATATGAAAGATGCCTATTTTCATATTTCAATGCTCCCAGCGCACAGAAAACTCTTGCTGTTCAAATTCGCAACCAGCACTACCAATTCAAGGTGCTGCCCTTTGGAATAGCATCCGCTCCAGGGGTATTCACAAAGTTACTGACGGTGTTGGTGGCGCACTTGCGCAGGGAAGCAATCCCAGTGTTACCCCTATCCGGACGACTGGCTGATCACAGGAGAGACTCCCCATCTTTGCAAATCAAACACGCAAAGAACCATAGATATTCTTTTCCAATTGGGTTTTTCAATGAACGAGAAAAAATCAAGACTTGTACCAGACACATCAAAACAGTTCCTAGGAGCTTTATTAGATGCAAAAAATGGCTTGACCTTCCCTTCCATGGAAAGAGTGCAAAACATGCTTTGGCAAATACCCCAGTATCAAGCCAGTCTCCAGTTAAGCGTACGCAAAGCTAAGCGTTTGCTAGGCAAGATGGCATTGTGCATATATCTAGTCCCACATGAATGGCTGCACATGCGACCAATGCAGGAGTGGTTGGCGAAACAATGGTCTCAGGCAAGTTGCCAGTGGGACGATCTAGTGGTCGTTTCGCAAACACTAGTGCAGGGCTTACGCTGGTGGTCAAGAGAAAATCTGTTGAAGGGAGAAACCTTCCACGATCCAGAAGTGCAATCGTTTGTCACAACAGACACATCACTCTCCGGGTGGGCGGCTCATTATCTTCACCACACAGCACATGGTCTGTGGACCCAAGTCACCCCACAGAACCAGATCAACCTGTTCAAACTACTAGCAGTACACCAACCACTCCAAGCATTCGAAGTGCAACTGACCAACCAGTCGTTTCAGAGCCTGACGGACAGTACAACTGCGATGTTCTACATCGGCAAACGGGGCACTCGCACTCTAAATCTATCCAAATTGGCACAGAAAATATGGAAATGGGCACTCAGACGAGGAATATCCCTATCCTCACAACACGTTCCAGGGGTACTCAGCACTCTAGCAGACTCCCTCAGCAGAGATCCCCTACCAGAGGAACACGAGTGGCAACTAGACTCGGGCGTCGTAGACCACATCTTCTCTCAATGGGGTAACCCCACAATAGACTTGTTCGCTGCAGGAGAAAACCAGCAATGACCAGCTTTCGCGTCCAGGTTCCCTCTGCCGGACTCCACGGGGAACGCCCTATGGATAAACTGGTCATGGAAATGTGCTTACGCTTCACGAACACCCCTCCCCCCCTTCCCCGACTCCATTTATGAGCAGGATAGTGAACAAAATGCACAAAGAACAGATGACGCTTATCCTAGTTGCTCCTATGTGGGCGAGACAGGCCATGGTATCAACATCTGCGCAACCTGGCGATGTGCGATCCCCTCAAACTCCCATACGTAACCAACCTGTTAACTCAACACTGGGGGAACACCAGTACACCCTCTACCACACTCGATAAACTTGGCAGCATGACTCCTGAAGTCAGAGTTTGGACACCTTAATTTACCACAGCCGTGTATGGATATCCTCAAGGAGGCAAGAAAACCGAACACTAGACACAGTTGTTTCGACAAGTGGAGGAGATTTGTAATTTGGTGCCACTCCAAACAAATCGCATAGAATGTACTCTTTCACGCATTCTCAACTATATGCTCCACTTGTTAGACTCGGGGTTAGTATTCAACTCTATAAAGGTCCACTTGGCGGCTTTATCAGCTTATACCACCTCTCAGAGCAAGGTATTGTGGTAGAAAATTCCAGTCATTAAGGCATTCTTGGAGGGAGTCAAGAGACTCCACCCTCCTATTTCAAACCCACCGCCAGGATGGGATCTCAATGTAGTACTAGCAAAGCTCATGGGGCCCCCATTCGAAACTATGCATAAGTCAAGCTTTAAACACCTGACATACAAGGCTGCCTTCTTAGTGGCTATTACTTCCGTAAGTAGAGTTAGTGAATTGCAAGCATTCAGTGCAGGACCCTTTCTTTATCATACATAAAGATTCATTGGTTTTACGTACTCATCCTAGGTTCTCCCCTAAATTCATTTCAAAATTCCACGTGACCCAATCTATTGAGCTTCCGGCTTTCTTTCAGAGACCAACTAGCTCAGCGGAGGTAAAACTCCACACACTGGATGTGAGGAGAGCGGTCCTTTACCACGTAAACAAGACGAGACCTCTTAGGAAAACTGATCAACTGTTTGTCTCCATAGCATGGATAGTAAGATGTATTCAATTGTGCTATTCATTATCAAACAAGACACTGCCTTTTACACCTAAAGCTCACTCCACTAGGAGCACCTCTACTCAGCACTACTGCATTGACACACATTCCAAGACAGATACACAGGTGGGACAAGCGGTTCTAAAACTATTTGCCGCTGCTCCTTCAAATGGATTGTGTCCTCCCACATATTCCTCATCTTAGATATTTGTGTCTTCCAGCTTTGCAGCTTCGGAAAAAGTGGGCACTGTGCTTGAGGTCGCAGCGTTGATGTCCATCGAGGGCTAGCATCGACTGCATCTGTAGTATAAAGGGCTCGAGCCTCGTCCGTTGGCTACAGTTCCGTTTTTCCAATAGGTACTGCTTCGTGTCACGAAAACGGCGCTTCAGTTTGTCTGCGAAATGTCTTCCTCATTGAATCCTTCCACGCCCAAAACTGACTTTAAGAAATGTCAGAAGTGTGGGAAGATGTCGATCGCCGACCCCCATCGAAATTGCCTCTTGTGTTTGGGCCCAGACCATCAGGTCGACTAGTGCGGTTCCTGTCAGGCTATCACCAACAAGGTTCATAAGGAACGTAGAGGTAAACTGGCAGTGGGGGAGGCATCCTCGAAGTCTTCTTCGAGAAAGGTAAAAGATTCGAGAGAATCGAGTGAAAAATCTTGGTGTAGGTTGAAGAAATTGAGATCGAGAAGTCGTTCGAGAAAATCTTCCTCTTCTTCGTCTAAAAAATCGAAGAAAAGACGACACCGATCTCCTTCGTCCTCTAAATCGGCGGACGCCAGGGTCATCTCATACCCTTCAAAACAGGATTCCCCCAAAAAATGGGAGCCCTTTAGGGCTTCGATTATAACATTTCTAGAACGCGTCCCAGATCCCCTTGAAAAAGCTGCGTGGAGACCATAACCCATCTCACTCCAAAAGTGATGGGGGGAGGTCAAAGACCAGACACGCAAAATCCAACGACAAGTCGTTGAGGGTGTCGTCCGAGGAAATTTCCCCAACACCTTGTAAAGAAAGACCAGACCTGCCGGTACATAAATCAGAGGTATTGACTAACAAGATGGCGCCTGGAATCCACCCGCCATCGAAGTCGAAGGATACTTGGATGCATCTATCGAAAGCGCTCTCGAAGCCGACTTCGAAGATGGCGTCAACGCCTTCCTCGACTGTATCAAAGGCTCCTTCGACATTGTGTAAGCCAGTGACGATGACATGGACGCCTTCGATGCCATTGTCGAGTCCAACTTTAATTCCGGCGCCACAATCAACACCTTTGTCGAAGCCAAGGTCGATGCCTATTGAGTCACCCAGGAAAATATACCAGCCACAACCTAGACAAGACTTTTTCAGGTCTATGTCCTCCATTTATGAGGAGCAATCCTCTGAAGAGGACATTACTCTAGCTGGAGTGAAATTTGGGACTACAGATGTCCCTGAAGAATAGACCCTAGATCTAACATGGCTTACATGTATGAATGCCTACAACCAGCCAGTGGCCTGGATAGTTCTCATGAAGTAGATTTTGATAGACCCAACCCTGCAGACCATGCAGACTCTGGGTACAGAAATGTGAAGAATAGTGATTGAGTTTATTGGATGGAAATCTAGTTCCCTTAATTTTGATCAAGATGACATGACTGACATCCTTGATGATGGCCCTCAAAAGGACCCTGTCCTCCCCTTTCATAAAGCATTACAAAAAAGGGTCATGGCCACATGGGAATCCCCAGATTCTGGCCCAGCTGTAAATAAAAAATGTGGAGGGAAGTACAGGCCTTACTCTTCTGACCCAGAATACCTAGCAAAACATCCCTCGCCTCAGAGCTTATTAGTGCAGGCGGCCACATATACTAAGCATTCAGCCTACCCTTTGATTCCCCCCGGATAGGTACGACAAAAGGATTGATGCCTGGGCCCGGAAGATTTTTTTTCTTCGGGCAGTACGGCCTTAAAATCGACGAATGTGACTTGCACCCTTGCAAGGTTCACTCGTACCCTGTGGGATTGTATGACGGCAGCGGCTGAACACATTCCTGAAGGCGAGGAACGGGAAGGTTTCCTTGCAATCTTCAAAGATGTAAAGGATGCTATGGGGGAATGCCTAGGCTGAGGAAGCCTGGTTTTGCACCGGATGTGCAATCCAGATTACTCAATATGCCTTTTGATGGCTTGAAGTTGTTTGGCAGCAAGGCGGACAAAAGTTTAGAAAAGCAGCAGACCTCGAAAGCAGCGGCTAAATCACATAGAGCCTGTATAAGACAGCCTCAACAACACTCCTACTTAGGGTCTTCTTCGTGGAGGAACCATCCTTTTCGATTCTACTCCTCATTTGGGAGAGGGTAAGGACAGGCCAATCAAAAGGGACAACAAAGAAAATGTCCTCGTGGTGGAAGAGGAAAGATGTTAGATCAGCCCCAGCAGCGGCAACTGTCCCCTCTGCAGCTGCTGCAAAGCCACTCTGAGGCCTTGACCCACAAGACCCCGGTGGGAGGCAGGATCACTTGGTATCTGAAAGCATGGTGGGGCATTACTTCAGTTGCCTGGGCACTAGAAACAGTGGCCCATGGTTACTGTCTTTCATTTAAAAAAAAGGCCTCAGGACCATCTACCGGGAGCAAGCTCTATCAAAATTCCAGACCTGCTCCTTGTGCAGGAGATTGTAACCCTGCTAGAGAAAGGTGCAATAGAACAAGTACCTGTAGCGGAGAGGAACAAGGGTTGGTACTCCCCTTATTTTCTCCTTCCCAAGAAGGATGGAGGATTGAGACACATTTTAATAAATTCCTTAGGAAGGACAAGTTCATTGAACCTTCAGGATGCTTACTTTCATGTGCCGATCCATCTCAAGCACAGAAAGTACCTCAGGTGCCCGATTGCTGGTTTTCATCATCAGTTTCGAGTTCTGCCATTTGGGCTGACCTGCACTCCAAGGGTTTTCACCAAGCTGATGGTTGTGGTGGCAGCGAGTCTCAGAAGAGGGGGGGATTCACGTCTACCCTTACCTGCATGATTGGTCAATTATAAGGGCAAGTTCACCCGAACGAGCCCAGGAACATCTGACCATGACCTGCCACTTCTTGCACAGACTGGGTTTCTCCCTCAATGACAAAGTCACAAATGATTCCACTCCAAAAGCTCCAGTTCATCGGAGCAGTCCTGTGTACTTCATCGGGCAAAGCCTCGCCTCCCGAGGAGAGAGCGCACCACATTCTGTAGATGGTAACAAAGTTCCAGAATGCCCAGCATCTGCCGGCCTTCGATTTTCTGAGGTTGCTCGGCCTCATGGCATCCTGCATTTTTCTGGTGCCAAAGGCCAGATTAAGAATGAGATCCCTTCAATGAGCCCTCAGGACTCAATCGTCCCAATTTCCAGGGATATGTCCGATCTTCTGCAAGTCCTGCCAGAGTGGCTCAAGATCTTCTATGGTGGGCTTGCAAGGAAAATATCCTCAAGGGAGAATCTTTTTGGCAACCATGGCCGGAGATAACAGTAGTGACTGATGCCTCACTCACGGGGTAGGGATCTCATACCAACGATCTGACAATCAGTGGTTGTTGGTCTTCATCAGAGCCCAAACTACACATCAACGTTTTGGAGCAGAGAGCAATCAGACTGGCGCTGAAGGCTTTTCTGCCCTCTGTATGGGGAAAGAATTTCCTGATAATGACGGACAACACAGTGGCCATGTACTTCCTCAACAAGAGAGGTGGGCGTAGGGTTACTATCACTGTGCAGAGAGGCAATGCAGCTCTGGTTCTGGCCAATGCAAGAAGGAATCTCTATCAACAATTAACCTAGCTGGAGAGAAGAACACGGCAGCGGACACTCGGAGCAGGTAGAGCACAGTTTCTCAGGAATGGGAACTAGCTCAGGAAGTCCTTCAAGAAACCCCTCAAGTGGATCTGTTCACATCCAGTGTCAACAAGGAAGTGTGAACTGTACTGCTCAAGGGAATTTCCTCCGAGAGGAGCTCTAGGGGACGCGTTCATGGTGGACTGAGAATTTTCACTCCTATGCGCGTTTCCTCCAGTCACCGTGATTCCTCAAGTAATCAGGAGGTTGAGAAAGTTCAGGAAATCCATTATCCGAATTGCCCCGGATTGGGCCAGGAGGACATGGTACCCCGACTTTCTGGACATGTCCATCTGCCCTCGAATATGTCTTCCACAAAGAGAGTTTTCTGGGAGGCTGAGCTACATTACATCTACTTACTGATGAGTGCGTAGAATAGAGTACGTAGAGCTGCCGAATGCGTAGAGCATGGGCAGACAGAAGTGCATGCGTGGGGTAGACTGGAGTACGCTAGGCAGACTGGAGTGCGTAGGGCGGGCTGGAATGCATGGGTGCGTGAGCGGACCGGAGTGTATGGAGCTGTCTGGGGTGTACGGAGTGGATAGGAGTGCATGGAACAGACTGGAGCGCATACGATTGTGTGACGTGTATATAGTATATATAGTAAGGTCTGGAATGCAGATAACGTTTGAAAAAGCATATAACCCATCATATCACACCACCACGCTTACTCTCTCCTTACATCACCACTCATCTAGAACACAGAGATACTATGACACCATTCGGTATAACTGTTCCCATACCAACATCCGCCGCTTTCTCCACATCACTCTAAGTAAACACTGCTGGTTACACCCCCCCAGCCAGGCGTTCTCCTCAGGCCTAACGCAGCCACATCCTGTCTGGATAAATCCTGCCAGAACGAACACATGCCCCTGATCTCTCTACCACCACACCTACCGCTTAGAAGCAGCTGCTACACGAATCCCGCACGAGCTGTACACATACCCGGTGCTCACACGCACCTTTTGACTCCCTCTACTGATCTGAACTTCGGTGCCCAAGGGCGTTCAACCTACCAGCGCCTTCAGACCATACCAATGGTATATAAGTCGCTATATAAATGCAAAATAACATAAGATAAGGATTGGGACCTCCCGGATGACGTAAAGGAGATTTTGCTTTCGGCCAGAAGGCCAGCAACAAAATCCTTGTACCGGTGTCGTGGGAACTAGTTCAGTAACTGGTACAGAGATAACAATGTGGATCCATTGTTATGTAATACTCCTACAGTACTTTCTTTCATTTTACACTTGGCCAATTTGGGGCTCCAAGTTGGTACAATAAAAGGATATTTAGCAGCACTATCTATTTTTAAGCGCTCCTCAGAAGAAGTGTCTTACTTCAAAATGCCCTTGGTTATTAAGTTCCTAAAAGGACTCACAAATGTGTACCTTCCAACCCCTTTTCAGGTACCCGTCCGGGATTTAAATTTATTATTAAAATTCCTTACATTTGACCCTTTACATTCTTGACCGTTAAGACTCCTTACTTTGAAAACAATTCTGCTAGTGGCGATTACATCAGCCCGCAGGGTGAGTGAGTTGCAGGCACTCTTGTAAGCCTCCTCACACCATTGTCCATAGGGACAAAGTTATTCTTCGGGTCAAGCCGCCTTTTTTACCAAAAATAGTCTGACTTCCACCGAAAATTACCTTGCCGTCTTTCTATCCCCCTCCGCATGCAAGTAAGGAGGAAGAAAGGCTAAACAGACTGGACCTGAAAAGGGCTCTTAGTTTTTATATCTCCAGATTAGTTAAATTTAGACAGTGACCAGCTCTTTGTCCGGGTATACTGGACACACATTGTGTCTAGCAGTATCAAAACAGACGCTGTACATATGGATCATTTTGGCAATTACCGAATGCTATAAATTGGCTGGTAAAGAGCCTCCAGATGGGCTAAGGGCCCATTCAACTAGGGGCATGGCGACTTCAACGGCTCTTCAGAGTGGTGTCCTGGTGCAAGTTATTTGTGCAGCGGCCACCTGGTCGTCAATGCACACCTTCGTGAAGCACTATTGCTTGGACTCAACGTCTCAACGCGGCCTTTTTGCAAAAGCCATCCTTCACACGGTTCATGAATATTATTTCTGGTACTCCCTCCTCCGAATTCATACTGCTTTGGGAGCCTATCTAAGATGAGGAATACGTGGGAGGACACAATCCATTCGAAGAACAAGTTACTTACCAAGTGTAACGTTCTTTCGATTGGATGTTCCTCCCACGTATTCCTCATCAACCCTCCCAGCCTACCCCACCGTACAGTTTACGCTACTTGCTCTCTAAATTCCTTAAGAGCTGGAGGTCCATGAATGCCTGGTCACCTGATGCACTTTAACATATTGTAAAAACAGAACTGAAGCCAACGGGCGACTCGTGCCCTTTATACTACGGATGACGTCACAGCCCTCGGGGGACATCGACGATGCAACCTCTAACAGCGCCCTCTGGTGAAAATGTTTTTCTGAAGCAGCAAAGCTGGAAGATACGAATATCTAAGATGAGGAATACGTGGGAGGAACATGCAATCGAAAGAACATTACTGTTGGTAAGTAAGTTGTTCTTCTAGTGACGCACCACCTTCTGCTAATACTGCTCACTAATCTATGCATAGCATGTGATCTAAGCAGAGTCCACAAGCCTCAGAAGGGATACATTACACAGCGTAATCGTATTTCTGATGGTTGTATCTGCTTAGATTCACATCCGCCCACCCTTCCTCCCCGGAATGAAGGTGCACAGATGTTATGAGCTTTCTGCCTGTATCTGCTTGAATAAAACTGTACTCGCACTACACTTCATGCAACCTAATTTCAGAGCAAAACAATCTGAGGGACCTCGACGCATTAATGACCATGGCTACAGGGGATGTCACATTAGGGATAGTATCACTGGCACGGCCTGTCGACATCCCTTTTCGAGTTTCGAAAACAGCAACTGTAATACTCTGCAGCTTCCACTAGATGTCGGCCTATGCATAGCCCGTGAATCTAAGTAGATACAAGCATCAAATACAATTACGGTGAGTAATATATCCCATATATAGAGAGTATTGCACATGAAGTTTTTCAAGGTTTGAAAAGGGACGTCGACAGGGCGTGACTGTAATACTATCTCTAGTGTGAGATACCCTGTACCCATGATCCCTCATGCATCGCGGTCCCTCAGATTATATTTTTCCGCCATCATGGCTAGTTGTATTTTCACTGAGTCTGTAGCGCAAAGATACTTTGGAGTTTATACGGTGAGTAATGTATCCCATATATCTCGGTCTGGAGTTTTTAAAGGCTTATCAAATATATTAATATATTAACTGTACCATTACAACACACCTTAGCTCCTGCGCTTCAATACATGCAGAATTTTGTATGTTGCTTTTTGCTTGCATTTTAAAAAATAATGCAATTTAATACTACCTGCAACCTACCTATCATTACCATGGCAGCTCTCGCTGCAATTGGATACTACCTGCAACCTACCTAACGTGTCTCTAGCAGCTTTTGCTGCTAATGTATTTTGTGAAACTTCTTTGCTCAGTCCTTCAATGTAGACTGGTTCTAATGCACTTTTACTGTAACTATGCCTAAGGGTTTTGTGTGCTGCTATGAATGCTAAAAATAAATGTGGGTTTTACAACTCTACATATGTTATATTTTTTTTTTATGTTGAGCCCATGTATTTTGCATATGACACAATTTAATGTGGAGCATAGGCACTTTAAAAATCAAGATTCCGTACACAGTGATGCACTTGCACTTTAGTACATGTTGAATTCTGCAGGTTTCTCTGAATATTATATTATGCTGTTAAGTGCAGTCTGATCTGGGGACTGCAATGTGTTTATTTTGATCTAATATATCATATGGATTATGGTTTTCTTTGCTCAGTTCACTGTTTTTGCTGCAAACTGTAAAGCACTTGCTCTTTATCAATCTTTTAAAGCTTTTTTAGTCTATTTGCATAACAAAGGTATAACAGATGTTGTATTACTGTGTCAACCATTAGGGTTTCTTTTGGGTACTAGGTCATATAGCCACTTTATACGTATCTATGAATTCATTATGCGTATATCTCTCTTGCAAGATGGCCAATACAAATACAGGAGTCAGTCAGTTTTCCATGCTTACTGAATTCAAAGGAACCATCAAATATCCATGGCCATGGATGAGTTTTTAAAAGCTGCTTAATCCTTTGAACTGCCTGATTCAGAGAGGATGTTTCAATAAATGGTTTTGGCTCATCTGTGACTGTGCAGTACTGACTTGGAGGGTTCCTGGAGTGCAGTTTCTCTACCTTGGTACGATTGCTTGTGTTTCTACATATATTTGGTTTTAAAGGCTCATTAAATATGTTGGCCAATATATTAACTTTACCATTACACAACCCCCTTAGCTCCTGATGTCTGCCTTGCATCTCTACTACACTGCCTTAATTGTTTGACTAGACCCAAGTGTCAATGTGATCGGAGGCTAGCACAGGGGCAATGTGCTGGTATTGAAAGCAAGACCACGCAGAACAGAGGTTTGAATCCTGGATTCGCGCTTAGAAACCAAACTCGTATCGATATTCAGCGCGTTATAAGAAACCAATAAATAAATTACCCTGTGCATCAACTAGACTGGCCTGCCAGAACACTCCCATATGGCTAGTTCTGAAAATCAATCTTGGCCATGTTGCTCCTTTTTTATGTAGCAAATGGCTTTCTAATGCTGTAAGAAGGGCTACATTGCAGTGAAGTCTAAAACGAAGAGCTTCCAGCACCCTATTCCTATGACACACCACCTTTTTGCAGCAAGTTGCACACAGATAAAATGTGCCACTTGAGAGTACCTCTTGCTTGGTAGCCATATATAGACTACCTGGGACAGCACATCAAAAATAGAGTTGCAGTCCTTGGTGAGGTTTTGCAAAGTCTCACTTTTGTTAAAAGTAGGTTGGGCACAATAAACCAGCAAACTCCATGGAACTGCTTTGGTTAACATTCAAACCAAAGGCACATTTCTGACCTATCGCTTTAGATGCTGAATTCCAAATTGAATGCTTGAACATGGTGATTTATACTGAGCCACTCTTGTAAAGGACTCTATTAGGAAAGAATTCTATTTTTGCAGCTTTCCCTCCATTGACATCCCTGGAACGTCCCAACATTTTGCTATAGCTTTATTTCTGTCCTGACCTTTGAAGGTAATAAAAGCCTTTTTGCTTTGCTTGCTCATCTCCTTTTAGAGGGGATGGTTGGGGTTAGTGGGGAGGTGGCACTGGCAGTCCCTAAGGCTTTCAGTTTAGAGGTAGCCTGTCTCCCTTTGCAGCATTCCTTTTTTTTCTTTCAGGCCGAACACCTCCACTTCCAGTGAAGTGTGGCAGGGGTACATTGTATTCCTTTTCTTTTAATAACACTTTTGTTTGTTACTATCGCAATGGGACAGACTGGCTGCTGGCAGTTATTTCTACTGTGTTTTAATTTTTTACAAGTGCACTTTGCCATTTAACCACGTCTTTTTGAGTGCCATTTACTCAAAATGGCAGTGCCACGTGTTTTTCACGCTGCCCTTTATCTGCCTTGTCCTTTGGCCTTCTTCCTGCCCTTTCAGATCAGAAAATGCCATATATGGAAGGGCCTTCTTGGGCAAAGCCTGGAGTTTCCCAGGCAAAGTCGCAGTGTTAGAATGTAAGGGGAGCACCAGGGAATACAGGTATGATTTATGAGGTCACACTTAGCGGGAACTGGGTACACACAAGGTTAATCCATAAAGGGCCAGGTATTCACAGGATCTGCAGGGGCAGGAACTGGTTGTAAGCAAAAGGGAACAGGAAAGGCAAGCAAGTGTACTGGGTAACATGGATTGATCAGAACAAAGGTGTACTAGAATGAGAAGGGGTCTCCAGGGATTAGGGAAAGCCCTTTGGTTCAACACCAGCAGATTACTCTTAACAATCATACTGTGGCATCTTGGTTTGGATGTGTTGAAGAGACGGTTGCACATGTAAAGCTGGGGACCATATACTGAGAGAGTTAAGAGTCCAACGGACTAGATGAAGGCAACGGAAGTCTTTCCCTCATCTGATCTGAAAGCAGACCAGTCCAGGACTCGTACTGTATACAGAGCTGAAGCACAACAGTGTACCAATTAGCAATGAAATTGGAAGCAGAGTGGATACAATAACCACATACAGGATAGGCAGAAAATGAACCACCAAACAGACTGTAGATAGAGGATGAAAATGGAAACTATACAAGCAATAACTCTGAAGGCTTAAAGTACAGAGAAAAACATGGATCAAGTATTGGAAAAGGTATCGGGACTAGCAGGGAAGCTGGCAAGCAAAGCTGCAACATAAACTCTGAATACTAGGAATATCGGGAAACACAAGCACTAGTCGGTCAAGATGGGTAGCTGCCAACTAAGCGAATACTTGGAACAAGAAGCTACACTGCGTTCGAAAGGCAGACTGCAAAACTAGAAACTGTAACTGCAGGGAAACCCAGAAGGAAACCGAACAAGGAACGTCTGTTTAGGGGAGGGAATTCAGCGCTAACCAGTGTTTATAGTAGGATAGGAAAGGCTCTGTAAAGGGAAAGGCTTATAGACAAACTGGGCATTTGCAAGAAAAAAAGAATGTAGTACAATTATTCAGAGGTGTTGATCCACACATTGGCCCCTGTTCTGACTGACTTCTGTAACAACTCCTTTGCCCCTGGGGTCTTTCCTTCCACCCTGAAGCACTCGCCTGTGCACCATTTTCTTAAGAAACCCTCAGCCAACCCCTCCTGCCTGGCTAACTATCGCCCAATCTCCATCACTCCTTTCCTGGGCAAACTCCTGGAGAAGCTGGCCATCTCCCAGCTTAATCTTCACACTGAATTTGTTGGTTGTCTCCATGATCATCAGTCTAGCTTCAGAGCTGCCAGAAGCACGGAAACTGCTCTCCTGAATACCCTTGAAGACCTGATCGCCAACCTCTATTCCAACACCCCCTTGTGTCCTCATCTTACTTGATCTCTCTTCTGCCTTTGACACGGTCAACCATGCCATCCTGCTCAACCGTCTGTTACAACCTGGGTATCACCGATCAGGGCCTGGCTTGGCTGACCTCTTTCCTCTCCGATCGACCCCTCCCAGTTCAAACTTGGGTCCTTCCTCTCCTCTATCTCTACCTGTGGTTTTCCCAAGGGGTCTAACCTCTCTCCCTGTTTTTTTTTTTCAACCAATGCTTGCCACTTCTTGCCCACTGCATTGCCACTCTGCCCCCACTTTCAGTGCTATGCGACATGACGCACCTCATTTTCAGGCTCCCTTCTGCCACTTCTCCTTCTCTCATCTCTGACTGTCTGATATCCAGGAGTGGTGTGCTGCCAATGATCTCTGCCTTAATGCCAAGACTGAGATTTTCCTCATCGGCACACAAGCTCCCTCCTTTCCTGTCCCTCTATGGCCGGCCTCTCTTGACAGTCTGCCTGCTCCCACCTGTGAGGCTTAAAACCTCGGGGTCATCTTCGACTCCACACACTCCTTCTCTCCTCACATTTCTGACGTCTCTAAGAAGTCACACTACCAGTTGCTCCTCCTCAGAGGTATTCTTCCTTTCCTTCCCCCAGAAGCTCACTGTCTCCAGAGCTCTGGTTCTTTCTAGGCTGGACTACTTTCTAAAGCTGCCTGCTTCTACTCTCTACCCTCTCCAACTCATCCAGAACAGGACTGCAAGACTTGTCCTTGGCCTCAAGCTCAGGGATCGTATCTCTCCAGGACTGAAATCTCTGCACTGGCTCCCTGTGGCTGTGTGGATGAATTTCGAAACCCTCTCCATTGTCCACGAGGCTTCCTTACCTTCAACTCTCTTCCTAAATATCTTCCGTTCTGGAGCTCTTCACTCATCCACCTCCAACTCCCTCAGGGTCCGTTGCTTCTCCAAGCAATGAGTTGGTGGTAGATCTTTCTTCGGCTGGGGGCTCCCTCTGGAACAGCCTCCCTGAAACTTGAGGAGAACCATCTCCAGTTCCAGATGCACCTCAAAACCTTCCTCTTTGCTTCTGCTTTCTTTCCTCCTCTCTCCTGAGTTCCTGACTGAAACTGCACTGGTCACCTGGCCACCCTCTGATCTCGGGCCCAGGTCACCTCCCCCGCCAGTTGCGCACCTGCACTGCCTCCCTGGTGTAACCCCCGTACTTGGGGACTGTTTTCTGTATCCCTACAGTCCCCTACTAGCACTTGACACCTGATGTCTGCACTTTTTATTTATTGCTTTTATTTATTCTACTTATTTTTTACTGTGGATCCCATGTACGTCACTGCCCCCTCCTCCTTTCCCCTCACTTTCCCCTTGCCCCCTTCCCCTGCACTTGGGCGATCTCGATGGCACCTGGCCTAGTAAGATAGTTGTCTGTCTTCCCTCTGTTCCCCCTCCCTTGCCTCTTGAAACACTTGTCTATAGGCGAGTTATAAATGCCATATCATAACACAGGAGGACTCTGTGCTGCACTATGCAGCTGGCTCAGAGAGAGACAGGGCTGCACAAAAGCAGCCACAAACAAGATTCAAGGTGCTGCACAAAGCAGCCAAACACATTATTCAAATGCAGAAACAGGATCTCAGACATGTTCAAAACAGGTTTCAAGAATACTGTGCAAAAACAGCCATAGCAAGCAAGTTTCAAAAGCTCAAACTGGATTGCAAATAACTGTTCAACAGGATTGAAAGACGGAACGGACTTACGAAAATGTCCAGGGGCATGGCAGCTTGCTACTAGGGAAACTGCGCTTTTGAGAGCTCTTGCTATCCACACCCCAAAAGGGTGAGGCTGTTTGTAGCCGAGGCAGCTGAGCATAGTCAAACCCACTCCATGCTTCGGTAGCCTGCACAGTTGATTTTAATTAGGCTCCATCCAGCTCTTGGTAGCATAGCCTTTGGTCGTTTGCAACAGGTGAATGTAACCAAGGTCTCTCCAGCTATTAGCAGCCTGCTGCAAGCAAATGTACTTGGTATGCCTCCTCCTGCCTCTTTGATCTACTACATATACCAGAATGCATCTGCTGGAATAACCCAAAACCCGAATTGAACATGAAATTAGTTTGGTGCAAAACTGTAGAGAGAAAGCAGTTAACTGAATGCAGAGGGAGTTTTAACCTGGTAAATATGCAATAAGCAGAGTATCTGAATGTGTGCACACAGAGGTACTGGGTACTGTGGCAGGAGGGTAGAATCCTGACCCAGACTTTCTGGTTGTGGAGGCCGGGTACGGTCTGGTCCAAATCCACTCTCTGGCCAGGGGTATGTTTGCTTCTGGGAAGATTTGGGTTACGAGGCTGTCCAGACAGCCCTTGCCAGTTTTAATGGTGCAGAGTCTTTTCATTGGAGAGCTGAGAACGAACCTGGCTCAAATTTAGAATCGGAGAAAGACTGCTGCAGCCTTTAAGATTGTTGTTGTGTCCATAACTACCAAGAGCAGCTGGCCGCTCTAGACCAGTGTACCATTTCCAGTATTGCCTCCGGCCAAGTCACAGTGTAGACCTGCTCTTCTCAACCGATTTCCTGAAGACACTCGCAGGTGCTTCCACCCTTGGACTGGTGGGACTGTCCAGTCTGCTGCATGCCAATCTTTCCCTCTGGAGTCTTCAAAAGTGCTCTGGGACCATTCTGTGGACTGACCAGCTTGTCTAGGGCATCGGTCAGTGGTCCGAGTTTTGCCTTTGAACTCTGCAGGTCTCCAGCTTATGACCTAAGGATTCTGCAGTTGCTGCTCTCCACCTTCCAGGAGCAGTTTCTTTGTCTTCACCATGTGAGTCGCCTTGTTGCCTGAACGCAGTCTTCTCTGCTGCTTGCTTCGATCATGTCCTGGGGTCTCATCATGGGATTTGAGGTGGTCTGCATCTCGGGGTGCCTAGGTCGTCCAGCTGCACAGCGTCGGGAACAGTCTTGTCAGAGCTCAAAAACGACCCCAGCGACGCCTAGATCTCCCGCAACAGACCCACAATAGAAGTGGGCCCAGAGAATATAGGAATCCCGTGGTAGTTTATGGTGGAAATGGAAGAAGGGTGACAAGCCTGCAAATCGATTTTCATCTCCTCCCCCCTGCTATAGTCTTGTACGTGCGGCCTACCCTCTCTGCTTCCCTAGAGGGGTGGGCTTGGTAGAGGGCTCCTAATCTTTGGTACATACCTTTTTGTTCTTTTATCCTTAAAATGTGTACTCAACTGTTTGTTTTGCCAAAATGTAAATCTCCACTTCTAAAGTTCTCTCCTCTGCCTTTGATACAGTCAACCATTCCATCCTCATTCAAAGTCTCCACGATACCCTTGGTATCTCGGAACAGGCACTGGACTGGCTGACCTCTTTCCTCACTAACTGCTCCTCCCAAGTCATCCTAAGCACCTTCTCTTCTCCTACTTCCGTCTCCACCTGTGGTGTCCCCAGGGCTCTATACTCTACCCCAGGCTCTTTAACATATACCTTGTTTTCGTTGCACGCCTCCTCTCCTCTTTCTCCTCCAACTTCCAGTGTTAGGTAGACGACACAAGCTCCTTTTCAAACACCCTGCTGACCCTTTTGCACCCTCCATCATCCCTGACTGCCCATCTGCCATCCAGTCCTGGTGCACCTCCAACGATCTCTGCCTTAATGCCTGTAAAACTGAGATCCTTCCCCTCAGGACCCCCTGCTCCCTCCTTTTCACCACTATGACCTTCCTCCTTGGGCTCTCCCGCTACTCCTTCAACTCAAGCCAGAAACCTTGGAGTCATCTTCGACTCATCTCTCTCCTTCCTCCCTCACACTCAGGACATTGCCAAGAAGTCCCACTTCCAGCTCTTCCTTCTCAAAGGTATTTTACATTTTCTCACTTTTCCTCAGAGGCTCAATGTGACCTAAGCCCTGGTTCTCTAGGCTTGACTACTGCAATAGTCTCCTCCTGAATCTATCTTCCACTCTGCGACCCCTCCAGCTAATCCAAAATGGGGCCTAAAGACTTATCCTTAAGCCCAGGGACTGCATCTCTCCTGCACTAAAAAGTCTTCACTGGCTCCCGGTTGCTGCACGGATTGAATTCAAATACCTCTGCATCCTCCACAACTCTGTCTGGGCCCGGTGACCACACTATCTTCAACTTTATTTCACTAAATACTCTCCCTCTAGACCACTATGCTCCTCTGGAACCAACTCTTTGTGTGTAAAGCATTTAGCTAAACAGACGGCGGGGGGGCGTTCACTTTCCTCAGCGGGTTCCGTCCTATGGAATAGCCTCCCCCTGCACCTTGAGCAGGATCTTCTCAAATTCCAAATGCTCCTTAAGACTTTCCTCTTTTCCTCCTCCTTCCCTTCTACTCTCATCTGCTAATTCCACAGTAGATGAATCTGTGTTGTAGGCCCTTAAGCATCCTCGGGGGCCCTGACCTCCCACACCAATTCTGCCCAGCTCCTGTCTATCCACATCACTTGCATCTGCACACCCTCTGCCCTGGAGGTTTGCACTTACACCTCCTGCGCCCCCAGTCCGTGTAGCACTCAACATTCCTAGCACTTCATCTGTGGCTCACCCATTAGCTCGGACTCCCCAGCACTTACTCCCTCTTCCATCTTCCTTTGCTGCACTTGCTGATTACTCAAAAGGCATAATAGGTTCATCCCTTCTACCATTTTCCCACCACTGCTCTTAAATATTGTTTTTAATGTATTTTCCCACCGTTCACAGGGTCAAAACACAAAAGGCAAAGTTCAGGCACTTCTCCTTGGCAGACACACTGCTTATTTCTTTAACACTCTGTATCAAAGTCTTTGCAACTTTTGGTTAGCAGGAGAATGACTCCCTTCTCCTGGTATCTTGGCTTCAGTGTTCGATACAATCAGGGGGAATTGCTCCCTTCCCCTAACTACTCTAGTGTTTTAGGCTTCTCTGCAATATAGTTCATGTACTGGTAGGGTCCTCGACCCAGGCTTACCCACAGTGGCCCGCTTGGTTTGCTATCCTGCCAAGTACTGCCAGTGAATTTATCTGTGTTACTGTAATGGGGGAGATGCCCTCCAGGATTACAGTTTGGTGGTTGGGGTTCTCGGCCGTTCCCTGGTGGCCAGTGGGTTTGACCTGACCACACTGATGAGGGACTCTCTCCCTCTGTGATTCTCTTGCTACTGGTTTGGGTCCTTGACCCTTCCCTGGCGATCAGTGGGTCTGACCTGACCACTGTCATGTGGATTATAGGCTATTCGTCCCTAGGGTGACACCCTAGTGACTGGACTACATAGGATTCCAGGGAGAGGAACCTGTGCCAGTGTAAGGGGCTCTTCTGTGTTGCCTCCTGATCTCCTGTGTCACCCTTTACCTCTCTCGTGTTTGTCCCCAGGGTTTCCACAGACCCTGAACATCAGCTGGACTTTCCTGGCTTCTAGTTAATGCCGCGTGCGTGGGACAGTGTTCCTTCACGTAGCCTGCGTCTGCTCGACCTCTTTGCCAACACTCTGTGAACCCTCCGGTACAGACTTGCGGGGGACTGCCGGTGTCTTCAGGGCTCCTCTCTTTCTGGGCACGAACGCGACTTTCAAATTCCTACTTTTGGTGCATCGTGCACCTGCAGTCGCTTGTGGCTGCCTGTTCCCTTGTCGGTAATCCATAATTATTTTTTTTAAACTAGTTTATTGATTTCTTCATAATACACAAAGAAAAGAGCTCAACCCAACCAGGAACAAAACTAACCACCCCCACCTCCCAAGAATAAACCCACCCCTTGCTACAACATCAATGATCCTTCTCATCTCGACGTTCTCCTTTCCGCTTTTGCCCGTAGATGTCCAACAGTTTGAGTCTTTGGGGGCACTACTGTTCTCTAAACTCCCCTTTAAGATAAACCAATGTCTCTCCCCAATCCGCAGAGAAGTTCTCCAACTTATTATTGACAGCATAGGTTGCCCATTCCACCAAAACCAAATCCCACATTTTCCCAAGCCAGTCTTGCTCTTTCGGAATTGTAGGGGACTTCCACCTCTGTGCAACAAGGGCCATCGCCGCTAAGATAAATACCACTCTCGCCTTAGGGCGACCCCCACCTCTCCCCAGCTTCCCCTTGCCCTCTCTTACCCAGCAATATCTCTCGGGGATTCTGACCGGCTCCCTCGCCCAGTGCCTGGGTAAGAGCTCATGCAATATCATTCCAAAAAGGGCGGATTATGGGGCAATCCCACCATATGTGGGCAGCGGAGCCCTCTTCCCCACAACCCCTCCAGCACTTTCCCGAAGTTGCCGGGGACATCGCTTGTAGGCGGGCAGGAGTGTAATGCCAGCCGAATGTATACTTGTACCAGGCCTCCTGTAGTTGGACTGCCTTTGCCACCTTAGTAATCGGCTTCCATAACCTTTCCCAGTCCTCTTGTTCCATTGTGACTCCTGGGACCTGTTCCCACCTCCTCATATAAGCCCAGTCGGGTTGCGAGTCGGCACACCCTAGTTGCCTATATAAGTCCGAAATGAGCCCTCTGGACCCCTCATGCGTTGTCAGAAACAGTTCAAATAGTTCTCGGGTCGCAGCTTTACGTACCTCCGCCGACATTAACCAGTGTCTGATTTGAAAGTATCGGTGCCTTTCCTGCTCCCCTACCCCGAATCTCTGCTTACATTCCTCAAACGTAATTACCTTTGCACCGCTAAACATGTCTCTCAGGGTTCTGCAGCCCCCCGCCCCTCCCATTTCGCAAAAGCTCCCTTCTCCAGCCTTGGTGTGAAGTCCCCATTATTGAAGATCGGCGTGAAAGGCGAAGGGAAGGTCGTAATCGCCTGCTTCTCTACCGCCCTATCCCAACAGTCTACCACTCCCTTCTTGATTGCACTTAAATATAAATGGGACGGTCTCAGCCTGCGTGGGAGCCAAAGTACTTCTCCTCCCCCCCTCCCCAAATGGTGCCGAACTACAGCTCTATCCATTTTGACCCAGTGCTTAAGATAGTCTACCGAAAACCATTCCCTGATCACCCGAAGCTGTGCGGCTTTATGGTAGCGGCGGAAGTCGGGGAAAGCCAGGCCCCTTCCCCTCTTGACGCCATTAATAATCGATTGGACAGGCGGGGGTCTCTTACCCTCCCAGACAAATTCCTTGATCGCCCGGTCTAGTGCCTTTAAAGAACCTTTCTGGAACCGGCAGGGGAATGGCCTGGAACAAATAGAGCACCCGGGGGAGAACCACCATTTTGAGAACTGCCCCCTTCCCCAACCAGGATATCTTTAGGGCACCCCATTTTCTTAGGTCTTTTTTGACCGTGAGTAGCATAGGCTCATAGTTTGCCCCATACCATCCCGCCACCGAGGGAGTTATCCTGACCCCCAAATTTTTGCAACCCATTTGGACTCACATTTAAACAGGGGGATGCCCTCGTCTCCCTCACTTTGAGCTCCCCTAAGGATAGAATCCTTAATTCTCACTTTTGGAAGTTGACTCGCAAACCAGAGATCTCCCCAAATTTGGTCAGTAGTGCTATACCTGCATTAATGGATTCCTTCGGATTCGTTAGCGTGAGCAACATGTCATTGGCGAAAGCCGCCACCTTATGCTGGGCCCCTCCAAATGGTATTCCCCGAATGCCTTCCTTCTCTCGCATTGCTAAGAGAAGTGGTTCCAAGTATATTGCATAAAGCAACGGCCAGAGGGAACATCCCTGTTTCGTCCCCCGCGTCAGTCTGAATGACACAGGATTCTTATAGTTGGCGGTGAGCATGTTTAAAAACCCAGCCCCCAAGCCCATTCTCTCTCTCACCTGGAATAAGAACGACCACTCCACCCGATCAAACGCTTTCTCAGCGTCGAGTGCCAAGAGGATTGCCGGAGTGGTCATCTTACAGGACTTCTCTACCAAATCGGCCACCCTCCTAATATAGGCGGTTTGCCTTCCCAAGACAAAACCCGACTGATTTTGATGGATCAGCGCAATATTTTGGTGAAGATTTTTGCCTCTGTATTAATAAGAGCAATAGGACGATAGGAGGTACATTCTTCCGGGTCCTTCCCCACTTTATGGATAAGGGTGATTTTGGCCTCTTGCATCGTTGGGGTAATTCCGCCTACCGCGCCGAATGTGTTGAATGAAGTTGTTAGATGGGGGTACCAAAAGATGTGAGTATGCCTTATAAAAGGAGGCTGGGAAGCCGTCTGGCCCTGGAGCTTTATTATGGGGGAGTGACACTATGGTAGCCCTAACTTCATCTTCTGTAATTGGCCGGCCTAGCTCTTCACTTTCCTCTCTGGACAATCGCAGGAGGGGCAGTTTCCCCAGCAACTACGACTGCAGCATCGGATGTGGGCACTGTGAGGAGTACAGCGTTTCATAAAATTCCACTAATCTCCCCTTTATCTCTTCTGCCCGCGTTAGCCTCCAACCCCCAACATCGCTAATGGCCATTATAACCTTCTGATCCCTTTGTCCCCTCAAGAGGCGCGCCAGGAGTGAATCTGCCTTATTGGCCTTTGTGTAGAATTTTTGCCTCACTCTAAGCATTACCTCTTCTGCCTTTTTGGTCCTCAGGATCCCCAACTGACCTTCCGCCAGCCTATACTCCCTATATGCCTTCCTAGTAGGGGTCTCCCGTGCCCTCGCCCTAGCGGCCTCAACCTCCTTTTCCAATTGGGTTTCTAAGCCTCTCAGCAGCCTATTTCTCTCCGCCTTGACGCCTTGATTCCCCCCTCAGTCGCCTTGAAGGCATCCCACCTTGTACTCTAACTTGTGTCCAGGCCATTAATCCTTTCAAAGAAATCCCAGATCTTGCCTCCTATCTCTTCCCGTAGCACTGAATCCCTCAGTATTTCCCCTGGGAATTTCCAGCTCCACACCCCTGGTCTTCGCCTCCCGAGCCGCATTGTCATCTGAACTACCTTATGGTTGGCTATCCCCAGAGGACCCATCTCGACCGCCCCTAGAAGGCTGGCGGATACTGAGATATAATCAATGCGGAATTGGGTTTGGTGGACATTGGAGAGGAATGTAAACCCCTCCTCATCTCCCCTTACAGCACGCCATACATCTCGTAGCCCAGCATCCTCCCATCTCTCCCTCAAACGGAGAGAAGCCACCCCGCCCCCTCCACCACGCTCGTACTGAGACCGGTCCTTCCTCCCATCCCACGCAAGATTGAAGGCCCCCATTCTAATCACTTGCCCCCTCGAAAATAATTTCAAGAGTGCCCAGGGTGTCCCGCAAGAACTGATCTTGACCCACATTAGGACTGTAGACCGAAACAATGGTGTAACACGAGCCCATTATCTCCCCCCTCACCATGATATATCTCCCGTTTCTGTCTCTAAGACACTCTTGGAGACTAAAGTTGAACCCCCTCCCAAAGGCCAGGGCCACTCCCCCTTTCTTTGTTGGTCCCGATGCGAACAGTATCTGTGCAAAGCCCTTCAGACGCAAGCAGCCCTGGTCCCACCGTAGTAAGTGCGTCTCTTGCAACGCTAGTATGTCCGGCTTATGCGATCTGATAAAGTGCTCCAGTTTTGTTCGTTTAAGGGGGGAGTTTAGCCCCCGGACGTTAAGTGTTAGCCACTTAAAGGCTGCGCCCACGTGCAGGACCCCTTCTGCTGCCCATTGACCTGCCCCACCCAGGATTCACCATTAGTAGACCATCCACTCTCCTCGCGTGAGGACTCCGACAATCTCCCCCTCCTTCCGACCCCCACCTCTCCAACTCGGCTTTCCCCAGAGTCCGACTTACTCCATTGACTATCGTGGCTTCGGCCTCCTCACTTCCACCCCGCCCCCCTCCCCAACCCCATCCTGAAACCCCAATTTTGGGTGAGTTCACCCCCCCACCCCTTTTGCCCACCTCACTCGACCCCTCAGACACTCTTGCCCTTATTCGATCCAGGATGTTTTCCGCACCATCCACCCAGGCCCCCATATAAAGCCCCTGTTCCCACCACCCCCAGCACAAGGCCTTAACTATGAATCCATTCTCCCCTTTTACCCCACACCGCCTCCCTCGTTGCCCTCTTTAGCTCCGCCGGTCCCCTCCATCGCCAGCCCTCGTGAAGCCCCCCCTGCACCTCCGGGGGGGCCTCTCCAACCGTGCACCACTCCCATGGTCTGCCTCTCCCCCTCTGTTTGCCGCTCCCCTGTCCTCCCTCGCCCTCCTCCATCTCTAGCCGGATTATACCCACTGCCTCCTGGAGGGAGGTGGCACGCCTCTGGGTCCCCTCCCATTCAAACACCAAGCCAAAGGTGAACGATCATTTATACTTTATTTCCTTTCTAGCCAGTTCCCTTGCAATCGGGCCCATTTGCCTTCTCTTCACCAGTGTACTAGCGACCAATTCCTGGAACTAAAACATTTCTAGTCCTCTATAGAGCACTGGTTCACTCTGCCTTGCCGCTCTCAACACCGCCGCCTCCTGGCCATACCGGGCGAAGGCTGCTAAAACTTCTCGGGGCCTGGCTTGAGGGCCTCCTGCAGACGGGCCCACCCTGTGGACCCTGTCTAATTCAATCGTCCCCGGGGAGTCCTCCCCAGGAGCCCCGCAAAGATGCCCTGGACCTCTCCTTTCAGCTGATGGTCAGTAACGGCCTTGGGGAGCGATTTAATCCTGATATTGGCCCTTCAAGATCTGTTCTCCAGATCTTCCATAGTGACCTCCAGGTTCCTCGTGGCAATGTCCAATCGCTCAATTGCCTCACTGTTAGCAGTAGTGTCTTTCAAGTTCTTGGAGGCCCCTTTCTAATAAATCCGTCCTCTCCCCCAACTTGGCCGTCTCCTGTCTCAGTTCCCCCAAGGCTGCATTTAGATCACTCCGCATCATTTGAAATTGCTCCTGGAAGCTTCTAGCCAAGGAGTCCCTCAGATTCTGCATTTCTCCTCTGAGGTCCTGTCTTGTCATCAGCGTCAAGGTCTCAACCTCTTCCCTGTCCCAGTTCTCCTTTGACTGTTCGCCCCGAATTCCGGTCTCCATTGCAGGCCAAAGCGCCTTTAAGGTTCCCTTAGGTTCATTCACTGGATGATCAGTTTTCCATGCCCTACCTCTGGTCCTGGAAGGCATTTATGGTAGGTCACGTCTGTGTTTTCGAAGCGCTGCGTCCCGGCGATCTCCCCAACACCACCTCTACAGCCTGAGGGGGTCTAACTCCGTCCACCCCCAAATGACCCAAGGTAGCCTGGGGGGGGGGTCTTGCCGTCTTCCAGGTCCTAGGACACTCTGATTTTAGCGGGGTCTGCTGTCCAGCAGGGCCCTCACTACCGTAAGCGCTTGATCCCTCACCTCAAGGGTGGCTGCCCACCCCACCCCGGCCCGCTCAGCACCCCACTCTTTCCTTCCCACGCAGGGGCCTGCTTGCTTAGTTTAGTGGGTGTATTCAATTCTCCAGTGGTGGCACCACGAGGGCACCAGTCGACAAAGAGACCGTTCTTTTATCCGTTTGTCCCCTTCATAGGACCAGACTGTTAATAACGTATCCGACCTGGGGCCCTGTGCTATTGGCCGCTTCACAATGGGGCTCTCGACAAGATCCAGTAGCCGCTCACTCAATCTCCCTTCAGGGGGGAAAGTGTCCGCCGCCCCCCGCGGCCGCTCCACAGGTTCCTAGTCCCCTCCCAGTAGATCTGCTGGCGCTGGAATGGATGCTGCTATGCCTCATTGGTGTGTGTGCGCATCTCTGTGGGAGAGCCCCTCCTCCTTCAGCTCACATACCTTCTAGGCACCGAGGCCCACCGATGCGCCGACTTGCCCCAATAGCCACTGTGCTCCTGCTCCACTTTCTCGGGGCCGGGCTCTCCCCAGTGCCGCTGACCTCCTGAGCGCTCCCCTGAGGATGAGGAGACGGGGCTCACACGCCTCCTCTTCGCGCAACACTAATGCGTCGCTGGTTTCCGCAGATCCTCCTCGCCGGTCGGGCCGCTGAAGAAGCCCCGTCCCCTGGGCAGGGGGGGGTGGGGAGCCTGCGGAGACCGCACTGAGATCTGCGGCACCGCCGCTCCCCGCTCGTCCTCCGTCGGGGTGGGGAGCAGGGGTCCCCCACACCCTCTCCACCGCACCTCCGGCTCAGTCCCCGGGCACCGGGTCCTCCTCGCTGGTCCTCGGCCCTCGCACAGGCCCTCAGGGGGACAGGAGGAGGGAGGTCCGCCCCTCCGGGCTGCTTCTCTCCCGCAACACTCTGGGAGCTCCCGATCGCTGCCGGGGGTGCCGCACCGCGATCCTGGTGCCCTCCTATCTCCAGTAGCTCATCCTCGACGCAGGGGGGTGGTGGGACTGCCCGATCCAGGCCTCAGATGCTGGAGCCGCCGTCGGCAGGTCTACTTGGTGCCGGCGGCCATCTTGAATGCATTATTGGTTTTTATACATTGTTGCTGGCTGTGCAAGTCCTTTGTTTCCTATGTTCTCATTCTTGTTCTTGTCTCAGTACTAGAGTGGTTAACGCTCCCGCTGCTCTTCCTCGTCCCAGTACCTCGTACTTGGTAATAATGTATAGAGGTAGGAGAGATGTGAGGGTAAGAAGGGAATGGAGACTGCAGAGATGTAATGGTGGGTATACGTGGTAGGGTTGCTGCTCAGGGAGAAGTGATGACATCTTGGGATTCGTCACACAGGTTAATGCTGTTTCCATTGCTTTCACAATACTTAACTTGAATTTCAACTTTCTGAATTACCCGTTTGACTTGCTTTACTGCACAGTTTTCTTTTAAAGAACTGAATCCTTTCCAACTCTTTCAAAAGTAAACTGTTGAGGTGTGTGTGTGTGTGTCAGCAGTAGTAGAGTGGTTGTAATTCTTACCTGTTATTTTCATTGCTTAGTGTATTTGTTCTTAATGTATGTGTATGCTTTGATTTGAGTGCTATGTCTCATTACACTGCCCCCACAAATCCTGAAGTCTAAGCCTTACTGAGCTACACCTACCTTGATTGAGTTTGGCTATATCCAAGTCTTTTACCTGTACACCATAATGGGGTACGCTTTCGGGACACTCCCTCAGGGCTGGTTCTGAAAATCTATTTTAACAGACTCAATTCTTTAAAAAGCAATTTGCCACCTGAAACGCTGCATTTTCCCTCTGCATAAAGTCTATATAACGGATATAGTAAGCCAATTATAGTGTGGACTTTACTGTACGTTACTGTATGTATACTGCACCTTTTTTACCATTCTGCTCCCCTCTTAAGACTGTAACCCCTCCCTGTTCTGTTACTTTTACACCTGGGAGAGTTGGGCATCCAAGGGAAAAATCTGCATCAAGGGTGCAGTCTTCTAATAATTTCTTTCTTCCCACAAATTCCTCCTGTATATACTATTCTATCTTCAGCACCAGCAGTCTTCCGAAAAGTTTTCACCACCAGGTAGTGCAATGTAGCTCTGTCTGCTCTACTCAGTGCCTGTATGTGCCCCCACTGGACTTCGGGCCCTGTAAATATGGATCTGCCGCGCACCATGACCTAGCCCTTTTTTTTCCACGCACTTTGTTAGCTTGAGGGACACCATTTTTGTAAATTGACTGGGTCCTGCCCTCCGGGAAGGCCTCAGGCTTCAAGCCCTGCTTGACCTGCCAGGGACAAATGTCTGTCTCCGAACCCCACATAATTTCTTTAGACTACCTGGGGGAATAAAATGACCTACAGGCTTCCAATCCATACACCCAAAGGCCTTGATGAGTGCTGCTAAAATCCTTATTCTTTTGCCACAGGGGTGATGCAGGGTCACCGGGCACAGTGTCGTATCATGGAAGACCATTCCCTGAGACAAAAATACCAAAAGCATCCAATGCAAAGACCCCATTCTTCGTCATCTAAGAGTCCCTATTCTAGGTTGCAGGGACTCCATGAAGGTTTTGGCACCACAGGTTCAGTTTCCGATTCAATCATCCACTACCGAGGACTTCCCAGAGGAATTCTGCGCCGAGGGGTAATATTTCATAATCTGGCTTCCAACCTTAAGGAGGCCAGCGGTTTTGAAACCTCCCAGAGTTGGACATTGTCCCAGCATCGACTCCAGGGGAGCACTCGTGCTTCTTTCCAGAAGATGATGGCTAAGATGGGGAGACTTGGGGTTTGTCAGCTCTGACCAGACCTACAGTGCAGTTTGAGCTGACTGACTTCCTTGACAAAGACCCCCAGAGAGACCTTGCTTCCTTTCAACCCGGCAGTAGAAGCCCCAATCTTGAAAACCTGGGAGAAGCCAGCCTCAGTCTTTGTAGTGAACAGGGACCTGGCCAAGAAACACCAACTGGCACCATCTGATCTGATTTTACTTTGCACCTATCCCTCCCAGCAAGTCTTGATTCAGACTGTGACGACCAGCCTAAAGATTACCTCCTTCCCCACCTTTCCCCTGACAGGCAGTGTAAGAAGTGGGACGCTTGGGGGTGTGAAGTGTTCACCTTGAGCAGTATTGCTTTGAAGGCAATAAACTGATGTTGGCCACATGTTCATTTGGTCTCTGGTTGGTTTTGAGGTGGCTGAAAATCTCCCAGTGGCAGATATGAGGATGCTTTAATGCCCTCTTACTGGATGGCACAGAGGCAGCATGCCAGTTCTGCAGTCGGGCCTTAACTGGGCCAACTGTGTTGCCAATGCTGTGGCCATTGGTACGGTCATCAGAAGGCACTGCCTCCTCAAGGTTCACTCCTGGTATTCAGGTTAAGCACCTGGATATCCGTTTTGATAGGCAAAATATCTGAGTATAGGTGGACTCTTCTATGCAGAGGTTTCAGTCTTGAAAAGCGACAGCAAATACCCTGGGATTAACTGTTCAACAGAGGAAGGGGATTTCAGCCTTTCTCCTCTTTTGCCCACAGGGGTCAGGCGCCATCAGGAAAACTGCAGCCGTACAATCTCCCACGCCATGAGTAGAGGTCGGGGAGCTCTGGGGGTGGGCGGGGGGAGTATCGCCTCCTTGACTGTGCCCTCTGCAACCCCAGAAGCCAATCCCCAGTCAAGAGGACTTCCATTATCCTGCCCCAGGGTGTGGGTGTTTATCTCTGAGCAAGGTTTCATACCATGTACCATGCTTGGGCATTACAGGTTGTGAGACCAGGTTCTCGACTTTGCTCAACTCCCTTCTGACAATTCGACGACCAGCCCTCCTTTGCCGTTGGTCCCTCCTGTTGCAGGAGGTCAATCTGCTTATGACAAACTGTACTATACAACTGGTAACCCATTAAGAATGAGGCAGGGGGTTTGTATACTCTTTACTTAATGATACTGAAGGAGGATATGGGATTGTGTCCCATTTTGGATCTGAAACTCTTGAAAATGTATCTTTGTAGGTACAAAATAGTCCCTCTTTCCCTGATCCTCCAAGCCCTCGATCTGCAGGACTGGTTGATGTACTTAGGCCTTCAGGGTGCTTATTTCCATGTAATGATCCTTCTCAAGCACAGGAAAGTTTGTGCTTCTCATGGAACCTCCAGAAGTTGCGTGTTTTCCACCTGGCCCTCTGATCTATTGGTGCATTTGGGGACACTCATCTGGGCCTTCGCTCCCGAGTAGCAAACATCTTCCAGGTGGTTCTTGTCATCCAGTCCCAGAAGATGGCTACTGCCTCAGCCTTTCTACACCTCCCGGGTCCCAATGTTTCCTGCATTTTCATGGTGCCAGAGGCCTTATTGCCATGAGGCTGTTTCTCAGTTGTCAGTGGTCACGGTTCCAGTGCAATATGTTAGACCTTTTACGTGTCTCAGACTGTGTCGCGGGGGATCTTGTGAGGTGGACCCTGAGAGACAACCATCTGAAAGAGTTGCTGCTCCGGAAACCAGTGCCCCAGCTGACAGTGATCACTTAGGCGTCCTTGAATGGTTAGGGCACTCATCATGATGGCACATTTGCTGGCGATGTGAGCCATCCAGCAGACCCTTGTTGCCTTTCTCTCCTCAGTGAGGGGCAAATGCATGCTGGTCCTCACGAACAAAAGGTGGCCATGCATTAACTAAACAATCGAGATAATGTGGAGTCCTTGCATCTGTGCAGAGTAATTCTTTATTTGTAAAGCGCTTATTCACAAGTGAAGTGCTTCAAGGCGGGAAGGGAACAAGGCGATATCGTCATTCTTGTGCCTTGAAGATTCAAAATGATCTAACAGCAATAACTAGCATAAGTGGGCAGGGGGTACATGCAAGACAAAATGTTGGTCAGCAATGCGCCCATGCTTACAGGCAAAGCTAGATAGGAAAGGGAGATGGAGGACATAAGACATCGTGCTAAGCCTTGTGCATACAGGTTGTGCAAGTGCACAGACAGAAGTGCGAGGGAGGGGGGTGAGGACAAGTGCGCCCATTCCATCAGGGCCAGGATTAAGTGCAGATTGGGAGCCACTCCCGTGGAATGTGTTACGAGTGCAGTAGTGCAAGGCAGAGTGCAGAGGCAAGTGCAGGACTGGCGGGAGAGCCTGGGACCTGTGAGGCTCTGGAGGTGCACCAGGCGACCAGTCAACTGACTGAACAGGTTGGGGATGAGAACAAAGGAGGGAAGCAGGAGAGCGGAGGAAAGGTGTTCGCAAGGGATGGGGAGAGCAAAGGAGGAAGAGAAGAGGAATGTTTTGAGGAGTTTCCGGAACTTAAGGAGGTCTGGCTCAAGATGGAGAGGTACTCTCCTGAGGGAGGCTCTTCCTGAGGGAGGTACCTGCAGAGGCTAAGAAACTACCCCAAATCTCTGTTTTGAGAAATGGCTCAACTGCAGAGAGTTGGAGGAGGCCAAGCGGGGCTGTTATGTTGTCTGGAGGGAATTTAGGAAGAGTGTTGTAGATAAGGGCTCTGGTCCCAGAAAGCCTTGTGGACTATGCAGAGGGACTTTAACTTGATCCTTGCAGCCACAGGGAGCCAGTGGAGGGATTTCAGTACCGGATAGGTGAGGTCCATGGGCTTAAGGCCAAGGATAAGTCTTGCAGTTCTGTTCTGGATAAGTTGAAGAGGTCGAGGAGTAGAGGTAGGAAGATTGAGAGAGACTGTTGCAGTAGTCTAACCTGGAGAGAACCAGGGCTCTGGAGACAGTGAGCCTCTGGGGGAAGGTGAGAAAAGGTAGAACACTTCTGAGGAGGTGCAGCTGTGTGCTACCACAGAGTAGCACTGCAACTGTGGTCTCTGGGAACAGAGTCTCGGACGTCGGTTCATTTAGCTGGAACATAGAACGTCATAGCGATTGCCTTAATCATAAGTGGGAGCTCTGCCAGGAAGTTCTAGAGTAGGTATTCTCCTTCTAGGGATCTACTCATGTGGACTTCCTTGCCTCCTGTGTCAACAGGAAGTGCAAGGAGGAGTTCTGCTTCAGGAAACTTTCTCAGCAGAGCTATCTGGCAGTGGAAGGCTGCAATGAAGGTAGACTGGGACTTTGATCTCCTCTATTCATTCCCCTTGGTCCCGGTCATACCGTTAGTTTGCAGGAGGCTATGCTGGAATGGATCCGCGTTGATTTTGATTGTTCTAGTCTGGGCTCCAAGGATGTCATACCTGGAACTTCTAGACGTTTCAATCTGTCCCTTTGGCGCTTCCGTCAAGAGTGGATATGCTCTCCCAGTCAGAAAGCGGGTCCTCAGCCTCAGCAGCCTGATCCTTCATGCTTGGTTGCTGAGAGGCTGAAATAAGAGTGTTGTTTGTCTCATGATGTCCTGGATATACTCCTTTTGGCTTGGCATACAGCCCTTAAGTCAATGTATGCTTGTAGGTGGGGTATATTCTCTGCTTGGTTTTGGGGAAGAATCTGGACCCTAACCTGTCCTACCTCCTGTTTTGGATTTTCTGCTTTCTTTTTCACGGACAGATCTACAAATTGCGCACTAAAGGGGATCTGCCAGCCATATTAGTCTTTAAGCGAACCCTTGAGCAAGGCTTTCTTCACAATCCCAACTGATATGTTTTTGCAGGGTTTGTGCAACAGGCTTTCCCCTATGTCAGTTTGTTACTTTTGTGCTTTTGTGGGATTTAAATTGTCGACTTTCTTGGTGGGTGCTCTGTTGAAGCCTCTGCATTCTCGTTAATTAAGATGACTCACCCCTTGGGTGATGTTTTTAGTTAGCCATCCCCTCCGTGAGACTGGTGAGTGAGCTCTAGGCATTGTCATACCTTTCACTTGTTTTTTTTTTCTTTCTCCAAAATAGGTGACTTTGCAAGTGAGGCTGGCCTTCCTTCCTTCCTCCCGAAGGTTTTCTCAGATTTTCTGTCAAATGATCCATCTTCCTGGGTTCCCCCCCCCCCCCTCTGCCTCTCCAATCCAATGCTGAGGAGCAATTCCATCTTCTGGACCCTGTGCGGGCCCTTGGCTTCTACACCTCTTCGACGAGGAACATCCAGGAAGATGGCCAGCTTTTTCTGGGTTATGTTAGTGGCTGTGCTGGCAGAGGGCTGTGACTAAAGAGACCCTGTCAAAGTGGATCATCTTCTACATCCAGGAAATCTACAATCTTCCTAGGAAAGATGTCCTTGAGGGTCTCTGGGCTCAGTCAACCAGAGGCATGGTTGCTAGCTCTTGGGGGTGCCTTGGACAATTGTCAAGCAGCTGTGTGGGCCTCACTGCACATGTTTGCCTAATATTACTGCTTAGATTGCCTTTAAGGGCAGGACGTTCGGTTCAGAAGAGCAATTCTCAATAGTTTTACGTTGTAGGTGGTGTCCTTTTGCTGTTCTCTAGATCTACGTACTGCTTTGGGAGTCTCATAAATGAGGAATCAGTGGAAGAAATTAATCCATTAGAAGAACAAATTACTTCTCTGTAATCTTTTTTTTCTGAGGAATGTCCCTCTCAACCGATCTCTCTTGGATGATTGCACGTACACCTCATCTTTCCTGTACCTCAGTAGCTGTACTCTAAGGAAAAAAGGCTGAACCAAGGTCATGGTGGCGTAACCACTTTGTATATACGGCCCCTGAAGTCCAATCCGTCACAGGGAGTTTATAGTCGCTGAGCCGCACTACCCCAGTTCCCCTTTACCCCCCAAAACCCCAGTGGCAAAAACAAATTCCCGAAGACCGCAGGGGCTGGGAATCTGTGGGAGGAATATCAATCAGAAAGAACATTATCCAAGAGGGAAGTCTTGCTCCTTTTCATTGTGCTAAGGAAAATCCTCCCAACACATGGTTTGCTGCAACTATCACAATGAATGTTCTTTATCTTTATTAAGCATGCTTAACCTTGCATGGACCAGAGGCATTCATGTTTCTGCCGTTTTCATTTGCAGGCTTTGGGACATAGAATGTGGTGCCTGTTTACGAGTGCTAGAGGGACATGAAGAACTGGTGCGATGTATTCGATTTGATAACAAGAGGATTGTTAGTGGTGCTTATGATGGGTAGGTATTTCTGTTGAGTTGGAAAACGTGTTTTCATCTTTTATATGTATGTCCATTATATGTAATATACCTGTATTAACTTATAGAAAGCGTAATATCTTGTATATTGTGTTGTATACATTTTTTATCCATGTTTTTCCATGTACACAATCTTAATTATCCTGATGTGCATTCTGAGATTTGTATATGCCTTTAAACTGCTCTTGTAATTTATTTTTCAAATACTATACATGGCACAAGTGCATGATGCATCACTTTTAATGGCTTACATGAGGTTAATAAAAGCTGCTAAAATGAACATAGCAGTATTTTTTAATTGTTTTCTTAGCAGTACCAATAAAGATTTTCCATAATAACTTACTAGTAAGTCTTCTATTAAAGACACAGAGGCGAGCATTATGCGCCTTTCTTTATTAAAACAAGTAAAGAAAGCTCAGCAGCAAGATATTTTGTGCACCTGAGTGCAATATAGATCATATGCATAATGAAAAAGGTGCACCAAATATAACAAAATGTAAAACATAGTAAATGCATCACATGTCCCTAAGTCTCTGAGGAAAATAAGAAAACTCATTTTCCCAGAAGTCTTCCCTAAAGTTCATCTAGAGGCCCCCAACATGTGACCTTAGTCCTCCAATAGGTATCTGGATCCCTTCATAAACAGTCCTGAACATGATGCAACTTCCTCTTTCGAGGCTGCGAACTTGGCAGTCCATAGTAAAATAGTAACTGTAGTCATCTGGTAGAGGAAGACTGGGTCGAGCTGCCTATCAGACATATTTGTCTGCAGGCGCTGTCAAGAGAGGGATAAAAGAGTAAAATTACTTCATGTATATTACAACCATAGTTTCCTTAGCGGAGTGGGAGAGAAATGTCATTGAGTTATTCTGATAAAATACACATAAGATTCCAACTTCTCAAAATTCATAGCCATGCATTTAATTGCTATCAAAGGTGATGCACGCTGCTATGTTCTCGCCAGGTGGGATAATGCTCGCCTCCGTGGCTTTAATAGAAATAAGACTTTCTAGTAAGTTATTATGGACAATCTTTATTCTGTGTCGAGACCAGAGGCTCACATTATGCTTGTTTAAAGCTTACTTACCACGATAGATGCCGGCTGATCTACCGGTTTCAGGGCGAATTGCTTAAATATTGATTTGCTTGCCCAGTCTGCCATCCTCATGAATTCCTCTAGGCGAACTCCAGCTTGAAAGGCTTTGGAGGCGGTGGCTCCTCTAACGGAGTGGGCTCCTAAGTGTTTGGTATCTATCCCTGCTTGAGTTAGGGTCCAACGCACCCAGCGTGCTAAAGTTGGAGTGGAAACTGCCTTGTGTGGTTTACACAGAGCTATCAATAGCTGCCCATTAGAGGTCCTAAGCGGGCCGTCTTTTCATAAACCTTCAAGCATTTAGCCAAGCAAAGCTTGGTCTGGTCTCTGAATGCGGGGTAAGAAATCACCCTGGAGTTGTATTTCGTCGTCCTGTGTATATGAAATGCGATGCCATCAGGAGAAAAGGTCCTGCCCGTTGGATCAAGAGCTCTGACGTCAGAGACTCTCCTGCAATAGACCAGGCAAAGAAGGGTAGTAAGTTTGCCGGATAGGGCCGTCTGGGATAGGTCCTCGTTATGTGGCCATGACAGAAAAAGATTCAATACTTTATTAACGTCCCAAAGCTTGTCATAGCCGGATGGAGGTGGGACTGTAAGCCTGATACCCTTGAGTAATCTGCAAACAAGGTGGTATTCTCCTGCTGGGACCCCCTGGACGAGATCATGTCCAGCAGAGATGGCTGAACGATAGGCGTTCACTGTTCTGTAGGCGAGACCTCTTTCAACTAAGCAAGCTAGGAAATTCGGGATCTCCTCTACAGGTGCTGAAACTGGATGTAGCCCCTTCCTTCTGCAGCAGGTGCTCCAAGAGTTGTAATACCTCTTAAGCGTAGCAGGAGCCCAGTTTTCCTTGATGAGACTGACCGCCATGCCCGACATACCGAGGACTTTCCATCTTGACCTGAAATCCTCCAGGCCGCTAGGGTCAGTGACACGCTGAGAAGAAGGGGGTGACGCTGTCCTGATGGATCTAGTAGGAGATCCGGAAACTGGGGTAGTAGAATTGGAAAATCCGAGCAAAGTTCTAGAAGAACTGGATACCAGGTCTGAGAGGTCCAGACCGGTGCTAGGTCTAGATCCGAATGCTCCTGACAGACCTTTGCCAGGGTCCTCGCTATCACGGTGAATGGAGGAAAGGCATAATGGAGTCCTTGAGTCCATTGTTGCAGAAATGTGTCCGTCGCGGCTGCTGCCGGATCCGGCCTCCAGCTATAAAACACTGGTAGTTTGGTGTTGAGTCTGGATGCAAAGAGGTCTATGGACATGGGACCCCAGAATCTTTGGAGGCGAAGAAAGACTTCTCTGTTGAGCCTCCAGTCGCTGTAATCTGTGTAATGTCGGGAATACTAATCTGCTACCACGTTTGTTAAGACCAGGGAGATACTCCTGCTGTGACTGAAATTCACTGCTCCAGACAGATGCCAAAAATCCTTGGCTAATTCGGCTAGAGGCCTCGATTTGGTGCCACCAAGATGATTGATGTACCTTACTGCTGAAATGTTGTCCATTTTCAGCAAGATACAACTACTCACTCTGCCTCTGGCAAAAGAGTGCACCACGAAGGAGCCCGCAAGGAGCTCCAGGCAGTTGATATGTAGAGCCAACTCTTGAGGAGACCAAGTTCCTCCAGTGGCGACGGAGCCGCAGCTCGCTCCCCAACCGGAGCGAATGGCCTCTGATTTGATGAGGATATCTGGGGTGGATCCGAAGATCGCTCTGCTGTTCCAGGCTTCCATGTGGGTGAGACACCAGTTGAGTTCCGTTCTCGCCTGAGGTGACAGTGTCAGGCGTTGAGAATAAGAAAGGTTGTGTGTTAAGTGTTGACCTTTCAATCTTTGTAATTCCCTGTAGTGAAGGGGGCTGGGAAATATTGCCTGGATGGAGGAGGATAGCAAGCCTATTACTCTTGCTAGCTCCCGAAGCGAGAGAAGACTCCTCTGTAGAAGTCTGCGTATCTCTCGTTTGGTGGAGTGAATCTTGGCTGTTGGAATGTGAAGTTGAGAATTCGGAGTATCCACCACGAACCCCAGAAATTCCAGTCTTCTGGATGGATGAAGAATTGACTTTTCCCAGTTTGAGAAAGCCGAAGCTGTGTAGTAAGTCTATGGCTACAGTGGTCTACCTCTGAACCAGCTCTTGTGATTGAACCATAAGGATGATGTCGTCCGAATAAATTATAAGTCGGACACCTTGTTATCTTAGATGAGCCACTAATGGCCATAGAAGTTTGGTAAAAGCCGAAGGTGCTGAGGAGAGTCCGTAAGGTAGACTCGTGAACTCCCAGTCTTGATTTCTCCATGAGAATATTAGATAACCTACGTGTGCCTGATGATTGGGCACTGCGAGGTAAGCATCCTTCAGATCTAGGCACATGAGCCAATCGTTCGGTCTCGGGATGTCCCTGGGCATGTGTATACCTTCCATCTTGAAGTTTGTTTATTTATAATGCTCACCAGACCCAAGGGTAACAGGGCGCAGGAAAACAAGAATATTCATGGCTTAGTTACAGTATTGTGCAGAAATTTACAAATATATACAGACATGGTATAGTTTCCAAAGCAGGAGTACAGATATATACAGTTGAAGTGCAGTAGGCAAGAGGACAAATATGCACAGTGGCAGAAGTGTAGGTTGTGTGGGGTTTAGTGGTCATTTTCCTTTAACCAGTGGATGTATTTGCGTCTGAATGGTGGATAGGTTTGGGCTGCCCTTATGTGGGGTGGGAGGGAATTACAGTGCTGGGCAGCTTTCACCTGGAAATGTTGCCACCTGTTTAGGCTTGTTTAAATCTTGGCACTATGAGGAGGTTAGCATTAACAGTTGTGGTGGGTCTGAAGGATGGACGTTTGCTGATTCTATCTGTGAGGTATCGGGGGTGGTGGTGTTCAAGCATTTGTTGGTGAGAGAGGCTGTTTTCAGTGAGATTTTGTCGGTTGTGGTAAGCCAATTGTTAGCTCTTCTATTTTGTGAGATGTGTTCTTTTTTGGACAAACTCAGTGCTGCTCTAAGGGCGTTGTTTTGCAGGACCTGAATTTTATTAATAATGTTTTTGTTTGTTCTGAGGTAGAGGGCTTTGCAGTAGTCCAATTTAGAGAGGATAAGGGCTCTGGCTAGGGTAGTCCAACTGTCAGTGGAAAGCAATGGTTTAGCTGCTCTGATTAACTTGCATGTGTAGGCGGTGGCAGAGACCATGGAATTGACTTGTTTGTTAAACAATAGGGTGCCATCTATGTAGAAGCCTAGCGTTTTGACTTCTTTGGCTACAGGGATGGTATTGCCATCAATGATGAAGCTCTGGTAGTTTGGGTTGAGTTTGTTGAGGTTGGGGGTGGTCCCGATGATTATCAGCTCCGTCTTGTCATCATTCAGGCATGGACTGTGTGAAGCCATCCATGCCTGGATGATGAGGTACACCTTGTTCACCAAGGCCAAATCCTCATCATCTCCTGTCAGCGGAATGAGGATCTGAGTATCATCTGCATAGTTAGTGAAGGTGATACCAAGACCATCTAGATCGTCGAAGAGGTGCTTAGTGAACACGTTGTACAATGTGGGAGAGACGCAAGATCCTTGGGGTACCCCGCAGGTGATGGGGATAGGATCACCAGAGGCAGTGGGCGAGAAGACAGGCATAGTTCTATTGGAGAGAAATGATTGGATCCAACCAATAGCTTCTTGAGAGAAGTGGGCTGCTAAAAAGTGGCCCTAAATGAGGAATTCGTTGAGCGCTTTTACGTTTATCACTGGGCGCACCTTTTGTATTCTGCACACCAGAAATATGGGGCTGAAGAAGCCTCCTTGATTTGAGCAGGGGCGAATCGCTTGTTTATGATGCAGGCTGCGTATTTCGCCGTCTAACGCTATTTGGTGTGTTTGGGACATCACTATAGGGGTAGGGCAACAGACTTGAACGGGCCGGGTGAAAAACTCTAGGTGCAGACCGCGTGCTGTGTCCCTGACCCAAGCATCTCCAGATAAGGTATCCCAAGCTCTTGCAAACATAGCTAGCCTCCCTCCTATAGTCATCTGTGGCGCAGGCGCTGTTATAAGTGCACTGACCTGAGGATGATTGTTGGGCTGGATGTCTAGCTGCTAGTCTCCAGGCATACCCTCTTCCACGTCCTCTTGAAGGGAAAAATGTGTTGGTGCGCTCTTGCCAGGCATTATGCTGGTCCCTGGAGTGCTGAGGTCTTTTATTGAAGAAATAACAGCCAGAGGAGCGACCTCTACTTCGTCCGGCCCTGGAGAAAACCTTGGAAGAGAAGATTCTCTTTATGGAGGCCTGGGCTTTGTCCAATGCAGTGAAAGTACCGACGAATTTAGACATTTCCTTCATGAAAGGATCCCCAAAAACAGGCCTTGAGCTGTTGCACCATACTGTGTCTGCTAATTCGCTCAGGTTGGCGTCGATCTTAAATAGAATGCCTTTGCGATGCTCAGTTGATATGGCACAGCTAGCATTTCCTAGTAAGCAAATGACCCGCTGAACCCAGCCTGAGACAATCACCGGGTCCTCGGGGTCAGATGTGTCACTGGCTGCTTCCGCTAGGTCCAAGATCTTGGCTAGTGGACTCGTAACGTCCAGGACTTTGTCCTGACAGGACTTCCAGGCACGGTCTTTGACTTTCCTAGGGTCCTTCACATTTTTGTTCAAAAAAGTAATCATTTTAGAGTCTAGCTCAGGTGTTAGAGCTACTTTGTCTGCAATGTCTGGGCATGGCCATTCAGCCCGAAGTCTGGATCTGACCTCCTTATCAAGGGTTTTGTGCAGTCTGGAATAAATGTAATTAGCTGTTCTGGAAGATGGTTCCCAGTCAGTGGATCTGGGATGTATTAGGTCCTCCGGCGTGAACATCGCCTTTGAAGGAGATTTATTCCCGGTTGTCGTCTTGGGGATGGTCTTGGGATTGTCTTGGATTGTCGTCTTGGGGAAGTCAACACATGTTTTTAAAAGGACCCTGCGGTGCCAGTTCCCAATCACAGAAGTGAGTGGCAACAGGCGTTACAAGGACACAGCAAGTTGGCGGCACACAGCGAAGTGTGACTCTGCAAGTTAAGTAAGGGCGAGTGGGTCAGAGTTGGAAATGTATGTGATTTGGGTTGTTTTACTTAACGAGCAAACCGTATTTTTGGCCAAAATCCCTGCAATCTTTTCGGCTGCAGTTTGTTGCATTATGGTAAAACAACCCATATTCTACTTGCCTACAGCTCACATCCGCCTCCTAACAGCAGTCTGGCTGCTCTGCCGTTAGAGGGGATTGGTTCCTCTGACGTATTCCACATCTATGACAGGTAATCACCACAGCTGTGCTGCTTTGGAAAAATGTCCTGCGTCGATATGCCGTCCTAGAGGGCCTCTGTCGAGCTGACGTCACTGGATGTTATAAGTAGGACGCACAACGCCCGTAGCCTCAGTTCTGTTGTTTCCGCAAACTTGTTGGCTCCAGAGATCTCGGCGCACCTCGGTTCTTCTGATTTCTATCAGTTCCTCGAACTTGGTTGTTTGTGAAGATATCATGTCTTTGTCTTCTACCCCGCGGTGGGGATTCAAGAAGTGTCAGGACTGCGGTTCCAAGATATCACTTATGGACCTGCATGACCTCTGCCTCTGGTGCCTCGGCGAGCACCACGCCACGGATGACTGTGATGATTGCCAGTCTTTGACGTCGAAGGCCTTGCGGGAGCAGAAGAAGAAGCTATCTGTAGGTAGGGTTTCCAAACCCCGAAAGTCGGAATCCGCTGGGCTTTCGATTGACTATTGGAGGGGCGACTCTCTGCGTCGGCTTAAGTCCAGGGGGGGTCTCTGTCCCGGAGTGGTTCCGCCATTCCTCTGCCTCTTCTGGGCACTCGCGGAAGCGCCGGCACCAGTCGCCTTCCCTGTCCTTATCTGAGGACTCTGTCAGACGGCGGGTAGCTTGTCCTACCAAGCATTCCTCTCCTGCGGAATGGGACGCATTTCGTAAGGAAATTATGGCGATTTTCGAATCGCAGGGCTCCGTTCCATCCGCGCCTTCGCGAGAAGCCGGCAAGGTAAGCGCTAGGGCCACCGCTCGCACGCCTTTGGGCTCGGGCAATCGGTGCGATCTTCAGGAGCCATCGATGTCCCGATCGAACAAGGTAGATCGCTCTAGCCATGCCCGCTCCAGGTCTCGGTCCTCGATGCCCTCAAGACCGTCAGAGCCTGTGAGGACTTCTAAGAAGACGTCAATGCCATCGGTGCCATGTCCGTTGAGGGACTCTCTCCAGGCTCAACCTCCGAGGAAGTAGTCGACGCCATTGGCGCCGAGGCCGTCGAAGGACACGCTCTGGGCACCGCCCTCGAGGCATGTGTCGAAGCCATCAGCGCCACGCTCTATGCCGATTCCGTCAACGCCTTTTGTGGAGGCTTTACCAGAGGTACCCCGTGCATCCGTGGAAACTCAGAGGAAGGCCCTGAAGAAGTCTGAGGCCTGTATTTTAACCTTTTTCTGTGCCTTCATCCAGGGATTTATTCCAGCCTCTGGATTACATCTCTGAGGTGGATGAACGGTCTGATGAAGGTTTGGTTCCTGATGAGCTTTTGTCTGGTCATAGCCAGTTGGAAGACATGTGTCAGTCTTTGCACAACGCCAGTGGTCTGGACACCTCTCCGGAGGTTGAGTTCGATAGGCCTGAGCCTGGCACGCACGCCAAGTCTTCATAACGGCGTCTCATGTCGAGGATGACTGAGTACTTGGGGTGGTCTGCACCACCAGTGGATTTTCTGCAGGATGACCTGACAGATATCCTTGACCAAGGTCCACCCACTGACATTTCATATGGCTTCACAGAGAAGGGTGGCGGCGGCTTGGACTACTCTAGAGAATCTCCCTGCAGTGAGCAAGTCGTTGCCGAAAAAATACTATCCAGCCAGTAGCGGCCCCTGCTACTTGACGACGCACCCCACTCCGGAGAGTTTGGTGGTGCAGGTGGCTACGGCCCCAGCAAAGCAGGCGTCGTACCCTACCATCCATCCTGATAGGGACGATAATCGTTTTGATGGCTGGGCGAAGAAAGTGTTTTCTTCAGGGGTTATGTCTTTACAGGCATCCAACTCTGTGTGTGCCTTAGCACGTTTCACTCACACTCTGTGGAATTGTGTGTCTTTGGCGGCTGAACATATTCCCGAAGGGGAGGAACGGGATGGTTTTCTTGCCCTTGTTCAGGATGGCAAGGATGCTATGTGTGAATCCGTTCAGTCGGGTCTGGACATAGCAGACTGTGTCAGCCGGTCCATGGCTGCCAGCACCGTGATGCACAGATTTGCGTGGTTGCGGAAGTCGGGGTTTGCTCCTTACATACAAGCCCGGCTTCTCAACATGCCCTTTGATGGTGTACATCTTTTTGGCAGCAAGGCTGACGAGATCCTTGAGAGGTTGCACACCTCCAAAGCTGCAGCAAAGTCGCTGAGCACTGCAGTCCGCCAACCTCTGCCTTTTCGTCCTAGGGGACAGCAATGGAGTGGACGTTCCTTTCGATACTACTCATCTTTTGGTAGATCAAGTGAAGAAGCCAGTCAAAGGGGCCCACGTTGGAGTACCAGAAGTGGAAAACAAGGTACTTTAGGTGCCAAAGCCGTCTCTTTGCTCTCAGGCACTGCCGTAGCCGCTTCAGCTCAGTCATGAGGCCATGGTTCGCCGGTTGGGGGAAGGCTGGCGCAGCATCTTGTAGAATAGCATGCCATTACTTCAGATGTGTGGGTTCTGGAGATCATAGCCCACGGCTACTGTCTTACTTACCGGCAGAGGCCTCATGACAATCCACCAGGGAATCTCTCTTTGAAGAGTCCTGATCCGCTTCTTGCGCAGGAAATCGAATCCCTGCTGGAGAAAGGCGCCATAGAACTGGTGCCTGTAGCAGAGGAAAAAGGGATGGTATTGCCCATATTTTTTTATCCCGAAAAAAGACAAGGGATTGAGACCCATCATGTACTTGCGTGGTTTCAACAAGCTCCTCAGGAAGGACAAGTTCAAGATGGCTAATCTTTCTCAAGTCCTCCAGGCCCTTCAACTTCAGGACTGGTTGGTGTCTCTCGACCTCAAGGACGCTTACTTTTATGTGCCGATTCATCCCAAGCACAAGAAGTACCTGAGGTTCGTGGTTGGCGACTCGCGTTTTCAGTTTCGGGTCCTGTCGTTCGGATTGACCTCCGCCCCGAGGGTCCTCACCAAGCTCATGGTGGTGGTGGCAGCGTATCTCAGGAAAGGGGGGATTCACGTCTACCCCTACCTGGACGATAAGTTGACCAGGGCGCGCTCTCCCGAGCAAGTCCTGGATCATCTGTCGGTCACCTGCCACTCCCTTCACGAGCTGGGCTTCTCCCTCAACTTAAAGAAGTCCCACTTGACACCTACCCAGCGGCTCCAGTATATCGGAGCAGTGCTCAACACATCTCTGGGGCAGTGTTCGCCTCCCCAGGTGAGGGCTCATCACATTCTGCAGATGGTGGACAAGTTTCAACGTGCCCAGAGTCTCCGGGCGTTCGAGTTCTTGAGGTTGCTCGTCCTCTCGGCATCCTGCATTCTTCTGGTGCCAGAGGCCAGGCTGTGGATGAGATCTTTGCAGTGGGCTCTCGAGATGCAATGGTTGCAGGCCTCCGGCAGGATGTCGGATCCAGTTCAGGTGCCGCCCTCGGTTGCCCAGGATCTTCTGTAGTGGGCCGTCGAAGGCAATCTGATGAAAGGGGCTCCATTTTGGCTACCCTGGCCGGAGGTGGCTATCGTGATGGACGCATCTATCGCGGGATGGGGAGCGCATACCAACAAGTTGAGTCAGCAGTCAGCAGTCCTTGGTCTCCGTCGGAGTCCAGACTTCATATCAATCTGCTGGCGCTGAGGGCCGTCAGGCTAGCCCTGAAGGCTTTTCTGCCGGCTGTGCGGGGAAAGAATGTCCTGATTCTGACAGCAAATACAGTGGCCATGCAAAACCTCAACAAAAAGGTGGTGGGGGGGTGGCAGCTCTGTTTCTGGGCCATCCAGCAGGAAATTTCGATCTTGGCAGTTCATCTGGCCGGAGACGAAAACTTGGTGGTGGATGCTCTGAGCAGGCAAAGCACGGTCTCTCACGAGTGGGAGCTGGCTCAGGAGATTCTCCTGGAGATCTTCACCCTTTGGGGGACCCCACAAGTGGATCTCTTCGCCACCAGTGTCAACCGGAATTGCAAAAGATTTTGCTTGTGGGAATTTCCTCCAAGAGGAGCCTTAGGTGACGCGTTAGCAGTGAAGTGGTCCTTCCCACTGCTGTACGCGTTTCTGCCAGTCACCTTCATTCCACAAGTGCTGCGCAGGTTATGGAGGTTCGCTTCCCGAATGATTCTGATTGCTCCAGCATGGACCTTCTCGACATGTCCATCTGCCCTCCAAGCCGTCTTACCTACCGAGACAATATGCTCTCACGGGAGGGGGGTCAGGTTCTCCATCCAGAGGTCAAGTCCCTCAACCTCCATGCTTGGCTTCTGAAAGGTTGAGGTATAAGGATTGGGACCTCCCTGAAGACATGAGTGTTGATTTCGGCCAGAAGGCTCGCAACTAAGTTCCTGTACTATTGCCGTTGGAGAAAGTTCTGTAACTGGTGCAGGGTTAAGAATGTGGCTCCTTTTTCATGTGCCATTCCTGTGGTTCTCTTTTTTGCTTTCATTAGCCCACAAGGGCCTGCAAGTGGGTAGCATTTAAGGTTACCTGGCGGCGCTGTCCATATTTAAGCGCTCGTCTGAGGAGTGTTCTTATTTTAAGATTCCTTTTGATTTCTCAGTTTTTGAAAGGGTTCACTATTGTGTTCCCACCGTCACCTTTACAGGTGCCCGGTTGGGATTTGAACCTGGTTCTAAAATTCCTAGTGGGAGCTCCTTTTGAGCCTTTACATTTTTGTCCTTTGAGACTGTTGATCTTTAAAACTGTATTTTTAGTTGCGGTCACTTCCGCTCGCAGAGTGAGTGAGTTGCAGGCACTATCCGCCAAGACAACCTTCACGGTGTTCTGTAAGGACAGGGTTGTCCTTAGGGTTCGTCCTTCTTTTCTTCTGAAGGTTGTCAGAATTTCATTTAAGCCAGAAGGTTATTCTTCCGGCGTTCTATCCTCCTCCCCATCCTGGTAAGGAAGAGGAGAGGCACCATAGGTTGGATCCTAGGAGAGCGTTAAGCTTCTACATCTCACTCATGTCCCGGGTCAGAGTGGACGATCAGCACTTTATTGGATACGCTGGAAGGCGTTTGGGCTAAGCTGTTACTAAACAGACCTTGTCCAGATGGATTATCTTGACCATCTCTGAATGCTACCGTCTGGTCGGTAAGGACCCTCCGGTAGACTTGAGGGCCCATTCTACTAGGGGTGTGCCTGCCTCCACTGCTCTGCAGAGGGGTTTTCCCATTCGTAACATTTGTGAAGCAGCCTCATGGGCATCTGTCCATACTTTTGTAAAACACTACTCCCTGGATTCTATCCATGGGCAAGATTTGGCCTTTGGCAAGGCGGTCCTCTATTCCGCAATTTAATTGGGCATTCTAAACTTCTAAATTCTTTTCCCACCTCCATACGTTGGTACTGCTTTGGGAGTCTGTCATAGATGTGGAATACATCGGAGGAACCAATCCCCTCGAAGAACAAGTTACTTTCTTACCTGTTAACGTTCTTTTGATGGGATGTTCCGATGACGTATTCCACATTGTACCCTCCCAGCCTGCCCCTCAACAGAATTTCTTATGCGATTACAGAAAGCTTTGTGGAAACATAAGCTGCAGTCATTCTGGCAGAAGATTGGTGCCACACGTTCTGGGAAAAATGTACAACTGAGGCTACGGGCATTGTGCATCCTACTTGGAACATCCAGTGACGTCGGCTCGACAGAGGCCCTCAAGGATGGCATATTGACGTCATTGACGCAGAACGCAGGCGCTGAAAAATGTTCCTAAGCAGCACAGCTGTGGTGGTTACCTGTCATAGATGTGGAATACGTCGTCGGAACATCCCATTGAAAGAACGTTAGAAGGTAAGAAAGTAACTTGTTCTTCTAATAGATCCTTTGGGTAGTACAGACATATACTAAGTTAGGGACCTGCATACCAAGGGATAGGTTTTGTAGAGTCTTATCTCAAGTGGACTTTCGGAAAACTCCCTTAACAACCATACTTCATATAATTTGCAATTAATAGAAATACTGAGGTGCTGCATGCAATCTGTTAAGCAAACGGCACATTTAAATGTAATTGTCACCTCCTGAATAATCTGATTTCGAATAAGTTAAATTAAGTCTAGACCCTTTATGGTTTTGTCACTTTGGACCAAACCCACATTCATCCTACCTCATTCCTTGCTGAGAGAATGCCACTTCGCAAAGTATTAAAAATGCCCCCACTGAAAGTAGTTTCGAGGGGATTGGGTTCTCCGACGTATTCCATATCTATGACGGGTAATGTCCACAGCTGTGCTGCTTCGGAAAAGCTTTGGCGTCTGCATCCTGCGTTGATGACGTTGATGCGCCGTCCCCGAGGACCTCCGCCGACGTCACCCGATGTGATAAGTAGGACGCACAACGCCCATAGCCTCAGTTCCGTTTTTTCCGCGAACGTGTTCGCTTCGTGAATCTCGGTACGCCTCGACTCGTTGGAGTTTGCTGTTTTCTATTCTCGGTTCGTTGAACCTGTTCGGTTGTTGTGAAGACCTGCTTGTGGCGATCTCTTTCTCATCTTCGACCCCGCGTCCTGGTTTCAAGAACTGCGGGGACTGTGGGTCCAAGATGTCGGTCACGGACTCGCACAACGCCTGCCTCTGGTGCCTCGGGGAGGCACACGATACGGAAGACTGTGTCGACTGCCAGTCGCTCACGGCAAAGGCCTTGCGGGAAACCAAGAAGAAGCTGTCGGTTGGCCGGGTGTCTAAGCCCCGGAAGTCGAGGTCTGCAGGGCTTTCGACGGATGACTCGAGGGGTGACTCTCTGCGTCATCGTCGGAAGTCCGGTGGGTCTCCTTCCAGGAGTCGGTCTCGCCACTCCTCCGCCTCTTTGAGGCATTCCAGGAAGCGCTGGTCCTATTCCGAGGACTCCGCCCGTCGGCGGGTCGCTTATCTCTCCATGCAAGCGACACCCGAGAAATGGGCTTCCTTCGGGAAGCAGATGCTAGCGATTCTGGAATCGCAGGGCACCGGTCCGTCCGCGCCTCCGAGTAGGGTCGGTCGGCACCGGTCGAGAAACACCGCCCGTACGCCTTCGGGCTCGGGTGGTCGGCACGGCTCGCTGGAGAGGTCCCGATCGGACAAGGGTAGCTATTCTCACCATGCCCGTTCCAGGTCCCGGTCCTCGACGCGCTCGAGTTCATGTGATCCTGTGCCGTCTTCGAAGAAGACGTTGACGCCTGTGGCGCCGAGGTCGTCGACTATTTCTCTCGAGGCTCCGCCTCCGAGGGGGTCGTCGGCGCCCAGGTTGTCGAGAGACACGCTCGGAGCTCCGGCTTTGAGGACTGTGTCGACGCCGCCGATGCTGGCGGCGCTGTAACTGACGTTGATGCCTTTTATGTCGGCGCCGACTCGTTCGGTGCCTTCTACGCCTTTTCTGTCGACGCCGGCGCAGACTCGTTCGACGCCTTTCGAGGCGGTGGTGTCGGAGGGGCCCCGTGGCACGGGGTTTGCCCCTAGAAAGGCTATGGCTAAGGTCCGGCACTGCTTTGGTCAGCAGAGGTCTTCCTCTCCCCGCCTGGAGTACATTTCAGAGGGTGATGAAGGCTCTGATGGCGGCCTGGTTCCGGTTACGGTTCCAGATGACCTTATCTCGGGCCATAGCCAGTTTGATGACCTGAGGCAGTCGCTGCATGATGCCAGTGGACTGGACACCTCTCCGGAGGTGGAGTTTTGTCGGCTGGAGCCTGGCACTCATGCCGATTCTTCATATCGGCGCCTTATGTCTCGGGTTACCGAGTACTTGGGTTGGTCAGCTCCCCCAGGGGAGTTCGTTCAGGATGATCTCACGGACATCCTTGATCTCGGTCCACCCACTGACCCGGTTTTGCCTTTTCATATGGCTCTGCAGAGAAGGGTGGCGGCGGCTTGGACTGCTCCGGAGAGTCTCCCGGCATTGGGCAAGTCTTTGTCGCGAAAATACCGTCCAGCCAGTATCGACCCCTGCTACTTGTCTAGGCACCCCACCCCGGAAAGTTTGGTGGTGCAGGCGGCTACGGCCCCGGCAAAGCAGGCGTCGTATCCTACCATCCCTCCGGATAGGGATGACAAACGTTTTGACGGCTGGGCGAAGAAAGTGTTTTCTTCGGGGGGTATGGCGCTTCAGGCGGCCAACTCCATTTGTGCCTTGTCTCGTTTCACACACACTCTGTGGAACTGTTGCATTAGCGGCTGAACATATTCCAGAAGGGGACGAACGGGATGGTTTCCTTGCTATGGTTCAGGATGTCTCGTTTCACGCACACTGTGGAACTGTTTCCTTGGCGGCTGAAGATATTCCCGAACGGGATGGTTTCCTTGCCATGGTTCAGGATGGCAAGGATGCTATGTGTGAGGCCGTTCAGTCGGGTTTGGACTTGGCGGATTGTGTCAGCCGGTCCATGGCGTCGAGCACCGTAATGCGCAGGTTTGCGTGGTTGCAGAAGTCTGGGTTCGCTCCTGATGTGCAGTCCCGGCTCCTCAACATGCCTTTTGACGGTGAACACCTTTTTGGCAGCAAGGCGGACGAGAGCCTTGAGAGGTTGCAGACCTCCAAAGCTGCAGCAAAATCGTTGGGCGCTGCAGTTCGCCAACCTCCGCCTTTTCGTCCTAGGGCACTACTTGTTGGAATCTCGAAGATCCTCCTCTGGCCATGAGTCATCGAGACATCCGTCAATGGCCAATTCGGCGTTGGCCTACACAGATGAAGGCATCTTCATCAGGGTCTACAGCTCGTCTCTAGTCAACGACAACCTCGTCGACAACCAAGAAGTCATCTGCTGAAAAGACTATGCGCCCGACGACTACCACGTTTCGGAATTACTGACAGAAGGCAATATATTGTCCCCTAAAGGTATTTTAAAAATCCTAACTGGGACCATGATGCAGTGCGACCAGGTTCCCCTGGGAATGTCTCCTATAGAGTACCCAGTTATCATGCCAGAAGACATTCTATCTAGAGAGGAAAACACACCTCTAAGGTCTCAAACACCTACTCTACCATCAACATCTGTAGGAATAGGCAGTATGCAGAAACAATGCCCCCCTTATAAACCCACAATCCCTGTTTTCCCTGCAGGTCCTTACTACAATGCCGTCTGTTAGGGCAGCTTGACGCCACGCTTCCGCTTGCTCAAGCAATTCAACCTTATGGAGAACCTCAAGTTACCCCTCAACGAAGGGATCCAACCTATCCCTGTAGAGACCAGGGCCTGATCCCTAGGATTCAAACACCTCCTAGACCTCCACCTCCACATACATTCAGTCCACGTAGGAGAGACCAAGAAGAACGGGAATTGATCGACACAGACCAGGACACTTTTCCGAGGGATACATGTTCCACTGCCTCTGACACATGGGACACAGATCCTGACCAAGATGCACCAGGTAGCCCGGCTCAGCCTTCGCCTCTGGGCGAGATCGGGGAATTTCACTCCATAATGTCTAAGGCATGCCAGGAGTTTGGTCTAATTCCAGATGAGGAGAAGATGGATTGTTTCCTCTTCGACCATATGGGTAAATGCAGTAAGGCAGTCTTTCATACCCATTCTGGATCATGTGTGGCAGGAGGGCCTCCGTACTATGAAACCTCCTTTTACGGAGCCGGCGGTTAAAGGAAGGTTGGAGAAGTTTAAGGCTCCAGATACTACACCGAAATGGCTCACTTCGCAACCTGCTCCAGATTCAGTTGCTCAGCGGCAGCAAGCCGCAAAGCTCAAACACAGCGCAAGTATGCCACTCCGCCAGACAACGAAAACCGAAAAAATGTATGCCTTTGGAAAGGTTTTCAACATTGCGCCGACAACTGTTAAAGAAGCAATGCCCTGGCAATAGTCGCTCAATATGATCGAGAGATGTGGCACCATCTGGCTCCTTTATTGGAACACTTGCCGGAACAGCAGAGAAAAGAGGCCATGACGCTGGTGCGCGAAGGAGATGAAGCCTCAGATCACAGCATCAACATGTGTAATTATGTAACCTAAGCTTTGCCTATCCTGTACTACTGCGCCCCTTTACCTTCGGGTCCGGTGCTCAATAGAAGTGAATAAAACAAACAAAACAAACATCGCTGTAGTCCTTGCTGAAACAGGGTTGAAGCAGATCGGCAATGGCCTAGTCCTTAGACACCAGGCATGGCTAGGTTGCACTGATTTTCGCCAAGAAGTGCAACACAAGGTCATTGATGTGCCATGTGAAGGGGAAAATTTGTTTGGGGACAAAATTGATGAGCCACTTAAAGCCATGAAGGCTGACTCAGACACAGCTAGGTCTCTCACAGCCCTTCAAAGACGGAGGTCCTTTCGAGGAGCCTCAGGCAATGCAAGATTCACAGCCTCCAGAGACAACAAGAACTATGGTAGGCCAGGATATTACTCTCAGGGCTACAAGCGGAATGATCAATTCTCCCAGCGCAACAGAGAATACCAAGGGCAACGAAACGCAGATCTGTCACCTCCCAGAGAGGTAGGCAAAATAAGGCGCAGCAATGACTGCCGCAGGGGCAGTCAGGAGGGGGGGGAAATGTGGCATTCTTAGACAAGTGGCAAACGACGAACAGGTGGGTGCTAGATGCAATCCAGTATGGCCACTTATTGGCGTTCAAGCACCCACAAACCCCCATGCCCCCTACAAAGATCTCATCCACATCAGTTTTTACAGCACGAGATACGTCAAATAAAGCAAACAAGCCATCGAAAAAGTTCCTCCCTCAACAAGAGGAAAGGGTGTATACTCAAGGTACATCATCAAAAAACAGACTGGAAGTGGCACCCTATTCTGGATCTACAGAGACTAAACAAACAAAAATGGTAACGGCCCAGGTCATCATAAAAGCCATTCAGCCCCAGAAATTCCTAGCGGCCTTAGATCTCAGATGCATGCTTCCATGTGCCGATACATCCAAGGCACCGAAAGTACCTCAGATTCGTAGTTTGTGAAAGCCATAATCTATTTTGCATGCTACCTTTCGGCTTGAAATCGGCACCCAATACATTCACATTGTGCCTGGTACCGGTAGCAGCCTTCCTGCGGAAACAAGGCCACCACGTCTACCCGTACTTGGAAGATTGGCTAGTTCGAGGTTTAGCGAATCAACAAGCCTCATCTTCTCTCAACCAAACAGAGGCACAGCTCCAACAATTGGGCTTTACAATCAATTATACAAAATCCTGTACAGTTCTCTTAAGGAGTTTGGTTTTCCTGGGCGCTCAATACCGTACAGGCCACAATCTGGTCAAACCTTCTGCAGAAAGAATCAAAAGATAGATGACTCTAGTGAACTCATTCACGCCAGACAAACTAGCAACAGTCTGCGCATACATGGCTCTACGTCCTCTTGCATTCTGCTTATTCCCCACTGCCGGCTGCACATGCGGCCAGTGCAAACGTTTCTGGGTACCAGATGGTCCCAATCCCGGGGGTCCTGGTCAGACAAAGTAACCATCTCCCAGACTGTCGAACACAATTTAATGGTGGACATACCCCTGCAACATCGTGAAAGGAATGCCACTCATGGAGCCAAATGACCATCTTACAATTGTACCCGATGCCTCCCAGGTGCGATGGGGCTCTCATTTGGACAAGCACCAAGTCGAAGGCCTCTGGTCCCCTGAGGAAGCCGTCCTACACATCAATGTACTGAAATTACGGGCAGTGCACTGGGCTCTAAAATCCTTTCTGCCGCTAATTGAGAATTCGGTGGTACGCGTCCTCAGCGACAACACAACCACAATGTTTTATCTATGGAAACAAGGTGGAACACGATCAAACACCTTGTCTGAGGAAGCACAGACCATCTGGCATTGGGCCATCCGGCACAACATTCTAATTCAGATCTTCCACTTGCCGAGGATGAAGGACAAGCAAGCAGACACCCACAGCAGGGACTCCTCGCGCAGGCACGAGTGGCAACTGCACAGCATCCAGATAGCCAAAATGTTTTCACGGTGGGGTTCATCCCCTTCTAGACCTATATGCCATTTGACTAACCCTTAGGACTGCCGGCGCATTCTAGCAGCAGCTAGAGCTCCTTCTACCAACGTTTCCTATAGCCGAAAATGGAAAATATTCTGTGCATGGTGTGCACAGGAGCCTAACCTGCTGCCGCTAGCTATAACACCTCATTAGTGCCTTCCTTATCTGCTAAAGTTAGCTAAAGAGGGTCTAGCTATCTCTTCCATCAAAGTGCACTTATCTTCTCCTCTCTACAGTGACAGGCTAATCAAACACAAGTTAAAAGTTCATGATTCAACAAGTTATTACGGAAGTTGTATGCTGGTACATGCTCCATGGGAACTCAATATCTTTGAAGTTGGCTATTAGGTTTTTATCTGTGATCTGTAGACTAACCGACCCATGAATTAGATGAAATCAAATGAGAAATTTAACACTATTTGATCCTAACAAATCTTTGAGGTTACGCTAGGCGTTACAGGTTACATCACAAACTGTGCACTATGCTTATGTGAGGATGTATTGATGCAATCATGGATCAAATGTGACAAATTTCTTTGCTTTTTTTAATAACTTATGTTGATTGTTTCTGACTAGTTTTCTCTGAATACCTTGTTTTTTACTTGTTTTGTATATTAGACATGTTTAATTAGAATTATAAAATTCTTTTATCTATTTTATCAAATCATTTTGTAAAGGTTTATTTCGAGGGGATTGGGTCTTCCGACGTATTCCATATCTATGACAGTAATCACCACAGCTTTGCTGCTTGGGAAAATCTTCGGCACCTGCGTCGATGACGTCGACATGCGGCCCTCGAGGACCTCCTCCTCCGACGGCCGGCGTCACTGGATGTTATAAGTAGGACGCACGACGCCCGTAGCCTCAGTTCTGTTTTTTCCACGAACGTGTTCGCTTCGTGAATCTCGGTATGCCTCGACTCTTTGGAGATTCTGTTCATCTCGGTTCTTCGAACCTGTTTGTTTGTGAAGTTATTCTTCGTGAAGATGTCTACCTCGTCTTCCACACCGCGTCCGGGCTTTAAGAAGTGCGCGGACTGTGGGTCCAAGATGTCGGCCATGGACTCGCACGATGCCTGCCTCTGGTGCCTCGGGGAGGCCCATGACACGGATGACTGTTGACTGCCAGTCGCTCACGTCGAAAGTCTTGCGGGAGCGCAAGAAGTAGTTATCGGTAGGTAAGGTGTCCAAGCCCCGGAAGTCGAGGTCTGTGGGGCTTTCGACGAACGACTCGAGGGGCGACTCTCCGCATCGTCGTCGGAAGTCCAGTGGGTCTGGGTCCCGGAGTCGGTCTCGCCACTCCTCTGCCTCTTCGAGGCACTCCCGGAAGTGCCGTCATCGGTTGCCTTCCCCGTCCTCATCCGAGGACTCTGCCCGTCGGCGGGTCGCTTACCCCACCAACACCAAGCATGCGACACCGGAGGAATGGGCTTCCTTCGGGAAGAAAATGTTGGTTATTCTCGAATCGCAGGGCACTGGTCCGTCCCCGCCTCCGAGTGGGGTCGGTCGTGATCAGCCGAGAGACGCCACTCGCACGCCTTCGGGCTCGGGTGGTCGTCATGATTCGCGGGAAAGGTCCCGCTCGGACAAGGGGAATCGTTCTCGGCATGCCCGGTCCCGGTCCTCGACGCGCGCGAGACCGCGTGAACCTGTGAAATCGTCGAAGAAGACATCGACGCCTGTGGCGCCGAGGTAGTCGACGGACTCTTGAGGCTCTGCCTCCGAGGAAGTCGTCGACGCCATCGGCGCCCAGGATGTCGAGGGACACGCTCGGGGCTCCTCCCTCAAGGCCTGTGTCGACGCCACGTCAGTCGTCGACGCAGATTCTCTCAACGTCGGCGCCAATTCACTCAATGCACTCACAGCCTTTTGGGGCTGTCGACGGGGGTACCCCGTGGCTCGGGGGAACCACCTAGGAAGGCTCTGGCCAAGGTGAAGCATGGCTTTGGTTCCAGTTCTGTGCCTTCTTACCGCCATCTGGAATTCATTTCAGAGGTGGATGAGGGCTATGATGGCATGGTGCCTAACACGGTGCCTGACGAGATTCTTTCGGGCCATAGCCAGTTTGAGGACCTGAGGCAGTCCCTGCATGATGCTAGTGGGCTGGACACCTCTCCGGAGGTGGAGTTTTGTAGGCCTGAGCCTGGCACTCATGCCGATTCTTCGTACCGGCGACTTATGTCACGGGTCACCGAGTACTTAGGATGGTCTGCTCCCCCAGGGGAATTTGTTCAGGATGACCTTGCGGATATCCTCGACATTGGTCCGCCAACTGACCCTGTGCTGCCATTCCATATGGCTCTGCAAAGAAGGGTGGCAGCGGCTTGGACTGCTCCGGAGAGTCTCCCGGCAGTGAGCAAGTCCTTGCCGTGAAAATACTGCCCGGCCAGTAGTGACCCCTGCTACTTGTCCAAGCACCCGACTCCGGAGAGTTTGGTGGTGCAGGTGGCTACGGCCCCGGCAAAGCAGGCGTCGTACCCTACCATCCCTCCTGATAGGGACGACAAGTGTTTTGACGGCTGGGGGAAGAAAGTGTTTTCTGCAGGGGATATGGCGCTTCAGGCGGCCAACTCCATTTGTGCCTTGTCTCGTTTCACGCACTCTGTGGAACCGTGTTTCCTTGGCGGCTGAAGATATTCCCGAAGGGGATGAATGGGATGGTTTCCTTGCCATGGTTCAGGATGGCAAGGATGCTGTGTGAGGCAGTTCAGTCGGGTTTGGACATGGCAGATTGCGTCAGCCGGTCCATGGCGGTGAGCACCGTGATACGCAGTTTTGCGTGGTTGCGGAAGTCGGAGTTTGCTCCTGATGTGCAGGCCCGGCTCCTCAACATGCCCTTTGACGGGGAACATCTTTTTGGCAGCAAGGCTAACGAGAGCCTTCAGAGGTTGCAGACCTCCAAAGCTGCAGGGAAGTCGTTGGGCGCTGCAGTTTGACAACCTCTGCCTTTTCGTCCTAGGGGACAGCAATGGAGGGGAGGTTCCTTTCGTTATTACTTATCCTTTGGTAAAGCGGGAGGAGCTGCCGGTCAAAGGGGCCACCGTAGGAGTGCCAGAGGTGGAAAACAAGGTACTCGAGGTGCCAAGGCCGTTCGGGCTGTTGCCTCTTTGCCCTCAGGCAACGTCGCAGCCGCTTCAGCTCAGTCATGAGGTCCCATGGTTAGCCGGTTGTGGGAAGGCTGGCGCAGCATCTTGCAGAGTGGCGCGCCATTACTTCAGATGTATGGGTTCTGGAGATCATAAACCACGGCTACTGTCTTCCTTTCCGGCAGAGGCCTCAAGACAATCCACCAGGGAATCTCTTTGAAGAGGCGGATCCGCTCCTTGCGCCGGAAATTCAATCCCTGCTGGAGAAAGACGCCATAGAACTGGTGCCTGTAGCAGAGGGGAACAAGGGATGGTATTCCCCTTATTTTTTGATTTCCAAGAAAGACTGGGGATTGAGACCCATCATGGACTTGCGCGGTTTGAACAAACTCCTCAGGAAGGACAAGTTCAAGAGGGTTAGTCTCTCTCAAGTCCTCCAGGCCCTTCAACTTCAGGACTGATTGGTGTCTCTCGACCTCAAGGACGCTTATTTTCATGTGCCGATCCATCCAAAGCACAAGAAGTACCTGAGGTTTGCAGTTCGCGACTCGCACTTTCAGTTTCGGGTCCTGCTGTTCGGATTGATCTCCGCCCCGAGGGTCTTCACCAAGCTCAAGGTAGTGGTGGCAGCGCACCTCAGGAAAGGGGGATTCACGTCTACCCCTACCTGGACGATTGGTTGATCAGGGCGCACTCTCCTGAGCAAGTCCTGGATCATCCGTCAGTCACCTGCCACTCCCTCCACAAGCTGGGCTTCTCCCTCAACTTAAAGAAGTCCCATTTGACACCGACTCAGAGGCTCCAGTACATCGGAGCAGTGCTCAACACGTCCCTGGGACAGTGTTTTCCTCCCCAGGTGAGGGCTCATCACATTCAGCAGATGGTGCACAAGTTTCAACTTGCCCAGACTCTCCCAGCGTTCGAGTTCTTGAGACTGGTCGGCCTCATGGCATCCTGCATTCTTCTGGTGCCAGAGGCCAGGTTGTGGATGAGATCTTTGCAATGGGCACTCAAGCTCCAGTGGTCTCAGTCCTCCGGCAGGATGTCGGACCCTGTTCAGGTGCTGTCTTCGGTCGCCCAGGACCTTCTGTGGTGGGCCGACGAAGGCAATCTGATGAGGGGGGGCTCCATTTTGGCTACCCTGGCCGGAGGTGTAACGATCATGACGGACGCATCTCTCACGGGATGGGGAGCTCATGCCTATGAGTTGACAGTCAGTGGTCGTTGGTCTCCGTCGGAGTCCAGTCTCCATATCAATCTGTTGGAGCTGAGGGCCGTCAGGCTAGCCCTGAAGGCTTTTCTGCCGACTGTGCGAGGAAAGAATGTCCTGATCCTGACGGACAACACGGTGGCCATGCACTACCTCAACAAAAAGTGGGGGGGGGGGGGGCTGGGTCACTTCCTCTGTGCAGGGAGGCGATGCAGCTCTGGTTCTGGGCAATCCAACAGGAAGTTTTGATCTCAGCAGTTCATCTGGCAGGAGACGAAAACGAGACAGCGGACGCTCTGAGCAGGCAGAGCGTGATCTCTCACGAGTGGGAGTTGGTTCAGGAGATTCTCCTGGAGATCTTTGCCCTTTGCGGTTCCCCTCAGGTGGATCTCTTCGCCTCCAGTGTCAACCGGAAGTGTGAGAGGTTCAGCACGCGGGAATTTCCTCCAAACGAAACCTTGGGAGACGCGTTTGTGGTGGAGTGCTCATTCCCACTGCTGTATGCGTTTCTTCCAGTCCCCGTCATCCCGCAAGTGCTGCGGAGGTTCGGTTCCCGGATGATCCTCATTGCTCCGGCGTGGGCCTGGAGGACGTGGTACCCGGACCTTCTCGACTTGTCCATCTGCCCTCCACGTCGTCTTCCCTATCGAGACGATCTGCTCTCACGAGAGGGGGGGGGGTCAGGTTCTCCATCCAGAGGTCAGACCCCTCAACCTTCATGCTTGGTTTCTGAAAGGTTGAGGTATAAGGATTGGGACCTCCCTGAAGACGTGATGGAGGTGTTGCTTTCGGCCAGAAGGCCCGCAACAAAGTCCCTGTACCGTTGCCGTTGGAGGAAGTTCTGCGACTGGTGCAGGGTTCAGAATGTGGATCCATTTGCATGTGAAATTCCCATGGTTCTGTCTTTTTTGCTTTCTTTAGCCCACAGGGGCCTTCAAGTGGGTACCGTTAAAGGTTACTTGACGGTGCTGTCCATATTTAAGCGCTCGTCTGAAGAGTGTTCCTATTTTAAAATTCCTTTAATTTCTCAATTTCTGAAAGGGCTCACTAATGTTACCTCCCTCACCTTTCCAGGTGCCCGGTCGGGATTTAAACCTTGTTCTCAAGTTTCTGATGGGTGCTCCGTTTGAGCCTTTGCATTCATGCCCTTTGAGACTGTTAACTCTGAAAACTGTATTTTTAGTTGCGGTCACTTCCGCTCGCAGAGTGACTGAGTTACAGGCCCTTTCAGGTAAGCCACCCTTCACTGTGTTTCATAAGGACAGGGTTGTCCTTGGAGTTCGTCCTTCTTTTCTTCCGAAGGTGATGTCGGAATTTCATTTAGGCCAGAGGGTGGTTCTTCCGGCATTTTATCCTCCTCCACATCCTGGTAAGTAAGACGAGAGGCTCCATAGACTTGATCCTAGGAGAGCATTTACCTTTTATATTTCACGCATGTCCCGGGTCAGAGTGGACGGTCAGCTCTTTATTGGTTACGCTGGAAAGCTTTTGGGACAGGCTGTGACGAAACAGACTTTGTCTCGCTGGATTATTTTGGCTATCTGAGTGTTACCGTTTGGCGGGTAAGGACCCACCGGTCGACTTACGGGCCCATTCTACCAGGGGTATGGCTGCCTCTACTGCCCTGCAGAGGGGTGTTCCTATTCGCAACATCTGTGATGCAGCCACCTGGGCTTCGGTACATAATTTTGTACGTCACTATTCCCTCGATTCCATCCGGGGGCAGGATCTGGCCTTTAGCAAGGCGGTCCTTTACTCCGCAATTTGATGGGCATGCTAAATTTCTGTTTTCTAAATTCTTTTCCCACCTCCTTGCATTGGTACTGCTTTGGGAGTCTGTCATAGATATGGAATACGTCAGAGGACCCAATCCCCTCGAAGAACAAGTTACTCTCTTACCTGGTAACATTCTTTCGATGGGATGGTCCAACGACGTATTTCATATCCCTCCCTCCCTTCCCCGCTACAGAATTTCTTATGCGATTGCAGCTTATGTTTCCGCAAGGCTTTGTGTGTCAGACTGGCAGAAGACTGGTGGCACACGTTCTGGGAAAAAACTACAACTGAGGCTACGGGCGTCGTGCGTCCTACTTATAACATCCAGTGACGTCGGCCGTCGGAGGAGGTCCTCGAGGGCGGCTTGTCGACGCAGACGCCGAAGATTTTCCGAAGCAGCACAGCTGTGGTGATTACTGTCATAGATATCGAATACGTCGTCGGACCACCCCATCGAAAGAACATTACCAGGTAACTTGTTCTTTCTTGTAAACCATATACAGATGAAAAAAAATGATTTTTCGTTCCTTCCCGCCAAACAAAAGAATTGCACCTGTGTGGAGCCTGAACCTGGTCCTAGCATGGCTTATGAAGTCTCCATTCAAACCTTTGTCGACAACCCACATCAAATTTCTACCTTGGAAGGTGGCTTTTTTAGTGGCCATTAAGACTTCTAGACGTATTTCAGAGCTCCAAGCCTTGGTTGTAGATCCTCCTTATCTATGGTTCATGAGATAAAGTGGTTCTTTCCACTAATCCTCATTTCATCCCTAAAGTACCTTAGGAGTTTCATAAAATTGCTACCACAACTCTACCGACATTCTTTCAAAATGCCACTTTAGCAGCGGAGAAGACTCTGCACTCTCTGGATGTTAAAATGGCATTGAAATATTGTTTGGATCGCACAAAATCTTTCAGATCGACTAAGCAGCTGTTTGTCGCCTTTGGTCCATCAAACAAGGGAAATCTATATCAAAACAGGGCATTTCAAGATGGGTTTCATCTACAATCTCCTTCTGCCACTCTAAGTCCAACAGGCTGTTAGAATCGCCCCCCCAGAGCGCACTCAACTAGAGCCACGGCAGCTCTCTGGTCTGGTGTACCCATCAGAGACATTTGCCACGCAGCAACATGGCCAGTACCCCACACATTTACCAGGTACTACTTCTTACACCAGCAACACACTGAGGATGTGCAGATGGGTCTTTCAATGGCTGTTCAAATAAGGTAAGCCCTGCAGGTTCCCGGGTTGTTTTCTTTTGTCTACTTGAGTGTGTATTCTCGCATTAAAGCAGACAATTTTAAAGTAACTAATCTGTGCATTTAACCTGCTACAAAATCTATTCGCAGGATGTGAATTCGTGAAAGATCCAGTGCTGGAGAAGGGTGTAGTTTCTACCTGGAATTCCATTTCTCCAGTGTTTTTTTTTTTCATGGATTCTCATGCGCCCTCCAGCCTAACCCCTACAGGCAAAACATTTTTGAGGGATAGCCTCAGATGGAGTGGTTAAAATCTGAGGGGAAGCTGCTGGGGCAGGGGTATACACTCCACGTCCCATTGGTGGGTACCAAAAGCACCCACAACAACTTCGATGGGACACTCAAGGTGTCAGGTTTTTCCATAGGAAAATGACTAAGTCAAAGTAACTGGGTTTATCTAGCCTGACAGGGAATATTCACAGCATGTGAATCCATGAAAGATACCAACGCTGGAGAAATGGAGTTACAGGTAAGAAACTACTCCCCTCTCTACGAAAGTCTTCACAGGCGACCTCTTCAAGGGTGGTTTGCAGCTTAATGGTCACAAGCAACAGGGAGGATCTAGTGGGAATACCACCACAGGTCATACTAGAGCTTTGTGCCTCAAATATTTTTCTGATGATATGCAATTAGATTCAGTCCTATAATATTTTCTTTTGAAAAGGATTGTGTCCATGCAACAGTAATCACTATTGCTAAAGTTGGGGAATGTATTACAAGAATTAAAAAAAATACTAAGTAAACATAAATGGGGCCAGTAAGCTTAAAGTTGGTGATGTTAGTAAATGTATGATTTCGGGGTTTGCAAACTATTTGAACCGTTGGCGTGAGCATATGTGCAAAGGGAAATTATTGAATTTGGGAATAATTGGAGATGTCATTTCTTTTAGATGCTTTTTAATCATTTGTTTTAATATTGTAAGTTATTGCTTGTAATGTGAATATTATGAATTGTAGAAGTTGTTTGATATATTGAATGTACAAATAAAATGGTGAAAGTGTGGGGTGTTATTTTTGTTATATTTTATTTTTTTTACAAAACTAAAACGGCAGTCTTATTTGCTCTGCAGCAGTAGACACCAGTAAATCTGTTGAAGGGCCGCTCATTTTGCACATCTGCCAGTCCAAGTTAATGTAAAGGGTGTCCGTGTTTGACTCTGGGTGTGGCTCCTGGTCAGCCTTTTACAGTTCAGGGCAAGTGGGTCGGTCCCCCATCAAACCACTCTGCTCGTAATACTTCAAGACTGTTGTCATGAGTCATTTTTCAAAAAAGGTAGCAGGTGCCCCTTTCCAGAAAGAACATGGCATGATCGCCTGTTTGGTGTTTTTTTCCCACTTTGAGAGTTCGCAGCCATCGCTTTTTGCTCACTGTACCTTTCACAGATGGGAAATATCCATTTGCATATCAGTCTTTGTCCTGCCCACATGGGCAGTCCAGCACCGAAATGCTATGGCAATTCCCTTCTGAAAAAGAGTACCAACAGCAACCCCATACATGCGTCTGCTTATACAATCAGTTTCTTCTGTTCCAAGTGTGTTTGAGGTAGCTTGGAAGTTTGAAGGTACTGGTAGCATCAGGCAGACGCAGTAACCTCATGAAGGCAGTTTTTTAAGTAATGAATGTTAGGAGGTATAGTTTCCTTAGGTCATTATACAATGGACCAAATAAGACAAACTGGACCAAGGATTCAGCCTGACCACAAACAGTGATTATCGTTAATGTATAGCCTGTAGCAACATTAAGCTTTAACTGAAGCGTATTTAGTATAGCTTATGACAGTAGAGAGCTGTGATAGATTGTTCACAAAATCAAAATACACAGCTCCCTCCCTGTTCATAGTGAGAGGGGAAGATATCGATTTTACAAGATTCATATTCTCCCTCATACTATTCCACAAATTCAGCAAACTGTTTAAGTTCCTTTGCTGGCATATCAACAATACATGATTGGTTGGAAAAAACATATTCCATTCCCAGAGTTTTATTAATGTTGAGTTACCAATGAACTATATAAAAATGACCTAAGGACATCATGGCTAATCAATGAAAGCTTTGGTTAGATTATTTTCTTTGCTCTTCCAAAGAAAAAGCCAAAAAGAACAGGTGTAATCTTCGGGGTGTCAGTGATACAAGGGCGGCTTGTTTCAAGATGAGTATTGAAATATGCTGTTGTCTGAGGTACTCCCAGAAGGCGAGAAATAGGAGTTCGACGGGATTGGGTCCTCCGACGTATTCCATATCTATGACAGGTAATGTTCACAGCTGTGCTGCTCCAGAAAATCTTTGGTGTCTGCGTCCTACGTCGATGACGTTGATGCGCCGTCCCCGAGGACCTCCTCCGACGGCCGACGTCACCCGATGTGATAAATAGGACGCACGACGCCCATAGCCTCAGTTCCGTTTTTTCCGCGAACGTGTTCACTTTGTGAATCTCGGTACGCCTCGACTCTTTGGAGTTTGCTGTTTTCAGTTCTCGGTTCGTTGAACCTGTTCGGTTTTGTGAAGACCTGTTCGTGGCGATGTCTACTTCGTCTTCAACCCCGCGTCCGGGCTTCAAGAAATGCGGGGACTGTGGGTCCAAGATGTCGGTCATGGACTCGCACGACGTCTGCCTCTGGTGCCTCGGGGAGGCCCACTATACGGACGACTGTGTCGACTGCCAGTCGCTCACGGCAAAGGCCTTGCGGGAACGCAAGAAGAAGCTGTCGGTAGGCCGGGTGTCTAAGCCCCGGAAGTCGAGGTCTGCAGGGCTTTCGATGGATGACTCTAGGGGCGACTCTCCGCGTCATCGTCGGAAGTCCAGTGGGTCTCCTTCCAGAAGTCGGTCTCACCACTCCTCCGCCTCTTTGAGGCATTCCCGGAAGAGCCGGCATCGGTCGCCTTCCCCGTCCTCTTCCGAGGACTCCGCCCGTCGGCGGGTGTTAGGGAGAATTCTCTGTTTAGGCTGAATTTCCTAACCTAGTGAGTCCCCCAGCAGCTTTGCTGGATTTTTGGGGTTTATTTTTTTTCTCCTGCCAAGAGTGAGACTTTTACCCTCACTCTTGGGCATGATTTGAGTGTGTTTCTTTGAATCTAGATGTGTTTGATGGGCTATGGGGCCTTTTACTCCATAGGGCTTCATGTGTTTTTGTGATGTGTGTTACACAGCACCCTCAGTGCAGTGACACAGGGGTGTCATAGTGACCCCCCAGTATAGACTCCATACCCTGGGACTGACTACCGTCTCCCAGGGCATGTAAAGTCACCATTGACTTTACTAGTCTTAAATTGGGAACAGAACCAGTACAAACCATCATATTGTGGACGTACTGGCTGGGGCTATTCAATTGCCCCGGGGTCTGTTAGTCGAGGGGGCACGTCTCCGTCCCCTCTGATCGAGTTTTGGCTGGTGGCAGTGGATACTACTTTTTATATTCAACCGTGAATATTTTCCTATGGGATTTCCCATTGTTTTAGGCTACTATCTTTATTTAATTATTTACGGTAGCCTCGAACATACCGCCGGTTTATTTAATTAATATTAATTCTCCGGTTGGTATTTTTTGCCAAAACTTGATTCTAAAATGGCGTTTGTGTTCTCTTCTGTGACTCCAACCCAAGTCAAGCCTTTTGTTCCACTTTTTGGCAGGCTTCTCCACAGAAGCCCTCCAAAGTGGTGCCACTCTGTCTGGGGTACTTAGGAGGGGTGGAGGGAAATTTAGGCACCCTGGACTGAGTTGCCTAGGCAACTCAAGTCGCACTCCATCCTGGTTGGCCCAAGTGGTGAGCCGACCAGCTCACCACTTAGCATGTTTGAGTGACGCTAGGCCGAGTGAATGGGGGTTTGCTGCATAAAAGCAGGGCTTTGGGGACTGGAACTTCAGAAGTCGCCACAGGACCTAAGAATCCGACGAGCGAGAAGCTGAGCCGACCTGCCACGACACGACGACCGGTGGAGCCCTGCTGGGACCGTCTTACCACTTTTTCCCCAACGACAGAGGAGATCTCCCGCCGGAGGGTCTTCTTCCTTTAACTGGTGGGGATAACCAGTTTCACCGTCTTTTCACTTTCCCGACGTATCTCGTGGCCGCCTTGCCCGTGCCAAGCACCCCGGCAACCGGGATACCACGTTTTACCACGACCGCAAAACCAAGGTACCGCCTTTAACCGGAAAACTCCGCGGCTGGTTTCTGCCCTGGTAGTGCAACGACCTTCATCTTTCCTCCAAGTCGAGATCTTCTCTTCCCCTGGACGACGACGCAACTTGCACCCACTACCAGGAACAACCGCCACCGCTGGAGGATCCTTCCCACTTAAGGTACTGTGTTCCGCCTGGCTTCCCTTGCTACCGACTGTACGGGGTAGATTTAGCCCCCGGCTTTTGAACCTGGGTTAGCCTGGGACACCTTGGCTAAACTTTTCTAAGCCTCTCTAAACGCTTTGCTGAACCCTCTGCAAGACTTTCTAAGCCTAGTGTAACTGTGTGATCTTGGGCGCATTTGTGCTCTGCTCTCTCTAAGAGTGGGCCCAGCCTTTGGACTTTGGCTCACCAGTGACTTTTTGCTCTCTGCCTTGCTAACAGTGTTCTGGAATCGTAGAATGGTGTACCTCTGCTTATTCTGTGTTTTTCCCTCCCTTTTTCACAAACCTATTGGAGTGCAATCTAGTTAAGCGCTCACCTCTGTATGAAAATAAGTGGTGTTTTACTGTGATTTTCTAATAGGGTAAAAGGGGTGTATATATCATAATAGTAACTGTGTTTAGAATATTTTACAATAAGAGTGCTGGAGTGTTTCAACTGTGTGTTTTTTAATAAATAATTATATACTTTGATACCAAAGCTCTGGTCAGTGTTTGCTTGTATTATTGTATCTGAGTGCCTATTGAGTATACTTTGCATACTGCCTAACTCTTCTTGAGCGAAGTCTGACTGCTCAGCCACAGCTACCAGGTAAATCAGGGTGGTGCCGACTGCTACCAAGTGGGTTTACTGCCAACACCTGTAGTCTTAAATCTTTTGCAGTGGTCCCTAAGGGAACTGCACAGGTTTCTGCCTAACAGCGGGTCGCTTATCCCTCCATGCAAGCGACACCGGAGGGGAATGGGCTTCCTTCGGGCAGCAGATGCTAGCGATTCTTGAATCGCAGGGCACCGGTCCGTCCGCGCCTCTGAGTGGGACGGTCGGAACCGGTCGAGAGACACCACTCGTACGCCTTTGGGTGGTCGGCACAGCTCGCGGGAGAGGTCCCGCTCGGACAAGGGTAGCCGTTCTCGCCATGTCCGTTCCAGGTCCCGGTCCTCGACGCGCTCGAGACCGTGTGATCCTGTGCTGTCTTCGAAGAAGACGTCGACGCCTGTGGCGCCGAGGTCGTTGACGATTTCTCTCGAGGCTCCGCCTCTGAGGGGGTCGTTGGCGCCTAGGTCATCAAGAGACATGCTCGGAGCTCCGGCTTCAAGGCCTGTGTCGCCGCCGATGCTGACGCCGACGCCGATTCGCTCGACGTCAACGCCTTTTCTGTCGACGCCGGCGCCAACTCGTTCGGCGCCCTCGACGCCTTTCGAGGTGGTGGTGTCGGAGGGGCCCTGTGGCACAGGATTCGCCCCTAGGAAGGCTCTGGCTAAGGTCAGGCACTGCTTTGGTCCCCTGGGGTCTTCAGAGGGTGATGAAGGCTCTGATGACGGCTTGGTTCCGGTTCCGGTTCCGGATGAGCTTATCTCGGGCCATAGCCAGTTTGATGACCTGAGGCAGTCGCTGCATGATGCCAGTGGACTGGACACCTCTCCAGAGGTGGAGTTTTGTAGACCGGAGCCTGGCACTCATGCCGATTCTTCATATCGGCGCCTTATGTCTCGGGTCACCGAGTACTTGGGCTGGTCTGCTCCCCCAGGGGAGTTCGTTCAGGATGATGTCATGGACATCCTTGATCTTGGTCCCCCCACTGACCCGGTTTTGGCGTTTCGTATGGCTCTGCAGAGAAGGGTGGCGGCGGCTTGGACTGCTCCGGAGAGTCTCCCGGCAGTGGGCAAGTCTTTGTCGCGAAAATACCGTCCAGCCAGTAGCGACCCCTGCTACTTGTCTAGGCACCCCACTCCGGAGAGTTTGGTGGTGCAGGCGGCTACGGCCCCGAAAAAGCAGGCGTCGTATCCTGCCATCCCTCCGGATAGGAAAGACAATCGTTTTGACGGCTGGGCGAAGAAAGTGTTTTCTTCAGGGGGTATGGCGCTTCAGGCGGCTAACTTCATATGTGCCTTGTCTCGTTTCACACACACTCTGTGGAACTGTGTTGCATTAGTGGCTGAACATATTCCCGAAGGGGGCGAACGGGATGGTTTCCTTGCTATGGTTCAGGATGGCAAGCATGCCATGTGTGAGGCCGTTCAGTCGGGTTTGGACTTGGCAGATTGTGTCAGCTGGTCCATGGCAGCGAGCACCGTAATGCGCAGGTTTGCGTGGTTGCGGAAGTCTGGGTTCGCTCCTGATGTGCAGTCCCGGCTCCTCAACATGCCCTTTGACGGTGAACACCTTTTTGGCAGCAAGGCTGACGAGAGCCTTGAGAAGTTGCAGACCTCCAAAGCTGCAGCGAAGTCGTTGGGCGCTGCAGTTCGCCAACCGCCGCCTTTTTGTCCTAGGGGACAGCAATGGAGGGGGAGGTTCCTTTCGCTATTACTCGTCCTTCAGTAAAGCGAGGGGAGCTAGCAGTCAAAGAGGCCATCGTAAGAGTGCCAGAGGTGAAAACAAAGGTACTTGAGGTGCCAAGGCCGCTCGGGCAGTTGCCTCTTTGCCCTCAGGCAACGCAGCAGCCGCTACCGCTCAGTCATGAGGCCAGGTCCCATGGTTCGCCGGTTGGGGGAAGGCTGGCGCAGCATCTTGTAGAGTGGCAAGCCATTACTTTGGATGTGCGGGTTCTGGAGATCATAACCCACGGCTACTGTCTTCCGTTTCGGCAGAGGCCTCACAACAATCCACCAGGGAGCCTCTCTTTGAAGAGTCCGGATCCGCTCCTTGCGCAGGAAATTCAAGCCCTGCTGGAGAAAGGCGCCATAGAACTGGTGCCTGTAGTGGAGAGGAACAAGGGATGGTATTCCCCTTATTTTTTGATTTCGAAGAAAGACGGGGGATTGAGACCCATCATGGACTTGCGCGGTTTGAACAAACTCCTCAGGAAGGACAAGTTCAAGATGGTGACTCTTTCTCAAGTCCTCTAGGCCCTTCAACTTCAGGACTGGTTGGTGTCTCTCGACCTCAAGGATGCTTACTTCCATGTGCCGATCTATTCCAAGCACAAGTACCTGAGGTTTGCGGTTGGCAACTCACACTTTCAGTTTCGGGTCCTGCCGTTCGGATTGACCTCCGCCCCGAGGGTTTTCACCAAGCTCATGGTGGTGATGGCAGCGCATCTCAGGAAAGGGGGATTCACGTGTACCCCTACCTGGACGATTGGTTGATCCGGGGGAGCTCTCCCGAGCAAGTACTGGATCATCTGTCCGTCACCTGCCACTCCCTTCACAGGCTGGGCTTCTCCCTCAATTTAAAAAAGTCCCATTTGACACCAACGCAGCGGCTCCAGTACATCGGAGCAGTGCTCGACACGTCCCTGGGGCAGTGTTTTCCTCCTCAGGTGAGGGCTCTTCACATTCAGCAGATGGTGAACAAGTTTCAATTTGCCCAGGATCTCCCAGCGTCCGAGTTCTTGAGACTGCTCGGCCTCATGGCATCCTGCATTCTTCTGGTGCCAGAGGCTTGTCCGCGGATGAGATCTTTGCAGTGGGCACTCAAGCTCCAGTGGTCTCAGTCCTCCGGCAGGCTGTCGGACCATGTTCAGGTGCCGCCCTCGGTAGCCCGGGACCTTCTGTGGTGGGCCGTCGAAGGCAATCTGATGAAGGGGGCCCCATTTTGGCTGCCCTGGCCGGAGGTGATGATCGTGACGGACGCATCCCTCACGGGATGGGGAACTCATGCCAACGAGTTGACAGTCAGCGGTCGTTGGTCTCCGTCGGAGTCCAGACTCCATATCAATCTGTTGGAGCTGAGGGCCGTCAGGCTAGCCCTGAAGGCTTTTCTGCTGACTGTGCGTGGAAAGAGTGTCCTGATTCTAACGGACAACAAGGTGGCCATGCACTACCTCAACAAAAAGGGGGGGCAGGGTCACTTCCGCTGTGCTGGGAGGCGATGCAGCTCGAGTTCTGGGCCATCCAGCAGGAAGTTTCCATCTCGGCTGTTCATCTGGCCGGAGACGACAACGAGACGGCGGAGGCTCTGAGCAGGCAGAGCACGATCTCTCACGAGTGGGAGCTGGCTCAGGAGATTCTCCTGGAGATCTTCGCCCTTTGGGGGACCCCTCATGTGGATCTCTTCACCTCCAGTGTCGACCGGTAGTGCGAAAGGTTTTGCTCGCAGGAATTTCCTCCAAAAGGAGCCTTGGGAGACGCGTTCTTGGTGGAGTGGTCATTCCCACTGCTGTACGCGTTTCCTCCAGTCACCATCATCCCGCAAGTACTGCGGAGGTTACGGAGGTTCGGTTCCCGGATGATCCTCATTGCTCCGGCGTGGGCCCGGAGGACGTGGTACCCGGACCTTCTCGACTTGTCCATCTGACCTCCATGTCGTCTTCCCTACCGAGACGATCTGCTCTCACGGGAGGGGGGGTCAGATCCGTCAACCTTCACGCTTGGCTTCTGAAAGGTTGAGGTATAAGGATTGGGACCTCCCTGAAGACGTGATGGAGGTGTTGCTCTCGGCCTGGCGGCCGGCAACAAAGTCCCTGTACCGTTGCCGTTGGAGAAAGTTCTGCGACTGGTGCAGAGTTAAGAATGTGGATCCTTTTGAATGTGACATTCCCATGGTTCTGTCTTTTTTGCTTTCTTTGGCCCACAGGGGCTTGCAAGTGGGGACCATTAAAGGTTACCTGGCGGCACTGTCCATATTTAAGCGCTCGTCTGAAGAGTGTTCCTATATTAAGATTCCTTTAATTTCACAGTTTTTGAAGGGGCTCACTAATGTTTTCCCTCCGTCACCTTTTCTGGTGCCCGGTTGGGATTTGAACCTTGTTCTTAAGTTTCTTATGGGTGCTCCTTTTGAGCCTTTACATTCTTGCCCTTTGAGGCTGTTAACTCTGAAAACTGTTTTTGGTTTCGGTTACTTCCGCTCGCAGAGTGAGTGAGTTACAGGCACTTTCAGTTAAGCCACCCTTCACTGTGTTTCATAAGGACAGGGTTGTCCTTCGAGTTCGTCCTTCCTTTCTTCCGAAGGTGGTTTCGGATTTCATTTGGGCCAGAAGGTTGTTCTTCCGGCATTCTGTCCTCCTCCGCATCCTGGTAAGGAAGAGGAGAGGCTCCATAGGCTTGATCCTAGGAGAGCGTTGAGCTTTTATATTTCACGCATGTCCCGGGTCAGAGTGGGAGATCAACTCTTCATTGGTTACGCTGGAAAGCGTTTCGGACAAGCTGTGACGAAACAGACTTTGTTTCGGATTATTTTGGCTATCTCCGAGTGTTACCACTTGGCGGGTAAGGACCCACCGGCTGGCTTGCGGGCCCATTCTACCAGGGGTATGGCTGCATCTACTGCCCTACAGAGGGGTGTTCCTATTCGTAACATCTGTGATGCAGCCACCTAGGCTTCTGTAGATACTTTTGTACGTCACTACTCCCTCGATTCCATCCGAGGACAGGATCTAGCCTTCGGCAAGGCAGTCCTTTATTCCGCAATTTGATTGGGCATGCTAAATTTGTATTCTAAATTCTTTTCCCACCTCCTTGCTTTGGTACTGCTTTGGGAGTCTGTCAAAGATATGGAATACGTCGAAGGACCCAATCCCCTCGAAGAACAAGTTACTCTCTTACCTGGTAACGTTCTTTCGATGGGATGGTCCGACGACATATTCCATATCGCTCCCTCCCTACCTACCCCGCTGCAGAATTTCTTATGCAATTGCAGCTTACGTTTACGCAAGGCCTTGTGTGTCTGACTGGCAGAAGACTGGTGTCACACGTTCTGGGGGGAAAAAACTACAACTGAGGCTACGGGCGTCGTGCGTCCTACTTATCACATCGGGTGACCTCGGCCGTCGGAGGAGGTCCTCGGGGACAGTGCACCGATGTCATCGATAGACGCCGAAAATTTTCCAAAGCAGCACAGCTGTGGTGATTACTGTTAAAGATATGGAATACGTCATCGGACCATCCCATCGAAAGAACGTTACCAGGTAAGAGAGTAACTTGTTCTTCTGATGATTGCATCTGCTTAGATTCAATTGCACCCACCCTTCCTCCCCGCTCGGATGGAAGGAACATAGACGTCTACTGATTTTCTCTTTTTTCTGTACTCACTCACGTTAGTCATAAGGCTCCCTCACGGCAGAAAATATACAATTAGCGGGACCTCGACGTGTGAGGGATTTTGGGTACACTGCACGTCACGTTAGGGATAATGTTACAGGCACGCCCATGTCGACGTCCCCTTTCGATTCTCGAAAGACAAGATTCAATACTCTGCGGTTACCACTGGATGTCGGACTATATGCACCGCATGTGAATCTAAGTAGATACAATCATCAGAAATGCTTTTACGGTAAGTAATGCATGTCTTATTTTTTTAGTGTGTAGCAGGCCCAGAACAATTGGGTAGCAGGCCCACAATAAATTGTATTTGTATTCCTACCTGTCTAAATTGAATTATGTATTGTATTGTTTGGACTCATTAAGGGCAGCTGACCCAATTCACACACTCCTGATAATAGCCTTGACTGCGCTTCATTGCTACCTTGATTGTTTGGGTTTTAGCTAACCTCCGAGTTCCCTGTTCACAATAACGAGGGCGGTCTTTTAAAATCTGTCCACCAGGCCAGATTCCCACAGCCTCCCATTGGCTGAGGGGGACTAGTAAAACCCCAGTGACTTACACAAAGGGCCCTAGCTATCAAGCTGAAGGCAAATCCTAAAAGCAAGAGATATCTTCAGTCAGTGTCAGCTACCTTCAGGCAAAGTCTACACTGGTATACAGTCGCACAATGCCAAAAACCCAAAACACCTAAACAAGTAACTGAATCTCACAGCGGGAGTAAACCCAACCATGGTACTGAAGAACAGAATGCTGCTAAATATGCTTTCAAGCATGATGCTAAGATGCATTCCATCAAAAAGCTGACTCAAAAACCAGGAAGAGCATAGTGATGGATATATGCTATGGATGACACATACTCATGGTAAGAGCAGAATCTCACACAACCCTTGGCTAATGTTAGCCTGCTCATGTAAGAAAGGAAAGACTTCCACAAAAGGATAGACCGCGCCTCTTTGTGGCAGGACACTCTGCCTACAAAGACATCCAAGGTACAGCACTACCTACATGTACTACAGCCAGAGGAGTTTTCCTCTAAGACTTGCAGTGCTTAGCAAGGACTTAAGCCTGATCTCGAAGAGCCACAAGACTCCAGACTGTCCGAGTCCCCTACAGAAAACCAAAGAACTTTGTGTGTTGCTTAAATGTGGTGCTACATGCTCTTCTAACCCATCATAATGAATATATTAGGAGGATCTGGACACATTGTGGACATTTTAACTTTCTTTTAATTAAATGATAATAGTCCTATCTATCCTGTTGCTATGGGGGTTTTTCCTACCTAACTAAAGTAACTCAAGGTACTAGTTTGTCTCCAGGAAGTCCCAAATAAATGTCCTCAGTCCAAACCTAACCACTAATATAAATACCTATGGTAGGCCAAAAGAATGTATCATTTCCCTTTACGCCTTTTTTTGTGGCCTTTTCTCAGGGTTTTTATCATGCTTCCTTGTATGCTTAATGTACAAATGTCTCTAGGTAGAAATAAGTTTCTCCAGCATTGGATCTTTCATGGATTGACATGCTGTGAATACTTTGTCGTCCGGCTGGGAAACCTCGGTAACCTTAACATAGCATTTTCCTATGGAACACTTTGACAATGATTGTCCTATCAATGTCTTTTTTGGCTGCACCAATAGGACGTCTAGTATAACTAGCCCTGCGCCTGCAGCTTCCCTTCCGATTTCAACCATCTCAAAACTGTTGGGATCACCTTGTGTTTTCTCTTGAGAGAATTGCTCTTCGTGTTCTACATGTGCTTTCGCTGGTTGTTTCTTTCTAGGCCCAGTATGTCATCAGTGGGCCCGAGGAATTTGTTTCGACTGTGTGCGACCTGCGGCCTAAAGAATTTCTACGATGGGCATGCGGACTGTCTTTGGTGCCTATATCCCAATCATTCTGCGGACAACTGTGAGGTTTGTCAAGGCTTCTCACAGAAGACGCTGAAGGACCGCAATCGGCAGTTTATCTGCTGGCTAAATGAGCGGACTTATCCGGGTTTGGAGGTTGTTTCGGCCCGTGGGGGTAAGTACTCTACTACAGCAGAGAAGGTGTTGTCTTCACTTACGAGGGCGTGGTCAGCAGAAACCCCCTCTAAGAAGCAGCGCACGGCAGGGCCGGTGTCGGAGGTGGGGAATGGTGGGGAGTTGTCTGGCACCAGGTCGGTGCATCAGAGTAGAGGGTCGGCCGGTCCCTCTCAGGACAAGGCTCCCAGGGTTGAAAAAATAGTGTTCCAGGCCAGAGAAGTTGGCAATGCTGTCGCGCAAGTCCTCGGCGGCTGATAAGGACAAGGTAAAGTCTCGAGCGTCGTCCTCATCGTCGAAGGGCTGGCACCGTTCCTCTTCAGGCCGTGAGTCTTCCAAACATCGCTACAGCTCCACATCCAAACGGTCCACTCTGCCGGAGAGGGCCAGGTCTATGGCAGCCGTGGTTCAATTGCCGAGGGACTCGTTTACAGAAGTACCTTTGACGGTGGTGGTGCTGCCCTCTCTTCCTTAGTCGACTGTGGTGACGACTGCTCCGTCATCGACTGCACTGGATTCCTCGTAGACGACCACGGTGGCAGGTGCACTGCTGACTTCGGAGGTGCCGTGGCAGTCTGGGTCCAGCCTTGGGCCGTTGCTCCCGTTGGAGATTCTGCAGAAAAACCCCACGATGTATGCTTGGAGCTAGAGTCCGGAAGCGTAAAGTCATCTGTTTTTCGATCTGTCGGCGTTGGATCTGCAGCGGGGCCTGAGTGCTGTCCCGCCGCAGTTCCCATTGGTGAATCTGCACCCGTTGCTGTCCATCCAGGTGCTGACCACGCTGCAGTCACTGTTGGGACAGTTGGATGCACGACTCCCAGTCCCGCCGAGGCAGGTGGGTCCCGTGGAGAAGGCGGTGCGGGTTGTGCACGATAAGATAAAGGTGCAGGTGCCCCACGCCCAGGCCTACTGCGTACTTCACCTACAGGTCGGCTGCCGGTGCGGCCTCCGGTTGGTTTCACCCCTCCCCGAGACATATCCAGAAGAAGGGAAGCTGGTGGATTTGGATCCTGATACTGTTCCGCGTGACACTCTGTCGACGTCATCACCCAGCCTGGCGCATACCTGGCATACCGATCCGGAGGTGGATCCCTGAGCAGCCCTGCTCAGCCCTCCAACGGATGTTGTTGGCACCTTTCATGCAATGGTGGCCAATGTGTGTCAAGAGTTTGGCCTTACTCCCGAAGAGAACTGTTTTTTGTTTAATCGCATGGGGGAGAGGCTGAAGGCGGTCTTCTCTGTCCCCATTTTAGACCACGTGTGGCAGGAGAAGCTGCGCACAATGCGCCATCCGTTCTCGGAGCCTGCGGTCAAGGGCCGCTTGGAGACTAAGTTTAAAGAGCCAGAGTCTTCACCCTAGTGCCTCACGTCACAACCCACACCGGAGTTGGTGGTGTTGGCAGCGGCTGATCGTAAGGCGCGTAGTCGGCACAAGTGTACGACGCCCCCAGACAATGTGGCCCAGAAGCGGAATGCGTTTGGGAAGAAGGTGCTTACGGTGCAGGCTACGACGGTCAAGGCAGCCAACTCTTTGGCCATTATGGCTCGATATAACAGGGAAATGTGGCACCGGTTGGCCCCACTCTTGGATCTACCTGAGCAACAAAGGAAGGGGAGGCATTGCTGCTGGTTCGTGAGGGGGAGGAAGCCTCCAACCACAGCATTAACGTTGCTGTGGAGCTGGCAGAGTCCGGGTTTAAACAAATCAACAATGATGTGGTTCTCCACAGGCAGGCCTGGCTGCGCTGTACTGATTTCCGGCCTGAGGTGCAACAGAAAGTGGTAGACCTGCCATGTGAAGGGGAGCAGCTGTTTGGTGCAAAAATTGATGAGGCGTTGAAGGGGAATGAAGAAATACTCTGCTACTGAGAGGTCACTGGGCACACTGCAGAGTTCCCCCTTTCATGCATTTTGAGGAGCCTCTGGGAATGCCAGATTTGCTGGTTCCCGCGACAGGGGCTATGTTCGCCCCAATTATTCCTTCCAAGGGCTTTCAAGCGCAGCGGAAGAGGGGTCCAGCCACCACGGCTAGTAAAGGCCGCCCATCAAAGCCTCAGCAATGACTGCCATATAAGCAGTCAACTAGGGGGCAGGGTGGCGCTCCATGTCGACGAGTGGCATTTAATTACGACGGACAGATGGGTGCAGGATGCAATACGTTATGGCCACTCGTTGGAGTATCGGCGCCCGCAACTCCCTATTACACCACTGAAGGTGTTCCAGTCGCATCTATCAATCTTGCGACAGGAGGTGCGTCTGTTTGGAAAAGGGGCGATCGAACCCGTCCCGTTGTTGGAACAAGGACAGGGGGTGTCTACTCCCGGTATTTTGTGATTAAAAAACCAAATGGAAACTGGCACCCTATTATGGACCTTCGGCCATTGAACAAGAATCTGCTGCGTCTGAAGTCAAGATGCTGACGTTGCAGGATGGCATAGGCTCGGTCCAGCCAGGAGAATTCTTGGCGTCGTTGGGCCTCAAGGGACGCCTACTTCCACTTCCCGATTCTTCCCAAACGTTGCAAGTTCCTAAGTTTCGTGGTCAGCGAAGATCATTACCAGTTTAAGGTTCTCCCGTTTGGCATCAAGACGGCTCCCAGGACCTCAAATTGCTTGCCTCCGCTGGCGGCCTTCCTCCGCAGGGAAGGGCATCATGTTTACCCATACCTAGACGATTGGTTGGTCAGGGGGGGTCTCCTCAAAGGACATCTGAGTCTCTCCAGGCAGCAATTCTCCTGTTAACAGCAGCTGGGCTTTGCGGTCAACTTCGCAAAATCTTGTCTGAGACCATTTAGGGACTTGGTTTTCCTAGGGGCCCAGTTTCACATTCAGCTCAATCTGGTGAAGCCGTGGTTTGACAGAAAACAGAAGCTGATCTCCAGGGCAGCCATGTGGCGGCCAGGAACGTCAGTCACAGTCCGAGGGTACATGTCTCTTCTCAGATCCATGGCGCCCTGCATCCCTCTCATCCTGAATTGTCCTCTGTTTGAGGCCAGTGCAGGAGTTTCTCACCTCCAGGTGGTCGCAGAGCCTCGGTTCATGGCCCGACAAGGTGGTCATCTCCTGGACTTTGGCAAAGGCCCTGCGGTGGTGGAACATTGTGAGGGGCATGCCCCTGGTGCGAGCCGAACTTTCGATACACGATCGTGACTGACGCGTCTTAGGTGGGTGGGGATGCGCACCTCGACCAGTTTCAGGTTCAGGGCGTGTGGACTCTCAAGGAGGCGTCCTTACACATCAACTTTCTGGATTTGAAGGCAGTGCACTGAGCTCTGAAGTATTTTCTGCCTCTCATTCAGGGTACTGTGGTCTGCATTCTGACAGACAACACCACCACAATGTTTTAGGTCTAGTGCAGGGTGATCCTGGTGGCCCCGTTTTGGCCCTGGCAAATTTGGTTCTTTGATCTACTTCACCTTGCGGTGGACAACCGCTTCTTCTGGGGTCGGAGCCAGATCTTCACAGGACGACAGAAAGGTGTGGCATCATGACCCAGGTTCTCTGTCTTGCGGCGTGCTTCCTGACCGCTCCAAATTTGGACATCTAGAAATCCCTCCGGATTGCCTTTGTATCTTTGCTGGGGCAAGGGCGCCGTCTACCAACATGTCGTACAGTCGGAATTGGACCAGGTTCTGTGCCTGGTGCGCAGAGCAACCGGACTTGCAGCCATTAGAGGTGTCACCAGCTCAGCTTCTGCTGTATCTTCTACTGCTGGTGAAGGGTGGGCTGTCGTCTTCGATCAAGGTCCATCTGGTGGCAATCTCTAGATTCATGAGACGGCACAACTCTCCGCCTCTGTTCAGTGACAGATTGATCAAACACTTCCTCAAGGGTCTTTTCAGGACATTTCCCCCAGAGATGAAGTTTGCTCCGGTATGAAGTCTCAAAGTGGTTCTCAACTCTCATGAAGCCACCGTTTGAACTGATGTCAACGGCGACGATTAAGTTCCTCACGTGGAAAGTCGCTTTTCTGGTGGCTATTTCATCGGCTAGGAGGGTCTCTGAACTTCAAGCTCTGGTCATCGACCTGCCATATCTGAGGTTCATGAGCACAAAGTTCTCCTGTCTACTAATCCGCACTTTATCCCTAAAGTGCTGTCTGAGTTTCACAAGAACTCTAAAATTGCCTTGCCTTTTTTTTTCGCTAAGGGTACCACTTTTGCGGAGAAAGCACTGCATTCCTTGGACGTTAAGAGGGTGTTGAAGTTTTATCTCTACCCGAATCAAGTCTTCAGGAAATCAAGGCAGCTGTTTGTGGCGTATGGCACCTCCAACAGGGGCCAGTCGATTTCTAAGCAAGGACTTTCCCGTTGGGTCTCCTCTACGATTTCCTTTTGCGGCAGGATCGTGAACGGCGCTGTGGGCGGGCGGGCATACCTACCGCTCAGTGACATTTGCCAAGCAGCGTATTGGGTAGTTTGGCATACCTTCACCAGACACTACTGTCTGGAGCAACAACATTTGGAGGATGTGCAGGTGGGAGGTGCGGTCCTCCAATGCCTGTTCCAAAAAGGTGAGTCCTGCAGCTTCCGTGGTTTGGTTTGTTCTAATGGTATGTGTTTCTCATGCCTATTGTGGGATTGTTAGTTATGTTGCTTACTGTGACCTGGGGGCAGCAGGTTTTGGTTGCCTGTCATGCACCACCAAGTTGTCATACTTCTATGTAATCTATTCACAGCATGTGAATCCATGAAAGATCCAATGCTGGAGAAGGGAGTAGTTTCTTACCTGTAACTCCAATTCTCCAGCGTTGGTATCTTTCATGGATTCACATGCGCCTGCTGACCACCCCTGCAGGCAACCCTTTTTGTTTTTCCTCTACTTTGGGAGGTTAAAATCTGAAGAGAAGCTGCGGGTGTGGGGCTAGTTATACTAGAAGTCCTATTGGTGCAGCCTAAAGCACCCAAAAAAGACGTTGATAGGACGCTCGGTGTCGAAGTTTTCCATAGGAAATCGCTATGTTAAGTTTACCGAGGTTTCCCAGCCTGACGGGAAATATTCAGAGCATGTGAATCCATGAAAGATGCCAACAGTGGAGAAATGGAGTTACAGGTAAGAAACTACTCCCTTCTTGGACTCTTCTCTGGTTTCCTTGTATAGTCCACTGTCTCTGGTTAGAAATACGTTTCTTATGTGGCTTTTCTCTGAGACTCTTGCATTTCCTTCAGGAGCTCTTGTAGCTCCTCTCAACTGTTCATGGGTCTTGTATGCTCTGTACTGGTTGAAAACCTTTTCCCTTGATATATTCTCACTCTTACCGATAAGTTTATGCCTCTCACTTTGACATTCACTCTTTCTTTGGTTTCGTATCCTTTTTCCTATATTCAGTTTTCTTCCTGCGTTCTTCCTATTAGGTTATGTCTCCCTTTATTATGGTCACTTCAGTCTTAATTCACAACAGGTGAAACACAATCTGGGAGTGTTTTCTCCACTCTTTAACTTAGAGTTCTGGTGGTCCTTTCCCACTTCTCCCTCTTTTCCAGGGTTCTCTTTGCCACTTTACCTCTGTTTCCCAACCAGATTTTTCTCAGAATGGATGCAGCTGAAACAGCAAGTCACCAAGCAGCCATTCTTACAATTTTGAATGGGTTCACTTGATTAAATGCCACAGCATTCAAACCCGATACTCATTTAATCTATGCACTTAAGGTGCTGAGGCAATTCCCAGAACGGGGTTCCTTTCTTAGAGGGACAACCTCTTAAAAGGAGTTTTGAGTTTTAGATCAAAACAACCCTATCAAGCTAGCCAAATCACTAATGGTACTTGGCCACACATGCAACAGTCCTAGTCCTTCCAAGAGAAGTAAAGGCAACATTTTCCCATGTTACTTTAGAACGAGTTTGTATAAAATAAAATGGTTAAATTGTGCGTTAAATACGTTGACTGGGAAGCTAAACAGGCAGCGGCACGTCTTCGTGAAAAAAAGGACAGGCACACACAAGACAATGCCTCAACATATGGCCAGCAATCAGGTTTTTAAATCTGAATTTCTTCTAGATGAGAAGTATACAGGAAGTCCTACCTCTGCTAAAGAAGCAAGGTGGTGGCATCTATGGACATCAGGTGCATTCTTTACACGTTACAGAGCCATTGAAAGTTTCTTCGATTCAACTTAGGCCAAAAACAATAGGAAGTTAAAAGTGCTTCCTTTTGGCACAACTTCGGCGCCACATGTGTGCAGGGGTTGGCCGAGTATCGCACGTACTGGGCATACCAGTCTACCCTGGTCTAGATTGGCTTTTCACCAAAAACCTGGAATAATACTTCAAAATGCACAGAATACGATTTCCCTTCATGATTTAGGGCTCTATAAAAGTGCCAAAATAAAGCTGAACCCATTATCAATCGTATTTTTAGTTGCAGACTTTAATGCTGAAGAAGCACTAGCCTGTCCTTCAAAGTAAATAGGCCAGGCTCCCCAAGCAAGTTTTCCCCTGTATCAGCATTCTGTATCTACTATGGTAATAGAGTGCGATAAAACTGTTGGGCATGATGGTGTCCTTTTTTTTTCTTTTTTTTTCTTTTAACCTCCTGTCACATTCAAGATTTCACCAGACTGTTTTGGGAATGCAGTTTTCAGTTTTTGTATGCAATAGGACCCTGGGAATATCTAGAGGTAACTCTGGTCATAAATACACTGCAATAGTGGAACGCAGCAAACCTGTTTTAAAAGGACAAATCTACCTGTGCAAGTGACGATTACAACCGTTGCCTCCCTTCACCACGGCACAATTCATCAAAGGTGGTGCGAACAAGGGCAGTACACCTGCACAATTGTCTTTGAACACAAAGCTGTGCAGGACACATTAAAGGAATAGTGCGCTCAAAAATATTATTGTCCTGAGGGTTCGGGCATGTGTTTTTAAGCATACTTTGATCGATCGTACAAACATTTCCTATGCACCTTAGCGTAGTTTTCCTCTTTTTTATACATGCGAAATCAGGCAGCAGGGCGCGGCCATCTTGTGATAATCTTATCTGTTGCTAAATCGCCCAAGGTGGACTGCCCTGGTGGCACTAAATCATATCCCCCGCCCCTGAGGCTGACATCACCAAACCTAGTGCTATTCACTGCCTATCTCCATGACGTTCCTGGACAGCGTAGCGAAATGCGCCCAGTCATCACCTACGTGTTGACGTAGAACCCGGAATATCAACACACATCATCTCACAACACAGCGCGTCCCAATTTTGAATATAAAACTGTACTTTTAAAGGAAATTGCAAAACTGTACAATTTGTAAAGTACTTTTATTTCACAATAAACGCTCCGAGAACATCCGGCGATTTCCATATTGAAGCAAATGAGTAATTTTTTCTTTGTTCTCGATCCACAAATATTTATCCTGAGTAACGCAGTGTTTCTTTTGGGTATAAGAAGCGCATTGGACGCACCGTGAATCGCAGGCTTGGGCATCAGCTTGGTGCTAGACCACCGTAAACAATGTCCGGTTGCTCCTTATCGCTGGTACCACGTAAGGGCATATCGGCCCGTGGCGATCGTCCCAAAAAAGCCTCATGGTGATCCAGCCATTCCAGTGCATCTGCAGCTGCCTGTTAAACTTGTCAGTTGGTATCTGGAATTGATGACTATCGCAGAAAGGCAGGATTTAGTTGTTTGAAAAACATAACAGAAATGTGTCTCAGTAGCCGATCTTTATAACTGTTTATCGTTTTACCCATTAATTCGGCCCTATGTTAAAACTAATGAGAAACACAGACGTGAAACAATGGGAACACAGAGAAAACAACGTGGAAAGCAGGAAAGCAGTCTACAATTTGCTTCAGAGGTTAGTGATATGGAGTATGTTCAGCTCGAAATGGGATGCGGAAGCAGATGCTACAATTCGAAGACACATAGACAGAATTTTAATTAAATATTAGCGTGGAATTTGGCGTTTGTGGAACTTGGGGGGGAACCCAGTGGTGGACTACATTCATCTCGATGCTGGACTGCCCATGTGCCTGGGACAAATACAAGTACACACACGGGTTGTATTTGCGTGTCGTTGCAATATGCCACAAAGAACAAACCAGAACAATGTAAGCCAGAAATAACAGTCGGCTAATGATACGTTGACCCATTGGTCTATAAAATCGTCAAATAAAACTTAGATAATATTTGCCATTTCCATTCTCTCTACGTAACGCAGAGACTTGTTCAGATCAATGAATTTTCATAAAATGAAATTACATGTTCCTTTGTCCAGTTTTGGAATGGTGAACCTTATCATATTTGACGGTATTACACCCCTCCCTTCATTCCATTCCAAATCCTCCCTTTCTTTCAAGATCAAAAAACAATTGAACCTTCTACTGTGTACGATGCGTGCGTTTGCTCAGTTCGCAAGCAAAAATTCAAAGCCACTGACCTTTACTCTGAATGAGAGCAGATAGCCCTTCAGACCATAGTGGCATTAGAAACATTTTTGAAAAACATATGAATTGTTTGCTGCCATCCACCAATGCCGCGCAACATTTCTAGTGATTTACTTTGTTCCTCTGGAGAACTTCGCACTCTCCCAGCGACTCCCACAGCCAGCCCACACCACATGTCAGCTCAGCCTATCTCCTGTTCACACGGCAAATCACGTAAACATTTTTCGCTAGGTGCAAGTCTCGAGCCCTGACATGTGCTCGTACGAGAATGTCCGAGCAAGCCCTGCTGCAACCCCCTCCTGCCAGGCCGAGGTCCCTTGAACCCATGAACGCAGTTCTCCTTAAACGCATCTGGTTTCCAGACCCTAACCCCGCACCACCTCAACCCCACCCCCATATACCTATTCTTTATTGGTCATATATTCTGGTAACGCTGACACCTACCCCCACTGCTTTTGAAATCGAAAGACTCTCAGGGCTGCAAATCAAAGATCGTCCCCTGTGATAAGACTTCCTATAGTGAAGGCGCTCACTCCCCACACTGATCTACACACTTATCCTAGACATGCATTAAATAATGATCATCACTATACCTTTCAAGTATAAATTAGAGGCCTATAAATTGCACCCATGTTTTTGTGGGTCACTAGCGAGGTGAAGAGTGTGGGGGTCTTGCCCCTGAAACAACCGGTGGGGGTCGAGATTTATAGCTGACAGGTCTGGCAAATCAGGGCTAGAAAGGGGGTGGAGTGACACATGTTAGTTTAGGACAGAATATACTGTGACTAGGGTCTTGTTTTATTGGGAGGCACTCTGGGATGGTCAGCAAGGAAGGGTCCCAATTCTGGTACATGAAAAGGATAGCTTTGGAGGGCACATGGTTGAACACGCATTTTCCAGCAGCGGGTGAGAGGTGCAGGTGAACATTTGTTGAGATGGATGAACAACTACAAGTCATGGTTTGGCCCTGAAACACACAGGACAATGATCTCAGATGAAGAATTAAATTAATACATTCTTTGTTCGCAACATCTTGTCTCGGCGCATCCATGAGAAAGGGACTTGGGAGACACAGGAGGAAAAGGGTGGGGGATGTCAGTGCTCGCTGTGCGCGGGGCTGCTAAGAGGAAACTTAGCAATGCCAGAATGGGGCCTAGTCCTAAGTTGGAGTTGAGGGTACACAAAATGTAGTCCAAGTGTCTAGCCATAGCCCCACTTCTGCTTATGTCTGGGCCTTCTTCCCCATGGCTGCAGAAGGGCAAAGGAGGCGTCCCCCACGAGTGCAAGCGCAGGGTGTCACTTTCGCGAATAATGCATGGGGGCTGGGGACTCAACCGACCCACTCCTTCCTTACATTAACAACGACCCCCAACACATGCCCCCATGAATATATTGGTCAGAGTGCAGCTATTTCTCACCAACAGCCCACTTTGATGCACTGTTTTGCTCACAGTCAGTAGTTCTTGCGTGCCGAGTATCTTATCTAGCCTAGGTCTCATCCCTTTTTTAGGACGAGTAGTTATTCAGCTATTATGGCAACTGTTTGGTAAGGCAACTGCAGAACCCCAGAGTTGCTGTTATCCATCTGGCCCTCCCACGATCAGGGAAGGTCCCACAGTACCTCGACGAAACTGGGAAGTGTGAAAGCACAGCGTTACATTGTATGGCATTCGTAAAAATGGTACTTGTTGAAAAAATCATTGACAAAGAGGATAGCTTTCAAAAGCCAAATTGGATGCTTTATTTGGTCACTTTATATAAACATTGTTGATTAAAAAAAACAGATGGTTATCATTTGTACCTGGAAGTGAAATGTTCCACAAGCTCTGCTTTAGGTGGACCGGGCACGTTTGCAATGTTTTGTGTCAATGTACGTGTCGTCTGAACAAAATTGCGTGCAATTCCGTGAGTATGTATGTCCAAGACAGTCATAAGAGCTTTCACAAAATCGAATTCCATTTCCTCGTATATTGGCTTGACCACCCATTTTTTGCTTCTTTTCTTAAAGGCCATTGTGTAGCGAAGCATCCCAAAGTTTCCCATAGTCCTCGATTGTTCATGGCCTACATTCTTATTATGCGCTAATACCGCTAGTAATGTCCTATGTTGCATCCCGTCTATGCCGAAATGCAATCTCTTGAGCTTGTACTTAGGCACATATTATGGAACACCTCCAAATCTCCTGTGTGACAGAATTCTGAGAGTCCCTTCAGATCCCTTGATAGTTTTATCAAACGCGATTTTCTCAAGAGCTTTGTGTTTAGTTGTAGATGGAATCCACCACTACTTCTTCCGTTCCTGCTCCGGCGACAAAGAGCCATGTGCACATTGGTGGAAATGTTGGTTTTCTGTCCAAGAGTAAACGTTGGAACAGTGGTGCATTAGTGACCGCCTATTTTCTAGTAGAATTTCTACAGACCATCACAAGTTTTGGAGCTCCACCAAAGATGGTTGCTGAAAGACTGGGACCACTGTAAAATACTCCAGGAAAGACATGGATGAAGAATCTTACTCCTTCATATTCAGTGCATTGTCATGGAGTTATAAAGGGAAAATTAGATTTGATTTAGAAATGCTAACCTAAAGAATTGACCTGTAAAGCAACCGATTACGGAAAGATTATGCTCATTTCCAAGGGCTCCTTAGCATAGTTATCTGTTCTCATAAATCGTTTTCTATGATTCTCCTAAAGCCAAGGACAGATGTTAGCAAAATGGAGTTTAGTTATAAAGCAATACAATCTTGTAAACATGAAAAGTATCATAAGGGACATTTACACCTAAAATACCAATCCGTCCATGTAGTTACCTGTTGAGTACCCCAAGGCCTACAACTAAATCAGGAACCGTGACTCACCTGAGGCAGCGTTTGCATGAATAGACTCGGAATTGCATTTGGAAGCAATTCACGAGACGTTCTGAGTCGATGCTGCTTTGTGTACTGCGATTGTTCGTACATATTTGTGGCAAAGTGCAGGCTCCAGATGCGGAATCGATCACCTTGAGTCCCCCAAGACTTCATCGGCTCTACTTTTAAGCTCTTTAAGCTCCAGCGCAAATCCGTAATATCTGACCCATTCTCTTATTAGATCTATAGTCCTCGGGAATACATGCATTGTAGTGCCTTTAGGTTTGTTATGGGTCTTAGAGCGGCAACCATAAACCGTACATGCAGGCATTGTTGGAAATTCTATAAAAAAAAAAAAATACAAAAATCAGCATCATTAGAACATTACTTTGCATAAAAGCGTGAGAAAGATGGAATTAGATCATCCATTTTTCTATGCAATCGATGTTTTGGTCAACGAAGCAATACCTGTGTAGCGTGGCTGGCTGCATTGTAGGATAACTTTCATACGCAATTCAATGATGTGACGCAAATTGTAACATGTTACTCGTCCCTTGAATGTACTATCGTGCTTCAAAAGGAAACCTGCTTATAGACCTGGTCCGCGAAGGATGCAATTCGATCCCAATTGACACTGATGACAACTGCTATATATCGATAACATAACAAATTAAACTCAATGGCAATGAGATGAATGAACATTACACTACTGGGTACGTTCGTTCGAAATAGGTAGAAATGTAAAGATCAAGGAGATATGAATAGGTGACCTGCCCTTACCTTGACCAGCAAACGGATTCAGCAAGCAGGGTAGTTGGTAGCAGGAGAACAGGAAAATGTTCACAGGTAGCGAGCTGACTCTCAGTGGTCACAGAAGTACTAAGGTAGCACGTTCACGAGTTGACTTGCAGTGCTCAAAGATGTTCTCATTATAAATATCAATTGGTTTATGAAGAAGTAGAAAAGTGGGTGTGTATGTGAATGAATGACGTGTACATGGCGTGGTCTTATGTGGATAGCAGGGCCGCTGCCTGCTTCTAGGGGAGCCTGCCTGTAGACACTGGGTCTGGCTACGCCATGTGTACAATTGCCACTTTGAAGTATACACGGTGTTTGGCACCTTGGCCGTTGCCACCCCTGCCAGCCCCCATTGAGAGGGCACATCCACTGGTGCGAACTGCCTTTGATAATGGAGGGGGGATGGAGGGGCCCGAGGCGTGCAGGAAAGGGCCGGAACACTGCGAATGGAGACACACTTGATTCACTGAAAAATTTAAACAACCACTGATAAAAGTTTTGTTATGTTTATTTTGTTGCTGATTTTGATGGCACAAATGTACTACACATTATAAACTTCGGGTTGCAGCACAGTGTGGGAAAATCCCCTGTACCGACCGCGGTCACTGGGGAAAGTTTCTCTAATGGCACCAACGACACAGGCAGGTATTACTCGTCAAACGCGGTGTCCAAACCTCCCATGAAGCCACCATGTAAACGAACGATAGGCCACCAGCCTGTACCACCCGTGAAAGAGAAAGATACAAACTGTTTTTAAATGAACAAGATAAGTGTATTAAACCTTAGTTGAAAATGCAATCTTGTATCCAATGGCATTGTTGCCAGTACAAATGTTACTTGGACACTGTACAATATTGAACGACTATGCATTCCATTACATTTGGGACACAAAGAAATATTGCTTCATGGTTGTACATGAAATGAACATAAGGAGACCACTATGATGAATGACCCATATGTTCTGGAGCTGCCCCGCGGTCCTGAGGTTTTGGACCCGGGTGAAAGATAGGGTGGCGCTGGCTGGGATTGAAGTTGAAATTCATGAACCTGCAGCTTGCATACTGGGGACATACAGGCGAAGCACCAAGAACAAGCCCCTAAATAGACTCCTGGACTTGATTTATATAACAGCAAAAAGGCGCATAGCCATGGGCTGGAAGAGCGCAGGGGGGCCTAGCGAGGCCCTTTGGTGGTACGACCTCAAGAGATGGGTCGCCGCGGAGACGGTGGCTTGGGAAGTGGCTATCCTGGTACAAAAACTAGACTCCAGTGCAGATCTTCTCCGCTGGGTAGAGCTGACGGAGCCGCTTCTCCGTTCAGCAACACCAGACAGCACGCCAAACAGTCCTGGCAGTCCCTGCTCGGCATGCAAGCCTATTGAGGACTGAGGCTTAAACTGCGGTCTCGAGGGGAGGGGGGTGGAATGGGTGGGGAGGGAATGTTAAGGTTGATGTTTTGTTATTACACATACTACACCGCTCTGCCAATGCGCTGTTTGCTATATGTTTCGAAAAACCAATAAAGATTTTTCAAAAAAAAAAAAGACCACTATGATTTCCCCAAATTGCCAGTGATGTATAGAATTGCAAGACTACATTCGTTTGGCATTGATAGATCAAAGTTAGGACAATATAGGAGACAACCATTAAATGTTAATGGCCCAAGTGACATCACAACTAGAGTACACTTGCTCGTTCTTTGGATTGCGATGGCGAACTGTTGCTCGAAGATTGTGCATAAGCACCATCATAATCCTCAACATGGACCGTGTGAGGCAGGCTGCCCTGAAGTCATGCAGCTCGGTAACGCATTGGATATGTAGGACAAGCGTCCAGAGTTTTCTCGGCAGCAGCAGTTCTCCTCCTCGGTTGGCATTCGTGCACACCGATTGCAGGTACACCAGGTGGCAACGTTGTCCATGCGACTAGGCTCAGGCTCTTGAACTATTGAATCGTCCTCTCAACTGTTGTCCGATAACCCATCGTTTGCGCATCTTTCTCTTTCGAGTAATTCCGCCTCAGAATATTCTGGCTCGTACTGGTAGGGCTGTATTGTTGCCATTATGGGACAAAATAAAAATGGATAGTAATGGTACTAGTATCTGTTCACACGGGCTACGAGCAACGAAGGTAGCTGACCAGAGCACAGGAAAAGGGGAGAGAATACTAAAAATAAAAGACAGTGTAACGATTGGAAAAGCAAATCTGCTGTTGTCTGATGAGAAGCGGTCTGTTTATACTTATTGAGGAAAGAGGCGTCCAAATGATGGGGTGTGGGGCAGATTCCCTGACACTATCCAAGATAGTGCAAAAGATTTGGAACTGGTGCAACCCAGGAACATAAGTCTACGAGAAAATTGTGTTCTAGGAGTGGACAATTGCGTGGCAGACTGCATCAGCAAATATGTGCAACATGAACACGAATGAGAGCTAAACACGAGCATTAAATATAAAAATCAGTTATGTAGATTGTACATGTAAAGCTGGCGTTGTGTACCTGCTGGGCTCTGGTTTAGTTTTCAGTTCTCTTACAGCACTTGTGGCATACACTAAATGTCAACATAAGGTTCAGGTTTTAAGTTAGGAAAACGTCATAGAAGGATTTAAATGTATACACCTAACTTTCAACCAGCTTCAAGGTGGGATTTAAACACTGTCTTGTATAGACTAATACTTCTTCCATTCAAACCTATTATAACAGTTCCATAAAATGTCTTGCTTGTAAAGTAGTTTACTTAGTTATCGCATCCATAAGAAGTGTAAGAATGTTTCAGGCTCAGTCACTGGCTGAGGCACTTGTCGTAATACCCAAGGACAAGGTATTTTTTGGAATGAACTCAAGATGTGTACCTAAATTCACATCCATTTTCATGTGAACCTGTACATTGTACGAACAGATTTCTTCCAAAAGCTTTCTTTTTCCAAGGTTAAGAAGGTAGCCCAGGAACTCATTCCAGCACAGATATGTGGATTGTACTTTGCATTCAGGAGTGTTAGTAACTTTCAGGTTTATAGTCATAAAGTCGAATCCAATAACGTCGAAAACAAAAAGTCGAAAACAAAAATGTAATTTTTTTCTTTGGTTGCTTTTTTTTCGAAATGGGGGGGTTCCCCCCAACCCCCCTTTTTTAATTTTTTTTTTTTGTTTTACCCCTTTTTTTTACCCCCGGAGCCCAAATAAATATATAAATAAAAAAATTCGACATTTTTGTAATTCGACATTATTGGTTCGACATTGACTGGACACCTAACTTTCATATGAAACACTTACTGCTACCCTAAAAGCACATTCCACTATGTCGTCTGCTTGTCCACCACCTCACACAAGCCCCAGGAGGCAGACTTACACACTAATGGTCTTGCTAGAGTTTACATCGTTTAGTGTTGCATACCTCCATGCAGAGAAAATATTTGCACTAACACAACCTGCTCTGTCCAACACATTGGCAGAAAATAAACATTTGTTGGGTTTCCTCAGATGGGCACGGTGAGAGCCTGCACCCTTAAGAGAGAGAGTGACAGGAACTCCCCCATCAATGCCAGATTTTGCTTTCGAAGTAAACTTTTAATATTCTGGACTTTAGATGGCTGAATATGCAAAGGATTGGAATCTAAATATATACGTGCACCTGAAAGATTAGGTCTCTGGTTAAGTAACATCTGTACTCTTACGTCATGTCCCCTTTCCTTCATCCTGTATGGGTGTACCTCGCAAGGGTTGGGAACAGAACCTCTTTTCCACCAGAAAAAGAAATGTCCCCCTTAAATTTCCTGGCACGCGGCCTCAGGAGCACAGGCTCCCTTAACCACGTACACCAGCGCCACACCCCAGACCCCTTTTCCGCTTCGACAGGAACGGACTGCTCCACCAGCGCTCCTGGGTTAGGCCTAGCCTCGTAATTCCATGCGCTACTCTGTTAGTTTATCTAACTATTTTTCTTTCTATTGCAGACTTGGGAACACCATCCGCTGGTTGCCCTAGCTTTGTCCCCGGGGCATGTCTGCCCCGACAGGCTTTATCAGGTGACAGCCGTACAACGGTTCCTTCCCGACAGCAGATCCTCACGCGCTCGGTCTTCGATGCCTTGGTGAGGACCACAGCTGGGACGGATGCTCTGCGTGCGACTCCCTCATGCCAGCCCGCTTTGGCACCGACTCGAGCATTGGAGTTAACTCTTCAACAGGACTCTGCCACAGATCATTATTAAAGACTACACCCAGAGGAAGACGCAGAAGACAGGTGCGTTGTTTGCCAAGGCATCCCACAGATGCTACTCCTTCCCGGGGAAGCACTCTGGCGGGACGGGTCAGTCTGGCCCTCACACCGGCGCAGGGCACACCAAGGCTCACAAAGCTACCGGCCTCATGGCCGAGGGTCTTGTGAGCTCTACGATCACTGGGACACGTCACGAGGGCCATCACCCTGATACCGGGTCCTTACCCGAGGGTGTGCCTTCACGCAGAGCCATCGCTACCGGGCGGGAGGCCGAGGGCCTACTGCGTCTACACCAGAGTTGCAGGGCTGGGCAGAGCCGGTGCGGTCGAGCTTGCAGGCCAAGCCTGGGAACACGCCAGCTGCAGGTCTGCATGCTCAAGCAGCAGGCAAAATGGCAGATAGAGACAAGATGGCTGCCACTCCCGAACCTCAAAGATGGGAAGCCTCTCAAGCGTGTGCTGAGGTCTGTGTGCTCACCGAACAGCAAAGGAGAAGCGTGACTCATTGGACAGACAGGGGGTCAGTGATGTCCAGTCGCCTGGTTGACGTCTTAACCTAACATCCCCATCCCGGATACAACATACCCATGTGCGGACAGGGGCTAAGCAGACAACTGGCTGGCATACTTGCCCCTGCTTCCCCCGCAAGACTGCTCACAGCCAGTCTGTGAGGACAAGTTTTTTTGAAAAGTGCATGATACTCATGCGCTCCCCTCAGATGGGCACAATCCTCAGGGGCATTATCAAAGACATGTTGCCACTGGCTTCCCCGGCACAGCCCACTGCAACACCCCTCATGCTACCCCTGTAGCCTCATCCACTGCAGCAGCCCATACAGAGGCTCCAGTAACGCTGGTGCGGTCCCAGACCCCCACTGCAGAGGATCCCCTGAGGCTCTTCTCTTCAGTCCCCCTCTGCCGCAGCCTCTGACCAAAAGAAACAATGACGCTCGGTGTCGGGTCCACAGCACCCCAGTCGGGGGCAGGCTGGCCCTGCACTGTCATTCTTGGTGTGCAAAGTTTGTGGACGCCTGGGTCCTCTCAGTAGTGTCCTGGGGCTTCCGGCTATCTCTTCCCTCTCCCCCCCCCCTCCACTTCCACAGATCGGCACACCATCACTCTTAGCGGTGATTCACTCCCTTGTTGAGAGCGAAGCGGTAGAGCAGACACCCGCCTCCCAGCAGGGGCAGGGCCTTTACTCTTGCATCTTCGCTAGCCAGAAGAACGAGGCGGGCCTGTGAGTGGTGTTGGAACCATCTTCCCTGAATCTTTACCTACCGTTGAATAAATGAAAGATGGTGGCGCCAGCGCTTAATGCCTAAACACTGTGTGGGGGAGACTGGACATGTTCCATGGACCTGGAGAATGTGTATCTCTATGTTCCCATTGTGCATCTTCACCGGGCTTTCCTCAGGTTCCGGGTCATGGGCCTGCACTTCCAATACAGAGTTTTGCCCTTTGGGCTAAATTCAGCTCTGAGAGTCGTCACGAGGCTCATGAATGCGGTGGCGGCACTCCTCAGATCTGAGGGGGAACATGTCTACCCGTACCTCGACGACTGACTAGTCAGGGGTTCTTCTCCGGAACAGGTCTGGTACTCGGCGGATAGACTCCTCTCCAACCTATTCAAACTGGGGTTCTCGATAAACTGCCGGAAATCACAGCTCACACCTACTCAGGGGCTGGTGTTTCTAAGCTTGCTGTAGGACACACAGCAGCAGAGTGTGTTCCCCACGGGGGTCAAGGTGACAGCAATCCAATCGCCAATCTCCCATTTCCGATGCCGATCGAGCACCAAAGCCTGTTGGTATCCAGACCTTCTGGGGGTGTTGGCAGCATGTCTCCTGGCAATCCCCTACACCAGGCTTAGCACGAGGAGGCTCCAGCTACATTTCGCGTACTCCTGGGATCAGGAATCGGGCCATCAGGGGCCCCTATCTCCATTCCGTAGCACCTGGATCACAACCTCAGCTGGTGGCAACAGGAGGTGAATATTCTGGTGGGCAGGCCACCCTGGGAGCACTCTCGGTAAACGGTCTTTGGACCTTGACAGTCGGGCAGAATCACATCAACTGGCTGGAGCTTATGGCTATACAGTTGGCAATCTTGTTCTTTCAACCGATCATCAAGGGAAGTTCGGTATGCATGCATGCATACAGACAATACGTCCTGCATGTTTTATATCGGCAAACAGGGGGGCACCAGATCCCCGTAGCTGTGCACGTTGACCCTGGACATCGGGCTGGGAATGGGCGATCAGCCATGGGAGTGTGGCTCTCATCGGTACACCTTCCTGGTGAGTCCAATCTGGAGGCGGACAGGCTCAGCTGCCTTGTCGCCGACAATTACGAGTGGCAGCTGAACAGGAGAGTTCTCCAGGAGGTGTTCAGCAGATGGGGGTCACCCAACAACAGGCCTCTTTGTGACAGCTCACAATCTGACGTGCCAGCAGTACGCATCCTGGTGAGGAAGGTGACGCTACTCTAGATGACGCACTCCAGATATCCTGGACGGGATGTGGGGGTATGCATTTCCCCCCACACTGCTCATGCACAAGATAGTGAGCAAGATCAGGGCTTCCAAGAACCTCAGGATCATACTTGTTGGCGGGCTGGCGCGTCACTGGTTCTCGGACCTACTGCAGATGTCAATTCTGCTGGAGATTATACTCGCCTCTCGAGATGGGCCCTCTACTAGCGCAGCCATGAGGCGCAGTGCTACACCCCTCTCCAGAGAGACTAGCCCTAGCAGTCTGGTTCCTGAGCAGCTGAAGCTCCAGCACCTTCAGTTGTCTTCCGACAATCTGGAGATCATCCAAAATGCCAGGAGCCAGGCAACAGGCAAGCAGTACAAAAGCAAATGGACACGATTCTACTTTTGGGCTAAGGAACACTGTATAAACCCACGGACATGCACACTCAACAAAGTTTTGTCATTGTCAGCCTATCTCGCCAGGTCTGACATCCAGGTTGATACCTGTACAATGTACCTGCCCACTATCAGTGCATATAGGAACTCTGACTCTCTCGTCCTCTCCTCAGCCAAACCTGTAATAAAAAGCACCTCCCAGAACTGACCATGCTGTACCCTCCAGTCAAGCGCCCTCATCCAGTCTGGGACCTGAATGTAGTACTAAGTGCTACAGCACATAAACCATTTGAGCCCATGGCCTCGGCAGTCATTAGGTTGTTCACACTAAAGAGCCCTTCTGGTCAGGCTTACTTCAGCTCGCCGAGTGAGCGAGATCCAGGCTTTAGTCACCTTGGAGCCATACACTGTAGGTTCCACAAGGACATGGTCGTGCTCCGCACACCCCCCAAATATCTTCCGGAGGTGGTGTTTCCTTCCATATCAACGAGTAGATTGTGCTACGCACATTCTTCTAGGACTCCAAGAAAGATTCATAGAAGACGCTCCACTACCTAGACGTCAGGCGGACGTTAAAATCCTACCTAGACAGAACAAAGAGCATCCTTAAGACGGATGCGGTATTTGTAACATTCGGAGGCTCTAGGCCTTGGCAGCAGGCCTCCAAGGCATCCATATCTCGATGGATGACATCGGCTATGCAGGAGGTATACAAGGTGTAACATAGGGAGCCGCCGCACGGCATGCTTGTGCATGCGATAAGAGCTAAAGCGACAGCAGTTGCCTTCCAGCGGCATGTTCCCTGGCAGGTTATCAGCAGGGCGGGAACATGGGCCACGGCTTCAGAGTTTTGCAAGCACTATTGCTTGGATACCAGTGCCAAGGCTGATGCAGCATTTGGCCAAGCGGTGCTGCGCAATCTATTTGCGTAAGAGGTCAGGCTCTCCTCCCCAGGGCATTGTCAGTTGTAATCGCCCATACAGGATGAAGGAAAGGGTACGGGACGTAGGAGTCATTAAGTGTTACTCACTGGAGGGATTAACTTACTCCTAGTCCTTAGTCCCCTTTCCTCCATGCGTCCCACCATCCATCCCTTTTAAAATAAGACCACTGAGGTTGTTACACTTTAAATACAGTGGACACATCATCAGGGGACTGAGGTGTGGTGCTGGTGGGTGGGGTTAAGGAGCCTGTGCTTCCGAGGCCACGCCCCTGCGCTCCAGGAAATTTTAAGGGGAAATGTATTTTTCTGGTTGAAAAGAGATTCTGTTCCCGTCCCTCGTGAGGGACGCCCATACGGGATGGAGGAAAGAGGACTAGTGGAATGTTAGTCACTCCGGTGAGTAACGCTTCATTTAGTTCCCATCCAGCAGTTTTGCACTGTGTAAGAGCAAAAATTCCTTTGACACGTGAAAAATAAATCTACCTGTGTGTTACAAAAGCTTTTCTTGCTGCTTTCCTTCAATAGGCTTCTATGGGACACTTTATTTTTGCTTTGTTTGGACTCCGGACCTTACTCTTTAGATTTAAGCCTTATGCTTTACTTATTTGCCCTTTTTCTCATTCTTATGGAGAAACTGATCAGTCCTTAAGAATATCAGTTCTGATAGACTGTCTCTTTGTGAATGTCTTCCGTTACAATTGCACACATCACCTTAAAGTGCTGTGCAATTAGGATACTGTGTATCCTTGTCTTTGTCTGAAAGCGCTTTTTGGTTCCTTTTACATTGTACTTAGGATGACTTGGTGGCGGCGGATATTTTTTGTAATTTTACTGACTTGGTCATTTACCGCTAATGGCTACGGAAGGTGGCTAGGACCCCATATTGTTCTTTGGCCTTCTTCCTGTCTTCTCAGATCAGGAAATGCCATATTTAGAATGCACTTTACCAGGAAAAGGGGCGGGTTGTATGTGAGCCCCAATGTGGGGGAGGTGACTGTCTGGTCCCAGTACAGATCTTGGCGACTGAATGTCTTTTGCTGGGGAGGTACTCTTGCCAATGGCTATCAGTGATTGGATAGCCACTGGCAGTTTGAAAGGTGTAGATCCTTGCCATTAGTGGGCTTGTGTGCGCTACCAGACACATTTTGGAAAAAACAAAGGCTCCTGCAGCCTTTCTACACATAGTTGGAGCCAAGTCCTCTATGAAGAAGAGCAGCCAGTTGACGACCCGAGCACGACTCCTGCAGCTGCCCAGCACCAACTCCAGTGAAGTCTGTTGCAGCACTGTTCGTCATCCCGATCACCAAAACAACCAGTCTCGATTCCCCCCCCTCGGCCCCAAAACGAAGGGCACTCTCCCCTCGAGTATCTTTGCCTTCGGAAGTGTCCCTGGACCAACTAATGAATTGACGGTTCTCTCTTGTGCTATCTTACTGCAGCCGCCATCGTACTGAGTGCATTCGTGGAACTTGGGTGAACTTCAACTGGTGTAACTAGATGCCCGGTCCTGCATTTTAAGTAAGCATTCCTGTTTGTTGCCCTTCCCATCCCCTTCTCACCCTCCCTTTGTTCTCCATAGGGTTACATGGGCGTAAAGGCCTGTCCCTAAATCACTCTTTCCTGACTTTTGTTGGTATAGACCTGTTCAAGAATCATTTCCTAAGCCTATCCTAGTGACTGGAATTGAGTGCATTTACTTACCTGAACTTTACCTAACGTTGACTCATAACCATAACCACTGGCATCGTCTGGCTTTTTAAACCTACCTGTAAGGTGTCTAGTTTGGAACAGGTGAATATTGGGCACAAGGCCCCAAAGCATCCTTGGTTTGGACTTCATAAGACTGAGGTAATCTGTTCTATGCTTTTTCTTTTCTACTTCTAATGCATCTGAGTACTTGTGTGAATCAAATGTTTTCCCATACCTGTGAAGGGTGAATGTATACATCTGTTTTATAGTCTTGGTGTGACAATATATGGCTAGACGTTTTTACTTGGTGTGTATTTTGTATATGTGTGTACTTACCGGTCTAACTGAAATTATTACTATTGTTTTTTGACTCATTGTAGCCCTAGACCACTCTCAAAGCCCCCCAGGCACTAATTCCTGCTGCTCTGCTACCTTACCTTGATTGTGTTTAGCTAACAAAGGTTTCCCCCTGTTCCCTGTAATAGGGTGGAATCCAAAAATCCTCTCTCAGGGTTGATTTTTGAAATCCATCTTAACACTGCACAAGATCAGTGAATACTCCTAAAATATTAGCTTCACAAATAGTGGTGTCCCCAGCCTATCTCTAGCAAGCACACCAATACTCGTAAATGTAATGTAAAATCTTTGTTGTTCAGCACTCATTTCTGGAAAGCTCTAATAAACGCACCTTTCGCTGCTGTTAAAAAAAGCATTCTGGATGAGTCGGATCGCTAAGTGAGAGTGTGTTTATTTCAGCATTCTGATTGCAAATGTGGAAGTCAATCGAACAGAAATCCAAGCTGCTTTCTTAACTGCCATATTTGCTTTTTTCCTGGCACTTTCCCATTCAGAATTATACATTTACGAGATGGGTGTGTTTGCTAGGGTTTGGCTGGACACACCACTATTTGAGAAGCTAATATGTTTGGAGTATTCAGTGATCGTGCACAGTGTTGCGATAGATTTCCAAAATTACTTTTCCCTTTCCATATGGGTCCAAATTGTCGCCTGTTTGGTGCTCATCCAGGGCAGTTGTGATTTTAATTCATTTACATCTGTAGGTTGCCTTGATGGCCAACTTTAGAGGGAGTATTGGTTCAGTTTGCAGCGACTCCCTTAAATGAAAAGGCACTACTGGCATCAACATGAAATAATACATAATGTATATCTGTATATTGTTGGGCCTGTCTACTGGATTGCTTATGCTCCTTCCTCAAAACACAGAGCTTCCAATTTTTCTTTTCACAAACATTATGTAGTTGATCTAAACCTTCTTTTTTGTTTAATTTTTTTTTTTATGAAAATAATATCCAGTATTTTATTTTACAGGAAAATCAAAGTATGGGATTTGCAGGCAGCCTTGGACCCACGTGCACCAGCGAGCACGTTGTGTTTGCGTACACTAGTGGTATGTCAAAATGACTAGTTTTGTTCAACTTTAGCATTATTGCCTGTGAATATAAGGCTGGTTATTTAGTTGAAATTGTAATCTCTTTAAATGCAGTAGTCCAGATGTAAGTTTTTGGTTTATAGAAAGAACGCAACCCTGTGAATGTTTCATGGCAGTTTTTATCACAGTACCACTTGTGATAACATTAACTTATATAGATGTTTTATTGTGCTAGAATTGTAAAAGATTGGAATAGGAGTTAATGATGAAGTAAATCAAAATTGCCTGTATTCTTTATTTCAAACTAGAGTACTTTGCATAGCTCTCAAGCATTTGCATTCCATTTGTGTGAAAGCCATCCAGTCCTGTTTTTTTGTTGGAATTCTTCGATGTGTAGACCTAAATTAAAAATGAAAAAGGCAAAACAATCTGCAGAATTCAAAGAAAAAAACACGATTGAATGGCACTCGAGCATGAAATTGTAAAACGTGTGCTCCTGTGTACTCATGAAGTATGCAATACCTTCATCTCGCCCGAGTAGATTTTCTGATGCGGGTTGCTTGTGAATCAAGATATTCATAGCCTGCTTTGATGTACGGGTTGGCTGATATTGCACCTTTAAGCCACAGCATAGTTAATGGGATACAGTGTACATTGTAAACTGACGTCAAATGGTATTTGCCAGTTCGATGTTCCAATCAATGACAGCTTAACTTAAGAGAACCATCCTTTCAAAACGCTCAGTACATTTTTTGAAGAGCTAAAAGTAGCAAATTGATTGGTGTTTTAAGGATTTTCGTATGCCTCTGTCATAATGTTCCAAGGTGAGAGATGACAAAGGTTTACCATCGGAAGCTTCCCATCTTCATTTTAGCCGGTACAGTTCTGCTCTTGCAGGTAGATTTATAAAGAGCAGACAGCCTGGAAGCAACAGGAGCAATAGGAAAACATTGTTTTTATCGGAGTAGTGGTAATTATAAACAAACGTCTTAGCACTGCCGGATCCCTTCCGTGACCCAGTTACAAAGGAATAGTTTCAGGGAACTTGGATACAAAATATTGTTGCGTTCCCATTTGCATTTTCACCTAAAAGTGAACTCAAGCAACATTTTGTTTCAATTTAAAATACAAACGGACTTAGTTGTGCAATCAAATTGGCCCATTTGGTGTTAAACATATGTTATAATAAAGTCTTAAAACTGACGCTCAATCATGCCTTAGTCATGTAAGGGTCACAGAAACTAGAATCTTCAGGCAATAATTATTACAAGTGCATGGTGTAGATGATTGACTGCATTTAAGGTAACACAATTTTGTCTTGGCGGATTGATTCCAGCTTTGGTGTCCTTGGAATGTGCAATGAAAGGCCTTAATGCAGATTTCGCATTGTTTAGCACAAGAAAGTCTTCATTCTCAGACGTTTATGATGCTTCCCTTGCTTTATTGTACTTGCATATCAACAAATTACACAAACCATTCCTGGGTATAAAGTATGGTTTGGATGTTATTTTCAATCCCATACAAATTGACTGTCGCAGGTCTCTCCCATCTGCTCATGAATACATCCTTTTTTACCGGTCTCAAGATCCTCTTTCTTTGGTCTGAGAAAACAAAATGAATCCACTAACTTGGCAACGATTAACTACTCCATTATCTGAATAGAATTGTACTGACTTGCCAGGTTCCTATTGAGCCCAAACATCCTTTCTGAATGGATCTCTGGGTCGGACCCAATGTATTTGAAATATGCGATCTTGATATCTGCCCGAACAAGTAGGAGATGCATAAGCGGTTTAGGCTGATTTCATCTAATACATTTGGTCGGAGAATTCATTGAATATTTTTTTTTCTGACAGGTTGATTTTGCTGTATTTATGTGTGGGGGAGACCCCCTGCAAAACCCTTTGCTTCCCATTAACCATCCTAAAATTATTTCCCTTAACCCCCCTCATCCCCCACACGCGTGCGCGCACACACACACATATATTTATGAGGCTTGTGGAATCTGCTTAGATCACATGCTGTGCATAGGCCAACATCTAGTGAAAGTTGCGGAGTATTTCTACTGTTGTTTTTGAAACTCGAAAAAGGACGTTGACAGGTTGTGCTAGTAATACTATCCAGAGTGTGACGTCCGCTGTACCCATCATCCCTTGCACGTCGAGGTCCCTCAGATTGTTTTTTTCCGCCATGCTAGACGGACACGTAGAGCGGAGTTCCTTTCGGCGCGAAGCCATTGACTTTTCACAATTACGATGGAAAGAAATACTATCTTTTCACCGACCTCCAAAACACCACACCTGAGAGGAAAGAAAACTGCCTGTCGGTGACCAGCGCGATGGACTGTTTGGCCTTGGAAGGCCGCCCTGGGCCTCAGCCCAGACAGTAGGGGGAGAGAGGAGGAGGAGGCCATTTTAGAATGCATATTCTCCCCTTCTTACACTTTGTTCGCCCAGCTGTCATACCCATAACCTGTAATTATGGAAAATACAGTTTAAATTTTGCCCCAAGTGTAACCGAAAATTCCTGTGGTTGGACAAACACTTAGTTTGTAATTTGTGTCTTCCAGGAGACCACGTCGAAACGTCTTGTCGAGCGTGCAGGCTCTTCAAGCCAAAGATGTTAAAGGACCGCTTCACGAAACGATGGGCCCACTGCGCCAGGCAACTCGAGGCCATGGAGGTAGAGGGAACCTTTAGCGATGGCAACGCTGTACTTTCGGGTGGCAAGAGCGACGTAGTAGCTTTAGCTACTGAAGCGCCGACCCTGTAGGACATGCCGGCGGCCATGTTGTGGGGACTGCACCCGGTGGCAGCGCTACAAAAGCACACACCACCAAGAACATAAGCCCGAGTCGAGATTCGACAAATGAGTCGAACACTCGACAACGTTCGACACCCCGAGAACGGTCCACCGAGTCCCGGGTCCTCTGGGCAATCTCGATCAAGATCGCCACACGACAGGGTTCAACTGTTGAAGGACGGCAAAGGTGTCGCTCGAAAAACTCCTTCCAAAGGTCGATAGTCCGCGGACGAAGCCTCGGCTCCCACATCTGAAATTCGACGCTTGGCGTCGGATAAAGCGGCAGACCCCAAGAAGTCTGTAAAACACTCCTCTGGGTCTCAGGGTGTCGGAAAACATCACAAAAAAGACCTCTAAAACCCCTCACAGGGACAAGAGCCCTCCTAGAGAGAAGACCCCAGAGAAGGGAAACCTATATTACGCAAGCCCATAGAAAAACCTAAGGATTCTAGGCCTAGACTAATACCTCCCACTAATGAGGACGTAGGTCTTACCCCTCAATCTATGGTGATCCCAAGTTCCAAGGAATGGTCTTCCCAAGATATTGATAAGAGTAATGCGAGGAATGACCTTCATGGCCAATTTTTACGAGAGAATCCGAGATTACTTTCAGAGTTTCCACTCCACTCCCTCAACAGCCCCTTCCGGCTCTCAAGCCTCTGCCTTACCTACTCAACCCCCTTCTAGGAGGTCTCGCTCGAATGTCCCCTTATAAAGTAGGGTTATAGATTTATATGACCCTGAATTAGACCAAGATCTCTCCTTTGTGGAGGCATCTGACCCTCAACTTATTGAAGCTACATATGAACCTTATTATGGGGATGACGAGGTCCCAGAGGCAGACGAAGAGGCTAACATGTACTCCATAGACTCCCCTCTTAATCAAGACACTCCAGTTGTCGGTTCCCCTGTCAATAATCAACCCCTCCTCAATGACGTATTAGCCAAGGTGGCGGAACACTTCGGAATTGACACACAGGAGGTACAGGAGGATAGAGACTTCACAGAACAAATACTGGGGGACAAAGACAGTGGGCCAGTTTATCCCGCTACTAAAATCAGTGCAACGCAGCATACAGCCATCCTTAGACGCACCCAATCTCACACGGGTGTGTGGAGAAATTATTCAGGCCTGCACCCTCAGACCCTTTATATATTAGAGGCCAACTAAAACCAGACTCCTTAGTTGTCACCACAACTAGAAAGAAAGCAGGCACACCCCTTGCTTCCTCCGAGGCTCCACCGGATAAAGAAAGCAAAAAGATCTATGCCATGGGTAGAAAGGTTGCCTCCTCTGCGGCCTATCAAACCAGGATAGCCAACAACGCAACCCTTTTGGCTGGTTATAATTGCCATAAGTGGGAAGAGATTTCTGCGTTACTTTCATCTGCCCCTGAGCCACTCGAATCACAACTAGCTCAGGTGGAAGCAGATGGAAGGTCCTTATCTACCTGTCTCCGTAAATCAAATTTCGAAGCAGCGGACAATGCCGAAAGCGTCATTGTAGAGGGGACGGTTATAAAGAGGCATGCATGGCTACGCCAGTCAGGCTTTAGGCCAGAAACACTGGCCACTCTAAAAAACATGCCAGTGGAACCTAACATGCTCTTCGGTAAAGCAGTGGAAGACGCACTTAAAACAGCAAAGGACGAGTATGACACTCTAACATCTTTAGGTCAATTCTCAAACAAGCTTATTGGTCAGAGAGGTAAGTCATTTTCGGTGCCAAAATTCTCAGAGGATCCAGCTACAATCGCGGGCCAAGGCTACTCCAGGGGAAGTAATCAAGGACAAGCCTTCCAAGGCTATCCCAGAGGACAACGCAGAGGTCGGGGCAGAGGCCCTGCTCGAGGTGGCACTCCACCTCAGAGCAAGTGACGTTCCGATCCAGGTACCCTCCCATGCATCTCCAGTAGGACGACGCATTTCCAACTTCACCCACGCATGGGAGGGTATCACCCTGGACAGATGGGTGCTGTCCACGGTAGCAGGGGGCTACTGTATAGAACTACTTCAACGTCCTCACACCCACCCCCCCAAGACAGAAGCTCCACTCAGAAAAACATCCGCGGATCCTTCTAGAAGAGATAACTAAACTTCTATTAAAGGACGCCACAGAAGTGGTCCCAGCCAACCAGGTAAACAGGGATATTTATTCAACTTACTTTACTTTCATGTGCCAAAGAAAGATCTAACAATGCGCCCTGTATTAGATTTACGCCCTGCAAACAAGTATGTCAAGCCACAGAAGTTCTGCATGACTACGCTACAAGAGGTATTCCCGCTACTAAAAAAGGGGTTTACATGGCAATACTGGATATGAAAGATGCCTATTTTCATATTTCAATGTTCCCAGCGCACAGAGGATACTTGCGTTTCAAGATGGCGAACAAGCACTACCAATTCAAAGTGCTGCCCTTAGGAATAGCCTCAGCTCCAAGGGTATTCACAAAGGTATTGGCGGTAGTGGCAGCGCACCTGCGCAGGGAGGAAATCCCAGTGTATCCTTACCTGGACGGCTTGCTCATAACAGGGGAATCACCTCTGATTTGCAGACAAAACATCCAAAGAACAATCAACCTCCTCTTTGAATTGGGCTTCTCCATCAACGAGAAAAAAGCAAGCCTAGTGCCAAGCACTTCAAAACAGTTCCTAGGAGCCGTCTTAAACACAGAGGAAGGATTGGTTGTTCCTTCCAAGGAAAGAGTAAGAAATGTGTTACTGCAAATACCACATTATCAGGCCGGCCGCCAGATGAGGGTGCGCAAAGCAATGCGTTTAATGAGCATGATGGCATCTTGCATTTACCTGGTTCCTCGCACGTGCCTGCCCATGCGTCCCATACAGGAATGGTTGGTGAAACACTGGTCTCAGGCAAGCGGTCAGTAGGACGATCTAGTGGTCGTTTCGCCAACACTTGTACAAAATCTTCGCTGGTGGACAAGAGAAAACCTATCGAAAGGGAAACCTTCCTACGACCCAGAGGGTACAGGCAGTGGTCACAACTAATGCCTCACTGGCAGGGTGGGGGGGCTCACTACCTTCACTACACAGCTCAGGGTCTGTGGTCTCACACTGCAGCTCAGAACCACATCAATGTGCTGGAGCTTCTGGCAGTATTCAAAGCCCTTCAGGCATTATAACCCCATTTAACAAACCTGTCGGTGCAGATCCTAACGGACAGAACTACAGCAATGTTTTATATCAACAAACAGGGGGGCTACACATTCTCCAAATCTGTCCAGACGTGCACAAAAAAATCTGGAAATATGCACTCAAACGGAAGATGTTCCTGTCATCACAACATGTTCCAGGGGAACTCAAGGCTCTAGCAGACTTATTGAGCAGAGATCCTCCTACCAGAGGAACACGAGTGGCGTCTACACGAAGGAGTCGTAGAACACCTCTTCTCTCAATGGGGTTTCCCAACTATAGACCTATTCACCACAAGCGAAAATCGTCAATACCCAGACTTTACGTCCAGGTTCCCCCAGCCAGGCTCCAAGGGGAACGCCCTATGGATGAGCTGGTCAGGGAAATTTGCTTATGCTTTTCCCCCCCAACTCCTCTCATGAGGAAGGTGGTGAACAAGTTACACAACAAACCAATGACGCTTATCCTAGTTGCTCCTATGTGGGCAAGACAACCATGGTATCCACATCTGCTCAAACTGGCGATGTGCGATCCCTTCAAACTCCCGTGCCAGTACAACCTACTCACCCAGCATGAGGGACTAACAGTGCACCCACAACCACACTCCATAAACTTGGCAGCATGGCTCCTGAGGTCATAGAGTTCGAGCATCTCAATCTACCGCAAAGATGCATGGATATCTTGAAAGAATCAAGAAAACCAAACGCTAGGTACTGTTATTTTGACAAATGGAGAGGATTCGTAATTTGGTGCCAGACTAAGCAGATCAACCCCATAGATTGTACTCCATCTAACATTGTAACCTATATGCTCCACTTGCTAGATGCAGGGTTAGTGTTCAACTCCCTAAAATGCCACCTGTCGGCCTTGTCAGCCTAAACCACTTCCCATAATAAGGTCTCATCCTGGAAGGTACTGTTTATCAAAGTATTTGTGGAAGGGGTAAAGAGACTCCAGCCTCCAATTTCGAACCCACCGCCAGGTTGGGACCTCAATGTGGTACTCGCTAAGCTCATGGGACCCCCATTCGAGCCTATGCAAAAGACTAGTCTCAAACACCTGACTTATAAGACTGCCTTCTTAGTAGCTATCACTTCCACAAGAAGGTTTAGTGAAATCCAAGCATTGTCAGTGCAGGATCCTTTCTTTACTATACATAAGGACAAGCTGGTTTTACGTACTCACCCTAGGTTCCCACCTAAATTCATCTCCAAATTTCATGTAAACCAGTCTATTGAGCTTCCGGCTTGCTTCCAGGAGCCCAAGAGCTCTGCTGAGGTAAAACTCCACACACAAGATGTGAGCAGAGCGGTCCTCTACTACATAGACTAGACCAGACCGCTAACAACAACAGATCAACTGTTTGTCTCCATAGCGCCAGGCAGAGAAGGTGACCGCATATTTAAGAATGCCATCTCTAGGTGGATAGTCAGAAGTATCCAACTGTGCTATTCCCGATCAGATAAAACACTGCCTTTTTACGCCAAGGGCCCACTCCACAAGAGGTACTGGAGCCACTCTGGCTTTCATTGCAAATGTCTCCTTAGACAGTATTTGCAAAGCAGCTACATGGAGCTCAATACATATTTTCACTCGGCACTACTGCATTGACACTCATTCCAATACAGAATCGCAAGTGGGACTAGCAGTTCTAAGACATTTATTCGCTCATGAACCTTCTCACATCCCACCTCCTCCTCCTCTTTCCACTTCTCGCAAATCTATGCACAACATGCGATCTAAGCAGATTCCCCAAGCCTCAGAGGAGATACATTACTCACCGTAATCTTATTTCTGATGCTTGCATCTGCTAAGATTCAAATGCAACCCATGCTTCCTCCCCTCGGAGAAAAGGCGCATGCATGCTTATAAGCTTGTCTAATACGGATCTGTTTGGATACAACTGTACTCATGCTACACCTCTTGCTACCTCATGTCAGAAAAATAACAATCTGAGGGACATCGACGCGTGAGGGATCATGGGTACGGTGGACGTCACACTAGGGTTATTATTACTGGCACGCCCTGTTGACATCCCTTTTCGAGTTTCGAAAACAATTACTGTAATACTGCACAGCTTCCACTAAATCGGCCTATGCACAGCATGTGAATCTAAGCAGATACAAGCATCAGAAATACTATTACGGTGAGTAATGTATCATATTTATATGTAGCAAAATTAGGCAAAAAGAAACAACACATTCTCCTTCAACCAAATATGCTGCTTAGTAATCTGCTGATCTCTGCATAAGCATATCTGCAAGGCAATGTAAAATAAAAGCCAATGAGCTCCTTAAAATGTCCTTGTAGGAAAGGTTACAGTCAAATGAATGGGAGCATACTCACCTAGGTCCATGATGGGTTTAGGACTTCACTGTACAAAACAAGGGAAATAAGCTTTCAATGACAAGTGTCTGCATGTATTTCTGTTCATAGCTTATATTTAAAATGGATTTTCAGAATCAGTCCTGTGTACAGATTCTGGGAGGCCACCATATTCTGATGAGCAGGGATACAAACTGTCTAGCCAAACTCTATCCTGGTAGTGTGTATGAACAACAAGACCTAGATTTAGGAGGGTGTGAGAGTGGGGAATTTTCAGTTAAGCATAGAGCATGCTTAATTCAAGTTAGGACGAATGTATACAAATGGAGCTCATTATTTAGGCCTTAGTCAAATCAATGAAAAACACAGCTAAGTAAAACTCTAAAACATGCTCTACTATTATTTACACATTTATCTTGGTGTGCTCTGCTAAGAGTGTGCATACTTAATTTTTAAATACAGTTTGTAGATTACAAGATACTAGAAGTGTAGCATAGCAAGTGAATAGAGGACGAGAACCAAGTATCAACACTAATGGGTAATAAAAATAATGGAGGTGGTGAAAACCATACCAAACTTTATAAATGGTGTACTAACCTTAAAACTTAGTTCTATTGCTAGAAAAGCAGATGCTTAGAGCTCTTTAAGTCTCAGGCTCCCAATACATCTTTTCAGGAGGCTAGGAGTCTCTTTAGGTAGCTGAACAAGTGTAGCTTGAGCCAACAAGTAGTTGGTAAGTGTTAAAATAAAAAAGTAAGTCTTCAACAGAACGTGTCCCAATCCAACCACATTTGGGAAGACCAAGGGGAAGATGACTAACCAGAACACTACCATTCAAAGCTAGTCAAGAACGACCATAAAAACCTGTGGAGACTGGGGGAGGGCCAAATCATCCATGTGCTCAGATTAGGTCAGGGACCACTGTAAGAGTTCCTGAAATGGCTGGGCCTCCTGGAATTCTGCCCTAATTCTGTTGGAGGAAGTCCTGGTGCCAAAGTGTGTCGAGGTCACTTCAGGCATCTGTTATTTGGGTCGGTGTACTATGAGGTTCCAGGCTCTGAGCTGTTCGAGACACTGGACTATTGGACAATCGAGTTGCACTGATTACTGGACCACCACTGCCTCAACTACCTCGGAGAACCTCCGGGACATGATGCAGATGGCAGAAAGTGGCCATTGTGACGGAAACGAAGAAACTGGTCCTGCAAGGACCATTTTCTTGGTGGAGAGCTGCAACTTGAGGGAATTGCTTCTTGTTTCATAAGTGGACAATTTCTGAAGCCCCAAGATGATTTGTAAGTATAGCTCGGGGACAACGCAGTGCAACACAGGTTTGAATCTCGATCCTGCACTTAGAAACCACTCGCTGGTATTTAGCGTGTTCTAAAAGAACAATTATAATTATAACTCTGACCAGAGACCAGGAGGATTCAGGGTCTCTTCCAGGGTGCTTCCAAAGGCTCCATCTTCAAGCAGGGGTCAAGACCGGTTGTTCCCACGGGTGGAGGTGTCAAAGCACCTATAAATGCTTCAGGAGATCTGCAGAGTCAGGACTTCTCTTGGCCAATGAAGAAAGTGCTGCTGGCAAGCTTTAAATTAAGCGGTCCGGGTCCTCAGCGGGATGCCCTCCTTCGTATGGGTCTTGGCTCTGATCTGGAGAATGGCTGCAGGAGGCCCCCTTTTATCCAGAATCTTAACTGGAGTGGCACCCAGACCACCAATGGTGAGGATCGGCATCATTCAAACTTGGCAAGGATCCTGGACAGCTTTTTTCCACTGGACTATGGCACAAATGTGGACTGTATCCAGACAGATCCAGCTTTCCTTGGGAAAGGGCTTGCCATATATGGTAAATCGGGTCACTGCAGGGCAGAAAGGTCAAACAAGAAGATGGCCAAAGAACAAGCGCAAATCTTGTGGTACAACGATTTTAGGTTATATGGTACTCTAAATGGCATTTAGCAGTACAATGCAAAAGAGCACGAGACTGTAAAATGAAAATCGTACAAAAGTATTTGCTGCCACCGGCTCATCATGCAAGTAGCCACAAAGTTAACAAAAACTTAAAGCTGAGTGTAGAATGTGCACTAGATGTTGGCTAGTGAGATTTGACCCTTGGCAAGTAAGACATTGTGTGCTGTGTGTATGCATAGAATTGAGGTGGCGAGGAACTTTTCTATGGCTTGCTATTAGCCTGCAAATTGTATTGTTACCCCTTACTTAAAGTAAATGTGAAGTGTAAATTGTTTGTCAAACTCAACAAATTAGTGGCAGGTTGATTTCTCAGTTTGTCTTGGAAGATCTAGGGCCATTGGGTCCCAAAAAAGAAATATTCAGTAGCTTAAAAATCCATGAAAAGCAAACAATCCAGGGCATGGAAAGGGTGCAAATGAAAAGTGTCCCAAAGTCCCTCACAGTTCCAATGGAAATGATACAATATCTTCCCTCTGAGATCAGGGTGTTGTCACAACTCCTGACAATGCAACCATATGCTCTGGGTGTAGGATTTCCCACGCCACTGAATTATAGCTCTTGTGCATCCAGATATTTCCCTAATAGCCCCTTTGAAAGCTCAGATTAATTTCTAGATCATATGCTAATTTTCTCAATTTTCTGCAAATGTATTCTATATTAAAAATAGGATTGTTTTACTTGTCTAGTCTATTAAATGATAGCAATGACGCATACACAAACAGTAGATCCGAATCCACCAAAATAGTCAGTTTCCTCAAGTGTCTTTTGGAATTCCTGTCTTTATTAGTGCACCCTAAGGGTTGTATAAGATTCCACTACTTCAATCCTATACCTTTCAGTAAGCCTTGAAAAGGGAGGAATTTGGTTTAGAATTAGATGATCAACTTGGGCAAGTTGTTTAAACAGCAACTAGCATGTCTTCTACATATTACAGTTGATGTATGTGTTGTTCCCCTACCCTAGGATGAAAGGTACCAAGGGTAGACATAGAATCCACATTGGCTGCTATATCGAAATTAAATAATGTGGGTGCCAGGGATTGTTTTGGGATAAACGACCATCATCAGGCTACCTAATTTGTGTCCTCGTTTTCAAATTCAAAAGTCTTTTAGTTTTGCCCAGAGGCTTTTTGAAAGCACTAGATATAGCCTAGGTAGGCTACCCAGATTGTTAAGTGGACTGGGTGTTTTCTTTTGTTTTTTTACTTACCCCTCAAATACCTTGCTGGTCTTTTGTTCCCAAGTGTCTCATTATTGTGTTCCACTCGCTCTTTGATATTGGGTGATCTTCTCCTTTTCCCAAGGTATCAACACTGCAATTCTATTCCTTTCACTCTTTGTGCTTTCTGTATTTTTTGTTACTACATTAATTGTAGTTCATTATCAACTTGTTTTCCATACTTTGGTCTTTTCTACTGGGATGAGTTTCGTTATTTTTAAATCTTAGGCTTTGATTTTTTTTTTACGGCAATGGTTTATTCATCCAATTAATTTTCTAATTGATTTATATGAATTTTTGTATGGTTCATTTTGTGTAAAAATTCTAAAACACAAATAAAAAACATAACGAATCCCTTTTGGCTTCCCGATATTGCCATTCTCCCTGTTACCTTCAGTATTGGAGGGGAAAGTCTCTAGTGCCTGTAGGTACTTGGCATCTTGTCCTTCCTTCGGTTTGCTTCTTTGTTCACTTTCCACGATGTCTGGTACTCATAGGTCCCATCCCCTTTCCTCCATCCATGTGGGCATCCCCCAACATGGGGACGGTACCGGAACCTTTGGCAGCAGAAAATTTAGCTGCCCCTTTAAATTTGGTGTAGCGTGCAGGGGAACAGGAACTCCCCGCCCTCCGGCGTCTTACCTTGGTCTTTTTCCGCACGGACGGTGTCGGACCTGGCAGCTAGGCGCAGGGACTTGTTTAACTTTCCGCTTGCTGCCCGTTTGTTTTTTAATCTTCACCTCCCTTTGGTGCCTCACCTCCCCCGGCACATGTCAGCTGCAGGAGGATTCACGAGATGCGCATCCTGTAACCGCTAGTTCGCGGCCTCTGTCCCCATGCACTCTGTCTTGAGTGCCTGGGGCCCAACCACCGCTGGGATGCGTGTCCGGCGTGCAGCGCTCTCGGTCACTAGGCATTGAAGAATTGGTTGTCACATTGGAGGGAGTTCTTCCACACTTCTCCTCCAGGTCACCTTAAGGACTTTGTCTCTAGGACCTCCTGTCAAAACAAGGTAGGCTCTTTGATTAGTACAGCGCCTCAGCGCGGATACTCCTTCCCAGGGGTTTCCACGGGCAAGCGTTGCTTGGATTCAGGTTGTGGCTGCCGCGTAGGCTACTGGTTTCCGATTAAGGGTCTGGGGACTCTTCTGGGCGATCCGTGGGCAGAACCGAGGCAGTCAAGGCTACAGTCTCCCAAGCAGAGGGTCTCAGGGGCCCTACCAGGCTGTCCTCGGAGGGGCGATCAAGTTCGTCGTCCTTATCGATCCTAAAGGGCAAAGGATTGTCATGTTCTATCTCCAAGAGTCAGTCCTTGCAACGATCCAGCATGACTACCAGCGCAGGTGCCAAGGGTGCACAGCCTACCGGAGCTCCCTCTGAGGTTGTGAGAGTGATTGACTACCGGCCAAACGGCTGAGGGCTCTGCACCTACCAGAGTGATCTGAGGTCGCTTCTGTTTTGGGTTTAAGGCCCGAGGCGTGGACTCCCATGTCTGAGCCAGCACATGGCATGGGGCCTTCGCACACTTCCGCCCAGGGCATCGTGCATGGCCCCACAGATGACTGGGCTCCTCAAGAACATAGTGAAGGTGGTGATCCATCAGGTTGTGCCTCCTCGCCCCCCCCTTCTTTGGGCCCTCAGCCTGTTCCTCCAGCACTGCCTGTGACCGTCCTTGTCCTACCCCCGGTCCAGGGCTTGCTGGTTATCCAGACCCCTCCACCTCCTGTACCACCAGGACCTCCCCCTCAACGGTTGGATCCGTCTTTGGATCCAGACCAAGGGGCCCACCGGCAACGGTGTCCCAGGGCACAGACTCCCCTCAGTCTGTAAAAAAAGGGGAGGGGGAACAATTACGACTACGCCCAGGGCGATGAACTCTCAGCATCTGTTAAAGCCTTTTTGACTGCCTTCAGGGACTTGCAAAGTTCTTGGGGGGGGGTGGGGTTCCCCTGCCTTAGGCCCCCAGGAGTCGGGGGGTGCTAGCAGAGGTTTTGTGCAAGCGCAACACGAGCTGTTATGGCATTCCGCTCCAGAAAGATCTACTACAGGGGGCGAGAAAGGTCTGGGAGACGCCCAGGGCCAACACTCAGGTGAACAAGAAATTGGACAGCAGATTCAGGCTGTCGGATGGGGAGCCAGTCGTCCTGGCCCCCAATCCTCAGCTACACTCTTCAGTGGTGTCCATGGCCGCACTCTATTCTAAACCGTAGTGTTCTTCCTCGGGAGCCACTTCCAAAGAGGACAAGGTCCTTGAGTCTTTGTGTAAACGATGCTACACCATATCAGGGCTGCATTTGCGGCAGGCCAATGAAGACGCCCTTTTAGCTGTGGCTAACCGGAAGCTGTGGTGGGAGCTCGGGGAGTTTCTGCCTGACCTCCCCCTGGAGAGAGGCAAGCCTCCTTCCGGATGCTCGGGCCGTTGTGCAGGATCTCCATGAAGTCTTCGTTCCCCCACATCGACACAGCTTGCAGAGGGATGTGCCTCGGGTCGAGATGAGAATTACAGCGTGGATGCATGCCACTAAATGTTCATCTGACGTTGAGGGCGTGGACTTGTTTCATTCGTCCACCGATAACGAGTTGACAAAGAAGACAACCTCTACACAAACCGCCAAGTCCTTGGCCATCCTGACTAAGCCAGGGCAGAAGTCCTTGCCTCAGTCTCGGGGAAGCGCGGACTTCAAACCCTGTCCTTGCACGGTCTTCAAGGGGTTTCGTGACCATGGTACGTGGAGGCCTTGCAGTCCCCAAGCAACAACAGGAGGAAGCAGCAGAGGACTTTGTATGTTTTTTCTGCTCTCCCTCTTCTGCTCCTGCCTCAGACACCAAGAAGCAGTGACATCATGGTCAGGGAACACAGCACCCTAGTAGGGGGCCAGCTGGCTCTCTTGCAGGACCGCTAGAAGCGTTATTTCAAGAGTCCTTGGATCCTTTCTATAGTTTCAACGGGCGTCAGTCTTCCTCTTCCATCCTCTCCTCTTTTACGTCAGATAGTGTCCCCAGCTTTTTTACGAGAGATCCTTTCTCTTCTTGAGATAAAGGCGGTGGGACCAGTTCCTCAATCAGACAGAGGTTCCAGTTTCTACTCCAGGAGTTTTGCAGTACCCAAGAACAACCAGGCTGGCCTGAGGGTAGTCCTGGACCGGTCGTTCCTCAACCTGTCTTTACAGCTCGAACGCTTTAAGATGATTACTCCTGCGCTCATCTGTGCGCAGGGGACTGGATGTGTACCCTAGACTTCAAAGATGCATACCTTCATGTCCCCATTTACCAGCTGCATAGGATGTTTCACGATTATGTTGTGCCACTTCCAGTACAAGGTGCTGCCTGGAGGGCCATCACTTATACCCTTATCTGGAAGACTGGTATTACCCAAATTGTTCGTTTACAATTGACCGAATTTAAAGGGTCACAATTGACCTTTTCACAATCGACCGAATATATATATATATATATATGTGTTTTGGGGGGGGGTTTGGCGTTGGGTGAGGGGTTGTGGGGGGTTTCCCCCTACATACATGGTACAATTGACCTTCACAATTCGGTCAATTGTGAAAAGGTCAATTGTCATTCGAGCAGTTGTAAAACGAACAATTTGTATACAACCGGAAGACTGGCTGGTTAGCTCACCCGAAGGGGCAATGCACTCCTCCCAGCAACTGGCAGACTTTCTTCACCAGCTGGGCTTTTCCCCTCAACCGGCAGGAGTCGCAGATGACTCCAGCCCAGGATCTGGTGTTCTTTGGAGAGCGCTGGGACACAGCTCTGCAGCTGTTGTTCCCCACGCCCGAAAGACTCTTCTCCCGCCGCAAGACCATAGGGCACTTTCTGGCCAACTCGATCATCTCAGCATGGTGGTTCCAGCACCTTCTGTTACTTGTGGCATCTTGCCTGCTCACGGTCCACTGCGCCCCCTCCAGATGATGCTCCTCCAGTTCCACTTTGCGGCCAGTTGGAACCAGGAAACTGGGTTGCAGTCAGACAGGATCCCAATACCCCCGCATCTCATCCCGGATCTTCGCTGGTGTCTGATGAACTGCAATGGCAATGGGAGCCCCCTTTGCCAGACCGTCTGGTGGCGACAGTGGATTCCTAGCTGTTCTGCTTTGGGGGCTAATCTGGAGGGCTACTCCATTCTTGGCGCATGGTCCAGCATGGAAGCCCTCCTGCATATCTATCTGTTCGAGCTCAAGGCGTTGGGCCTGGCACTAGGCTTTTCTGCCTCACATAAGGGGCACTGCGGTTCTGATCAGGAATGGAAAATTCACGACAATGTTTTACCTTAACGAGCAGGTTGGCATGCGTTGGCGATCTAGCAATGGACCCTTACTGAAGGGTTTCAGATTCCTGCATTCCATCTCCCGGGAGACAGGAACACTGAAGCGGACCAGCTCAGCCGGTGAGGGGTTCAACACCTATAAGTGGGATTTGCCTATCAACTCCTTTTTGCTCCTGTTAGTGATGTGGGTTTCCGGAACTGGACTTGTTTGCATCTCCTATGAATTCCAAGTGCCCCTGCTTTGCCTCTTGGGTGGGTCAGGGGTCTCTGGGGGACGCTTTCCAGCTCTGTTGGCACGGCCGCAGGTGCTATGCGTTTCCTCCTCCACTGTTGCTACAGCGGACCCTCCACAAGTTCCGGACTTCGGTGGGCTGCAGCTTCAATCTGTTCCCCCCCCCCCCCAACTGACCGACAACAGCATTGTTCTTGGATCTACTGCAGTTGTGCTCCCAGGGGCCTATCCATCTTCCGATCCTCAGCAGGGGCGTCCTGACTCAGCAGGGCAGGGCGGGGCAGTGCAGCACCCGGACCTGGCTAGGCTGGCCCTTACAGCATGGTTCCTGACCAGCAAAGACTGCAGCATGATCAATTTTCAGATGACAACTGGAACATCCTACAGGAGGCAGTCTGCTCGATCCCATTATAGGAGCAAGTGGACTAGATTCTGCCACTGGGCTCGCAACAAGGGGCTGGACCCCATTACCTGTGCCCTGGGTGAAATGCTGGCTTTCTCTGCAGATCTCTCTCGTTCTTGCGTTCAGATGGATACCTGCTGCACCTATTTGGCGGCCTTTGGAGCCTACAAGAATTCCCTGGAGCATGTTTTTTCAGCAGCCAACTTGGTAGTTAAGGCCCACCTCAAGGAGTTGTCCAGACGTTTTCCTCGGGTGCACAGGCCTCATCAGTCTGGGACCTCAATGTGGTGCTTGCGGCCTTGCAGTGCAAGCCCTTTGACCCAATGACCTCGGTGGATATCTGGTTGGTGACACTAAAGACAGTACAGTTTGTGGCGCTCACTTCTGCGTCCCGGGTCAGCAAGCTGCAGGCGTTGTCATGCGAATCCTTCACCACGTTTCATAACCAGTCATCTTGCGCACTCATTTTCTGCTCAAGGTGGTCTCTCCATTCCATTTGAATCAGGAAATCTGTCTGCCGGTGTTCTTCCCGATGCAGAAAGGTCTTTGCATTCTTTGGACCTCAAGAGAGTCCTCAAGTTGTCTTTCTCTGACAAAATCCTTCAGGAATTCTGAGACACAGTTCATCACTTTTGGGGACACGTCTCCTAGCACCCAGGCTTCCAAAGCTTCTAGTGCCCATCGGATGGTTCTGGCCATTTTGGAGGCGTACACGGCCATGGGTAAACCAGTTTCCTGAGGTAATTCATACCCATGCGGTCAGGGCTAAGGCCACGGCCATTGCATTTCAGAGGTGTGCTTCTTGGGATGTCATCAGCAAGGCAGCTACTTGGGCCACTCAGTCAGCCTTCTGCAAGCACTATTCCTTGGATACCAGCTCCAGGCACCATGCAGAACTGGGAAGAACCTTTTTGCTTAATCCTAGATATGAGGCAGGTTGTCACAGCTACGCCCTATGGTCTTGTTTGGTGGAATCGCCCACAATTATGGAGGAAAGGTGATGGGACGTATGAGTAATTAGTTACTCACCATAGTGACCATACGTCCCACCCCCCCCCCCCGCTTGTATGCCAAGGGCTAATATATCCAGTGTAGCTTTGTATTTAAGTGTCTGATGTGTTAAAAGGGGACTGAGGTGAGGGCCTAGGCGTAGAGGGGGAGGCAGGCATGGAGGCGAGGGGGGGGGAAGGCGGGGGCATTCCCACGCACAGGGCCACGCCCTGCGCACTATACTAGATTTAAAGTGGAAGCTCCTATTTTTCTCTGCCAAAGGTACCGGTATCCACCCACATATGGAGGAAAGGGGACTATGGACCGAGTACTCTAGTCACTACGGTGGGTAACTTTTAATTTTGTGTGCAGTTGTCTCCTGTTTAACTTCTCTATCGCTGTAGGCAATCTGTTCATTCAGTGCTTCTTCTCTGAGGTCGTGTTGGCGTCGTTGAGGGCCTGCGCAGCACGATTGCTTTGTGGTCATGCCACCACCGAGCTGTCCAGTCCAGCCGGCTTGGCTCCCTGTTTCTCTGACACGCCGGGCCTCCAGTGTGTCCTGCTTCAGCTCGAAACAGCTCAGAACTTCAGGGGGCTTTGCTGTCCATCAGCTCCACCCCCTTCAGGTGTTCTCTATACAGGGGGCTTCACTTGTCTCCTCCTTCCTCTTACTCCTACGTCCTGTCCCCTTGCCTCCATACTGTATGGGCGTCCCCCGCTAGGAACGGGAGACAGAACCTTTTTCACCAGAAATCTTCTTCCCCTTCAAATTTAGAGGTGCGCTCCCCTGGCTCTGCCCACCGGTGCCACTGCCCAGTCCTTTTTTCTGCTTCGACTGGAACGGACCGCTTTCACCAGTGCTCCTGGGTTTGGCTTCGGCCTTGTAATTCCATGCGCTCTTCCCCGGATACTGTCTTTTGTCTTTAATCGGGTACTCGGTCCTCTGGCTCTGCCACGCTCCTCCCCGGCGCATGTTGCCTTCATTGGGCTTCAGCAGGTGTCTAGTCTGGGAGGGGCTCTTCCCTACGTCCAACCCCCACACTCTTTGCCTCCGCTGCCTTGGCCCCGAGCACGGCCTGGATGGTTGTACCACATGTGACGCTCTTACACCACATGCTCTGAAGAACCGGTTGGCTCGGTGGAGGGAGCTGTTCAAGAAGTGGCCTCCAGAGGACTTGAACTTCGTCAGACACCAAGTCAAGTCCCAAGGTAGGGCCTCTTTTTTCCATTGCACGCCGCAAGGGTGACGCCTTTCCCAGGAAGCGCCCGAGCGGGAGCGGCCGTTCAGGTTCACACCAGCACAGGTACCTAGGCACATTCAATTAACGGTTGCCAGGCAGAGGGATCTCTATATCCTGCCGGAGACGATGCTGAGGGAACCGCAAGTTTCTTTTAACGGGCATCCATCTGAGGGGCTACGACCTAGTAGCAAACAAATGTCTGAGGGGGCGCCTGTACGCAACACTACCAGCGACACAGCCGAGGGCAGCATGCCTACTAGGCCTCGTCTGGAGGTGCAGGGTAGGCTTCAAGCTCCACCGCCAAGAGTCCAGGAGGAGGCCGGGCCCGGCGAGGCAAGCGCCACGTGGCATGCAGCCTGACAAAATGACCGTGCCAGACAAAATTCCCGCTTGTTTAACCACCCCCGTTCGGGGAACAGGTAGGAGATGGTGTCCAGGTGGGACTGGTCTTCGGCAGGTACGTGGCCTATAGCTTATCCGTCAGCGTTGCAGGGCAGATATACCCTGCAACCAGCCAGGCAGAGTACGCACAGGCCTCAGCAGCCACCCACTACTCCGTCAATACCACCTTCCACCCCACCAGCCTGTGAGACAGGTTTTTCGAAAAATTCCTCACGCTTATGAGGTCCCCTCAGATGGGCGCCATCCTTCGGGATGTGATCGGGGACATGCTGCCACCAGTCCCAGCGCCCAAAGTCATTCCTCCTATGGCTCCAGTTCCCAGCAGTAGCACCCAACCACATAAACCTGTTGGAGTTAAGTGTTCTCAGGCCGCAGTGCAGCCCCAGCTGCCCATGCCGGGTCCTTCGATTCCGGCTTCCCTGCCTCCTACTGTACAGGTGGTTCCGCACCAACCTCCAAAGCAGCCTCAGGCTCCGGTCTCCTCAGTACGGGTGCCCAGCACTCCTGCTCCGTCGCCAGACCAGCCGGACACCAATGAGGAGGACCACCCCAACATGCCATCTTCAGCCAAGGCCTTCTATGAACGACTTGTTGGTTTGGCCCAATGCTTGGGGCTTCCACAACCCGAGGTTGAACAACCTGAGGCAGCGGTCCTGTCTGAGGTCCTCACTCTACGCCCTGCGGCCAGAACAGGGATCCTGGTGCAAAAGGACATGGTCCCCTTGGCCAAAAAAGATGGCTTAAACCCCATTCAGCGCAGCCTACCAATCTCCACCTCGACACCAAGTACAGGCAATTGGAGGGGGGAGGTGTCCACTCTTGCTGTCGGCATACCCTCAACCAGACCAGTCAGTGATTGCTGCAGTCTCACTCTACTCCCAGCCTCAGTAGTCCTCGGATACCTCGCCTTCGGCGCTTCTAGGAGGAGAAGATCTTGGAGGCTTAGGGAAAAGGTTTATTCCAACACCTCACCGCACCTTTGTCAGTCTAATTCAGATGCCATGCTCGCAGCAGTTAATCGGAGGCTTTGGCGGGAAAAAGCTGACTTCCTCCCAGAACTTTCAATGCATAGTCAGGGACGTTTCAAGGCGGGGCTGGCAGAAGCTTAAATGGCGGCGCAGGACATCATGGAGTTCACTGTTGCGCATATAGACACCTCAGTCCATGCCATCTGCATCGCCACGGTCATGAGGGCGGCCTGGCTAGGGGTGACAAAGTTAAACCCGGACGTCCAGGAACACATATTGGACCTTCCTTTCGAAGGAGACGACCTCTTTCATTCCACCACCGAAGAGGAGCTGGATAAGAAGAAAAACAGTTCCCAAACTGCAAAGTCCTCATCTATCCTTAAGAAGTCCACGCCCAAGACGTACAGCCAGACAAATCAGCGTTCCGACAAGGGGCGAGCCTTCTGCGGGTTCCGGGGCTTCCAGGAGCGCCGTTCAGGCAGCCGGACCGCTCTGAGTCAGCACCACCACAAACACAAGGCGGGGAATAAGGGACTCTTCCAGTCCCCCTCCTCAGCCCCAGCCTCAGAGGTAAAGGCGGCCTGACATTCCCCTTCGCGTCCACGTGTCTCCAGTGGGGGACATGCATGCCCTGCACGCACATCATTGGTGCACGAGGTTCGCAGAACCCCTGGATCCTATCCATAGTGTCCACGTGTTGCCGCCTACTGGTCCTTCCCTCTCCTCCTCCCCTCCACTCCCACAGATTGGTACAACTACTCTTGTTGGCGGAAATTTGATTGCTAGTAGAGAGCCAGGCAGTGGAAGAAGTCCCAGCCTCCCAGCGGGGCATGGGCTTCTACTCCAGGATTTTTGCTCTCTCGTTGGCCATCCCGGAGGGATACACCATCTCCAGACAAGACAGAGACAGATCCCGAGGCAGTGGTATAGCTATCTTCTCTAGAGAAAGCTCATCTTTGAGAATAGCCTCTCCTCAAAACCTGCAATCCTGTGAATTCATTTCCATCAAACTTCCTCTAAATGACTCCCACTCACTCACCATGCATGCAATATACAGACCTCCAAGGCCCATTGGAACATTCGAGGAGGACTTGCATAATATACTTTTTTTTTAAAACTATTTTATTAATTTTAGTCAAACAAAACAGCAATACAACCAAACACGCAGTGCATTTTGAAACAAAATAATTATATTAATTCTCAATCTTGGTCACTGCTTCCCCTCCTACCCCCCCTTCGTGAGCCTGTCTGTTCATCGTTCTCAGTGTCTGCCGCACGTGGCGGGGTCTCGCTGCCTGTAGATTCTGTCCAATCTTGTATTGCTCCAAACAATCCCGCTATTAATAATTTCCATGCCATCAGGGTCCCTGTCTCTTCCTCCCTCCCCTACCATGTCCGACTCTTGCCATACCATTGTTTCTGCCTCTGCACATTTCTGTAACTCCTTCCACCACACCTCCACCCGTGGCCTATGACAAGTCTTCCATCCCATGGCAATCCTACGTTTAGCAAGCACATACGCCAGATCTTTCAGTTTACCGACATGCTTAAGTTTTGATGATCTGGGGAACCCTCTCAACAAGCAGGCCCAAGCTGTATCTATGAGTAACGTGACCCCCTTCTCGGATAGCTTTTGTGCCACTTCTCCCCAGAAACACTCAATTACTGGGCATGACCAAAACATATGTGTCATATCAGCTTTCTCCTCGTCACATTTGGGGCACGCTTGTCGTCCAGCATTTTCAAACTTGGATATCCTCATAGGCGTCCTATATGCTCGGTGCGTTATATATAATTGTATTTGCTTTAGTCTAGCATTCCTTGGCACCTTCTTATGATATCCCAGTGCCCGTTCCCACATCCCATCCTCTATCGGAATTCCCACTTCCGCCTCCCAATCTAGCCTCAATTGCGTCAAGTCCTTCCCAACCTTGGACATCACCATCTCATACAGCCTCGAAATCTCATGCCCCCCATCTGATATATCATATATTGCCTCTATTATGGCATCCGGTTCTTCTGCTAATACAGTTTCGGGCCACGTCTGCCGAATTCTCTGCACAATTCTGTGGTATGTGATGTACTGGCCCGCATGCAATCCTGTTTGCTCTACAAAGGCCTCAAAGTCCAAAATGGCCCCTGCCTGCAAGACATCTCCTAACTTTAGTAGCCCCACCGATTCCCAATGGGTCCTGATTATTGCTCTTAACTGCATATCTCCCCCTGCCAACGCGACTAGCGGTACCTGCGGGGAACATGGGAATTGGTTCTCGATCAACCGGCACGCCCGACGCCACATCTGCCACCCAAGCATCATCATCCTAGGGCGCTCTCTCATTTCAGACCTGGGCAGCCAGATCATCTCTCTTGTAAAATGGGGCACAATGATGTCCAAATAATCTAGATTCAGGGGTCGCCTCGTATGAGAGCCACTGAGCCACATATTGCAGCTGACTTGCTACGTAATACACCTCAAAATTTTATCCCCCCTTTTTCATAAAAATTTTGCAGCTCCCACAACGCCACTCTGTTCCGGGTGCCATGCTGCAAGAAATCCCTACACATACTGTCAAGTTTAGCAAAAAACCTCTTGGGTATCATGTATGGAATGTTGCTGAAGTAATGCAGAAGCCTAGGCAGGACCACAATTTTTAGCATTGCGCCCCGTCCCATCATTTTTAAGGGCAACTTCACCCAAAATTGCATACACTTCTCGATTTTCTTGAGTGCCACCTCAGTGTTATGCTTGTGCTCCTCCTCCACCGTATGGTATACGTCTAGCCCAAGATATCGGAAATAACTAACCTCCCATGGTATTTGTAACACCGGTAACCATCTCTTGGGGGTCCCCTTATAATCGCCTAGCGGAAACATACTAGATTTTTGGGGATTCACAGACATCCCTGCATACCTCGCCATCACCTCCAGTACGTACTGGAGATTTTCTTCCGGATACCTCAGGTATAGCAACAAGTCATCTGCGTATAAGGAGATCAAATGTCGCTCTCCCCCCACTTCAATACCTATCGTATCATATTGCTGTCTGAGGTATATTGCTAGGGGCTCCAGGGCTAATATATAGAGCATCGGGGACCAAGGGCACCCCTGCCTAGTGCCTCTACTAAGTTGCCACCTCTCAGATATTACTAAACCCGTTCTAACTCTGGCCAGTGGCTCACTATACAGCATCTTCACCCACCTCATATAACCGGGCCCCATACCATACTTCTCCAAGGCCGCCAGCAACCAAGCCCACTTGACCGAGTCAAAAGCTTTGACCGCATCTAAGGACACGATCGCCATTTCGCCCTCAGCCGTACCACCCCCCCCCCCCTCCCTCAACAACTTGTCGGAGTCGCCTATGATTATGAGTTATATTCCTATTCGGGACGTAGCCCGTCTGGTCAGGGTGTATTAGCTTGCTAATCACTCTCTGCAATCTGTTTGCCAGGACAGCTGTCAATATCTTGCTGTCCTGATTCAACATCGAGAGAGGTTTGTAAGAGCCGCAGCTGTGTGCAGGTTTATTAGGCTTGGGAAGCGGTATTATGACCGCCTCTCTAAGTGATTCTGGCAACCGTCCCACCTCAAACGCTTCATTGAGCATTTCTAACATTGTGGGGAGCACTTCCTCCCTGTATGTCTTATAGAATTCACTCGGGAGCCCATCCGCCCCGGGGGTCTTGCAAGTAGGTAACTGCCTCACCACTTCTTCTAGCTCCTCCGGGGTGATTGGTGCATCCAGCTCCTCCCGTTCCTCCTCACTTATCGTGGGTAATCCTATATCTTCTAACTTATCCATTATCTCCTCTCGGCTGCCCCCCATCTTGTCTGCATACAACGCTTTATAATATTCTGCAAACTCCTCATTGACACCCTCTTGGGTGTCCGCTACGCTGCCATCTTCCCTCATTATCGTTCTGATCGGGTATCTGGGTGCCTCGCTCTTGTATAGCCATGCTAACAACCGTCCTGTTTTATCCCCTCCCGCATGTTGTCTCTCAATGTACTTTTTATAATTAAGATTGCAGAGCCTCTCCCAGTGTTCCGCACATTTCTGCTACAGCCCAGGTACCCGTTCCATATCTTCGCGTCCGCCCTTTAATACTCGCTCAAGTTCCTCCTCCGTATGTCAGCTAGAACCTTGCCCTGCAGGCCCTTTGATTTCGCAATGGCAACCCCTCGCATCACTACCTTAAAGGCTTCCCATAACGTGCTTGCCGAGTCGACGCTTCCCGTATTCTCCTCAAAGTAATTGGCAATCTCCTCCCTTATATCTTCTCTAAAGACTGGATCCTTGAGCGCCTCAGCACGAAGGAGCTACGTCGAGACCCGTGCCCTCGGGGGCGGTACTGCCACCCCAGAACCAACGGCGAGTGATCTGAGGGGACCCTCGCCTTATATTCCGCCTGAGTAACCTCTGCCATCACATCCGACGTGGCAAAGACGTAGTCCAGCCTCGTATGTAGCTGTTGTGGGGCGGAGTAATGTGAGTATTGCCTTTCTTGGGGGTATTTCGTTCTCACACACATCTGCCAGACGAAAGTCATCTAGCAGTGTCTGTAGTGCTTTCGCCGCTGGGGAAGGTCTATCAGTCTTACCATCCGATCTATCTACGTTAGGATTCAGTACACAGTTAAAATCACCACCCCAAATCACTGCGCTACCCATACAGATGCCGAGGTTGGCACTCAGAGTCCTAAAATGTGCTGCCGTATCCCGATTGAGGTCATATGCATTTACAATGCTCATCTCCTTATTCTCCACCAACCCTCTAAGCATAACCATCCTCCCATCCGTCTCCGCCACCTCTTGCAATGGTTGGAACGGAACATGTGGCGCCACCCAGATTAGTACTCCACTGGCATATGCAGAGTATGTCGAGCCCACCACCACTCCTTTCCATTTCTTAACAATCAGTTCCATCTTCTCCCGTGTCAGATCCGTTTCCTGCAACAGTGCAATATCTATCCTCTGTCTTCTCAGATATAGCATGACCTTGTCCCTTTTCAAGTAGCTGTTAAGTCCCCTGTCATTCCACGTGATTATTTTAAGATCCCCCATAGCCCATTACCGTCCCTCCTACCTACCGCCAGCAGATCCCACCTTCCCGCACGACACAGATTCAACCATCCAGTTCTACTATATAGGCTCATTAGGTTTGCTTCCCAACTCAAACGCCCCTTAACTCCACCCCAAACTCCCTTATCCCCCTCCCTCTTTCCCTTCCCCCAACTTCACCCTCCCCAACTGTTGCCCAGCTCCATACCTGCATCTCAGGCACCCCCGCATCTAGCCCTTTCTGGTACAACCCGTACTCGCGGCTCAGCAGGGTTAGGCTGCCCTATTGGCCGCCTGTCTACTAAGTCTCGGGGGTAGGTAAGTGCGATCCTGCCCCTCCTATTTGTAAAAGGTTACTACGCCCATTACCTCAATTTCCTTTAGCTGTTAACATGCTATATTCCAGTCCCATAAAGTCACAAAGTTCGAGGGCTATGCCATGTCTATCCAGCAATACAAGACACTATATCCGGGCTCCCCACTCACCCACTCTCCCTCAGGGTACATGACATAGTGTCTTCACTTATCGTGTGCCTAGGGGTCCTGTTCCTCGTTACGCGCCGGGCAGCCCTGCAGGTCCAACCACGAATCCACATCCTCCGGGGAGTCAAAGAACAGCGCTCTGCCTTTGTGTAAGACTTTCAACTTTGCAGGGTACAACAACATGTACTTGATGTCCGCCGCACGTAGTCTTCTCTTGACCGCAACATAACTATATCGTTGCCTTTGTACCAACCTGGTGTAGTCGGGGTACGCCATAACCTTGGAAGAGGCCATCTCTATCGTGCCTCCCTTGCGAAAGTACTCCAAGATCTTTTCCCTGTATCTCTAATTCAAGATTTTCGCAATTATTGGCCTCGGTGGAGCGCCACGCCGTGGTTTCCTCATGAGGGCTCGATGTGCCCGCTCAACCGTGAACCCCTGCGAGAGTTTGTCCGCTCCCACTTCCTGCAGGATCATGGTCTCCACGTAATCCGTGGGGTCCTGGCCTTCTTCTCCTTCTGTCAGGCCAACCACTCGGATGTTATTCCGTCTTGCCCGTCCTTCCGCTTTCCCCACCCTGTTTTCGAGGTTGGCAACCTGCTGCTTAAGCACGTGGACCTCTTTCGCGTTGTTCGTGCTTACTTCAGTGTTGGTCTTCACTGCACTTTCCAGTCCGCTAGTCCTTTCCTTTAGCGCTCGAACGTCCTGACGCAGCAAGGTAACTTCAATCCCTACGGCATCTATTTTATTTTCCAGGGCTGTCCGCAGTTCCGCCATCGCCGTGCCCCACTTCGCGCTCAAGTCCGTTATAGCTGCAAGGACTTGTTGATTTTCACCTCCAGGGGGGTCATCCCCCAATGCCTCTCCCGTCTTTTGTGTCGAAGTTGAAGGGGTCCGCTGTGCCTTTGCATAGTTATCCAAAGTGGGTTGTTTACTCCTGGACTTGGACCCTTTCACAGACATATTGCCTACTCGCTGCATCTAACACCGGCACACCTATGTCACTGTAACTGCACCATTCCAGGCAGTGTTTGATGGTCTCGGTGGGCCACATCGTCAGGCTCAGTCCGGGAGTGGGCTGCTTCCTCTCACGTATCCTCCTTCTGCCCCGTTTTCAGTGGCGTGCTTCTGGGGCCCGCGCTCCTAGCGGTATGAACTTTCCAAGTGCTGCCACCACAAAAAGGATTCCTGTCGTGTGCCCCCACCATTCATGTGTTCCGCGCCAAACGGTCCAATATATGCAAGTGATTGTCAGCTCCTTTTGAAGCTCTCTGCGCACTCTGGCGCGCACGGTTGTAACTAGTAATCACAGTGCCTCCATGCCGCACTACACGAGTCGTTTACGGAATGTCTTGGTCCTGGGTGGGGTCTTCTCTCTTCTCTCGCAGCACAGAGCAATGAGCGGCTGCGCTCACCGCCGGCACAGCAGAGACTCGTTGTTTCCTTCAGCAGCAGGGAGCCTCCTCCGTCCACAGCGCTCCCTCATAAACAATGTAGCAGTTGCGGCTGTTACTTGTATCCGAGCTCCGGATACCCATAAAACACAAGGCGAGGTTTCACATCCTCACTGCAGGCAGCCACTTCGCTCGCGCACCGTGCCCTCCAGCAGCAATCCGATTTCTATAAGGCTGCAGCGCCGCTCCCTTTGTTGTCCGCCATTTTTGCAACAACGTTGCAATGCAGCCGCCACACGAAAAGTCAATTATCTGTCGGTCCGCAGATCCGGGCAACTTACCTTTCAGGATTCCATGTGTAAACACTTTCCAACACCCTTTTCTTTCGTTTCAAGCCTCGGATGGCATTTTTGTAGCGTAGTTCCACGGATGTTTGTCGGATCATCAGGAGCACTGCACAGAGACACAGCCTAGTCCATGGCTGGCTAGCCACGCCCCCTCACTTGCATAATATACTTGCCAGTAATCTCAAGCCTACTTACCAAGTATTACTCCTGGGCGATTTTAACCTAGGCTTCAACGATCCTTTGGATGCACATGCCCTACAAATTGCCAACTCCCTTAATGCATTAGGAATAAAGCAAAAAGTAAATGAACCTACTCATGTCAAAGGAAGAACTCTGGACTGGGTAGCTGAGTATAATTGCACAGCTACCATAACATCCATTTCTCCTCTATCCTGGACCTACCACTACCTAGTGTCCATGATCCTATCCACTATCAGACCAACTATCCTAGCTCCACAAATGGCACCATCGTGTCCAACTAGAATGAAAAAGAACATCAGTCGACAGTGTGATTCCTAATATTCTACCCACACTAAACTCTCTGCCGGATAACCTTGACCCTAGCACCTTGGTGCAGGAATACAAGCAGCTCATGCTCTCCACATTGGACAAAGTTGCCCCTCTAAAACTGAGACCAAGTAAGCCAAAAGCACACCTCAACAAGTGGTTCACCCCTCAACTAAAGGACTTGCGGCTACTAAAGAGAAAGTGTGAAACGGCCTGGCGGCTTTGTCCCTCCAGTGAGAATAAAACAAAGCTAACGTCCACGGCATCGCACTACAAAAAGGAAATTTGCTTGGCAAAACGTAACTCGTATAACAAACGTATTGCCAATTCCAACTCTAGCATGAAAGCACGATTCATAATACTAAGAGAATTAGAGTCCCCTATCTCCATACCTGATATCTGTACCAAAAATAATACTTGGTGCTCAGAGATCCAACAAGCCCTAACCAACAAAATAAACACCCTACAAACTAAAATAAAGAATAAGAAAGATACCTTGAACCTATCAGTCAATTAATTCTCTCCCACCCAATACTAAAACCTCCGGTCATAATACTAGATTCCACTTCACCAAAACAACTGTCCTCGAAGTTGAAAAAACCATCCTATCACTAAAACCGTCTGATTGTAAAGGAGATGTCTGCCCGGCACACATTATAAAAGATGCAGCAAGAGACCTTTCTCCATCTCGAAACTGATCAACGCCTCATTTGCCTCAGGCACTGTCCCAGTCAATCTCTAACAATCCTGGGTTCTCCCACTTCTGAAGAAGCAAACTCTAGACCCCCTCATCGCCACAAACTATCACCCTATCACGACGGTACCATTTCTTCTTAAAATCTTGATTAAAGTTGCCTACTCGCAGATCCAAAAACACCTTGAGCTATACTGACTCCTAGGGGTCAGACAATCAGGCTTCCGCCCACTACATGGGACAGAAACTGCACTGATCGATCTGAAAACACAGATTGATGAGCTGAGAGACAAAGGGAAGACAGCACTTCTGCTGTTACTTGATCTCTCAGCTGCATTCGATCTGGTGGACCACAAGGTCCTCTGCTGACACCTTGACTCAGCAGCCCATTTCTCCCCAGATGCGGTCAGATGGATAGAATCACTCCTGAACGACAGAACCATCAGAGTATTCTCGCCATCAGCAGCGGCTGATCCCACCCCAATCACATGCAGGGTCCCTCAGGGCTCTTGCGTGTCCCCAACTCTGTACAATATATTCACCAAGACTTTGTTCGATAATCTGGACCTTCTGGGTATCACCTACAGTAACTATGCTGATAATACACAGATTCTCCTCCCACTTTCCGGGGATCATGGCAAGGACTTGGCACTGGTGAATAGGATCTACCTCATTCAGGCATGGGTGGCCACACATGGACTATGCCTGAATGATGACAAGACTGGGTTGATTATCCTTGGCACCCCCTCTAACATCTCCAAATTAGGTCATGAATACTCCTCTTTCATCATTGATGGCAACAATATTATAGTCTCCAAGGAGGTAAAAACCCTAGGATTTTACCTGGACGCCACCATGTCCTTCGACAAGCAACTGAAATCCCTGGCCTCCACCAGAGCCTACACTTGCCAGCTTATTAGAGCTGGCAAGCCTTTCCTCTCCAATGATGGCTGTATTATACTGGCTAGAGCACTAATCCTCTCCAGATTAGACTACTGCAATGCTCTTTACAGCAGCGCTAACAAAGCCAGTATCCAAAAACTCCAAATTTTACAAAACAACTCTCTCAGCCGCACCAGGCACTAACAAAAGAACGCATATGACTGCAATCGGATGCCAGTTTAGTTGGCTATCTACCCACAACAAAATTCAACTACAAATAGCCTCCTTGACACACCAAGCATTACACAACGCTGCCCCTAGCTACCTAATCAATAAACTGTCCAGCAAAACTTCCAGTAGGCCCACTAGAGCTATCAATTCAAACTGCCTGGTGGTACCAAGGTTCAAGTCCTCCAAGATCGGCGGCAATAGCTTCCCCGTGAAGGCCGCTAAACTTTGGAACTCACTGCCAAATGAGCTGAGAGCCGATCAACCGTATCCACTCTTCAGAAAGAACCTCATCGCCCACCTTAATTTGACCAAAGACTCCCAATTTAAACTACTGTACTACACAACACTTCACCCCTAGACTATAAGCTGCTGTATATTACTATGTAAATAACTTTCCGTGTAAATTTCTATGTATGCATACTATTGTATACTTGTGTATATCAAAATGTAAATAACTTTGTTGAAACCTATTTCCGGCACATTCTGAGCCCTACCGATTTGTGTCGTACTTGTTCAATGTATATTGTGTACCATTATGTAACCTTGTAAGCTTTGCATATCCTTTGCTGCGCCCTGCTACCTCCGGGTCCGGTGCGCATTACACATTCAATAAACAAACAAGAACCACCAGGCTGGCCTGAAAGTTATGTTGGACCTTTCCACCCTGAACCTTTCCCTCCCTCTTCAAAAGTTCAAGATGGTTATACCAGCACTTATTGCAGAGACGCTGTGCAGGGGAGACTGGATGTGCTCCCTGGATCTGAAGGACACATACCTAAACGTCTGGATATGGCCGCCTCATTGGTCCTTCCTGAGGTTCAGGATCAGGTGCTTCCATTTCCAATAAAAGGTTCTACCCATTGGTCTCAATTCAGCCCCAGGGTCTTTACCAGGCTGATGCTTGCAGTTGGCAGACCTCTTCGGGACTCGAGGCCACTAGGTCTACCTGTACCTAGACGACTGGCTTGTCAGGGCGAGCACCCCGGAGGCGGTCAGTCACACCTCCTTCGCACTCATGAATATGCTAAACAAATTGGGATTTTCCATCAATCTCAAATCACAGCTGCAGCCGAGTCTGGTGTTTCTGGACCTCATCTGGGATACAAGCTTTGTGAGTTCTTCCCTCTGAGGACAAGATCACAGCCATCAAAAGGGCCACGAGTCATTTATTCAGCAGAGCAGTGACCTCAGCATGGTGGTACCAGCACCTCCTGGGTATCATGGCGGCATGTCTACTGGCGTAGTGCCTTACACAAAGCTCAAAATGAGAAGATTACAGCTGCACTTCGCAGGCTCATGGAATCGGGAGCGTGGTTCCCAGGCAGAACTCGTCAGCATTGCTCCCTTTCTCCACCAGGACCTTGTCTGATGGACCACGGACTGCAATTTGAGGATAGGCTGACCCTTCCGTCAACCAGCATCACAGGTTACCATCACCACAGACACTTCCCTGGAGCGCTGGGGAACTACCCTGGACAACCACAGCATCCACAGAGTTTGGTCTCTTCAGGAACAGGAGGCCCATATCAGTTGGCTAGAGCTGAAGGCCATCTGGCTGGCTCTTACCGCTCAGCGGCAGGACGATCCTCATTCAAACAGACTCCATATCATTACAGTATTTCATCAACCAGCAAAGTGGCACCAGGTGTTCTCCTCTATGCACCCTGGCGGTCAGCATTTAGGAATGAGCTCTGGGGAACAACATCCCCTAGATTGCTATCCACCTCCCGGGGGAGTCGAACCTGGAGGCTGACAGGCTCAGCGGGTTGGGTGTTGACAATTAAGCATGGCAATTGAACAATCTGGTCCTTCAGGGGATCTTCAGCAGATGGGGGCGTCCCCAGGTGAATCTATTCGCCACCTGGTACAACAGGAATTGCCCCAGTTCACGTCCTAGCAGGGACAGGCCCTCGGCTCACTGGGCGACGCCTTACAGTTACTGTGGAACAGCATGAACGCATATGAGCTTCCTTCCACTCCCCTGGTCCACAAGGTGATCTGCAAGATAAGGGAGTCACTACACCTCAGCATTATTCTGATCACTCTGTGGTGGCCTGCGAGACCATGGTTCTCGGAACTGCTCAGCCTCTCGGACCAGCTGCCAAATTACCTTCCGCGGGATCCTGCTCCTCTTCTATCACAGCAGGGAGGCAGGGTCATCCACCCCGCCCTGCAGATTTTAGCCCTTGCAACATGGTTCCTGAGCAGGTCCCACTAAAGCATCTGCATCTTTCACAGGCTAACCTAGACATTGTACATGGCGCTAGGAGCTCTGCTACTAGGAGGCAGTGTAAAAGCAAGTGACTAAGTTTTGCCACTGGGTGGACTCAAAGGAGTTTGATCCTTTTACTTGCACGTTGGACAATGTGCTATCCTTCTCTGCGCACTTCGCACACTTGGGGGTGCAGATAGACACACGCCGCACCTATCTGGCGGCCATCGGAGCCTACCGGAACTCAGAGGAGGAGGTATTGTCATCCTCCAACCCGGTGGTTAAATGACATCGGGCGCGCCTCACCAGGCTCTACCTGCCTATCAAGAAGCCATACCCCGTGTGGGACCTCAACCTAGTGTTGGGCGGCTTGGCGCACAAGCCTTTTGAGCCAATGGCATCCGCGGACATCAGGCTAGTCACCATTTAGACAGCCCTATTGGTGGGTATTACGTCTGCACGCAGGGTCCGCGAAATCCAAGCTCTAGTGGCTTCAGAACTTTACACTACCTTTAGTTAAAGAAGGTGGTCATTAGAAGGCATCCCGTGTTTTTGCCTAAGGTAGTCTCATTGTTTCTCCTAAATGAGGAAATGGTGACCTACCTTCTTCGCGGACCCTAAGGGCGATGCTTAGAGGGTCTTGCACTGTCTAGATGTCGCTCTGAAATTCTATCTGGACAAGAATAAGAGCTTCTGCAAATCGGAGGCTCTTTTTGTCGCCTTCGGTGGGTCAAGGCCAGGATATCGGGCTTCCAAGGCCTCTATAGCTAGGTGGATGGTTTTGCATGGCCACTCTATTAGAGCCAAGGCCATGGCAGTTGCGTTCCAGAGGCACGTTCCGTGGCAGGTCATCAGCAGGGCAGCCACATGGGCCACTCCTTCTGCCTTCTTTAAGCACTACTGTTTGGATGCCTTCCTCAGGTCAGACGCAGCATTTGGGCAGGCAATATTAAGGAACTTCTTTTCGTAAGGAAGGTCACCTCTCCACCCTGGGGCTACATTAAGTTGTAATTGCCCATACAGTATGGAGGAAAGGGGACGGAACGTAGGAGTAATTATAAGTTACTCACCGTAGTGACTAACGTACTGCTAGTCCATAGTCCCCTTTCCTCCATACGTCCCACTTGCCTCCCCCCTAATCACACTGGTGTCATTAGGCAATGGTAATATTGTTGATCCATCAATGAGGACTGAGGAGTGGTGCCGGTGCGTGGAGTCAAAGGAGCACATGCTCCCAGGGCCGTGCCCCTCTAAATTTAAAGGGGAAGATTTTGTTTCATGTTGAAAAAGGGTCGGTCTCCCGTCCCAAGCGAGGGACGCCCATACTGTATGGAGGAAAGGGGACTATGGTCTATAAGTACGTTAGTCACTACGGTGAGTAACTTATAATTTCTCTGCCTCTTCCTGGCATCTCCTCTCTTCAAAATACTCGGCAGTCCATTAGAGATTGTAATTTAAAGGGACAGCTTCTCTAACTCTTTGACTGTATACGTTCACTTCATCTTCGTCCCAGTCATGCAACTTGTAATTTGGTGTATTAGATAGTTCCATATAGGCCATCACATGGAAGACACCTCAGAGTTCCTCACAGGGAAATCTCTCCCAGTGAGGTCCCACTTTCCTCAGCCCCTAAGGAGGGTGTTGCCGAGCGGGCTCTATACACAGTTGTTCTAAACTTAAGTTGTATTTTAGGTCTAGGGATTGTAAATCAATTTTTCCCACAAGGAACAATTATTTTCCTTCCTTTTAATCCTATACCCTGCAATGGTTTAGGTGGCGGCCACCAGGCCTACAGTTATTCACATCTACTATGGTTGGGGGTGGGTCTTTAGGACACTGCATTTAGTTGTGCCGGCTACTAGGTACTTTTCTACTTTATTGGTTTGTATAGTAACTTTGCTCTCCCAAATCCCCTATAGACATTGGGGGTTAAGAGAGTCCTTGTATAGGCATTGCAGGTTCTCAGATAGATTTTTGCCAGAAATGTTTTAAATATCCTTTGTGCCACAGCTTATCCTAGTTTCTTTTGCCAATACTTTTAAAAACATTTTTGAATTGTTGACTTGGGATTTTCCAGTTCATATTAATCAGATTTCAGTGTTTCAAATTAGATCAGCGTGCCATGGCCACTCATTTGTTAAGTGTATTCCAAACAGCTTCACCGTTTGCAAATCCTGCATTAGTGGTAATATGTAGTGCAATACTTCTTTTATCATAAAGTCTTATGGGCTGGTCTGTGTTTCAAATCAATGTTTGGGGCACCTTAAATCGTGTTTTACACTTGACCCATCTATTAGTAGCTCATCTCGTTACTACCATTGGGCCATATTCTGTGTCATAGTGTGTGTTTGTGTATATTATAATTCTGGTGCTTGTGAATCTGCAGAATCACATGCTGTGCATATAGTCCGACATCTAGTGGTAATAGCGGAGTATTGCATCTTGTCTTTCACCGATCGAAAGGGGACGTCGACATGGGCGTGCTTGTAACACTATCCCTAATGTGACATGTAGTGTACCCAAAATCCTTCACTTGTCTAGATCCCTCAGATTGTTTTTTTTCACCCAGCTAGCTGGTTGCCTTATGCAGAGCTCAAATTAAGATATATTTCTTTGTCCACGACCTCTGATCGTTTAATATTCGTCTATCTTTCACAGACTACTTCAGAACCAATACCGAAGACAACTGCAGATTTTGGCAGCTGGTACTCCGGGCGACTATTTCGACCGCGTGGCCTACACAGTAGGGACAGTGGGGCCTGGGGGTTCTGTTTCTTTTTAAGAATGCATTTCCTTCTCCTCTTTTTTTCCCTTCTTGTTTAGTTGTCGCTATTAACCTGAGCTATGGACAGGACTCCTTTTTAAATGTTGCCCTTCTTGCAACTGCAAGTATCCATGGAAAAACGCATCCCGGAGGTGTAATAAGTGTCTACCTCAAGATCATAACGAGCAGTCCTGCCGGTCCTGCCAACTTTTGCGTCTGAAGAAGATGAAAGGGCGGCGAGTAAAGCTGTGTGCGGCCTATGCCATGCAGCAGGCCGAGAGTAGCTCCCCCGCAGGCGCCTCGAGTGACAAGGATGTAAGCGACAACCATGGCTCCGATGCAGAGGCCATTGACCTATCTGCGGAATAGCCAAGTTCAGAGAGGCCCGGCACCGGCCAGCAGACCACCATTTCTGCATTGGTGAAAGTACTCCCCGGCAACAAGGACACACACACATCACGTAAAGGAAAGCACACAATCCCCCCAGAGCCGCCTCAACGGACTCGTCGGGTAGGCCTCAGACGCCAATGGGTACGCAGAGACACTCGACGGGGACCCACTGATCCTCTGGATCGGTCGGCCTCCCTTCAACCATCCATACGGCATGTATCTGGGCAACCAAGTCAGGGCGGCATCTGCACCAAACATAAGAGTGCTGAGACACCTCATAAGAGCACATGAGCGCTAAAGGTTTCTGCAGTGCTGAAAACCGCGCCAAAGCAGTTAGGCCCGTCGAAATCTGATTTGCCAGAGATCCATGAGAGGCTCGTGAACATCATCTCAGTGGCAAATAGGCGTAAGGACACCGACACGTCAAGAAGGTCGGGTAGAATATGCTGAGGGTTCCCAACCCCTGTCTAAGACTGCCAGGCAAACCTCGACTGCCTAGGGACCCAAGTACTCAAGAAGAGTCCTTTTCCCCCTCCAGACCCATCTGGTTCATCCTTATGGACCAAAGATAGGTTTAAGGGATACATGAACCAGCGCTCCAAGTTTTTGGACTTTTCAGAAAAATGTAACGCCCCTAAAAGGCCAAGAGAGGAAGACTCCTACCCTACTATGTCCATACTTCAAAGAACTTCCAGTCAGACTCCTCATGAGGAGGTGTTTGACCTAACTGAGCCAGAGGATATCCTTCAGGACCCTTACGATCAGGGAGAGGATCCCTTTTGACAAGACAATAGACCAGTCTCCAGATTGGGGTGATGAAGAACCAGTAGGCGAGGCACCATGGCGGTCACCGTCCACTACCCCTGATCCAGACACTGTGTATAGATCCTCCCTCCTCTAAGACGAGCCTCCCCCATCGATGACCAGATGGCATTCAATACCATCCTTAAGAAAGCAGCTGAACACTTTCAGTTTGCCACTCAAGAGGCGGTACAAGACATTGACTTCGTAGAGGATATTTTAAAAGAAAAACTACCCTTAAGTCAGGCGATACCTCTGTTGAACTCTATCAAACGGCGCATCGCCCCCTCTTTGTTGACTCCATCTGAAACAAGAGCTGTAAACCCACGAGTCGAACACTTTTTGCCCCTCTCCAACAGACCTGCTATATTTTCTGGGGACATGCCACTCCAGGCTCCCTAGTGGTCACAACTACTCGGAAGAGAGCAGGAGTACCCTTGTCTACGGCTGAGGTATTGCCAGACAAGGATTGCAAGAAGTTGTATGCTCTGTGGAAGCGCATTACAACATCAGCGGTCTACTCCACTAGGATAGCTAACACCACCACGTTGCTGGCTAGTTACAGCTATGTCCAGTGGAATTTTCTCCAGGAAGTCCCAGAGCATACATGATCCCGCCTGCTGGCGGTTGTGTCAGAGGGGAGGTAGGCCAATCGGAACATCCTCAAAAACGCCCTCTATGCTGCAGAAACAGCAGGATGGACACTGGCCCAATGCATCTTGCTTAAAAGGCACGCATGGCTAAACAATTTGGGATTTAAACCTGAAAACCAGGCATCCCTCATTAACAAGCTGGTAGAAGAAACTAACCTGTTTGGAAAGGCAGTGGGCGAGGCTTTAGAAACTGCAAAAAAGGAACATGAAACCTTAGTCTCTAAACCAGATTACACAAGGACCCTATCACCAGCGAGGGGGTAGCTCTCGCTGCTCCTTTTGGGCACAGTCATTCCCCCCACAGTCCGTACGGAACGGGAAATACATCATGGTTCTCAGGACAAGAGGCAGCTGCCACAAGCCAAGAGGGCAGCGCCGCAGCAAAGCAAGGGGTAGAAGCTCCACCCCAAGAGGCTCCCTGGCCTCAAATAAAAAATGACTTGCCAATCCGGGTGCCCTGCCATGCATGGGAGGGAACTACCACAAACCAGTGGGTGCTCAAGACTGTCACCTACGGTTACTGTATCAAGTTCAGACTACCACCAACGTCCAGAGGCTTATCGCCAGAACATCTGAAGATCCTACTGCAGGAGGTCGAGCTCTTTCAAGAAAAGGGCGCTATCGACGTCATTACCATTCTACAGGTAAACAAGGGTATTTATTCAGTGTACTTCCTTGTACCCAAAAAGGATATCACCATGCGCCCTGTGCTAGACTTGCGCCCAGCGAACAAGCTGTCAAACCACAAAAGTTCCGAATGACAAAATTGCAAGAGGTAATCCCTCTACTAACACGGGATTACATGACAACATCAGACATGAAAGATGCATACTTTCAGATTTCGATGCTGCCAGCACACAGAAAATACCTAAGGTTCGTGATAGAAGACAAACCATCAGTTCAAGGTCCTTCCCTTGAGCATTGCCTCAACCCTAAGGGTATTTACAAAGATGCTGGCGGAAGTAGCGGCTCACCTGCGCAGGCAGTCCATTCCAGTCTATCCTTACCTCGACGATTGGCTAATAACAGGGGATTTGTACAGAACATGCCTATCAAACGGCCAAAAGACAGTAGATCTACTCTTCAGTCTGGGATTCTCAGTAAACGAGAAAAAGTCCAGCCTAGACCCCAGCCAAGTCGAACAATTTCTGGGGGCTCTAATTTGAAAGAAGACTGCCTCGCCTCCCCCTCCAACGAGAGGGTTCAAAACATGCTGTTCCAGATCCCTCACTATGTAGCCAGTAAAGAGGTGACTGTACGCAAAGCCATGCGACTGTTGGGGATGATGGCCTCCTGCATTTACTTAGTCCCACCCGCATGTTTGTGCATGTGCCCCATGCAAGAGTGGCTCAAAAACCAATGGTGTCAGGCCAGCGGACAATGGAACGATCTAGTGGTTGTCTCAGCAGCCCTCGTTCTCTCTGCAATGTTGGTCAAGGAAAAAGCTCTTGAAGGGGAAAACCTTCACCACTCCTGCAGTAGAAGCCACTCTCACTACGGATGCATCTCTTGACGGGGTGGGTGGCTCACCTCCTTTATCACAAGGAGCACAGCGTTTCGTTCCCAGCAGTAGCACCCAACCACATAAACCTGTTGGAGTAAAGTGTTCAAAGCCCTAAATGCTTTCCAAAGACAACTACAGGTGAAGACAGCACAGGTCCTAAAGGACAGCACCACAGCCATGCATTACCTAAACAAACAAGGGGGCACACACTCTCCAGCGCTATCCACACTTTCCCAGAACATTTGGAAGTGGGCTCGCAAACACAAGATGTTCCTCCTGGCTCAACACGTTCAAGGGGAACTCAATCTTCTGGCAGGCGTGCTCAGCTGAGACTTCCCTCTACCCACAGAATACGAATGGCAATTACACGAAGACATTGTCCAACGTCTTCGTGGAATGGGGCTTCCCAGAGACCGACTTGGAGAATGCACAATGCCCAGATTACGCCTCCAAGTACGCCCAGAACCGATCCAATGGGAATGGTCTCTGCTTAACAGGCTCAGGGAAATTTGTCTACGCTTCATCACCCCTCACGCCCCACCCGACTCCCATACTCAACAAGATAGTGCACTAGATGCACCTGGAACCAGTCACAATGATTCTGGTGGCCCCCTGTGTGTGCCCGCCAACTCTGGTTCTCCCATCTGATGGCATTGTCGATCTCTCCTCCGATGAAGCTACCTTGCCCATACAACATGCTCTCGCAAGACGCGGGAAACATTCCATCCATGCCCGCAAACAACTTCGTGGACTGGCTCCTGAAGTCATTCAGTTCTGGCAACTCCAACTTCCTCAGAGATTTGCATTCTTAAAGAGGCTATAAAGCAGAACACCAGACATTGCTATTCCAATAAATGGAAACCCGTTGTTATCTGGGGCCATTCTAAGAGCATCAATCTCATAGACTGCTCACCAACCTATATTGTCTTATACCCGACTCGTGTACTGGACTCTGGTCTAGATTTTAATTCCCTGATGGTCCACCTAGCTGCACTTTCAGCTTACACTACGTACCCAAAGAAAATGTTGTGGTGGAAGATCCCAGTGATAAAGGCATTTATGGAAGGGGTTTAAAAGAGTTCATCCCCCAATTTTTAACCCAGCTCCGGAATGGGACCCAAATGTGGTATTAACTAGGCTAATGGTATCTCCCTTTGAACTTATGCATAAGGATAGCCTTAAAGCACTCACGTACAAGACTACCTTCCTAGTAGCAGTCACTTCAATAAGAAGAGTCAGTGAATTATAGGCCCTTTTAGTTCAAGACCTATTTGTCACAATTCACAAAGACAAGGTGGTTTTGCGCCTAAATTCATTTCAAAGTTCCATGTTAACCAATCAATAGAACTACCCACCTTCTTACAGAACCCCACTAAAGTGACAGAAGCATACAAACACTTGATGTGCGCAGGGCAGTCCTATATTATTTGGAAAAACAAAACCACTACGAAAGGTGAATCCGTTTTTCGTTTTGGTGGCGGCTGGTAGAGAAGGGGCCCCTGTCTCGAAGTCAGCCATCTTAATGTGGATTGTAAATTGCATCACACTCTGCCAAGAGAGATCTGCCCTTCAAGCCTAGAGAACACTCTACTCTGGGCACTGCGGCTGCCATAGCATTCATTGCAAATGTTCTTCTTGAGTCCATTTGGAAAGCAGCAACCTGGAGTTCTATACACAACTTTACAAAACACTACTGCATATATACTCACTCTAGGTCTGATTCTCAGGTGGGACAAGCGGTACTAAGACATCTCTTTACTGTTCCTTCTCACACCCCACCTCCAACTCTGGGTACTGCTCGCTAGTCTATGCACAGCATGTGACTCTAAGCAGATTCACAAGCATCAGAAGACGTGCATTACTTACCTTTATAGCATTTCTGATGATTGTATCTGCTGAGATGCACATGCACCCTCCCTTCTCGGAGTAGAGGAACATAGACATCTTACTATTCTCTCTCTATCTGTACTCACTCACGTTAGTCATAAGGGTCCCTCACAGCAGAAAAAAACACAACCAGAGGGTCCTTGACGCGTGAGGGTTTTTGGGTACACTACACGCCATGTTAGGGATAGTGTTACAAGTACGCCCATGTCGACGTCCTCATTCGATCCTCAAAAGACAAGATGCAATACTCTGCGATTACCACTAAATGTCAGACTATATGCACAGCATGTGAATCTAAGCAGATACAATCATCAGAAATGCTATTACAGTAATAAATGTCATATTCGTGTGTGGGGTTTTTGAATCCACTTACTCTCATGCAATGCATATGCCCACATCCAGTGGTTGGTGCAGAGTATATTTTGTCTTGTTTTCTAATTCGAAAGGGTGTCGACAGGGGCGTTCATGTAACACTATCCCTGACCCACATGTACAGTTAGCTATGCTCTTTCAGGCGTCCATGTCCTCTGTTTATTTTTCTGCCATCGGGTTAGAAGCAAACTTGCAGAGTTAGTGAAAAATAGAGAATATTAATGCTGTTGCTCCACACCGAGCACTTTTTTTAAAAAATTATCGCGTTACCCGATCTTGGGCGATGCTTGCATCATGTGACAAACATCTCGAAGCAGATAACTGCTAAAAAGAAATCGCTACACCATTGACCTCAGGTCAAAAGACAAAACAGTAAGAGTGGGGGGTGTGGACTATGCTTAAGTGCATGGTGCAGGCATCGTAGAATGCCTTAATCCCCCAAAACATATAAAATCATTGTCACCCTCACTCACTGACATGCATTGTGTGCAATAACGGTCTACCAAGGGATCATAGAGCGAATGTGTAAGACTTGTAAAACAGCTGGGCCGTGTATGTGATGCAGTTGCAAAATGAGCCGCAGTCACCGACCGAGGCAGAGGTCTTTGAAGTCGAGGAGGGTAGTATTGGCTTTGAAAGCAAAACAGATGAGCTACAAACTGAGGAAACAAAGGTTAACTCTCAGCCGGTCACCAGCTCCGAAGGGCGGATGACCTGTCCTGCTATGGAGCTCACACCTGGCAACTTTAAGGCTGTCCATAAAAAGCACAAACATCGGGAGCAGCTATCCAAGTCGAACGTACATATTTCAGCTAGTAAAAGTTAATTGGTCAGTGAATCTGCTAAACGCGATCCCCATTCGAGGACCAAATGCATACACGAGTCAACCCGTGTAAAGGCTGTGCACAAACACAGATTCAGATGAACAATCGAAGCAGAATTCTTCATCGACCACCAGGTCTGTAAATATTACAACAAAGGATGGGCCCACAACATCTTATTGGGCAGGCAGGCACTTTATCATGGGCAATGCAATAAATGGTTAGTGGCAGTACAACACAAACATGTTCGGTTATCTCACACATGAACCAAGCAGCGGTTCTGAGAAACCATGGACCAAGTACCTTCCTTTATGGAATTCATCGAAAGCACCCCTTAAAAAGGAAGCATGATACACCTGCAGACAGTTGTGGCCAAATGAAATAAAATTTACAGGAACCTCAAGCTAAGTTTAACCATACTCAACAGGATGAGGACACGAAATCACAGTTTATGATCGGGATATCGACACAGATTAATGTAATTTTCTGGCAACAGGTATAGATGAGACCCCTAATTGCATCCTCATCCACTGATCTCTGCCTCTGTAACGACCTCTTAAGCAGAGCAGCTCAGCATATTGGAATAGACAAACAGGAGTCAGACACTGATTTCTTTGAAGACATGCGCCATGAGAAAGCATGTGACCCAATATATCCCTTTGTCGACGGCAGTCAAGAAAGAAATCAACCCATTGCATCTTAACCCTGTGTTCACCAAACCAGTCAACGGTTGAGTGTAAAAGCAGTATAAACCTGCGCTCAGACCCTTTGTGTACAATGAGGCATTCATCACTAGCCTCTTTAGTGGTGACTACCTCACGGAAAATAGCCAGAACCACACTTTATAATGAATTCTCACCAGACAGCATAACAAGAAAATGAATGGTTCTAGACAAAAGATGGCTACTTCGTCTGCTCATGAGGCCAGAATAGCCAATTCGACTTAACTCTTGGCCCGATATAATGGAGCCCAATGGGATCAGTTAGATAACTTTTTACTAGTCTTCCCAGATCCAATACAGCAAGCTAGGACTAAAATGATGAGGAAATGGTCCACAAAGGTGGTTAACGCATAAGATGCAGCAGACAATGCAGGCAGACTAATTTCAGAAGCCGCTGTAATTAAGACCTCCATGGTTACAAGTCTCTGATTTTAAACCAGAGATGCAGCCAACCCTGTTAGACATGCCTGTCGATGAAACTATGCTTCTTGGTTGTGCAGTATACAAAGCTTTAGAAAAAGCTAAAAAAGAGCATAATTGATTCTAGGGAAAATGTTCAACAGACCTTTGTGAACAGGGGGGAGCATCAGCAAGAAGGAATACCTTTTGTCCCCAACATGGTAACCAGGGAGAATCCCACCCCTGGTAGGATCTTGGTTTAGCAGTCAGGGTTACCAGCATAGAAACACAGCTGGTAACCAATGTTGCCTCCAAAAGAGGAAGAGCACGTGGCCTAGAGCAGACCGAAAGTGGGGCTGTCTGTCGCAAAGCCATGACTCAACAATCTGGGTACCCTCCCTTGTCTCCCAAGTAGGGGTAAGTGTAACATCATTTAGCCACGCATGGGTGGGTATAACATTGGAAAAGTGGGTTCTATCCACGGTAAAGTGCTGGCACTGTGGAGTTTCTACCAAGCCATGTGATCATCCTTCAGTTGAGATGTCTGCTTCCAGAACATCTCTAGATTTTGCAGGAAAAGGTTCAAACTCAGCTAGCAAATGTAGTCATTTAGAGAGTCCTGGCACAGCCGATAAACAAAGGCATTTACACTAAGTGTTTTCTAGTCCCCCAAAAAAGGGAAAAAACAGAGGCCAACCCTAGACTTGAGACCAGCAAACAAATGTGTCAAACCACAAAAATTCAGAACGACCACTCTACAAGATGTCATTCCCCGCCTCAAAAATGGGATTACAGGACAACACTGGATATGAAGAATGTATACTTTCATATTTCAATGTTCCCAAGTCACGTAGGAAGCAATCGGTCTCCTACACAGTCTGGGTTTTACAATCAACGAAAAGAAGTCGAAGCTTATCCCAAGTCAAAACTTGGACGCTATCTTAGACATGAATCTGGCCATGGCGCAAGAAAGAGTACAGGCTCTGCTAGGGTGAATCCATGTTTATGACTGCCGTCGAATAACCGTCAGGAATGTCCTGAAGCTGCTAGGCATGATGGCATCATGCAGTTGCATAATTCATTATGCCCGACTCAATATTTGACGATTGCAAAAATGCATAACAATCCTGTGGTCTCAAGCAAACAATGAGTGGGACAATCAAATAGTTTTGCAAAACGTATTAGGACTAAGTGGTGGACAAAAGAAAATATATTCAAAAGGAGGATTTTTGTAAGCAAACCAGTTAAAAGAAACATCACAACATACACATCCATGACCGGTTGGGGAGCGCATTTCCAGCACCTTCCAACTCAAGGAAGATGGTCAGCACACCAAGCCAGAAAACACACAAACCTACCCACTGGAGCTTCTGCCAGCAGAAATGGCACTACAGTCTTTTGGGCAAGCCTAACAAACAAGTGTTCTAATCAATACAGACCACACTACTGCCATGTTATGCATGAACAAACCAGGCGGAACGCACTCACTAAAGCCATCCATACTCGCACAGAGAATTGGGACGTGGTGTGTTGGAAAACTTATCCACTTAGAAGCAGATGTTCCAGGTGTAAACAACTCTATAGCAGACAGCTTAAGCAGGCAAATATTACAGGAACACAAGTGGGTATTAATTTTGCTAAAAAAAACAAAATATGGGCTGTGTCTGGATGTGGAGCTCAGGTTAGCGTGAAAGTGCAGGCAGTGTTCCACTCCCTACGTCTATTGAGACATATCCTACCATTCATTGCAAATGAAGACAGAGCGGTGGTTATTGGCACATCGGTCAACTCAAGACTGGATTATGGAAACGCACTGTTGACAGGTTTACCAGCTGCAAAGATTGCAAGTGGCTAAAAATGCAGCAGTTAGGTTGGCATATAGGGTAAAAAAAATCAGCCACCATCTCCAATTTTAGAAGAGCTTTGCACTGGCTGGTGGTAAAGGAGAGAATTAAGTTTAAAACTCTTTGTCTGGTATTTAAATGTGTCAATAAAACAGCGCCAAGATATTTATCAGACAAAATTAAGAGTCATGGTCCAACTCGGCAGCTGCGTTCAGCAGACCAGAATCTGCTTCAGATACGATGTATGTGAGTAAAGGGGACTGTAGATTTGGAGACTACGGTCCAAGAGTATGAAATAAACTACCTAGAGAAATCTGTGAGATTAAAACCCTCCCGGCATTCCTCGGGGCTTTGAAGACTCACCTGTTCTGCTAGAAACTTTAGAGTTAGGGTATTGCTACCAATCTTAAATTATTAAAGTGGATTTCGGCAAAGTTCAATGGTAAACTGATACACCAGCGCCCAATTACGATTTAGTTTGTCCGGCGCGTGATATAAATCAATTCAAATACTCAAACAAATCTTTGCACAGTGGGGGGTCCTCCAAAACATATCACTTTCCAACCACAGGAAACACAAAATGCCAAAGCTTTGCATCCAGGTTCCCACACGAAGGGGGTTAGGGGGTGGGGGGGGGTTATGTGACGAGGCACTGTGGATGTGCTGGTCAGGATGTGCCTACACTTTTCTCACAACCCCTCTGTTACCAAGGTTAGTTCACAAGTTGCATCAAGAACATGCAAGAATGATACCAATTTCCCCAATGTGGTTGAGGCAGCCATGATACTCCCATCTGCTCAACATGTCACTGTGCTCGCCACACAAACTGATGCCAACAGTGGACCTGTTAAAAGAACAGTCCCAACTAGTCACACATCCAACAGTTCATGTCACCAACATGGTAGCTTATCTCCTCCGGTCCCAGTTTGGGCACCTCAATCTATCATCAAGGTGCATTGAAATACTAAAGGAGGCCCATAAACCTAACACAATATGTTATTTTCTTATTAATTGCAAAACTGGCTGCACTAAGGCAACCTTGCACAATTAGAAAAAGAACCATCAGAACACAACCATCCAACAATGACATACATAATAAACATTAGTCATTGCAAATGTACACTATAAAAGATGTGTATAAAACATTATACAAATCCAATTTCAAATGTCATAAACAAGCATCCATGCAATATTAGGTATTCTTCATAAAACATTACAAAGCCTATACCTTCCCCCTGATTGCCATCAAATATCAACAAGTAATTTTCAACAAACCAGCACAACAGATAGGTTTCACAGTAGCTATGATTAAGGTCTCTTCCCCACTAGAAAGCCTATTAAAAAATGCAATTGTATTTAAATAAAAATCATTATGTACATATTTACCCAACAGTGCTGATATATAATCCGGTAGCCAAGTACACCCAATTAAAATGTGGTCATTTCTATTACAATTCATGGAAAAGGTGTGTTTTTAAAGTTCAAATAAGATTAGTCCCATTAACTGTATGCATACAAACCATTACCTCTTTTCTCTTCTGGACTCTGTTTTAAGTTCTCGGTGGAAGATTCCTGTTGTCAAGGCTTTTATGGAAGTGGACAAATGTATTTACCCACCAATTGCTCATCCTCCACCAGGTTGGGATCTTAACATTGTGTTAAGCAAAGTAAGAGCTCTCCTTTTGAAGCTATGCATAAAGCTTCACTAGAAAGGACCCTACCTACAAGTTGGCATTCCTAATCCAATCGCATCGATTGGAAGGATAAGTGGAATATAAGCGTTCATCAGTTTCGGAACCTTTTGTGTCTGTTCACTAAAGTAAAGTGGTGTTAAGAACTCAACCCAGGTTTTCAGCAAAATATGGTAAAAGAATGCCATGTCAACCAATCTATAGAACTTCCAGCTTTCTTCCAGAACCTTCAAAACAAAGAGAGAAAGGACTCTTCACACACTTGATGTTAGAAGAGCAATAATGTACTACCTCAAAAACAAATCTATCAGGAAAACGGATCAATTTTCTTTTTCAATCGCACCTTGTAGGTAAGGAGATCCTTTCACAAAAGCAACCATTGCCAAATGGACCATCAAGTATATGCAGCAATTTTACACACTTTCAAATAAAACTCTCCCTTTCACACTAAAAGCTCATTCAACATGTAGTACAGGGGCAACACTTGCGTTCCTAGAAAGTGTTACACTGGAAGCAATCTGTAACACAGCAACGTGTTCATGGCACTACTGTGTTGATATGCATCCAAGGTCAGACCAACAAGTGGGACAAGCAGTATTTATTCTCCAGCATGAGGTCTAGCATGGATTCACATGCTCATGAATATTCCCTGTCAGGCCGGGTATCCTCAGTAGAAGAAAAAATCAGTTTCACTTTCACTTACAAACAGTATTTTGAAGGGATTGTGTCCTCCGACGTATTCTGCTGGCCTCGGAAAATTTTTCTCTAGAGGGCGCTGCGCGTCGGCGTCCTCCGAGTCGATGTCCCTCGACAGCCGCCGTATCGACGTCGTACGTCATCCTGCCTATAAAGGCCGCACGCAGCGTCCGTTGCTCAGTTCCGTTTTTCCGCGCTTATTCAGTGCCTCGGAATACCGTTGCTCAGTTTTTTGTCAGGATTTAATCTATTTACCTCGAGTTATTCGATCCGTACTCGATGGCTTCTTCGTCGGAACCTACAACTCCTCGATCCGGCTTCAAAAAATGCTTAGATCGTGGGAAAAAGATGTCGCTGACTGACCCTCACAGAGTTTGTCTGTGGTGTTTGGGAGCTGAACACCATTGTTCGGAGTGCGAGGACTGTATGTCCATGACAGCTAAGGCCCTGAAGGAGCGTAGGGGGAAGCTGGAGAAAGGTAAGACTTTTAAAGCTTCTTCTTTGTCGATGAAGTCGAGACATTCGTCTCCTCGTCACCATTCGCGTTCCAGGTCTCGGAGTGGGTCCCATCACTCCTCGAGATCGAAGCACTCGAAGAGGAGACGTCGAAGATCCCCTTCTCCGTCTTCCTCTGTTTCACCAAAAAGAATCCCTTGCCCCACGAAACATAGTTCCCGGGCTGAATGGGAGGAATTCTGCAAAAATATGAGCGTCTTCGAGAAAGCGGCCTCGACCCCCCCGAAGACTGCCGAGAGCGATGCTCTGGTCGAAAGACCCAAAGGTCAAAAACGCCGCGAGTCGCAGTACCCGGCGAAGGAAACCTCTCGAGCGCGTCTCGAACCTTCGAGTAGGTCTATGACCTCCAAACCTTCCTCGAAGGTTCCGCCGAGGTCGGTGTCTTCGACGCCGTTGTCGAAGGGACCTTCGACACACGGGTCTGTCGACTCGACGCCAGCTTCAACACCGGCGTCGACGCCAAGAAAAGTCACGGTCACCACACACCCAGTGACTATCCCCAGGTCCTCGATGGCTTTGAGATTGTCGAGTAGAATCCCAATTCTGTCGAGGTCATCGAGGCTTCCGCCTTTGTTTTCGATGCCACGCTCGAAGCCTTGGACGTCGGCGTCGACGACATCGACGTTTTCGAGGCCGATTATGACAAGTTCGGCACCCTCTGCCTTGGAAATGGGATTTACACCCTTTATGAGTTCAGAACAATTGAGAACTATGTCCTCAATTATGGAAGAGGGTGAATTGTCTGAACAGGATGACACATTTGAGTTGCAGGGACCTGTAACCCCAATTAGAGAGGACATTTCCTCTGAAGAACGCGGGTTAAAGGATCTTCATGATTCCTTACATGAGGCAAGTGGGTTAGACACTTCCCCTGAGGTGGAGTTTGCTAGGCCAGACCCGGGTGAGCATGCTGAAACCCCCTATAGAGCCTTAATGGCCAGGGTAACAGAGTTTATGGGGTGGTCTGCACCCTCACAATCTTTCCAACAAGATGACCTTACGGATATTCTTGACAAGGGCCCACAGGAGGACCCTGTGGTGCCTTTTCATAAAGCTCTTCAGAGGAAGATTATGACGAACTGGGAAACCCCAGATGTCGTCCCGGCAGTAAATAAAAAACTGTCTACAAAATATAGGGTATCCTCTACAGACCCGGAGTTTTTGTCAAAACACCCATCCCCAGAAAGTCTGGTGGTACAGGCAGCATCTTCTACCGATGTCAAGACGGCTTATCCTACCGTCCCACAGGACAGGGACGATAAAAAATATGATGCTATGGCAAAGAAAGTTTTTTTCGGCATGTAGCATGGCGTTAAAATCTGTTAATGCTACTTGCACCCTTGCTAGATTCAGCCATACACTTTGGGAGTGTGCTTCTACAGCGGCTGACTGCATCCCGGAGGGAGAAGAAAGGGAGGCGTTCCTGAATATCATACAGGACGGTAAAGACGCGATGTGCGAATCCCTCCAGACGGGCATTGATTCGGCTGACAGTATCAGCAGAGCAATGGCGGCAAGTACAACAACCAGGAGATTCGCTTGGTAGAGAAAGTCTGGTTTTGCCCCTGATGTGCAAGCCAGGCTCTTGAACATGCCATTCGATGGCTCTTCTTTGTTCGGGAAAAAGGCGGATGACAGTTTAGAGAAACTGCAAACTTCAAAAGCAGCAGCAAAATCCCTAGGCGCTGCAATCCGTCAGACACCTTTTCGTCCCACAGGAACCTCTGCGAGGGGCAAGTCCTTTAGCTTCTACTCCGCATTCGGAAGAGGTAGAGGACGTCCAGCTCAAAGGGGACAAAGAAGAACTACCCGAGGTGGACGGGGTAGATATTCAAAAGCCGCAGCAACAGCAGGTGCCTCTTTACCATCGGCATCCGCATCAGCCGCTCCAAAACCACTCTGAGGACTTCCCTCACAGGACACCTGTAGGAGGCAGGTTGACTCAACATCTGGCGGAATGGCAGGCTATCACGTCAGATGCTTGGGCATTGGAAACAGTTGACCAAGGTTACTGCCTGCCTCTCCTACGCATACCGCAGAGTCATCCACCGGGGATCAGCTCTCAGAAAGCTCCAGATCCGCTCCTCTTGCAGGAAATTTTCGACCTGCTAGAGAAAGGTGCCATAGAACCGGTACCTGTAGCGGAGAGGAACAAGGGCTGGTACTCCCCTCATTCTCTCATTCCAAAGAAAGACGGAGGACTGAGACCCATCTTGGACTTGCGAGAATTGAACAAATTCCTCAGGAAAGACAAATTCAAGATGGTCACTCTTCCTCCGATCCTCCAGGCCCTTCAGTTCCAGGACTGGTTGGTATCTCTGGACCGTCAGGATGCTTATTTCCATGTGCCTATCCATCTCAAACACAGGAAATACCTGAGGTTCGCAATTGGCAACTCTCACTATCAATTTCGAGTGCTGCCATTTGGGCTGACCTCCGCCCCGAGGGTCTTCACCAAGTTAATGTCGGTAGTGGCGGCAAGTCTAAGGAGGGAAGGGATTCACGTCTACCCCTACTTGGACGATTGGTTGATCAGGGCTCTCTTCGGAACAAGCTCAGATCCAGCTAAATCACGTGTGCCACTCCCTTCACAGACTGGGCTTCTCCCTCAATTTAAAGAAGTCACAAATGATACCATCACAGAGACTCCAATTCATAGGAGCGATCCTGGACACTTCCCTGGGAAAAGCCTCGCCACCAGAGGTGAGGGCTCAAGATATTCTACAGATGGTTACCAAGTTCCAAGATGCCCAACGTCTCCCAGCCTTCGACTTTTTGAGGTTGCTAGGCCTCATGGCATCCTGCATTTTCCTAGTGCCAGAGGCTCGCCTGAGAATGAGATCCCTCCAGTGGGCACTGAGGACTCAGTGGTCACAATTCTCAGGGAGAATGACTGATCTTCTTCAGGTTCCCGACAGGGTGGCTCGAGACCTTCAGTGGTGGGCCTGTCAGGAGAACATTCTGAAAGGAGAACAGTTTTGGCAACCCTGGCCGGAGATAACAGTAGTCATGGATGCCTCACTCACGGGGTTGGGAGCCCACGCCAACGACTTGACCATCAGCAGTCGTTGGTCTCCATCGGAGTCCAGACTACAATTCAACCTGTTAGAGCTGAGAGCCATCAGACTTGCGCTGAAAGCGTTCCTGCCAGCTGTACAAGGGAAAAACGTCCTGATAATGACGGACAACACGGTGGCCATGCATTACCTCAACAAAAGAGGAGGCGTAGGATCACTACCCCTGTGCAGAGAGGCGATGCAGCTCTGGTTTTGGGCAATCCAAGAAGGAATCTCTCTATCAGCAGTTCACCTAGCCGGAGAGAAGAACTTGACAGCGGACGCTCTGAGCAGGCAGAGCACAGTCTCCCACGAGTGGGAACTAGCTCAGGAAGTCCTTCAAGAGATCTTCGCCCTTTGGGGAACCCCTCAGGTGGATCTGTTCGCCACCAGCGTCAACAGGAAATGCGATCTGTTCTGCTCAAGGGAATTTCCCCCGAGAGGAGCTCTGGGAGACGCGTTCATAGTGGACTGGGAGTTTCCGCTTCTGTACGCGTTCCCACCGGTCCCTGTCATTCCTCAAATGATCAGGAGGTTGAGAAGATTCCGGAGAAACATTATCTTAATTGCCCCGGATTGGGCCAGGAGAACGTGGTACCCGGACCTTCTAGACTTGTCCATCTGCCCTCCAATTCGACTTCCACTCAGAGAGAACCTACTCTCACAGAAGGGAGGTCAGGTTCTCCATCCAGACATCAAAACCCTCAACCTTCACGCTTGGCTTCTGAAAGATTGAGGTACAAGGATTGGGACCTCCCTGATGATGTTATGGAGGTGTTGCTTTCGGTAAGGAGGCCAGCAACTAAGTCTTTATACCGCTGCCGTTGGAACAGATTTTGCAGCTGGTGTAGAGAGCAGAATATCGACCCTTTTTCATGTGGTACACCAATGGTTTTGTCCTTCCTTCTATATTTGGCGAATTCAGGCCTTCAAGTTGGCACCATTAAGGGCTATCTCGCAGCGCTATCCATCTTTAAGCGCACTGCGGAAGAACCATCCTATTTCAAGTTACCCTTGGTAATACAGTTTCTAAAGGGGTTAACCAATGTTTATCCCCCAAGACCATTCCAAGTTCCACTATGGGATTTAAACTTAGTACTAACTTTCCTGATGGGCACACCTTTCGAACCACTCCATTCTTGTTCGCTAAGGTTCCTTACCCTTAAAACTGTTTTATTAATAGCACTTACATCTGCTAGAAGGGTGAGCGAATTACAAGCTCTTTCTTGTAAACCCCCTCACACAATATTTCACAAAGACAAAGTTGTCCTGCAAGTGAAGCCTAATTTCCTCCCAAGGGTGGTTTCTGAATTCCATATCACTCAGAAGATTACCCTACCATCTTTCTATCCTCCTCCTCATCCGGGGAAAGAGGAAGAGAGGTTACACAGGCTAGACCCTAGACGGGCTTTAAGTTTTTACATCAGTAGACTAGCCAGGATAAGACAGGCAGATCAGCTGTTTGTAGGTTACACAGGTCACAAGCTGGGATTACCAATAACTAAGCAGACCATTTCCAGATGGATCATTCTAGCCATTCTGGAATGTTATAAACTGGCAGGGAAAGAGCCCCCTCAAAACCTTAGGGCCCATTCGACCAGAGGTATTACAGCTTCTTCGGCCCTCAAAAGAGGCGTGCCGGTTAAAGACATCTCTGCGGCCGCTACATGGTCGTCTGTCCATACCTTAACACGATTTTACAATTTGGATTCCTCCTCCAGTCAAGAGACTAGGTTTGGAAGGGCTGTACTGCATTCTATTCATCAATAGAAGACAGCGTGAAGTCAGTACTCCCTCCTCCAATAATAGAATACTGCTATGGGAGCCTATCTAAGATGAGGAATACGTCGGAGGACACAATCCCTTCGAAGAACAAGTTACTTCTTACCTTGTAACGTTCTTTCGACGGGATGTTCCTCCGACGTATTCCTCATCGACCCTCCCATCCATCCCCGCAGTTCTACTTCCCTTGTTGTTGCAGTTTACGCTCCTTCAGGGTGATTAGTCTAGTCCAGAAAGTATTATTGTGGGCTACAAAACGGAACTGAGCAATGGACGCTGCGCGCGGCCTTTATAGGCAGGATGACGTACGACGATACGGCGGCTGTCGAGGGACATCGACTCGGAGGACGTCGACGCGCAGCGCCCTCTAGAGAAAAATGTTCCGAGGCCAGCAGAGCTGGAAGGAGATATCTAAGATGAGGAATACGTCGGAGGAACATCCCGTCGAAAGAACGTTACAAGGTAAGAAGTAACTTGTTGTTCTCCTCTAATCCAATCATTGTACTTTGGGTCATACTGCCCCCAGCCAATGACTGCCCTCTTCCTAAGCCCCTCACCTGGGAGCCATCTTCAGATTTTTACCGTACGTTCAAGTGTTGGGAGTCCTCTAGTTCTGCTCTGTGAGCTATTCTACAGTTTGTGCACGTTTTTCGTGGAAAAGTCCTATTTGTGTCCAACAGAACTCATGTGCTCTTCTCTTCATCAGCCAACAAGCGGGGATCCGTTTATCAGTGAATTTCAGTGCCCTTCAAGGACAAGGATCGTCGTGTTTTCATTTGAAGTTTCCAGAAAGCCATCGGGCCTACTCCGCACCGCCGACCATGGTGGAAGCGAAGGAGGGAAGTTCCTTTTTCAAGCTCTGCTCCAGCTGCGGGCTGCGGGACACGTTTGTGGAGGACAAAACACCTTCAATTCCTCTGTCTTCAGCCGGAACACAAAAAGGGGATTTTGAGATCTGCCTCGGGTTCTCCAAGAGAACGATGAATGGATCGTCACAGTACACTAGAGGCGTGGCTAAGCGCCAAGGCATCTGTGCCTTGCCTGAAGCAGGGTCATGCCTCACGCATTTCGAGCATTTTTTCTGTGCCTCCATTGGAACACACGAGGTGTTCCTGATTCAACATGGCCGCCGACCTCCTCCTTGCCAAGAAGGCGACCACATGACTTCCATGAGAGCCCCCACTGGCCAACTGCAACTACAGAAGACCAATAAGGCGCTGGCAGGCAAACGCCAGCCCCCTCATCCGAAGGATCCTCACCACAAGGAACTTTTCCTGTCTGGAGCCTGTCCGGAGGCACCTGAGGCTTGGGCCAAGGACTCTGCCCTTTTTCTGGTAAGCCTGCCCTGAACCTGCAGCTTGCCCACATCTCCTCAGAACCTAACCTTTCCACCTAATCCCTTCATGCAGTACACCTCGTAGGTGCCTCTGCTTTTCACTGACTTTGGACAATTGCTTGCTATCACCTGGTCTATTGTTAATATATAATATCTCACTATACTATTTAGCGCATTTACCAGTATTGCTTATCCTCTTGTACTGTATCCTCTTGTGCAGCCAACTGCTACCTATTATGCCCTGCCACCATTTAGCCTCTTCCTGCCCCACTTAGAAAATCAAATTTAGGCATTGTATTTTGTTGAATTGTGACCCACTTGTGACCTGCCTCTGAACTACCTAGCACTAGTTGCACAATCCCCCTGTCATTTCTGTCACATACCAGCGGCACACACCAGCTGCACACACACAGCCACTCTCCACGATCATGATGCCCAAGAATGCACCTCCGAATCATGGCATAGTTTCACTCTCCCGCACTCGCCCTACCACACTCCGATCAGCCAGCCTAACGGCCATCTTTATAGCCCTCACTATAATGTCCTCTATGCCTCCCCACATATTCCCATCACACCTCACTGAGCGCCCGGCACTAAATTCACATGCCGCAGCACCAGACTACAACATCACAGTCTCTGCCACCTAGCCTAGCCACCAGACTCCGCAATCTCAGAAATTGATCACTTCCTAGGTATTTACTCTGCTCACCCATCATGACTAGAAACACCAGATTAGGCACCCACACTGCACCACTACCCCATACTAAGATGAGCATAGGCACTGCCCCTCGCCCCCCACCACCCCAACCTGCCTCTACACTACTTTGCACTAAGCCCCTCACTACCACACACCACAACAAGCACACGTCACCCCATACTAGTACAAACAAAAACATCAAAGGCACACAACACCCACCTCTTAAATGTGCACTACTGAACGTACGCTCCCTACCTGCACATGCCCTCGAGATAAATGATCTACTTTCCACACTTAATCTGGACTTACTTTGCATCACTGAATCCTGGCTCAAGGATGCCTCCTGCCCAGCCATCGCACTAGGCCTACCCACAGGCTACACCATCCTTAGGCAAGATAGATGTGATAAGATTGGAGGGGGAGTCGCCCTTATCCACAAAGACTCAATATCCATCAGATTAGCAGACCATAGTACTTGGGGTGGTAATGCTGATATCCTATCAGCCAAGCTTACGCTCTCCCCCAATAATCTAATCAACATCCTATACAGACCTCCCGGACTCCCAGCTGACTTCCAAGAGCACCTCTCCCATCGACTCAGCCACAACATTAAAAAGTCCTCCCAGAAGCTTACCTATTACCCAGGGGAATCTCTGACCACTCCCCAGTGGTGCTGAAAATTATGACCTCTAGACCGACACCCCCGCCAAGTTGGCGCCTGAATAATTATTATTTGGGAAACCCAGACCTGGTAGAAAAACTCCAAGGGGCGACCGAAACGTATTTTGAGCTAAACACGGAGTCTGCAGCAGATCCAGGGTTACTGTGGGAGGCATATAAAGTAGTTCTAAGGGGGGAACTCATTTCATGGACTTCCGCACATAAGAAGAAACACCTCCTCAAAGTACACGAGGCAGAACAACAAGTTAAATTGGCAGAGGAAGCCCACATTGCCCAGGACACGCCTGAGACGAACCGAGCCCTACTCCGAGCACAGAAGCTGCTCCAGAACACAGCACTTGACAACGCCAAACAAGCACACACAGCAATGAGGGCACGTGTTTATGAAACAGGCGATAAAGCTGGCAAATTGCTAGCGTGGCTGGAGCGTAAGGAGCAGGGGAGCAGGCACGTGCATCAGTTACAGGGGGGGAGTGCAGGGCCACTATTATCGGATCAAGCCATTTCACAAGGGTTCGCTGACTACTACGCTGATCTCTACAAAGAGCCCACAACCTGCATGAACACGTCAATAATAGATGAAATTAACCTTCCTACTTTGGACGAGACCCAACAAGAACTATTGGACAGGGATATAACGGAAGAGGAAGTGGCTTGTGCGATGTCCGCCCTCCAATCTGGCAAATCCCCAGGCCCAAATGGCTTTCCGATCGAACTATGGCGGAAGGTGGGGACCAACGTAATTGCCCCACATCTCCTGAGAATGTACCAGCATGCAAAAGAACGGGGTACCCTATCCCCAGACCTGAGAGAAGCCACGATAATAGTATTGCCCAAACCGGACAAGCCCCCGGACAGCTGCAATTCGTACCGGCCAATTTCACTCATAAACAGCGAAGCGAAAATTCTAGCTAAGCTGCTGTCGGACCGTTTACAGCAGGTGATAACAGCGCTGATCCATCCGGACCAGTGTGGGTTCATGCCCCAGAGATCGACGCGCATGAACCTCCACAGACTGCATGCGGCACTGGAAAAAACTGACAGCATTCAAGGGCCGCTGGCCTTACTATCAATCGACTTTGAGAAGGCCTTCGATTCAGTGAGATGGGAGGCCATCTGGGACATAATGAGACGCATGGGGTTTGGAGAAAACTTCATGAGCTGGGTGCAGTTGCTGTACAGCGGGCCGGTGGCCAGGACTAAGGTTAACGGTTGGCAATCTGATCCGTTTAGTCTGGGCAGAGGCACAAGACAGGGCTGCCCCCTGTCAGCAATGATCTTCGCAATAGCCATAGAACCCTTGGCTATCCTCCTACGTGAAACGCTGCTCTGGGAAGGGTTCCGCTGGTCGGAGACATGGGAAGACAGAGTATCTCTCTATGCGGATGACCTGCTGATATATTTGAAAGACCCGTGCAACTCCTGCCACCGCGTCACACAGATGTTGAAGGAATACGGAGACTTCAGTGGCTTGCGGGTAAACTGGTCAAAATCCACCCTTTTTCCCATCAGCAACGTGGCAGCTGCTAGCCCCGCGGATTGCCCTTACCAGGTCGTGACAGATCAGATTAAATACCTGGGGGTAATCATCACGAAGAACCTGATGGACTACACATCGCTGAACCTACACCCGGTTGTGACAAGGTTTGCGGAGGACACTCGCCACTGGTCTTCCCTGCCACTAACGCTGATGGGCAGAGCAGCCCTATTCAAGATGATTGCACTCCCAAAGTTTCTGTACATCTTGCAAAACGCTCCACTACACATCCCACACCAGGAATTCCTGAAGATAGACCGCATCCTCAGAAAGCTGTTGTGGAGCGGGGGTCATCCGCGGATTGCCCTCTCTACCCTGCAAAGGTCCATCTGGGAAGGGGGGATTGGGCTGCCCAGACTGCAAACTTATTACTGGGCCAGCCAGATGGCGGTGGTGAACGACGTGCTCCATGGGGACAGGAATTTGCCGCACATCAAAAGGATCAACTCCCAGAGTGGAGCTGCCCCCTTGGAACTTCTGTATCGCGGCCGGGGCCGCAGACCAGCTCTAGATATGGACACTAGCATCACAAGCATCTGGTCGGAAGCGCATCGCCACATAGGATGGGACGCGAAACTGACTCTAGCCCAACCTCTGTGGCACAACAAATTTCTCCCCGAAATGTTAAAACTCCCCAAATGGCACGCATGGGCCAGTAGAGGTATCACCAAAATTGGAGACGTAATAAGGGAGGAGACACTGGTCACATTTGAAACACTATGTTCTGAATTCGCCCTCCCTCCTTCTGAGGAATACCACTATACCCAACTGAAACACGCACTGCACGTCCACCGTCACACCATCAGCGATATCCCGGAATGCACCCCGATAGAACGAAACATTGTCCAAGACCGTATACAGCGCAAAGTCACCTCAACCATGTACAACGTGATCACATCCTTTGCTACGCCTGAATTGCTCAGCCTGAAAGCCAGATGGGAGCGCGACGTGGGCTCGCTCCAACCTGAGGACTGGACAGAAGCACTGATGTATCCCCGGGAAGTGGCCATCTCATCGAGACTCCGGCTGGTGCAACTTAAAATCCTACACCGCATCTACTATCCCAGAGTGGCACTTTTCCGCTGGGGCAGAATCCCGGACGCGCGTTGCCTACGCTGTAAACGGGAAGAGGGCACCTTCTTCCACATTATATGGGAATGTGACAAAAGACAGCAATTTTGGAGGAAATGCTGTGACAAGCTATCCAGAGCCATGGGCAAACCAGTGCAAAGGGGACCAAAACAACTCCTGTTAGGGATCTCCGACGAAAGTGATCTGACCCGCTACGAGAAATTGCTCTGGTCGACCGCAACAGCAGTCCTCAGAAGGAACATTGCGCAGCTATGGGGATCCGAGAGAACACCCTGTTATGACCAGTGGGTCACAGATGTGGACATTTGCGTGATAATGGAACGCAGGGTGTATGCTGCAAGGGGGTGCCCGCAGAAAGCAGACAAGATATGGCAGAGATGGGAAGAGGATGACTGAGTCCCAGACGAGATGTAACGAGTGTAACGAGTGTAACGAGACATATCGGCGGGCGACGCCAGGCTAGCGAACCTGGAACGCACAAACTGCCTCACGAGCCTCCTCACCGCAGAATTGATGACCCCGAGAATTAAAGCCCCATTCTTTGTTTTCTTTGCTTTCTTTTCCTTTTCCCTTTCCCTGGAGCTATTTAGCCCCTCTCCTCCCCCCCCCTCCCCCTTCTTTGTTATGATGGGATACTTGTAATGTTATATGCATGTTTTCAAAACCAAATAAAGTTTTTGATTAAAAAAAAAAAAAAAGTCCTCCCAAATCCTTCTATTAGGAGACTTAAATTTAGGATACAATGATACTAAGGATAAATCCGCCACAACCCTAGCTAAAGAACCCGCAGACTTAGGTTTCTCCCTAAGAGTCCTCACCCCCACTCACTCCAAAGGCCGCACCCTTGACTGGGTCATGGATTACAACTGTGCATCCAACATTACCTCAAACACCGCCCTTCCTTGGACGGACCACACGTGCATCGAATTCCTCATCCCCCACCAACCCTAAACCTAAGACTCTCACCCACGCACCACCTGCCACAATAAGAAGTTCTAAAAAAACTCAACACAGACAACTTGCGTCCCCACCTTTTAAAAGCCCCTGCCTAGCACCACCTTTCTCTCAGGACCCAAATATACTATCAGCTATCTTCAATGATACTCTCACCAATGCCATAACCTCTATAGCCCCACTTGAAAGCAAGAAGGAAAAAAATAATTTCACTGCAACTCTTGGTTCTCGGAAGAACTCCAAACCCTCCGAGCTCCAAAGCGCCAGTCGCTTAAAAACTGGCAAACAGATCCGAATGATCTAAATAAGAGCCTCTTCAAACAAATAGCCCTCCAATATAAAAAAGCCATTTTAGCAGCAAAATCCAACTCCTTCAATGATAGGATCTCAAAGGCCAACTCCCAAGCTAAAGAACTATTCGCAATCTTTAATGAATTAGTCACTTCTCTGGCTACCGCTGACGAGATAACTAAAGACGAAGCCTGGTGTGCCAGCATTCAGTCTGCCATGCTCAACACAATAAAACTCCTCCAGAACAAAATCCAAAACCACTGCAAAGCCCTCCCAGACCAAAAAAACTGCCATACACAAGACAAGCGCAGTAATCTCAATCACGCTCAATTCTCCTTCAGAAACGTCACTTAACCTGAGGTCCTTAATCTCATCAAAAACCTCAAACCATCCCTCTGCAAAGCAGACATTTGCCGTCCCAAAATCATCAAGGAATGCACCAATGACCTAGCACCCCTGATTACTGCCTTCATTAACGCATCTTTCCAAACAGGAACTGTCAAAACAATCTCAAGGAAGCCTGGTTGCGGCCACTTCTAAAAAAAAAGTCCACACTTGACCCAGTGCAACCCAACAACTACAGACCGATAACGACAGTCCCGTTCCTCCTAAAAATCCTGGACAAAGTAGCTCACATCCAGATCCAATCATACATAGAAGCTAACTCCATACTAGGCAAAAGACAATCTGGCTTCCGTGTCGGGCATGGAACACAATCCGCCTTATTAGACCTAAAAAAAATCAAATCTCACAGATCATGGACAAAGGCAAACCTGCCTTGCTCCTCCTTCTCGATCTATCAGCTGCTTTTGACCTGGTAGATCACCAAACACTCACCACCCACCTCACCCATGCAGCCCATTTCTCTAATCAAGAAGCATCCTGGATCACTTCCTTCCTTGAAGGAAGAGCCATGAAGGTCTACTCCGACACAGCTAACGCAGATCCTACCACTATAAACTGTGGTGTCCCCCCAAGGATCTTGTACAGCCCACACCCTCTATAACCTATTCACAAAACCCCTCTTTGACCTACTTGACTCCATGGGTGTTGCATATACAAACTATGCAGACGACACTCAAGTACTTTTACCCTTATCTGGACTCTATCACCAAGACGCCACGGCCCTTCACAACATCTATGCCACTATCCAAGCTTGGATGGCAATCAATGGCCTCTGTCTTAACGGGGAGAAGAAATTCTCATCATGGGCCAGACAAACACATTATCGAAACTAAGCCCCCAATACAACAACGTCAACATGGACAACTCGACCATCTCCGTATCATCCTCTGTCAAGACTCTAGGTATTCACATTGATGCAAATCTATCGATGAACAAACAAGTCAGCGCCATAGCCTCTGCATCAGCGTTCAGCACCAAACTCATCAATGCTATTAAACCCGACTTAGCCACCTCCAACCGCTTGGCCATAGCTAGAGCAACTATAGGAGCCAAACTAGATTATTGCAATGCCCTTCCAGCTGGCACCCCCGCCAAAAACATTCAGACTGCAAACCACACAGCAATGCCCTCAGAGCCGCCATGAGCATCCCTAGAAGCAACCATATATCCCACGCCAGACATGAAGCCCGGTGGCTCCAGGTCAAAGACCGTATTACTTTGAAAATCCTCACCATCGCTCACAGGTGCATCAACAAAGCCGCTCCAGCATACCTATCTGAAGCAATATCAAGGACCACATCCACTTGCCCCACCAGAGCTCAGTACACCAACCAGCTACACATACCACGCATAAAGAGAGCCACAGCGGGAGGTCTAGGCTTCTCCTATATTGCACCGAAACTCTGGAACTCACTCCCTGCCACCGTTGGAGCTAAAACTTCCATCTGTCTTCCACAACAACCTCAAGGCCACTCTCCTCAACTAGCAAGTGGAGGACTGCCTCCTCCACTTCTGCCATGTATATTGTAATATAACATAAATGTAATATAACTATATTGTAACCTGTATATATATTGCTAATGACCATGTAACTAAGCTTTGTACTGTAACAAGTGCCACAATGTCCGCGGGCTGTTGTGTGCTATATAAATACAAATAAAACAAACAAAACAAACGCAGGACTGGCTGGTCCGAAGTGCAGGCTTCTAAATCCTTTGAGGGCACTCCAAGATCCGTGGGCACCCAAGACCAGGACAAGCACCACAATTCAGTTTCCATCAGGGTTGCCGCGCAAGCGGGTCCCGTGATGGGCAGGGCACGTTCAACCTCACCATCGGCCTCCATCTCCAGCCATCGATCAAGTTCCTCCTCAAAAGGGAAATCGACCAACCCAGCTAAGCTGTGGGTGAAGCCATAGACTAGTGTGGAAGAAAAGGCTGCCGGCCTGCCCAGGAAGGCTCTTGTGGTGCAGGTAAAATCATTGTTCACGATTGAGATGGTATTGCCTGCTCTCTTAAAGGCCAGAGGGGCTGACCCTGTGAAGGTAGCCCCGACTGCGCCCAGGGTGCCCATACTATGAGGTGGGAGGCCTTGGCTGGGGCGGTGGCGAAGACACCGGAAAAGAGCATGACGTTGCTGTGCTTGGCAGAGATCCCTCAGGGTGCAAAAGGGGGTGGGCCATGAGGTCCCAGGCCAGTCACAGGCTGTACCCCAAGAAATTGATGTTTCTTCCTCAGACGAGGAGGACCAGGAGTCCATACACACGATCCACGAGGACCTGTAGGACTATGGCGTAAATGCTGAAGGGGAGACGACGCAGGACCTAGTAGTCCTACCACCCCGACCCCACCGAGAGAGGTCTCTCTGGACATCTTTTTTGCCCCTACACTCGGTGCCTGAAATTCAGAAAATGATGCTGCTGGCCCCGTCTCAGGAGTCCCCGGATCAACTACCTGTGAAAAAGAGGAAGCGCCACCCAACGCTGCCGCATCAACCTCCATGCACACGCCAGGTGCTCTTCCCCTTGGGGGACCCAGACACAGGGACGGCCATTGCGACAATGACATTGTTGCGGCGGGCGGTTTGCTGCAGCCGAGGGCATCCCCACCGGATGAGGTGGAATCGTTTTATGCCATGGTGCCCAGAGCTTCTGAGCTCTCAGTTGACACCCGAGGAAACCAAAATAGAAGGCTTCCTCTACCAGAGGCACAAGGACGACTGGACGACGTATGGGAGGAAGGACTGGCCCTGTTGAAGAATCCTGCCTCGGCCAAGCAGGATAGACTAGAGAAAACTCGGTGGTGTCTGCGGCTGCAAGAAAGAGATCCAACTCATCCTCAGTTCCTCCGGACAGCAAGGGGAAGAAACTGGACGCCATGGGGAGAAAAGTAATCTACTCCGGCGTCAACAGTCAAGGCAGCCAATGCGCTGGCAATCCTGGCCAGATCTGACCGGGAACCATGGTACAAACTGGCCCTGATTCTGGAGTTCCCGCCCAACGACAAGCGAGTGGAGCCGGTCTCACTCCTCCAGGAGGGGGTGGGGGAGTGAGTTCGCACCATGCCATCACAGTGGCTCTGGACATCGCCGACACAGGTTTCCGGCAGATGGGGAACAGTGTCTGCCTTCGTCATTGTGGCTGGCTGAAGGCCACCAATTTCCATCAGGAGGGCCAAACAAGGGTACTGGACATACCCTTTGGGGATAATCGCTTCGGGAAGGCCGTTGAGTCCTTGCAGACCATCAAGATGGAGACGGTTCATGCCCTGGGTACTCTCCAACAGCACTGCTTTTCCTTTCATGCCTCTGGAGGAAAGTTGGGCAGGTCAACGAAATGTTTTGGTGAAGGCTCCTCGTTGTAAAGTCAGCCCTCCCGGTCCACGACCCAGCAGGCCTACAGAGGCCTTTCCAAGGCTTTCAGTGGAGAACATTGGTGCCGTCACCGCCCCCAAGATGGAACAAAGGTGCCAAAACAGGACTGAACCGACAAGGACGTTGGGCCCCCACCCATGCACCTCAGTGGGAGGCTGGCTGACGGGGTTCATCAGCGAGTGGAAAAAGATCTCCACCAACAGATGGGTGCTGGATGCTCTCGCCCACGGACATAACCTGGAGTCTCAGCAAAAGTGTCTGCGGATCCCTCTTGTGACTCAGCAGGAGAAACGCATCCCTCAGCTCCTGCAGGAGGTAAGGGCCATGCTAGGAAAGGGGGCGATAGTCTATTCCAGAAACTGCTTAGTCAAAAAGACCAGTGGCTGGAGGCCTAGACCTGCAGCGTCTCAAGTACCAAAAATCCCAGAAATTCAGGATGATCACATTGCAGCATGTGCTCGGCCAACTGGAGGAAGGAGACTTCTTGACGTTGCTGAATCTGGAGGACACCTACTTCCACGTCCCCATTCCCAGGAGGCATTGAAAATTCCTATGCTTCATGGGGCAGGGATGGCACTACCAATTCGAGGTCCTCCCTTTCGGCCTAAAGTCTGCTCCAAGGGTGTTCACGAAGTGCCTGGCGCCATTGGCGGGCCATCTATGTCTACGAGGTCTAAATGTGTACCTGTACCTCGACAACTGGCTAATCCGGGCCAGATCAAGAGAGGTAGCCGTCGAGCACAGAGATGACCGTCCGGCTGTTGACGGATCTGGGATTCTCCATCAGTTATCTGAAGTCCTGCTGGATACCATCTCAGGACGCACTGTTCCTGGGAGTAAGGCTCAACGCGGACTCCTGCCTTGCGGTGCCCTCAGAGGAGAGGATAGTGGCCCTGCTGGGCAAGGTGCAATAGCTATTGTTACTGAAGACGGTTGCGGTGCGGACCATCGAGTCGCAGCTCGGCATGATGTCGTCGTGCCTCTACCATATCAGACTCTGTAAGTTGCGGATGCGGCCTCTTCAGGAATTCCTGGACGCCCGCTGGCTACAAGTGACAGGAAGCTTTGCGGATAAGATCCCTCTTGGCGAGGAGTTCCGTCTGGCGGTGAGGTGGTGGGGCGTACACACAAACATCACCCAGGGCACGGGGCTTCAAAGCCCCCTATATCAGGAGACTGTCACCTCAGACGCTGCCTTGGAGTGCTGGGAAGCCCACACTGGATGTCTGCATGTATGAGGCCTGTGGCAGCCGTAGGAGAAGGATCTCCACATCAATGTCCTAGAGCTGCTGGCAGTTTTCTGGGCCCTCAAGTCTTAACTTCCGTCCCTGAAGGGCAAGGTGGTGAGGTTCTTCACCGACAACACCTCCACGATGTTCGACTTCAGAAAGCATGGGGGCACCTGATCCCCGGTGCAGAGCTTGTGGCACTGGCCCGTCGGACAAGAGATGTTACTCATACCCTTTCAACTGGCGGGAGTCAAGAAAACCATCACCGACTCACTCAGCAGGGAGTTGCACTCCTCTCACGAGTGGGAACTTCGGCAGGACCAGGTGGACCGCATCTAAGTGGGGCAGGCCCCAGATTGATCTGTTTGCGAGAGCGGCAAACTCCAAATGCCAGAAGTCTGCCAGCAGTTTCCACCAGCCGAGGAGCATGGGTGGCGCATTATCTTTCCTGCGGGAAGGCATGTTCCTGTACGCATTCATGCCAGACCCATGCTGGAGAACAATAGTTACAGGTAAGTAACTTGTTCCTTTGCAACTGCACCTTTTGGCTCACCCACCAACAATGTCTGTCCTGCTTGCTTATCTATGCATAGCATTAGAGTCTAAGCAGATTCACGAGTCCCAGAGGCAAATATTACCAGTGATATTCTTTCTGTGGCTTGTACCGCTTAGAATCACACGCGCCCACCCATCCTCCTTGCTAGAGAGCAAAGGGCTCAGTTAAAAAAAGATACTCATGTCACGTTTCCTCAGGACAGAAAAATTATCTGAGGACATTGACACGTGAAGGAGCATGGGTAGCTGTACAGGTACTGGATAGTGTTACAGGAGCGCCCTTTCATATTGCGATTCTAAGCAGATATAAAGACACATTTTATTACTGGCAAGTAATATTTGCTCTACTTGTATATCCTGTATAGTACCACCGCTATCGTGTCTGTACAATTTTATTTCTGTCCGTATAAAAGTTATGTTGGACACTTTGAGGTTGATAAGATGCCAGGCAACAAACCGGTTTCCGAAAAGGACTCCCTACCACACTTAATGCCCTGATTCTTTACACCATAAAAGATCTTAGTGCAAGTAACAAATCAAAACCAACATACATTGCCCTGATTTATCTTACAAAAGCCTTTGAGTTAGTGAATAGGGCCAAATTGTGGGCCAAACTTCGGAAATGGGGCATCCCAGAAGGCTTGCTTGCTTTAATCATAGCACTCCATCAATATACCACCCTTCAAGTTAGATTAAACCTAAAAGGAGAACCGTCACCTGATATACCTACTACCAATGGAGTAAGACAGGGCTGTATCCTAGCTGCTTTTCTTTTCAATCTTTACCTAGAGAATTTGGCTTATTCTCTTCTTGCACAAACACTTGCATGCACTCATATAGAAAAGTCCAATCCACTTCCTAGCATACGCTGATGACATAGCCATAATTGACCATATCCTGTTGGACTTCAACACCTGATTAAGGCTATGGAACCGTATGCACGTGTGAATGAGCTAATCATCAACCCTCAAAATCAAACATCATCTTTGGAAAACAATCACACAGAAGAAACACACTCATATGGCATATGAACATCCACATCTTGCTGGTTGCAAAAAAGATGAAATATCTAGGCTTTAATCTTAGCATACCTCAGTCGCTCAACGATCTGACTGATGAACTTAAAAGCCTCACAATGCATAAGCCAATGAAAAAAATGTACCTCCATATGTAGATTCTTGCTGTTACCTCTGTTAATGTTCTACAAAGGGAAAGTGATCCCAGCAATACTGCATGGGATGGAAATTAATCCCAGTGCCGTAAATTTAATTGGGCACTTTGGGAAGGTTGACTATGGGGGGAAAAAAAGATGACTTCTTATGTCCCTCCCTATAGCATGTCTCAGAGACAAACTAGGTTTGCATTCACTACATCACAGTTTGATTGGAAAGTACTACTCCTCTACAGATCTATATCTGGATCCTATCGGAAGCCTAGTGCCGAGATAGTGTTGGATGATGCATTGGTATCCTTAGGATCATTCTGTCCTGGATTGAAGTCACCCAGGAGCATGGTTTGTGAGCTAGGCCTAGTGTTGGACGAGAGGAGTTGCGCTACATCTCCCTCGAACGAAAGTATCGGTCCAGGGGGTCTGTAGATCAAGTGGAGGTTAAGTGTGGCTGTAGGTGAGTGTCATTTTCACTGAAAGAAGTTCACTGGTGTGGAACGGGAACGGGATGTTTGGTATCACTCTGACATTAAATGTGTTATTAACCATGATAGCTACCCCACCCCATCTGGCTGTCCTGAAAATAGTGTACTTTTCTAGTACAGCTAATGTGAGGGCTGGGCGTGCTGTGGCTTGGAGCCACGATTCTGTGATCTCGATGAAGTTAAGATTGTTGGTTGTGATTAGGTCTGCGATGTCTAATGCGTGTGCGAGGAAGGATCTGGCATTAATAAGGGCTCCCTGAATCGTCTGGTTTTCTTTGCTGGGATCGTTGAATGCTTTGGTAGCTACAGAGTCTGTAGAAAATCTTACACGTGGCGCACGGTGGCCTAGGTTTCTGGGTAGTGGTTGGGACATTCATCCTGTGGGATTTTGTGACCCTCGCGAAGATTTTAATTCTACAGTTAAGGAGTAAATTCCTTCTGCTAAGGCAGTGGTCTTCAAACTTTTTTGGCTCGGGCCCCCCTGAGCCAAGTTTGGGCAGGCCGGGCCCCCCTAAAAGTGCCGGATGGACAGTATGTAGAAATCGCTATGAACTTTTGCGTGCCGTCACCGCACCCTACTCCCAGTACAGACCCTGGGCTCTCCCCACCATACTCCCACCACTATCCCAGTTCTGCCGCCCATCCTGCTCCCACCACAGTCCCATAACACAAGCATACACACATCCATACACATTTAAATAAAAAATAAATCTCCATGAACTTACCTTCTGCAGGGGCCTGCGCATGGTTGCTAAAATGCCCCGCTCCAGGTTGCTCTGCCCATATGTGTGAGGAGGCGCAGGAGCACCCCCTCGCACATACATACATGCAGTGCCACAGCCAGCATTTCCAGTGAGCTATGCAAGGCTGGCGAAGCAAAACACCCCCAACGCTGCATGGCTCAGTGATCATGTGAGGCTGGGGAAATGAACTGTCAAAGGCAAACAGTGTTTCCTTTGACAGTTCAGCCAGCCCAGGAGCACTCACTCAGCTGGAAAAAGCAGCTGAGGGAGTGCTCAGTGTTTCACTGGGCTGGCTCCTCGGTTCCTCCATAATGGGTGAGGTGGCCAGTGGGTGAACGCCCCCTCATCCATTAGGGATGAGTCGGCAGGCTTGGACTGGCCTATAGGGCAATAGGGCGATGACTGTACCAAAAATGCAAAATGCTAGTGTAGGCCAATCAAAATGGGCCACTTTTTTGGCCAATGTGGGCCAGTTTGAGGAGTTGCTTCACTATGCAGCTAGTAGTTTTGACCATTGTTGCTGAATAAATATTCTTTAAATATCACAATTTGTTTACATTTGAATAAAAAACCAACCCCTTGTGTACTATTCAAACAGTCTGTGACTAGAGGACTGAATATCCATTTTCAACTGCTGGCCATGTTTTCATTGGTGCCTAAGACCGTTGTATGGTCCAGTCTGACCATGTGAGCTGCCCCCTTCCATTTCCCCCAATCTAAAAAAAAAAAAAACACTTTTTTATTTTACATTTCATGCTGGGCTCTGGCGCCCCCCCTAGGAGGCGGCCGCGCCCCACAGTTTGAAGACCTCTGTGCTAAGGGATGGGTAGAGGTTGAGTAGTGATGCCCTATTACGTTTGCTTTGCGTGGCAAGTCTCCTGTTTCTGAAGGAGAGCAGGCAGGGTTTGCTGATGTTGGAGATGGGAAGTGGGGTTGATCTAAGGGAGGTGACTCTCTTGTTGTCTCGGAAGGTTGAGGCTGCTGTGAGAGGTGTGCAGTGCTGGAAGGAGGCGCGTAGGTAGGACAGAATTATGGTCTGGTAGTTTGTAGGGCATGGGCAGTGAGGGAGAGTAAGCTTACATGCAGCTTGTAGCTTGTGTGTGGGAGTGCATTTTCAGGCAATCTGGTGGAAAACAGTGGTATGTGGTCGGAGGGGTGTCCACTTGGGTATGGCTAAGGACTAGCAGGAGAGGGATCTCAATGCAGTGGGGCTGGGTAGTCTATGAATTGAATTACTCCAAGTAAGTGGTCCGGGTGGATAAATGTGTAGTGGTGCAGTTGGATCAGAGGAGCTGGTCGAGCCAGGAAGATAATGCGAACTGTAGCTCACATGGAGTTTGGGCGTTCTGCAGTATGACAGGCAGGACAATCAAATAACATTGTTAGGCATTCAACGTTGCAGTTCAAAATACACAAAATACATCTCAAATAACCTCAAATATAGACAATCGGACAGGTTAACAGATGGAATTCTGTATGTTTGCCAAGTCATGCAACTGTTGCATTGTTAGCATATTTGGGCTTAAGTCATCTTGGCAAGATATCAAATACTGTTTAGCCAGAGAGAGTGTGGCTAGCAAATTAGACTTCAAATAATGATGCTATGACATGCGCTCCAGCATTCACAGTGCAAGTGTAAAGCGCATTAACTAAGGAAGACCGTACTGTATGGTGACTGAGGCGGCTATGCGATGAAGTCCCTTATAGCAAAGTACTTACAGAGGTAGTCAGCGGTGGTGTAATCTCAGGAAGGAGTGCCACTTAAGTAAATAGTTTGCCAGTTTGTAGGCAGTTGTCGACATAATAGCCAGCTGGGTGGTTTGTGTCTTGCGAGTGCTGATAGTGGCACTGGGTGAATTGGGAGGAATGAACTTCTTGATATGGAACGCCACAAAAACAAATCTTGCTTAGCAACTTTAGTGCCGGCGGCTAGGCACTCGTAGCTCCGGAAGCCACAGACAGGCACAGACGGGGGCCTTTGAATCTTGGCCTTCGCAGATGGGGCCGGCTTCACAATTGGCTTCTTTAGCGAGGTAGAGCCAATCAGTTGGAGGCAGTGGCAATCAGGGCGATGACCACAAAGATCATGCGGAAGCCGAAATGAGTCGACCATTTTGGACATGTTCCAGGCTGACTTGCCTCTAATGCACATACCATCAGGCAAGAGGGATAATAACCAGCAGCAAGTATTCCGATGTGTTTAATGAGTGGAAAGCAGCATGTCTGCTTAATGTTGAATCTCGATTAAATTGTGCTAGTCACGCCGTAATAGCAGCATTCAAATAAAATGAAAAAAAGAAAGAAGCAGAATGCTTAAATTTGCAATGACTCAGGGGGGCTTACCGTGAGGATCTCACGGTCACGCTGCTTCTGCAGCACAAAGGCTCAAGGGTGTTGGGAGCTCCTGCCCGCTTCTGGCATACTCCTACCACTCATGCCAAAGGTTGCAATTTGAACTGGATCGCGGACCTTAATTGCAACACCAACATTACTGCTAACTCCCACTGTCCTTGATCAGACCATCACATTATCACCTTCAGTATTACTAAGTACTCAGGCTCTAACAATCTCCCACAGGTAGCATCTGCTGCCCTAACGGGAAACGAGCGCAACATCATAGTGGACAATATCCTACCACTACTCAGTCACATCTTGGCTCACCAGGACATAGGAACCAACGACCCCTCCATCACGGTCAATCTATACAACAAAACAGTCCTTGCCGCAATAGACAGAGTAGCCCCACTATCCATGTGTAAAGCTAAACCAAAAGCCCACCTTAACTCGTGGTACACACCGAATCTGAAAATCCTGCGCAGCTCCAAGTGACTGGCGGAGTCTGACTGGGAAAAATCACCAAACGATCTTAAAGCAAAATTTGCAAAGGCAGCTACTAATTACAAACAGGCTATCGTACAAGCAAAAAGTGTCTCCTACAATGACAGAATAGCAAATGCTAAATCAGCAACAAAGGAACTCTTTTTATTTTTGTCTTTTAAATACTCAGTGAATTAAAACCAACAGAAGTCTGCAACAGAGACACAACTGGTGCGCTGACATCTAAAAAGCCCTCTCTGATAAAATAACCCTCCTACAATCGAAAATTGAAACAAAAAAAGCCACGATTAAACCTGATCAACTACCTCAACTATCTACCTCAACCCACACTGTGAATAACAATGATACATAATTTGAATTCACACCTATCTCCAATTCTGAAGTCCTAAAAATCATCACCAGTCTTAAACCAGCAAAGTGCCAAGGGCACCCATGCCCTATGGCGATTGTCAAAGACTGCGCATCTGAGATCTCCCCCTTCATCACGGTCTCATCAATGCCTCGTTTGAAAATCGTACTGTCCCAAAGAATCTCAAAAATGCCTGGGTACTGCCCTTATAAAAAAAAAAAAAACTTCTTTCAACCCTAACATGCTCACTAACTACCGGCCGATAACTACTGTGCCATTCATATTCAAGATCCTAGATAGTTGCGTATCTCCAGATCCAAAACTACTTAGAAGCCAGCAACCTGCTTGGCCTTAGACAGCCAGCCTTCCGCCCTAGACATGGGACAGAAACAGCAGTTTTGGAGCTTAAAATCCAATTGGACAAGTTCAAAGATAATGGTAAACTAGCCCTGCTCCTTCTACTCAACCTCTCCGCAGCGTTCGAACTAGTCAATCATAAAATTCTCTGCAATCACCTCTCGTCAGCTGCCCACTTCTCACCCAAAGCCATCCAGTGGATACAATCCTTTCTTACAGACAGAACAATGAGAGTATTCTCACCCATTCTCTCACAGTCCAGCAGCACAACCTAGCCAGGTCACCTGCGGTGTACCACAAGTCCCATATCTCACTGACACAATAATATCTTTAGTAAATCCCTTTTTGACCGACTTGACTCTCATTCCCATCACTTGGTCTCGTGCCATTGATACAGCATCCCTCAACATAATTTATCAAACAATACAAACTTGGATGGCTCACCATGGCCTGTGTCTAAATGATGAAAAGACGGAACTTCTCCTTATAGGGGACTCAACTGCATCTCATTAAGGCATTTAAATAAATCAATATTGATGGTGCTCTTACGTCCCGTCCCCTTTCCTCCATACTGCATGTGCGTCCCTCGCTAGAGATGGGTGACGGAACTCTTTTTCACTAGAAAAAACCTTCCCCATTAAATTTAAAGCCGCTTGGGGACGCGGCCCTGGGAGCATGCAGTCTCCCGACTCCGCCCACTGGTGCCACTCCTCGGTCCGCTTTTCCGTATCGACGGGAACGTGCCGATTTCATCAGCGCTCCTGAGTTTGGCTTCGGCCATGTAATACTATGCGCTCTTCCCCCAGATACTTTCTTCTGTCTTATCAATCAGTTACTCGGTCCTCTGGCGCCACGCTCCTCCCTGGCACATGTCAACTTCAGTGGGTGTCCAGCCTGCCAGGGGCTCTTCCCTATGTCGGATCCCCACGCTCTTTGCCTCCGCTGCCTTTTCCCCCCGACCACGGCTAGGAGGGTTTTACCGTGTGCAAAGTACTTACACTGCATACTCTGAAGAACAGGCTAGCTAGGTCGATGGAGCTCTCTGAGAAGTCACCTCCAGAGGACTTTGTCAGACAGAAGTCAAGGCCCAAGGGAGGGCTGCTTTTTTCCAGTGGACCCCGCAAGGGCAACTCCTTCCCAAGGAAACGTCCGGGCGGGAGGAACCTCTCGGGTTCTCACACCAGTACAGGTACCGAGGCTAGCTTAGCTACTGGCATCCAGGCGGAGGGGGGTCTGTAGATCCTTCCGGAGACGGTGCTGAAGGACCGGACCCAGTGAGCTAAGCACCATGACTTCGGCACGTGGCATGCAGCTCGACAAGATGGCCGCCGCGCCAAGCATGATGGCCGCTCGTCCGATACCGCCCCGAGGAACAGAGCAGGTGGGAGAATGAGTTACAAGGTGGGACTGGTGCCAGCTAGGTATGTGGCCTACAGCTTATCCATCAGCATTGCAGGGCAGGTTTACCCCGCAACCTGCTAGACGGTACGCACCGGCCCCAGCATCTGCTCACTACTGCGTCAACATCACCTGCCACCCCACCGGTCTGTGAGTTCCTAACTCTCCATCCTCCGGGATGTGATCAGGGACATGCTTCATCCGGCCCCTCTGTCCATAGTCATTCCTCCTATGACACAAGCGCCGCAGGCTCCGGTGCAGCCCCTGCTGCCCTTGCCGGCTCCCCTGCCTCCCATTGTTCAGACGTTTCCACACCAGCCTCTGGCTCGGGTCTCCACACCGCAGCCCTTGGCGCCCAGCACTCCTTCACCCGCTCTGGACCAGCCAGACTCCCTGGTGGACACAGATGAGGAAGAAGACCCTGACACCCCGTCGTCAGCCAAGGCCTTCCATGAACGGCTTGCAGGTTTTGCAGAGTACTTGGGGCTTCCTCAACCTGAGGTTGAACCTCTGTAGGCAGGGGTTCCGACCGAGGTCCTTTCTCTAAGCCCCGTGGCTAGAACGGGGATCCCGATGCAGAAGGACGTTGTCGCCTTGGCTAAGGGGGACTTAAGCCCCACTCGGCCCAGCCTGTCAATAAGTGCCTTGATGCCAAGTATAGGCAAATGGGGGATCCACTCTTGCTGTTGGCAGACTCTCAACCGCACTCTTCGGTTATCGCTGCAGCATCACTCTACTCAAAGCCTCAGTTGTCCTCTGCCACCTCGTCCTTGGCGCTGTTCGGCAAGGAGAAGATCTTGGAGGCTTACGGAAAGGAGCTTTGTTCCAACGCCTCGCTGCACCTTCATCAATCCAACGCTGATGCCATGCCGGAAGCCGTAAACCAGAGACTTTGGCAGGAAATAGCAGACTTCCTTCCGGAACTTCCGGTACAGAGCCAGGCACATTTCAAGGCGGGACTGGCGGAGGATAAACTAGTGGCACAAGACCTCATGGAGTTCACTGTGGTCCACATTGACACCTTTGGCAGGGCCATATGCATTGCCATGGACATGAGGACTACTTGGCTTCAGGCTACTAAAGTCAACCCAGACGTCCAGGAACGCATATTAGACCTTCCATTCGAGGGTGGTGACCTTTCAGTCCACCACTGATGAGGAGCTAGATGAAAAGAAAAACAGTTTGCAGACTGCAAAGTCTTTATCCTTAAGAAGGCCACGCCCAAGGCGTACACCCAGTACCATCAACGCTCCGACAAGGGGTGGGCGTTTGGCGGATTCCGGGGCTTCCAAGAACGGAAGTCCAGACAGCCTGACAGTTCTCAGTCAGCACCGGCGCAAACAACAAAAGTTGGGGGAGGTGGGGAGCAAGGGCTTTTTTCAGTACCCCTCCTCTGCAACAGCCTCAGTGGGAAAGCAGGCATATGACACTCCTTCGGGTCCACGTGTCTCCGATGGGGAGCAGACTTTCCTTTCACGCACAGTTTTGCTGTCAGAAGTTTGCAGACCCCTGGATCCTGTCCGTAGTATCCACAGGGTAACGACTCCTTCCTCTCCTCCCACAGATTAGGACAGCAACTCTGTTGGCAGAAATTCGGTCGCTCATCGAGAGCCAGGCAGTGGAAGAAGTCCCAGCCTCCCAGCGAAGATTGAGCTTCTACTCCAGGATTTTCACCATACAAAAGAACCAGGCTGGCCTGAGAATTGTGTTGGACCTTTCCACCCTCAACCTCTCCCTCCCTCTTCAAAAATTCAAGATTGTTACGCCAGCACTCTTTGCGGAGACGTTGCGCAGGGGAGACCGGATGTGTTCCCTGGATCTGAAGGACGCCTATCTACACGTCCCGATGTGGCAGTCTCATCGCTCCTTTCTGCGATTCAGGATCGTGGGCTGCCATTTCAAATACAAGGTGCTACCCTTCGGCCTCAATTCAGCCCCCAGAGTATTTACCAGGCTCCTGAATGCATTGGCAGCCCTCCTCAGGGCCCAGGGCCACCACGTCTACCCGTACGTACCTGGACGACTGGGTCGTCCGGGCGAGATCTCCAGAGGCTCCCCATCACACTTCCTCCGCCCTTATGGTCACACTCCACAAGCCGGGATTTTCAATCAATCTCTACTGCAGCCTACGCATAGCCTGACCTTTCCGGGCCTCATATGAGGACACAATCTCCAAGAGGGTTTTCCCTTTACAAGGTCAGGGCCATCAAGAGGGTCCCTACTCTCTTCCTCGCCCAAGAAGTGACCTTGGTCTGGTGGTACCAACACTTATTAAGTATCATGGCAGCAGTCCTACTGGCCGTCCCCCACACGAGACTCAAGGTGAGGCGATTACAGCTGCACTTTGCAGCCTCATGGAATCGGGAGCGAGGCTCCCAAGCGGAGCTTGTCCGCTTTCCTCCTTCTCTCCTCTAGGACCTCACATGGTAGTCCACGGACTGCAACCTGCCGGCAGCCGGCCCTGCAGGTCACAATCACTACGGATTCCTCCCTGGAAGGCTGGAGGGCTGGGGGGCCACTTTGGACAACCAGTGTCCATGGAGTCTGAACCCTGCAGGAGGCTCATGTCAACTGGCTGGAACTGAAAGCCATCTGGGTAGCTCTCAAAGCTTTCCTTCCGCTCATTGGGGGCAGCATGTACTATGTCAACGAGCAGGGTGGTACCAGGGTCCCCTCCACTGTGCAGTCTAGCAATCAGCATGTGGGAATGGGCCCTGGAGAACAACATCTACCTGACAGCCATCCACCTTCCGGGTGAGTCCAACCTGGAAGCAGACAGGCTCAGGAGACTGGGAGCAGACAATTACGAGTGGCAATTGAACGATCAGGTGCTGCTGGAGATCTTCAGCAGATGGGGGACATCCTCAGGTGGATCGCTTTGCCTCCTGGGATAAGAAGTGCCAGGGGTTCGCGTCCTGGCAGGGGAAGCTCCCTGGGCGATGTATTCCAGATACAGTCGAACTGCATGACAGCGTATGCCTTCCCTCCCTCACCCCTGGTCCACAGGGTGATCTGCAAGATAAAGGAATCCTGTCACCTCAGCATCATTCTGATAGCTCTTTGGTGGCCTGCGAGACCGTGATTCTCAGGGATTCTCAGCCTCGCGGACAGGCCACCCATTCACCTGCCGATGGGGCCCAGCTCATCATCTTGCGCAGCAGGGTGGCAGGGTCATCCACCCCGCTCCACAGGAATGATCCCCCAGTGTGGTTCCTGAGCAGGTCACGCTGAAGCACCCGAGTCTATCACAGGCTAACCTAGACATCATTCAGGGTGCTAGTAGCAAGGCTACTTGGAGCCAGTACAAGAGTAAATGTACTAGGTTCTGTCACTGGGCAGACTTTAAGGATGTCGACACCCACACCCCCCCTACCCCCTTACATGCTCCGGCGTGCAGGTGGACACATGCCACACCTATTTGGCAGCCATAGGTGCCTACAGAAATTCAGAGGACGTGGTCTTCTCTTCCAACCCGGTGGTCAGGCGACATTTGGCGGGCCTCACCAGGCTCTACCCGCCCATCAAGAAACCACAACACCCTGTATGGGACCTCAATGTAGTGTTGGGCGCCATGGTGCACAAACCGTTCGAGCCAATGGCGTCCGCGGACATCAGACTGGTCACCATTAAAACAGCTCTGTTGGTGGGTCTCGCCTCTGCTCGCAGAGTCAGCGAGATCCAGGCTCTGGTGGCATCGGAACCATATACTACTTTTCACAAGGATAAGGTGGTCCTGAGAACGCACCACACGTTCCTACCAAAGATAGTCTCTTCTTTCCATCTAGACTAGGAGATAGTCTTACCTATGTTTTTTGCCGACCCTAAATACGAGGCTCGGAGGGTCTTGCACTATCTGGATGTCAGACAAGATCTGAAATTCTATCTGGACAGGACCAAGGGCTTCCGCAAGTCGGGTGCCCTGTTTGTCATTTCGGGCAGTCAAGGCCTGGGTTATCAGGCATCCAAGGCCTCCATAGCAAGGTGGATGGTTTTGGCCATCGAGGAGGCCTACGATGGGCAGCACAAACCACTTCCAGCTAACATGCACACCCACGCTGTGAAGGCCAAGACCACGGCCGTCGCCTTCCAGCGGTAGGTCCTGTGACGGGTCATCAGCAGGGCGGCCACCCCTTTGGCTTTCTGTAAGCACCACTGTTTGGACGCATGCTCTAAATCAGACACGGCTTTCGGACAGACGGTTCTAAGGAATTTGTTTGCTTAAGAAGGGTCTCCTCTCCACCCTGGGGCTACATTCACTGGTAATCGCCCATGCAGTATGGCGGGAAGGGAACGTAAGAGTAATTAAGTTACTCACCCTAGTGACTAACGTATTTAGTCCATAGTCCCTTTTCCTCCATACGTCGCACCATCCTCCCCCATAATAATACTGGTGTAATTAGACAATGTTAAATATTGTCGATGCTTCAATGAGGTCTGAGGAGTGGTGCCGGTGGGCGGAATCAGAGGAGCGCATGTTCCCAGGGCTGTGCCCCCACGCGCCTTCAAATTTAAAGGGGAAGAAGGTTTTTTCTGCTGAAAAAGTTTGTCTCCCATCCCTAGAGGGGGACACCCATGCAGTATGGAGGAAAGTGGACTATGGACTAAGAGTAAGTTAGTCACTATCGTGAGTAACTATTAATGAATACCATAAAGGTGTCCAAGGCAGTAAAAACCTTAGGTTTCTACCTAGACTCAGCTCTCACCTTAACTAAACAAGTTAATGCTACAGCTTCTGCAGAAACCTACAACTCCAAACTAATCAACGCTTGCAGACCGTTTTTATCCCCTGATATCTGCATTTCTCCAGCATGGGGTCTGGCATGGATTCACATGCTCATGAATATTCCCCGTCGTCAGGCTGGGAATCCTCGGTAAAGAAAAAATCAGTATCAGTTTCGTTTCTGATCTGTCTTTCGTAGTAGTAACCAATCACTGATCTCTGCGGCATACTGACCACAGCCAATGACTGCCCTCTACCTAAGCCCCGCCTCTGGCAGCCATCTTCAGATTTTTACCGCACGTTCAAGTGTTGGGAGTCCTCGTGCATAGCTCTCGAGCTTTTACTGCGTGTTTCGTGCTTTTTCAGGTGAATCTTCACATTTTATCGGTTAATCGAGCCTCAAGCTCCACCCTTTCTACTCCAGTTAACGGCTAACCGTTGCGGGATTTCCTACCCCCCTCAAGGGTGAAGATTTCGTCGAATCAACTTCTTGGAGGATTCCAGAAGATTTGCGGCCTACTTCGAGATGGCCCAGGATGCGAGTTTGTCGCCCGGACCCACGCTGTTTTGCAACAGCCCTGGATGCGGGCTGCAGAATGTGTTTAAGGAAGACGAACATTGGCAATGCCTCTGTCTTCATGGGGACAAGACTCATGTAGAGAAGGACTGCCAGTTGTGCAAGAACTTGTCGGAGCGGACCATGAGGGACCGTCGATCCCATCTCGCAAGCTGGTTCCGATCTCGGAAGAGGGGGAGCGAGGCGTTGCCACTCCCCCGAAGGAGAAGGCCCAGGACGCACCAAAGGTGGTGAATGCCCCTAACCAGCAGGCGAGGGCCTCTATCGAGGCTATCGCGGCGACTCTGGCCAAGCCGGCAGAGACACCGCCAGCGGAGACCGCCTCCGGGACTAGAGTTTCCCTGCCGCCAAGGAGGGAATCCTCTTTTCAGCCCATCGTCGTGGCCGCCATGATGGAAGAAGCGAGGGGGGGCACGGTGCCCTCCTCGATCTGAGTCAGCCTCGGAGGAGGAACTGACGGAGGCCGTGAGGAACCTCGAAGTCCAATTCGAAAAGGCTTGATCCCGTCAGGAAGATCCTCTGGAGATAACCGAGGAAGACAACAATGGTGAGGAAGAGCGGCCTTCCCTTCCGGCGCAGCCGGATCCTAGGCCTCAGGATGGCTCGGCGGCCATTTTGTCTGCCATCCAGTCCTTATGCTCTGAGAGAAGGACGAGATTCCCACGGCCCAGGCCGGAGGACCCGCAACCTGGCCCGTCGGGAAGTCCTCAGAATAAACGATGGAGGACCCAACCCTCTCCTCCGCTCGCCCCCGTAAGGCCTACAGTTCCCTCCTCATCCTCCCACGAGTCGGGAGATGACGGTGCGTTGGGCTCGACGACTGGTTCTGGCGGCGACGACGACGAAACGGGTCTCTTGTCGCACGGGCCTCGCCGCCCGACGAGATTGGCTCATTCCACGCTATGATCGCCAGGGCGTCCAAATTGTTCCAGCTCTGCCCGGAGGAGCAGAAAAAGGAAGGTTTCCTCTATCAGCGCCGGGAGGCCAAGAGGAAGACGGTCATCGCGGTGCCCCTAATCAATGACATCTGGGAGGGGAGGGCCTGTCGGTCCTCAAGAACCCCTCCACGGCACCGGCCAAACGGGACCGGTACGAGAAGAAGTACTGGGTCCCCGAAACCGCTCCCCTGTGCCTCAGGGCCCAGCCAATGCCAGACTCTGTCGTCTCGGCGGCGGCGAAGAAGAAAGCGGCAGGGTCAGGAGCCTCGTCGTCGAATTCCCCGCCGGACGGCGAGGGAAAGAAGTTGGACGCCATGGGGCGGCGGGTCTTTTCGTCGGCGGCAACGACGATCAAAGCGGCCAACGCCCTGGCGATCGTAGCCCGTTACGACAGAGAGCTCTGGTTTAAGCTGGCCCCCATATTGGACTTCCTGCCGGACGACAAGAGGTCCGAGGCCCTGGAAATACTGCAAGAGGGCGAGGTGGCGTCGGACCACGCCATAACGGTGGCAACCGATATTGCCGATACCGGGTTCCTCCAGCTGGGCAACGGTGTTTGCCTACGACGACGGGGCTGGCTCCGGGCGACCGACTTCCGTCAGGACGTCCAGACCAGGGTGTTGGACATGCCGTTCGACGGCAGCAACTTGTTCGGGAAGGCGGTGGACGAATCCCTCCGAGCCATAAAAATGACACGGAGACGGCCCGCGCCCTAGGAGCCCTTCAGCAACGACGGCCCTTTCGGAGCTCCGGAGGCAGACAGGGTGCCTCCAAGGGATCCAGCGGTGGCTCGTCGTCCTACCGCCAGGCGGCACGCTCCTCGTCTCAGAAGGCCTACAGGGGTCGCGGCAAGCAGGGAGCGCCTCGCCGCCGTCGGCAAGGTGGCCAGGGCGGCAAGGCCACCACCTCCAAGCAGGACTGACCCGGCCATGGTCTCAGGCCCCCACCGAAGCACCCCGGTGGGAGGCCGGCTGACGAACTTCGTCGGCGTATGGAAGTCCATCTCCACCGACCGTTGGGTGCTGGATACCCTGGCAAGAGGACACACTATTGAATTCCTGAAGAAGTGCCCTCACGTTCCGCCTGTGGCCAGGAAGGAAAACCACGTCCTGCAACTGCTGTTGGAAGTACGGGCCATGCTCAGGAAAGGCGCCATCGAGCTTGTCCCGAAGAGGCTCCGGGGCTCCGGGGTATACTCAAGGTACTTCCTCGTCAGGAAGAAGACGGGCGGCTGGCGCCCCATCCTGGACCTTCGTCGTTTGAACAAATACATCAGATCACAAAAGTTCAGGATGGTCACCCTCCAGCACGTACTGGGACAGCTGGAGGAAGGCGACTTTCTATCGTCGTTGGACCTGGAGGATGCATACTTCCACGTTCCCATCCTCAAAAGTCACCGAAATTTCCTCAGGTTCGTCGTCCAGGGACGCCACTACCAGATCAGAGCACTGCCGTTCGGATTGAAGTCGGCCCCCAGGGTCTTTACCAAGTGCCTAGCACCTGTGGCGGCGCGGCTGCGCCTGCAGGGGATTCACGTCTACCCCTACCTGGACGACTGGCTCATCCGCTCAAGGACGAGGGAGCTCGCCGTCGAACACACTGCGAGGACCGTCCAGCTACTCAGACCTGGGATTCGCCATAAACTACCCAAAGTCCCACCTGGTGCCGTCGCAGGTGGCCCTGTTCTGGGAGCGAAGCTCGATACAGTGAGGCGCTTGGCGACCCCGTCGGAAGAACGGACGAAGACCATTCTAGGCAAGGTGCAGCGTCTGCTTGCCACGGACGTGGCCAGGGTGAGGTCCATCAAGTCCCTCCTGGGGATGATGTCCTCTTGCACCTACCTGGTGCGCCTCTGCAGACTACGGATGTGCCCTCTTCAAGAATTTCTCGACGCCCGTTGGATGCAGGCGACTGGCACCTTCGAAGACGGGGTCCCCCTCAATGAGGGGTTCCGGCGGGTGATTCAGTGGTGGGGCGTTAGAGCACACCTCACGGTGGGCAAGGACTTTCAGACGCCGGCGTACCAGGAGACGGTGACGACGGACGCCTCCCTGGAAGGCTGGGGCGCCCACACCGGGGATCTCCACGCAAGAGCCCTCTGGCTCCCGGAGGAGAGGCTCCTGCACATCAACGTCCTGGAACTCCGAGCTGTGTTCTGGGCTCTCAAATCGTTCCTCCCGTCGCTCAAGGGCAGGGTGGTGCGGATCTTCACGGACAACACCACGACAATGTTTTACATACGGAAGCAGGGAGGCACCAGATCCCCAGCCCTATCCAAGGAGGCACGGGATCTGTGGCACTGGGCGGTCGCCCAGGGGATGTTTCTGGTTCCCTTCCACCTGGCAGGAGGAAGAAACACCATCGCCGACTCGCTCAGCAGGGAGCTGCGCGCGTGTCACGAGTGGGAACTGCGCCAGGATCAGGTGGATCAACTCTTCCGACGATAGGGCAAACCCCAAATCGACCTGTTCGCGACAGCGACGAACTCTAAGTGCAAGAGGTTCGCCAGCAGGTTTCCCCAGCCGAGAAGCATGGGCGATGCGTTCTCGTTCCCCTGGGACGGCCTATACCTGTATGCGTTCCCTCTGTTGCCGTTGCTGCTTCGACTCATCAGCTAGCTCAAGAGGTCCCGGTGCAGGATGATCCTCGTCGCGCCGGCGTGGCCGAGGCAGATCTGGTTCCCGGACCTTCTGGACGAATCCATCAAGCTGTCGGCGGACGCAGACTTTCTCCCCAGAGAAGGAGGCGCCATCTTCCACCACGACCCGGCGTCGTTGAACCTGCAGGCTTGGCTCCTGCAGCGCTAGAGTTTGGAGGCTACGATATACCGGCCGATTGCAGAGAGGTTCTTGCAAAGGCCAGGGCATCCTCGACTCTCAAATGCTACGGTCATAAGTGGAAGAGGCTCTCTATCTGGTGCCGAGCACAGAAGATCAACCCCCTACAGATTACGGCCCCTCAAGTGCTGCCGTACCTGCTATCGCTGGCAAAGGCTGGGCTAGCCCATGCCTCCATTAAGATTCATCTGGCGGCGATCTCCAGATATACCAGAACCACAGGACGGACGTCCCTGTGGTCCCATCGACTGGTAAAAGAGTTTATGAAAGGACTGTTCCGGTCGTTCCCGCCGGTGAAGGCCCCAGCCCCGGTGTGGGAACTTGACGTGCTGACCAGGCTCATGGGGCCCCCGTTCGAGCCGATGCACTCCGCACTGATGAAGTTTGTGTCGTGGAAGATTGCGTTCCTCTTGGCCATTACCTCCGCACGACGAGTGGGAGAGATCCAGGCCCTATCCTGCAAAGCACCGTACCAGACTTTCCATGCCTCGAGGGTGGTGCTTAGGACGCACCCCTCCTTTATGCCCAAGGTGCCATCGGACTTCCATCTTAACAAGCCCTTGGTGTTACCTGTTTTCTTCCCGTCTCCTTCGCCGGCCGAGAGGACTTTGCACTCGCTGGATGTGGCTAGAGCGCTGAAGTTCTACGTGGACCGCACGAAGAGTTTCCGGAGGACATCACAGCTGTTCGTGAACTTTGGACCTGTGAATCAAGGGAAGGCTCTCTCGAAGTCTTCTATTTCCAGATGGCTCTCCGGCTGCATCCTGCACTGTCACCAGTTGGCTAACCGACCGCTGGCAGGCCGTCCGAGAGCCCATTCGACCAGAGCGATCGCTGCTACTATGGCGTTCTTATCTGGTGTGCCCCTGCTGGACATCTGCAGGGCTGCTACGTGGAGGTCAACGCACACCTTCACGAGATTCTACTGCGTCGATCGGGATTTCAGGGAGGAGTCCAGGGTCGGCCAAGCAGTGCTGCGCAACCTGTTCGTTGAAGGTGAGCCTGGTGAGGAGGTAAGAGATGCTTAATGTTGAGTTTTTTGTATTGCTTAATGTTGAGCCTTTTGCCACCCCCCCGTGGTTGTGCATATGTGTACTGCTATTTATTCTTATATTCATGAGCATGTGAATCCATGCCAGACCCCATGCTGCAGAAGGAACAAGTTACTTACCTGTAACTGTTGTTCTCCAGCATGGGTCTGGCATGGATTCACATGCGAACCCTCCCGCCTACCCCTCTGCGGCTCTTCACTTAGTCATACTGCCACTTCACGTGCTACCAAATCTGAAGATGGCTGCCAGAGGCGGGGCTTAGGTAGAGGGCAGTCATTGGCTGTGGTCAGTATGACGCAGAGATCAGTGATTGGTTGCTACTACGAAACGCAGATCAGAAACGAAACTGATACTAATTTTTTCTTTACCGAGGATTCCCAGCCTGACGACGGGGAATATTCATGAGCATGTGAATCCATGCCAGACCCATGCTGGAGAACAACAGTTACAGGTAAGTAACTTGTTCTACCCTAGCCAGAGCACTCCTCTTGTCCAGACTGGACTACTGCAATGCCCTTTACGCCGGCACCAATAACCACAAATTGAAAACACTTCAGGTGATACAAAACAACGCCTTGAGAGCAGCTTTAAACAGACCGAAAACATCTCCTTGGTTACCTGTGCAAGAACACATCCTTTTCAAAACCCTCACCCTGACACACAAATGCCTACACAAGTCTGTTCCTTCTTACCTGACAGACAAAATCTCTAGACTCCATACCAACAGGCCCACACGCTCAGCCAGCCTGAACATGCTCTCCACCCAGAGATTCAATTTACAGAAAGTGAGAGGTGGTATCTTCCCAACTATAGCTGCGAAACACTGGAACCAGCCAAACTCGGGTTAGAAATAATTCTGGGCCTTCCCAAAATACCTGAAAACTTGGCTATTTACACAGGAGACTAGCAACTAAATCCAGATGTCGAGTAGCATACTATACGCTTAGCAACTAGCCGAGTTATACGCCATTACTGACCTCTTGTCCTACAATGTCCGCCACAAGTTTATGCAGCTTTTTAACCTTGCACTACTGTGTTATCCTTTGTAATAATTGTGTCTAGATGAAGGCCAGACCTAATGTGTAACTATGTAACTTTGTAACCATATACTGTTATTTCCTCTTCTGTAAGAACAGCGCCTAGATGCCCTCGGGCTAGGTGTGCTATATGAATGACAAAATAAATAAAATCATGCAAATGCTCTTTGTATGAGAACATGAAAGACAACACAATATCTAACCAGAGTGAATTCTTATCTAAATTACAAAGAGATGCTGACCGAATCCTTTTGAAGTGGGAAGTATCGAGTGAAATCTTGATCTCAAACCCAGACAAAGCAAAGCGAGCCTTACTGAGAACCGATTGGATCACAACCAGAGAGTCATTTTGCAATATTAAGTGCTAAAAAAATTCTGCGTTTCAGAAACCAACTATATATGTATTGCCATACTTAAGATTTCCAAATCTTCAATGGTTTGCCGAACTACTGCGTTTTTTCCTAAATCTGGTGAAAACTAATGAAACCACGAATATGTGGCAAAATCTAGAACATAAAAGAAGGTGAATGCTATCTATGTGGCGAAGGGTATATCCAAGATATAAGACACCTAATAACTTGCACAGCCAAATTCCCCGTAAGAGCAAAATACTTTGTGGTTAAATGCACAAGAATTCTGGCACAGGCTGTCATCTGGTAAGGAAAGCTTATCTATAGAGCTTCTGAAATTGCTGAATGAAATGCACTTTATAAAAATCTCCTCGTAAGAAGAAATGACTGCCTGTTATTAGCTATTTTCCATGTTTACTCAGTTTTCATTTTTTTTTCTTTCTAACTTTAAAGGAACTGTTTAAAAAGTATATGTATGAAAGGCACAAATTAATATATTTTTTAAAAAGAGACGGTACTTTAATGGACATTTTTAAATCTAGAATGTGATCTGCCCCATAGGGTAGTGAAATAAGGGAAGGGCTTGTCATAAGCTATCCTTGAGGGAGGATGAGTGGGTGCATTTGATTCTAAGCAGATAAAAGCCGCAAAGACTATCACGGCGTAATCCCTGCAAGGGAGCAAAGGGCACAGATGGTGGAATATGCGCAGCATGAGAATATTTAACAGTAACACGCGCCAGAAAGACTGTTACTGGGTATGTAGCGTTTGTCATATATGTTTCCTAATTAGGAGGTACAGTATCTGGCTCACTTAAACAGTCTTTTCCATGATCTGAAATAGCATTTAAAGGTTATCCATCCCTCAGTTGACTGATTTCTCTCTCCCTGCCAGTGAGGTGAAGAGTGGGGAAGTTGTTTATACTTTTCAGTATAATTCTTATTTCAAATGGATTGTGTCCTCCCACATATTCCTTATCTTATATTTCCAATATCCAGCTTAGCTGCTTTGAAAAAACAATTTCAGCAGAGGACACTGCCCTTCGATGCCTGTCGACTCGATATCCCTCGGCAGCCTCCATCTCAATGTCGACGTCATCGAAGGCATATATAGCATGCGCAGCGTCCGTTGGCTTCAGTTCTGTTTTTCATGCCTACGGTATTCATCGTTCCTTTTTGAAAAATCTTCGAAAAATGGCTTTGTCATCGGCGTCTTCTACTCCGAAGTCGGGTTTCAAAAAATGCTGTGACTGCAGTTTGAAGATGTCCATTACCGACCCCCAAAGAATATGCTTGTGGTGTCTGGGATCCGCTCATCCGTCATCGGAGTGTGAGGACTGCCTGTCCATGAAGTCAAAAGCCCTGAGAGATTGCAGTGGGAAACTTGCGGCAGGTAGGACCATAAATCCCCTATGACTCCATTGACAAGATAGACTTTGGACGAGTCGAGAACTGTTTATCCTCGCCGTAAAAAGAATAAAAGATCCAGATCACGAAGTGGTTCCCACCATTCGTCGTCATCAAGACATTCAAAGAAACAGCGCCATATGTCGCCATCTTAGTCTTTGAGTTCCTCTACGGAACGGGTCAAATGCCCAATAAAATCAGCATCACCAGCCCAGTGCGAAGAGTTTAGACTCAAAATGATGAAAATATTTGCGAATGCGGCCTTGACCCCCTAGAGTACTGTCAAAAGCCAAGCTGGGGTCTAAAGACCTGAAGAGCATAACGCCTGTGTGCCTTCGAGCCCGGCAGGCAAAACTCCTCGAGAGCAGTCTAGGGATCCCTTGAGTCGAGGAAAAGTCTCTTTGAAGACTGAGTCATCGATGCCATCGGCGCCCAGCGACTCTTCATCATCGCCATCGGCGCCGCAAGACGCGTCATCAACATCAGTAGCAAAAACCATTGATGCATCGGGCTTCGAGCTCCTCAATACTACAGATGTCAGGTCGTCAATGCAGGCATCAAAGACGTCGACATTATCAACAAATTCGGCACCTTTGTCACTGAATATTATGACCATCAGGTATTATGGAAAAAAGATACACCCCTTTTCTCAATTTAAAAGGACGCAGAGCCATCATCGGATGAATCAAGACCCTTTGGCCTCCAGTATGGTACGCCATTAGTTCCTGATGCCCTAATGTCTAACAACAAATTCAGAAAAAAGGATCTTCAAGACCGTCTACCTCTGGTGAGGTGTCTAAACCAATGGCATTATGTAGTTTGGCAGATCAGATCAATCTGATCATGCAGAAGTTACCTATAGGCAATTGATGTCGAGGGTAGTTTAATACATGGGATGGACTAGACCAAATCCAGTTTTCTAACAAGATGACCTGACTGACATTCTGGACAGGCGACCTCAGGAAGAACCAATTGTTCCATTCCTTGCAGCTTTGCAAAAGCACGCAACTGCCAATTGGGAGGCACCTGAATTGAATCTGGCTGTCAACAAGAAACTGACTTCTAAATACAGGGTGTCAAGCAGTGATCCCTATTTGTCAAAGCACCCAACTCCGGAGAGTCTGGTGGTGCAAGCTGCCACCTCAACCACTAGACAAAATGCCTACCCTATGGAAGAAGTTTTTTCGGCTGGAAGTATGGCCCTGAAGTCAGCAAATGCCATGTGCACGTTGGCTAGATTCACTCCTAACCTTTGGGAGTGTATATCCATGGCGACTGACCATCTCCCCGAAGGGGAAGAACAAGTCGGGTTTTTGAACATAGTCAAGGATGGAATGGACGCTATGTGTGAATCCCTTCAGACTGGTCCCGACTCAGCTGACAGTATCAGCAGAGCAATGGTGGCTAGTACAATTATGCGCAGGTTTGCCTGGTTGAGGGAGTCCGGATTTACTCCAGATGTTCAATCCAGACCGCCTAACATTCCCTTTGACGGCACGCATTTGTTCGCTAGCAAGGCTGATGAAAGTCTGGAGAAACTGCAAACTTCAAAGACCGCAGCCAAATCCCTGTGCAGCGATTACTCAACCTCCAAATCGCCCCACAGGTAAACCCTGGAGGCGTAGGTCCTTTTGTCACTACTCCATATTTGTAAGATGCAGAGGACAGTCAGTTCTAAGAGGCCAAAGAAGATTCCCCCGTGGTGGACGGGGAAGAGGTACTAAAACTGCCTCAGCAGCGGCTGCTTTGCCATCCGCCACTGCGTCAGCCGCCCCAAAACCTCTGAGGACTTGGTTCACAAGACTGCAGTGGGAGGCAGACTGTCACAGCATCTGAACGAATGGCAGGCTATTACTTCAGATACATGGGCATTGGAAACAGTTTTGAACTAATAAGAGTATCAATCTAATGGGACAAACAAACTATCTTGAACAAATAAGAGTAGACGTGTTAGAATCTGTATTTTTTTGATCTTGCAGCTTTAATCACACACTAGTTCTGATTTATGAGCACAATACTACACAAATAATGTGCATTACCATTTGTGATAGATAACGCTGGACTTCACAAGAATAGGTGCACTAAGGAACCACCTGCACTTCAATTTCCATAAATCTTTGCAGTGAACGGGAGCACGTTCCTGCAATGGACACGCTGTACAAAATGCGGCGGTTACCTAGCAACCAACACTTTGACACACACGGCCGCGGCTGGATAGAAACGCTTTACTCGTGCGCTTGGGAACCTGAGCTTAAGTATACTTTGATTTTTTTTCTACATCTAAGATCATCACTACATAGTGCAGATGTCGTATGAGTCTAACTCCGTAGTAAGACGCTGTTATTTTTAACAGATCACAGGTGGAAAGGATCACTAACTTTAATGCAGCTCGAGGGAGAAGCTTCACTCTGCATGGAAAGTTTATCAGCTAATACATATAAGGTGAGCAACATGAGGAGTTGAAGACACATTACCGTGTAGCAGGGCACTAATGAGAATATGGAGACAAAAATGTCACACATAAATATCTATACATTACTCTCTTTAATCGGATTAGCGGATTGGCACGCAAATTAGACAACAGGCACTGACAGCCACTTACCTGTATTTCAGGTCACGCACTGTTCTCCGAAGGGTGAAGCCTTCACAGACCATATTCTTGTTATTACCTCATTCAAGTACCAGCACGTTTGTACCGGAAACAATACAAATACGTTACAGGTAGATATAGTAGAGCATTCTGACCTACAAAGTGAGGTAATCTGATTACTAATTATTAAGAATTACTCATAATTCGATGTTATTTACATTAATTGCAGGGCACTATCTATGGCTATAGAATTATCTAAGTAACCATCACTCCACTTGGTGATCGTATGTCAATGAGACAACAGAGGTTAAATATCAGTACCACGTGATACCAAAGCACGTGAATGGACCACTTTTGGAGACTGCACCACAGATGAAATCATATAATTGTATTGATTGAAAGACTTGAACATATTGCTCCTGAAGAAGAGAGATTATCTCTCGAAACGCGTTGAGCTCCTTTTTGATTTTTGAATTTTGAACTTTGAATTTTCTGTTAAAAACTTTTATATGTTTTTCAAATTGATTGTTAAGGTTCCTCTGGTATAAAATATATGTATGAGATTAATACATTAACCTGAATTAAACTGTATCTTTGAAATTATGAAATTGATAACTAATGAGATCAAATATTTAATGTACTAAATGAAATGGTGATACTAATTTCGACTGGACGTGATTGCCAGTACCAATAGGTGTGAAGGGGACGGGAGGACTCATACTCTGGGTTCTCCATTCACTTTGTTCATTGGAAACAGTTGCCCAGGGTTACTGCCTTCCCTTTCTAAAAAAAAAAGCCTCAGTCATCCACTGGGGAACAGCTCTTTCAAAGTTCCAGATCCGCTCCTTGTGCAGGAAATATTTACCCTGCTAGAGAAAGGTGCTATAGAACCAGTACCTGCAGCGTAGAGGAACAAGAGTTGGTACTCTCTGTACTTTCTAATTCTAAAAAAGTACAGCCGATTGAGACTCATCTTGGACTTAAGAGACTTGAACAAGTTCCTCAGGAAGAACAAGTTCAAGATGGTTACCCTTTCTCAGATCCTACAGGCCCTTGAGCTTCAGGACTGGATGGTATCATTGGACCTTCAGGATGCTTACTTTCATGTGCCAATCCATCACCAGCACAGACAGTAACTGACGTTCGTCGTTGGCGGTTCTCATTATCAGTTACAAGTTTTGCAATTTGGACTGAGCTCCGCCCAAAGGTTTTCACCAAGTTAACGGCGGTGGTGGCAGCGAGTCTCGGGAGGGGGGGGGGGGATTCAAGTCTACCCCTACCTGGACGATTGATCAATCAGGGCCAGTTTCCCCGAACAGGCTCTGGAACATCTCAGCTCCACCTGTCACTCCCTTCAAAGACTAGGCGTCTTCCTCAATTTCAAGAAGTATCACATGATACCATATCAAAGGCTCCAATTCATTGGAGCAGTCTTGGATGCATCACTGGGAAAAGCCTTGCCACCAGAGGTGAGGGCTCAAGACATTCTGCAGATGGTCACCAAATTCCAGAGTGCCCAACATCTTCCAGCCTTTGACTTTCTGAGGTTGCTCGGCCTCATGGTATCATGCATTTTTCTGGTGCCAGAGGCTCACCTGAGAATGAGATCTCTCCAATGGGCTCTCAGGACTCAGTGGTTTCAATTCTCAGGAAGGATGTCAGACCACCTACAGATTCCGAGCAGTCTCACAGGACCTTCAGTGGTGGGCCTGCCAGAAGAACATTCTGAAAGGAGAACCTTATGCCTGGCGATAACAGTAGTGAAGGACGCCTCATTCACGGGGTGGCAAGCACACACCAACGATCTGACAATCAACGGTCGTTGGTCTCCCATCAGAGTACAAACTACAAATCAACCTTTTGTAGCTGATGGCAATCGGACTAGCGCTGAAGGCCTTTCTGTCCTCTGTACGTACGGGGAAAGAATGTCCTGATAATGACTGACAATACAGTGGCGATGTACTACCTCAACAAAAGAGGTGGTGTAGGGTCACTACTACTGGGCAGAGAGGCAATGAAGCTCTGGTCCTGGGCAATCCGAGAAAGGATCTCCTGATCGTCAGTTCACCTAGCTGGAGTGGAGAATACAGCGGCGGACGCTCTGAGCAGGCAGAGCAATGTCTCCCATGATTGAGAACTAGCTCAGGAAGTCCTTCAAGAGATCTTCAGCCTTTGGGGAACCACTCAAGTGGATTTGTTTGTGACCAGTGTCAACCGGATATACAAATGTTTCCTCTCAGATTACTTTTTAAGTCCCGATTTGGTTTCTCAATTTGATGTTGAAAATCATGTGTGCTCCTTTCGAGCCTATACACTCCTGTCCTTTGAGGCTGCTAACCTTAAAAACCATCTTCTTAGTAGCCATTACATCTGCCCAAAGGGTGAGTGAACTTCAGGCTTCATCCTGCAACCCTCCATACACTATCCTTTATAAGGACAAGGTGGTCCTTAAGGTGAAACCCACCTTTTTACCCAAAATAGTATCTGAATTCCATCTGACTCAGAAAATGACTTTACCATCATTGTACCTTCCTCCTCACCCTGGGAAGGTAGAGGAGAGGCTACACAGGCTTGATCATGCACTAAACTTCTAGATCACCAGAATGGCAAAAATAAGACCAGATGACCAACTGTTTGTTGGCTACTTGAGCCACAAGTTTGGTATGGCTGTTACTAAAGGACATTATCCAGATGGATAATACTGGCAATATCTGAATGCTACGGACTGGCAGGAAAAGATCCTCCAGAAGGCCTTCGGGCTCATTCGACCAGGGGCATGGCAACTTCCTCTGCGTTACAGAGGGGAGTACCAGTAAAAGAAATGTGTGCGGCTGCCACATGGTCGTCCGTACATACTTTCACCAAACATTACAGTTTGGACTCTTCAGGCCAAGAAGACTTGTTTGGTAAAGCAGTGTTGCTTTATGTGCCCACAGACCCATGAGAAGTACTAAATTGTAATGAAACATTCTGACTCCCTCCTCCAAAAATACTAGAAACTACTTTGGGTGTCTATCATAAGATCAGGAATACGTGGGAGGACACAATCCATTCGAAGAACAAGTTACTTACCCATGGTAACATTCTTTCGACTGGATGTTCCTCCCACGTGTTCTTTATCTACCCTCCCAACCAACCCTGCAGTAGAATTTCCTTTGCTATTGCAGTCTGCGCTCTCTCAGGAGGGAGTAACTGGCGGATATGTGATGGATCCTACATTTGTAAAAATAGAACTGAAACCAAAGGGCGCTGCATGTGCTATATATGCCTTAGTGGCGTCTACACGCAGTGCCCTCTACTGAGAAAATAAAATTCCAGAGCAGCTAAGCTGGATATTGGAACTATCATACGATAAGGAATACGTGGGAGGAACATCCAGTCAAAAGAACGTTACCAGGGGTAAGTAACTTGTTCTTCTTTCTGATATCCAGGTCTGAAGACCTTCTTTTGGTCTTCCCTTTGTTTTCCCCTTTCAAAAACATAAACATTTTGTATACCTTGGGTGTCAAACAATCTCGTATCCTGTAGACCGATCATTGCATAGGTGCCCAATATTTGTAGAATCTCTAGTCTTTCCAGTTTTTTACCCCATACAATTTTCCAACCCACCAATTCTGTCTTTAGATTTTTACTACATAATTAATTTTCTTCCTTCCCTCGTACTACCCTGCCTGACCAAGAATCTCCACTCCCATTCTTAAGCTGTGCCAATGGCAGCCTCATTTTTAATAAAACACTTTTAAAAGACTTGATTTCCCTTTTTCTCCATTAAATTCCAACCAATCGAATATCCTTTGTATGTAATACTCTTTTGGGGGTGTCAATGCATTACATCGAACATATTTCTTCGATTGAGTTAGTCACCTTTTGTTCCCTTCCAAAGATATTGGAACATACAGCCCTTCAGGTATATTGCTGTTCGCACTTTTTTTCTTTAATTTATTTCTTCTTTCTCCCCGTTATTTAATGTTCCCTTTTTGTCTTGCTATTCGTCACTTATCAATATCCTGGTTTTGTCAACTATATTCTACCCCTTGTTCTCTGTTTGCTTGATTTACTCTTGCTGAACCTTATCAGTGTTCTTCCCCAACCCCCCTTTCGTTTTGATTTCCTTCACAAGTTAAAGATGATTGGGCAGCCACTATATCTATTTTCTGTTCACACTCTTCCGGAATCTATTTCTTCTCATTCATTTATGACCTGCCTATGCATGGTAACTCAACTTCATATATACATTCTTCTGTATTTTGTTCTTTATCATTCACTCACTGAGGAAAAAGTAATTTCTGTGAGGGTGTAGGAGACTGACAAGGAGGGGTCATTGTGTGGGTTACAAACTTTTATTACTTCCATGGGGCTTGCCCTACCGCAACCTAGGAAAACTTGAGTGAGTATCGGAATGTCTGTCAAAATCAAATGTTCCCCTTCCTCCGTCAGATACCAACTAATCTAACCCTAGCACTATAAACCTATGTTTTTAATCAAAGTGAAGTTTGTGTTTCCTTCACCAGGAGAATTACTCTCTTCTCCTGGTTTCCTGCTTCTGCATTATATCAGAAATGGCTGCTTCAGTGTTCAGTTATAAAGGACCAGGGAAATGAATCCCTTCTCCTCGTCCTTCTGTAACAGTTCTCCACTGTGGTCTTTGAGCACTCTTGCAGAAAACTTCAATCGGTCTCTCTAACTCCTTCCTGGAAGAAAAACAAACTCCTAGCTTAATTTGGCTTATTTATAATGCTTATGAGGGAGATTGCTTCCTTTCCACTTGGCCAGCAGAATTAGCTACTGTCTACTTGCTCAGTGGTATGGGGTTGACCAATGCAACGAGGGAGATGACTCCTGAGGCGTCTTGGTTTGGCTTCCCAGACACTTGCGGTCTTCCCACAGTTATCTGGTTATCCGTTGGGACACTGCTCTCATACTTCCCAGGGTCACTGGTTCCTTCGTCTACTTTTTGCTTCATCTGCGCGGCTCCATGGCAGGCTCCAGCTGGTGGTCTCGGCACTGTTCCCAGACCTCATGGTCCACCTTTCTATGGTCATTCCACCACCTAGATTTCTTCTCCCTTCTAGCGAGTCAGCTCCCAGCCGACTCCTGGGACGTTCTAGCGTTCTGTGAGGTCTCTGCCTGGAGGAACATCTTCTCACAGTCTCTGGTCCTCCCAGTTTGAATCTTCTGGGCAGTGCTTGCGTGCTACTGGTTTCCTGATCGGAGTTCTCTAGTCCCTTCTGGTTTTCTAGTTTATATTGTTTACTCTGCCCTTGCGTAGCGTCAACACCATCTTGAAAAGACTAATTGGCGCTCTTCATGCCTCCATTGAGCCACCTTGTTGCAGCACTTGGCTGGGTTTGCATACAGCTTCTCATGTTCTTCTTCGTTCCAGTATGTCCTACATTTGTCAGTCATAACTTTAAAGTAACACATGGTTCCACTATCCATAGTGGGAGAGAAGGGTGACCATGAGGGGTAGGGGGTTCTGTGATAAGGTAGAGAGACTTTTCCCCAGGCCAGGTGGACGTCCTTATCTTCAGGAGGTCCTCCCGCATATTACCACCATTAGAGGGATTATTGGGTAGCAGCCTCACCTCCCTAGCCTCTGGGGAGAAGGGACGAAACCTGGTGAATACTCGCATTTTCTGTTTTCTGATCGAATCCAGAATTTTTACTTGCTACAATTTCTTTCTTTTTTTTACCTTTTCATTCTATTTGTGCCCACCCCTTACTCCCTTTTTATAGTAACCACCCCTATTTAATTCCAGTTTAATCTCGACTACTTTATTTCTAATTGGTTCCTTGCTCCCACCGATTCCTCATCTTTGATATCACCCTGCGAAGCTCTGGGTTGTAAACTTTTGTGCCACTGGATATGTCTGGGCCAGTTTATATTGAGGTGCTGCACCTCATGTCCCCTAGTTACTTTTATGCGTGCACTGCTCCCTTTAGGAACACCACTTCGTTGAAGTCCTTTGCTTCTTGTTTTTGACATCCTGTCTAATATCTGTCGTCCTGGTTTTTAACCCTGTGTTGACTGTAGACATCGGATGTCTGTCTCAGATTCTCACAGAATCTGTCTTTATTGCCTCAGAGAGGAGCACAACATGCAGGATTGTGGTTCGTGTCAGTCGATGCACCCCCAGGCACTTCATGAACGGGATTTGAAACTGTTCTCCTTTCTCTGCAAGGAGAAGGGTGACGGAAGGGATTTTTCAAGGTCAACGGCATGGAACGCTAAACCGAAAAATGGCCCCCCAAGGACGAGAAGAAAAATCATTGAAAGGGGTCTTGTTCAGCCGGTGGGTCTTCAAAACCCATTTGTTTTTCCTCACAGAGGAAAAGGAGTCCCTGGCCCAGGTACAATTCAGAGGATTATGCACCTTGGTTACCTTTCCCCACACAATTCTCCACCCCGGAGGAATGGGAGGCCTTTCGCCTTAAGATGCTTGATGTCTTTGCAAGGTCCTGGCGTTGATGGCTTCTGGCACAGTGCCATTGGCATTGGCCTCTGTGCTATCAAGTGGCCACCATGCTTGAACGAGCTGACAGACTCCACAAAACCCTGCGACTGTACGCCTGTTGGCTCTGCCACAGCAAAAATGTGTAAGGTTCTGAATAGAAGCCGCACTGCTTAGTCTACTGACATCTGTCTTCCAGCCCGTCCGTTCCCTTGCCGTGCCCCCGGCGCCAGGGCTCCTCAGGAGTATGCTCCACTCCCTTGGGGTATATTTCCCGTATGGAAGGCCTTTATAATGACGAGGGAGATCACATTCCTTTTGGATTGGAATACCTACACCCCAGTGAAATGGGGTACTTCCTAGAGGAGTTCTATGCGGACTGTGGTGGTTTGCTGGATTTTACTACTAATTTACAGGATGCGAGTGGCCTGGACACCACCAGAATTGGACATGCTCCGTGCTCCTAACCCAGGAAAACCTCAGGCTGCCTTTTAGCAGCTGATGGCAAAGGTAGGATTATCAGCCGCCTTAGACACAAGGTGCAGGACGAGCTCACTGGCCTCCTTGATGAAGGTCCACAGAGAAGGTAATGCCCTTTAATCAGGCAGTAGGGCGGACAGTCCTAGAATTGTGGTTTAAGCCAGCATCTCTCCCTGTGATGGACCAGGACCGAACGAGGCACAGTGAATCATCTGAGCTTGTTCCCCAGACCAGGCATCTGCACGTTTCTACCAGATGTGCATTCTGTTGCACAACTTGGGCTTCTCGCTGTACTTTAGAAAGTCTCAAGTTTTGCTGTCCCGGTCCCACCTCGTTCGTCTGGGTGGTCTTGGAAACTCACCTAGGCCTTTGCCTTCCCACCTGAGGATCGAACATCTCCAAGATGGTTTGTGTCCTACAAATGCAGTAAATAGTTCCTAATTCAGCTTTTCTGTGTTTGCTGGTGGTCTTATGGCCGCCTGCATTCTTGTAATAAGAGGCCTGTCTATGCATGAGGTTGCTGCAGTGAAGCCTTTGTTGTCAGTGGTCTCAGATTTAGAGCATTTCAGAGAATTAATATTGCAGAGCCCGTAGCCCCATGTGTTCCAGTTTACCCCTTTTTTTAGTTTAGGCTATTGTGTGAGGCGTTAGTGCCACCTATAAGATGAAACTATTGCATTGGAGTATAGCTGGGAAGGAGATGAGACGGGAGGGGGAAACAGTTTGTGGGCATTAGACATTTTACTCACCCATAACCCTGCTAATTTCTATGCCCTGGAAGGCTGCAGAAGTAGGAGACTGACGCATGATTGTTGGCATAAACTTTTTATTATCCCAGAAAATATAGAAAACCTAGCTGTCCCCATCTCGAAGAGGGGTTTTCCTGCCTCAACTTAAAATACTAAGGGTGCTGTCAGAATGTTTGTGCAAATCAATAGTCCACGGTCCTGTGTCAAAACCCTGCTTCTGTCCCTTAAACTAAATCTATATTTATTAAAGTGTAAATGTCTGGATTTGTGGCTTGGTGAAGCGTTGTTCCTAATAGAATTCCACACCGTTTCACTGATATGCATCAAATTTGGCATAGTTACCTGTTAGGACCCTCCAGACAAATTTGGACACCCAACCCCTGTCCCCAGATTTCGGCACCTTCACACATGTGACAGTTGCCTCAAATTGGCATAACATCAATTTGGTTGTAGAAGGACTGGTCCTCAACCCTAAAATGCACGGTTTCTGGGACATTTGCACCGCAACGAACTGCACTATGCCATGGTGAGGCGACGGTGGAGAGAGCACAGTAGGTCCCAGTATGCAGCAGCATAACAACTCCGTCCCCCTCTATCGTTTGCTCCGGGGTTTGTCAGCCAACCACACACACCCATTCTCAGTGCAGTTTACTTGGTAGTGGATCTTCTTGAATCTGAAGAATGACTCCCTTCTTCTGGACTGCAGCCCAAGGTTCCAACTGTATTTGTATTTTCTTATTTTATTTGTAACTTGTATAGCGCTTTACGCTTAAGTGCTGAACAAAAAAGGACACCCTTTACAGTACAATAAAATGTAATATTAAAAACTAATAAGTATTCATAGTTCTTCTAGATGAAGGATATGATCTTAAGAGTGGTACGGAATAAAGAATAGGAAGTAATAGATCAGAGAGATTGAGGAAGAAAGTTCCAGTGAAATGGAGCTAGCAAAGTGAAAGAACAAAAACAAAACTGTGGCTGGGCACAGGTGGGACGAGGAACTGATGAAATGAAGCCTGAGTGAAGAACACAGTTAGGAGAAGAAAAAGAAACAAGAGAAGATGGTTAAGAAGGTACAAGGCCATAAAGAGACTTAAGAGAGCGGAAATTGAGACGAGTGAAAAGAAAGCCAACCTAGGGTTGATTGAGATCGAGAAATCAAATCACGAGAAGAAAGATACAAGAGACGAATAGAAGCATTAAAATCAGACTTTGGAGTAGCCACACGAGAGACTGGAAGACCAAAGAGTGTAGCGGAGCAATAGAATCAACGAGAAAAAAGTTCATGAAGAAAATAAAAGCTTAATGGCATCAAACGGTTATAGGTCATAGTACCGAATTAAAAGGATCAAGTCAATTCGACCGAAAAAAAGGATCGACATTTTTTATTTATTTATTTTGGGGTGGTCCCCCCAAACCTCTGTTTTTAGTGTAAAAACACCATTTTAAAGCTAAACTAGAGGAACAAAAAAATACATTTAAAAAATAAATTCGATCCTTTGGTTTTCGGTCGAATGCACTCTCACCTTTTGCATTCGATCCTTTTGTTTTCAAAACTTTAACTGGACACTGCATCAAACGTAAGAAAATATTGGAATTTACGAATGTTGAAAAGATGATGGCGACAAGCACACAAAGTAATAGAAATACGATTAGAAAAAGACATGTCCATGTCAAGATAAAGATTACTAGCAGAAGATGAGATAGGTAGTTGTGAAGGGGAAATTAAACACTGGAAGGAGAAGGCATGGTATTCGCGGTAAAGAAAAGAACTTCAGTTTTATTGGCATTTAAGACGAGAAAGGGATCTGACCTCGAGGATTTGATAGCAAGGAGACCAGAAGAAAGGTTGTCATGAATAGAAGATGAAAAAGAAGAAAGATTAAAGTTGTGCATCCTCCGCGTAGAAGTGACGATCTGCCTAAAGACGAAATTATGGCAGCAAGAGGAGAGCTGTATATAGAGAGAGAAAAGAAAAGGTCCTAAAACAGAACCTTGGGGAACACTGCGATGATGAGGTAAAGTATAGGTAGAGGACCCAGAACAACATTCCAAATATGCTTAGATCAATATGAGCAAAACAAAGATAACCTATACAGATAGACTGTTAAGCAGAATCCTTACCTGGGGGAATGACTCCCTTCCCCAAGTCTCAATTCCTTTTCAGAGCACAACTCAAAGTTCCCAGTTGCAATGCTAAAAAGCAGCAAAGTTCTCCGTAAAGTTCCAGCTGAAACATCAACCTTCCTTTGTGCCTAGTTTTCTTCACTATTGGCTTCCTCGAGAATGCCTCCCTTCTCCAGGTGTCCTATTCTCAGTGCTTTCACAAGGCCAGGTGGATAGTCTCCTTCCCCTGGGCAAATAGCACAGAAAAGGCACATTTTGAAACCGTTCTCCTTGTGAAATAAAGGGAATGTCTTCCTTTCCCAGCTTACAGCACAAAAGTTAATGTTCCACACAACCAACTTCCTTCCCCTGGTCTTGATTACCAGGCGTATTACTCCCTTCTCCTGGTATCTTGAATCTAGAATTCGTACCCTCTTGTTTACTACGGGAATGCCTCCCTTCTCCTAGAATCTTGACAGTTCCACAAAACCGGGGGGAATGACTCCCTTCCCCTGGGTTCGGTTACCAGAAGAATGCCTCGTTTCTCCTGGTATCTTCAATTCTGATGCTTGTTAATCTGCTTAGAATCACATGCTGTGCATATAGTCCGACATCCAGTGGTAACAGCATAACCATGCTTGTAACACTATCCCTACCGTGACGTGTAGTGTACCCAATATCCGTCATGCGCCGACGTCCCTCAGATTGTTTTTTTCCGCCCAGATAACTGGTCGTCCTATAGCAGAGCTCTTACATAAGAGACAGTGTTTATCATATACCGACTTGTCGGTTATTCCTCGTTAAGTCACTTCGGTCACAAGAACATCTTTGACGAAGGCTGCGGGGCATTAGTCTACGGCGGTGGATTTCAGCGCCTAAGATCCGGCGGCCGGATTTTCCACGTGGTCGTGCTTCTGGCTGACCTTTACAGTAGGGAGAGTGGGGTCGGGTGGCCATATTTTCGGTATGTCTTTCCTCTTTTCCCTTTCGGTCTAGCCATCTTCCCCTTTTGCTATGGAAAGGACTCCTTTTAGGTTCTGCCCTAAGTGTACGGTCAGATATCCTTGGAAGGACCAACACAGGTAGGGTAACGCCCGTCTCCCCTTGGATCACGACAAAAAGCGGTGTGCGGCCTGCGAACTCCTTCAGCCTAAGACCCTTAAGGAGCGCTGTGTAAAGCGGTGGGCTGCGTATGGTATGTCGCGGGTGGAACCCCCACCGCCACACCCACGGAGTGACAGGGGCACTTCAGGTGACCAAACATCCGTTGCGGATGTGATAGACCTTGAAGCTGACACTTCTAGGTCTGGCACGCCCGTCCCTGACCCTTTAAGGCCTGACTCAGGGTCACGCTTCAGGGACAACATCCAGCGACAGAGGCGTACAAGCGCATCTCACTAAGCACATAACCCCTACGCCTATTTCCACGTCCTTGTCGAAAAAGGTGAAGGCACCAGCAGGGCCATCGAAAATTTCGGCGCTTTCCTCGGATCATGCAGATCCAAAGCCTTCCCCGCATCCGCATCTTGCGACTTGGCAATCAAAAACAAGTAAGGGCGCTACTCCAAAAGCTTCACACGTCGAAGCGCGGAAATCAGATGCTACGACGGTCCCGAAGGCCGCAGTAGGCCCAAAAATCACGCTTGGGCCTCTAGTCGAAAAACCAGCTGCTAGGCCCCCTAACGCTGCAGAAGGCAATACACCTACCGATAGACCATCGGAACCTTTATCTCACGCCGATTCAGCGGTTATCAAGAACAGCATCAAGAGGATTACTGCGGCAGTGGGACTTATCCGGGTTCCGCTGAAAATAATGGGGCAAGCCACAGACAAATCTTTTGATACGCCATGGGGCCCTGATTCTCACGATACTTATGAGGACAGTCGGGAGCCTCTTTCTAACACCCTAAGAGACGCTTTCGGTGCCGTAGGGTGTAAGACAACGTTTTTTCACCAGTAGGCCCTCCTGGGTCCTCCAAATGGACAAGGGAGAAATTTGAGGGGTGTGTGGACCGTCTGGAGAGAGTTCAGTTTTTCTGATTATCCACCCCCGAAAAAGTCTTGTGGAGAGCCTAACCTTCAATCTACTAATTATCAGGAAGATCAGCCTTCTGTCCCCGTCCAGCAGGAAGACATTGTCGACATGGACACCTATAGAGACATTTACAATGAAGAGGAAGAAACTTCCTTTCTACAGAATTATGAGTAACAGGCGGATGCCACAGACAATTGGGAAGAAACCCAGAACGAGGGAACGGACCCATGGACACTTCTCTATCAAGATCAGGACACTGATGTATTGTGTTTGGATTCCACTCCGGCTCGTCAGGCCTTGCCTCTAGATGGCCAGATGCCCTTCAACTCTATGTTGAAGAAAACTGCTGAAAATATTCAGATCTCTACTCAAGAGGCTGTGTCTGAGCAGGACTTTGTAGAGGATATTCTTAAGAAGAAGCCTCCATCTAGCCAAGCCATTCCCCTCCTTAATTCCGTCAAGCGAAGGTTGGCTCCCTCCTTGGTATCACCGGCTCAAACCCGGGCAGTGAACCCAAGTGGAAAAAATTGTTTCGGTCGTCTTCTTCCAACCTACAATATATTAAAGGGCACGCCATCCCCGATTCTCTGGTAGTGACTACCACCCGAAAAAGAGCAGGGGTACCCCTTGCCACTGGGGAGGCACCCCCAGACAAGGAATCCAACCGGCTGTATGCTTTAGGCAAACGAGTCATCTCGGATGCCGCATACACTACGCGTATAGCAAATATCACGCTGTTGGCAAGTGCTGACGCTCAGTGGAACCTACTCAGGAGGTCCCAGAACCCGCCAAGTCCAAACTTCTCTGTTGTAGCCGAGGGAAGGCAGGTGAACCAGAATGTATTAAAGAACACTCTGGACACGGCGGAAACAGCATGCAGGTCTCTGACCCAGGGGACCCTACTCAAAAGACACTCTTGGCTGCGTACCTCGGGGTTTAAGCCCGAAACTCAGGCCTCACTCATCAATAAACCTATTGAAGAAAGTAATCTCTTCGGGAAAGCAGTTGATGAGGCATTGGAAACAGCCAAAAAAGAGCATGAGACTCTTAAGTCTCTGCAACAGATCACACAAAGACCTCCCCCTACCCCCCTCTCCCAGAGAGGTAATGACTCCCGGCGGCCCTGTCAAGGGCAGTCCCGTGCAAATCAAAGTAACTATGGCACAGGGAGTTTCAATACAGTACAAACTTCAGGAAGCCCCGCATACTACCCTTCAAGAGGGTATCGACGAGGTAGAGGCCCCAGTCCTAGAGGAGCCGCAGCCTCCGGTCAGAAATGACCACCAGATCTAGGTCCCCTCCCATGTTTCCCCGGTCAGGGGGCGATTAACATCTTTCCTCATGGCATGGGAGGGGATAACTTCAGACCAGTGGGTCATAAAGACGGTCGCCCACGGGTACTGCGTGGAATTCGCCCGACCGCCACAATTCAGACCACCACGCTCATGGCGCGTTTCACCGGACCATCTGGAAATCCTGAATAGAGAAGTGGAAGCGTTGCTGGGAAAGGACACCATAGAAGCTGTCCATATTCTTCAGGTGAACAAGGGTATTTATTCAGTGTACTTCCTTGTACCCAAAAAGGACCTCACCATGCGCCCTGTTCTAGACCTGCGCCCAGCGAACAAGTTCAAAAAAACCTCCGAAGTTTCACATGGTAACACTACAGGGTGTGATCCCACTGTTGAAACAAGGGGACTACATGGCAACATTGGACATGAAAGATGCATACTTTCATATTTCAATGTTGCCAGCATACAAAAAAATATCTAAGGTTCATGATAGAGGACAGGCATTACCAATTCAAGGTACTCCCCTTCAGCATAGCTTCGGCGCCAAGGGTGTTTACCAAGGTCCTGGCGGTGGCTGCAGCACACCTGCGCAGACTTTCTGTCCCAGTTTACCCTTACCTCGACAACTGGCTCATCACAGGGGATTCGTACCACACACGTTTTGCGAACACCCAATAAACAGTAGATCTTCTCTTCAGTCTGGGTTTCTCGATCAACGAGAAGTAATCCAGTCTAGTCCCCAGTCAAACAAAACAATTTCCGGGAGCTCTAATTCGGACGGAAGACGGCCTGGTCTTCCCCTCCAACGAGAGGGTTCAGATCCCTCAATATGTAGCCAGTCGGGAGGTGATGGTGTGCAAGGCCACGCGCTTGCTAGGAATTATGGCGTTGTGCATATACTTTGTTCCCCACGTGTGGCTGCGCATGCGTCCCATGCAAGAGTGGCTCAACAGCCAGTGGTGTCAGGCCAGCGGACAATGGGAAGATCTAGTAATTGTCTCGCCAGCCCTCGTTCTCTCTGCAGTGGTGGTTAAAAGAAAACCTCTTGAAGGGAAAACCTTCCCCACCCCTGCATTGGAAGCCACACTCACAACAGACGCATCTCTCACGGGGTGGGGGACTCACCTGCTTCACAAAACAGCACATGGAGTGTGGTCCCCTCAGGTAGTGTCCAACCATATAAATTTACTGGAGCTATTAGCGGTGTTGAATGTCTTTCAGATGCAACTGCAAGGGAAGACAGTGCTGATTTTAACAGACAGCGCTACAGCAATGTATTACCCGAACAAACGGGGGCACTCACTCTCCAGAGCTATCCAAGCTGTCCCAAAACATTTGGATATGGGCTCTCAGACACAAGATGTTTCTGTTGTCCCAACATGTTCCAGGGGAACTCAAGCTTCTGACAGACGTGCTCAGCAGAGATTTTCCTCTGCCCGAAGAATACGAATGGCGTCTGCACGAAGACATTGTTTCCAACGTCTTCACAGAATGGGGCTTCCCAGAGATAGACTTGTTCGCAACTCAGGAGAACGCCCAATGCCAAGACTACGCCTCCAGGTACCCCCAGAACCGCTCTAAGGGGAACAGTCTCTAGATAACATGGTCAGGGAAATTTGTCTACGCTTTCCCCCCCTGACTCCCCTTCTCAATAAGATGGTGCACAAGATGCACCAGGAACAGGTTAGCATGATACTGGTGGCCCCCATGTGGGCCCGCCAACCCTGGCTCGCTCATCCGATGAAAATGTCCCTCTCCCCACCAGTGAAACTACGCTACACATACATCATGTTGTCTCAGGACAGGGGAGAGAACCTAAACCCATGCCCACAAACTCGGAACTTAGCAGCTTGGCTCCTGAGGTCATGAGTTTGGACACCAACAGCTCCCTCAGAGGTGCATGGACATACTCAGGGAAGCTAGGAAACCGAACACACGTTATTGCTATGCCAGCAAATGGAAACGTTTTGTCATCTGGTGTAATTCCAAGGGTGTCAATCCCACCGATTGCTCACCCACGCACATTGTGCTGTACCTAACCCATCTGTTGGACACTGGGTTGGTCTTCAATTCCCTAAAGGTTCATCTGGCTGCACTGTCAGCCTACACCACATCACAACAAAAGGTGTTGTGGTGGAAGATACCAGTGATTAAGGCCTTTATGGAAGGAGTTAAGATGATGTGTCCTCCCATTTCTCACCCAGCTCCTGTGTGGGACCTAAATGTTTGTCCAGGCTCATGGGGGCTCCCTTTGAGGCTATGCATAAAGCAAGTCTAAAAGACCTGACTTATAAAACGGTCTTCCTAGTGGCTATCACTTCTATCCGAAGGGTTAGCTAACTACAGGCACTTTCTGTTCTGGACCCCTTTGTTACAGTCCACAGGGATAAGGTAGTTCTGCGCACGCACCCCAGATTTGCGCCCAAATTAAACTCAAAGTTCCATGTGAACCAATCGATTGAACTACCTACCTTTTTCCAGAATCCCACTAGCATGGCCGAAAAAAGCCTACACACACTGGATGTGTGCAGGGCAGTCATGTTCTACCTGGAAAGAACTAAACCACTGAGGAAAACAAACCATTTTATTGTTTCAGTAGCGGCTGGTAGAGAAGGGGATCATGTCTCTAAATCAGCTATCTCAAGGTGGATTGTCAAATGCATCGCACTATTTTACACTCTTGCTAAGAGAGAACTGCCCTTCAAGCCCAGAGCACGCTCTACTCGAGGCACTGGGGCTTCCATAGCATTCATTGCAAATGTTCCCCTTCAGTCCATTTGCAAAGCGGCAACCTGGAGTTCTGTACACACCTTTACAAAACACTATTGCCTAGACACTCATTCTAGGTCTGCTTCTCAGGTGGGACAAGCAGTACTAAGACATCTTTTCGAAGGGATTGTGTCCTCCGACGTATTCCTTATCTTAGATAGAAATCCTTCAGCTTTGCTGGCCTCGGAAAATTTTTTTTTTTTTTCGCCAGAGGGCGCTGCGCGTCGATGATCGCCGAGTCGATGACCCTCGACGGCCTCCGTGCCGACGTCGACGTCATCCTGCCTATAAAGGCCGCGCGCAGCGTCCGTTGCTCAGTTCCGTTTTTCCGCGCTTCGTTGTGCCTCGGAACACCGTTGCTCAGTTCTCGTCAAGATAACGTATATAATAACTACTATTTACCTCGATATCGATGGCATCCTCCTCCGACCCGACGACCCCTCGGTCCGGTTTCAAAAAGTGCCGAGACTGCGGGAAGAAAATGTCGTTGACGGACCCTCACAGGGTCTGTTTGTGGTGTCTGGGAATCACGCACCAGAGTTCGGAGTGTGAGGAATGCCTTTCCATGACGGCGAAAGCCTTGAAGGAGCGTAGGGGGAAGCTCGAGAGAGGTAGGTCAACTTTAACTTCCTCGAAAGCTTCTTCGGTAGAGTCGAGACGTTCGTCTCCTCACCATAAAAAACACTCTCGATCTAGATCACGAAGTGGCTCCCACCACTCGTCGACATCGAGACACTCGAAGAAGAGACGTAGGAGATCCCCTTCGTCATCTTCGTCGAGTTCTCCTGAGAGAGTTCATTGCCCCACAAAACGCAGCTCGCAAGCTGAGTGGGAGGAATTCAGGAAAAAGATGCTAAGCGTCTTCGAGAAAGCGGCCTCGTCCCCCTCGAAGACAGCTGAGGGTGATACCCCGGGTAAAAAACCCAAAAAATCTAAACGCCGCGAGTCGCAGTACCCGGCGGAAAAGTCAACCCGAAAGCGCCTCGAGCCATCGGGAGATAAAGCATCATCGACGCCATCGTCGAAAACTCCTTCGAAACAGAGGTCGGCGCCATCGACGCCGTTGTCGAAGGATTCATCGGCGCATCAGTCGATCGAGTCGACGCCGACGTCGACGCCGATATCGACGCCGGTGAAGGAAATAACCACGGCTACTCCACAGCCAACGGTTAGACAAAAGACCTCCGACTCGACGCCGAGAACGTCGACGTCGTTCTCGAGCAGGACTCCGATCCTTTCGAGTTCTTCGAGGCCTAGTACACATTTCTCGACGCTTTTCACGGCGCCTTCGAGTACTTTCACGTCGGTGTCGACGACATCGACGTTTTCAAGGCCTGTGATGATGGCTCCTTCTGCATTGGAAATGGGGTTTATACCATTCCAAAAACCAATGTATCCCCCTTTAACCTCGATTTTTGAGGAAAGGGAGGATTCAGACCAAGATATTGATTTACAGAGGACCACATCACCAGAGCCAGAGACTTTCGCCTCTGAGGAAGGAAGATTAAAAAATCTTCAGGATGCACTTCAGGAAGCTAGTGGCTTGGACACTTCTCCTGAAGCAGAATTTATCAAACCAGACCCAGGAGAACATGCGGAGACTCCATATAGAGCTCTGATGTCTAGAATCATAGAATTTATGGGTTGGTCTGCACCTTCTCCTGCCTTTCAGCAGGATGACCTCACTGACATACTGGACAAGGGCCCACAGGAGGATCCTGTGGTTCCATTTCACTCTGCTCTACAGAGAAGGATTTTGACAAACTGGGAAACGCCAGAAATTATCCCGGCAGTAAATAAAAAACTGTCAACAAAATACAGGGTGGCTAGTTCTGACCCTGAATATTTGTCAAAACACCCTACTCCTGAGAGCTTGGTTGTACAGGCTGCAACCTCATCAGGCAGCACATCTGCATACCCCACTGCTCCGCAGGATAGGGATGACAAAAAGTATGATGCCATGGCTAAGAAGGTTTTTTCTGCCTGTAGCATGGCGTTAAAGTCTATTAACGCGACCTGTACGCTCGCTAGGTTCAGCCACACCCTTTGGGAGTGCGCTTCATCAGCGGCTGACTGCCTCCAAGAAGGAGAGGAAAGGGACGCATTTTTAAACATCATCAGGGATGGTAAAGATGCGATGTGCGAGACCCTACAAACTGGCCTAGATTCTGCTGACAGTATCAGCAGGGCCATGGCGGCAAGTACCACAATCCGCAGGCATGCGTGGTTGAGGAAGTCTGGTTTTGCCTCTGACGTGCAGACCAGGCTTTTGAATATGCCCTTTGACGGTTCTACCCTCTTTGGAAAGAAGGCGGATGACAGTTTGGAGAAACTGCAAACGTCCAAGGCAGCAGCCAAGTCATTGGGAGCTGCTATCCGTCAGAATACCTTTCGTCCTTCGGGATCATCGTGGAGAGGACGGTCCTTTCGTTACTATTCCTCATATGGAAGGGGCAGGGGACGACCGGCTCAAAGAGGCCAAGGAAGATTTACCCGTGGTGGACGGGGTAGGGGAAAGAAAGCCGCACCCGCAGGAGCAGGAGCCACTTTACCTTCGGCAACTGCATCAGCCGCTTCAAAACCACTCTGAGGTCTCCCCTCACAGAACACCAGTAGGGGGCAGGTTAACTCACCATCTGACGGAATGGCAGGCTATTACGTCAGATGCTTGGGCTCTGGAGACAGTGGCCCAAGGTTACTGCCTGCCCTTCCTACATATCCCTCAGAGTCATCCACCGGGGAACAACCCTTTGAAGCTTCCAGATCCGCTCCTCTTGCAGGAGGTTTTAGACCTGCTAGAGAAAGGTGCCATAGAACTGGTACCTGTAGCGGAAAGGAACAAGGGTTGGTACTCCCCCTACTTCATAATACCGAAGAAGGACGGAGGACTGAGACCCATCTTAGACTTACGGGAATTGAACAAATTCCTCCGAAAGGACAAGTTCAAGATGGTGACTCTCTCTCAGATCCTTCAGGCCCTCCAGCTTCAGGACTGGTTGGTATCTCTAGACCTCCAGGACGCTTATTTCCATGTGCCGATCCATCCCAGGCACAGGAGATACCTGAGGTTCGCAATTGGCAGCTCTCATTATCAATTTCGAGTTCTGCCATTTGGGCTAACCTCCGCCCCGAGGGTCTTTACCAAGCTAATGTCGGTTGTGGCTGCAAGTCTAAGGAGGGAAGGGATTCATGTCTACCCTTACCTAGACGATTGGTTGATCAGAGCTGTATCTTCGGAACAGGCTCAGAGACAACTAGATTATGTTTGCCACTTCCTTCACAAGCTGGGCTTCTCCCTCAATTTAAAGAAGTCACAGATGATACCATCACAGAGACTCCAATTCATTGGAGCAGTCCTGGACACTTCCCTGGGAAAAGCCTTGCCACCAGAGGTGAGGGCTCGAGATATTCTGCAGATGGTCATCAGATTTCAGAATGCCCAATATCTCCCAGCCTACGACTTTCTGAGGTTGCTAGGCCTCATGGCATCCTGCATATTCCTCGTGCCGGAGGCTCGCCTGAGAATGAGATCCCTCCAGTGGGCACTGAGAACTCAGTGGTCACAGTTCTCAGGAAGGATGACAGATCTCCTTCGGATCCCGGTCAAAGTAGCCCGAGACCTTCAGTGGTGGGCCTGTCGGGAGAACATCCTGAAAGGAGAAATGTTTTGGCAACCATGGCCGGAGATAACAGTAGTCACGGATGCCTCACTCACGGGGTGGGGAGCTCACGCCAACGACTTGACCATCAGCGGTCGTTGGTCTCCATCGGAGTCCAAACTACATATCAACCTGTTGGAGCTGAGAGCCATCAGACTAGCGCTGAAGGCTTTTCTGCCGTCTGTACGGGGAAGAAACGTCCTAATAATGACGGACAATACAGTGGCCATGCACTACCTCAACAAAAGAGGAGGCGTAGGCTCACTACCACTGTGCAGAGAGGCGATGCAGCTCTGGTTTTGGGCAATTCAGGAAGGAATCTCTCTATCGGCAATTCACCTAGCCGGAGAGAAGAACTTGACAGCGGACGCTCTGAGCAGGCAGAGCACAGTCTCTCACGAGTGGGAGATAGCTCAGGAAGTCCTTCAAGAGATCTTCGCCCTTTGGGGAACCCCTCAAGTGGATCTGTTCGCCACCAGTATCAACAGGAAGTGCGACAGATTTTGCTCAAGGGAATTTCCCCCGAGAGGAGCTCTAGGAGATGCGTTCGTAGTGGACTGGGAGTTCCCACTTCTGTACGCGTTCCCTCCGGTCCCTGTCATTCCTCAAATGATCAGGAGGTTGAGAAGGTTTCGGAAGACCATGATCCTAATTGCCCCGGATTGGGCCAGGAGAACGTGGTACCCGGACCTTCTAGACATGTCCATCTGCCCTCCAATTCGACTGCCATACAGAGAGGATCTTCTCTCGCAGAAGGAAGGTCAGGTTCTCCATCCAGCCATCAAGACCCTCAACCTTCACGCTTGGTGTCTGAAAGGTTGAGGTACAAGGATTGGGACCTTCCGGATGATGTTATGGAGGTGTTGCTTTCGGCCAGAAGGCCGGCAACTAAAACTCTATACCGCTGCCGTTGGAACAAATTTTGCAGCTGGTGCAGAGAAAAGAATATTGAACCCTTTTCTTGTGGTACACCTATGGTGTTGTCATTCTTACTTTACCTGGCTAATTCAGGCCTACAGGTTGGCACAATTAAGGGCTATCTCGCAGCGCTATCAATCTTTAAGCGCACTGCAGAGGAGCCTTCATACTTCAAAATTCCATTGGTAATACAATACCTAAAAGGATTAACTAATGTTTATCCCCCGAAACCTTTTCAAGTTCCCTTATGGGATTTAAACCTAATTTTAAACTTCCTAAAGGGTGCCCCTTTTGAACCACTACACTCTTGTTCATTGAAGCTTCTCACCCTCAAAACTGTTTTGCTAATAGCATTGACATCTGCTAGAAGGGTTAGCGAGTTGCAAGCCTTATCGTGTAAACCTCCACATACAATCTTTTACAAGGACAAAGTTGTTCTTCAGGTGAAGCCTAACTTCCTCCCGAAGGTAGTCTCGGAGTTTCACATCACTCAGAAGATTATATTACCTTCTTTCTACCCTCCTCCTCATCCGGGGAAGGAGGAAGAGAGACTGCACAGGCTGGACCCTAAGCGAGCCTTGAGCTTCTATATCAGCAGATTGGCTAAGATCAGACAAGCAGACCAACTCTTTGTAGGTTATGCAGGACATAAGTTGGGCCTTCCAATAACAAAACAAACCATCTCCAGATGGATTATTTTAGCCATTCTGGAGTGCTACAAATTGGCAGGAAAGGAGCCTCCTCAAAATCTAAGGGCTCATTCTACCAGGGGTATCGCAACATCCTCAGCCCTTCAAAGAGGGGTGCCAATTCGAGATATATGTGCGGCTGCCACATGGTCGTCCGCACATACATTTACCAAATTCTATAGCCTGGATTCCTCCTCTAGTCAAGAAACTAGATTCGGCAAGGCTGTGTTACACTCTGTCCATTCTGGAAGGGTAACATAACTTTTATTACTCCCGCCTCCAGTCACAATACCACTGCTATGGGAGTCTATCTAAGATAAGGAATACGTCGGAGGACACAATCCCTTCGAAGAACTAGTTACTCTTACCTTGTAACGTTCTTTCGATGGGATGTTCCTCCGACGTATTCCTTATCGACCCTCCCATCCATCCCCGCAGTATGACTTCCTGTGGGTTTGCAGCCTATGCTCCTTCAAGGTGATTAGTCTAATCCAAAAACATTACTGGGGACTACAAAACGGAACTGAGCAACGGACGCTGCGCGCGGCCTTTATAGGCAGGATGACGTCGACGTCGGCACGGAGGCCGTCGAGGGTCATCGACTCGGCGATCATCGACGCGCAGCGCCCTCTGGCGAAAAAAAAAAAAAATTTTCCGAGGCCAGCAAAGCTGAAGGATTTCTATCTAAGATAAGGAATACGTCGGAGGAACATCCCATCGAAAGAACGTTACAAGGTAAGAGTAACTAGTTCTTCTCTACTGTTCCTTCTCACAACCCACCTCCAACTCCGGGTACTACTTGCTAGTCTATGCACAGCATGTGATTGTAAGCAGATTAACAAACATCAGAAGACGTGCATTACTTACCGTAATACCATTTCGAGGGGATTGGGTCCTCTGACGTATTCCATATATATGACAGTAATTACCACAGCTGTGCTGCTTCGGAAAATCTTTCGGCTCCTGCGTCGATTACGCCGATACACCGTCCTCGAGGACCTCCTCCGACGGCCGACGTCACCAGATGTTATAAGTAGGACGCACAACGCCCGTAGCCTCAGTTCCTTTTTTTCCACCAACATGTTCGCTTCGGAGATCTCGGCGCGCCTCGACTCATTGGAGTTTCTGTTCCTTAGGTTCTTCGAACCTGTTCGTTTGTGAAGTATTGTTGGGATGTCTTCCTCTTCTTCCACCCCGCGTCCGGGCTTCAAGAAGTGTGGGGACTGCGGGTCCAAGATGTCGGTGACGGACTCGCACAACGCCTGCCTCTGGTGCCTCTGGGAGGCCCACAACACGGATGATTGTGTCGACTGCCAGTCGCTTACGTCCAAGGCCTTGCGGGAACGTAAGAAGAAGCTGTCGGTCGGTAAGGTATCCAAGCCCCGGAAGGCGAGGTCCAGTGGGCTTTCGACGGACGATTTGAGGGGCGACTCTCCGCATTGTAGTCGTAAGTCTAGGGGGTCTCAGTCCCGGAGTGGGTCCCGCCACTCCTCTGCCTCTTCGAGGCACTCCCGGAAGCACTGTCATCGGTCGCCGTCCTTGTCCGAGGACTCCGCCCGTCTGCGGGTTTCTTATCCCACCAAGCATTCCTCTCCGGAGGAATGGGCTTCCTTCGGGAAGAAAATGTTGGCGATTCTTGAATCGCAGGGCTCCGGTCCGTCCGCGCCTCCCGAGAGGGGTCGGTCATGACCATACTGGAGACACCGCTCGTACGCCTTCGGGCTTGGGTGGTCAGCACGATTCGCGGGAGAGGTCCCGCTCAGACAAGGGGAATCGTTCCAGTCCTGCCCTTTCCAGGTCCCAGTCCTCGACGCGCTCGAGCCCGTGTGCACCTGTGAAGTCTTCAAAGAAGACGTCGACGCCGGTGGCGCCGAGGTCGTCGACTGACTCTCGAGGCTCCGCCACTGAGGAAGTCGTCGGCGCCCAGGCTGTGGAAGGACCCACTCGGTGCACCACCCTCGAGGCCTGTGTCGAAGCCGTCGGTGATGTCGGCGCCGCGATCGACGTTGACGCTGATTCACTCGACGCCTTTCGAGGCTGTGGGGCCATACTCCTGATGTGCAAGCCAGGCTCCTCAACATGCCCTTTGAAGGGGAACATCTTTTTGGCAGCAAGGCTGACGAGAGCCTTGAGAGGTTGCAGACCTCCAAAGCTGCAGCGAAGTCGTTGGCCGCTGCAGTCCGCCAAACCTCGGCCTTTTCGTCCTAGGGGACAGCAGTGGAGGGGAGGTTCCTTTCGCTATTACTCATCCTTTAGTAAAGCGAGAAGAGCTGCAAGTCAAAGGGGCAACCGTAGGAGTGCCAGAGGTGGAAAACAAGGTACTTGAGGTGCCAAGGCTGCGCGAGCAATTGCCTCTTTGCCCTCAGGTAACGCCGCAGTCGCTTCTGCTCAGTCATGAGGCCCATGCTTCGCCGGTTGGAGGAAGGCTGGCGCTGCATCTTGTAGAATGGCGTGCCATTACTTCAGAAGTGTGGGTTCTGGAGATCATAGCCCACAGCTACTGTCTTCCTTTCCGGCAGAGGCCTCACGACAATCCACCAGGGAATCTCTCTTTGAAGAGTCCAGATCCGCTCCTTGCGCAGGAAATTCAAACCCTGCTGGAGAAAGGCGCCATAGAACTGGTGCCTGTAGCGGAAAGGAACAAGAGATGGTATTCCCCTTATTTTTTGATTTCGAAGAAAGACAGGGGATTGAGACCCATCATGGACTTGCGCGGTTTGAACAAACTCCTCAGGAAGGACAAGTTCAAGATGGTTACTCTCAAGTCCTCCAGGCCCTTCAACTTCAGGACTGGTTGGTGTCTCTCGACCTCAAGGACGCTTATTTTCATGTGCTGATCCATCCCAAGTACAGGAAGTACCTGAGGTTCGCGGTTGGTGACTCGCATTTTCAGTTTCGGGTCCTGCCGTTCGGATTGACCTCCGCCCCAAGGGTTTTCACCAAGCTCATGGTGGTGGTGGCAGCGTATTTCAGGAAAGGGGGGATTCACGTCTACCCCTACCTGGACGATTGGTTGATCAGGGCGCGCTCTCCCGAGCAAGTCCTGGATTATCTGTCCGTCACCTGCCGCTCCCTTCACAGGCTGGGCTTCTCCCTCAACTTGAAGTCCCACTTGACGCCAACTCAGCGGCTCCAGTACATCGGAGTAGTGCTCGACACGTCACTGGGGCAGTGTTTTCCTCCCCAGGTGAGGGCTCATCACATTCAGCAGATGGTGCACAAGTTCCAACATGCCCAGTGTCTCCCTGCGTTTGTTATTGAGATTGCTCGGCCTCATGGCATCCTGCATTCTTCTGGTGCCAGAGGCCAGGTTGCGGATGAGATCTTTGCAATGGGCACTCAAGCTCCAGTGGTCTGTCCTGCGGCAGGATGTCGGACCCTGTTCAGGTGCCGTCCTCGGTTGCCCACCCAGGACCTTCTGTGGTGGGCCGTTGAAGGCAATCTGATGAAGGGGGCTCCTTTTTGGCTACCGTGGCCGGAGGTGCCGATCGTGACGGACGCATCTCTCACGGGATGGGGAGCTCATGCCAACGAGTTGAGTCATCGGTCGTTGGTCTCCGTCGGAGTCCAGACTCCATATCAATCTGTTGGAGCTGAGGGCCGTCAGGCTTGTCCTGAAGGCTTTTCTGCCGACTGCGAGGAAAGAATGTCCTGATCCTGACGGACAACACAGTGGCCATGCACTACCTCAACAAAAAGGGGGGGGGGGGCAGGGTCACTTCCTCTGTGCAGGGAGACGATGCAGCTCTGGTTCTGGGCAATCCAGCAGGAAGTTTTAATCTCGGCAGTTCATCTGGCCGGAGACGAAAACGAGACGGCGGATGCTCTGAGCGGGCAGAGCGCGATCTCTCACGAGTGGGAGTTGGCTCAGGAGATTCTCCTGGAGATCTTCGCCCTTTGGGGGACCCCTCAAGTGGATCTCTTCGCCTCAAGTGTCAACCGGAAGTGCGAAAGGTTCTGCTCGTGGGAATTTCCTCCAAGAGGAGCCTTAGGAGACGCGTTCGTAGTGGAGTGGTCCTTCCCACTGCTGTATGCGTTTTCTCCAGTCCCCGTCATTCCGCAAGTGCTGCACAGGTTACGGAGGTTCGGTTCCCAGATGATCCTCATTGCTCCGGCATGGGCCAGGAGGACGTGGTACCCGGACCTTCTCGACTTGTCCATCTGCCCTCACGTCATCTTCCCTACCGAGACGATATGCTCTCACGGGAGGGGGGGGGTCAGGTTCTCCATCCAGAGGTCAGATCCCTCAACCTTCCCGCTTGGCTTCTGAAAGGTTGAGGTATAAGGATTGGGACCTCCCTGAAGACGTGATCGAGGTGTTGCTTTAGGTCAGAAGGCCTGCAACAAAGTCCCTGTACCTTTGCCGTTGGAGAAAGTTCTGCGACTGGTGCAGGGTTAAGAATGTGGATCCTTTTTCACGTGACATTCCTGTGGTTCTGTCTTTTTTGCTTTCTTTGGCCCAAAAGGGCCTGCAAGTGGGTACCGTTAAAGGTTACCTGGCGGCGCTGTCTATATTTAAGCGCTTGTCTGAGGAGTGTTCTTATTTTAAAATCCCTTTAATTTCTAAATTTCTGAAAGGGCTCACTAATGTGTTCCCTCTGTCACCTTTCCAGGTGCCCTGTTGGGATCTGAACCTTGTTCTCAAGTTTCTAATGGGTGCTCCGTTTGAGCCTTTGCATTCCTGCTCTTTGAGACTTAACTCTTAAAACTGTATTTTTAGTTGCGGTCACTTCCGCTCGCAGAGTGAGTGAGTTACAGGCACTTTCGGTTAAGCCACCCTTCACTGTGTTTCACAAGGACAGGGTTGTCCTTAGAGTTCGTCCTTCCTTTCTTCCGAAGGTGGTGTTGGAATTTCATTTAAGCCAGAAGTTTATTCTTCCGGCATTTTATCCTCCTCCGCATCCTGGTAAGGAAGAGGAGAGGCTCCATAGGCTGGATCCTAGGAGAGCTTTAAGCTTTTATATTTCACGCATGTCCCGGGTCAGAGTGGACGATCAACTCTTTATTGGTTACGCTGGAAGGGTAAGGACCCTGCGGTAGGCTTATGGGCCCATTCTACCAGACCAGGGGTATGGCTGCCTCTACTGCCCTGCAGAGGGCTATTCCTATTCGTAACATCTGTGATGCAGCCACCTGGGCTTCGGTCCATACTTTTGTACGTCACTACTCCCTCGATTCTATCCGGGGGCAGGATCTGGCCTTTGGCAAGGCGGTCTTTTACTCTGCAATTTGATTGGGCATTCTAAATTTGTATATTCTAAATTCTTTTCCCACCTCGTTACGTTGGTACTGCTTTGGGAGTCTGTCATAGATATGGATTACGTCGGAGCACCCAATCCCCTCGAAGAACAAGTTACTTTCTTACCTGGTAAAGTTCTTTCGATGGGATGGTCCGACGACGTATTCCATATCGCTCCCTCCCTGCCTACCCCGCTACAGAATTTCTTATGCGATTGCAGCTTACGTTCCGCAAGGCTTTCTGTGGTCATACTGGCAGATGATTGGTGCCACACGTTCTGGGAAAAAACTACAGCTGAGGCTACGGGCGTTGTGCGTCCTACTCATAACATCTGGTGACGTCAGCCGTTGGAGGAGGTCCTCGAGGACGGCGTATCGGCGTCATCGACGCAGGACGCAGACGCCGAAAATTTTTCTGAAGCAGCACAGCTGTGGTGATTACTGTCATAGATATGGAATACGTAGTTGGACCATCCCCTCAAAAGAACGTTACCAGGTAAGAAAGTAACTTGTTCTTCTGATGATTGTATCTGCTTAGATTCACATGCGCCCTCCCTACCTCCCCGCTCGGGGTGGAAGGAACATAGACGTCTTACTACTTCTCTCTTCATGTACTCACTCACTATAGCCTTGGGCTCCCTCATGGCAGAATAAATACAATCGGAGGGTCCTCGGCACGTGAGGGATTTTGGGTACACTACACGTCAGGATGGGGATAGTGTTACAGGCACGCCTATGCCGACGTTCCCTTTCGGCCCCGAAAGACGAGATGCAATACTCTGCAGTTAACAATGGATGTCGACTATATGCACAGCATGTGAATCAAAGCAGATACAATCATCAAAAATGCTATTACGGTAAGTAATGCATGTCTTGTCAGCCCAGTTCCAGATCTCCTTGTCTCTCACTTTGGTTTAAAACACAGTTCTTAACTTCTCTTCTTTGACTGGGCTCACTTGATATCTTCTCTTTACCAAATTCGGCGACAAGGGAAATTACTTGGGCGGTATGCAGATTGTGGGGCCTATCCTTGCCTTGTGAGTGTGTTAACAGAGGGGGCTAATGACTAAAGGAATGTGTAGGGAACAAATGGAGGGTGTATATACCGCCTTCTCATACAATGTTTCCCTTGTCCCCATTCGAGAGGTCTCCTCCCATGAGATCCTCCCATTGAGTACCACCCTCAGGGGGACTATCGGGGAGCAGCCTCCTAGAAAGGGCCTCCCCCCCTGGGAAGAAGTGACGACATCTCAGGATTCGGCGCAGCCCATTCGCACTGACTACCTTCCCCTTCCAGCTCAATAACTCTCTGCTGGCAGCACATTGTGCTAGCTCCATCACACAGTAGCACAGTTTTGTGCTGTAGAATAGAAAGCCTGCCAGTGTTGTTTCTAAGCAGCCTTCTACTAGTTAATGACTTAATAGCAGTAAGAATGTCTTACCAAGTGGTCCTTCAGCTCTTGATTTGTAAGCAATATGCATTTTCTCCCTTCTGCTTTGTTAAAAGCAAACATTGCTAAAGCCAACAGTTTTTCTTGTGCATAGATGTTGAATTGCAATTATCAGGCATTGATGTTGAATGCCCAGTTACATGCATCATTTTCCAGCTGTAGCTATGCCTATTGACTGAGTGCCATCATGGCATTGCCTAGAAAAGGTCTATCCAGTACCTACCCACACACACCAAAACCTTTGGCCTTAGCATTGCTTTTCTATTTTTTTTTTGTGCCAAAAGTGCTGCCGCCTTGCTATACGCTACATTCAAGACAGCCTGTGAGCCTGGATCAAAATAAAGGAACAGCAGTCCAGTTACCACTGTAAGAAACGTGTACTTTCCTCTTATAATAGATACATTTGAATTAAGTTAAGACATTTTTTCTTCATCCTGACGGATTACTGTGCACAAAGGTTTAGTCTAACCATCTGACATTAATTTTCTTTTATCGTTTTCGCCTTTTTTTTTTCCAAATGCTTGATCTAAAACGCCAAATAATTATTTTGGGTCACTGGATTTGCCATATAATTGACATTTTTAATCCTACATGCAGGGATGATTTTCAAGACTGATGTCAGTGGTTTAGGAATCTGTATTTATATGGTTCTGTTTTGTAATATTCAAAATATAAACCCCATCTGTCGATTGACTACATGCACAAGTCACAATCTCATCTGGATTAGATTGGTCAATATTGAACATAGTTGAGCAGTTTTAAGAGTCCTGTACAATCTGGATGGGTTTTAAAACAAAAATTGTGTAAACTTGATGTTTTCATGAACTAATAACTACACAACTATTTTATTTCACAGGAACATTCAGGACGTGTTTTTCGACTCCAGTTCGATGAGTTTCAGATAATTAGTAGTTCCCATGATGACACAATTCTGATTTGGGATTTTTTAAATGTTCCACCCAGTGCCCAGAATGAGACGCGCTCTCCATCCAGAACATACACGTACATCTCAAGATAACAATCTGCACTTTTCTACCCTAATCAGGTAACTGTTTCTGGAAATAACCCCACATTTTTAGGTGACACTAAAGTGTACGCTTCTATTTACTCATGTGATTGATATGACATGAAGCTTAAGGCATGTTTGTAATTTGACACTGACAAAGCAGTAATTCAAAATGTTATCTGCAAATTGTCTATGGACTAAATGCTTCATACTACAGTAACATGAACAGATTATGTTAGTTAGAAAGTGATTTATCATGTGTGCATCTAGGTTAATTCTAATATGTGGCCGCAATTAAACTTAACACAACCTAGGGATCTTTCTTTGGTTGCAAGCAAAACCATTCATTTGTGCAGACCCTGTTATAGCAGGAACCAAGCTATTAAGAGAAATTAAACCACTTTTGGTTCTGTTGTGCTAAATACCGCCATTCTGCATATGTATAGGTTTTAATGTTCATGTATGCTTTGTGTATCTGAAAATGAATTCAGAATAATATGTCTCACTTTCATTGACCCTAAGCTGTGGAGGATGGACATCTGGAGGGCTATATAAAGTATTCTATTCCAGCGATAAATTAACCAAAGGATGTTTAACTGGAGGTCTAACGATGTGGACCAAGGTAGAACTGAATGCAAATATATCTTTTTTTAAAGACTGCTAATAGACCTCATTCTGTTTTGCTGAGACATCCTGGTCAATCCAGTCTTGTTGGTAAATGTGTCTTGAGTCCTGTGGTGAGAATAGAATTATGAAGGATTGCCATCTGGCAAAAGTGTTGAAGACCTGACATTTTTTATTTTTATAATAATAAAATGATGCAGGTAATTCAATCTCTGAAAGGGTGACCTGCTAACCAGGCCCAAACTTTTAGCAACTTCCATACCATAAAGATAGTGTACACCTGTGCCCTGCTGGACCAATATCCTGATCTGCAGCATCTGCTCTCCAGTAACACAGCAGGTTCTGAGGTCACAGGTGCCTTCTTCACAGTTGCAGTGACAGCCAAGTTGTTTCAGCAGGTGCATTTAAGGTATACACCTCTGTTACCAAACCACATAACTGAGTCACTATCCTGACAGTTGTGAACTTAAGCATACGCCTTATCTGAGTGTAAGGTATGGTCACTTTTGGCTCTCATAATTATTAAAGCCACATCAAATGTATCTCCCGTGTCAGCACTGAGCCTGGCTCACCTGTGGAAGAGTTGTTTATTCTGGTCAGACAGCCTGGTAATGCTAGCTTGCAGGGCACTCGACCGAATAACTGTTCCTCTCCTTTGTGAGGGCTGGTAACACCTCTCACTATAATCAAAGGGCACACCCACCCACCAAGGACTAGCCTCACACCAGTGCCACTTGTCTCAAGAACAGGGTACTGGGTCCCTTTAAAGCAGGGTTGCTTTAGTCCAATTGCCTTTGGATTTTTCCCTATAAAGAATGGATCTCCCATTCCTCCTTTGATTCACTTTTTGACAAACATTTGAGGAAGAATTGGTTGGATCTCTGTTGGGAAAGTTGACTTTCCAAAGCCCTCCGCTAATAAGGTGAAGTCCAAGGCAGAGGAAAGCTCTGTTCCATTACCATCCCAAGGGCACATTGGGGGTGACCAACTGCTTGAGCCAGACCTACCTCTCTGCCAGCCTCACCATACTGACGTACCCCGGCAGGTGTGTGCTAGCCTGCCCCATGTTTGGGAGTACAAGGGCAAATCGTGTTCCTGAGCCCCTGGGTTTGGACTCGCAGCAAAACAGAGATCCAAGACAGCCTGGGCCTTTGTTTTCGTAGTCAAACTGCTGCAAGCCACAATTCAACCCAGTCAAACCTATAGGACCCTCCGGAGCTGCCTCTAGCACTGGACTGATCTTCAAACCACTGTGCTGCACTCTTGAATGATTTTGCTGCCTCACCGTGTCAGCTGAGCGTATTCTTGCCTTGGCTCGAACTTTAAGCTCATCGTTGTACCCGCCGAGTTCGAACCGCCAGAATGTTTACTGACTTTTGACATATCGACAAACTAATCCTAGGGGCCTCATCGAACTGCGACCATCGAAAGCTGCATCGAACCTCCCAAATCGAACTATGCATCCAGTCACCAGCATCTTTGCTGTTGAACTGAGCCTGGTGGCCCTCACGATCCGCACTTATACAAATGCCGTCTTGAACCACAGCCAACATCAGCTCGACACCTGCTACCCATCTGGAACAATGTGACTGCTGCACTGGAGCCTGATTCAAACCACATGCATAGCACCAAGAAGTCTGGTTCAACGCAGTTGAACCACCTAGAACAACAAAAAGTAATGTTGCCTAACCTATCCTTTTTTAATAACATTCTGGTTTTTAACTACCTTCACCCCTGTTTCATTGCTGAGAGCGCTGTGTCTTTCCCTCTTTGCATATTCTTCTTTCTACAGTAGTGTTTTATTTTATTTGCATATTTATTGGACATTTGTACGGCGCCAATACACAAGTGTTTTCAGGCGCCACAAGGCAAAAAGGGGCAGGGGGGAGACAACAGTAACGGTCATACTAGGCCTTGTGACATTCTTACCATGAAAGTGCAGAGAACAATGTGCAGGGGATGGAAGTAAGGTGCAGGGGTGGTAAGGGCAACAGCAGGGGAGAGAAGTGCCGGAATGAGGGGCCTAAGGGGCTGAGTAATTTCTGAGGGGAGCCACAAGGGTAAGTGCAAGGGAAGTGGGAAAGGGAAAAGTGCAAAGGTTGGGGTGGACCAACGTTGGGCTAGATTGGGGAAGGGTGCCTGAGGGCAAGTGCTGTTGGGATGCTAGGGGAGACTGGTCAAGGAGGGCATGGCCCACTGTAAGACTCTTAAGGGACTAAGCACCAGTTGCAGAGGGACGATAGCAGGGGGTGGGGGGTTGGTGGAGCAGAAAAGGAAAGTCTTGAGCAGTTTCCGGAACTTAAGAAGATCCGTCTCAAGTCTGAGGGGGGCAGGGCGGCCATTCCAGAGGGAGGCTTCTTCCGTGGAAAGTTATTTACCTTCCACACTCTGCTTGGAGAAACATCTAACCAATAGAGTTGGAGCTAGAGGACTGAAGAACTCAAGCAGGAAGATATTTGGGGAGAGAAGGCTGGATGTTAAGAGGCCCCAGACAGCCTTGTGGATGATGAAAAAGGTCTTGAAATTGATTATTGCAGTCAGCGGGAGCCAGTGGAGAGATTTTAGGGCTGGAGAGATGCAGCCCCTGGGCTTGAGGCCAAGGATAAGTCACGTAGCCCGATTCTGGATTACTTGGAGAGGGCGAAGGGAAGAAAGGGGAAGACTGAGGCAGAGGCTGTTGCAGTGATCCAGCCTAGAGCGAACCTGAGCTCTGGAGACAAGTTTCTGGGCAAAGCTGAGGAAAAGAATGCGCCTGATGAGGTGAAGCTGAAAGTTGGACTTCTTGGCAAGGTCTGTGATGTGCACAGAGAGGAGTCAAAGATCACACCAGGATTTATAGCCACACAAGAGGGTGATGGGAGGGCACCCGAGTAGAGTGGCCAGAGTGTGGTGGGGAAACGGGGAGCAGGTGTCCCAATGAGAAATATCTCTTTCTTACTGGCAATAAGGCAGATTGTTGGCAGAACACCATGCCTGAATAGCAGTCAGGCAGCCGGGTATGAGGGAGGGAGGAAGGGGAGGAGGTAGAGGATGGAAGCTTAAATGAAAGTGGAGTGTCATCAACATAGCACTGGCAATGAGGAGAGAAGGTGGAGATCAAGTGGCCCACGGGGTAAGGTAGATGTTGAAAAGCCAAGGCGGTAGGATAGAGCTGAGGGATGCCACAGGTAGAAAGTGAGGTGGAGGAAAGGGAAGGGCCCAATTGCACTTGGGAGGTTCGGTTTGAAAGGAAGGTGGTCAGCCATGCCAGTGCCCAGTCTGTGATGACGAGGTTGTCAATCAAGCCCTCCTCATACATCGTCTCCGATAGTGTCAAAGGCAGAGGAAAGATCGAGAAGGATCAGAATAGAGGGACAGTTAGTCCAGGTTTGAGAGCAGGTCTTCACAGGTTTTCAGTTGAGCAGTTTCCGTTCCCCTGGATACTCTGAAGCCAGACTTGTGGTCGTAGAGGCAGCAAGCCGATTCGGTATGGAGGGTCAATTGGGAGATGACCAACTTCTCCATGAGTAGGCCCAAGAAAGAGGTGATTGAGAAATGGCAATAGTTTGCTGGACATGAAGGGTGTACAGATGGCCTTTTTATGGAGGGGTTGTGGGAAAGAGCCAAAGGCAAAGCAGTGGTTACAGAGGTCCGCCAAGGAAGGGCGAGTGAGGAGATGTTGTCCTTGATTGTTCTAGAAGAGCAGAGCACCTGGTTAGAGGAGACTTTCATAGAGGGGACTACTCTAGAAAACTCATCCGGTGCAATGGGTGAGGAGAGAATGGGTGGGGGAGAGGTGCCAAAGGAGGCAGGGGTGGGGTGGGGGGTTGGGAGAAGGGTAGAAAACAGCGAGGACAGGATGTCCTGCATTTTGGTGGAGAAGTGGGAGGCAAGTGCAGTGCAGACGGCCTGGGAGGGGGATAGGAGGAATCTGCCGTAGGATTGGCAAGTTCCTTGCTGATTTTGAAAAGCTCAGCCATGTTATTAGTTGCCCCAGAGATGCGGGCGCGGACATGAGCGCTCTTCTTGGAGCGGATGGCGAGACGATATTGCCTTTGGAGCAGGCGGCAAGCCAGTTCGTCAGAGGATGTACCTGAGGCCTGCCACTTTCGCTCGGCAACTTTGCACTTGCGTTTCAAAGCTGCCAAGTCGGAGTCATACCAAGAGTTACATTTGGAGGCAGGCTTCATGCAGAAACTCATGGCAGGTGAAAGGATGTCGAGTGTTAGAGATAGAGGTTAGTCAGTGCAGAGTCAGTAGAAGTCAGAAGTAGGGGCAGTAGGAGGGATGACAGTGGCAGCAAATGCAGCAACTGACACGCTTCATTGGTCGAATGACCGATAAGGAGACTAGCAGTGCGGGTGGAGGCATCATCTGGGGGCCCGGAAGCTTACAGCGGGAGGAGAGGACAGTGGTCCAACCAGGAGAGAGTAGTTGTTAGAGGGTTGGAGAGAGGGATATCAGATGAGATTAGAGCATCCAAGGTGTGTCTGGTAGAGTGGGTTGGACCGGAGGGAAGAATTGTGAGGGAAAGAGTTGGAGGTCACGAAAGAGTACAGTGGCCAAGTCCGGAGAGTCAAGATGGATGTTAAAATTCCCAGGGAAGAGAAGTTTGGCGGAAGAGGCCAGGAGAGAGGAGCGGTCCACCCATTCCGAGAGGAAAAGGGTAGTAGATCCAGGGGGTCTGTAGATGGGGATGAGTAAGGGAGAAAGTAGGAGAGACAGCCTGCAGACAATGCTTTCAAAGGAGTAGAATTGAGTGGGAATGATGGTGGCCGGATCCCACTTGGGGAAAATCAGGGCCACTCCGCTCCCCGAGACTGAGTGGGCCTAGGATTGGATCTTGTAGCCCTTGGGGAGAAGGTGTCAAAAGCAGTGACAGAGCTGGCCTTGAACCATGTTTCAGTGCGAGCAAGGGCGTCCAGGTCTTCAAGAAGGAAACCAATGTCAAAGGAGCAAGAATTGAGGGAGTGGGGCGACAGGAGGAAAGGGGTTGAAAAGAGACGGTACAAGTCAGTCAAGGAGGAGGAGCTTAGGCTGAGAGCTCTGGGCCATGATAGTGCCATTACGATAGACATTGATAAGTGAGCCAAGAGCACTTCCCATCTGGTACCACCATTAACGGGTGAGGTGGGGAAAAAAGGTAAGAGGATAGAGATCATAGGTCAGGAGAAGGAACGACAAAGAGAATGTCGGTAACAATCTGCCTGGAGGAAGCATTGACGTAGGTGTCTATGTGCAGACATGGGTTGGAGACCAGGAGAGCCTTCTTGAATTTTTTCCTTCCAGATTTCGAGCAAAAGGGAGATGCGCAGTGGAAAGAGAGGGACAGAACTGCACAACAGAACTCATTAGGCGGCCTAGCAGCCAAACCGAGCAGAAGAACAGCACTAATAACAGGATCCTAATGAGGGCAGCAGTTCTAGGTACAATACTTGAGGTACAGACATTCACACCTTGGAATTATTGCCTTTCCTCTGCCTGCGTTGCGGATGGAGATTCTCCTGAATGAATAGGTATCGCAATTAGATCCCTAAGCAATCCTTTATTAGAAATTCTGTTGAGTGACTTTTCCCTCCAGTTTGAGCTCTTAGCTATTTTAAATGTCTTGGTGGAGGCCTGTATTTGGACATCCCTGCTTCTATCCACAAAAGAGCTTGAAGAGGGCCTTTATCGTCTGCCTATACTAGAAAGTCAGTGTAACCTACTTATTTTAATTTTGTTTGTAGGTCAGAGAACAATAAGGATTTCCTTTTGAACATCCCTAAAACCTGGATGCAAACTTAGTGGGTATCTCTGAAAAAGATGGGCATTGCCCCAGTACTGAATGTCAAATCGTTACCTGTATTTTGTTTTATTGTGTATATGGTTTGTTACAAACCCTTTACAATCTACAGTTTTAGTTTTAAAAGATCAAGCACAGCAAACCAAGACAGCCGCGTCACATGTGAGCAATAATCAGTTTACACTTTAACATTAGATTCGAAAGAGGCTTTTAAAGCTAGTCTATACCATATACCTATATTAGAATTGATGCTGATTCTCGCAAACCCTGATATTATCTGGGATTCATTTCGGAAATTGATTTGAGGTTGAACCAGGCCGCATCATTTTTCCTCGCGATTGGCGGGTGTAGATTGAATTGAGGCGAGTTCGAAAATATGCACATGTGGGGAGAGCTGGCAACCTGGCGAGTGCTCAGTCTCCCCATGCGCCAGACTGTACGAACACCATGACGCACACTCTACCCAGCTGACTCGAACCATCATGCTGGCATTGTTCTGCCTCCTCTGCAATACTTGTTCTTGCACTACTGGAGATGTTGGATGGCTAATGCATTGTGCTGACTAAAGGTACTTTGGCGGGGCTGGCTGATGCCCCAGCCATTGCCAGCTACCCAGGGAAATATGGATTGGTTGAGAGGGCCCTGCAGGCAAACTTATGGGCATGGCTGGGAGTTGGCTGCACAAAGGAGTGACGGGTGTCTGTCTGGATTTAAAAGCCACTGCCCTGTCAGCAACACACCCTTGCTTCCCCACCACCAGCAGAGGTAAGGCATGAGCGAACATGTCCCTTCCCCAAGTCTGTCCTCTTTTTCACAACCCCCCAAACCCTCGCTCAAGTCCATGTAAGCTGTGCCACAGCAACATACCGCCACTTCCACATAGCCATGCACACCCCTGCCACCTCTGAGTTACTTATCCTGCAGCAAATGTAAAGCAAGGATAAACCGCATCCCTCGTCTATCCATCTAAACCCACAATTTTTTTTTTTTACTGCTGCTCAGTCCCATGACGAGTTTAAGGTAGGATACCCAGCTCCCACTCCCCCGACATTACCCATTCATCACCCCAACACCCCACTTTTCAATCATGTTATGTTACTTGCCATTTATATAGCGCCTTATATATCATTGCTATGACTTCAAAGCACAATCGTCCTTTGTCCAGAATGAAAGTTTGGCAAGATCAGATGTCCACCTCCTGTCATCCCCCAAGTCTGAATATTAGAACAAACGTAAAGTGGGATTGGTCTGCCATGCTACTGAACCCCCCTTTAAACTCCACCTCTATAGCCCCCTTCTTTGTCCCCACAGCAAATGTGCTGCATTATGTGTCCCAGTGTGTGAACAAATGCTTACAGGGACACTTCCCCGCCCCCACTCCACCCCCAATATGTGCATTACTGCTCCTTGACTTGCAGTAGTGATGAGGAAACCCCCGTGCTCTGGACCATCGTTGGGCCTTGTTCATACATTCTTTTCTCTGTCATCTCCCTTTCTCTCTTGTTTCCTGGCTTCTCTATCTCCTTTAAATTTCTTTCTATTGTGTGTCTGTTTTCTACCCCTTCCTCTCGAATTCAGTCCTTCCTTCTCCCTTCACCTGCCTCATGGCTTTGTCCGGTTATTTCCGATTCCCCCACTTTCACATTCATATCACTATTTCTCACACTTCCTGTTCTCCCACCTCCCCAATCTTGGCCTGTTAATTATTTTCCCCCCTCTTCGTCTCCATCTTTCCTCTTGTTTTCCAACTCTGTCATTTACATCATTTGTATCTGTTTCCACTGTCCCCCGGTGGTAGATATAAAACAGATTAAAGAACGGGAAATCGAAAAACATCTAGGGGCAACAGTAAAAAGATGGGCAATTGCATCTCAGACAAAATCCAGACGGGTGAAAACCAAAAGCACTTCAGAGAGAACTGCAAAGACTGGAGTGGCTGCCATGTAAACATCAGATTTCTTTTTGACACAAGTTTCATCCATTCCAATATATTTGATTGTAAGGTAGTTGGGTATACCTACTAAATTTGATGATCAGACTAATAGCGTATTCATACCTACACTACTATAGGCTTGTAAAATGTTGTATCTGCCTAGTGTCCCTTGTCATATAGAAGGCATTTTACTGTCAAACCTGCGCTCCAGCACTTTCCACCAAGCATCCTTTTTGCCCTTCATGTGCAAAAAATTACTGCACACACCAGAATGAATGCCCAATGCGATGGAAGTGGTGGTACGTGACATAGGACAGCCTGTCTGGCATGTTTCATTTTTTGAAAAATTTGGTCCAAGTGAGCACTTTATTCCTCTTCCTGAATAAGATGTAGGTATAATTGCGTGGATTATGGAATTGTCAACTAAGAGAACTCTGATAAAAGACATGTATGTTCTGTTTTACAACTGGATTGTGATATGCGCTGGTCATGGGTACTGTTGCGACTGCACTATTGACATTTGTATGCAGATGCACGGGTGTCATCTACAGCTTTTTTCCTCAGAGGGTGACTACCTTTTGTGTGTGGCTGGTGGCTTAGGTGTGACATTTTGCACCCTGGTAAGCCCATTAGTAACTAAACCCACCAGGGAACTTGGACTCATTAAAGGAAAATACTTTGATGCAGAATATAGACTTTTGAAAGGAAATTGAATTGCCTTCGTGAAGTCTGACAAGAACTGTAACCCATCTGAAAGCGTTACGTTTTTTAGTACAATAAACTGATATATTGATGTTCAGAAAGGTGGGAATTGCTGAAAATGAGGTTGTTTCTAACAACTGAAGGGATTTTTGGAGATGGTTCCATCTACCCAGGTAAAGTCTGAGGTCCTGTTTTGTTTGAGTAATGCATCACAGAAACTGAATGTTTTAGCCGCATTGTTGCATTATATGAGCAGCATAGGGGTTTCTGCAGGGACTGGGAACGTTTTGCTGATCCATTGGAAGAAGCAGAAAGTTCAATTGACAACCAGAATGTCTGTTAGGGGGCCCGATAGGCTTCCAATAGATGTATTCAAAGAGAGAAGAAAATACATATTTGAGCTCTTTCCTTTGTGTAATTACGTAATAACTTATTTGAATAACATTCCTCCCTCTTGGCTTGTAGCCAAGATTATAACTATATACAAAACGGGCAGTACAGGAAATCCCCTAAACCACTCTACCGTTTTGTTAATTGACTCTGCAGGGAAAATATAGGGGGGGGGTGTTCAACTTAGTCAAGTGGATGACTGGATGGAGGATTAAAAGGTGCCCTGACCATGGCAGGTTGGGTTTCACAATGTCTCTGCACCACAGATCACGTTTATATGCTTTCACTCTTATTACAGAAATAGGTTCCCCTACCGAAGGAATATTTCTGTGATGTTTTTATACCTTTTAAGACTGTTTGATGGTACAACCAGAAGCAAGCTATGGAAATGCGTGGTCCTATAATACTCCTCATCCACTGCTTGGAGCAATTGCTGGACTTTATAGCAACACTGCTGCTTCAGTAAAATGGGGCCTGCGTGATGAAAATGCAAACACATTTCAGGTTGAGATGAATGGGACCTCTTTTATGGTAATTGTTGTAAGAAAGGGGGAGGCTGTGGCAATTTAAAGACTATGGTTGGTACAGCGTTAAACGTGGATTTCTTAGACTATCTTGACAGCCATAGCAACAGGGAATGGAAGTGGGTACTCATTTAAACAATTTTTCGAAGGGATTGTGTCCTCCGACGTATTCCTTATCTTAGATAGAAATCCTTCAGCTTTGCTGGCCTCGGAAAATTTTTTCGCCAGAGGGCGCTGCGCGTCGATGATCGCCGAGTCGATGACCCTCGACGGCCTCCGTGCCGACGTCGACGTCATCCTGCCTATAAAGGCCGCGCGCAGCGTCCGTTGTTCAGTTCCGTTTTTCCGCGCTTCGTTGTGCCTCGGAACACCGTTGCTCAGTTCTCGTCAAGATAACGTATATAATATTTAACCTCGATATCGATGGCATCCTCCTCCGACCCGACGACCCCTCGGTCCGGTTTCAAAAAGTGCCGAGACTGCGGGAAGAAAATGTCGTTGACGGACCCTCACAGGGTCTGTTTGTGGTGTCTGGGAATCACGCACCAGAGTTCGGAGTGTGAGGAATGCCTTTCCATGACGGCGAAAGCCTTGAAGGAGCGTAGGGGGAAGCTCGAGAGAGGTAGGTCAACTTTAACTTCCTCGAAAGCTTCTTCGGTAGAGTCGAGACGTTCGTCTCCTCACCATAAAAAACACTCTCGATCTAGATCACGAAGTGGCTCCCACCACTCGTCGACATCGAGACACTCGAAGAAGAGACGTAGGAGATCCCCTTCGTCATCTTCGTCGAGTTCTCCTGAGAGAGTTCATTGCCCCACAAAACGCAGCTCGCAAGCTGAGTGGGAGGAATTCAGGAAAAAGATGCTAAGCGTCTTCGAGAAAGCGGCCTCGTCCCCCTCGAAGACAGCTGAGGGTGATACCCCGGGTAAAAAACCCAAAAAATCTAAACGCCGCGAGTCGCAGTACCCGGCGGAAAAGTCAACCCGAAAGCGCCTCGAGCCATCGGGAGATAAAGCATCATCGACGCCATCGTCGAAAACTCCTTCGAAACAGAGGTCGGCGCCATCGACGCCGTTGTCGAAGGATTCATCGGCGCATCAGTCGATCGAGTCGACGCCGACGTCGACGCCGATATCGACGCCGGTGAAGGAAAGAACCACGGCTACTCCACAGCCAACGGTTAGACAAAAGACCTCCGACTCGACGCCGAGAACGTCGACGTCGTTCTCGAGCAGGACTCCGATCCTTTCGAGTTCCTCGAGGCCTAGTACACATTTCTTGACGCTTTTCACGGCGCCTTCGAGTACTTTCACGTCGGTGTCGACGACATCGACGTTTTCAAGGCCTGTGATGATGGCTCCTTCTGCATTGGAAATGGGGTTTATACCATTCCAAAAACCAAAGTATCCCCCTTTAACCTCGATTTTTGAGGAAAGGGAGGATTCAGACCAAGATATTGATTTACAGAGGACCACATCACCAGAGCCAGAGACTTTCGCCTCTGAGGATAGAAGATTAAAAAATCTTCAGGATGCACTTCAGGAAGCTAGTGGCTTGGACACTTCTCCTGAAGCAGAATTTATCAAACCAGACCCAGGAGAACATGCGGAGACTCCATATAGAGCTCTGATGTCTAGAATCATAGAATTTATGGGTTGGTCTGCACCTTCTCCTGCCTTTCAGCAGGATGACCTCACTGACATACTGGACAAGGGCCCACAGGAGGATCCTGTGGTTCCATTTCACTCTGCTCTACAGAGAAGGATTTTGACAAACTGGGAAACGCCGGAAATTATCCCGGCAGTAAATAAAAAACTGTCAACAAAATACAGGGTGGCTAGTTCTGACCCTGAATATTTGTCAAAACACCCTACTCCTGAGAGCTTAGTTGTACAGGCTGCAACCTCATCAGGCAGCACATCTGCATACCCCACTGCTCCGCAGGATAGGGATGACAAAAAGTATGATGCCATGGCTAAGAAGGTTTTTTCTGCCTGTAGCATGGCGTTAAAGTCTATTAACGCGACCTGTACGCTCGCTAGGTTCAGCCACACCCTTTGGGAGTGCGCTTCATCAGCGGCTGACTGCCTCCAAGAAGGAGAGGAAAGGGACGCATTTTTAAACATCATCAGGGATGGTAAAGATGCGATGTGCGAGACCCTACAAACTGGCCTAGATTCTGCTGACAGTATCAGCAGGGCCATGGCGGCAAGTACCACAATCCGCAGGCATGCGTGGTTGAGGAAGTCTGGTTTTGCCTCTGACGTGCAAACCAGGCTTTTGAATATGCCCTTTGACGGTTCTACCCTCTTTGGAAAGAAGGCGGATGACAGTTTGGAGAAACTGCAAACGTCCAAGGCAGCAGCCAAGTCATTGGGAGCTGCTATCCGTCAGAATACCTTTCGTCCTTCGGGATCATCGTGGAGAGGACGGTCCTTTCGTTACTATTCCTCATATGGAAAGGGCAGAGGACGACCGGCTCAAAGAGGCCAAGGAAGATTTACCCGTGGTGGACGGGGTAGGGGAAAGAAAGCCGCACCCGCAGGAGCAGGAGCCACTTTACCTTCGGCAACTGCATCAGCCGCTTCAAAACCACTCTGAGGTCTCCCCTCACAGAACACCAGTAGGGGGCAGGTTAACTCACCATCTGACGGAATGGCAGGCTATTACGTCAGATGCTTGGGCTCTGGAGACAGTGGCCCAAGGTTACTGCCTGCCCTTCCTACATATCCCTCAGAGTCATCCACCGGGGAACAACCCTTTGAAGCTTCCAGATCCGCTCCTCTTGCAGGAGGTTTTAGACCTGCTAGAGAAAGGTGCCATAGAACTGGTACCTGTAGCGGAAAGGAACAAGGGTTGGTACTCCCCCTACTTCATAATACCGAAGAAGGACGGAGGACTGAGACCCATCTTAGACTTACGGGAATTGAACAAATTCCTCCGAAAGGACAAGTTCAAGATGGTGACTCTCTCTCAGATCCTTCAGGCCCTCCAGCTTCAGGACTGGTTGGTATCTCTAGACCTCCAGGACGCTTATTTCCATGTGCCGATCCATCCCAGGCACAGGAGATACCTGAGGTTCGCAATTGGCAGCTCTCATTATCAATTTCGAGTTCTGCCATTTGGGCTAACCTCCGCCCCGAGGGTCTTTACCAAGCTAATGTCGGTTGTGGCTGCAAGTCTAAGGAGGGAAGGGATTCATGTCTACCCTTACCTAGACGATTGGTTGATCAGAGCTGTATCTTCGGAACAGGCTCAGAGACAACTAGATTATGTTTGCCACTTCCTTCACAAGCTGGGCTTCTCCCTCAATTTAAAGAAGTCACAGATGATACCATCACAGAGACTCCAATTCATTGGAGCAGTCCTGGACACTTCCCTGGGAAGAGCCTTGCCACCAGAGGTGAGGGCTCGAGATATTCTGCAGATGGTCATCAGATTTCAGAATGCCCAATATCTCCCAGCCTACGACTTTCTGAGGTTGCTAGGCCTCATGGCATCCTGCATATTTCTCGTGCCGGAGGCTCGCCTGAGAATGAGATCCCTCCAGTGGGCACTGAGAACTCAGTGGTCACAGTTCTCAGGAAGGATGACAGATCTCCTTCGGATCCCGGTCAAAGTAGCCCGAGACCTTCAGTGGTGGGCCTGTCGGGAGAACATCCTGAAAGGAGAAATGTTTTGGCAACCATGGCCGGAGATAACAGTAGTCACGGATGCCTCACTCACGGGGTGGGGAGCTCACGCCAACGACTTGACCATCAGCGGTCGTTGGTCTCCATCGGAGTCCAGACTACATATCAACCTGTTGGAGCTGAGAGCCATCAGACTAGCGCTGAAGGCTTTTCTGCCGTCTGTACGGGGAAGAAACGTCCTAATAATGACGGACAATACAGTGGCCATGCACTACCTCAACAAAAGAGGAGGCGTAGGCTCACTACCACTGTGCAGAGAGGCGATGCAGCTCTGGTTTTGGGCAATTCAGGAAGGAATCTCTCTATCGGCAATTCACCTAGCCGGAGAGAAGAACTTGACAGCGGACGCTCTGAGCAGGCAGAGCACAGTCTCTCACGAGTGGGAGATAGCTCAGGAAGTCCTTCAAGAGATCTTCGCCCTTTGGGGAACCCCTCAAGTGGATCTGTTCGCCACCAGTATCAACAGGAAGTGCGACAGATTTTGCTCAAGGGAATTTCCCCCGAGAGGAGCTCTAGGAGATGCGTTCGTAGTGGACTGGGAGTTCCCACTTCTGTACGCGTTCCCTCCGGTCCCTGTCATTCCTCAAATGATCAGGAGGTTGAGAAGGTTTCGGAAGACCATGATCCTAATTGCCCCGGATTGGGCCAGGAGAACGTGGTACCCGGACCTTCTAGACATGTCCATCTGCCCTCCAATTCGACTGCCATACAGAGAGGATCTTCTCTCGCAGAAGGAAGGTCAGGTTCTCCATCCAGCCATCAAGACCCTCAACCTTCACGCTTGGTGTCTGAAAGGTTGAGGTACAAGGATTGGGACCTTCCGGATGATGTTATGGAGGTGTTGCTTTCGGCCAGAAGGCCGGCAACTAAAACTCTATACCGCTGCCGTTGGAACAAATTTTGCAGCTGGTGCAGAGAAAAGAATATTGAACCCTTTTCTTGTGGTACACCTATGGTGTTGTCATTCTTACTTTACCTGGCTAATTCAGGCCTACAGGTTGGCACAATTAAGGGCTATCTCGCAGCGCTATCAATCTTTAAGCGCACTGCAGAGGAGCCTTCATACTTCAAAATTCCATTGGTAATACAATACCTAAAAGGATTAACTAATGTTTATCCCCCGAAACCTTTTCAAGTTCCCTTATGGGATTTAAACCTAATTTTAAACTTCCTAAAGGGTGCCCCTTTTGAACCACTACACTCTTGTTCATTGAAGCTTCTCACCCTCAAAACTGTTTTGCTAATAGCATTGACATCTGCTAGAAGGGTTAGCGAGTTGCAAGCCTTATCGTGTAAACCTCCACATACAATCTTTTACAAGGACAAAGTTGTTCTTCAGGTGAAGCCTAACTTCCTCCCGAAGGTAGTCTCGGAGTTTCACATCACTTAGAAGATTATATTACCTTCTTTCTACCCTCCTCCTCATCCGGGGAAGGAGGAAGAGAGACTGCACAGGCTGGACCCTAAGCGAGCCTTGAGCTTTTATATCAGCAGATTGGCTAAGATCAGACAAGCAGACCAACTCTTTGTAGGTTATGCAGGACATAAGTTGGGCCTTCCAATAACAAAACAAACCATCTCCAGATGGATTATTTTAGCCATTCTGGAGTGCTACAAATTGGCAGGAAAGGAGCCTCCTCAAAATCTAAGGGCTCATTCTACCAGGGGTATCGCAACATCCTCAGCCCTTCAAAGAGGGGTGCCAATTCGAGATATATGTGCGGCTGCCACATGGTCGTCCGCACATACATTTACCAAATTCTATAGCCTGGATTCCTCCTCTAGTCAAGAAACTAGATTCGGCAAGGCTGTGTTACACTCTGTCCATTCTGGAAGGGTAACATAACTTTTATTACTCCCGCCTCCAGTCACAATACCACTGCTATGGGAGTCTATCTAAGATAAGGAATACGTCGGAGGACACAATCCCTTCGAAGAACTAGTTACTCTTACCTTGTAACGTTCTTTCGATGGGATGTTCCTCCGACGTATTCCTTATCGACCCTCCCATCCATCCCCGCAGTATGACTTCCTGTGGGTTTGCAGCCTATGCTCCTTCAAGGTGATTAGTCTAATCCAAAAAAAAAAAAAAAAAAAAAAAAAAAACATTACTGGGGACTACAAAACGGAACTGAGCAACGGACGCTGCGCGCGGCCTTTATAGGCAGGATGACGTCGGCACGGAGGCCGTCGAGGGTCATCGACTCGGCGATCATCGACGCGCAGCGCCCTCTGGCGAAAAAATTTTCCGAGGCCAGCAAAGCTGAAGGATTTCTATCTAAGATAAGGAATACGTCGGAGGAACATCCCATCGAAAGAACGTTACAAGGTAAGAGTAACTAGTTCATCTTTAGCAAGATCAAGTGTGTTCACATTGAATTTCGCTTATTCTAATAGCAAGGCATTTAAAGCGGCGTTAGAGGTATATACAATGCAAGCACTAGCAACAGCTCCGTATGGTGTTGGAACAGTGATGCTTAACAAAATTGAGCTGCACTGAAAATCAAATTTTTTTACAGACAAACCTGGAACTCCCCTAGTGCCACAATACAGTTCATCTTGAACTTGATTTACAACATATTGCTTTCGATTTATGTGATGAACTTAGTGATAAGTTGTCCAGGGAGGGGGAGACCGGTCCTTGCTGTGGGCTAATTATGTATGAAATTTGGCAACCTGGATTGGTCTACCTGCCCTCCTCTGAGTTAAACGCTGCAATTTGTTTTCAAATTAAGTATTGGATGATTGTTTGGAGCTGTCTTTTAACTGATGCAGGAATTTCTGCAGTAGACAGAATTTCAAGACCGCATGGGAACTACCCACTATTTATGCTCTGACTTTGTGAATTTGCTTCTAGGTATATTGCCGTTGGACTTGGTCACAAGCATGTGCACAAGTCAAGTAGTGTCAACCAGTTGATTTTGGTATGATGAATGGGAGACAGTGCAGCAGTTTTTAGTTCTCTGTCCGTTGTATAATGATATTCTGTGTAGAAACCTTAATCGGGTTGAATAATTATGGCATTAGATCTTTGTCTAACGCCACCTACTTTCGTGAAGTGGATTTAGTAGTAGGTAACTTAGTTTGCAGAGCATGGATGCACAGAGAGAAGCACCTGAAATATTTTGGCAACTGATCTTTTCCCATTTGTGAAATGATCTGCTTGTGAACATTATTTGTATATATTGGATTGCAGATCTTAAATGGTATGTATTCCATTCTGGGCTTCTTTTATAAAATGTATGTTTATATTGTTTTTTTATACTTTTATTGAATAAAGATACTCGATCATGCCACCATCTTGTTGAATACAGCAACTGTAGGACTTTAACCAAACAGTGCAAAATGATAATTGTGTACATTGTGAGAGATTCCTACATTAATCTCAAAATACCACTCTCTTACCTACCATCTTATTACCTGGATTTAGGACCTAGCTATGAACTGTCTTTGTTCTTTATATAATTATTTTGTACATTTTAAACTTTTGGCTCCTCCCTCAATGCAAATGGGATAACAGGACCCAGGTGTGTCCCCCTAGGATTCTGGAAATTGGTATTAGGCATATAAGTAGTTGCCATTAACATTGGAAACTGCATCTGTAGAATTATTTATTTTTGCTTGTTGACGCTCTACTGGCAAGCCCTAATGCTCATCACCACTGACATTTTCTTTGTAAATAGCCTAACAATCATGACTTTGGAATTCCTCTTCTATTTCTTGTATTTTGTGACAATCACAGCAACATTCTATTGTACCCTGTTCGGGTTGAGGTGAGCAGTTCTAACTAGCTAAGCAATGATGCTCCCTGCAACAATTATTTGGTGAACTAGATCCTCAAAGCCACCAGCCACTTGGTACTAACTGTTTTAGAGGAGGAAACAAACCAGATGCATTGTTATCTCCCGTGATGCAGTTTTAATACTTGAGGTGACCCGGTATTACTGGTTAGTGGCATTCTTGTTTCCAAGCAATCCTTGCCCTACATAATTAACTGAATGTTTCCCCTCAGCTCCACCCCCAAAATCCTAGAGGATGAGGATTGATGCACCATTATTTCTTCAAGGTAACCCCTGCCTGAATGATGCAGTACTCCCATTGTTGGATGGTTCATTCCAACCTGCCCATCAGTAACATAGATAAATAGATAAGTACGATTGGGTCCATTCATCCTTCCAGTAACCTCCCTTTTTATCTCTTCACCCCCTTCATCCAACCCATGAACCCCTTGTTTATTTCCCATGGATTCTGTTCCTAGCTCTCGCCCCCGAACTGATACCTGGGGGTACAAAGGATGCAGGTGGCCATCGGCTCATCCGGAAGGGCAGAGCCCATTCTACTGAGCCTCTGGCTATGCTCCCCTAGGGAAACCTTTCCTATGGTGGTGCCCTCCTTCGTATGAACCCCATAGTGTAGAAGCAGGTACATTTTATAACGTGCATACACACGCCCAATCAATTATCAATAGCAAATACACAGAACCTAAGAATGTGCATGCCTTTGCAGCTGCTTGTCTTGTGGCTATGGTGATGGTGAATTTGAACATCTTTAAAAATGATGGGACAAATATCTATCAATTTTAAGAATTTCATCTGGAACAGTTTGACTGCTCTGCTCTCCTTCTTTAGAAACACTTGCAGGAGGACAGATTCATGTCTAATGTAGCCAAAAGATGCTGCCAGACCTTGAAAGCCATATTGGTTAGTGACATTAACACTGCCCCCACCCTGTGAACGTTACCCTTTTTGATGATAAAGGCTTAATTGAAATATTTGGATTTGAATGAAGACTTTTGTGTGGGAGTGAGACGGGCCTGATTGTTATGGTAATTATTTCTGTGTCTCTCTGAGAGCAACATCCTGAACCTTTGGTATACAATGATTTGTAATTGGTGGCCTGGAAGACTTGTTATAAAGTTACTATTTGTTCTACTCCTTGAGTAAGCGAGCTCCAGGTTTTTGCTGCATTAAAACCTGCAGTCTTGCCAAAGGAATTTCTTCCCTGGTTGCACATTCCTTGAATAATAGGATAACTCCCTTTTCCTAGACAAATATATACATATTTGTAGGGCAGACACTCTCATTGGGAGGGGCTGATGATCCTCCAGTTTCGATTCAGTATAGTGGAACAGCATTGGTGAATGTTTGCAGCTCATGAGATTATGTTCTACTGTACCATTTACCCTTTCGTAATCATCGGCAAATAAAAGTACGTTTTACTTGCAATTCTTGACAAGCCAGCTTTCCTTTCCTCTGTACAGAGTACATTTGTACACTACCCCAACAAGCAGTGTTGTCTAGGGTTGTTGGCTCTGTGTAGGAAAGCAGTGCAGTTGTGGTTCTGGGCTCTGCAAAACATATCCTTGTCAACTGCCCATCTTGCAGGAATGGAGATAGTCATGGCAGATGCTTTGAGCAGGCACAAGTCGTCCTCCCAAGAGAGGGAGATCTGCCAGGAAGTTGTGAGCATAATCGTCACCCATTTGGTGGTGGGGAGGAGGGTTCCATCAGTTAAACCTCTTTGCCAACAGCCTGAACGGAAAGGTGAACGTTCTGCTCCAGGGAATGTCCTTGGTAGGGAGCCCTGGTGGTTGCATTGATTGAGTGGAACTTTGATTTCCTCTATGAATTCCTGCCTTTTATGGTCATCCCTCTGGAGGAGACAGTGAAAGTTCACTCCACCGTGATCTTGCTTGCCCCAGACTATGCTTCAAGGATGTGGCACCCGTGCTTCCGAGCATGTAGATCTGTCCTCCTTGAAACCTCACGTGTGGATCTACTCTCCCATTTGGGGACTGCCTCTTCTACCCAAATCTCAGCAATTCCAGCATTCATGCTTTACTGCAGAGAAGTTAAGGAAGGAGGAGTGGGACCCATTTAATGGCAACCTAGATGGTCTACTTTCTGCCTGGAGCTCAATAGTAATCCCGTCTATGCATATGGGTGGTGCTAGCTTTCTGCTTGGTGACAAATTCAGTGTCTGGATCCTTTGATATTTCCAACCTACTGTTTGATTATGTTCTCTATTGCACTGTGAAGGGTTCCCTGGCTATTTCTGCCTCTAATAGAATGCCCATCCTCACTGTACCCACCATTCTGTGGTTTTTGCTGGGACTATCCAACCAATTTCCCCCACGCATGTTTGTAATTGCGTGGGATTTGAACCTTGTATTTACATTCCTTCTGGTGGATCTATTTGAGCCTGTACTTCAGTGCTCCTTGAGATTGCGAACCTTGAAGTGAAGTTTATTTTCCTGAATGCCATCGCCTCAGTTAGGCAGGTTTCAATGAAACCTCCCTACCTTGTTTTCTCCAAGGAGGCTACTCTGAGGGTGAGACACTTTTTGCTTCCAAAGCTTGTGTCACTTTCTAACGGAAGCTCACCTTTCTGTACTCTTACGTCCCGTCCGCCTTTCCTCCATTCTGTATGGGCATCCCTTCCAAAGGACGGGAGACAGAACCTTTTTCACAAGAACAAAAACCTTCTTCCCCTTTAAATTTAGAGGCGCGCAGGGGTGCGGCCCAGGGAGCATGCACTGCCCTGACTCCGCCCTCTGGCGCTACACCTCAGTCCCCTTTTCCGTGTCGAAGGGAACTGGCCGTATTCACCAGCGCTCCTGGGCTTGGCTTTGGTCATGTAATTCCACACGCAGATACTTCTCTGTATTTTTTTTTGGTCTTTTTATCATTCAGGTACTCTGTCCTCAGGTGTCACGCTCCTCCCCAGCTCATGTCGAATTCTACAGGGTTCAGCAGTTGTCCATCTTGCAACGGGCTCTTTCCAACTTCAGACCCCAACGCCCTTTGCCTACATTGCCTTGGCCCAGACCACGGTTGGCAATCTTGTTCAGCGTGTGACTCGCTGTCCTCGAAAGCGTGGAAGAACAGACTAGCCAGGTGGAGGGAGCACTTCCAGAAGTCGCCTCCAGAGGATCTCAAGAACATTGTGTAGCCAAGGTAGGGCCTATATTCTCAATCGCATCCCCGCAAGGGAGACTCCTTCCCAGGGACTCACCCGCTTGGGGGGGACCGGTCAGCTCCTTCTAAACAGCACATGCACCGAGGCTGCTTCAGCTACCGGCCTTCGGGTCGAAGGATCCTCAGATCCTCCCGGTGGGAGTGTTGAGGGACCAGAAGTTTCTTTTACCGGGTCTCCGCCCTTTTACCGGCACCATGGCCAAGGGGCTTCACCCTAATACCGGCAATACGTCTGAGGGGGCGCCTAAATGCAGCTCTATCGACCCCTGGGTCGAGGGTGTCACACCTACCAAGCCCAGGCCCGAGGAGCAGGGTAGGCCTCGTGATCCACACGCAAGAGTCTTGGAGGAGGCCGGGCCCAGCGGGCCGAGAAACACGTCGCAGGCACGTGGCAGGCAGCTCGACAAGAATGCCACCGTGCCAGAAAGAAGCACCCATCTGACGCCATTCCAGGAATTCAGCAAAAACGAGTGTCATGGTGGGACTGGCCTCAACCAGGTACGTGGCCTACAGTCTACCCCTCATTTGCGCAGGGCAGCTTTCCTTTGCGTCCATATGGGCAGGGTACGCAGCGGCTCCAGTAGCTCCCTGCTACCCCGTCAGCACCCCATGCCACCTCTTTGGCCAGTGACGAGCTGCTCTTCGAGAAGTTCCTTCGCCTCATGAAGTCACCTGAGATGGGGGTTATCATCAAGGACGCCATCACTGTGTTCCTCCCTACGATGCTAGCAGCACCACAGATGCCGACGCCCCAGGCCCAGGCGCAGCCACCTCCTCCGGCTCCCCCCAGGCGGCTCTGAACCTGCCACCACCGCTTCCGCAGCCTCTGGTGGTGGTCACAGTACCCCAGGCTCCGGTGCCAACTACTCCTCCTCCTACACAGGACACCCCAGTCCCACAGGATACAGATGAGGAGGATCATCCTTACACGCCATCCTCAGCCAGGGCCTTCCACGAACGTCTTGCTGGGCTGGGAGAGTATCTGGGCCTTCCCCAGCCCAAGGTTGAGCAGTTGGCAGAGGGGGTCCTGGCTGAAGTTCTCGCACAAAGCCCCTCTGCCAAAACAGGGATTCCAATGCAAACTGATGTAGTCTCCCTGGCCAAGAAGGGTTGGCTCAAGCCCCACTTGGCCCAGCCGGTCAATCGACACCTGCACGCCAAGTACAGGCAGATAGAGGGGGATACACTCTTGCTCTCGGCCCATCCTCCGCTGCACACCTCAGTGATTGCTGCGACATCACTGTACTCCAAGCCTCAGTCGTGCTCGGTCTCCTCCTCTGCGGCGCTGCTAGTCAAGGAGGAGAAGATCTTGGAGGCATACAGCAAGAAACTCTGTTCCAACACATCCTTGCATCTTTGTCAGGCCAGCACAGATGCCATGCTGGCTGCTGCCAACCAAAGATTATGGCGGGAAATTGCAGACTACCTTCCGGAATTCCCCGCCAAGAGCCAATCGTGCTTTAAGGCGGGGCTAATCGAGGCTAAGGTGGTGGCGCATGACCTCATGGAATCCACAGTGGACCATATTGACACCTCTGGCCGTGCCATCTGCCTTGCCACGGACATGAGAAGGACAGCCTGGCTCCGGGCAACAAAATTCAACCTGGACGTCCAGGAACGCAACCCAGATCTACCATTTGAAGTGGGGGCCCTGTTCCACTCCTCCACGGATGAAGAGTTGGACAAAAAACAGCTGCTCACAAGTGGCCACGTCTTTATCCATCCTTGCAAAGACCGCGCCCAAATCATACACCCTATCTCAGCAACGCTCCAAGAGGGGTCGTACATACGGAGGCTTCCGGGGCTTCAAGGTACGTAGATCTAGGCAGCAGGACCACTTGCCGTCTCAGCCACGGCGCAAGCAACAAAAAGGGTGGGGGGGGGGATTTTTCCAGCCCCCCACCTCCGCGACAGCCTCCGAGGGAATGAAGGCATGACACGACCCTTCGGGTCCACATGTCTCTGGTGGGGGGCAGACTTGCTCTCCATGCACACTTCTGGCGCCAGAATTTCGCAGACCCCTGGATCCTCTCTGTAGTATCCACAGGGTACCGCCTCCCTCCTCCCCTCCACTCCCACAGGTTGGGACAGCAACTCTTTTGGCGGAGATGATCTCGCTCGTAGTGGAGGAAGTCCAAGCCTCTCAGCGAGGCTTTGGCTTTTACTCCAGGATTTTCTCCATTCGGAAGAAGAACCAGGCGGGACTGAGAGTTGTTGATCTTTTCCACCCTCAACCTCTCCTTACCCCTGCATACATTCAAGATGGTCACGTCAGCTTTAATAGCGGAGACATTGGACAAGGGAGACTGGATGTGCTCCCTGGATCTGAAGGACGCATACCTACATGTCCCGATTTGGCAGCCCCATCGTTCTTTCCTGCTGTTCAGGATCATGGGCTTCCATTTTCAATACAACGTTCTTCCTTTTGGCCTGAACTCGGGGTCTTTCCCAGGCTCTTGAATGCGGTGGTGGCCCTCCTCAGAGCGCATGGCCTCCACATCTACCCATACCTCGATGATTGGCTCGTCAGGGCTACATCTCCGGAAGCGGTTCTCCACTCTTCCAATGCCCTTATGAACACACTGCATGATCTGGGCTTCTCGCTCAATCTCAAGAAGTCACAGCTGCAGCCTACACAGACTGACATTCTTGGGCCTCATCTGGGACATGTGCTCCGAGAAGGTATTTCTGTCGGAGGACAAAATCTCAGCCATCAAGAGGGCCACCGCCCACTTCCTCAGCAGAGAAGTGACCTTGGCGTGGTGGCACCAATATCTCCTGGGTCTTCTAGCAGCGGTCTTATTAGCCATGCCGCACACAAGACTAAGGATGAGGAGGATTCAGCTGCACTTTGCGGGGCTCTCAATCCGAGATGATCAAGGTTCCTCTATCTCCCCACCTGGACCTGACTTGGTGGTCCAGAGACTGCAACCTGCGGACGGGCAAGCCCTTCCGGGAGCCCACTCCGCAGGCCACCATCACCACGGATTCCTCGCTGGAAGGCTGGGGAGCCACCCTGGACGATCTCACGGTCCACGGCATCTGGACTCGACAGGACCAGGAATACCACATCAATTGGCTAGAGCTGAACGTCATCTAGCTGGTGCTGAGGATATTCCTACCACTTTTCAGGGGCAAGGATGTCCTCATCCATACAGACATCTCGGCTAGAATGTATATCAACAAGCAGTGAGGCACCAGATCCCCTCCCCTGTGCAGACTGACGATCAGCATGTGGGAGTGGGCCCTGGAAAACGACATTTACCTGACGGCAGTCCACCTCCTGGGGGAATCCAACCTGGAAGCGCACAGGCTCAGCAGGCTGGGAGCGGACAATTAGGAGGGGCAGCTAAACAACCTCGTTATTCAGGAGATTTTGAACAGATGGGGTCACCCCCAGGTGGATCTCTTTGCCACCTGGCACAACAAGAAGTGTCCCCAGTTTGCCATCTGGCAAGGTCAGGGCCCCGGCTCTCTGGGCGAGACGTTTCACCTCCAGTGGACTGGCATGAAAGCCTACACATTTCCGCCCACTCCCCTGGTTCACAGGGTAATGTGCAAAATCAAGGAGTCTCGCCAAATCCACATCATTCTAATAGCTCCAGGGTGGCCGGCCAGGCCATGGTTTTCGGAGCTGCTCAGGCTCTCGAAGTGCCCCAGATTCACCTCCTGACAGGCCCAGCACAACTTCTGGCACAGCAAGGGGGCAGAGTCGTCCACCCTGCACCAGGGAAACTAGCCCTCACAGCGTGGTACCTGAGCAGGTAACGCTTCGACACCTTAGCCTCTCACAAGCCAATCTGGAAATCATAGAGGGCGCCAGGAGCAAAGCTACCAGGGCCCAGTACAAAAGCAAATAGACCAGATTCTGTCACTGGGCAGACTCCAAGGGAATCGACCCACTGGCATGCACCTTGGACGAAGTGCTCTCATTACTTCTACGTCCCGTCCCCTTTCCTCCATACTTTTGGGACATTCTGTCCTGTGGGACGGGACTGGAGCACTTTTTGTAAAAAAGCATCAAATTGAAAAATGTGTCCTTCTCATTCCACGCAGGGTACCGCACGCGGCCGTAACCCCTCCCTCCTTAGCTCTGCCCCGCGCACCGCCCTTCAGTCCTTTTCCCTGCGCGGTCGGGGCTGGACGCACTAGCATCACTGGGAAGATCTTTTTCTTCCCGTTGTCATTCTCTCCTGCTCCGGTTCTGCGGTCGCGTAGTCCTCCGACCATGCCAGCGTCTGGGATTTGCCACTTGTTCCTCTTGTGAGAGTCGCTAGGGCGGATCCCCATTCTCTCTGCTTGGTGTGTCTGGGACCGGATCACCGTTGGGACTCTCGTTTCTTCTGTGACTCCCTTTCGGTCCGGTCACTTCAACGTCTTCTTCGTCGGTGGGAGGAGATCTTCCAGAAGGTTCCTCCATCGCATTTCCAGCTCTTCATTGACGGAAAGAAGAGACGCCTGGTAAGTTCCTTATTTTTCAGGGCACCCCAGCCGGGGGACTCCTTCCCAGGGTGCTCCAGGTCCAGGAGGGGCTTCAAAAGCTGTGCTACCAGCGTTCTCCCTGAGGTGCCTCGCAGGCCTAATGGGCATACCAGGGTTTTCTCAGAGGGTTTCTGCAAGGGCCTGCCTTTACAGGATCACGATCCGAGGTTCACCGATCAGGTGCTAATAGCCAGCATAGTCGTGCTGAGGCGTTGGGTACTGGAGTTCGCTCAGAGGTCTCCTTGTCAGGAGCCTCCCACACAGATATCGGGGTGCACCCTGAGGCCTCTGAGGCTTTCTGTACCGAACCACGGTTCGAAGTCCCTCTCGAGGGAGCTATTAAGACCGGACTCTGTTCCGCGGTTCCTCTTAACGAGGCTAAGGTGTGTAGCAACAGAACTGAGAGGCGTGTTAAGGTCTTGTCTGTGAGGTGGATTCCTCAACTTTCCCACGCTAGCAGAGTCAGCGGTTCTGTTGAGGGGGCACAGGGAGAGGTCATCGACTAACTCCTCTGTTACCAGCATTGCTGTGGTTCCTCCTTTGGAGGCTAATTCAAGGGACAGGATGTCCAGTAAACATCCAAGGCCCGATGCTTGTGTCAAGGCTAACATTTCTGTCAAGTCCCCTGACCAATCTGTGGAGTCAACTGTCTCATCTACACATGTGACGCAGTTCTCCTCAGATGTTCACAAAATGGTGGGCCTTCCCTCGTGGTCTACGGCGGCCATTTTTGATTCTTCCCTCACACCCACGCTATTGACGGCGGGTGTTGGGAACCTTCTTTTCGGTGGACAACCTTTCCACGCGACAGTGTGAATCCGTTCCGCCCTTTCTATGACTGGGGTGCTCGGAGACCTCTACCACATTCAGTCTCGCTTCCTCCATCTGCCCCATTGGTCTATGTAAACCCGGTTGGTGGTGAGCCCTCCTCACTGCGTTCATGGGGTTATGCTCCTCGTGAGAGGCCTCTGCCCACTCGAGCACCTAAGTTCTCTGCAGAGGATACGTTTTTTGGGAAATTTCATAGTCTAATGAACTGTGATCCCATAAGGGATCCGGATGCTCTAGACGACCATTTGGCAGATCAGGACAGTGAGGACCAGCCCCGCTCTGTCCGAGCATTTCACAACCGGGTACTGAACATGTCACTCCTTGACATACCAGTGCCTGAGGCACCCGCTCCGCTGGAAGGGGTGCTTTCGAGGGCACTAACCTTGTCTCCACAGGAGCGCATCGGCCTGTCCTTCAGAGGGACGTCCTGGCCGAGGCCCGCAAGGTCTGGGATAAACCCCACACCGGGCTGCACGTAAATAAAAGGATTGACGCCTGTTACAGGCTTCACAACTCTGAGGAAGTAGCCTTAGCGTCATGCCCGCTCCCATCCTCGACGGTGTTAGCGGCCGCCACTCTGCAATCCAAGCCAGCCTCTGTGTCTTCCGCAGCTGCGGCTCAAGTTCTGTCCAAGGAGGACAAATTGCTAGATTCCTTGGGCAAGAACATTTTTGCCAATTCGGCGCTTCAATTGCGTCAGGCTAATGCAGAGCTCATCCTGGCGGAGGGGAACATGAAACTGTGGAGAGATTTGTCTGACTTCCAGGAGTTCATTCCTGTTGACAGGTTCGAAGACTTTAAAGGCGGCTTGTCAGACACCTGGCTGTTGGCACAGCATATGCTGGAGGCTGCTGCGCACCATGTTGACACCTCGGCTCGTGGCCTCATGCTGGGGGTGGATACCTCTCGTCTGGCTTGGCTTCATGCAACAAAGTTATCGAAGGAGGTCCAAGATAAAGTTCTGGACCTGCCTTTTGAGGGCAAAGAGATATTTCATTCTTCAATGGATGACAAGCTCATCAAGACTAAGGCGAGCACGCAAGCTGCCAAGTCTGTCGCTGCTTGTGAAGGCCCCAGTCAAAGCTCAGAGATCTGGGTCCCTATCTCGATCCTCTTCAGGCTTCAGAGGGTTCCAAGACCGCAGGTCGCGCAGGACTGATCCTCCGCCAGGTAACTCCCACCAGAGGCAGTAACGTGGCCTTCAGAAAGATCTGCGGTTCTCCTTGGGAGAGGAGCACTACCAGTTTTGAGTGCTCCCTTTTGGTCTCAGCTCGGCACTGCATGTCTTCACGAAGATGTCAGTTATAGCGGCCTTTTTAAGGCTACAGGGTATTCATGTGTATCCGTATTTGGACGACTGGCTTCTGCGCAGTCCTTGTCTGGTGAATGCCTCAAGCAATCTTCAGTAGCTCCTTCAGCTCCTGTTCAGTCTTGGGCTGTCAGTGAACTGGCGGAAATACTCCATGACGATCACTCAGGACCTGATATTCCTGGGTTTCCGTTGGAACATGATCGACTGCAGAGTGTACTTGACGGTGGACAGGATGGCGGATCTGTTAACCATGTGTCAAGTCTTCATTCAGTCGGAAAGCATGTCCTCCTGGTGGTTCCAGAGTTTTCTGGGCCTCATGGCCTTGTGTGTTATTGCTCTTCCCCTTGCGCGTCTCAAGATGCGACTTACGCAGTTGACTCTTTGGAGCTCCTGGCTTCAGGCTGTGGACCCGGACACCAAAATGGTTCTGGTTCCACCCTGCATGATGACCGATCTCCTATGGTGGTCTTCTTCCAGCAATTTGTCGGTGGGTGTGCCTTTTCAGGAGCCCTCCCCTCAGGTACCCATTACGACAGACTCTTCCCTTATCGGGTGGGGTGCGACGATGGATCATCTTGAGGTTTTCGGCCTATGGTCGCTGCAGGACAGACAATTTGACATAAATTATCTGGAGCTTCTGGCGATTTTCCTGGCGCTCAAAGCTTTCAAGCCAGGGATTATCAACAAAGTGGTCCGCATCCGCACGGACAATGCGGTATCCATGTTTTATGTCAACCAGCAGGGGGGTACCAGGTCACCTCCCCTTGTAGATCTAGCCATTCAGATTTGTGAATGGGCCATTCAGCACAATGTTTGGCTGTTGGCAGTACACATTCCGGGCCAGCTGAAAGTAACGGCAGATTCGAGGGGATTGGGTCCTCCGACGTATTCCATATCTATGACATGTAATCACCACAGCTGTGCTGCTTCGGAAACTTTTTCGGCGTCTGCGTCCTGCGTCGATGACGTCGATGCGCCGTCGTCGAGGACCTCCTCCGACGTCCGACGTCATCCGATGTGATAAGTAGGACGCACGACGCCCATAGCCTCAGTTCCGTTTTTTCCGCGAACGTGTTGCTTCGTGTTTCTCGGTTTGAACGCCTCGACTCTTTGGAGTTCTGTTCTTCTCGGTTCTTTGAACCTGTTCGTTTGTGTTAATCCTTCTGAAGATGTCTTCTACTTCGTCTTCGACCCCGCGTCCGGGTTTCAAGAAGTGCGGGGAGTGTGGGTCCAAGATGTCGGTGACGGACTCGCACGGCGCCTGCCTCTGGTGCCTCGGGGAGGCCCACGACACGGATGACTGTATCGACTGCCAGTCGCTCACGTCCAAAGCCTTACGCGAACGTAAGAAGAAGTTGTCGGTAGGTCGGGTGTCCAAGCCCCGGAAGTCGAAGTCTGCGGGGCTTTCGACGGATGATTCGAGGGGTGTCTCTCCGTGTCATCGTCGGAAGTCTCGTGGGTCTCCTTCTAGGAGTCGGTCTCGCCACTCCTCTGCCTCTTCGAGGCATTCTCGGAAGCGCTGACATCGGTCGTCTTCCAGGTCCTCTTCGGAGGGCTCTGCCCGGCACGTCGCTTACCCCTCGGGCCGTGCAACGCCGGAGGAATGGGCTTCCTTCGGGAAGAAGATGTTGGCGATTCTTGAGTCGCAGGGTACTCAGCCGTCCGCGCCCCCGAGTGGGGTCGGTCGTGTGAGGTCGAGAGACACCGCTCGCAAGAGTGGTCGGCACGAGTCACGGGAAAGGTCCCGTTCGGACAAGGGGACTCGTTCTCGACATACCCGTTCCAGGTCCCGGTCCTCGACGCATTCGAGACCGTGTGCACCTGTGAGGTCTTCGAAGAAGGCTTCGACGTCTGTGGCGTCGAGGGGGTCGACAGGTTTTCTCGAGGCTCTGGCTCCGAGGAAGTCGTCGATGCCGTCGACGCTCAGGTCGTCGAGGGACACGCTCGGGGCTCCGGCCTCGAGGGCTGTGTCGACGCCGCCGATTCTGGAGGCGCTGCATCTGACGTCGACGCCGATTTCCTCGACGTCGATCCTCTCGGCGCCGATGCCGGTTCTCTCGACGCTGGCGCCGATTCGCTCGACGCCTTTCGTGTCGGAGGTACCCCGGGGCACGGGTGGACCCCCTAGGAAGGCTCTGGTTAAGAGCAAGCACTCTCGAGTGCCTTCTTTTCGCCACCTGGATTATATTTCAGAGGCGGATGAGGATTCTGATGGCCTGGTTCCTAGTCAGGTTCCGGATGACATTGTCTCGGGCCATAGTCAGTTTGACGAGTTGAGACAGTCACTGCATGATGCCAGTGGACTGGACACCTCTCCGGAGGTGGAGTTTTGTAGGCCTGAGCCTGGCTCTCATGCTGATTCCTCATACCGGCGCCTTATGGCTAGGGTTTCTGAGTACTTGGGATGGTCTGCTCCCCCAGGGGAGTTTGTGCAGGATGATCTGACGGACATCCTTGATGTTGGTCCCCCAACTGACCCGGTTCTGCCGTTCCATATGGCTTTACAGAGAAGGGTGGCGGCGGCTTGGACTGCTCCGGAGAGTCTCCCGGCGGTGGGCAGATCCTTGTCGCGAAAATACGTCCAGCCAGTGGCGACCCCTGCTACTTGACCAGGCACCCCACTCCAGAGAGTTTGGTGGTGCAGGCGGCCACGGCCCCGGCGAAGCAGGCGTCGTACCCTACCATCCCTCCTGATAGGGACGACAAACGTTTTGATGGCTGGGCGAAGAAAGTGTTTTCTTCTGGTGGTATGGCGCTTCAGGCGGCCAACTCCATTTGTGCCTTGTCACGTTTCACGCACACTCTGTGGAACTGTGTTGCGTTAGCGGCTGAACATGTTCCCGAAGGGGATGAACGGGATGGTTTCCTTGCTATGGTCCAGGATGGTAAGGATGCCATGTGTGAGTCCGTTCAGTCGGGTTTGGACTTAGCTGAATGCGTCAGTAGGTCCATGGCGGCGAGCACCGTGATAGGCAGGTTTGCGTGGTTGCGGAAGTCGGGGTTTGCGCCTGATGTGCAGTCCCGGCTCCTCAACATGCCCTTTGATGGTGAACACCTTTTTGGCAGCAAGGCTGACGAGAGCCTTGAGAGGTTGCAGACCTCAAAAGCTGCAGCGAAGTCGTTGGGCGCTGCAGTTCGCCAACCTCCGCCTTTTCGTCCCAGGGGACAGCAGTGGAGGGGTGGTTCCTTTCGCTATTACTCATCCTTCAGTAAAGCGAGAGGAGCTGGCAGTCAAAGAGGCCAACGCAGGGGTACCAGAGGTGGACGACAGGGTACCCGTGGTGCCAAGGCCGCTCGGGCAGTTGCCTCTTTGCCCTCAGGTAACGCCGCAGCCGCTCCCGCTCAGTCGTGAGGCCATGTCCCATGGTTCGCCGGTTGGGGGAAGGCTGGCGCAGCATCTTGTAGAGTGGCAAGCCATCACTTCAGATGTGTGGGTTCTGGAGATCATAACCCACGGCTACTGTCTTCCTTTTCGGCACAGGCCTCGCGACAATCCACCGGGGAACCTCTCTTTGCAGAGTCCGGATCCGCTCCTTGCGCAGGAAATTCAAGCCCTGCTGGAGAAAGGCGCCATAGAACTGGTGCCTGTAGCGGAGAGGAACAAGGGATGGTGTTCCCCTTATTTTTTGATTTCGAATAAAGACGGGGGATTGAGACCCATCATGGACTTGCGCGGTTTGAACAAACTCCTCAGGAAGGACAAGTTCAAGATGGTTACTCTCTCTCAAGTCCTCCAGGCCCTTCAGCTTCAGGACTGGTTGGTGTCACTCGACCTCAAGGATGCTTACTTCCATGTGCCGATCCATCCCAAGCACAAGAAGTACCTGAGGTTCGCGGTTGGCGACTCGCACTTTCAGTTTCTGGTCCTGCCGTTCGGATTGACCTCCGCCCCGAGGGTTTTCACCAAGCTCATGGTGGTGGTGGCAGCGCATCTCGGGCAAGGGGGGATTCACGTCTACCCCTACCTGGACGATTGGTTGATCAGGGGGAGCTCTCCCGAGCAACTCCTGGATCATCTATCGATCACCTGTCGCTCCCTTCACAGGCTGGGCTTCTCCCTCAATTTAAAGAAGTCCCATTTGACGCCAACACAGCGGCTCCAGTTCATCGGTACAGTGCTCGACACTTCCCTGGGGCAGTGTTTTCCTCCCCAGGAGAGGGCTCTTCACATTCAGCAGATGGTGCACAAGTTTCAGCATGCCCAGACGCTCCCAGCGTTCGAGTTCCTGAGGTTGCTCGGCCTCATGGCATCCTGCATTCTTCTGGTGCCAGAGGCTCGCCTGCGGATGAGATCTTTGCAGTGGGCACTCAAGACGCAATGGTCGCAGTCCTCCGGCAGGATGTCGGACTCGATTCAGGTGCCGTCCTCGGTCGCCCGGGACCTTCTGTGGTGGGCCGTCGAAGGCAACTTGATGAAGGGGGCTCCATTTTGGCTTCCCTGGCCGGAGGTGACGATCGTGACGGATGCATCCCTCACGGGATGGGGAGCTCATGCCAACGGGCTGACAGTCAGCGGTCGTTGGTCTCCGTCGGAGTCCAGACTCCATATCAATCTGTTGGAGCTGAGGGCCGTCAGGCTAGCCCTGAAGGCTTTTCTGCCGTCTGTGCGAGGGAAGTATGTCCTGATCCTGACGGACAACACAGTGGCCATGCACTACCTCAACAAAAAGGGCGGGGCAGGGTCACTTCCTCTGTGCAGGGAGGCGATGCAGCTCGAGTTCTGGGCCATCCAGCAGGAAGTTTCGATCTCGGCAGTTCATCTGGCCGGAGCCGAAAACGTGACGGCGGACGCTCTGAGCGGGCAGAGCGCGATCTCTCACGAGTGGGAGTTGGCTCAGGAGATTCTCCTGGAGATCTTCGCCCTTTGGGGGACCCCTCAAGTGGATCTCTTCGCCTCCAGTGTCAACCGGAAGTGCGAAAGGTTTTGCTCGCGGGAATTTCCTCCAGAAGGAGCCTTAGGAGACGCGTTCGTGGTGGAGTGGTCATTCCCGCTGCTGTACGCGTTTCCTCCAGTCCCCGTCATCCCGCAAGTGCTGCGGAGGTTACGGAAGTTCGGTTCCCGGATGATCCTCATTGCCCCGGCGTGGGCTCGGAGGACGTGGTACCCGGACCTTCTCGACTTGTCCATCTGCCCTCCACGTCGTCTTCCCTGCCGAGACGATCCGCTCTCACGGGAGGGGGGTCAGGTTCTCCATCCAGAGGTCAGGTCCCTCAACCTTCACGCTTGGCTTCTGAAAGGTTGAGGTATAAGGATTGGGACCTCCCTGAGGACGTGATGGAGGTGTTGCTTTCGGCCCGAAGGCCGGCAACTAAGTCTCTGTACCGTTGCCGTTGGCGTAAGTTCTGCGACTGGTGCAGAGTTCAGAATGTGGATCCTTTTGCATGTGACATCCCCATGGTTCTGTCCTTTTTGCTTTCTTTGGCCCACAGGGGCTTGCAAGTGGGTACCGTTAAGGGTTACCTGGCGGCGCTGTCCATCTTTAAGCGCTCGTCTGAAGAGTGTTCTTACTTTAAAATCCCTTTGATTTCACAGTTCCTGAAAGGGCTCACTAATGTGTTCCCTCCGTCACCTTTCCTGGTGCCCGGTTGGGATTTAAACCTGGTTCTTAAGTTTCTTATGGGTGCTCCGTTTGAGCCTTTACATTCTTGCCCTTTGAGGCTGTTAACTCTGAAAACTGTGTTTTTTAGTTGCGGTTACTTCCGCTCGCAGAGTGAGTGAGTTACAGGCACTTTCAGTTAAGCCTCCCTTCACTGTATTTCACAAGGACAGGGTTGTCCTTAGAGTTCGTCCTTCTTTTCTTCCGAAGGTAGTGACGGAATTTCATTTGGCCCAGAAGGTTGTTCTTCCGGCATTCTATCCTCCTCCGCATCCTGGTAAGGAAGAGGAGAGGCTCCATAGGCTTGATCCTAGGAGAGCTTTAAGCTTTTATGTTTCACGCATGTCCCGGGTCAGAGTGGACGATCAACTCTTTATTGGTTACGCTGGTAAGCGTTTGGGACAAGCTGTGACGAAACAGACTTTGTCTCGCTGGATTATTTTGGCCCTCTCGGAGTGCTACCGCTTGGCGGGTAAGGACCCACCGGCTGGCTTGCGGGCCCATTCTACCAGGGGTATGGCTGCGTCTACTGCCCTGCAGAGGGATGTTCCTATTCGCAACATCTGTGATGCAGCCACCTGGGCTTCGGTACATACATTTGTACGTCACTATTCCCTCGATTCCATCCGAGCACAGGATCTGGCCTTTGGCAAGGCGGTCCTTTGCTCTGCTATTTGATTGGCTATTCTAAGTCTTGATTCTAAATTCTTTCCCTCCTCCTTGCTCTGGTACTGCTTTGGGAGTCTGTCATAGATATGGAATACGTCGGAGGACCCAATCCCCTCGAAGAACAAGTTACTTTCTTACCTGGTAACGTTCCTTCGATGGGATGGTCCGACGACGTATTCCATATCGCTCCCGCCCTGCCTTCCCCGCTGCAGAATTTCTTTTGCGATTGCAGCTTACGTTCCGCAAGGCTTTGTGTCTGACTGGCAGTTGACTTATGTCACACGTTCTGGGGGAAAAAACTATAACTGAGGCTATGGGCGTCGTGTGTCCTACTTATCACATCGGATGACGTCGGAGGAGGTCCTCGACGACGGCGCATCGACGTCATCGACGCAGGACGCCGAAAAAGTTTCCGAAGCAGCACAGCTGTGGTGATTACATGTCATAGATATGGAATACGTCGTCGGACCATCCCATCGAAAGAACGTTACCAGGTAAGAAAGTAACTTGTTCTTCTCTGTCGGCGAGCGGTGGTCAGCTTTGAGTGGGAGCTGAACACAGAGATCCTCTCCGACCTTTTTCACAAATGGGCACTCCAGTAGTGGACCTCTTTGCGACCTCATCGAACAGGAAACTTCCTTTTTTAAGCTTCCAGGAACGGGCTCAGAGCCCGTTCCCTGGGGGATGCTCTCGAGATTCCGTGGCACAATGAGGGCCTACACTTTCCCTCCTCTTCCTCTGATTCACTGGGCGCTATGGAAGCTCAGGAACACGTTCAATTGCACTCTCCTGTTCATAGCCCCGTGGTGGGCAGCCAGATTCTGGTTTTTGGAGCTTCAGCATCTGTCAGTCTGCTCGCCGATCAGGCTTCTGCTGATTCCCAACCTGCTTCACCAGAACGATCAGCAGATGTGGCACCCCTCCCCCCAATCATTCAGCTTGGCGGCCTGGTGCCTGAGTTCAAATCTTTAGAAAGATTCAATTTGTCTCCGATAATATGCGTATCATCCAGGCAGCTATAAAACCTTCGGCCAGGTCTCAGTATAGGAGCAAATGGCTCAGGTTCTGTCACTGGTGTTTAGCAAAAAAGCTGGACCCCAGAGAAGCTGCCATTGACACAGTGCTGTCCTTCATTTCTCATCTGGCAGTTTCGGGCATGCATGTTTTGTCTTGCAGTACTTATTTGTCGGATATTGCTGCTTGCCTGTCTTCGGACACTTGCTCTTTTTCTTTGACAAACCCTGTCATTAAAAGGCACTTTGCAGGTCTATTGCATCTGTATCCACCTGTGCGTAACTCGCATTCTAAGTGGGATCTGAATGTGGTTCTTACTGTTTTATGCCATAAACCCTTTGAACCCATGGCTACGGTGGATTTTGAAATTCCTTTCATGGAAAATGGCTTTTCTGATTGCGGTGACTTCGGCAAGGCGTGTAAGCGAGCTTCAAGCCTTGTCGGTAGAACATCCATTTTCCAGCATGGGGCCTGGCATGGATTCACATGCTCATGAATATTCCCCGTCAGGCTGTGAATCCTCGGTAAAGAAAAAAATCAGTTTCAGTTTCGTTTCTGAACTGTCTTTCTACTAATAACTAATCACTGGTCTCTGGGTCATACTGCCCTCATCCAATGACTACCTTCTACTTAAGCCCCTCTTCTGGCAGCCACCTTCAGATTTTTACTGCACGTTCAAGTGTTGGGAGTCCTTGTGCTGTAGCTCTCGAGGTTTTACTGCGTTTTGCGTTCTTTCGAAGAGTTTACTCTTATATTTTCGGTCAATCGAGCCTCAAGCTCCACCAATTCTACTTCCGATCAATGGGGAGGGCATCTCTTCGTCGAGTCCTCCACTTCTCGGAGGATTCCAGAAGATCCTTGAGACCTACCCCGCATGGACATGGCCCAGGAAAAAGGAAGCATGATGCTTGTTGGATCCAGGCTGTTCAGGAGCTGCCCTGGATGCAGACTACAGAAAGTCTTTGAGGATGAGCATCTCGGTGCCTCTACTGCCTTCACAACGACAAATCGCACGTGGAGAAGGACTGTGCGTTTTGTAAGAACATGTCCGAATGGACAATGAGGGATTGTCGTACTCGACTCACCAACTGGCTGGAGGGGAAGAGCCCAGCAGCAGGTGAGAAGAAGAAATCTGAGCGGTCTTCTAAGACCTTTGAGGGCGCTCTGGTGACAGGGGCCCAACAAAAGGCAAAGCACTGAGTCTGCGGGCACTGGGAGCGCCGATCGGTCGGGCTCCTCGGCTTCCAGGCAGGGCGTAGTATCACCAACGCCATCAACCACGAGCCAACGCTCTGGCTCGGTGAAGAGTAAGTCGGAGAACCCGGGTAAGCTTCGGGAGAAGCCCCGGTTGATCCCGACGGAGACAGCCGAGGGGGAGTGAGGCGGCGAGCCTCCCCCCAAGGTGAAGGCCTCAGGCACACCCAAGGTCGTGAAGGCCCTGATTCACCCGGCTAATGGCTTGATTGAAGAAGTCGTGGCGACCCAGTCGAAACCTACGGAGGCTTCCCCAGTGGAGACAGCTTCAGAAGCTAGAGTTTCCCTGAAGGGAATATTCTTTTCAGCCTATCGAGAAGACCCCTGTGAAACCCCAGCAGGAAAATAGGGGGGGGGGGTGGGGCACAGTAGCCATAACAGACACGGATACCACCTCTGAGGATGAGTTGGCTAGCGTCCAAAGGATCTGGGACAAGAAGTCCGAGGAATCCAGGGCCCACGAGAAGGATCCCGACGAGGCCGACTAAGAGAGCAATGGGGGAGCCGACGAGGAAGATGGGGCCGTGGAGGGCCCCATGCCCCAGCCGTCTATCCCGTTGCAGCCGGTGCCTGTACCAGGGGACAATTCAGGAGCTATCTTGATGGCCATACATGCCCTGTGTACGGAGATAAGGACAAGGATGCCCTTACCCCCCACTACGACCCAGCGGAGCCTGGATCGTCGGGGAGCCCACCTAACGAGCGGAGACTAGCCTACCCCATCCCCTCCTCTGAGGGATGAGACTGGAACGGAGACGACGACGGTGGTGACGACGGTATGGACCTCCCATCACCACCCCCTCGGGCCGACCCCCCGACGAAATTGGCTCCTTCCACGCCATGATCGCCAGGGCATCTGAGTTCCCCGAAGAACAGAAGAAGGGCTTCCTCTACCAATGACGGGAGGCCAAGAGGAAGTCCCCTCAGTCCCTTTACTGGACGACATCTGGGACGAGGGGCTGGCACTTCTCAAGAACCCGTCCACGGCTCCTGGTAAGAGACTGGTACGAAAAGTACCGGGTCCCGGACTCCGCCCCTATGAGCCTCAGAGCACAGCTGTCCCCGGATTCAGTGGTCTCCGCAGCGGCCAAGAAGAAATTGGCGGGGGCGACGGCCTCAACTTCCACTTCCTCCCGGACGGCGAGGGAAAGAAACTGAACGCCATGGGACGGCTCATCTCGTCACCGGCGACTACTATTAAAGCGGCCAAAGCCCTCGCGATCGTGGCTCGCTACGACAGGGAGCTGTGGTTCAAGATCGCTCCCCTCCTGGACTCCCTCCTGGATGACAAAAGGGCTGAGGCCCTGGGAATCTTAAAGGAAGGCGAGGTGGCTTCGGACCACGCCATTATGGTGGCCACAGACATCGCCGACACTGGCTTTCGCCAGATGGGCAACAGCATTTGCCTTTGCCGGCGCGATTGGCTGAAGGCCACCGATTTACGCCAGGACGTGCAGACCAGGGTTCTGGACATGCCCTTCAACGGGAATAACCTGTTCGGCAAGACAGTGGACGAGTCACTGCAGGCCATCGAGGCGGACACCGAGACGGCTCGGGCCTTGGGTGTTCTACAACGACGACGGCTGTCCTTTCGGAGCTCCGGAGGCAAGCAAGGTGCCTCCAAAGGATTCAGCAATGGCTCCTCGTACCGCCAAGCGGCCCGCTCCTCATCACAGGAAGCCTACAGAGGATGCGGCAAGACCAGAGGATCCCGTTGTCGCAAGGCTGCGGCAAAACAGGACTGAACCGGCCGTGGCGTCTGGCCCCCACCCGAGCACCGCGGTGGGAGGCTGGCTGGCGAATTTAGTCAGCGTGTGGAAATCCATCTCCACCGACCGTTGGGTGCTAGATGCCCTGGCCTGCAGGCACACTCCAGAGTTTCAGAGGTGTCCCAGTATTCCACCCGTGGCCAGGAAGGAAAACCACGCTCCACAACTGCTTCTGGAGGTACGAGCAATGCTAAAAATGGGAGCCATAGAACTCGTCCCAAATAGGCTCGGGGGCTCGGGACTGTACTCGCGGTACTTCCTCATCCGGAAGAAGACCGGCGGTGGGCGACCCATCCTGGACTTTCGTCTTCTACACAAGTACCAGTCACAGAAATTCCGAATGGTCACCCTCCAGCACGTGCTGGGATAGCTGGAGGAAGGAGACTTCCTGTCGTCGCTGGACTTGGAGGATGCCTACTTCCACATCCCCATTCTAAAAGGACATCGAAAATTCTTACGTTTTGTGGTCCAAGGGCGACACTATCAGTTCAAGGCCCTTCCCTTCGGATTGAAGTCGGCGCCCAGCGGGTTCACCAAGTGCCTAGCACCAGTGGCGGTGCAGCTGTGCCTGCAGGGGATCCACGTCTACCCCTACCTGGACGATTGGCTCATCCGAGCAAAATCAAGGGAACTCGCCGTCGACCACACAGCGAAGACCGTCCAACTGCTCACGTATCTGGGATTCTCGATCAACTTTGCGAAATCCCACTTGGTACCGTCGCAAGACGACCTGTTCCTGGGAGCCAGACTCGACACAGTGGCGCAATTGGCTTCGCTGTCAGAGGAGAGGACAAAGGCCATCCTGGGCAAAGTACAACAGCTGTTGACCATAGACATGGCCAGGGTGAGGTCCATCAAGTCCCTACTCGGCATGATGTTATCGTGCATCTACCTCGTGCGCCTATGCAGGTTGCGAATGAGACCACTGCAGGAGATCCTCGACGCCCGTTGGATGCAAGCGGCAGGCAGCTTTGAAGACAGGATCTCACTCAATGAGACTTTCCACCAAGCGATCCGGTGGTGAGGCACCCGCGTGCATCTAGCGGCGGCCATGGCCTTCCAGACCCTGACACATCAGGAAACGGTGACAACGGACGCCTCCCTGGAGGGATGGGGAACACACACCCGAGATCTCGACGCAAGAGGCCTTTGGCTCCCAGAGGAGAGGTCACTACACCTCAATGTCCTGGAGCTCTGAACCGTGTTCTGGGCCCTCAAGTCGTTCCTTCCGTCCCTCAAGGGCAAAGTGGTAAGGATCTTCACCGACAACACCACCACGATGTTGTACATCCGGAAGCAGGGGGGGTCAACAGATCCCCAGCCCTATCCAAGGAAGTGCTGGATCTGTGGCACTTGGCCGTCGGCCAAGATGTGTTCCTGGTACCCTTCCATCTGGCAGGAATAAAGAACACCATCGCTGACTCACTCAGCAGGGAGCTGCGTTCGTGCCACGAGTGGGAGCTGCCGCAGGATCAAGTGGATCTCCTATTCCGACGATGGGGCAATCTCCAGATCGACCTATTTGCGACAGCGACAAACGCCAAGTGCCAGAGGTTGGCCAGCAGGTTTCCCCAGCCGGGGAGCGTGGGCGATGCCTTCTCATTCCCCTGGGACAGCCTATTCCTGTATGCGTTCCCGCCGCAACTCATCAGTCGACTCAGACGGTCCCAGTGCAGGATGATAATAATATAATGTTTATATAGTGCTACGAACCCTCAGGCATCTGAGCGCTGCTTATTACCCATGGTGTGTGGTGCTCATTTATCGACCTCGGAAGGATGAAAGGCTGAGTGTGGCCCTGCCGGGATTCGAACCTGCGTCGGAAAGCTCTGCACAAATGTCAAAGCGAGCACTCTACTCGCTGTGCTATCGGCCTGGCTCCTGCAGCACTAGAGTTCGGAGGGTACGATATACCGGCAGACTGCAAGGAGGTGCTTGCAAAGACCAGGGAGTCCTCGACTCTAGAGTGCTATGGACACAAATGGTATGGGTTCTCTGTCTGGTGCTGTGCACAGAAGATTAACCCTCTGCGGATTACAGCCGCTCAAGTGCTGTCGTACTTGCTGTCACTGGCCAAGTTGGGGCTGGCACATGCCTCCATCAAGATCCATCTGGCGGCTATCTCCCGCTACACCAGAACTCCGAGGCGGTCATCTCTATGGTCTCATCGCCTGGGGAAGGAGTTCATGAAAGGACTGTTCCGTTCGTTCCTGCCGGTGAAGGCTCCGGCCCCGGCGTGGGAGCTTAACGTGGTGCTGACCAGGTTCATGGGGCCGCCATTCGAGCCACTGCATTCGGCACCGTTGAAGTTCCTGTCGTGGAAGACAGCGTTTCTTGTGACCATCTCCTCTGCACGACGAGTGGGAGAGATCCAGGCCCTCTCCTGTAAACTCCATACCTGCCATTCCACGAGACAAGGGTAGTGCTGAGGACACACCCCTCCTTCATTCCCAAGGTGCCGTCAGACTTCCATCTTAATGAGCCCTTGGTGTTACCTGTTTTCTTCCCGTCGCCGGCTGAAAGGACTTTGCACTTGCTGGATGTGGCTAGAGCGCTGAAGTTCTATGTGGACCACACAGTTTCCGGAAGACATCACAGCTGTTTGTGAACTTTGGACCTGTGAACCAAGGGAAGACCCTTGCAAAGGCTTCCATTTCCAGATGGCTCTCCGGCTGCATCATGCACTGTCACCGGTTGGCAAACCGACTGTCGCCCGGCCGTCCGAGAGCCCACTCAACCAGAGCGATCGCTGCTACCACACGTTCCTGTCTGGTGTGCCCCTGCTGGACATCTGCAGGGCTGCTACGTGGAGGTCGACGCACACCTTCACGAGATTTTACTGCATCGACCGGGATTCCAAGGAGGAGTCCAGAGTCGGCCAAGCAGTGCTGCACAACCTGTTCGCTTGAAGGTGAGCCTGGTGAGGAGGTAAGAGAGGCTTAATGTTGAATTGTTGACATGCTTAATGTTGAGCCTTGTCGCCGCCCGTGGTTGTGCATGTGTGTACTGCTATGTATTCTTGTATTCATGAGCATGTGAATCCATGCCAGACCCCATGCTGGAGAAGGAACAAGTTACTTACCTGTAACTGTTGTTCTCCAGCATGGGTCTGGCATGGATTCACATGCGAACCCTCCCTCCAACCTCTCTGCGGCTCTTCCGTTGGTCCTACTGCCACTTTACGTGCTACCAAATCTGAAGATGGCTGCCAGAGGATGGGCTTTGGTAGAGAGCAGTCATTGGCTGGGGGCAGTGTGACCCAGAGACCAGTTATTGGTTATTAGTAGAAAGACAGTTCAGAAACGAAACTGAAACTGATTTTTTTTCTTTACCGAGGATTCCCTGCCTGACGCTGGGGAATATTCATGAACATGTGAATCCATGCCAGACCCATGCTGGAGAACAACAATTACAGGTAAGTAACTTGTTCCTTCCTCACCTTTCACAAGGATAAGGTTGTCCTTCGGACCAATCCTCCTTTCCTTCCAAAGGTGGTATCTGATTTTCATCTGAACTAGTCTATTTCCTTACCAGTTTTCTTCCCAGAACCGGCCTCAGATGCCAAGAGGGTTCTGCATAATCTGGATGCAAGGCAAGCTTTTAAGTTTTATTTGGACAGAACATCTAATCTTGGGTGCTCTAACAAGCTCTTGGTGACCTTTGGTGACCCGAAAGGAAAGCCGGCCTCGAAAGCAACTATTTCCCGACGGATTGCTTCCTGTGTCTGAGGCGTATACCATTCAGAGCCTTCAGCCTCCAAAGGGAATTCATGCTCCTCTTGTGCGGGGCAAGGCAGCTGCCATTGCCTTCCAAAAATATGTTCCCTGGGAAACAATTGCCAAATCAGCTACGTGGGCTTCCCCATCAGCTTTTGTGAAACATTACAGCTTATTCGGGAGCTCCAGGGCTGATGCTCAGTTCGGGCAAGCTGTTCTCAAAAACCTCTTAGTAAAGGAGTTCCATCCACCCGTTATCCTGTAAGGAGTTCTTGGTAATCTCTCAAAAGTATGGAGGAAAGGGGACGGACGTAGGAGTATAACCAAGTTACTCACTGTAGTGACTACCTTACTCCTAGTCCATAGTCCCCTTTCCTTCATACGCCTGCCCGCCGTCCCCTCTATTAAATATCCTCCATTATTGCTTAAATGGTCTCAGACCTGGCGATAGAAAAGGACTGAAGGGCGATGCGTGGGGCGGAGCTAAAGAGGGCGGGGTTACGGCCGTGTGCGGTACCCTGCATAAAAAGAGGACACATTTTTCAATTTGATGCTTTTTTTTTTTTTTACAAAAAGTGCTCTGTTCCCGTCCCACAGGACGGAATGTCCCAAAAGTATGGAGGAAAGGAGTATAGAGTAGGTGTAAAGTAGTCATTACGGTAAGTAACTTCGTTATTTCGGCGCACCTCGCTCATTCAGGTGTGCAGGTTGACACCTGCCACGCATACCTTGCAGCCATTGGGGGCTTACAGGAACTCTGAGGAGGGCATTTTCTCCTCCTCCAACCCTATCGTCAAGAGACATCTGACGGGCTTTGGAAGGCTCTACCGCCCGTCAAGAGACCGCACCCAGTGTGGGAACTTAACATAGTCTTGTGCGCCCTGGCGCACAAACGGTTTGAGCCAATGGCTTCCGTGGACATCAGGCTGGTCACCATCAAGACAGCCTTACTAGTCGGCCTTACCTCTGTTCATAGTCGGCGAAATCCAGGCTTGTCGCCTCTGAGCCATATACCACCTTTCACAAGGACAAGGTAGTCCTGCGGACACACCCGGCATTTCTGCCCAAGGTTCCGTCTGCTTTCCACTTGAACGAGGAAATAGTCCTTCTTATGTTTTTTCCCGATCCCAAGGATGAAGCACAGAGTGCTGCACTGCCTGGATGTCAGGCATGCCCTGAAATTCTACTTGGACAGGACCAAGGGCTTCTGCAAATCGGATGCCCTGTTCGTAACCTTTGCAGGCTCAAGACCAGGCTATCAGGCCTCTAAGGTTTCCGTATCCTGCTGGATGGTCTCTGCCATCAAAGAAGTGTATGAGGGACAGCACAAACTGCTCCCGGCCAACAAGCATGCCCACGCAGTCGGGGCCAAGGCAACGGCCATCGCATTCCAGTGCCATGTCTCTTGGCAAGTCATAAACAGGGCGGCCACTTGAGCCTCTCCCTCGGCTTTCTGCGAGCATTACAGTTTGGATGCCGGCTCTAGATCTGATGCGGCTTTCGGACAGGTGGTTCTCAGGAACCTATTTGCTTAAGGAGGGTCTCCTCTCCACCCTGGGGCTACAATCAGTTGTAATCGCCCATATAGTATGGACGAAAGGGGACGGGACGTAAGATTAATTATAAGTTACTCACCGTAGTGTATAACGTATTCTTAGTCCATAGTCCCCTTTCCTCCATACGTCCCATCAACCCCCCCCTAATAATACTTGTCATTAGGCAATGTTAATTCTATTGTCGACGTGTTATTGGGGACTGAGTTGTGGCGCCGGAGGGCAGAGTCGGTGCAGCGCATGCTCCCTTGGCCGCACCCCCGCGCGCGCCTCTAAATTTAAAGGGGAAGGTTTTTTTCTCGTGAAAAAGGTTCCGGCTCCCATCACTCGAAAGGGACGCACATACAATATGGAGGAAAGGGGACTATGGACTAAGAGTAAGTTAGTCACTACGGTGAGTAACTTATAATTTTTCTTCCCTCCACCACACCCTTCTAAGACAGAGGAGCAGTTTCATTGTCTGGACCTCAAGACTGCTCTCGTTAAGTCTCTCCTCGAGAGACATGTGGCAGGGTGACAAGCTCTGAGCTACACTGGTTCCCATGCAGGCAGGCCTGTTTATAAGCAGACCCTGTCCTCTGTATTTCGGAGTATTTTGATTTGGCTGAAAGATATGCCTGATGGCCTTTGGGCCATTCTACCAGAAGTGTCTGCAGGTACCTCTGCGTTGTGGATGGTTGTCTCTGTGCTGAACGTCTGTCAGGCAGCTATGTGGACTTCACTGCACATGTTTGCCAAGCATTGTCTGGATTCATTTTGAGAACACAATTCTAGTTTTAGTCGAGGGGTCCTCCAGAGTTTCGTTGTGTATGTGAATTTACTATGGTCCTCCCTCCTCCAGGTTCTGTACTGCTATGCAAGTCTAAGATGGGGAATCTCGAGGAACGTATCCATTATAAGTACACATTTCGAATGGATTGTGCCTCACGTATTCCGCATCTTTGGCACTTGTTGACCAGCTTCCGCTGCTTCGGAAAAGATATTCGGCAGAGGGCACTGCATCGATGACGTTAAGTCGATGTCCCTCAAAGACTTCTGTCGATAATGTCATTGAAGGCATATATAGCATGTGCATTGCCTAGTGTGCCTCAGTTCTGTTTTTCTGCAATATCTTCGAGCGAAATTCGCTGTGCCTCATCTTGTAGCGTCTTTGTTACAAACACCTCTTGATAATGTCTTCATCATTGACTCCGAGGTCCGGTTTCAAGAAGTGTCGGGATTGCGGGTCAAAAATGTCACTCACTGACCTGCACCGCATTGGTTTGTGATGCCTCGGAGCAGACCACGACACCTCCGACTGTGTGAAATGCCAGTCCATGACTGGAAAAGCCTTGAAGGGAACGGAAGGGGAAGCTGAAGGTAGTAAAAAAAAAAAAAAAACCTAAAAATCTCCTACCCGATCCGCGAAACCTTTGACCGACGAGTCGAGAGCCGACTCCTCGGAGGAAGAAGGCCAAGCAATCAACGTCAGAGTGGCTCACACGACTCTTCTTCTAAGAAATCGAAGAGAAGGTAATGTAGGTAGCCTTCGTCGACTTCTTTGTTGGATGTTTCCCCCAATAGGGTTACTTGCCCTGCGAATGTCCACTCTGGCCGAGTGGGAAGCTTTCAGGGTTGAAATGTTAAAGATTTTTGAGAAACAAAAAAAGCCATGCTCCTACTGAGCCTTCGAAAGAAGCGGGAAAGGAAAGGTCTTGTCCGAAATCCCGAGCACCCTCGAGCCCTGGGAAAAAGGCCTGATCCGCATTGTGAGGCTTCGAGGCCTCGATCAAATGTCACATCTAAGAATCATACGAGACACAAGGAAAAGTCGAGGTCCTCAACGCCATCGACACCAGCAGTGCCTTCGACGCCCACCAAGCTGTTGACATAGACGACAAAGCCTATGACGCCAGCCACACCATATTTGCCAGCTGTGCCATCGGTGCCGAGCGTCCCTCTTAAGTCATCGCCCATAAAGAAAGCAACAATGACTTTGAAGCCAATTATTGCAAAACCAGACAAAATATATGCTCCATTACCTAAAAAATATTTCTTTAAATCTCTTCGATTCTTAAAGAAAAGGAGCGTTCGGAGGATTATGATGAAGCCCCATTTCATTTACAGTACGGTACTCCAATGTACCAGAGTTTTATTTCTGAAGAGTCCAGAATCAAGGACCTGTATGATAACTTGCACGCAGCAAGTGGGGTAGATACCTCGCCCAAACTTGAATTTGGAAAGCCAGAGGCTGGGGAGCATGCGGATGCTTCCTACATGCAGCTCATGTCGAAAGTGGAGGAATACATGAGTTGGAGCACGACAACCTCACTGACATTCTGCACAAGGGTCAACAATCTGATCCTATTTTGCCTTTCCATATGGCATTGCAGAAAAGGGTGGCTAGGAATTGGGAGACTCTGGAGTCCTATCCGGTAGTTGATTATAACTTGACTAAAAAATATCGCCCTTCCAGTAGTGACCCTGAATACCTGTCGAAACACCCCACTCCGGAGAGTTTGGTGATGCAGGTAGATACTGCTACCATCCCTCATGATGGGGACGACAATTGCGTAGATGGATGGGCGAGGAAGGTATTTTCTGCAGGGAGCATAGCACTAAAATCTGCCAACTCCACTTATGCCTCGCAAAGTTTTCGTACACTCTGTGGGATTGTATTTCCATGGCGGCAGAGCACATTCCCAAAGGGCATGAAAAGGCTGGCTTCTTATCTATTAAGGACGGCATAGAGGCCATGTGCGAGTCCCTTCCATCAGAGTTGGATTCTGTGGATAGCATCAGCAGAACCATGGCTACCAGCACCATTATGCGCAGATTTGCTTGGTTGAGAAAGTCATGGTTTGCGCCTGATCTGCAATTTAGACTTCTCACCTGACGGGTCTCACCTTTTTGGCAACAAGGCTGACCTCAAAAGCAGCAGCCAAATTTGTAGGCGCTGCTATTAGGCAACCTCAGCCTTTTCGTCCTAGTGGGCAACCTTGGAGAGGAAGATCTTTTCACTACTACTACTCAGTTGGATGCGCGAGAGGAATGGCCAGAGAAGATTTCCTTGTGGTGGATGAGGCAGAGGTGCAAAGCCAGGTCAAGCAGCAGCCTCCTTACCATTGGCCTCTGCATCAGCCCCTGAAAAACCACTCTGACGTCTTGAGTCACAGTTCACGAGTGGTGGGGGCAGACTGTCTCAGCATCTGCAAGAATGGGGAGACATCACTTCGGATGCTTGGGCCCTGGAAACCATAGCCCATGCCTCCCTTTTATAAAGAGACCTTAGAACAATCCACAGGGGAAACGCTCTTTGAGGATTCAGGATCTGCTCCTTGTGCAGGAAATATTAACCCTGCTAGAGAAAGGTGCTATAGAACCAGTGCCTGTAGTGGAGAGGAACAAGCGATGGTACTCCCCATATTTTTTGATACCCAAGCAGGACAGAGGGCTGAGACTCATCTTGGACTTGAGATACTTGAACAAGTTCCTCAGGAAGGACAAGTTCAAGATGGTCACACTTTCTCAGATCCTTCAGGCCCTCCAACTCCAGGATTGGTTGGTGTCATTGGACCTTCAGGATGCTTATTTTCATGTGCCAATCCATCTCAAGCACAGAAAATACCAGAGGTTCATGGTTGGCGGTTCGCATAACCAATTTCGAGTTCTACCTTTCGGGCTGACCTCCCCCAAGGGTGTTCACCAAACTGATGGCGGTAGTGGCAGCGAGTCTCAGGAGAGGGGGGGGAGATTCACGTTGACCCCTACCTGGGTAATTGGCTGGTCATGGCGCATTCTCCCAAACAAGTCCTGGGTCATCTCAACGTCATCTGCCACTCTCTTCACAGACTGGGCTTCTCCCTCAGTAATAAGAAGTCCCATATAACACCTTCCCAAAAGCTCCAGTACATCAGGGCTGTGCTATCTACATCCTTGGGAAAGCGTGCCACCCGAGGTGAGCGCTGAAGCCATTCTTCAGATGGTGACCAAATTTCAGAATGCCCACAGCCTACCTGTGTTAGATTTTCGGCATTTTTCTGGTGCCAGAGGCTCGCCCGAGAATGAAATCCATTCAATGGGCTCTAAGAATGTAACGGTCCCAGTTCTCAGGAAAGATGTCGGACCGACTTCAGATTCCAACCAGGCTTTCACAGGATCTTCTGTGGTGGACCTGTGAGGACAATATTCTGAAGAGAACCCTTTTGGCAGCTATCTCCGGAGATTACAGTACTGACTGACGCCTCACTCACTGGGTGGGGGAGCCCATGCCAACGATCTCAGTGTCAGCGGTCGTTGGTCTCCATCGGAGTCCAAACTACATATCAATCTTTAGGAGCTGAGGGCAATCAGACTAGTGCTGAAGGCCTTTCTGCCCTCTGTATGGGGAAAGAATGTTCTGATAATGACGGACAACACATTGGCCATGTTCTCCCTCAACAAGAGAAGTGGAGTAGGGTCACTACCAGTGTGCAGAGAGGCGATGCAGCTCTGGTACTGGGCAATTCAAGACGGAATCTCCCTATCGTCAGTTCACCTAGCCGCAGGGGAGAACGCAGTGGCGGACGCTCTGAGCAGGCAGTACAGTCGCCCATGAGTAGGAAGTAGCACAGTCGCCACTAGCTCGGGAAGTCCTTCAGAACTTCACCCTTTGGGCAACTCCTCAGGTAGATCTGTTCGCAACTGAGGTCAACCGGAAGTGCGAAGGATATTGCTCTAGGGAATTTACCACAAGAGGAGGTCTAGGAGACGCGTTCGTAGTGGACTGGGTGTTTCCACTCCTGTACATGTTTCTTCCAGTGCCTGTCATTCCTCATGTAATCAGGAGGTTGAGAAGGTTCGGTAAAAGCATGATCCTAATGTCCCTGGATTGGGACAAGAGGACGTGGTACCCGGACCTTCTGGACATGTCCATCTGTCCTGCGATGTGTCTTCCACAAAGAGAGGACCTTCTCCCGCAAGAGGAGTGTCAGGTTCTCCATCCAGAGGTCAACACCCTCAACCTCCACGCTTGGTTTCTTAAAGGCTGAGATAGGATTGGGACCTTCCGGGTGACGTTATGGAGGTGTTGCTTTCAGCCAGAAGTTTTTGTTATGTTGCCGTTGGAATAGATTCTGCAACTGGTGCAAGGAAAAAAATGTGATCCTTTTCTATGCAGACCACCAGATGTTTATACTTTCTTCTATCCTTCGCTAATCTTGGGCTCCAGATTTGTACCATTAAAGGCTATTTGGCAGCGCTGTCCATTTTTAAGCACTCATCGGAAGAGTGTTCCTATTTCAGAATTCCACTGGTGACTCCATTTCTGAAGGGGCTCACTACTGTGTTCCCCCATCGCCTTTCCAGGTTCTGGTTTGGGACCTTAATCTGGTTTTAAAATTCCTAATGTGTGCACCCTTTGAACCTCTGCACACATGTCCATTAAGGTTATTAACCTTCAAAATCATCCTATTGGTAGTTCGGACATCAGTCCGTAGAGTGAGCGAGTTGCAGGCACTTTAATCCAAGCTACCCTTTACCATCTTCCACAAGGATAGGGTTGTTTTAAAGGTCAGACCTCCTTTTTTGCCCAAAATCATTTCTGCTTTTCATTTAGGTCAGAAAATTGTTCTACCTTCTTTCTATCCCCCACCTCATCCTGGTAAGGAGGAGGAAAGACTACATAGATCGTTAGACCCTCGGAGAGCGTTAAGCTTTTACATTTCAAGCATGTCTCTGTTACGAATTGATGACCAACTCTTCATCGGATACAAAGGACGCAAGCTGGGTCAGGCTGTTACCAAACAGACCATATCTAGATGGATAAGTCTGGCAATATCCAAATGTTACAGGCTGCTGGGAAAAAAACCCTGCTAAAGGTTTAAGCGCTCATTCCACCAGGGGCAGGGCCACATCTACAGCCCTTGAAAGGGGCGTACCAATTCGAAACATTTGTGAAGCAGCAACATGGTCTTCCATCCACATGTTCACTAAGCATTATTGCCTGGATTCATCCCTTAGTCAGGATGGTACTTTTGGCAAGGCAGTCCTTCACTCTTTCCATGAAAATGAATGAATTCTACTCCCTCCTCCAAACCAAATACTGCTTTGGGAGTCTGTCCAAGATGAGGAATACATGGGAGGGCACAATCCATTTCAAGAACAAATTACTTACCCCTGTTTACGTTCTTTCGACTGGATGTTCCTCAGACGTATTCATCATCGCCCTCCCATCCTACCCCTCAGTAGAATTCCCTATCCTATTACAGCTTCCGTTCCATCAAGGCTGAGTACGGTCACTTCTGTGTTTTACAGGTATCTCGATTGCAAGCAAAGGAAAACCCGAATTGAGGCCAACGGGCGCTCTGTGTACTATAAATGCTTTTGATTAAATCATCCTCGACGGAGGCCTTCGAGGAACATCGAATCGACGCACATCGCCCTCTGCCGAATTTCTTTTCCGAAGCAGCTGAAGCTATACTAAAGATGAGGAATGCGTGGGGGGACATCCAGTCGAAAGAACGTTACCAGGGGTTAGTAACTTGTTCTTCTTACCTCAATAATTTTCTTTCTTATGCAATCATCGTTTCTCCCACAAATTCATAATCCCCCTCCCATCCTGCCTCTCCTAGTGGTTAGCTTTATTTTATTGGATATTTATAAGGCGCTTGTACAGCAAAACAATGTTTCAAAGTGGCATAAGGGAAGGGGAACAAGGGAGCAAATAAACAATTAAATTAACCAGTAAATAGAAAGGCAAGCGGTCCTGCTAGACCTTTTGACATTTGGAGCGTTAAAGAAAAAGGAAAAAAGGGGGGTTATGGGGTTAAGTGCTATTAGGGGAGGAAGTGCCAGAGGTGCCCGTTGGGGAGGCAACAGGTAAGTGCATGAGCGGAGACATCCCAAGCGAGGGAGGTCTACCCCCCAAATGTAAGTGCAGAACAGAGGAAACCACCCGACAGGCGGGTGAGGGCCCAAGGGCAGTACAGCAGGGGGTGTTGGGGATGATTGGGCAGATGGCCAGAACCCTATTGGACTTTTGAGGGACCATGCCACCAATCTCAGCGACGGGGGGGATGGTGAGCACGGGAAGGGGAGAGGTAAGGAGGAGGAGAAGAGAAAGGTCTTGAGTTGTTTGGGGGAACCTGAGGTGGTCCAGTTCAAGACCGACAGAGAGAAGGAGTCTGTTACATAGGAGGGTTCCAGCTGATGAGGGAGATCTGCCCCCCTCCCCGCTCTCTGCTTGGAGAAGCGTTTGACCAGAAAAGAGTTGGAGCCAGAAGATCGAAGGGATCTGGAATGAGAGTATTTAGTGAGAGAGAGTTGCAGGTAGTGTGGTCCCAGGCCCCAGATAGCCGCCTTTTTTTTGGTGATTGTAAACAATGTTGATAAAGCATAAATTATAAGTTTTGTAATAAAACTATCATTTTAGATAAAAAAAATAAAAAATGATGATGATGCAAAGGGTCTTGAATTTGATCCTTGCAGCAACCGGGAGCTAGTGGAGCGATTTTAGAGTCGGAGAGATACAGTTCAGGACTTGAGGCCAAGGATAAGTCTTGCAGCCCTATTCTTGATTAGTTGAAGAGGACGGAGCGAAGAAAGCGACAGATTGATGAAGAGGCTGTTCGTTTTCTAGCCTGGAGAAGACCAGACATTGAGCTTCTGAGGAAAGGGAGAATGCCCCTAATGAGTTGAAGTTTAAAGTGGGCCTTCTTGGCAAGGTCCAAAATGTGAGGAGTAAAGGAGAGGGAGGAGTCGAAGAGGACCCCAAGGTTTCTGGCCTCAGTGGAAGGAGAGGGGGGTGGGGGGGGCATAGATCACGCCCAGAGTGCAGGAGGGAAACGGGCAGCAGGTGTCCTGATAGGAAGGATCTCAGTCTTACTGACATTAAGACAAAGATCATTGGAGGTGCACCAAGACTTAATAGCAGGCAAGCAGTCAGGGCAGTCAGGGAGAATGGAGGAGGTAGAGGAGGGGCAAGAGGGGAGTTTGAAGAAGAGTATCATGGAGCCAATTTGAGGATAGAATGGTTAACTGTGTCAAAGGCGGAAGAGGTCAAGGAGAATGATAACAGGAGGAGAGTTAGTCAAGATTTGCAAGCAGTTCTTCACAGGTGTTCAGGAGAACAGTTTACGTGCCTGTGGATGCTCGGAATCCAGATGGATGGTCATGTAAACAAACGAGCTCAGTGTGTTGGGTCAGTTGGGGATGACCAACTTCTCCGAGAAGGTGTAGTAGAGATAGGGCAGAAGTTGCCCAGACAGGATGGGTCGGCTGAAGGCTTTTTGGCAGGGGGTGCACAAGGGAGTGCTTGAGAGAAGAGGGGAAAGAGCCAGATGCTAGGGAGTGGTTTCAGAAGTCAGCAAGAGCCGGATCGAGGAAGGAGATGATGTCCTTAATGGTTCTGAAAGAACAGGGAGACACCTGCTTGGTTGAGACCTTCATAGAGTGGACTATTCTAGAGATATCCGGTGTGATAGCTGAGAAGGTGGAGAGAGTGGGAGGGGGTGAGAAAGCAGCCAAGATGCAGAGGGCCTGAGAAGGAAGAGGTGGGGTGGAGACTGCAGATGGATTGGCTAGTTCCTTGCAGCTTTTGAAGCATTCAGTCGTGTTGTTAGAGGCTGCCGAGATACAAGCCTGGATGTGGGCTCTCTTCTGGGAGCGGATAGAGAGACGGCCTTTGGAGTAGGTAGCAGGCCAGTTTGAGAGGATGAGCCCGAGGTCTGCCATTTCCGTTTAGCAACTCTCACTTGCATTTCAAAGCAGCTAGATCGGAGCCGTACCAACTGTTATGCTTGGAGGTAGGTTTCAGGTGGATCCTCATGACTGGGGCAAAGATTTCGGTGATAGCAAGATGAAGGTTGGCAAAGACAGTTTGTGGGAGAATCAAGAGGAGGGGAAGGCAGAGGGATGAAGATGGAGGCAAACGCAGCATCTGGCACTGGTTTCATCGGTCGGATGACCGCAAAGGAGGCTGGCAGTGCTGGTGGAAGCTCAGTCAGGGGGCTGCAAGGCCCCAGGTGAGAAGAGAGGAGAGAGCGATCAGACCAGGAGAGCATGGTAGTGAGAGGGTTGGAGAGCGGGAGATCAGGGGGGATGAAGGCATCAAGAGTGTGTCCGGCAGAGTGGGTAGGGCAAGTGTCCAAGAAGGAGGCGGTATAGTCGGCCCATTCCAAGTGGAAGACGTACACCGGGCCTGTCTGTGTCGAACCTATGCATCAATCCCCACTCAAGTTTCTCTCGTGGGAAACGCCTTTCCATGTGGACATCACCTCTGCCGGATGTGTCGGTGAGATACAGGCCCTATCCTGCAAGCAACGTATCGGACTTTCCACGAATCGAGGGTGGTACTGTGTACGCACCTGTTTCATGCCGAAGGTTCCGTAGGAATTCCACCTCAACAAGCCCTTGGTGTTGCCTGTTATCTTCCCGACGCCTTCATCGCTGGCAGAGAGGGCCTTGCATTCGCTGGGTGTTGCTCATGTCTTGAAGTTCTACGTAACACGCACAAAGAGTTTTCGGAAGATTTCTCAATTGTTTTTGAACTTTGGTCCTGTGAATCATGGGAAGGCCTTGTCCAAGGCTTCCGTTTCAAAGTGGCTCTCCAGCTGCATCATGCACTGTCATCGGCTGGCGAACCGGCCTTGCCGGGCCGTCCGAGAGCCCATTCCACAAGAGTGATCGCTGCAATGACAGCGGTCTTCTCTGGTGTGCCCCTGCTTGACATATGCAGGGCTGCGACTTGGAGGTCCATGCATACCTTCACTAAGTTCTACTGCGTCGGCAGGGATTCCAGGGAAGAGTCCAGAGTCGGCCAGGCAGTGCTATGCATCCTGTTTGCTTGAGGTGAGTCTGTTGCAGGGGTAAGTGTTACTTCTGTTGAGCATTGCCACCTCCCGTGGTTGTGTAACATTGTACTGCTGTGTATTCGTTATTCATGAGTAGGTGAATCCATGCCAGACCCCATGCTGGAGAAAATGTGTCACCTGTGACTATTGTTCTCCAGCATCGGGCTGTCATGGATTCACATGCAAATCCTCCCTCCCTCCCGGCCCCTCTGCAGCTCTTCTTGGTCATACTGCCACTTTATGTGCTTACCAAATCTGAAGATGGTTGCTAGAGGCGGGGCTTAGGGAGAGGACTGTCATTGAATGGGGACATTATGACCCAGAGGACAGTGATTGGTTTAGAGGAGAAATTGTTTTCAAGTGAAAGTGACACTGTTTTTTCTTTTACTGAGGCTTCACAGCCTGACAACAGGAAATATTCATGAGCATATGAATCCAGCCCAGACCCATGCTGGAGAATCGTAGAATGGAGAGTGTTGCTGTGCCGTGGGTTTGTACTTTGAAAAACAGGGTGGGCTAATATTATTCCGTATTCTCCCCTTTGTTAACCCAACATTATTGCAATAAATGCTTCGGTTTGTATCGCATCTAGTCCTATTGGCTAAACAGATGGGACACCTGAGGTAAGAAAAGAGACAGTCTATGTAAAAAGTACAACATAGTTTTGTATAAACAGCATAAAACATAAAACAGAGAAATGTTTGTCATTGGAGGCATAAACAAAAAATGCAAACTAAGAAAAACACACACCTTATACATTCATGTTCATTGGTCACACGACATGTAAGTTTGTAATCTGAGCGGTGGTGTGGGGTAGAAGGGGAAGCATGCATAGAAGGAAATTGAATGATTAGCAAAGGTAGCGAAGAAAAAGCGTAGATTAGTGATGGCAGCAAAAGTGAGACAGTCATTCCTGTCCTAACAGAGTGCTAAGAGCAAATCATTAGGCTAAACACAATTTGTGCAGTCACTTTGTTACTCCCATTTAGAAGTTGAAAATGCAGACAAAATCCTGATGGCATTTTTTCTCGGATGTGGCTTTGTTTTCCGAGGCTTGAGTTTTCCAACGCAGTGGGGGAATGAGTTCAAAGGAAAAGGAATGAAAAAACAGTCTTTGTGTGGGTGAATCTGATCGTGCCCACACTCCCCTCACATTTGTTGCGTTTCGGCGGTTTGAAACAAAAAAAGATTAAGTAAAATGAAGTATTCCGCCTTCGTCAGGGCAATGATGTTCAAGTTCTACAAGAGCGAGAAGAGAGAGAACCCCTGATAAGAGGGAAGCTTTAAGAATGCCTTGAAATCGGCAATCAATGCCTGTTTTAAAGGTGTCCAAAAAGATAGTCAAAGGTTAGTGGTGAGGTTATTCTTATTGAAAAAAGAAGGAAAAAAGAAAAACTCCACTATAAAGACATACAAGGTTGGTGGATTATTTGGATTTAACTTTCTACCGTGTCTGCCTAATCACCGTTGAAAGGGATAGAGAAGAAGTGCACATTTCCTATCCAGATATTCCCAAACGTCGGTGCCTCGAGAGCCTCGTCCCCTCACCGGTTAAGTGACGCATTGTAGGCGTGGAGGTGCAGATAGATCTGCATGCTGTGAGACTTGGGTACCTTAGTGGCCAGGGGGGTTGGAATCATCCCAGGTCACGTGTAGATGGAAGGCCAATTTCTCCTTGGAGACAGTGTAGACTGGAAGAAACCGGGCTAATAGGGGTGTATGCCGCTGTTTCTAATTCCCGCTTAGTTGGGCGGCTGTCCAGTCGGGCTGGCGAGACACAAAAGGGGGTATTGAGTGTGAGTGCTTGCGGAAAAACTGCATTGGGTGGTGACACGGCGTGCATAGGAACTGTTGGGGGTTTTTCATGCACGATACACACCTACACACCATGTGTGTTCCTGTCCTAAAAGTGACTGAGCCGGTTGCTAAATCTCGGCAATTCCCAGAGATTCGGAGAGTGCATGTGCTGGAAATACCAAGGTGCTAGTCAACCGAAGAGGGGGCCAGATGGTGTTTTGAACCGGAGTAAATCCTGGACTGTAGGTAGACAAAGGGAGGGGAGGAGAGAGAAGGGAGCGTGGGGAAAGAGGAGGAAAAAGTCAGTGAGGGTCGAGCTAGGAGGGGGGGAGATGGAAGAGGGAAACAAGGGGAAGGGAAGGGAGAAGGGCAGGAAAAAGAGGATAAGAAACCTGCATTAATGGAGGGCGCACAGTCTTTGAGGAAGGATCCAGTGTACTCGCACTGTGGCTAGCGTGTGCAGGGACTGCTTGACTGGTTGTTGAAAAAGCTTAAACAAGCCGTCTGGACACGGAGGCGGCTGGCGAACACGAACTATGCTCGCTTCGAGATGCTGGAAACAGGTATCTGTGCTCGCGGTGTGTGGATTGGTGGTTGCCACGCCAAATTGCAGCGTCACCTGATGTTTCCAAATCTGCTCCCCCTGCTTAGTCAGTGCAGGGCGGGAGAGCAGTCTGGTAGCTAGGCAACAGACGCTGGTCCTGACTGGGGGGGGGGCGTGGCTAGCTACAGCTTGTGTCGGAGAGATTATCCGAGCACAGCTGGACGTGAGTTCAAGGAGGAAAAGGGGGGGGGGCGAAAACTGGGGGGGCACCAGTGCTGGCTTGTCTCCCAGGTGGATATTGGCAGGATAGCTGTCACGTTTGGCAACCATCCCATATCTCGTGTCGGTGTGGATAAATGCTTTGATACCCCTCTTTAGGGTATGGACTGGGGTCAGAAGAGCATCAGAGTAGGCAGAATGTGCGCAAACCTCGGGGTCGCGTGATCCTCAAATGTTGCCCCCCCCCGGCAGCTTTTTTTTTTGGTGGGGGTTGTTGTGGGGGGTTTGGCACAAGGGGTGCCTGTATAGGCATGTGGGTGGATGTGATACGGACATGAAGTCCAGAAAGGTTATTAGGGCTGGGGATTGTGTAGCTCGTTGAGGCCATGATCAAAAGTATTTAATTTGTGAATCCATCTGCTCTCTAGGTTGAGGAGCCCGGTCTGAACGTTGTGGCCTGAATGCACTTTCTCCAAAGCCCACCATAAGAGATCATCAGGTGTATGGCGAGTCTCTACATAGTGCGTTACCATTGGTGACGTAAGGTGTTTGCATCGGATCCTGGATCGGTGTTCTGAGATCCGGGTTCCCATCTTGCGCATTGTTTGGCCTATGTATCGGTAGCCACATGGGCATTGGATACAGTAGACCAAATGACTGCTCTTGCAGTTCATGTGGTGTTTGAGAGTCCATTCTCTCCCTTTGTTGGAAAATGTCTTGATTTTCTTAGTGAATTTGCATATAGAGCATGACCCGCAGGGGTAATGCCCAGTTGTCTTGCGTAGATTCCAAAGGCCAGTGCTCTGGGTGTCCTGTATGTACATTGAGTGTACTAGGTGCTCTTTGAAGTTCCAAGCTCTTTTTAGAGCAAATCTCGGTGGTTGTTCCTCAGGTAGTTGTAGTGTTACTATCGGCCAGTACTTGTAAATCATCTTCTTAATTTGGAGAGAGATTGGCCCGTGTGTGGTCACACATGTGATCCTATTTGGTGCCTCCTCTCCCTGTAGTGATTCAGATTCCAGGAGGGTATCCCGGTTAGTGAAGCTTGCTCCTTTTTGAGCATTAGACACACGTTTTTTAGGGTAACCCCTCTGCTTTAGTCTGTCAGCTAGAAAGTCAGAGTTAGTATAGAAGTCTGATAGTGATGTACAGTTTCTTCTAACTGGCAGGAACTGGCCATACGGGAGATTATGTTGGACATGTTTAGGATGGTCCCTTTTAAAGTGCAGGATGGTATTTCGGTCTGTCGGTTTTCTGTATAGATTGCATACAAGTTTTCCTTCCATGGAGGATATTTGAAGGTCTAGGAAGTGGATAGTTTCGCGGTCATATTCCATTGTGAATTGGATATTTTCGTCACAGGCATTGAGCCAAACCAAAAAGGTTTGAAGTGATGTCTCATCCCCGGACCACAGGAAAATGACATCGATGTATCTACGCCATTCATGGATGTGGGCTGTCCATGGGTTCACTAGATTATACACATTTGTCTTCGAAGGTGGCCATGAATAGGATGGCCAGACTTGGGGTGAAGGTAGCGCCCATCGCCGTCCCTTTAATCTGCAGGAAGAACTGTTTATTGAAGGTAAAGAAATTCTTGCATAAAGCCAGGGTGAAGAGTTTTATGATAAATTCTGATGGAACTCGAGATTGGGTGTTGCTGCATGTGAGGTGTTCATAGACGCAATCTATGGCTGCTTCTTGAGGAATGGATGTGTAAAGTGATTTGATATCCATAGTCACTAGGTATTGAGATGCAGGATCAAACGGGAGGCCTTCGAAGATCTGGATAGTGTGGGTTGTGTCACATAGATATGCTTTGGTTTTAATACTGATGGGTTTAACAAACCAATCGATAAATCTACAGATTGGTTCCAGTATCGACCCACATCCTGATACATTGGGTCGTCCTGGGGGATTCTGTGCATCTTTGTGGATTTTCGGAAGAGCGTATAAACATGGAGTACGTTCTTGGGAGGTAGTCAGGAAAGATGCTTATTTTGTTCAGATCCAGTCACGGTCAGCAGCAAAGGCGACCATTTCTGCGATCTCCATTTTGATCTCACTGGTAGGGTCCTTTTTAAGCAGGCGGTAACTGGTCTGGTCCCTTAAGAGGTCCATGACCATTGAGGAGTATTGTTCGTTGGTCATCACGACAATGCCCCTTCCTTTGTCCGCAGGTTTAATTATGATGTCTCGATTGTCAGCCAGTTGCTTGAAGGCAGTCCTTTCCTTTTTGGTTAGATTCTGTCGTCTAGGGTAGTTCTTTTTACTCATTCTCTTAATGTCACTTAGGACACAGTTCGCGAAAGTAATCAGATCCTGTGGTGTCTGGCTGTCGGTAAGTGTAAAAGTGGATGGTGGATGGAGACCTGTGTCAATGTCTCCTATCTCATCGTGCTCCTTAAAGAAGACGAGTAATCTAAGGGTTCTGAAAAAACATCTCAACTCAACTTCCATGTTGTACCAATCAATGTTGGTAGTTGGTACAAAGGAAAGACCCTTTGATAAGATGGAACTTTGGCTCGGTTTAAGGTCAATCTCTGCCAGGTTAAAGATGGGTACCATATTTGCAGAGTGGTCTATCGTTGACGCCTCCGTTATCTGGGGCGTCTGCGTAGTCCTTGGTATGGCGTATTCCAGGGGAGGTACATGGGCGATCCCCATCCTCCTCCTGGGCCACCTCTTCCTAAAAAAGGAAATTGTGGGGGTGGCGGTGCTGGAAATTGTTGTTGGCCAAATTGTGGTGTATACGGTGGGTAATTGTAATTGGATCTGCTACCTGAGGAACTACTACTTGATCCTGCGAAAGTCACTCTCCTCCTGCCACCTCGCCCTCTAGTGTTAGGTGTGCTTCCTTGTTGTTTGTGTGTATTAGCAAAGTCGTCAGACGTGCAAGGGTAGACAAGTTCTGTGTTGAAATCTTTAATGTCTTTATGCAGTTTGTTCGTTTTCCTAGCAATGGTATTGGTTTTGAATACCTCAAACTGCTTGTTAAGTTAATTCAATTGCTCCCGGGCATTAGTTATAGCTGTATTCGTTTTGAAATTAGTTTCTTCAGTTTCTAGGGTTTTCTGTAGGCCTGCACTGATGCATTGGGCAGTAGTTATCGTCAAGACCATCAGGGCACGGCTACATTTTGTAGCAATGAAGCTAAAGTTTGTTGTGTATTCCTTGTCCTCTAGGAACAATCGTGGTTTGTTCCTCACAATCAGGCCCTCAGGGATAATACTAGATCTTAAATATTCCCTGAGGAAATGTCCATGTAATTCGGTTTTAAAGGATTTCTTTTTAAGATTCAAAATAGCTTCCGCAGTATTGGCCTGGACTCTTAGCTGGTTGGGGTCTGGTCAGTCGCAGAAAGCGGGGTCTCCAATTAGTTCAGAGGTTTGCTCTTCGGAATAGCTAAGTGTGGCACTTTCTGCCATACCTGAACACGAAAACGGCAAGGTGGATGCAATCTTAGGCAACTGGCACCAGGGAACATAAATATGTGGAGAAGAAGAAATTCAGTAGAGTGTTTTGGTACTCTAAATAGGTACAAAAAAAGGAGCACGTATTGGTATACAGATGTGCTCAAGGCAGGGAACAAAGTTTCAGAATGTGTAGATTTCACAGTTAGGAGTTCCCACACCGAACAGACAACCTGGTGTTGTCAAAAAGAAGGAATGGAGGTTCATATCAATCCCCATAGGTTAGGGGGAAGGGGTTCGGTGCAGCCCGATGGGAGGCACAAGCAAGACAGGGCAAATAAACTATAAATCATAGAATGGAGAGTGTGCTGTGCCGTGGGTTTGTACTTTGAAAAACAGGGTGGGTTAATATTCTGTAACCTCCCCTTTGTTAACCCAACATTATTGCAATAAATGCTTCGGTTTGTATCACATCTAGTCCTATTGGCTAAACAGATGGGACACCTGAGGTAAGAAAAAAGAGACACAGTCTATGTAAAAAGTACAAAATAGTTTTGTATTAACAGCATAAAACAGAGAAATATTTGTTGTCATTGGAGGCATAAACAAAAAAAGCAAACTAAGAAAAACACACACCTTATACATTCATGTTCATTGGTCACACGACATGTAAGCTTGTAATCTGAGCGGTGGTGTGGGGTAGAAGGGGAAGCATGCATAGAAGGCAATTGAATGATTAGCAAAGGTAGCAAGGAAAAAGCGTAGATTAGTGATAGCAGCAAAAGTGAGACAGAGTCATTCCTGTCCTAACAGAGTGCTAAGAGCAAATCATTAGGCTAAACAAAATTTGTGCAGATTAGGTTTGGGAGTGTCACTTTGTTACTCCCAGTTGAAGTCTAAGTTGAAAATGCCGACAAAATCCTGATGGCGTTTTTTCTCGGATGTGGCTTCGTTTTCCGAGGCTTGTGTTTGCCAACGCAGTGGGGAATGAGTTCAAAGGAGAAGGAATGAAAAAAGTCTGTGTGGGTGAATCTGATCATGCCCACCCATGCTGGAGAACAATATTCACAGGTATGTAACGTAAACCTTGTAGTGGTATACATCCACTTACCTAGGGCATTGGAAACTGTTTTTAAGTCTTGGACGCAGGGGACACCTGACAAGTCATATTGTCTTCTCGTATGTACTGTAACTTAGTCATTTCTTTCCCAGGTTACACTACTGCTACATATCGACTCTAACTCCACAAGTTGGAAATGGAGCGGATTTGATAATGAGTTTACCATGTGTTAAACAGTTAACCAATGTATCCTGTTTTGTGCGCTACATTTGAACTGAACTGCATTATCCACTGTATTGTTCTTTTCCTAGTTCATTTTTTAATACAAAAGCGGTACAGGAACGTCCTTTCCTAATATATATTTTTAATACCAAAATGGCACCAGAATATTGGGAAGATGGGCAAACAGACAATTTTACATTGTCCTGAACATTGTATCACTGGGGCCAGATAGTGCGAGTAATGAATTCACACTATATTTTGTTTTATTTGTCTGTGGTCAAAGAACACTACTTTTATTTTTATGGTCAGAATGTGAATGTTCTGTGACCAGTATTCTTAAGCTGTATACACTTGTAAAAAGAAAGTTGGTTTCTTTTGAGGATGCTGACCTGATCAAAGACGGTGTTGGAATAATGAATATCACTGGCATGTTCTGTAGACATTATTAAAATATTGAACTTGATGTCAATGACTTTCCTTTCAAAACCTGTATGCACTTTTAGAAATGTATTGTTACCAGTGTCATTTACAGATTTACAATTTACCCTTTTCAGGGTTCCACAATTGTGAACTACTGGATATGTGGCTACTACATGCCTGAAGATGTTCATTCACAGCAAATCAGAGCCGCAGTTGGATGCTGGGCACATACCTGGCAGCCCAATTCTTCAGATTCTTTGTTACCTTTGCTGCACCAGTTATCATTGAGGCCTTGGCGGCATTGACTACAGTTTTGACTTTTAGATGGTTAAACGTGAGACAGCCATCCATTCAATCCAAAGCTTCAGTTGTAAATTGCTGACAGAAAACTGAACAATTGCCTCTTTATCAGAAGTAAATACAGTCAAGAAAGGACTTGGCCTAATTTATATTGCTTTGCACTTTTGTCTGAGACTTCTAAGAAAAACATTCTCCGGTGAAGTTTGGGTGCCAAACACATATCCAGAACGTACTGTACAGAACTTTTGCTTGCAACGTCGTTTCTTCGCTCAGCTCTATTGAAAATCAAAAGCCTTTGTTTGACACAAATGTATGTTAAACATCTAGATAGAAATCTCAGCCAGTTAGCAAAATGTAGTTTTGAATTTTATTTACAGCACCAATAATTCTTTATTTAAAGATTACTGTACCTACAAAAGACAATAATCGAAAATTAATTGTATAGCATTGTGTCTTTATTTTTTAAGTCTTTACTCTGTGCTACAGCCGTCCGACATTTGTTTGTTGTAATAAAATTTCTCTGGGCTTGCCTCAGAAATTCAGATATACGCATGTAGATATTATGTACATAACCGTTCTACCCCTCTAGGTGTTGGGAGTCAAAGTATTCCAAATGCTAATTTATAAATATGGTCTTGGCATTGAAAAATTCCAGCTTCTGGCAAAGAGGGGTTAATATCACTGACCTAGAAATATCCCTCTTAATACAGAGGTTTTCAGTATTCATTAGGATTTTTAATGGAATATACATGTTTTAAATTGTAATTCTGAGCTTTTTAAAACCTAAATAATGTTTAATTTATGTTCTGTATGTTTATATTTTGTGCTACAGTACTTACAATAGGTCTTTTTAAAATTTATTTATGTATAGTAACACTTTTTTGTTGGTGGAGTGAAAATCTTTATGGTTTAAAGTATGGATTTACAGCAGTCAGTATAGTTGAGTTGGCATCCATAACCTTTAATATTGCACCGGTATCACAGTAAACTTGTTTTCTGTGGATTCAGCCTGATCAGTGTTTGTTCTGCTTTGTAAGTCCAACATTCACCTGAACGGGTTTCTTCACCGTTCTTCATTATTTTTGCCACATCAATGTCTTCAAACATCTACTAAATGATTGCCCTTTTGCCAATACATCTTCAACACTTACATACTATCTGCCATTAGGTTTATAGTTTCATTTTGGTTCTATATGCAGTATTTTTCTGCGATTAGTTTCCACAGCACTAAAATGAGAAGTTTGAGAAAACATGAATATTGCATGGTCACACATTTAATTTGGGGGGAAACAATATGAACATTTTCTGCTATATTTAATTATCGACAATGGTGAAGTGTTAAGATAATGATGAAGAAATCCTACTAAATTGTGACTGTTCTCCTTACCGACATAATTCGTTATAAAGCACACAATATTTCTTCTGTAAATGTAATTCTTGTTTTCTTTCATTTACACTAAAAAAGGTGTTGGGATCAAAGTTCTTTTTCTAAATGTCCTTTTACATGTTATGTTTGTACATTTCACTGAGAAACATGTTTTAGAAAAGATGTTCAAGTGTTGTAAAACTATCCACATAATCTATGATGTGGTAGGTTTGACAGGTTTTTCTTTTTTAGCGTTTTTTTTTTTCCTTTTCTATTCAACATCTTTATTATACTGTTAAAGGTGTCTGCTCATTCAGGCATAATTAAAAGTTATATTATTTATAACAAATGGAGTCCTGCCTTGTGCATGTATGAGATCAAAATCATTTTTTCTTCACGAAATGTGCGAACTGAAAATGCGGTCAAAGATTTGATTGTGCTTAGCGTGTTGTACCAGTTGACTTTGTGATTGGCACCCAAGGAACTCTTGACGCCTGGAGTTAATGGTAGTGATCCCTGGCTGCACTGTGGACCTTCCTTTGCTTAGCATATTGGGCAATTGCGAATTTTGTTTCAAAGCACTGGGAAAGTCAAACTCAAAATTGTAATTATGTTTGCCAATTATCTTTTGGGGGGGTTGTGTATGAACAGCTTATTGAAACTGTTAAATTGTACAGATATTGTTTATGATCTAAAGCTTTGTACTGTGGAATGTGCTTAATAAAAAAAAGTTTGAACTTTGTGTTTTTCAAAATGAAATGACCACTTCATGATTTTCGATTCATCTGACCGTCTCTCCAAATAAGGTACTTTTCATGGCGTTCTACCATCAGGATGAAGTCTTGCTGTGATAGAAGTTGGGACACCTTGTTGTCTGTCCCCTTCCTCAGTGAAGCATGTCCCACCAGTAGTAGTAGGAGGAGAAATGCAAACAGTAATTAGTTTAATAGAACCTTTAATCATTATGGCCTTATGTAATATTTTCAGTGGATGCAAAAAAGCTGCTTCCCATCAAGGGGAAGGGAAAAGCGCCACTCGCACTATTCTAACAACCATTCATTAGAAACGTATGCAACTTTTCAGAGTTAATTGTACTAAGCAACCTTCATACAGCGATACCACGGTCTTCTTCAACAGAAAATGTTTTTTCACCCCCTCAAACTCTTATTTCAGTCATGTGTAAATGCTTCATTGACAGCCTGATTATGGTCAAGATCCATCATGTAATGTCTTTCTTCTGGACCATGTACATTGCATTTGAAATGACCAATAACATTACTAATGAAGTTTTCCAAAAAGTAAATTATGACAATAAAATAACTAGTAATTTTGAGGCAGACTACGTGGATATATTATGCCTGCACTTTAGGTTCAACTAATTCATGTTGATTCACACTTTCATCTCATCCATATATGCCTTCCATTTGCCTATCTTAAGGAATAAGTACAGTCATTCACAGGATTGTTATGCAACATGGTGGCCACATAAGGACCGACACATCAACACGAATACTTATCACATATGTTGTAATATACGACCAAATGCAATATTTGTAACAGTATGATTTCTTGTACTATTCATAATGTGTCAACAATCGCTATCATGTGTACCATGTAACTAAGTTATTGCAAGTAACAGCGCCTCAATGCCCCTGGGCTGCTTGCGCGCTATATAAATATAAATAAAGGACTTACCCGTGGGTAACATCTCATGAAGAACTTGGCATATTGCCATTGTGCATTATGAGTAAAAACCAACCCGTGGACATACCTGTAGGGACAGCAAGGGCGGTGCACTGGTTTGTAAATTCAATTTTCCCCATTAGGATCCCAAATGCAGTAGGATCATTTGCACCCAGGATAGGCAAAGGATGTGGATGGTGTGGGGCCTGGACATTCAGTTTTCTGTCTCATCATCTACCCCATATTTTTAATATCTTATGTATTCATTATTTCCACGGATTACTCCTGATTGATATGCATCTCCCAGCGCAACTGCTCTTGGAAAACCTTTCTGCTGCTAAGGGGTGCAGCGCGTCTCTGCCTGACACCTTTGTGTCCCTCAACAGACACAGCATATGTAGATGGAGGTGCCATGCTCTGTGACCGTAGTTAATTGTTTCAGTGTACTCGCCATGCTTTAGGAACACTGCTTCTTTAGAGGTTTTCTTGTTCTTTTGACATACTACCGAATCCATCAAAGTCTTCAGGGTTCAGACCCTGTGTCGAGTGCAGACATCCGATGTCTGTCTCGGTTCCTCATAGGATCTGTCTTTATTTCCTCAATGAGGGACATGGGACACAGGATTGTGCTTCATGTTAGTCAATGCACCCCAAGACGCTTCGTGAACGGTAGATAAAGCTGTTCACCTTCCTCCATATGGAGAATGGTGACAAACCAGACTTGTTCTAGGTCACCCAGTGCTCGGACCGAAGAGTGGTCTACGGGGTCTGCAAGGACACAAAGAAGCCTGCAGGATGTCTTGTTCACCCGGCGGTTCTTCAAAACAACATTCTTCCTCATTGAAGAAGAGCCACCACTCGTTAGGTACCTTGCCCCACTCAACCCTCAGCTCCAGAGGAATATGGGGGACCTTCAGGCTTAAGATGCTCTACATTTTTGCCAAGGAGCTGGCGAACTCTGCACCAACTGCTTCAGCTCTGGCAGCACTGTCTGAGTCCACTGCGCTCAGACAACCCAGCAAAGATGCTGATCAATCGCGCAATTGTGCACAATTGGGCTCGGCCACGCAAAAGACTAACAAGATCCTGTCTTGAGGTCGCACTGCTCAGTCGTCTTACGCTGTCCGCCAACCTCAACACTTCCTTTCAAGGCTCAGACTGAAGTCGATAATGCTGGAATTCCTCAGGATTATACCCTGCCACCTAGGGGTGTATTCATGTCTTGCTTAGCGGACATTTATGAAGAGGGC